>NC_133035.1:4970000-6220000 GCF_048771995.1 Taeniopygia guttata
ACAGAGATTGTGATGGAAGTTAAAGGGAAAGTCTAAAATGACAGAAAATACTATAGGTTTGTATCTCACACAACATGTTCTTTTTTTTTTTTTTTTACCGTGTTCTGCCTAAGAATTTTATCTAGATGAAAAAAAGATAGAGAACTTGAAAAATGTCTTTGTGAGGTGTGGCTGATAAATGGTGTTGTGCACAGTTTGGATGGCTGTGGTGTCTTACAGAAAGTAGTGTTGGAGAAGTATTAAATATATATCATGTAGATCAAACCTTCAAGTGCTGTGGACTTTGCATTGTGAAGTGAATAATAGCTACAGCTTGCTGGGGCAGCAGTTCAGTGCAGGTCAGGTATTTAGAGCACATTGCACTTGAGAGCTGAGCTCAAAAGCTTAGCAGCAGATTTCCAGAAAGCTGTTTGAGTGGCCTTGAACAATATTGAATCAAAACTCACAGCCCTTAGTTGCAAAAAAACTTTATTCCCCTACAAGGGCTCTATGATTCTAAAAACAGAATGGAGCCAAAATCGTCAAGATATTTATTGAATTGTCAGGCATCCCAAATTGTTTCATTCCTACAAGCTTTTGCTCCTGGGAGCATCATTAGAAGGATGACTAGGATCCTGACAGCTAAACACTGTATCTGATCCTTCTGGAGAAGTCCTTCAAAACTACAACTAGGCAGGAATAGTTTCTGTTATAGATAAATTATATAAATTCTGTCCATGGAGCCTTAGAGGTCTGGAGCTGCCCGTGGTTCTTTATCCATTTGTTTTATCTTTGAAGTATCAGTTTGTGGCAGTGTCCAAGTCATTCTGGCTTTGTTTTGCCTAATATAACTTGAATTGCAGGAAACAACTGCTTCTACATAGCTAATTTGACAGAAGCTGTCTAGACTTACATTTTTTTATTATAGTTTGAAGGTTAAAATGAGTAGCTACATGCTTATTTCCCTTGTCTAATCACATAATTACCGTGGTCTAATTTTGAAGGTGTCCAAGTGTATGGGAGAAAAGAAAATTTCAGAGTGCTTATCTGAGGACAGTGCTACTGTTTTGACATTAAAGACTAAAATTCTGAGCATTTCTGGATCTCTGTGAATGCTCTTTGTTTTTATAGTGTAAAATTATTTGGCAGCAATGCCTAGGAAAGCTACTGAATTAAAGACAGAAGTTAACAGAAATGCTGTGTTCCTGTATAATGTCCTGGTCACAAAGCTGTGCTTTCCTTTTTGTGACAGTAGCCCTGAATATTGGAAGCAAAACACAAATAAAACCTAATAATATTGAAGATTGCTCTATCAGTATCCTATGATTTATATACTTTAGGAATAACAAATCCATTACCTTGATAATTAGTTTGCTGCTCTTTTAGTGTTTTAGTAGCCTTTATATTCTGAAGGCTTTATCTGAATAGATTTTATAAGAAAAGGTGATTTTATTGTAGCTCGGAATAAAGACTTGTTTTTCCCTGCATAAATAGAAACTCATTTTCTGAGATATAAAATTAATCCAATTACTTGAAAAAGTTGTGAACCAAAAAGGGAGTAAGTTCATGTTTGCTGAGCATTTGAAATGTATTTTTAAAATAAGTCTGAAGAGTGTTCTTAAAAAATCATCCAAAGTAACAAGTTTGGACAAACAAATGACAATGTATTGCAAATAGGGTATGACTTGATTATTGTTGCACAAGAACATAATTTGCAGCATGGACAAAATCTGCTGTCCTTTTTCAGCAAATGATGTACAAATCTGTTGATAACAGGTTTGTGTGAGCCCTGATGGGGTCAGGGCCTCGTGTTGTGTTTGGTGAGATGTTATGTGCTGCTCCAGGTAGAATGCTCTCTGCCTGGGTCAAGAAGGCTGTGTTTGCATATCTGTGATTGTTTCATCCAAGGAATACAGTATGGCCACATTTCAGCTGAAGGTATTAGAAGTATAATGATTAGTTATGCTTCACAATACATTTTAATTCCTTTATATATATTACAGAGATGCTACACATTGCGGCACTATGAGGTGGAGCCTGGGAGCTGAAATTTGCATGTGGTATTTGGACTTTTCAGACATTCTGTTTTCATATTTTTTTTTCAGTTTAAAGCATGCTATGAGCACTGCTTATCTCAATGCATTCTTTCCAAACCTGCATATTTCTACAGGGGGGTTGTCCAGCTCCTGTTAAAAGTATTTAAATAGCAGCAATGCCCCTGGGAATGCTTTGCTTGAATAGTCCAGGTAGTAATAACTGGGCTTGAGAGGGAGAAGGATTGTGCATGAGGCCTGTATAGTAGACAATTTCCTTGTGTAGGTATGGTGCAATAAATTGAACAACCCAAAAGCAGGAAATTCTGTGGAACTTGTTCTAGTTCTTTGTCTTGTCACAAACAGTTGATTATAATTACTGTTGTTAGTGAGTTACCTGCTGAGAATCAAACCAAAAGACTTTTCTACCATTAGAATTTGTAGAGCAAAGTTCTGATGCTGCCTTTGGTTGTGTCTAGACAGACTGCCTCAATCCTTCTCAGCCCCAGTCTCCAGCCTGAGCTGAACTGCAGAGTGCTGTCTGGGTGCTTTTGAAATGTGCTATTCCAAAAGGCTGAATTTCATTAAATAGTAATAAAACTTGGCCTACTTAAATTAAAGGCATATCTCCTTTTTTCTTTAAGCAGACACCTGATTTCAGGAGGATCTCTGATGATTATAAAAGTGTTACAAAGCTTGAATTTTACTTTAGCCTCTCTCTTATTTTTGCCATCTTACCTGCTCTAAGGGAATGCCAGCTGTTGTTCTCATTGACTCAATTGTCAGCAAGTCCAGCAGAGTTGCAGAACATAAATGTGCTGTATGGATGGTAAAAAGCACAAGTATCCATCTTAAACCAGGTGATTTTGTTAAAACAGGAGCCATTGGTAGGGAACATTGAATACTCATTAAGTCAGATCTAGCATGGGAGGTTGCTTCCTTTGGAAAATTGGTCTCAGCTGCACGTGCAGCACAGGGCTGCAGCTTTGGCTCCTGAGGATGGCAGTGGAAAGGAGGAGCCAGAGGATCTCTCATTACTGTGGAGCAGAGGGCTGCTGATGCTGGGCTGCCTGGCTTTTGCACTGCAAGCAGGAGACGAGCCATCAGAAGTCTTGCTCAGTTGTAAGATGAAGTGATTAAATATTCCCTGCTGGTTGTTAGTTTCCTGACTAAGTAAGTGTGCTGGGCTCATTTCTTATTTCTGCTCAACTAGCTGTGCATCCATTTCCACCTTCCTGAAACCTTTTACAGGTCCAGGGACAAATAAATCACTTCTAGTGTATTCCCAGGGTAGTCTCAACTAAAAAAAGGATATCAGCATGAAGGACAATTGCAGCGTTGAGCTGTCATCCAGTCCCCACAGGTACCATGAAAAATTACAGCCAATAAAATAGCATTTTTCAAAATGTGACACTGCTCTTAAATTTTTTCTTCTGCAATAAATGGGTGGTAAGAGAATTTCTGTCCACTTGAGTACCAACTATTCTTCAAGCGCTCAATAATAGATTATAGATGAGTTATATTATTAATTTTTAATGGAGTAAATGTTTTGCTTCAACGTTAATTTTCAGGAGCTCAGACAGTAATTTTTTATGCTTTGTTATCATTCTAAAGGTACTTTTTATAATTAAAAAAAAAAAAAAAAATCAGGGTTAAGCCAAAGCTGTCCAAAGCCATGAAATCTTTTGTTAAAATAGGTCATAATTCAGCTTTTTATGCTTTAGTGATTGTTCAATGTGTGCAAATTTCCTTTGTTTTGAATGTTTCTTAGAGGACCAGAGCAGTTAAAAATCTTAATGTGATTTTAAGTGCCAGCCTAATGGTTAAGACATAAGTTTGTTCTTATCCCAATTTTCTAGATCTTGAGCATGATATTAACATAGATTTAGTGTGAGTTTTCTGTGATGTTGCTTAAAACTGGTTAAAAAAAATTGCAAGCAAAGTGTATATCTACTTGCATTTCAGTTCCTTGAATTTGAACATGATGGTTATTTATACACTATTTATGCATGTGTATCCCCTGACAGTTGGTACCAAGAGCATCATTAAATTTAAGGGATTTGTATTCCCACATGGAGAGGTGAAAAGATAATTCTGTGAGGATCTGCTGTATAAATATTTCGACAGCAACTGGGTGAGAATTTTCTGTCCTACTATATATTGTATTTTTCAATAGACTCCAATAGGCAGACTGTCGGTCATTTATGTCTTTGTATTTTGGACATAGTTGCATTTTTGTGCATAAATCAGGTGCTAAAGACTTTCCTGAAAAGGTTTTTGAGACAATCCTGATGACTCCTGTGAGAGTGGTGCAGCCCTTCATGTGGAGGATATTCCACCACTGTTTATCATTATTAGCAGAGCCTGTGTATGTAGCTCTGAACACATTACTGTCCCAGACTTACTGCTACCCAAATGCCTAATTCTTAATATCAGAAATACAGAAATCAACACGGAGAAAAAAATTCTGAATTCTTACTGTGTAGCTTATGGTCTTCACATAGTGGAGTAGCTTGTTCTAGATGCAATATAAGATGTCCAAGTTAAGTGGGAGCACATTGGTGCCACTGGTTTGCTACTAAGGTAAACCCAAATTGCTGTACTTCAGCTATGACAGTTACAACTACTGAGTGCATGCTGCTGGTTAGCCTTTACAGCTTGCTCTCCTTCACTGGAGAGACACCCAAACCGAGAGTAAAAGGAGAGCAGAGCCTGGAAAGATGTGGTGTGATGTTGAGCAGAGCACTGCAATGGATTGGAGTGTTCAGCAAAATGGGAATGTGCCTTGGAATGGTTAACCCAAACTAAGCAGTTCGAGCTCCTGTACAGACAAAAAGCAGCAGTTACAGCATTTTAGAAGGATATTTACATATAAACAGCTTTTCTCAGTTGTTTTAAGGAACCTAGAAATATTTTCTCTTTCCCCCACTCCCATCTTTCACCTGCAAGGTTTTTTTTCTGGGATTTTTTTGTACTCAGAGCAGAAAATACAATGGTTGGTTTTTTTGCTTTCTAGCTATTTTCATTATATTAGCCTTATAAATGTGTTATACTGCTGTAATTAAGGAAATGTGCTATGTCACTAAACAACAGTTAGGGTTTATCTATGTGTGGTACTGCAAATAGCCATTTATAAAGGTGAACAATACAAGAGGGTCTTATGATGATGGACTTCAGTCTGGTTTAAGATAGAAACTAACACAGTTCTGTGTTGTCTTCAGCTTCCTAGTGTCTCTAACAAGTTGAGCCATTGAATCAAAATTCACTTGAGTTTGGCCCTCTAAAATAGGACATATGTGAAGCTGTTGAGGCCTCTTGTGTTCTGTTTCTTATGAGTTTGGCTCAATGCTCTGAAGAGACAACACGTGTACACCTGTGCATGTGCCAGAGAAGTCCAGGGAGTAAATGGGATTTGCAATGTCTTTGGATTAAAGGCAGTCTAAAAATTTATGTTGCCAGAGCCAGGTGTTTTTTTAGTGCAGGCTTTATTTTGTTCTTTGGAAATGGTTACAAAGAATGGCTGTAAAAACAAATTGGTGCAAAATATGGTGACTATTTGTGGTTCCTTGTGTCAAGGCCCTTTGAATTTCTCACTAGGTATTTTGTGTGTAGCATCATTTCTTCACACAACATAACTTACATAGGCAAGCATGGGAGCTCACATTTAACAAATCTTGGATAATTTTGAAGGCAACACAAGGAAGGCACTGAAGGAAGTCATCACAGTGTGGTGAATTATAGAACTGCATGGAAAGTAGTATGGAAACTGAAAGAAAGTTTTTGTTGATTTTGTTGGTAGAAAGAAGTGAAAAAGATATTCCAGAGATTATTTAGTGCCAGGATTCTGTTGTATGCTAGAGTGTGTCGGAGTGTGTTTCAAACCTGTCCTCATGCATGAGAACAATTTTGAAATGGCTTCACCATTACCTCAGAAATAAGTCATATCCATCTCGTTGTGCTTTGAACTGCAAATCAGTTGCACTGTAAATGCCATCCCACCTTGGCCTGTTGTGCTGCACAGGTGGTTCCTTGCGCTGGGTCACTGGGGACACACACTGTGTCCCCAGCTGTGCTCAGAGGGCAGTGGGTGTTTTCTCTTTGGCCGAACTGCTGTATATTTTCACGCTAAAATTAGGCCACTGTTTCTATTAGCAGTAAATAGCAAAAGCACAAAGCAGCTACATCCCTACATGTCAGCCCTGAGAGCCACTGGAAGCTTGGCAGGACTGACAGTCAGGGCTCTGGCCTCGCCTTTGGAGCTGCTGTAGCACCCTGGTGACCAACACGTGCTACAGATGCAAGCTGACACACAGCTCTAGTAAAGATCCAGGCTTTTTCCCTGGCACTCATTCTGTTGAATAGACGTGATTTCAATTTCACATTGCCACCATGTGTGCAGGATTTAGAAGGAATGCTGGTCTTTTGTTCACACCTGTGGTGGATTAAGGTTGCAGTACGGGCTAACCATCCTCTCAGCATTTTAGTCAAGAGATCAGCTAAAGACACAAACTGATCAGAAGTTATGTGGCCTTCAACTAATTCTCCATAGGTATATGCCTCAGTTGGAAGAAAAATATTTGCTTTAGTCTTTTGTATGAAAAATCTCTTAAACACATTTGCAAGAGGTTGTGAAGCACTCAGAGGCACTTTCCACAGGTAAGCTGATGGGCAGGGAATGACCCTCAGTTCCCACTCTAAGTGCAAATCTGTTAAATACTGTCAACAAGTTTATTGGTGGAGATATCTTCATTCCCCTTGGTGGGTGAAAGGTGGGACAGAAAATGAAAGTCAGTTGAGGATCCTGCAGATAAAGACAGCAAAATGAAAGTCAAAGCATGCTGTGCATTTCTTGTAACGCTATAAACAATCTGAGTTTGATGTTATCACCACTTGTTTCAGGCAGTGTTATTTTGTGTGAGATTAAAATAGTTTGGAGAACTCTCATTAAAGAATAAGAGGCTTGCTGAGTTTACAAGGCAAGGGTATGAGATGGGTAAACTGTGAGAGAATCCAGGTTATTGTTGGATAGACTAGATTATTTTGGAAGCTTTGGAAATTCTTTCATGAAAATTATTCCTGTTGGGTGTTTGAGTGGAAATGTGTTGGGATGTGTGGTTGAAGGCTCTTTGTAATGTTTTCAAGTTATGCAGCCAGTCTCCAGAAAAGCAGAGAATGACAACTGAACTCTAAAACTTGATTTCAGTTGTAGCATCTGGGTTGTGGTGGGTTTTTTTGGGGTTTTTTTGTTGTTTTGTTTGTTTGTTTTCTGGGGTTTTTTTTTTGTTGTTGTTGTTTGTTTTTTGGGGTTTTTTTTTGGCCATGGAAAAGCTCAATACTCATTGAACTCTTTGAACAACACTCTTCTCCATAAAGAGTTTAGTTGTTACTGTACTGGAAATAGGGAGCAAGGGAAAGCAAAGAAGCACCACCAAGGACTGGTGCCTGTCCTTGTGCCTGTACCCTGAGCAGAAGTCATTCAACTCCACTGAGAAGCACAGTAAATTTCTGAAAGCTGGGAAACAAGGCAACCTGACTTAGAGTGTATTAGTTCAAGTGGGCTGCTCTCCTGAGCACAGTTCAGACAGTCTAAGATATGAGGAATCACAGTGACTTTGCTTATTGTTTTAATTGCCTTTCATTGTTTACAAAATTAAACCAAATAGTTAAATACTTAGGTAATGAAGACACACACTTTTCCCTTTATTAAATCATAAATATTCTACTAAATTGCTTTATATAAATAGATTGATACAGTCACTTTGAGTATGAAAATGCTTTTTGCTTGATAGTTGATGTTTTTCCCAGCCACACTTTCTATCACATATCTTGGGAAATGAGAGGAACATACTGCCTGTGCACATAATGCGTTGAGCAACCTGTTCCTATTTACCAGTACAGTAACTTAATAGAAAGTTAGAGAAAGCCTTGTTAAAATAATGCTGAGTGACCTTTGAGAATTGGCACATTTTACTTTATATGCTTATCTTGGTAAGATATTCATAGATGGCACAGATTCATCTAAAATGTATCATTATGCATATATTCAAGTGCTCAGATTATTGTAGTTGAGTATTTTGAATAGCTGAAAAATTTTCTAAAAATCTAGTGGTTTAATTCACATTTTCTATTAGGTGGGAAAAAAAAGGGTGAACATAGAACATGGTTGTGAAATTTTCTGCTAATAGTCTGCAGGTAAGGTAAGTGTTCTAAATTTTCATTTCTAGCTGTTCTGTGATACAAATATATATATATCTTAAATACAGTTACTGTGCTTGTGCAGTAACCATTGTCTTTAGGGAACTGCTGTTTATCTTCTCAGAAAACATGAAAGGAGAAAGAGGAGTTCATAAAGCATTGTTGTTTTCTTTTGATACATGTTGCTCCAGGGAGTAGAGGGGAATGTGGAAAACAGGTGTCTCACAGATTTCAGCAGACATTCTCGTTATATTCTCTTGGCTCAACAGATGAGTTCCAGATACCCATAAAGCTTAAATTTGTGATCTAGCTCAGAAAGGCCATTGCACTGAATATTCTATGCAGATTGAGTATGAACATAACAGTATGAGAAGATTTTAGAAATACTGTGGTTTTTCTTGCATTGGAAGGGTTAAATATTCCAGTCCTGAATAGATCCTTATTTATAGTCTTCTGCAGGTTTTTCATGCGTGATATAGTGGGAAAGGAAGTGGTGGAGCAGGCAATGGACTCCTTTGAAATAGAGGGCTTCTCTGAGAATTTCCTTCTATATGAAGTTTAGAGTTCCTTCTATCTTGTTATTATACCAAAGAGTAAACTGACTGTGTACAAAGCATTCAGTCCATGTACGCCATAGGGAGAAAGAGAGGACTGGAGGTAAATCAGTAGCAGAAATGTCACTCCCTCAGTAAAATGTGTGGTGCCAGTTCTGGTTTGGGTTGAAAAAACTGGTTTAATTCCTCAGATAAAAGACCCACATTTGTATCTCCAGCAAGAACTGAGCAATGTATAGTACAGTTGTTCTTCTGTTTATTGTGTTTTTACTGCAAGTACGGAACGCATAGGGACCTCCCAAGAATGTTGTTGCAGCACAGGCGCAGTCCTGGCCAAGCACTAGGTAAAAATGAACCATGTACACAACCCCTGTGGGTATGCTAAGCCCAGGGCATAGAGCCTCCTTCCAGCAGTTCTTTTCCAATAAAACTGTGGCCCCTGGAGGGCTGCACTTCGGAGCACTGTGAGCTGCCTATTGCCAGTCTCTGCAGCCAGGAGGGGGAGGAGGATCAGTGTTATACTTCCATCTGTCCTGATGCAACACTTCTTCCCCATGTCCTTAGGCATGCCTGTTACTGAGGGGGCATAACACAAATTCAAAGGCTGTAAGGAGCTGCCACACTTCCCAAAAGTCCTGCCACTTCAGGTTGCTGTGTAAAACACCAGTGTCCACAAACAGGTTATTGAATAATGTGCTACCACATGCAATGGAAAGAACAACAAATGAGTAAATCAGTGCTGTGCAAATCCCATACATCTTCAAGTTTTGATTTTGTCCAAAATGATAACATTTTTAGTTTGTTTAGTCAGAAGAGTTGATTGGGCTGCACTTTTGGTTAGTCTGATGTTTCATTTCAAAAGTAAGTGCTCCCCACATCACTAATTCTGGGCTATGCATTTAATGATGAAACATCTATTTAATAATATTGTTATATGTTCCATGAATTGCTTTTGGGAGAAAGTGTTTGTGGGTGTGAGAAGTATGTGGGTGCTTCTGTGTGTGGTCAAGATTGCTACTGAGATTACTTAGATCAATTGCATATGGATGTCGGGCATGCAAAGCTAAAATGTGGGGGTGTGTGACAGTTACAAATCTGTCTGCTTTCGGAGGCTGATAGCTGCATTCAGCAAAACCCACTGGTTTCTGGTCCTCTGGGCAGTAGGGAAATTGCATCTGAGCTTAGTTTTTCTATGGGTTTACTTCTTTGGGACTTAGATTGACTCTAAAATTTTAACATACCCTAAGACTGCCACAGTTTTGTTCATGCAATCCTAAAGGTTTGCATGATTCTGTAAATCATCTCAAAGCTGACCCAAAACCAAAACCTTGACACAGTTCAGGTTGTGGTGAATATCTGGGACTTCACCTTTATCATGATGCCTACAACCAATGAAAGTGGCATGGTTACAGATGTCAGAGAGTTTCACTAAATTCCAGGTTTGAGTTCGCCTAAATTGATTGCTACTCTCTGCTTGTAACACAGCCTTGTCCTGTACATAGTGTGCTTGATTCTTGTTGGACCTCATTGAAGGGGGGCCTTTGAATCTTGCCATAGTTAAAGAACCAGAGTACAACAGATTGGTTCACATTAAAAAATAGATTTTATCTCCTGAAGCTGAAATACAGCAGAGATATTAACAAATCTTAGCACATTGCCATCAGAATGCCAGCTCAACGCTCACAGTCAAGGAAATGAATGGTTTATGGCCTAAATATTTTACCCAATTCCCTTTCTTTCCTACTAGTTACTTTAAAAATTATTATATTTTATTCATTATTACTGAGCACCTGGTAGAAATTTTACAGGAAAACTGTTGTGGCTAGTTGTAGCTCATCCATTTTGAATTGTAACCTTTTGTAGAGTGTGGAAATGTCTCATATTTTGCTTTATGGTAACTAAAGAAACCCAAGTGAAAAGGCTGAAGTTGTGCCATATTTAAAATTATTTGATTTATGTTGAATGTGCTGACACTACTTTCGGTGCAAGACCTGCAGCGTGTTCTGAGTGAGGCTGAGTGAACCTAAACTTCAAGAGGTGAAACTGGTGGCCAGGATCGTGGTATAATGACCCTTTGGTCTAAAACAGGACAGAGATGTTGGTTCTGAGTGTTTTAATTTGGGGGTTTTATTATTTGCAATGTTCATTGTTTTGGGGTTTGAGCATTTTTTAAATGGTGAGAGTAATTTCGCAGATCTCTTTCACTCCCCCTTCAGTCACTGTGTTAGTGATGTGATAATGTCAGCAAGCAGTGATATTATAAGTGAGCTTGTTGCCAGGATGATTGTAGAGATGTCTATCTGTCCTTGTTGCAGATGAATGGAAATAAATACTTGGTTTAATCATCAGCAGTGCTTTAACGAATGAGCCCCTTTGTCGTGCCTCAGATGTAAGCGCTAATGATTTTCTTATTAGATATGTTGTCTGTTCAGATTATCTTGTGCTTTTGCCCTTTTGAGGTTTTTAGTCTTCTCTCTTGTTTTTTGGCTTTCGCTGTACTTAGAATTTTTAAACCCACAGATTATCTAGTGCTTATCAACCCTTGTTACTTTGCTGCAGCTCCGTGCTCTGCCCTCCCCCTGTCCCAGGCGAAGGGGGTGGAAATACCATTTTTGTACTGATGATTAGTTTCAGGCTTATGGATAAATATTTGTAGTGGAAAAAATGAGTAAGAGTCGCTGATGATGCAGCTTCTGTCAGTTCCCTGAATACAGTAAGGAACAGAAGCAAAAACACTCATGGTGGTATAACTGCCTCTGTGCTACAGTTTCTGATGGTATGGTACTCTGGATAAATAAAAAGGAAAAAAAGAATCACACCTCTAACCAGCAATGCTCTATGGGCAAAAGCTACTCAAGTTAGGCTGGACTCATTCGGGAATAGGTGTAGTAGAAATCTTGCAGTATTAGTCATTCTTCAGCTCTTTCAACCTAAATTGAATAACATGAAAGTGACAGAGTATTTCCCCTTACTCATGGTGTAACTCTCGATGGAACAGCTTATGAGAATTTTACATCATATATGCAGAGCACTTTGGTCAAATCAAAACATAAATATTTTTCCTCATTTCTGAACTAATCCATGCCATGGGACAGCTATGATTTCTTCAGCTCTCTAGCAAACCTCTTTCAGTTGAGAGCTCTTTGTCTGTAAGGACATCAGAGGGCTGCACATGAACTATGTAACCCCTGAGTATTTGCTTGTCCTGGTATGTGCTTTCCACAGGGTGCTAATGGCCCTTCCAGTATTGCTTTGCTGCTGAGCAGCTCAGGGTACCTGTGGGTGACAGATTAGAGACCCATAATAATTGGGAGTTTTGTTTTGTAGTTGTGATTATTTTTGTAGTGGTGACTGTTTCAAAACTGTTGTAATGGATTAATATTTTCACCCCTTTATCGGTTCTGTTGTCATTGCAAACTGATTCGTAAGAGACAGGAACTCAGACAAGGAACAGATTCCATCTGGATTTTCTGAAGTGATTTGCAGTCAGGGGGTGGCACAGACACAATCCTGGATATATTTTCACCAGTACATGAGTGGATCACATTAAAGCTCTTGCTTCCAAAATGTGGTCTTTTACTTGAAGCTGAGAATTAGGACATTTAAAGGCAAATACTGATCTAAAATGATACTTCTGACATTGACAAATTGTTCTTTAACTACTTAACCAGAAATTTCTACTTCTTTGTTTCAGATGATTGTCACTGCCTATACATGATTATAGTTAACAGGATCTTCTGCTGTTTTCTGAGCCTGATTCTTGCAATACTTAGTAATTGGAGGGAAAGAAAAACCAAACAAAACCGAAAAGAAAAAAACCCACTCTATCTAGTCAGCTTTTCAGTCACAAACAGTTCAATAAAATCTTACCTTCATGGTGTGTGCGGGCTTCATGAGTGACAGTCATGCTCCCTCTGAAGTTGTCAATCTATATCTGCATGATAATTTTAACTACAGCAGAAACAAAGTTTAAGCAACCTTATTTTAGCATGGCAAATGAATAAAACGTTTGTGCGGCTAAGTTTAAAATCAGTTTTTTAGGTTGTTTGCTTTTTTTCACACTATGCCAAGATGCAGATGCAGCTCATTAGTTGTACCAGCATTGCAGAGTCCTGCAATCAGCTGTGCAGCCCTGCAGAGCAGCACTGAACTCCTAAGTGTTATTTTATTTGTGTCAGAAGATGCTTTTGGGATGCAGGGCAAAGAGCCCTTCATTTTTGCCCATTACTTAAATGCCAGTATCATTGTGCTAGAAATCTGGTAGAAACCACTAAGCTTTCACAAAGGCATGGCTCAAAAAACTTTATCTAACCATGATTTTATCGGTTACATTATATGATTTGGTTTTTGGTTTTACAGTCTCATGCAAACAACAAATAGAGGAGCTTTGCATATTTTTTTCTGTGTTCAAATGCAGTACCTGTTAAATCTGTTGTCACACTTAGAAATTTCTTCAAAGGCAAAAAAAATTTAAAACAGCAATAAAAAATTTAAAGGTAATATTCCCCACAATTAGCTTCTGTGACAAACATTTTAAACTCGATTTGAAATACTGCTTTGCTTGGTGTTTTTTCAAAGGAATTCCTGTCTACTAATCTGATAGGCAGGGTTGGAAGTACCTTGTGCCTGTTTCTGTGCAGCACAGGGAAGTGTAAACCCAAAACCCTCGTTAAAGTGCAGCTCACACAGGGGAGATGATGCTGATACTCTAATCACTGCTCGCTTAGTTTATGATGCAGATTAAATGGTGGCAGCGGGCAGAAGCTCAGAGAATTCCGAAGGCTGGTGTGGGGAGCGGGTTTTGAGGGGCTTAGGCGGCGCTCCCTCAGAGCGCCCTGCCCGGCCCGCGGAGCTCCGAGCCCGGGCTGCGCTCCCTCAGAGCGCCCTGCCCGGCCCGCGGAGCTCCGAGCCCGGGGAGCCGCTCCCTCAGAGCGCCCTGCCCGGCCCGCGGAGCTCCGAGCCCGGGGAGCCGCTCCCTCAGAGCGCCCTGCCCGGCCCGCGGAGCTCCGAGCCCGGGGAGCCGCTCCCTCAGAGCGCCCTGCCCGGCCCGCGGAGCTCCGAGCCCGGGGAGCCGCTCCCTCAGAGCGCCCTGCCCGGCCCGCGGAGCTCCGAGCCCGGGGAGCCGCTCCCTCAGAGCGCCCTGCCCGGCCCGCGGGGCTCGGAGCCCGGGCTGCGCTCCCTCAGAGCGCCCTGCCCGGCCCGCGGAGCTCCGAGCCCGGGGAGCCGCTCCCTCAGAGCGCCCTGCCCGGCCCGCGGAGCTCCGAGCCCGGGGAGCCGCTCCCTCAGAGCGCCCTGCCCGGCCCGCGGGGCTGCGGCACCGCTGCCATCGCCAGAACCGCTCCGCGCATTGCCAGAGCCCTCCCGGGGCTGCTGCCAACCCCTACCATAGCACCAGGAGGTTTGGGCAAGTAATGATTTAACGCTTGAACAAATAAAACAGTCTCACTGAGGAGTTGGCCTCCCCCCACACGTGAAGGCAATAGACAAGCAAGGTTTGAATCCCTCCAGTTTACAAACACGCTCCACTATGCTGCTTTCTCCCCCACCCCCCGCCCGCAACTATTGTCTTGCAGAAATAATTTCACCTACATTTTTCCTCAGCAGTAGTTGAATTGCTTAGCAAACTTAAAAAATTTCCTCAAAACATGAACTGTTTCACAAAAGCTGTTTGTTTCTGCGCGGTAATTTTGCTTCCATCTAATATATTCTGCTTTTTTTTATCTACCGAGACCAAGCTTGTAGTGTGGCAAGCACTAGAGACATAGAAAATAGGAAGCTCCTTTTTTATAGAAATCAGTATTAAATATGCTGGGCATCTTAGAAAGGGCAGTAATTTTGTCCCAGCTTGAGGGAAATAGCAGCAAACAGTGCTTGTATTCATATGCTGACTAGTACTTGTTGGATGGTGATATCTGTGTGATGATTGCATTGATGTTCCTATATTTTAGCCATTGAATCATACATGAAAAATAACTATCTGATCGATACTTTATAAATTATAGCTTGTTTTAGAGTTGATAAAATGTGCATTGAATGGCAGCTGATTTACACACTTGGGGGAAAACCAATTTCCTGGGTGGTGGGTTTGGCTTTCGAGTTTAGGTTTTTTGGTTTGGATTTAATTGTATTCACACTGATAGCAGTTGAACCCAGATTTCTTGTAATAATGGTCATCGAAGTGATAGTGAAAGTTTCCCATTCTGTTAGAGATGTGTGGTACTTGGTTCTTTGCTTTTGTTGGTGGAGATAAAAGCATTAAAGAGGCTTTGACGTTTAGGGGTTTTTTTTGAACAGATGAGTATCAAAGCAAATCACAGTACACTCACAACCAAAGAAAAAATTGCAATTACACTGGAAGTAATTTGTCTTATGATTTTTCCACTATTTCCTGATAATAGGAAACAAATTGGGAAGGAGCCATATACCTCAAAGTGATTAAGAGTGTACTGTCACATTTAAGTTTTGAAAAACTTTATTTCTCTTTTAAGTTTACTTGTAGAGCTGAACGAAGCCTTTGTGTCAATTCTCATTTTACTGGAACATGTTTTTCACTCTGCTTGTCACAGTGAAAACTCAAAGTTAGCATTTCTTTTCAAAGATGGCACTCTTACAAAGGCTGTGACTGGGGTCTGTTGACTAAGATGAAGTAAAGGAGCTAACCCATAAATTCAGTGCTCACACCAGTCTGGCTAGAAGTATTTTTGATTGTGAGGATGACAAGCAAAGGGTCTGAGTTCAGGTAAAATCAGATGCTCAAAGGTCACATTGGAGTGTAGTCTCAAGGGTCTTTTTTTATTAGCCTTTGGTTCCATGGAGAGTTTTTGATGACTGTCTTGTACAATGTTCAAAAACTTTTTAAGGTCAACATGAAAGACTAAAACTGAAATACTGATGTGTTTAAAACACTAGGGTTTCTAATATGTTAAAGGTTTGGAAGCTTTAGATTTACATTTTCAGATATTTTTATGTAATGAGGTAAAAATATGAAACTTAGTATATACTGAGGTAGCATAAAAATTTAATTAGCAGTCCTAAACCATATCTGGTTTTCCCACTGTAAGTAACAGTGCCAACCTTCTTCATCTTCTTGGCAGCAAATATCTAAAGGTAGTATCAGAATTGAGGAGTTTTTCCTCTATGTATTCCTGCCAGAGAAGAAACAAAAATGCTTTTCACCTGTTTCCTGGTGTTCCTTAAACTGCCAACAGCTCTTCAAGTTTCTTTAAGGCAGAAGCCAAGCCATAAAAGCTGCTGGGTGTTTTTCACTATGCATATTAGATAGATGGGAGTGGATAAATTTTGTTTCTTTTGCTCTGTAATTTTGGGTTGTGATCCCAGATTGCTTTTCCAACACAAAAACAGCAGCAGTAGGTTGACAGGCTCAAATACCTGTACAGGGTGGAGAAATACGTGAACTCTGTCAGAGCTGGAAATGGGCTTTGCAGTGCCATAGAGACACACAAATTAGGTTTTTTTCCCCTTTGTTACCTGCAAAGCCTAAGATCAGTAATGAATCAGTTGACATTTGATAAGTTTCTTGCCTCTCTATTGTTTTTGAGTATTAATCCTTCTTTGTTTTCCTTTAAATTTTTGGCACTGTTAGAAGTTCTGGTTGGGTGAGTTCAGGTTTTTTGGGGAGGGAGGAGTTTGAATTGGATGATTCCATAAAGATGTTTTTCTTCGGGCTTAGAAAATGTCACAAGATCAAAATCATCTTAAGAATAGCATCTCTCCTTCCCCTTTAAAGGCTGTGTTTCAGTTATATTTACTTGTCAGATTGCCTACTTGAGAAAGTTGTCCAATCTTGCATTCTGCTTAGGTGATGGACTGCATGTTTTCTGTTGTTTTCTTGCTGCTTGGCACTATGGATACAAACAGCAATCAGATGAAAACAATTTTAAAATTGAACAATGTCACGCATTTAAGAAAGTGTCAGAAAGGGAAGAAAGACAACCTGCTTTTGATTCAGTACAGTCAAGAACCTTCTGAAATCTGTGTCTGGGTTCTGTACAGTAGCCCACTCTGAAGAGGGAGTCTGTCATGGTTAACCCTGCCAGAACTGTGGGCTGCTGACGAGGAGAACATGTTGCAGTGGCAGCTCTGCCATCCAGCAAGAATGAAATCTGCTCAGTTTCCGTCCCCACGGTTGGCTTTATGCCCGTGCCTTGGACAGCTTTTCAAAATCTGTGGAGAAGTCCTGTTGCTTATTCAGAATTTCTGTTGAACGTTTGTGACTGGTTTCACAGGGGTAAGTAGATTGTGGAAGTGAACAAGGATTTCTTTGACCTATTCATTAAGCTGTTGAGAAGTCCCTATAATTCTTAAGCAGTCCAGCTGACGGAGATCCAGCCCTAGGCAATGTTCATCCAGACACACTCTGTCAGTGAAGGGTCTAGCACACACTGAGGAGAGAAGCTATTTGTCCTTTCCTTCTGTCCCCCTTGTTCTTAAGCATTTTGGCTCTAAATCCACAACTTATTAATTACATCATAACTGCAGGATTCAGTTCTGTGTGTTTGAAAGCCTAGGCTTCATTCTGAAGGTATTAATGTGAATTGAAGCTCTTCCATAAACCAAAAGCTTCATAGTCTGGGCTGTAAAACTCCTGAGTTAGATCTCCATGTAGTTCCTTAGTAACTTTTTTTAACTAGGTTCCCTAGAAGTATTCTGTATTCTTAATGCAGTTTGACACCTAGAACACTTACTCTTCTAGTGGAACAATTGACCTGTTACCACAGTTGAAATCCCTGAATCAATATATTCAGGATCAAATGTGCTTTACTTTTGTGGCTGTTTACTTTAGCTGGCTGAGATTGATGAGCTGGCATCTGGAGATACAGAAAAGCCATTGCAGCTGTAGCTTCTGTACCTCTTCTTTGGGTTTTTTAGGTAATTTGATTTTTTATAATATAAATTTAGGATTGTGAGGTGGGTTTTAGGGTCAATGAAGCAGTGTCACTCCATCTTCAGCTCTTGAAACTGAGTGTGTGCCTAGTTCCTGGAATTCAGCAGGGCTGTTTGTAACTCTGGCATAGAGGCTTTAGTACTTAAGGTCAGGTAGCTCATACTTGCAGAAACCAACTCCTAGGATTTGGGGGTTCTAATTTGGGCTTGGTTCTGTTTGTATTCATACGGGCATGAATCCTGTGAAAAAAAACAGAATTGTACAGGAATCAAACAAACCTTTCCCCTTGCCCCCAGCTTTCCTATAATCTGTATTCTTAATAAGGAGTTAGTACTGTTCTTTTTGTAATGGATGAGTGGCTCGGTTTTATTAAATCACTGTGGGCTGAAAAATCTACATGCAAAATCTAATTAAATATTTTGTGTCTGATTCTGATTGTACTTACATGATGTGGCTCTGACTCCACGGAGATGCATTAACTTGCTCTGGTTTTATGAGGCCAGAGACTGTGGCCCATTGTCTGAGAGAGAGAGCCTGTACTTCCAGATTCCTGGGTGTTGGTCTTGGCTAAGCCACTGCCTGGGATTGGGGAAATCTGTTCATTGCTTCTCTGCTAAAAAGCAAGGGTGATCACAGGGTAAAACCTGAGAGAAATGTGGGGTTTAATGAATGCTGTTTGATCTGTGGCTCACAAGTGTTGCAAGCGTTAAATGACTTTACATTCAAGTCTAGAGTGATGCTTGTACTTGTGGTATAACTGAAGAAAAGATGGTACTGTTCTTATAAAAGTTGTCATCCTGTGCCAGGAAAGTATCTGCCAGTTTTCAATAAATTATATCCTTCTCAATGGGGAGCAAGAGTAAAGCAAAGAGAAAATTTCTACTTCGTGTTAATTCTTCCGTTAGCATTTATGTGAAATGAGATTTAGTGTTGAGAGTTGTCAAGAATACATAGTTTTTTTAACTTTTAATATAATGCAACCAAACAACCTGCTGTTGCAGGTCAGGATTTAGAAAACGTGTGTGCTGATCGAGTTTGGGTCAGAACTGTTAAGCGTTAACAAACCAGAGCCCGTCACTTATCTGGGCTGTAATTTGCACCACTGTAGCTGAGAGTTTGCACTGCTTTGTCTCCTAGTACAAGTCTAGAGAGAATTCCTTTCCTGGCTTTGCTTTTGAGAGCTTGGGGGTGGGAGAAGGGAGGAATTCAACAAATCTCCAGGTAGACCTGATGTCATGATCAGTATTCTGCTGTTATTTCCACTTGTCAGACACTGTTGGAGTTGCACAACTCGGAATGTTAAGCATCTGCTTTGTAAGTGTGTAGATATCAGAATCATTACAGATTTGTTTATGGAGATAAATTCTGCCTCTTCAGATTGCATGCGAATTGAGGGGCAGACAAGTTTATACTTTCTGTGAGAATTATAGGGACAACTTTTAGAGTAAGCAGTAAAAAGTAATAAAAAATAAAGGGTTAAATAAAGTATTTAGACAATTCTACAGAAAAACTACTTACTTGCTCAATTATGTTTAATGAACAGAAGTCTTAAAAATGCATTAGTGCCACTTTCTTTTCCTACATAATAAGCAAATGAGATTGATGCAATTGTGTTTCCTTACTGATGTGTATTTTGAAAACCCAGCTATGATAATAGCTGTTATAATAATAAACATAATTATAGCAGTGCCCTCATTAGATCATATTTACAGCATGGGGATATTTGTGTTTGATCAATCCCTGTTTCATAGAAGTTGCAGTATTTGTTGTATCTGCCTCTCAAAACCCTGTCCCCTGTGCATTGATGGGCACAGACACTGTCTTTGCTTATGCCAAGTCTCTTTAGTGCTTTTCTTTATCAGAGGGGCAGCCTCTGTGGTACTGCTCAGTGCAATGTGGTCTGTCAGCAGAGAGGAGCTCGAGTGTGGTTTTGTACAAATTGCTGGGTGCCAGAGTTCCTCGCTGCTCTTTCAGTAGAGACACCATGAGCAGGAAGCTGTATGTAACCTGAGGAAATCAGACCTTGATCAGGTAGTTTGCTCTAAATGCAAGCTGCAGGAAGGCTAATGTGTTAATCCATTTTGTCAACCTGTGGGAAATCAAAATAAGGTGGTTGGATATTCCATGCAAGACTTTGATGTTCCATGTAAGCTTTTGTGGATAATCCAGGGAAACGTATGCTTTCATTGTGCTGGAAAAACAGAGATATTTTTAATCTTTCATGTTACACGTCCCTGGTGTAAACCCTTGCATGGCAGGGTGCTGGTTGTTTTTGCTTTTATTAGCAGAACCCCTCCTTTGGTCAGGGAGGGTTCCCAAATGCTCATTCTAATTCTCAGCTAAGGTCATCTCTGACTTCTGCTTAATGCTCATTGCAAGCACTTGGATCTTAACAGATTCTTTAGCTCATCAGCCTCTCACCAAATGCCATGAAAAGGGACGGTTCAGATAGCAAAGAGAAGGAACAGAGTCAAGAAAACAGGGAGATTTTATTTTATTCTCCTCCTGGTCTGCATGCAAAGTCAGTGTCCATGTGAACTGCAGTAGACTGTAATCAGAAGGGAGACAAAACAATTGCTTTGGTTTTGTACTTGATGTTAAATGAAATCAAATCATTTAAGTTAGACTGTTGAATATTGTATTATTTAAATTATTTTTATTATTACTTTGGAAGGCTAAATGTAAGATTCTTTCATTCCATTGCTTCCTGAAGCTCACCATCCTTTGAGGTGTTCAGTATTAAATTAAAAATGAAGTGTCTCCCCAGCTGGGGCATCTGTAGCCAGCAGAGAGTACAAACTGACAAAGAGGCCTTATAGAATTGTATAGAACCACAGAAGACAAAGTCAGCAACTTAAGAAAATACCTCTGTGCCAGGACATTCTGTAAATTTCTCTGGAGAAATCCTACAACCCTTCAAGAAAGTTGACCTCATTTGCATGTTTTGATTGGATTGCTGTCAGGCTTCTTCTGACTTCCTACAAAGAAGAGAAAAGTAGTTTTCTGAACAAGTCTCAGGAACTACTTTAAGTCTCAATATATTCCTTATAAATAACTTCATAACTGGGGAGAAAGATTTTTGTGTGCTGTGTCTAAATCTCTAGGGGAAATATGTTTTATTGTAAAGAGGAATGCTCTCCATCTATATTCTATCTTCCACTTTAGTGAAGGGATCATCAATCTCCCAACTAAATTCCTGAAGTATTTATTAGTTAACTCAGCCTCTGGTATTGTCACAGCTGGGGAGCTGTTTCTTTAAAGGACTGTAAATGAAAGCATAACTCAGGGGCATATTTCAGAGAGCTACAACACTGTGTGACAACTGTTCAATGTGGGAGTAGTTTTAAAAAAGCAGGGAGGCAGAGAAAGAAAGAAACTATCTTATGCCCCCTCCCTTCCTCCAAGGGAGGGGAAATGCTAGAGGTAGAAAAATTAAGTTTGAAACTACTGATATATTTAGGTACAAGATAATGACCTTCACAGCAGAGTTAAGCCAGTGTGAGGACTGCAGTGTTCACTGCCCTTAATAGCTGTGAGTGTCTTGAATAAGGTTTAGGAGAATGTGGGCCTGAAAACCCTTAAAACATATAGCAGCCCAAAGAGGGAAAGGACAAACTGTACTTTCTTTATTTTTCATTACTTGTAATTGCCACTTGAAAACACCCTGTTAATTTGGAAAGTCTTGTGTTTGCATGTGTGTTTGCTTCTGGTCACTTGCATTATTTTGGTTAGGGAAGATAAGTTTATGAAAAAATACAATGAACTAGGCACTATTTTCAGCTTGATGGGTATTTCCCTAAGTGCCTTATAAATAAAGGGTGGAAAATCTAGACTTCTGACAGCTTTTCCTTTTCTAAGAAAAAGGAAAGTGTTCTAAGAGTATTTCATCTACCAAAATACATATGAAAGATGCTTTGGCTGTACCTCAGGCTCTTTAGAGATGAGCCATAAAGTCATAGTTGAAATACTTGTGCAAGTGAAGGGAAATGAATTATGCTGCTTTCCACTCTTGTTAAAAGGTGCTATGGTTTATTCTGATCTTCTGCCATAAAAATGTGGAAATCATATGAAATAGAGAATGTTTTTGTCTTCTACTTCCATAGTCACTTATTCTTCTACTTTGTTATACTCAGTTTTGGGGTTGGTTTTGGTATGATTGCTTTAACAGGGAAGGGTCTGCATTTACTTTTATATGCTGCAATACTGGATCTTGTATTGGATAATGAATAGCGGGTCATTTACAACTGAAGATCCTGTTGCCTGCTTTAGGAGTGAGGTATCTTTGAGTTGTCAGCTTGACTCTGAGCAATGAAGTAATTCATGTGATGGAGAGTCTTCCCTTGGCTGTTGGAGGTAGAGTTCAGCTATATTAGGATAAATCACGTCTGAAACTCATGAGCTGGATCCACATGTTAAGCTGTAAATTATGTTGAAGTAATCATAATTTGGATAAAATCACAATTCAAGCCATGTCTTGGTTTTCACAGTCAAAGTATTTTCTGCCAGAATTACTCACTTGAGTACAGGTGGTCTCTTCCTGTTCCAACTATCCCCCAAATGCACACACAGGTGAAAACTCAGAGAAGCTCATATGGTGGGAGAAGGGAATTGCTGGTCATTTTTTGCAATGAGAGATTAGTTTAAACTCACCTCTTGGAAGATTTGACTCTTCAGCTCATCTCAGTTTTACCAAAGTGAAAGCAGCTCTGAGGAATCATAGAATATCCTGCATTGTAAGCAGCCCACAAGGATCAGTGAGTTCAAATGCTGCCCCTGCAGAGGACTCAAAGGATCACATCACGCGCCTGGAGCACTGGCCAATGTGTCTGGGGCAGGTGTGGTGCTGTGAAAAGGGGAGTGCAAGGCATCCTGTGGCTAAGCTTTACTAAGGACAGCCCCAGGGGTGTTCCGAGCACATTCCCAGTGACTCAGAGCACAATCTCAGAGGGCTCCCTCCGATGCTGCCCTTGTTCAGTGTGAGACGTGGCTGTGTGTGCCTGTGTGCCTTCAGAGCTGCAGTCCCAGTTGACTGGTGGTTGGAAAGAAGTACCAAATTATGAAAAATACCTTACTGAAATGCAGCGGGCATTAGTGGTGTGGTGATTTCCTTTCCCCTCCTAGAGGTTTGGAGGGAGAGGTTGAGTTTCCGTCCCTGCACAGTTTAGTTGGCATACAGAAAGGCATTTTGAGGCATCAAGTCAGAGCTAACTTTAAAACATGTGTTGGAGCAAAAAAGTGATTTCTAGCCATGCCCATGACTGCATCCATAAATCAGTTGTGTTTGCTTCCTCTGGAATGGATGAAGAAATAGAGAATGATTAAATTATGTAGCTTTTTATTTTGCTGCAATTAAAACAATGGCAACCAGCTGTCTTAGTTTTCTCCAAACCTCAGTGACAAGGCTTTCATTACAAAAAATAAAGCAAAAATTGTTAAGGGCAATGTGCAATGAAATAACAGGAATTTTATAAAGGTAGCATGCAATAATTCCAAGAGCTATGGGCTGTTGTTTCATTTTGTAACTTTAAAGCTGAATTACGCCACTGGAAGTGTTTCTCTGGCTTCACTCTTTGTGCCCTCGCATGTGGCAATGTCTGAAGTAGTAAACAAGGAAGGACATCCTGAAAGATTTTCTCTCTCTTCCCTTTTTTTATCAGCAGAAGTGTTTGTTGGATATTTTTTGTTTCCTTTTTTTTTCCTTTTTCTTTTTTTTTTTTTTTATCAGCTGTGGCTGAATGGTTCTTTAAATTTTAATGGCTGAGGGAAGATGCTGACTGGTGCCACAAGCTCTCCTACTCCACTGGGGATATTGATTTGGATGTGTCTGTTGCTCAACAGTTCCTCTCCTTGTAGAGCAAAGGTGGTGAGGATTTTAGCAATCTCACCCATTATTAGCACATGCAGTGGGCTCAGGTGCATGAAGGAGCAATTTTAGATTATTTTAATAAGATTTCTATGAATGTTTATCATCATTTCCAGTCAGCCTTAGTATAGAAGCAAACCATAGGAAACAAAGACCTTCCAACAGGTTGAGGATAAGGACATTTAAGGTCAACCTGCTTCACATATTTTTGCTATTAGTCTTTAGACATCTGTAATTCAGACAGTCCTAATATCCTTTGTGTTCTTCAGTTTTACATTTTGGCATCATATTCAGAGTAATTTTCCATAACTTTTAAAGAGAGGAAACTAAGATGTTTGGAAACAGCCCCACAGTTTTGCTGAACTCCAGGGTACCATTTACTTTGAGAAATGTTCAGGCGACTTTAATTGTTTCTTCTTTTAATGGCCTAATTGAGTTTTAGTACAAGCCAATGAAACTTTTTTCTTCTTGCTGTTTGTATAACATTGAGAACTCCAATTCCCATCAGTTAAGAGGAAGTGTCTGACTTCTGTTCTCCATTATGTATGTAATAGAGTGTGTCAACAGAAGATTGTCAGAAGTAAAATGCAAATTTACTGTTTTTCTTTCATTAGCATCACATGGCCCTAAGTGAGGCCATTTCTATCCTGGAAACTTAAGAAATTCTACAAGGTAAGATGTATGTAGCATGTAGATTTTTTAATGGTCTTTTATTTTCAAAAGGGATGGTCACCTTCTGGTATGTAATGAAAATTTATTACTTCTATTTATCTAAGCTACCGAATCCAGCTACTGGAGTGCTTTTGTTGTGGTGGCAGGTTCTGTTTGGTTGGTTTGTTTGTTTGTTTTAGTTCTGCTATATTTTTATCAAAGAATTTGAATTTCTTGTTAAATGCTAAAAGTAAAAGGAAGTGCGTTTTAAACATCCTGTTCTTCAGCATGTCTGCAAAGGTAGTTCAGTCATTAGATTGCACTCATAAAGGCATGGCAAGCAGTGAGGACTTCACACAAAATCTTTTCAACATTAATTTAACAAATTAAAGCTTTCACAGCAAGTTTCCTATTTTTTTCCATACTGAGAAATTATGAGTGTACCTGCAATTCAAGGTTGGCTTTGCAATATGTGCTTTTATACAGACCCTGCTGTGTCCTGACACTTGGTTTCATTAATTCTTCCCTCTCTCTCTGCAGACTGTGTATCACAGGCTTGTTGGTTTAGTCAGCAGTGGGCTCTTAAGAGGAGGGTGACAAATGATCCTGTCTCGACTGTTCCTTGAGCTGCAGCTCTGTCCTGACCTCATTCATAGCTCTCAGAGCTGAACTCCAGTTCTACCTTAGTTTCCTGACCCTCCATCCTTTTTGCAGGAGAGCCCAAGGAGTCTCTTCCCAGCTCCAAGTGAGAATTTGTTGGGCAATGCCATTAACCTGACCCGTTGTTGAAGCTCTCCAGGCTGAGCAGGGCAAGAGAAGAATTCCACCTTTAAGAGCTTTCACTTCACTAACTGACATCTACCAAAAAATGTCCTGCTGGCATTCCAAGACTAGTAATCTTCCTGGAGAGGCTAAAAGCTCACTAATAGAGTGGCAACAGTCTTTGAAAAGGCTTGTGACCCTTGCTGGACCAGGGTATCCAGGTTAGAGAGCCCAAGCCACTGCACAAATCAGCACACTGATTTTTTTAGTTCTGGCACTCGGGCTCCTATATGACAATTTATATATTAATGACTCTGATCCATTTTGAAAGTTTGCAGTATACCCGCAGAAGGGTCATTTACTTGGTACCACAGGGAGCTCCTGCTCAACTAAACTATAAATGTTGTAAATCACTTTATAAATTACATTTCATGGTTACTAAGTATCAAAGAAACAATGAAGCAAGGAGGTTTCTGTGCCAAACATAATTATGGAGACTTTGGATAGACAGAATGTCAGGGAGAGAAGGAAAAAAACTATTTCCTTTATATACTATGTGAATATTTCTCCATCTAAAAAAGCTGACTTCTAGCCATGAAGAGTTAACATTGATGAGGAATGTGTGGAAACCTTACATAACTCGTTCAGCCTCATCTCATGGGTGTTTCTCTGTACACTCTGCCAGAACTAATTTCACGGTTTTAAAACAACTCATGGTACAAAAAGAATACGTAATGAGTTGCCGTGAGATATGATTGTTTCCCATCTGAGAGATACAAAGACCTGTAGCTCTCCAGGACTTATTAGAAATCATTTCTCAATTAAGTGTGGGATGTATAGCTTAACAAAGGCTGTGTGGCTCCTCTTGAATACATCGGGGTTTGACTGAGCAAAGCAAACCTTTTGCAGGCATTTGCGATTCTCTTCCCTCTCCTTTTCCCCAGCATCTTTTCCTCTACTAGTTTATAAATTCAAAGAGACCGTAAGCTTGTGTAGACAAAAAACACTGACCTGGCATGGTCTGTCTTATCCTGCCTTCTAAATCCCTGTCATATCTTAGAGTTTGAAAACAGACAAAGCTTTCTGGTGCTGTCAAAAAAGTCATATTTGAGAAAGGAAGCAGCATCCAAACTGTCAAGACCAATACTTGCTCCCTCTCAGCCAGTGACGTTTCACTCCTGAAGCTTGCATAGCAATAAACTACTGACTTCAGTTACCAAACAGAGCCTACACAAAGTGCTGGCAAAAGCAGAGTCCAGGGAAAGAAAGTTAGATGGAATGGGGGTGGTGAAAAGGAATCACTTCATTTTAACATTAGATATGTACAGAGAGATAAATTGCATTGTCCCCTTCTAAAAAGGTAGAAAGCAATGTTCCACAAAATGCCCCCCGCATTATACAGAATGGGGAATGCCTTAGGACGTGTGCCTAGGGTGTAAGCCAACAGTTCATGGCACAGCTTGCCTTAGTTTGAAAAACAGCCTTTTGGTTAGTGAAATTTAAAAAAAAAAAGAAAAGGAAAAAGAAAGTTTTGATTAGTTAGTTGTTGCAGAGACAGTGGACCATAAGACCAGTGGACCATAAAACCACTCTTCCCACCTCTGCATTTCAGGCAGACGTGCAGCAGAGTTCAAGTTCAGTTTGATAGCTCTGGCAAGGTCTCATATCACTTTTTGAGGCAGGAAGTCACAGGGGACTTAACTGACTAATATTTGCCCAGGTCTTTCCAAGTCATAAAGTGAGATTTATTTCCAAGTATCAGAGCCACTTCAGTTCAAATGAGTTAAAGTAGCCTTAAATGCTAAGGGAAATTTATGAGGATCTTTGGACCTCCAAAACACTTGAGTAAAGCAGCTGGGATTGCTGGTAAAATTTCAGCACTGTAAAAACGTGATTTGAAACAGAAACGTGGATGGATTGAGAGGGATCTGCTCCAACTCAGTCCATGGTGTTACTGTGCAACTGGGAGCTCTATCATTTCAGTCAGCAGTCTTGAATGGAAAATTCACTGTGACGACTCACTGTTTTCTACATCTTCTTGAGCTAGGAGCTTAGAAATAAGGCAAAGATTCCTTGGTCTATCCCCTTATTTTCCCTACTGCTCTCTAGGGAAAGTTGTTATAGATATCCTTTTTGTGGCTGGAAAAGGGAGGAGGGGTGCTGGAAAGTGCAGAATTGCATCATTTCTCTGCTGCCAGGTGCCCATCTCAGGCACAGGTGAGGCTTTAGTTGCAAGGAAGGGTTACACTGCTCTGTCTGCTGGGCAGAAGTGGTGACATAACAGATGATGTGGTGGCAGGATGCATGAAATAATTTAGATTAACCTCTCAAATTTTCTGTAACAGCAGTGCTGGAAGTCCTGCTATTTCTTGGAAGAAATCCAAGAACAAATTTCCATGCTTCTTATCCCAAACTCACTAGTGATGAAGAAAATTTTACTTCAGTAAAAATCATCTGTGTCCCAATAGGAAATATACCTTTTTATAGGAATTTTTTTTTACTTGCAAAACCTGTCATTTTTAATGTGGGAATGAGCCAGATGATGTGAGGCACAAACACACATTGATTCTCTTTTTAGAAAACCAGTGAGAATAGGGATGCAAATTAGTTCACTATGCAGTTCTAATTAATCAGCCTCTCTTCTCTTTTCTTTATTCCAGTTACCTTGAATTAGAAGTCATGTTATCCTTTGGGCTCTGACTGACTTAATGTTTTAGAAAACTGCCAGCTCGTAATCTGACAAAGAAGTCAGAAAGGGTCAATACTCTTTCTATTGTAGTTACTCCAAAACAACGACTGATTTTAGTTAAAGTGGTATTTCAGGGCTATTTTCCTTCTCATATTTCAAAGCACAGCTGCAAATAAAGTGTGCCCTGAGACACTGACTGTAACATATGTTGAAGGAATGTTCTATAAAGATAAACCAAGCAGTTCCCCAGCATTAGCTGTAGATGCAGTCTAGATTTGATTATGCTGTTTGACCTGTCCAAGATTCAGAGATGTCTGAGCCGGAGGTTTTTTTTGATGGTCTATTTTGCAGGGGTAGGAGAAGCAAAGATTGTGGTAGGGTAAGCAGAAAATTATTCAGCAGTTCCCTGTTACGTTCATTAAGAAGGCAGAGTGAGGCACTGAACTGTTATTCAGTCAAATCTTCATTTCATTTGTGTCAGTGTTTTGTAAATAATTAATATGACATTTTAAGTTGACTTGTTTCCTAAAATAGCTGGAATACAATAATAAACTGCACTGCAGTCAATAGAAATAGCTATAATACCATGTCCTGTTTTGAAATTATTTTTCACTTACCAGTCAAGCTGAATATTAGTGCTTCTAGGTAGGAGGTTATTAACTGTATTTGCTCTTTGAAGAGAAAATAGCTCTTCATAAAGGTGACTTCAACAGCAAAGGAAAATTTCACAGCAGTAGCCAATTTCCTCAGGGAGCAGTGCCATGATTTCCCAGCCCAATGTAGATCTGCTCTTCTGCTCTTAGAGGCAGGGGCAGGAAAGCACATGAGCCATGGAGCACAGGAAGCCATGGAGACAGGGACAGGGACAATTTCAAATGTCACACCAACTTTTAACTACATCAATGCCAAGGGCAGTTTCTGGGGCAGCCAGAAAACCACAGAGCTGAACAGGACCCAAATCATAGCTCTCCAGTAAACCAAATAAAGCTCAGGAAAGCTGTTGAAGTTTTACCAAGTCCTTTCCTAGACATTTTTTCCTCAGGAAAGGAACACTGAACATTAGCTAGTCAGTGCTCCTCCAGGATCTGTGAGTTGTCTCCCTTGCCTGCTTATGAGGGAGCTGCTTGTACTGATGACCTCGTGCACTTTTGGGAGTGGAAACGTTCCTGCTACTGAAGCATCGCTCCTAATGTTTAGGGTGGTTAAGGAGCAGGGAAAAAAGCATTAGAGGATCACTCAGTGGCACACACCAACTCCAAGACTGAAAAGATAATGTTAACCTACAGGCAGAAGTGGCAGAGTGCTACTCTATTAATTTTGCTCATTTATTAAATGTCTGTGAGATTTTTGCAATGCAGCTCAGTTGAACTTGCTAATTTTTTTTAACCTCGAACAGAAGAATAGATAAAGCCCAAAGGAAGATGTATTCTGTAACACTTAAATGGTGTGCAGTTCATAATTAGCTTTAGTGAAGGTTTGACTTTGGCCAGTTGAGCAGAGACAGGATACTTTATTTTTGGAGCTAAGGTCTTCACCTCACTACTGTGGTGCAACATTCTGGAAAAGCTGGCCATGATTGATGTGCATGGCCAGCTTTTATGTGTTCAGATTAACTCATATGAACACTTACTATTCTGGCTACTGTGGGGTCACTGATGCTTTTAAACAGCACTGAAGGGTCACTGCTAGACTGAATAAAATCCTAGGCTCCCAGAATTTTTCTTCTGTGTTCTTATTCATATATTAGAATTTCAGGGTCTTTCATACGTTCTGCCTTCAAATTTGACTCATGGTCATAGTCCACAAAAAAAGGACTGCTCAGCTAAATTTTGCCGGTGAAAAGAGCAGGAAAATCTTTTAAGTTCTATTGTTTAACACAGTCGTCGTGTCCCTCCCCACCTTCCTGACCCCTTTTTCCTTTTCTTTCTAAGCCATGAGAAATGTTACCACCACCTCTAACTTTTCTTGGCCAATTGAAGAATAAGTTTTAATTTTAATACCCCTCTCAAGCTATAACATTTAAGGAAATACAGGATACAAACTGTGTATTTTTTTTCCTAGTGCCAACAGGGGAAAGTAATTTCTCATTCTCTTTCTTTTCCTCTTTTCTGCTTTGGGATGCCAGCCTTGCAAATCAATATTTCATTTTGAAGAAGCCATGTTTGATGCCAGTTCTACTTATTTGCTTTGCAGTCACTGCAGTAATTCTTTGTAGCTCTGTCAGTATGTAAATTAAACCAAGCATAGATAGCTTTGTGTTGCTTAATGTTCAGCTGATAAAAATTAATGTGGTGTGAAATGAGCATTTTATCTGACTGCAGATACAGCGCTGGAGTTAATTAGACTGGCAGAGCAAAACGTTATTAAACATACAGGGCCCTGATCATCAAGAGCTGGGTGAACCTCAAAAATGTGGGTTTGGGTGGGCAGTGTAATGTAAATTGACTGAGGCAGGCTCAAAGCAAACATACTGGGAATGGTGCACTACTTCAGCAATAAGACATGACAGACAGAGCAGTAGTGCTGATGAATGCATGCCTTGGGTGCACAGTGTAAGGTACAAGGCAAGCCAAATGCTCCCAGCACGCTTGGGAAGTGCATTAATCAGCATTAACACATGATCTACAATGTCTTATTGTCATTACACATTGCCACTTCTTAAGTTCAGAATTCGGTGACAGTTAAATGATCAGGAAGCCAAATCAAATAAAGTAGCAAAATATTTAATTCAGCATAAGTTATTTCAGTAAAAGTATTTTCATACATTCACTTAGCTCTCTTGGAAGATTGCCTTGCAGCACTGGTGTATACATTGCAATTTTCTCTAATTAAAACAAAAAAGCACTAATAAAGAGATTTTTTTTTTTTCTAATTTTTTTCTATATACTAAATATATCCTCTTTTGGCTCCCTTCATCTGTTGTCTGAATATAGAGCCTATTTTGATATTCCCAGTACTGGATACATTTATGAAGAGAATCGGATGCATTTTAATAATGCCATGAAGAGCTGTGTTGGATACAACCAAACAGGCCTCTGCTTTTGATGCTGTGATAGGTGAGTTTGGAGCAATGTCCTTGGTGTGACTGCCTGGGCAAGAGGTGAATCTAATGGCTGTAGCCACTGAAACTCACAACAATTTGTTTTTTGGACCACAACATTTCCTAACGTGTAATTGGAGACTTTGGGCTGTGGTGTTTATTTGAAGAGATAGGAAGCTCGAAGTGTTGTTTAAACAAACCTACAAGCCAACGCCCAGATGTTGGGCACTTCTGTGGCACTCCAGTCTAAAGGACTCTGGAGGCAGAGCAGCTCGCCTGAGAGGAAACCCTGTTGAACAGTTTTCTAAAAGGACCAGCTGGCACTGGGGGTAGCGTTATGCAGTGGATCTTACTGGGCAATAAGAGCTCCAAGAATGCTTTTCTGCCTCCTTGTGAGCCCTGGAATGCTGCTGAACAGCCTCACTTTTACTTCTGGGCAACCTCCCTCTTAAATAACCTCTCTTGGTAAGCCTGGGAGTCTGATGTATTTTTACCTAGGCCTTCATCCTTGTGATGCTCAGATAAACAGTGTTTTCACAAATCTGACATTTCTGTGTAATGCAGATTATCTGTTTAATGCATTTCATCTGTTTGTCTTTTACTTCCTGTGCTTTGAGAGTACTACATATGTTTATGCTCCAGTACTTAGCCAGAAATGAGCAGGCCTTTTGTTTTTCAGTTGTTAGTTCTTCTGTCTTGTGCTGCTCTGATGTCCAAGTGTTCCTCCAAATTGGTGGTGCTGTTTCCCTCTCAGCACCTTCATATTGCAGATTGTTGTCATGAGGCTTGCAGAATTTAATGTCCCATTCTCCCTCAGGTTGTCTTCAGCAGGTGAGGTGGTGAGTGGGCTCTGAGTGTTTTTCTGAAGAGCTCCTTGTGCTTCTGCATTACAGAATAGTCAGTGAGAGTCCTACTTCACTGCTTCTGAATATTTCTGAGCAGTGCACACAGCAGAGTCTAAATATTAGGAGCAGACAGCGGGACATAAGTTGTTGTTCTCAAAACTATTAAAAACGAGCAGAGGGTGGTCAGTACTTACATGGATGCACAAATTGATATCCCTTATTAACTACATAATTTGCTTGACACTGATTGGAGCTTCCCAGTATAATTGAAGAATTTAAGCTTTTTGGCTCAGTCTCAAAGGATCAGTGAAGGTGACCAAGGAATCCTCTGAATGTTATAGTAAAACCTCAGAACAGGAGGACTCAAGAGGACTTTCTCTATGTGCCCATTACTTTTAGGTGTGTTTGTGACAAAGGGGATGGTAGAAGGTATCTTGGTATTCATATGCACTGCTTTGCCTTCCTTATCCCTTAATGATTTTCAGATAAAATCCAAATCTCCTCTCCATTTATGTAAAGTATTTATTATTTGAAAGAAACACTGTAAATTCCCTTGCTGTTTTCAACAGAGTTGAAATACTCAAGAAGTTGGATTGTGTAGTTTCAAAACCCATGCCATTGCTCTCTCCCCTTCAAATGTCACCATTTGGTGTTGTACACCTATTAGATCCTTAGAGAGCTGCACATTGCTGGTAGCTTCTTCCGTGATGGACACAGAGTCAGTTAGGTTACTCCTAGTTCAGAATTTCTGGTATGCTCTGTAAAATTCCTCTGTGCTTACAGATATACAAAAATGTAGCAAGAGCAGTATTAATTACTGTCCTAACCAGGAATGAAGTAATTTTCCAGGTTAGAAACAGCTCCTTGCTAACCTGGAGTGATCTGTATGCTGGATCCTATCAAGTTCCACCATTGCTTTATTTACCTTATTGAGAGCTACTCAGTTATTTGAGGAGTTGCATTTTATTTAATACTATTTTCTTTATTTTCTTCAATTTTTTCAAAATTTTATTTTCTTTGATTCATTCTGTCCTGTACGGGGGCTTCAGTGCATGTAGGAAGACATCCAGAACTGGTTGTTCAGAGCTGTTTTTGTCCTTTAACCAAAGGGATCAAATGTAGATCCTTTAAGCTACTGTGTGACTTGTTTTGTTTTCAGTGTTTCCTTTCTAATTTTCATTTACCAGGAAATAAGGATTAGATAATTTTCTCTGTAGTAACCTGTATTTGTTGCCTTTTACTACTATAATGTCCAAGGCCAAATTTCCAGGTACTTTGGTTTTTTCCTTTTTGTGCAGCTGTCCAGACTTTTCACTGGCACAGGTTAGGAGTTACTAGGGCCTCAGTTCGGAATTTTGGAAAGATATCTAAAATTACAGAAGCTCATTTTTTTTGGGCTAGAATTCTCTGTTGAGACTAGTGTCTTTTGGATTTTCCAGACTTCCCTCTGTTTATAGACAACAAAAAAACAAAGCAAGCAAAGGCCACAACAGCCAACATCACCACTTAAAATTATTATGGTTTCTGCAAATCCCATAAATCTCTGTTGGAGCTAAGATAATTTTTAAATAAAATCATGATATTCAAGATTTTGACCACCACCTAATTGGCAGGGAAAAAAAAAAATCTCTCCTCCAAATAAATTACTGTTTGGGGATTTTTTTAAAATTTAGTCACCTAGCACTATCCACACCTTTGGTGAATTAAGAAGATGGAGTAATTTTGATCTGATGTGAAATTGTATTTATTTCTGTAGCTTCTAATGCTATAAAAATTAACACAGAGGACCAAGCTGTTGTCACTGTTAGGCAAAGCTGTTTATAAAGCTCTTATCTCTAGAAAAATACTCTTTTAGACTTCTTCCTCTTTTTGCTTCAACAGAAGAATCTCAAATCTTCATCTTACTTTGTTAAGTCTAAATCAGGCCCAACAGAGAAACAGAATGAGATGCCACATTTCTGAAGTGGTGATCTTCCTTCCCCTTGTTCACCCTTTTCTTATAGCTACTCGAATTGCAACCCAGATTAATAATGACAGAATTCTGCTACACTGCAAATAAAAATAAGTTGCTTATCTTTAATCCAACTTTTATGTAGCAGTACCAAAATCCTTATCACCTGGGATAGTTTTCAGAAGAGTGAGGATTTATTTAATTACAACTGTCATTGCCTTTGAACTGTTTTGCTGCCAAGGATTCATAAGGTCACATCTCAAACTGGACATAAATTAATAGAATCCTGCTTGCAGCAGTTCACTTGTATTTGCTCCAGAACAGACTTTGTCCTATAGCAAAATCTTAGGGTCTGTCTGAACAAAATCATGTTTGGAAGGGACCACTGAGAAATGTTTGATCATCTCACATTTGTTTGTGTGCTCCTATCCTTCGTGATTTGTATACTGCAGCAAAAAACTCCCCAAAGTACCAGATGATAGAAGTCAGTAATTTAATTTCATTTATTCAGTCTCGCTGGTGACTCTAGATGAGTGACTTTTCCTTTGTATCACTCAGGATTTCCAGCAATGATCCAGGTGTCTGTGGGCTGGTCCTGCACAATCCTTTGATTCCTACCTGCCTGCTCATGAAGTTTACTTGAGGAGTGTGGGCCAATAGTGCTCAGTATCATTTTTCTCTGGATTTCAGCCTAAATAAAGTGTGTATTCGAGTGGCTGAGATGAATTCACTTCACAGCTCAAATTGTGGAGATTTGTGGAGGCCCATGTGTGCAAAAAATCCTCCAAGTGGCATGTAAGCCTGTTCCTTAGAGTTCTCCAAATCTCATTGTGAAGATTCAAATATTGCATGTTCCACCCTGGGGAAAAAATAATTTAAAAGAAAAGTAAAGAAACCAAGTATATATAAAAATAAAATGTGCAGTGCACACGAAGGTGGGAAGGTCTGTTTTTGTGAGGAGGGCTGTGGGTGCCTGCCCGCTCTGTGCTCGCTGCTCCCCGGCCGCGGCTCCGGCCCGCGGCTGTGAGGCTGTCCCGGGCCGGGCTCCGGGGCTGAGCCCGGCGAGCCGTGGCAGCTGGGAACGCTCCTGGTGCGCTTGGCAGGGTGCTGACAGCGGGGAGAGGCACTGAATCCCGGGCTGAGCTGGATTCAGGGCACCGCCGCCGCCGCCGCCGGGCTGGCGGGGAACGCTCTGAGGGCAGGGCCCGAGCAGCGCAAGTCGCGTTTGCCGTTGTGCCGCGCCCGCTCCGCGCTCGGCGTTCCCCTCGTGCAGGCTGCACAGGCTGAGCTTTTGGGTTGTTTTACTTGTGCTTCCAAAGCCTTAAATCTTAAATTCCAAAGTTGTGTAGTTCGGCCTCCTTCAGCTTAATGGCTCTAGATGGAAGTAATTTGTGCAAGCATGGATAAATCTGAAGGAAATGTGAATAATGGTATGTTTTTGTAGGCATTCAGTGAGAAGTTAGTACTTGATAATATTCAAAAAATGTACTTTGAAAATAAGATCTATGGCTGATATAAAAAAGGATTATGTCAATCCTCCTAAGTTATCTGTAGAAGAAACCTCTTAATTTCACAGTAACTTTCTTTGCCTATCTAGAACATTATTACTTTTATTTTTCAGAGCAATGGTTTGTAGTAAAATGTGAAAAATGCCTTTTTAGAGGTTTAGTTAACCTAAAAATTAGGTGCCATCAGCATTAGTCAGTCTAAATAAAAAACCACTTGAGTTTACAGGAAAAACTGCTTCAAAGAAAATAGCAGCAGCTATAGGAAAGGTAAGTAGGTCTATGTTTCAATAGCTCAGTGTTCCTTAGAGGGTCACAGGAAGTTCATCAGAGACCATGAAGTTTGTGCTAGCCAGCATTCAGCCAACGTTTCATTTCCAGCACCTGATTAACGTGCCCTGCGTGGTTTGCTCCCACTCCTTGCCCGTGCAGCGTCAGCCACCATGAGCTGAAGCAGCTCCGTGGTCTCACGAGAGTGCTCACAGCAAATCGCTCCAGCTGGGCACAGACCAGTGGACCTAAAAAGGCCCATGTGTGCAAAAAATCCTCCAAGTGGCCATGTCAGTCTGTTCCTTAGAGTTCTCCAAACCCATTGCCATGGACTGGGCACTGCCTGCATTTTGTATGGACTTAAGAATCTCCAGCAATCAGTGAGAAATACATTAAGCAGGGAGAGCAAAACTGAAGCTTTTACTCACTGTAATGGTAGCTCCCTTCCCCTCAGTCACGTATTTATTGAAATTAGAGATAGGGTAAGTGACAGCACTTGATAGCAGTTGCAGAACCAAATTTCGGTGTGAGTTTACATATCAGTGTTAGAATGATTTGTGTATCTAACAATTGCACGTGGGAATTCTGGTACTAGATTAGCATTCTTATTGTGTATCCTGCTTTAATATTTTCTGTAAACATGTACTAAATGAAATCCACAGATACTGTTGCTGATATCTGTCCATGACCAATATTCCCCACCCATTCATTACCTAACACTTCCAGAGTTATTTAGTTCACATGCACAGAAATGTGTTAGGTACAGAATGGTGTAAAATCAGACCAGGTCAGTTCAGCTTTGTAGTGAAAGGTGGCTTAGGGAATTTGTGTGAGAGTTCTAACTTGAGTTACTTATGAGGTCTTTCCACAAATTTACTTCCTAGCAGGAAATCCCAATTTCCTAGAGCCAATGCCTTCCATGTGAGCATTCAGATGTAGCTCTTTGTGCAGAGAGAGGCAATTTCCAGTCAAGGTTGTTGGGCCAGACCCCTGACTCACCAGCTACTGCCCCACTAAGCAAGATTCAGAATAGAACTGAAACTTCATTCTTTCACCTCCCCAGTGAATAGGTTTGGGCTACTTATGTCCTGGTGTCTTTTTAATTGGAGCATGTTCACTTAACAGAAACCTGATCATTAGATTAAAACATTGGGAACACATAAGTTGTAATTCTGAAAAAAAAAAAAAAAAAAAAAGAAAAGGCAGCAGGTGATCTGATGGGGCCCTAATGCTGCAACGTATCCTTTTGTCCTTTTAATTTCACCCGGGAATGAGGCTGCTTAGAACACCAAGAAGGCACCAAAAGTTGCATGATAAGATGGAAATTCTGAAAATATTGCTTCAATTAGGATAAGCACCTAATTATTTGGATGCTGATGTGTAATTGGATCTGCAGCCAGCATTATAAAGCTTCAAAGCTTGAGTTTATCATCAGATTTCCAGTAGCATCTTCTGTGATTCACAGAGATGTTCTTCTTTTGTTCTCCAGCTCCAAGCCTGGTCAAATTCCAGGGATGCAAAGACAGGCAGCATGGAGGTCCATAATATGTCTGTGGCTTTTTTTTCAGTAACTTTCATCTTCATCTGAAGATACAGTGTAGTGTTCATGTGGAAAGAATTCACTGTTTTTTCATTAATGCAAACATGGGGTCATTTGTGCATAATTTAGAGGATTGCCAGCTGTGAGAACACTGCACCTTTAGCCATCCCAAACCAACCGATATTTATGTCTCTAACTGTGCTGGGTCTGTCTGAACCCGTGGTGTCAGCAGTGGTAACAAAGGAGTGAAGGAAATGTGTTTGAAGATGAAAAGAAGCAGGAAGAACATTCCTTGTTTGGTTTGCTTACTTGAAATAAATTCTTCACCTGAGACCTGGCATACTTAAACTGTGTGGTGGAGTTTGGTGCAGAGATCCATCCACCAACCTTGCCTAGCCTGAGTGAAAAACCAGAAGTTCTGTGTTGTCTTCAGCATGGCCCTGCGAAGCTGCTCATCAGAAACAGGGTGTCAGTCCAGCTGCAGCTACTATTCTGTGCCTCAGCTGGTACCAGTACAGGCTTCTGTGCTGTCAGGGGCTGCTGTGAAGGTTGTGAGTTGAGCCTATTCTTATCTCTCCTACAGAGCTATAGATAGGCTGATCTCAGATGGTATTGAGGATTTAATGAGTTTAATAGGTAGAATAAGCCTGTGAACGAGTTAATGATGTACTTAGAGTGACTCCACCTTCTTTAGGAAATGCGTGTGAACATTCCAAGGGTAGCTGAGGTTCTGTTATGTCTGTTTTGGAATTTTCTGTCACTTTCCCTCATATGAATTACCTACTTCAGTTTTTTGAACAATTTGGGGATTAACTTCATCAGTCAATAAGTTTCATCATTTGCCATCGTGGGTTTTTTAGCTTGTTTTTAAAATGTCCATTCTGTGGTACTTTTTATTGCCACCATTTGTGGTACACAGCAAAGTTTGCCATTTGTGTCTCATAAGGGCTAAAGACAAGCATGAAGCTGTAGCTCTTGGGCTGCTTTCTTCACAAGAAATGGGCTTGACATTTTTGAATTTTCTATATCCCATGAAGTGAGCTTTTTGAAGCAAGACATTTGTAATGAATTAAGTTAAAATATACTTTGCTACTGGGTGATATGACTGATGTGGTTGGTGTGCTAGCTAATCACTGCATTGAAATGTTGAAGAAGGCTTTTAAATTAATGAAGCTGATGTTGTATGAAGGTTGTAGCCTGCATTTTTTGTGGAATGTTTGGTTTCCTCCACTTTTCCAGCTTCTTTTGTCCCCCTGTAGCTCTAGGAGTAGCAAAATTTGGATATTATGTACATTGTACATTTCTTACGATTTCTGTAGGGCAGAGTTCCATGCTAGACATCAGAGTACACTTTCAGGGTTTTTGTTTTGGTTTTTTTGTTGGGGTTTTTGTTTCCCTCTCTGATAATTAATTCTCAGTTCTAGACAACAGCAAGATGCAAATGTCTTAGATCTTATTTTGCTAAGTCACAGATTTGTTTTTGAATTAGTACTTGGATCAATTTCTCTATGCAGTTAAAGGAAGCAATGTTTAAATGAAGTTTTTTATAGCTAGGTATAACTCCTGCAACCAACAAAGGACAAAGTTGATTGGATTTGAAAATATTGTCCTGGAAAAAACAAAAACATACCCACCCTCCCCCAAAACAATCCAAAAATCTGGTCTGTCTCAGAAGTTTTGAGGCATGCCTGAGTTAACAAGCTTGTATTAGACAAACTGTAAAACGGATTAGGAAGATTTCTTAATAATTTTTTTAAAGTTGAGCTCTATATTACATTTTTCCCCCAAAATGTACTCCTTGCTAATTGACTGGGGCTGGAGCAAAGTGTCAGTTGGCTCAGCAAAGGAAAGCAGGGCTTACAAAAGCACTGTTAGCCCTTGCCAGCTAGAGTAGCATGGTAGGCAGAATTTAGTACTTGCTCCTTGTATTGTAGAGTGGATTAAAAACACTGCTCTGTGTAATATTCATTGTAGATTGCAAGTTTTAGCCTCTAAGTGAAAGAGCATTTAGTAATTAAATACATTTGAACTTGCACTAAATTTTACGTGGGGACTGAAGCTTACTGACATTAGTGGACTCATTTTCTGAAGCTACCCACATGAGGCCAAATGAACTCCAAATGGTTTTGGTTTTTCTAATTTGTTAAAATTCTGAGTTCAAGCTAAGGGGGTTTTTAATTTATCTCTTTTTTTAGTCAGACTGAGCAAATTTATCTACAAGTCAGGTAAAACAGGATGTAACTTTTAAAATCTACATTCCAAAGCAAAAGAGTGGAACTCAACAAAAGGCATAAGAATTAGTTTTAAAATGAAATTTTATTTTTCATGTCTGTGTTGCCAAAGTGAATGAGGTTTGAAAGGGTAGGGAGTAGCACTCAATTCACTGAAGTGTGACAATTCTTCCGTGTCAGTGACTTCAAGCCTGAAGGGGATGACATCCTGTAAGCACATTCATCCATTTGTGTTTATTAAATTAAAGCCTACATGAATTTGCAACAACAGACTGTTCATTAACAGAAAAAGAGACTATTGCTTTCCTCTTGGGACTGTTTTGGCTTTGATCCATTGATCTATTCTTGCATTGACATAAACATTAGGGTTTTGTTTGTATTGGTTTTATTTTCTTCCTGTGAAAGATGAGATGATAAGTAGCAAAAAAAAAAATTTCTCACCATGTTCATAAGTACCATATACTGTAAGCAGCTAAATTAGTTATTAAATATAATAAAAGAAACAGCACATAATGCACTACCCCAAGTGAAAAAAGGGAATCCTGATTTTTTTTCTCAGCTATCTTTGCTAAATTGTGCTATACTTCGCTGGGTATACAGATGTTGGGTGAAAGGCAAAAAGAAGAAAACACCAACGAGGCAGTGTTATGCAATGTGTTGTTTAACACATATATTTTAATAGCACCCAAAGACTCACAGGCAAAATCTGTATTTTTATTGTGCATCAGCCTGAGCAGAGGTAGGGAAATAGCAGTGGTACCTCAAGGGGTGTGCTCTGAAGCTGCACATGAGACTGAGAGAGAGTAAATCTCAGCTGCAGTTTTTCAGAAGCTCCCCAGTTCCCTTCTCCCCCTTTACAGTAATGCACAGTTCAAGCAATTGGGAAATATCTGTGTTATCAAGTCAGGATCTGTCTCTGTACAAGAAGGCAGAGGATTACACGAAAGGGGTTGCAGTCGCCCTGAGCAGTTGATGAAGTTCCTGAGCAAGGGTAGAAAGAAGAAAGCCTTCAGATGTTTTTGCAAGAAGCTACAGTTGAGCAGAGGAGGATATTAGATACAGGGGTCCCAAAGACTGGAGACTTTAGTTCAACAGAGAATACAATGTACATAAAAGATGAGGGTGTAATTTGAGGGATACAGAAATGATTGCACTAGTTCTTCAGCGTGAAAAAATTGTCTGTGTAGCAGAAGTAGGAGAGAGAGCAAAGTTTGCATTTGAAATATAAACTTGATAGTGAGAATAAAACAATGGATCCAAAGAAGAGAGAGGGATGAAGTGATGGAGCAATCATGCAGAAGGGGTGGGTTTCTTCAGGGTGTTGGAATTAGCACCAGGAGCTGGCTTATGCTGCAGAGCAGGTATGGTACCTTGCAAGGGAGGGTCAGATAGAAATCAGTATTTTGCTGAGGTAAAAAATGGATACAGCATGTATGTAAAATGGAAATGGGCTGGTTATTGAGGCTGAAGCTGCAGAGAATGAGTGTGTGGGATTGTGTGACAGTGTAGCCAGCAGTGAGTCAGAGAAAAAGGCAGAGCCAACAGAAAACAAAAGCCACATGAAAAGGAGGGTGCGTCAAGCTATAGAAAACCTGGTTTGGTCAGGTTACTGGGGCTTCCTGGCTGTGGTAAGAATTAGAGGACCTCCTGGGTAGTTTAATGTAAATTGGGAAAAAATAGCAGAAGCCCATCAATATCAGTAAGTATTTTTGCTAGCACTGAAACTAGCGTATCTAAAATGGGTCATAAAAAAAATTTTAAGACCAAGATAATTAGGTATATCATTGAGAATTCAGTCTAGGTGAACTGAATGGAATATTTCCAAGCTGAATATAAGTAAAATTAGTCAGATTATGCCTACCCATCCCTTCTTGCTTTTGGCATTAAATAGAGTTAGTACTGAAGAAGTTTGAAAAAAACAAAAAAACCACTCTGCTGTGAAAGTAAATAAAAATTCATATTGAACCAAGATGCCAAGATTATAACTGTTATTTATGCTGCTGAAACATAACTGTTTCCCAGTGTGAAGTGGGGAGCCTGAAATATGTGAGAGATGTAGTTTTATCAGTTTATTTAATACTGGTTTTCCCATGTTTTCTGGATTGTACCCCCTCTGCCCCCACTATGTAAAAAGGAGTCACAGAGGTGGTCACTAAATGCCAGGATTCACGCTCAGGCAGCACAAGGTCAGACTGCTGTGGGGAGGCTGGGGGTGGCTGCAGCGGGTGAGAAATGGCCCTCGCTGGGTGATGCCCTCAGGAGCCAGGGCACTGCTTGGGTGCTGATCCTGAGCCAGGAGCTGCTCTGGGGGAGGCTGAGGCTGTACCTGATCATGTCTGTTCTCTGAAGGACTGAAAGCTAACATGTTCTGCTAGTTCTGTGTCCAGGTGCAGCCTCTTCTGCCACTCCTGGGCCTGGTGGGGTCAGCAGGCTCTGCACTGAGCAAGAGGGTAGCGCAGAGCCCCTCCAAGTGTTGTTTGAGATGGAATTCATGTGCATGCCATGACCTGGGAATTTCTAGCTAAGGAAACCTTTGTGGTAGGTTCTTCAGCTGAAATAGTAAAGTTAGCAAAAGCCTTGCAGATGGCTTCTGGTGATGAGCTGATAGGGACACTTACCTTTGTGCTTCTTAACGTGAATCCAGGAGCTGACAAAAGGCAGCACCTTCAATGTGCAAAGCTTGTGCCTAAAGCAGGGAGGTGATGGCCAGAACAAGAGCAGGTGGCAGCTCTTAGATTTGAAATTCCCTGAGCAGCCTTTCCCCCAGGCAGCCCTGCTGAGTGATTTGTCCTGGGTTTGGCAGTGATTGTCCGGAGAAAACAGCTGAATCACGCTGAGGAAACCTGCAGCACTTTGTCATTTAGTGACTCTCTTCCACAAGGCCAGGCTGAAAGTCAAGGAGCCAGACACCCTAACTGGCATCTTTCTTAGTGTTCATGTACCCTCCTCTCTGCTTTAAACAGAAGGGAGAAAAGAGTGGTAAAAGTCCCCCTTTTTTCAGGTGGTGACAGTGTGCATCCCACAGTTATCTCATTCTTCAGACACAAGCTTGGCTTTCCAGTACCATTATTAGTTAATTGTTTTGAAAGTGATACATCTTTGGACACAACCTGTATTGCTGGGTATTAAACCCTATAGTTACTCAGGTGTTTGAATCCTCTGTAATTGTGCTTTATTTCTTAATTAAATTGTTAATGCCAGTTTACGTGGTGCTTATTTACGAGCTGTAGTAGAAGAGTGATCTCCATGACTCTTTTTAATGTATTGAATTTGCATGATTGGCAGTGACTTAATATTTGCAATCTATACATCAAGTAAATAAGCGTGATGATTTTGCAATATTTTTTATTAGTGACTCACTGAGTTAAGCTTTCTTAATAACTTCCTTAGACTTTCATAAAAAATGGATAGTGTAGGTTATCAGATGTTAATATTTCACTGTTCTTACTGGCTTTCTTCAAAGTGCTAAAGAAGTTGGTTTGGCTGTTAAAAGGGTCTTCTTATAAAATGGGACAGCGTTTCACATACCAGAGTTCCTCTGAAACTTCAGAAAGGCTTGGATATGGGATTCTAGATTCATGTGTTTTCAGAGAATATAATTTCACATGAAAAGAGGTGGGAATACCTTGGATACTTAAGCACATACAACAAGGAACTATAGTATAAATTACTCCATTTAGGTACCAGGAATTTCTGAGAAAAAGAAAGAAAATTAATTTTTTTTTACAGGTCAGAAAAGCTTTCAGGGACCCTCTCATGCTTAACAGTTACTTTTGATGTGGGTCAGGTATGAATGCTTATTCTCTGGGAAGAAAATGGCGTACTAAAATTGGGAAAGGAATAAAAAGAATATGCAACAAAACCACCATTCCAGTTTATAATTTTTCCCCATTTTTTTTTTCCAAGATGGGCTGAGGCTTTGCAGCTGCCACTTAGAAACAATAACACCTGAAAATATAAGGCTCATTCTAAATGTGTTTGTGTTGTTGTTAGGGAGCTGACTGTTTTTAACCCAGTGCCTGTAGTAAGGCACACTTTTACCCAGTCAAACCATGAAAACAAAATTGATGCTGTGTCAGCATCTTGGCGGCAAATAACACTCAAAACAGATTATAGGACGTGCTAGGAATACAAAATAAGGTTAGAAATAATGCTTCAGCTGTGAGGTCTTCAGACTGTGGAAATAATAGAGCATAATTCAGTAGAAGAGGAACCAGGGAGTCAGCATGCAGAGGGAAAAAATGAAAGAAGAAAGAAAAATGAAGAGAAATGAAAATAGATGTAGGGGAATTTTGGCAAGTCCTATCAGTGGAAAATTCTTACACTGACTGTATGGAAGGGCCAGAAGGGATTTAAAAAGGAGCCAGAAGTCATTCTCACATAAAGAAAGCAGGAACTGATCTTTGTGAGTGCTGCTCTACAAGTCCTGAAGAGGATATGAAAATAGACATAGAATCTGGGTATGTTTGTTAGCAACTTCCAGATGAGCCCAGACTGGTGCAGGCCAGTGCTGCAAACGCTTTACACGTTCTCCCACCTTTTTTTTGTGTGGTTGGAGAGCAGGGAGGCCTGCAGGCCCTCGTGAAGTGAGATGTTCTTTTTCAGCAAAGGCTGGTGCTCAGTCCTATCATTACCCATAAAACCACTTAGTAATGCTGAAAATATTGGGATGTGTATTTAAATTACATTGTGCTTGGGGTTTTAGTTTATTTGAGCTATTAAATATACTTATTTAGTGTGACGCTCTTCAGTGCTGTGGGAGGCTGTGTGGTGAACTGAAAGCAGCTGGCTCTCTGAGGTGGATAAACACATATTTACCTTTATACTGCTTGTTGAAAGGCCATAATGAAGAATGAAGCTGAAACCATGAAGTGGAACAGAGTAATGAAAACTCAAGCTACTGCTTTGAAAAGCTGTTACTGAAGTCTGGGTGCTTTGTGTCTTTCTTCACTGTCACATATGAGCTTACCTACTTTGTATTTCGCCACAAACAAAACAAGTATTCCAGCATCTTTCTCCTGTTTACAGCAGGGTGGGGATATGAATTTTTAATAATAGATTATTACTTCTTATTAAAGCAAGCATAAGCTGAATTCCATTTTCAGGAAAGCCCTACCCTTTCTTCATTACAGGTTTTCTATCTCAGGGACATTTAGAACTTCTAGTTCTGCCAATAGTGGAATAGAGACAAAAATCTGGAAGCAAGATGGAAACTCAGCCTTCAAACAACATAATCTCTCAGCAAGCATTATGTTAAGTTGAGAATAGCTAAAATCAGTCAGAAGCCTGGTGGGAGCACTGACATATCTGAAAAGGGTTCAGTTTGTGAGGAGGCGAGTCTTGCAATCTATTAAACAACGTGTTACAATATTCAGTGTAGGTACCACAAAGGCAGGGATTAATGTACACACATCCACACAGGAAACTTTGATGCCTTCAAATGCTCCTCATCTTCTGAAAAGCAGTCAGCAGCATCGCCTACATATTTCACAGCAGTCTTCCCACCTGGGCATTTCAGCCTGACAGTGGGAAGCCTTTTGAAATGATAGTGAGACATCTTGGTGTAGCTTGCACTCCAAGATCTAATAGCTATGGTTTGGGGTTTGTTTATATATCTGTACAAACATCTACAGACACAGAGGTAGGCAAGCCAAAGCTGCGTAATTTAGGATCAAATTTTGAACTTTAATGTCGCAGATAAATAATGTGGTTAAAGTCTCCAAAGTAATTTGTCTGGTAGTAATGCTCTCCAGCAATAACTGCATCATCGAAACAGGAATTGATACTTTCATAGGTAGTAACAAGCAAAAAGTTCCAGCAATATTTTTATCTGCAAAGAAATTTGGGTTGTGTAACTGCTCTCTAACTTTTCATCTTTTTTTTTTTTTTTTTTTTAGGGAGTTTGATTAATTTTATGGATGCAGATAATTTTGGGGCAGAAAAAAATTTAAACTCAGATTCCCTACCCAGCATCTATCACTAGCCTGAGGAATAGAGATCTAATTCTGTTTGATTTTTATCTTCAGTGTTTAGTACAGAGTAAGAAGTAGAGGGTGCATGAGTCTAAGATAAACACTAACCAAAATATGACTGCAAAGTATTGGGCTTAAAAACTAAGTCTAACTGTTGTTCAAATGAGGGTAAAATGAAAGATAAAGTACATTCAATTTTATCCTCATTAAAGAAACATTCACCCCTTTAGCTGAAGCAGTGGCACAATAAGTTTAAAGCATTCCAGCCCAATGTAATTGTTAATCTCTTTTATCTTTTATGGGAGTTAAATTTATTCAAGTATGAAGGAATAAGGAAATACCCATTAAAATCAGTGAAGTTTTCCTTATATGTAAGGCACACACATCTTGGTCCTTGATACTGATCCAAATCCATCTATGCAATGATTAACTGATGCTTCCACTACTCTGTTTAATTGACATAGAGGTGGAAAATCTTTAAATTCACATAGCTGCAGAACTCTCTCTCAATTCCCCTTTCTTGCTGGCTTTGATTCCATGGCAGAGGAAACCCTTTGGTATCTTTGCATGTAACATGTTCCCAATCCCATGGGTTTATGTGACAATCTGTTAGCTTGGGGTTCTGGTACTTCACTGCTACTCTATTAGTAAAACTCAAAATAGTAAGCATATAGTGCACATTGTTAAAGTTATGTAGAAGAATACAAAATGTAAAATATCCTGTCTTAAAGAGCACCAAAATAGAAAAATAAGAGACGTATTAGAAATAGGAGAAGAAGAAAGTCCAACAAACAGTGATCCTCAAAAATCCAATATGATTGGCAGTTAAGAGGTGGTTCATTTAAGTGAACCCGTGTGCAGTGCAAGTAAATGAATTAATAATCAAGGGAAAGTCTGTAAAAAATATGTTTCAGATGATAGCTTTAAGTGAGTTTGATCTCTTTTAGATGACAAAGTCTGGTCTCTAATTAGGTTTCTATTCTTACAGTGATGGATATGAAGTACTTTCTGAATCTGTTTGACCTTCTCAGCCTGGGGAGCAAAATTATTTCTGTAGTCCTTAATTTCACAGGAGTTTTGCATTTGTTGCCACAGAGAACTCTCACAAACAGGGAAGAAAGTTTAAATGGTTGAGAGACCTGCTTAACTCTGTGCACTAGGCACAGGCTTTATTACTGCTTGTTTGCCCGTGGAGCTCTTCCCCACCCTGTACATCTGCTTCGGTATTCGTGTTATCTCTCTGACTTGGGCTTGGTGGTTACTCACAGGGAGCCTCTGCACTTGCATCTATCTTCTGCATTTCTTAATTTCTTTTGGAAATACTCTATTCTCTCACCTTATTAATGTTAAAAGAAAAAAAGAAGGGGAATTTATTGCTAAAGGCAGCAGAATAGCGAACTTCTTGGTGGAGTACTGTGTCTTCCCCTGTGAGTGAAAGCTAAATTAGTTCTGAGGTGCTTTCACTCAGTGGAAGTGTAATGAGAGGCAGCAGCCACCTCTCCGTTAATAACGTGCCAGTCACACTGGGAGCGGCGCTCCGAGCCTGCTGGGAGAGCACAACCACCAGCACCAGCAGGTAGGAAGCAAAAAATAGGCTTAGGAGAAAAGAAACACAGGTGGAGATCAGGGCTCTGATGTTCCAGGGTGTAAAGTCATTTCTGTCTGATGAGAAGGAGTGACTCAGCCTGGCTGGAAGGGTCAAGTTGCTGCTAACTTCAAAATCACTGCTGCTGTAACATTACAGCAGCACTGCTGCTGCTCGAGAGGCCTTGGCAGCAGTGTGGGACATGGAGTGATTTCTGAAGGTCTGTTTCCATTGCCTCTTCACAGTTAATTGTGTTATTTCATTAGTAAAACTGGGATGGTTCTGAGTTGTGCAGCCCAGTTCCAGCATATGGATGTTGCTGTATTTGTCAAACATGAGGTGCTGGAAGAACCCAAGCATGATCTCTGTTTTCACGGGATTCTCAGAGTAGTCCTCTTTCCCTTCTCTTATGAATTCCATCTTACACTGAACTCATAAGGGTTAAGTTTTACGTGGCACTCAGGTAAGAACACAGATGGTTGGTTCCTGTACTGTCTTCTTTCCATCTCTCCAAATCAGACAAACAGCTGAGTGAAAAATCTCATAGCCACAACTTCAATATGAATATTTAGGCTGGTATGTTAAACTCCAAGGAGCTGTGGGCATGAGTAAGGTAATCCTGCAGTTCTGTTGAACTACAGCAAAAAAACCCAGAAGAGAAAAAAGTGCTTCTGTGGGTTAAGGAGCAGGAATGAACTTTCTCTTCTTTTGGTCCTCTTGAAATATCTGCTGGCATTAGTTAACATGAAGTCTTATAGCTACTTAAAAAAAAGTCTTATTCCTTTGCATGGGGAGCCAGCACTAGTTTTCTGTCCAATTTTTCTAGTTTCTGGTTTTATCTGTTTCTGTAGGAAAAAATACTGCATCAGATCTTTGAAGGAAAGACTGTATCAGACTGTGGCATAGAAGATAACCTTTCACTTTTGTTTCTCCATGCTTCCACAAATATTTCTGAATCTGTGTCATCAATCTTCAAACTCTGTGGTTGGTACTAGGATTTTTGGATTTCTAGGTTAGTTGTCCAGTGTTACATACATAGGTTGAAAAAAATATGGGTAAATCCAGGAGAGAATTGTTTTTCAGATTGTGGTCCAGAAACTCATATAAAACTCTGATTTTGCCCAAAATGTCAGGCATCAAAATGGCTGCTATCTCCTCCATGAACATGGAGTATTTGTTGCATGTTGTAATTTTTTTAAGCATTTTTGGACTCTTTGAAGGTTTGAATGCTTCAAACACAAGAAGCAGAGACCCCCAACTTAATAAAAGGTCTGCACATAAGGACACAGGGGCATGGCTGTGGCCTTCAGGGATCCAGTAGTGACACTTCTAATCACAAAACAGCCTTTTGAATATAATTTGCTGAACTCATTAGACAACATCTAGCAGAGAGGGAAGAATAGCTGTGATTTCTAACACTTCTGTATTTTCTTTCTTGGAGACCTTATCTTGGTCTCCAAGAAAGAAATCACAGAGACTAAGGAATGAAGTAGGTTTATTATTACAAACAGCCACAGCAGCAGATAAAATGACATTCATTAGATTCATTTGGCTCCTGCTGTCTGAGGAAATCAGTGCATGGTTCCTTGCACTGGCAAGTACAGGTACACTTTAAAGGAGCCCTGTTGCCTGTCTGTTCAGGCAAACCCCCATGAAAGTCAATAGGGATTTGTCTTGGGTCTCTCAGTGTGCGAGAGCACATCCCACGAATGGACAAGATGCTGATCAGCTGGTTTAGAATGTAATTCTGCTTTGTTTCTGTTAAAAGTATTCCTAAAGTCACAAGTCTAGTAAAATAATACCCTCTTTTTGGATATTTTTAATTCTGCAAAATGCTTGGCCCTACTGTGGTCAAGAAGTTTGAGTGGTACGAAGACTCAGGCATGTAAATAGTTGACTTATGAAAGCTCTGCTAATTTCAGTCCAGTGTCCAGATTATGCCAATCTCATTTTACTTCTGGTGCTCTCTGTGATACCTGGGGAAGTATTTTCAGATGGTGCAAGTACTTGCATGTATTTTATGATTTCTGCTTCCTTGTGATTAGCTTCTAGTGGCTTAAGAACGCATTAGAGACATAAATTGCATATTACAGCACAGTGCCCTCAGCTGTCACCTCAAAGTACTATCATCCATCTTGAGTACACAGGAGTCTGGGGCTGGAGTTTCTATTAGGCAAAAATTCAAAATAAGAGCTACAGCTCAGCACTGTCTTCTGCTTATACCTCAGAAAGAGTAAACACACTGTTGCAGAGGTTCCTACTCAGGACTTGACCAGTGGATGCTGGCTGAATGCTTGGGAAGAGTTGGTGTTTTAGTGCAAGCCTAAGGAAAACATTGCTCAAAGCACCTGGATGAAATCTCTGGCATTTTGCTTAACCTCAGCTGTCCGTGTGACCCTCCAGGCATTTCTGCAATAGAATCCATTCCTGCCTCTTCCCCTCTGCTGGACCAAAAAAAAAAAAAAAAAAAAAAGAGGCATTGATGTCTTCTTCCCTTTGTGCTTGAAACAATAGGAAGGTTTAAAGGGTGTGACAGAAGTGCTCTGGATTGGTAGATCTTTGTCTATTTTTAAATTGTCCCAACAGCTACTACAATTAACTCTTCAGTCCATGATAAAGCAATAGAGATAGCCATCAAAAAACATCCTTTTTGCCTGATTCCCTGCTTTTATCTTAGCAGCTGTTTGTCATAGATGTCATGGCTGTTTGATAGATTAGACTCTATATCATACTCTCAAGGTTTTTACATGCAGAGAAATGAGATATGAAGGCTTCTTATGGCTTGATTGCATTAGTAGCCAACACTGTGAACCTGCAGTTTTAAAAGCATGGATATTTGGTCCAGGAAAGTTTTTTAGTTGAGAGCTCTGGCAGACTAGCCACAGCAATTTAACCAGAGTTATTCAAGATATTGCCACTATCTTCTCTCCATACAAAAGTCACAAGCCAGAATTTGTCTGATCCAGTGCTGCTCTTTTCAGCTCAGCCTGCCAAGAAGTTGGAGCCTAGATTTCCATTTAATAATCTTCAAATACTGAATCAAATAAGTGCAGCCTGTGAACTTCAGTGATATTTAATATTGCACAGTATATCCACGGGAGTAAAAACTGGGGGGGAAGAGGAACTGCCTTTGGTGGTGTTGAGTTCTCTGTTGGCATCAGGCTTGACGTTAGTGCAGACCTGGAGCAAGGGCTCTTGCAAGCAGCATTGGTGGTAGTGGTGTGAGGGTCAAAAGGCTGCAGTGCAATGTTCCCTTGGTGCTGAAAAAGTAAAAGGTTTCTGTATGAATAAATGTAATCATTTTGTAAGGTATTCTCCTGCCTGTCTAGCTGGTTTTGCTACTTCAATTATAGGGTGGCCAAGCAGAGGCAGAGTAAATCTATGGAACTTTAAGTGCCTGTCTTTCTGAATTACTAATCATTTGGCACTATCCAGCAGTATGAGCATGAAGGGAATAACATGTTTTGTTAAGAAAATCTTGGTGATGGATCAGTCTAGGAAACATCTTGGCTGTGTTTCCTTCATTGACAGCATTGGAAGCTTCATTGATTTAGACGATTTACAAACACTACAATTCCTTCTCCATTCTGCCCCCATGATAGTCCATTTCATTTTATATGGAGAAATTATGTACGATAAATGCCCTTAGGGCAATATTAAAGAAAGAAAAGTACACAAAACCAGAATGGAGGAAGCATAAAATATGACTCCTGTTTTGTTTTTTTTTCCTTTTCCTTGATATTCTTTGTTCTGTTCTTAGATACAGAGAGCAGGATAGAGTAGTGTGTATGGTTTGAGAGTGTCAACATAAAGATATGTGAAGTTTTTAATATTTAAAGCTTTCTTCTCAACATATGCAATATAAATACCTGTAAGCAGACTGAACATCTAATAAAGGTGGCCACATGTTATACTGCTGCAATCCAGTAACATGACAAACAAGTTTCATGATTATATGGTCAAAGGAACAAAGTTATGTGTTTATTATGTGTAAATCAGATTAATACAAGTTTTCTTAGTTATGTAGACATTACAGACATTACAGGGGAAAGGAAAAGCACAACAAATTACAGCATGTCTGTGTATTCGTACTTGCATTTCATCAAAGCATTATAATGTTGATAGAGAACAACAAACAGGAAGGAACAGGAAAAGTGGGTTTAGGTCATGCTTCCAGCATAACTACCTTCTGTTGTATTTACAACACTTGAGGAAAGAACTGCAGAAGTACTTGCCTCTGTGTGATCTTCATAATTTTTCACCATGATCACTGATAAAATTTTCATATGGAGAGTTGCTACCATTTCATATGCTCTAGAAACAATAAAAAGTCAGTATTTTTACCATGGTGAAAAAAGAGACTAAATGCATCAACATATTGTGACACTGAACACTTGATCAAATATAGTAAGTAGGTGCTATAGCAGAAAATTTCCAGTTATGCAGAATTATTTTGAGAGCTGAATGGATGTGTGACAGTGCCCTTACTGGAGGATGCTGAGTTCAGTAAAAATGGAAATCCACAATTTGAACATTATAAATCTATTATAAAGCATAAATGTGCAATGGAGTGGTTAGTAGAATACAAGAAAGAAATTAAATGGTGTCATGATAAAATTTGAATGTTTGAGGGCCTCGATATCTTTTTAAAATGCTGTTTTTCTCCAGGTGCAGGAGTGCCATTGTTTTGGTACAGCCTGCAACAGTGGCATGCAAATGCACACCACTCCCAGTTATTGTGCTTAGCTCAGCTTGTGGAGCTGGCAAAACACAAAATATGCTGCTGTGGCATGTCGAGTGTAAAAAGTGAAGCTGCTATTAAACCAGAAGTTATGTTAATTTAACTCCATTAAAAGATTTGGCATGGAAAGTAGGTGTCTGCATTGGAAGGATGAAAAGACAAACAGCTAGCAAAAGGAGTCATTTGACTATTTCTGAGAAGTTGGATGCAGGCCCAAGTCTTATTTATGCAGCCAGCTTTAAGGAGTAGCTGTTGAAGAAACATCTTCCAAAGGAAAGGTAAATATTTTGTGGGTGCCTTGTACATAAAGGGTTAGCAGTGATCACAAACCAGCTGTTCCAGCTGCATGGGGTGGTGAACCTGGTTAGTGGTTGTTTTCCTGCACCAAGTCAACTCTTAACAGTCAATATAAATCTGCTAGTTAGGCACCATCTTTGTACACTCTCAGAAGACTTTCTGGAGTGCTAAAAACTTACATGGATATAGCCCTCTAAGGTGATTCCCATCTCAGCATCCCAGCAGCAGTAAATTGTGCAGAAAGTGAGAGAGGAGCCATGCAGAAGTAGTGAATCCAGAGAACTGAGATGGGTCATGTCAGGCCTCTTGGAATGCACAGAGTGGGGGATATTGAATGCACCCACCTTGGTTTAAAGCATCCGGAAGTCAAAATTTTATTCCTGTCCACATTAGGCTATCTTCTAACAGAAAGTTAAACTCCAGTTGAGTCTGTGTGCCAGAATTTTTGATAAATATTCCCCAAACACCTGATTCTACTGAAAGGCTGTGTGCAGTGTGGCTTTACCTACCATTCTGTGTCAGCTTTCAGATGGTGATAGGCGATTAGAAAGCTGATTCACCTTGATGGCTCTTTCCACAGATCACGCTATAAGCCTCTTGCTTTGTTTGCAATCTTTCTCACTCTCGTTTACAAGGTCAGGACTGATGTTTTGGTTGTTTTCCCAGCAGTGTTCTACTGACCCATTTTGCTTTAATCCCCTGATGTCACTGAAATAAACTGAGGAGGGGGAGATTTCTGAACTCGAAACAATTTCCTCTGCTGTTGTGCTCTGCAAATTAATTTGATACTATTATGTAAGCGTAATCATCTACTCTAATCACATCACAAGATTGAGAACAGACAGAAATAACAGAAGGGAACATTCTGGATAGTGAAAGGGAGTCAGTGGAATAGGCTGTTGGTCAGGACTGGAACACTTCTGAGATTCAGTGTTACCAGTAGTCGCTTGTAGCAGTAGTCTCTCTCACTCTGATGAAGATAGCGTAGCTGTCTGAGTTAGAGCGTTTTGCTCACTACAGCCATCTAATATTATTCATGAGATTTTTATTTTTGTCTCAGGCAGGGAGCTGCAAAGTGCTCAATTTTCTAGTGGAAGATGGCAGAAAAAAAAGCGAGCATTCTTTGATCTTGTTCCTCATATGTTTATCTGCATTTTATGAGTATGTGAGATCTTGTGCTACCACTGGCTGTCCTTCTCAGAGAGTAAACAGATTTATAACTGAAAGCAAATAGGCAGATGGGCCCATAGTCCTCTCTCTGAAACGTCTCTTTGATTAATGTCACTAGCAGGAGCTTACTGGCAGATGTTTCATTAAATCTTTTCTGAGTGGAGTTAGCTTCTTGAAATGTAACCTCCACATCTTTCATTCAAGCAGAGATCAGAGAAAAGAGAGGGTTTTTCCTTGCAGATGAGTTTGATATTTATAGGTTTTTCTTCTGCCAGTGATACTCTGGGTGCAAAGTTCCCTTCTTGCAGCCTATGGCAGAACTACGCTGTATGAACTTCAGGCAGCCTTTCAGAAACTTGTACAAGGAGTACACACAACTCTGTGTGTACAAAGTGTGCAGACTTGGGACCCCACTTTGGTTGTTGTCTCTTCCTGGTTTAGATGTAACAGAAGTTCATGTTGTGTAAATGCAGTGCAATCTGCATTCCAGCTTGGCCTCAGAATGAGTGAACGCAGATGTTCTCTGCTGCATGCTTTGACCTCCTTAGCATAATTTCCTCTGGAAAAGTAAATGGAAGAGAGGGGATTATGAAACAGAACAATACATTTGAAGGTCTGATGGAACCAAGCCTGAGCTGTGAGGCCTTTGCTTTTATTCCCAGTATTGATTAGTACTGTAGCACCACATAACCTAACTGGCACATTTGGTTGTCAGATCCTCATATGCAAACATTCCCATCACCCCCATCCCATTTAAAATTTAAATTTTAAAAAACTCATGGAGTTTTTCAGGTGTTGAAAAGCAGAATCTGACTTTGGGATGGGATTTCAAAGCTTACTACTTCTGACCCCTTTGTTAAAGCCAACTGAACATCATTTAGCCTGCCAGGTCATTGTGGCAGAACCTAAGCAATACTTTGGAGTCACTTAACCTTATATTCCACTTTTTGCTTCATGTGATATTTTAATTTTTTATTTCTTTTAAATAGGAGGATAGGAGGTTTTATTGGTATTTTAAGAGCTAAGCTGTTTATTAGAGTAGAAAGATTGTCTGTTGCATTAAGCAGTGTAATGTGTCATAGGGTGCATAGTAAGGAGTTATAAATTTTATTGTCTAAGATGCTGCCCAGTTTAATGCCTGAAAAATCATTACTGCCTAATGGTGGCCTAGTTTCTTTCAGAAATTAATTGGTGATGCAAAAACAATATCTGTTAGAAGATTTAACCATGAACTGACCTTGCATACACCTGCTATTAAGTCTGGAAGAAAAGTGCTTTCTTGGAGAGGCACAGCATGGCAAGGAGAGCACAGCAGGTGACCTTATTGCCATAGGTACACAAATGACTCAGACTTTCTTTGCATGTGCAAGAACCTGGTGTTTGAGTGAGATGTTGAAAACACATGTGCTTGCCGGGCAAAGGAAGAGTTTCCTTGTGACTCACTGTCTTGTCAAGCCCAAATAGGATTAGCAAACACTGGTTACCTTGTGGAAAGCCTTCAGAGTAGGAGCAGGGGAGGCTGAAGGAACGCAGTGGAACTAACTTGAAAATAGAGTTGTTATGAAAATAGACTGATCTGTTCAAAGAATATCAATTTCTGTGCGACAAGATTCTTCATTTAGCAGGTTTCCGCTATACAGTAAAGGACATTACCATTTCAAAGGCCCCAATAAGCTTCTGGCTAGCAGAACCAGCAGCATTATTTCATTACAGGCTCTTTGCTGAAATTGAGTCTTCCTGCCGTGGTTTGGACTTTTACTCTGCATAAGTATAAAAGGCTTTATTTCTGGCATGCAGTCTAACAAAGCAATTACTGTTATTTACCTCTGTTCACTCAGAGAGAACCATTTCACAGAGACTGTGCTGTGTTTGACCAAACCTAACAGAATTGTTACTCCTGTCTTTAATGGTCTCCCAGGCACCGGTTCACATCAAGGAATATGAATGGCCTTTCCAAACAAAACCATAAGCCTTGATATAGTGTGAGTTTTGTATTCTAAATGGACAGTCAAAGTTCTAGCACAAGATCAGTTTTTAGTTTACATGCCCTTGAAGCTCTTTTATGTTATTTGACTGCTTTTTGCATAGGATTATTTTGCTTTTGAATGTATAGCTTGTGTGTTGTGGTTTCTACCTCCACTGGGCAGTTAAGTGTTTAGCATTGTTCAGAGATTTTAATGACCCTTACATTAAATCTGATGGTAATTTATAAAATGACCCTACAGAATGGACTGTACAACCTCAGGTGTTCCCCTAGCTAAAAAGGTTTGTGGGGATGGTAATTGATTCTCCTTTTCATTTTTCATTTTTCTTTTTCCATTGTAACCTTTCTTCTCAGACAGAGTTTTAGTTTCAGATTTATGTTTTGACTAATGACCAGTGAATACTCAGGAATAAATTACAGCTACCTGTGGAAAATATACCTTCTGTCAATGCAATGTAACTGGAGGCAAAAACACTGAAAAATGCCAGTCATGTAGAGATCATGAGCTTGAATATATGACAATTTCTCTGTACTCAAATATGTGAAAGTCTCATAAACTGATCAATAGAAAATGCTAAAGACCTTACATGTATACCCACTTGTGGAAATTATTATGAAATGGGTGCTCTAAAGCAACAAAGGGCATGGGGAAATTATGTTTCCCATCAGAGCTGTTGCAGATACAGTCTCATGGCTAACTTTTAATAAAACACATGGTGAGCAGAGGACAACTTGAGATGAGGCAACCAAAGAGAACAGCAACTGTGCAAGTGAAAAATTACATCACAATAGGATTTCTCTGGAATAGCTGAGCACGTGCAGTGCCAGGTAGATCAGTACAAGTCCTGCAGGATGATTTCATGTGCAGTCTCTCTGTCATGTCAGGCTGTGTGGGAGAGGGGCCAAACCTTGACTTCCTGTGTTTGTGTTGAAGCTCAAGGGGCAGAGGTTCAGCTGCTGTCCCTCTGCCTCTTGGATGGGGGCTCTGCTCCTGGTAGCTCATGCTCATTTTTCACTCACAGTAAACACTTTGAGAAACAGGAATCTCTGGCCTTGTCTCAGAACCATAGGGTAGTGCAGGTGAAGAACATTGAAACGTATTGTTCAGATGAAATTACTTAGACTATTTTTGAAAAGCACAGAACTTTTACAATTATTTTTGTCAGGAAGTTTTTCGGGGTTTCTTCCAATTCCTTTTTCCAGCAAATATCTGAAACGTTTTTACATTTTTCTATTCTTATCCATATTCGATAAGAGATAGAGAAGCTGGTGAAAAGGAAGCACAAGACACAGTTAAGAAGCCTTGGTCCCAAACTTAGCCCTAGTGGGTTTCCTGTTTTCACTGAACGTTATGGGGAAGAGGATAATGGAGTGTGTTTTACAAGCAGCCCAAGCAGGCTTGAACTCACTTCCAAATTGCTAAATATCCTCCAGGTGAGACAAGCAGCACACCACACAAAGTCACAATTTGGCAAGGCAAGTGCCCACACTTGAGAAGATTGGGAGTCCCTTGAGTACAGATTGTGCACCCTCTACATTCACTTCAAAACCAGCTCTGGTGTGTATCAGAATGAGCTCAGTCTTCTCCAGTAGTTGAATTTCATTCATTTTATATAAGTCTTTAATCCATCCTTCAGTGTTCTTGTTTAATTACAAACATACATGTAACCAGTCAAGAAGCAGGACCATCCCCCTTGGTTAAATAATCAGGTACATGGCTGTGATCTGAGAGACTGGATCCTGACTGGAATGGCAATGGTTTGCTAATTTACCTTTTCTTCTCAAAAGGTCAAACTCTTTTAAATCACAAGTGAATTAATGAAAGCCAAAGCCTATTCATAACTAGGAAAAAGGGAGAATTTGCCATAAAGATAATTCTCTATGAACAGTTCACTCAGGTCTACTTTGCATATTACAGAGTCTGTAACTAAAATTCTATTTCTTCTATCCAGAGAGATTTCAATGAGTGTCAGTTGTTTATAGGTCACAGTGATTCACTTCTGTAAACGCAGTGGCTGCAGAGCACACCTGGTGACATTAATGGCTCTCTTCCTCCAGTCTGGCAATGCTGCTTAGAAGTCACTGAGGCTGAAGTCAGGTCTGAAAGCATTTCTGAAAGCAAATGAGCCAATTACAGCAGAATCAGTAGAAAATCAGCTGCAATTGGAGATGCATGAAAACCATTTAGTCACCTGCAGGTATCTTGCTGGGGGAAAAAAGGTGTTTATGGGAGAGCAGTTGCTTTCAGGGCAGCTGCATCAAAGGCTTGGAGTGCCTGTAGCTTGCCTGTTTATGGGCTCTGCAGGTCCATGGTGTATTTCCCTAGTTACCCAAATGTCCTCATCTGCCTTGAGTGTCTTATAGACAGAGCAACCTAGTTAGAGAGCAGGGTATCAATTACTGCTAATCTCACTTAACTTTCTTTGGAATATTCGCCAATTAGTATCTTTCTGTCTTCCTGCCTTTCTCCCTTGCCAATTTCTGAGTTATGTCACAGGATTGCCAATGAAATGGAAATCTGCATAACCTGATCTGCCTTTCAGTGTCATTTGTGTGAGCTCAGAGCTTTTTCTAAACAGGAAAAATGTTCCAGCTCTTGTAACCAAGCCTGCATTTTCCCAGGCCCATATTTTGAGTACACAGTACCCAAGACAGCGCTTCTGAGTTCATTCACAGGGTGAGGGTCTTCAAAGCAATGGAGAGTCTTATCTGGGCTCTTATCTCTATTGGTTTGAGCGTGCTCAGAGAAGGGAGGAACAGAGCGGTGTCAGGAAAATGCACAAATCCTCTGAGCTTTGATACCCTTGCACTGAGCTGGGGGGAATATCTAATGTGGTTTCTTTGGGTTTTTTGTCTCTTTGACAACTTCAGGACAACTTTGATAAACTGAAATTCTGAGAACGGTAGGTTTGTTTGCTGTGCAAAAGTAGGTGAACTGTAGTTCAGTGGTTAAAAATCCCCACAAACCTCAGAAGTTAAATTTGATTGCAAAGCAGCTTTATACTAGGAATAATTCCATTGTCAGCCTGTCAGTAATCCAGGTAACAGGCTTGCTTGGCTTTGGATAACCAATAATAAAAGTGGGGGAGATGTAGTGGGCCTATGCTTAGGTTGCCTAACATTTTAAATGAGATTTTTTTCCCCTTAGAATAACACGTCTATTGTTTGCAGAATGCTTTTGCAATTCAGCAGGGAGAAATTTATGTAAAGAAATGTTTCATCAGTATTCTGTTCATTTTTATTTGAGTTAAAGTGTTAAAATTATTGTCTCCCTTTTTTGTTTTATGCTGCACAGGAGGGAGTTTGGAGCCTGCTTATTTAACAAATGAGTGAGAGAAGAATCAGGTTCTAGCTGCCATCAGCATTCAATATATGCTGAAAGCTGCAGAAAAGCCAGCAGGGAGATGCTGTAGTGTCTGCAAAGATCAGTGTCCCATCTCACTAGCTCCTGGAGGTGGGGCTCCCACCATGCCTGGTTCTTGGGGAAGAAGTAGAAAAGGGCTTCCATGTGGAGGAAAACAAAAATTGAACATACAAATCTCCCACCCCAATTTCCAGGCTAACATTTGTCATTGTTGAGTTGCCTTCATACATTACTCCTTAGCATCAATTTAGCCTGTATTTAGCTGACTTGTACTTTAAGCTTATTTCTCAGATGATTCCTGGCTCTCTGAGCCACATCATTAAAACTTTTTGCCTCAAACCAGAAAATACACATTACACACCTTTGAAAACAAATGTACCCTGGGCAGGAGACAGCCCTGTTTCTGCTTTTTTGTAGCACCACAGGGCAAACCAGCAGCAGTAGTTTCAAGAATGCACACAGACACCAAAATGCTCTTTAATGTTTAAGAACATTTCCAACAAGGATTACTTTTTTCCATATCAGTCAGCCCCAGCCCATATGGTGGAACTTACTTGCACAATGGATTGAACATGATTCTTTTCTTAAAGGGGAGCCATTTAATTGAGCCAGCAATTGTTTTACATACACACAAAAAATATATGATAATCCCTTTAAGTTTTATTTCTTATGCAAATTGGTCTTCTGACACTGTTATTTTCTAGGTATTGCCAAATGTATTTATATTCTTTTAATTCTCTAACTGCAATCAATAGCTATTCTTTATAATAGAGGTACTTTTTGCTTGCTGTGGGTAAAAAAAAAAAAATCAATAGCAGGTAGTCTCTCTCAGTGGCAATTATCCTTTCTAGTTATATTCTTGTTATATTCATAAAAGCAATAGTTGAAAGCAGGTGAATTAATCCTTTATTTGCTTCTGTCAGTCACAGAAAAATGTTTCCATGTCAGGCTTCTGGCGAGACACGAGGGTTCTGTTTAAACCACAGAGGCAGAAAATTTCTTCCTACTTACTGTGACTGCTGAGTGTGCAGGTGCTTAAGCAGACACCACCTTCAGGTACCCAGGGCAAAAGTGCTAATAACTGCACAACTTTTAACAAAGAAAACTTTGAATATCATGAGTTGCATTCTGTGAATGCACAGCCTGAGTGGGCATAGCAGGGTGTGCCTGTTCACTATTCAGAGCTGACCTTCGTTCATAGCGTGGCCATTTTTGGCTATTTTCTGATGTTTCCTAATGTTTAGTGTGTTTCCTCTCAGTTCTTTTTTTGAGTATGAAAAGAAGGCATTAGGAATGATAGGTCATTAATGAGGTAATTCTGTGCTTCAGTTCACTGCTGGCTGTGTTACTACCTTGTGAGATAAGCTAGCAAAAAGAAAACACACTGACTAGTGTGGCAATTTCCTGTGACAAAATCACTGCAGCTGCACTCAGTATTTCTGAATCAGAGGAGATGTTGCATTAAATAATAATTTCTCCCTAATTCTGTAACTTCAGTTTCAGCAGCCTGGTGGTGCAGGCTGAATAGAAGCTTACACTTGCCTTCAAGTTCAGTTTTTAGGATTATCTGAGGAGTGCAACTATCAATTCAAATTATTCAATGGCTATATTAAATATTATCACATAGAAAATAATAGGAATGGGAGAATACATTGAATGCCTCAGGGTTATGTGACTTTGGTGTTATTAAATATTGATTGAGAACATGCATTTAGGTTAAGATAGGGTTTCAAAGGAACAAAAAAGGCTTAATATTTTCAGACAGGTCACACTTTAGGATGTTCTGTTATTTCTCATTTTCCAGGGAGGTAGCATTCCTTTTTCCTGATTTCTTACGCAGATATTTTGACTGATATGGGAAGAAATTGTTGCAGTATTTGTTCTGCAAACTAATACCATGCCTAGACATTTCTTGATGCAGAACTAAAGTTTGGGGTTTTCCCTTTAACCAGGGTTTAATTCTTGCTTTGAAAATAATACCTTCTTTGGTTCACCAGCAGGAAATCAGTGTTAATAACAGGGATTGCCTTTCTGGTTTTTACTGTTGTTCTGTTTCCTCCAGAGGAGTAATATATTTTTCCAGACAGTACATTCTGCTGACCGCACAGTGCAGTCTCCAGATTTCTGTGAAGCTGATGTTTCATAAACCATGTGAGCCAAAACCCTCAGGCCCTGCCTTTCTGTTGTAAGGTGCTTTTAAAAAAATGATAAGGAAACATTCCTGCTCCATGACACAGCCTGTGGAGGAAGCCTTAGAGACTGCCATCCTTAGATTGGCCCTGGCTTGGGAATAGTGTCCTCCAAAAGTTACTTGTGTGAGAATCTAGTGATCATTAAGAACTGATTACGAAGGTGCCTTACATAAAGAATATATGGAACATTAGAGGATAGCTTCATATCATGCTACAAAAATTCAGTTAGAAGTAATTTCTGCTGCTATGTGTCCTTGTTCATACATCTGAATCTTAGAGGGGAGCACATCTGCTTTTTATCAGAGAGGATGTATGGCTAGAATGATTCCAAAGGATCAAGGAAAAAAATAAGTGATGTCTGTAGAGTCCTTCTGTTGGGGGCCAACTTTAGACAAGCTGTTTTCTGGATCTTTTCAGTCCTCCATACTGGTTGTAGAGTCCACTTTTAACATATTTTCACTGCCAGATATTCTTGTGAAATCACTGAATGTGTCATCATCTCAGGTAGTTTGGGATTTCATACTGGCTTCATACATAAACGAGAAGCCTTCATCCAGGAGGGAGCATCTTCTCCTAGGCCTTGTTCATTTTCTGCAGCTTGGAAAGAGCTCAGACTTGTTTCTAAGTCACTGGAAATATCATAACAATGTGTTCCCAGTCGCCCAAGAATGTAGGTGAGCCCAAGCAGGGGTCTGCTGTGGAATGAAGGTATGTTGAGAATTCAGTTTGCTGCCTACAGTGATATCCTACGTTTATTAAAGGAAATATGAAATACAGATGGAAGTCATCACAAAGATGTATGGCCAAGTTTGTCTGCTAAAGTGGGTGCAACACACTGATTTATATTGGAGATTAATTTCATTTCTAAATAGAAGATACTTTTGGGGAAAGAAAAGGAGTGTATCAGGCAGCACTGTCAGAATAAAAGGAAATCAGTGTGCTAATTGGAATGACTGATGACAAAATATTCAGCTATCTAAATATTTTGTCTTATTTTTTTATAAATGAGAGTTAAACTGCTGTGTAAAAAGTAGCTACAAACCCTAAAATAGCTGTTCAAGAACAACTGGCAAGAATTAGCAATCAAATCATTGTACATGTGAAAGTTATTACAGCTAAAATAAAAAAAAATTTAGATCAGGGTTAATTATAAGATGATGCAGTAGTATAATTAGTATTCTTCCTATGGAGGATTATGGGTCCTTCTAAATGCCCTTTTTGATTGCCTTCTTCCCTTTTTTAATTTCCTCCTTGTCCTTTTTGATTATCTACCCCATGACCCTCAGGGCTCCTAAATGTAATACAATTGGAATAACATTTTTGTTAGAGGTGTTTTTTTATATAGGCTATTAACCTCTTGCTTACCAAGCACTGAGAAATTCTTTTCTGTGAGAGCTCCAGGAGCCATAGAGGGACTCACTGGAATCCCTGGAGTTTTTATGTAGTGCAGCTTCTTGCCTGTCCCAAAGCAGTCTCCAAGGATATGTCAGTAACTGATGTGCATGAGAATGAGCAGAGAGAGAGGAGAACTTCCTTGGGGTGTATTTTACATCTTAGCAAGATAAGATCTAGTGGATCTTTGATATTTCCAAGGCTGCTTCAGTGGTCTGACTGTGAGCATTAGAGTTCAATAAAAAAGGCTATTGTCAATTATTCTTTAATAGGATTTTTGGAATATTCTTTCTTATTATTATTACCTTTAAGAAAAATAGGCTGAGGTTTTTTTTTTTCCAGAGGGTAGGTTTCTCACTTCTTTGGTATCCTTAACAGGACAGCAGGACCTAACACTTCAGTCCATTTTGGATCCTATGAAAAACAAGGTTTATTTCCTTTTTATGTTTCCTTCATGTGGAGTAATAACTAATATTTTGCTGTTCAATAAACATCCCTATTTTGTATGTTTCTCTTGGGGCTAAATGTTTTGTGGAGATGCACTCTGTTAAGAAGGAACATTGTTTGTATGTGGACAATCAGATGTTGATTTTCCTGAGGTGCCTTTCAGTTAATATTGTTCAATGTATACTTTAAAACCAATGGGAGGGGCACCTCAAAATACAGAGTGCTTGCTTGTTTTCATTTAATATCCTTTACTTAAGTCTAATGAAGAGACAGCTATCTCTGTTTATAAATTCTTGCCCATTTCAGTGAAGGGCTAGAGCTCTGGTACTTTGAGATATTGTTATCTTCTACTCATTGTCTGTTTTTCCAAGCTTGAATAAACTTGTACTTCACATGTGCAAGAAGGGTGAGCTCTTGTTTTCACTTGGCCAACAACTAGCCATAACTTTTCTGTGCAAATCTAAATTCATAAGCAAGGAAAGCACTGTGAGTTTCCTTTTAATTTACCCTGTCTGTAACCAATACTGACGATTTCTTGTGTGTATTTGGGGTTTGCATGAGACTCGTCAAAATCCAGGTTCCTATCTTCTCAGACTACATCCCTTCCTCTAGGTAGTTTCTTGAACAAAAGCATATGTTTCAGTTCAGTTTCTTTGCATAGCTAAAAAGATACGACTTAAAATATAATTAAGTTTTCTCTTTAGGATGGTCAGCATTTTAATGCTTAAATTGAAAGGTCATTGTTTTTCACTCTGTCAGTAATGCAAGTCAACTGAATTACACCAGTTCTCAGTGCATCCCCAATGGGATGTTGCAGCTGAGGGAGAGTTCACAGAATCACAAGGCTGGAAGAGACCTTCAAAGTCATCGAGTCCAACCCAGCCCTAACACCTCAACTAAACCCTGGCACCAAGTGCTACATCCAGTCTTTCTTTAAACACATCCAGGGATGGTGGCTCCACCACCTCCCCGAGCAGACCATTCCTGTACTTTATCACCCTTTCAGTAAAAAACTTTTTCCTAATATCCAACCTGTATTTCCCTTAATCCAGCCTGAGGCTGTGTCCTCTGATTCTCTCAGTGCTGCCTGGAGAGAGAGACCAACCCACCTGACTGCAGCCACCTTTCAGGAGCTGTAGAGAGTGATAAGGTCGCCTCTGAGTCTCCTTTTCTCCAGGCTGAGCACCCCCAGCTCCCTCAGTTGTTCCTCACAGGGTTTGTGTTCCCAGCCCCTCTCCAGCCTTGTCGCTCTTCTCTGGACACGCTCAAGCATCTCAACATCCTTCCCAAACTGAGGGACCAGAACTGGACACAGCACTTGAGGTGTGCCCTCATCAGTGCTGATGAGTACAGGGGCAGAATGACCTCCCTGCTCCTGCTGGCACACCATTCCTGATCCAGGCCAGGATGCCATTGGCCTTCTTGGCCACCAGGGCACACGGCTGGCTCATGTTCAGCAGGCTGTTGACCAGCACCCCCAGGTCCCTTTCTGCCTGGGCACTGTCCAGCTACTCCATCCCCAGCCCATAGCATTGCAGGGGGTTATTGTGGCCAAAATGCAGGACTCAGCACTTGGATTTCAGTAAATGTCATCATACTGGGCTCTGTTCATCCATCCAGCTGTTCAGGTCTCCCTGCAGAGCCCTCCCACCTTCCAGCAGATGGTCACACACCCCCAGTTTAGTGTCATCTGTAGATTTACTAATGAAAGCCTCAATCCACTCATCCATGTCATCAGTAAAAATACTGAACAGAGCTGGCCCAGCACAGAGCCCTGAGGGACACCACTGGTGACTGTCCTGAGCTGGGTGCAGCACCGCTCACCGCCACTCTCTGGCCCGGCCATGCAGCCAGTTCTGAGCCCAGCACAGAGTGCTCCTGGCCCAGCCGTGGGCTGCAGCTTTTCCAGGAGTGTGCTGTGGGAGACAGTGCCAAAGGCCTTGCTGGAGCCCAAATAGACACATCCACAGCCTGTCCCGCATCCACCAGGAGGGTCACCTGGTCATGAAAGGAGACCAGGTTGGTCAAACACGACCTAAACCTCCTAAACCCTGCTGGCTGGGTCTGACACCCTGGCCACCCTGTAAGTGCTGTGTGATTACACTCAGTGTAAGCTGTTCCATGACCTTGCCAGGTACTGAGGTCAGGCTGACTGGTCTATAATTACCAGGACCCTCCTTTCTGTCCTTTTTGTGAATGAGCGTCACATTGGGCAGCTTCCAGTCACCTGGAACCTCCCCAGTGAGCCAGGAGTGCTGGTAAATGATGGAGAGTGGCCTCACAAGCTCATCTGCCAGCTCCCTCATCACCCTGGGATGGATCCCATCCGGTCCCATAGATTTATAAACACCCCAGCAGCTCAGCACTTCTCTGACTGCCTCCTCCTGAATAACAGGGGGACTGTTCTGCTCCCTGACACCATCTGCCAACCCAAGAGGACAGCTGTCCTGAGGACAAGCTGTCCCTCCCCCTGAAGACTGGGGCGAAGAAGGCAGTTTCTCTGTTGGTGTTTCTGTGCAGGTGTTTTGCCAAACAGATTCATTTAATAGTCACACAGGTGCCATTTCAGCACAGTGGCCCTAATCTGGTGGCATTAAACCATATTCATTAGTGCTGGTTGAGGATGAAGGAAAACAGAAAACTTTTAAGAAGAGGAAGTTTTCTACTCTGTGTTAGCTTATATAAATATTGGGCCGAAATTTCCTTAACTACTTTAATTTCAAAAAGTGAAACTTGTACAGCTTTAGATGTGAAAACACAGTCAAGTAGCAGTACATAAAGCCTGATTGATCCATCACCTTCTGCAGTGCTGGCTTTGATTAAGTAGGTGTGAATGTTAGCATGGAATTGAGTGTGCAGTACCTCCTGGATACCTGGAAAAGAGCTTTGTGATGAAAGGGTGAAATCATTTTGTTTCTTGAAGCAGAATTACTGTTACATTTCATGTTTTTCAGTGTCTGTGGTCTGCTTTTCATTGAAGGCAATTATCAAGCAGATGCTAGGAAAGCCACATGTTATTAGACATAAATGTGGGGCCACAAGAGGAGAAAGGATGATCTGGTTAGGGAGCACCAACCATTTACCTCTGTTCAGAGAGCTGGGTGCAACAATGTCATGATTGCCTGTTTTATACCAGTGTGAAGGAGCTCATATAAGCTCCTCTGAAGAAGGAAAGCCAGAAACAAACTCTTAAAAATTTCTGTACAAAGGTAGTATTAGTTGAGGTTTGGTGTTGAATACTACTAAAGAAAGTAATCCTAGCCAAAGAACATAGAGTTAATCTTTCATGTGGAAAAACACCATCCTGATGGTGTTCTGTAAGTGTTACCAGGTAAAATGAATAATTTTTGAATAATTTTAAGTGCACTTTACTCTGTTTTGTAATATTTTTTGAGGAAGAAATTTCTTCTTTTTCTTTCTTTTTCTTTTTCTCTAGAACTTTCATGCAATAGAATATTTGTGTCACATGGGCAATATACATTTGCTGGAAGTCGTTGGCTGCCACGCTTAAAGCATTCTTGGGTGTCTGTACTCTCTTTGAGGTATTTTAGAATGAAAAAAACTGTTTTTTCAGGCTGCCAGACCTGGAAGCTTAGGAAGGAAGACTGCTGGGAAGTTTTCCAGTTCTGCATGTCTGCTGAGATCTGGGCAGTGCTGAAAATGAGTAGCTTGGCCATGGCACTGGTAGACTCTAAACCTTTCTGTTGGCACGTCCCAGTTAGAGAGAGCTGAGCTAGGGAGTTCTGGAGCACTCTTTTGGTACAGTCCAACCTGAGTTTCTTCACTCCTCTCCTGTCTCTGGTTGTGTCTCAGAATAGAGTGGTGCTTTCAGTGGTTTGTATTATGCTTGTGAAACTGAAAGAAGGAAAAGAAGCAGACGACCGTTCCTGGAATACCCTGGCAGGGCGCTCTGGAGACGAAAGCGCTGCATGTGCACAGCTCCCAGCTTGGCTTCTTGGGACCAGCGTGCCCTTGCCTTGCTTTGCTGCCTTCTCTACTTGATTCTAGCATCAGCAATTGCCATTTCTATTTTCCCTGCTTATTAAAAACACCTTCAGCCAAAGATCAAGAAGAAGGAAATAAGGAAACAAAAGACTGCTGAAATTCTGCATTTTTAGGGAAGCAGTAGATATTCCCATCATTTTAAAATTTTCTTCTTTTTATTCTGTGTTAACCAGAGTAAATAATGTTTCACTTTCCCCCAAGGTTGTGAAACAATAGAGGCTCTCTTGGTTTCAGATACTGCAGATTGTTGTGCAAACCTGCCAGCACTGAAGGCTATGTCTATACTCTGCATGCACTGCCTCTGTGAGCCAAGGCTGGCCATGGCTTTGAGTTTCCTTGTGTATTACATCCACAATGCCTGCAAAAGGGGTGAGGGTGAGAGTCTACATTCCAGCCAGTCATCTTCTGAGCCTTGGTTTTTGGTTTAGCAAGCGAGATAACTTGAACAGGAGTGTTGGGCTGTGTGGGTGATTGAAAACACAGCTGTAAGAAACCCACCCCAGGAGTCTGCCAAGGCATTTCTGCAGGCCAGGCCTGCCTTTCTGCACTGTGTTCAAGGCCTGAGATCCTCTCTGACAGCCAATGTCTTGCCAGCCTCTAATTCAGTAAGAAATTGGCCTTCTGCTGTTCTCTGAAGAGTTGCTTGTGTACAAAATTAATTTAACAATTTTTTCTTAGAGTTTTGGTTTAGTTTGTAGTTCTGTGATTATGGTTTTTATTTGGCTTGTTTTCTGTGTTTGTTGGTGGCTTTTTTCCAGTGGAGATATATAAGCTCCCATGTTCTAGATGTGAAAGAGTTGAGAAAATGTAGTGGTGATTGGCCTGCATTCCTTAAAAGCTGTGCTTTTATTATCTTTCCTACTAATCTGGTATAACTCAAATGTTTTTTTGTGCTTTCTAGTTTGTTGTTAAATAAGCAATTTGTATTGGAGCTATTTAATAAGGCTTGAGGAGCATCGTAAGAGAACACATGGATGGATGTTCATCTTCTAAGATGTAGATCAAAAGAACAATCAGATTTTGTATAAAACAGGTTCTTGTCTTCAGTAACCTGTGAAGAAGACATGAAGTGAGGGGAGGATAGGCACAGAGTTTCCTTGTGACCTGTGCTTCCCCCAGCTGTTTTCCAGGGGTTGTGCAGCAAAAGAGCCAAGTTACAGCTTGGGAGGGAGGTGAGGATCCAGGTCTTCCAAGGCCTGAGTCAGCTGCCTGTTGTACATCTAAAAGAAGGAATTCATATCTGTCAAGAGAGAAAATGAATGCCAGCTTTTGGCAGGGACACTGCAGTGTGTGCTTTTGAAGAGAAAAGCCTTTCTCAGGGTCGGGAGGAAAGTGGTGTTTCCTGTTCTGGTACCTGTCCTTGTGGTTCAGTCTCAAATTCAAAAGACAGTTTGATTCCAGCGTGCTTTGCTTGACCAAGACAGGCAGATAATGCTTCTGATACCCTTATCAAAACAGAAAAGCTCAGTTACAGTGTTGGGTGGTGTGTTGGTTGCCTATGCTAGAGTCAGGAGTCAGAAAGTTTAAATTTGACATAAAATGGGGGAAAATGGTATACAAGACAATTTTCTCCAAATTGAAACTTAGAAAAGATAAGGAACACTGCTTGACACAGAAACCACAAAAGCTGGGAAATTACAAATTACAGTTATTAGTCATTCTTTACTGGCAAGAGGAGGCAATAAAAACCCCAGATGTTCAAATATGGTGTGGCAAATAAAGCTACTTTTCTTAATAGAGGAGGCAGCAGTGGTAGGACCTGTTCATCTCGAAAATGTTGTGTGTAATGAGCAGACACCAGTGGACTGCCCTTTTGAGAAGGTTTTGTCATGCACAAAATTCTTCTATTCATTTGATAATAACTTGTTACTAAAACTGTGGAGTCTCCTTCTCCACATTTTCTCTGGCTAGACTCTGGGTTTGAGAAATGATCTGTCTTTCTGACTTTCAAAAATTTCAGCCCTTTCTTATGGCAACTCTTTCACCCATAAGAAAAACTGAGGCAAACCTTGAGGTTTGCCCAAATTTTGCCCAAATTTTCAGATGTGACAATTTAGCCAGAAGATTTTCTTACACTCTGCATGTAATGAGGAATAGTATCCCCTTGAATGAGGTTAAGTTATGTAGTGTTTAAACAATTATAATATATTATTAAAAAGGTGTCTAAGTAGAGTGATGTCTGTTCAGTGCATGGAAGCATTCCAGACAGAAAGGAAGGTAGGCGGCTGTGCTAGATTAATCTCTTAACAAGCTGATTTTTTTCAGAGATTTTTCTGTGGACCAAAGAATATGAAAGCTGTGTTTAAAAATTTAAAGCCTTGATATGTTCCAGTTCTGGGGAGCAGCAGAAGGAAGAAGCATTGTACACTGCTAAAATTCCCTATCTAGCAGCTCTTTCAATTAAGATGTTTATGACAGCCGTTTGTACTTGATGGAATGCACGAAGACTTGGTCATTAATTATTGCATTTTTACCCCAGTTATTTTTTGTATTCAGTGGGTCAGGTGGTTCTGATCCTGCTGTTGTCAGTGCACTCGAACATCCCAAAGAAAACCCCCATCCAAATCCTTTCCCCCTCCCTTTTTATCTTTCCAGAGGCTGAGAATTTAGTAGGAAAAATATTCAACAGCAGTGAGTTATGGAGCTTTTTTTGCTAATGCAGTCATTTAACAACTTGAAGCTGGCAGTGATCCCATCCACCTTAATCCTCTTCACACTTTGCGAGCAGTCAGCCGAGAGCAAGAGAGCACTAGGGCTTAATAGACTGCAGTGTATGAACCATGGCATTTGTGTTCAGCTCCCAGAACTGGCCCTAAGTGCCTAGTAAACCCTACAGCTTTGCTTTCATTAATTAGAGACTCCCTTCCACTGATTTGAGGAAAACATTGGCCAACATGTTCTTTCAGCTCAGTAAATATTTATACAAGTCGTGTATGATTTTTAGTAATGAATACAGCTCATTTTCAGGGCTTCCAAAGGAGGCTCTTTCCAAATATTAACAAATTCCTTGTCTGACCTATGCTGGACATGGCAATTCAGGTTACAAAAAGTTAAATATAAATCTTGTCTGGTTTTGAAGATTTTTTTTTTTTTCTGAATTCCACTTTGCCATGTCATCCTTTTTCATTATATTTGCCAGAAGTTTAAGGGGGAAATGGAAAAAAAACCCCACAAACAAACCAACAATGGATTAGCAATTACTAATATAAACCAACTGACTGCTACTGTCCTGTATCTGTCAGCTGAATGTTGTGCCATGATGCTGCTAGTTTGAAACCTATCAGGATGTTTATATGAGTTTTCTGGGATGTATTAGTACCTTTCAAACTTGATTGTGTTTGTCCTCACCAGTAGAATCCCTGTGAGGCAATGTACCCCTGTAATGCAGATTGAACCAGAAACTGAACTCCTGGCTTGTGGGCACATCCAAATCCTTGCCTTGGATGCACTGACCAACTTGTGTGGGAAAATACCATCCAGCTATTCACATATATGGAAATGCACAAATGAAAGTGAGCACTGAAACATCATTTCCTTTTTGCAAATATCACTGGAGTTACTTGGATAATTGATCCAATGTTCTTAATTAGTTGCTAGTGGATTTGTGCTTTCAACATTCTCCCATTTCCCAACATTCTCTGCTTTTGGGGTTCTTTTTTAGTTGTCTCTCCTGTGTCCTTCTCTTTACCTTTTGTTTCAAAGCCTGGTTGCATCTATGCAATGCTACTGATGTTACCAGGTAATGTGTTATTTTTCTGTGAAGTGTCTTAGGCAGGAGCTTCTCCAAGCTTCTCATTCTTTAATGGACACAATTTGGAGATATAAGAAAACAAAAACACCTTGACTCTTAAAGTATTGGTAGAATATTTACTGCACATTTTCCTGGGGATACTTGGGTTAGCGTAAATATTTGGACGTGAGAGAATGCTAAAGTCTGTCCAGTTTACTGTACTGTGGTGAGATAAACCCATAGTAATATTTCTTAACAAATAATTTTGAAGGTAGCAAAGCCTTGTATTTAAGGCTGTAGAACACAAGAGCCACTTGGAAACATCCGATCACTTTGTAATGCATACCTTCATATAACTATAGTGAGAATGAGTAATTAATTTCTTCTAAGTGTAACTCATCCTACTTGTTTTTTTTCTTGATCAGTTTATTCATGTATTAACTGGTAGAGGTGTTTACCCAGAGTTGTAGGCAGGCTGTGTTATCTCCAGAATGAACTTGATAAACTGTTCTGTCTGCCTTCGGGCACTTGCCAAACCACACAGCTCTGAGCCAGCAGGTCAGGGCGTGCTGGCTTCATCCCCTACTGGCCATGTTGCAGTGAATGGGTGGGGCTTTGGCATGTGCAGTGTGTGGTGGCCCCACAGAATCTCAGAATCCCTCAGCTGTGAAGTCCCCTTTGGGAGCACCTGAAATCCCCAACGCCTGTCTCGTTAGTTGGTGCCACACCTGGTAGCAGCCAGGTGTAAAAAAAGGGGGAATGCTGGAATTGTTGTAGGAAGTATGCACAGTAGTGATGACTTCAGTTGTCTCAGGAACAGATAAAGGAAACGGAATCTTCAACTATTATTAAGTAGTTGATGTACAGAGGTATCATTCACATTTCTATCTGCAGGTTATAGGAACTCCAGACACCTTAATCAGGTACCTAAACTTCAACTAAGCTGCCCTTCCTCTCTTTGTGGCCCAGCTGCTGCAGCTCTGGGTTACCTGAGGCACATGAGCATGACTGATTCCAGTCTGGGGTGTTCAGAGCCAATCTGGGAGCTGGCAGTGCCCAGCTGAGAGCTGCCAGAGGATCCTCCTGCCTGGGAACTGGCAGCCCTTGCCTTGATCTCCAGCTAGGGATCACATTTCAGCCAGTTGCTCTTGTGTTCCTCAATTTTAGTATTCCAAAATAGGTAGTTGCTCAATTCTCTGTATTCTCCAAACAATCATAAACCTACCTGTAAAGATAATAATCTGTAATTTCAGATTTTTAAAACTGAAGGCTTTTTTTTATTGAATTACATTTTTCCTTTATTTTGTCTTTTTAAGAATAAGAGGAACAGCTTTGTTGAAGTTGCTTACTGTTTGGTAATATCTTAGATTAGCTCTGTTTTAGTGCAGGAAATACAAGAAATCTGAGGGAGGTGTCATTTTCTCACTGACCATGTACCAACTGCATTCAGGGCTTCTGTTGACTACAGCTGGCAGTTGCCTTGGCCCCTTCAGAGAGACCAACACTTCACTACTTAAAATGTAGGAAGTTATTGAAGCACTTGAGATGTTTGGATGAGAGGGTTTTTTTTAAATCAGTGAGACAGCTTGTGAGTTAAAGTCAGTTTTCTTGATGAATGGGACTGAAGAGCTCTCACCCCACCCTTACATCTCATTTATGCTGCTGTGAGAGCAGCGGCAGGGGAGACATTTGCCCTGCTGCAGCTTGTTGGATTAAAGAGAACCCTTTGGTAGGAAATGTTGTCAACTGCAGCAACTTTTGTAAGCACTAAATTTACTTATGAGAAGTTATCTTTTAATTGCCCCAGGACACCCCTTTGCATGTCATCCTTTGCCTGGAGAAAGTTTTTATGAGGAAATACTTTTTGTTTTTCTAAGATGGTTCAGAGGATGTCTAGAGTTTGTCAAGCCCATTGATCCTCCAGGGAATGTGCTGACTTTCAGCATGTATGGAGGATTTTTAAAGCAGCTGAGCAAAATCCCTTCTCAGATAAGACGCTTTCTATTTTGTCAGTTAAGAGCATCTTCAAATCGAAATAGCTCAAACATAATCAAATCTCCCTTGCTCAATCCCTTGCCTTCTCCTCCCAGCCCCCTACACAAGCCATCCCCAAAAGGATAATCCTGGCAGTGATGTCATTAGAATGAATTTACAGACCAGTGCTCAATTTTCTTGTCTTGAGCTTCAGTTGCTAATACTGGTGAAAATCAGCTGTGTATGTAAAGGAGGAAGGTTATGCCTTTTCCACCACTCTTGTTTAATTTCCCTGGAGCCCTTAGAATAAATAATGTGGATTATTTGGATATTTTCATGCTGCTTTTTTTTTCTTTTCTTTTTTTTTTTTTTTACACTGGTACACAGCTTCATATTGCTTCCAAACATTTGTAAAAGGTCTTTCTCAATTCCCAAGGGAATCCTTGTCTTCAGAGAACAGAAGGTTTAAGGAAAGAATTTTGCTGGCTAAATGTGGTTAGAGATAGTTACAGGTTTTGGTAAGTGTTGGAAACCATGATATGAAGTACAGAATAGACTAAAAATTATCTATTTTAACAATATTTCCTTGTTTTCTCAAAATAAATTTTTTATCCTGACTTTCTCCAGTGATTTTGAGCTCTACAGAATATTTTACAAGTGCTAAGAAGCACAAATGAATAAAATTGATCCAAACATACCAAGAATAAGGATCCATCTTAAAAACATTATCATAAGGACTGATAAGGTAAAGAGGAAGAAACAGAAGAGTCTGAATTACCCTGTTTGTTGGTAGGAGATTATAATATGTAGGAATGATGCAGATTTGTGCAATGGTTGCAGAGCCAGTTGCTGGCAGAGCTGGAGGTGCTGTCCCTGAGGCCTCTGTGCATCCTGCTCCAGCCTGGCAGATCCAGCCCTGCTGTCACTCACAGCAGTGACATGAGCGGGTCCTTTCCCTCAGCCTTGGGTGTAAGGACAGAGATACATGGGACCCACAGCTTCCCTGAGCTCAGTGCACAGGTAATGTGTTGTTTTCCCAGTGCACAGAGGAGAGAAAAGGCTAAAGTCAGGCTGAAACGTGTGCTGGAAACAGAATTCTTGCTTGGGGCTTTTATCTAAAATTAACTTTCTTTTTTCAGTGGCAAGTTGATGTGCATATTGAAAGTGGTAAATACTTGCTTGAGGTACTCTGCTGTCTTTTGAGTGTAATGTATAGAAGACAAGAGACCTTTCAGATCTGAAAGAACTCAAGACTTACTTGGCCAGATCCTGTGGAAGTTGGTAGGCAGTGGGGCTGCCTTGCAAATCCCATCCCCAGGTTGAAGTCTGGGTGCATTGCAGTCAGAAATTGCAATTCTGTAGTAGTGGGACACAGGGTTTTGCTGCCCTACCCAGCCACCAAAAAGGAACACATTTCCCTGTTAGCAGAGCTGCCAGCACACCCAGTAGCAAGTGCAGAGTCCCAAATTGCAGTGGTGGTGTGATCACTGGGTTTGTGTAGAGCACATGTCTCTGTGCAGCCTTTTAGGACACTTCTTAACCCTTTCTTCCCTCCTCCATCCACAGCAGGCATTTTCCTGCTTCTGAGTACAGCTTCAGAGAAAAGCTTCATTTTCTCATGGAAGATCTTTTCTACTTAATGGAAAGTTGCTCCTAGGTCCATGGGAAGCATAGTCATTAACCTGGCCATACAATTACAGACATTGCAGAGCCCTAATGTAAGTGAAAAGTACGTCAGGGTGGTGTTTATGCTCTCTAATCCTATTGTTACAGTAAGCAAAACTTTACCATACTGTTATAAAAAGTGCTGTGAAGTAACTGTGTGATTTTGGGGGGCATTGATTTGACTTATCTTCTTAGGATTTTACTGAGATAATAAATAACCCTTTTTAGTATGTGCCATAAAAAGAAAATCCACTCTATTCTACCTTGTTTTATGGCTTGATTCAGTGTCATTCACCTATCTTGTGGCACTTTTGCTACAAAAAATCGAAAACATACTTAAGGTCACGGGCATATTAACACCTTTTTCTGTTTCTTAGAACATACATTGTGAGCTGCATTTAAGCTCTGCAGCAGTATCATCTCTGTAAAGGAATTAGGCTTTCCCAGTAGCCCCTGAGTACAGGGACAGGTTTTGACTGTCCTGTGCATCACCAGCCCTGACATCAGGGCAGTAAGCACTGCAAAACTTCAGCACCCTAAACACACAGAATCAAAACCAGTGATGCTCTAAATGTAGTTAGGTGACAATTAAATGCTACTAATTCTGTTTAGATTTGCAGCAAATGTAAGGCACCTGGCCCTGTCATTAGAAAAAATGCATAATGTTATGGATTTTTCATTTGAGATTTGTTTCCATTTATCAATTCCGATTTCTTTAAGCAGAGTCAGCCAGTGGGGGTTACATACTTTTTCTGGACATGAACATTTAAAATCAGGAAGGAATAGGCTGCTCTTTGGCACACATTGAGGAAGGTCATAGTTTTCCTTTTTATTACTAGCACTGAAAGTGCAAGGTGAATGAAACCTAACAATCCTTATTACTTCTGTTGTGCCATAGGATTAAATAACTGTTAAAAAGGAGCAACAAGTGCAGCATTCACAAGTAGCTAAGAGGGAATTAGAAATTTGTCAAACTCCTGTCAAGAAATGTAGTTCACATCAGGAGCAACCAGTTTATTAATTTTGCTGGAGTCGACAGACTTTTCTCCAGAGTGTTCTCCACTTTCCTGAAATAAGTTTAGTGATTTAAACTCAACTCTCCAGGGATCTTGGCTCTGAAGGAGTCTGAAATGTTGAAGTGCTACTTGTGCTATATTCAAGTCTCGAATTTTGCATGAGCTTCTAGCACAAATCCTTCTCTCTCCCTGTTTTCCCCTCATTCATCACAGCTGTTGAAGACGACATAATAGAATCTTACTTCTTTTCCTCAGGAGAGCCAAGCAATGAGAAGTTGAGACTCGACCTCGGTATATTTTGATATTAAAAAAAAGGAGAAAGTTACTGTGATAGGAGACAACCTCAGAAGAATACTGAAAGGCAAATGTACAAGCACTTTGGAGTGCAAGTATTCGGTTGGGACTGATAAAGTAATGTGTGAGGAGTCAGTTTTTCTAGATCTAAAGTATTACCTTATAAATACTTTGCAGAAAAGCAGAGCAAAGAAAATATGATCCATATTAAAAATATTGATGACCTTTCAAGTAAACTTAAAATAATCTGGTTAGAGTAAGAACCTTATACCCAAAGCTGGCTTCATTTGATGCACAATGGGCCAGTTTTATCCAAGATGTTAAATAGATGAAAGTCATTGTGGTGAACAAAGGAATTTAGCCAGCCTAATGCACTTCTTGATTTTGAAAGGGGTTGCAGGGAGAAATATCCACCATATGAGACAGCTGTCATTTTAAATCCTGTAAAAGTCTACAAAACAACACTGAATCCTCTGTAGTCAGTGTGGGATTATCTATTTTACACTACAGGATGATTTGAAGAACACTCAATAAACATTTGTTTTCTCTGTATTCATTTTGAGATCTTAGCACATAAGTAATACTGTGACCGTAGCACACTATTACAGGAGCTACTTCTAAAACAGAGGCCAAAATTTAATTTCTAAAATATATGTGGGTTGCAGTATGAGATGCACATTAAAATTCTGGTCCTCAAACACGTTAGATTGGTTTTTTTTGTGGTATCTCAGTCATCTTGATGAAGTCATGAACTGATTGTGAAAGATGCAGTGAGAAAATTCTTGCTTGGGGAGTTTTTAAATTAAGATTGCTCTATAAGCCAGGCAGCCCAGTTTATAAATACATGACTTGTAGTTACGTAACTACTTAGCTTCTGTTTCTTTGTCTGTAAACTGCAGGATAGGGTTTGGGTTTTGAGGATATATAGGCACTAACTTGATGATGGGAAGTACTGCAAAAAAGCTAACCCAGTAACACCACAGAAAACACTCTACCATGGTAGAGTTGCCTGCTTTTTAAAGTGTGGGATGAATCTTAGTATTTTGAGATTTGCCTGAGTGTCACTGTTGGAGTTTTTTTGTTAATTTTTCTTTTGTTTTTGACTGAATTCCTCACGTCTTTGCAAACGTTACATCTCTACCTATAGTAAGTCACAGGAGTGACTTGGTAAAGTGCAATTGCCCAGGTTGATTGTCAGTTAGAGAAGGAATTGACCAAAAACAACAACAAAAAAAAATGCTGGTAGCTTGCAAGCATCTCACCTTGTATGATATTCCTGCTTGTTCTCAAAAGTGAACCTGGACTTTATTGTGGCTATATTTGGATTGGAGATGTCCCAGAGTGAGCTGGATGTCAGAGCAAAAGGGGTTGATAAATCACTTGGTGGTGTCCTTCGCCCGTGCTGTTTCCTCCAGCTTGGCAGAGAAGCCCTTTCAGTGTTCTGTCAGGGGATTGTGCTGCTCAAAATGCCATCTCTCAGGTAAATACACAGTGAGTACATATACACCGAGTTCCAGTTGTTTTGTAACTTTCCTACATCGTTTTTCACCCCAATTTTATAACCTGAACAGCCTCTCTCCACTGCTATCAGTGTTGCACATTTGAAATGCCCGTGGATCTGTTTGTCATTATAATGATCATCATCACAGAGCTGACCAGGCAGTATTTGTAGTAGAACAGTAGGAACTGCTAAAATTTATTGGCCTGTGGTACAGAAAAAAACTTAGTGGCAAGGTGCTCATCTCATTGGTGTTGGCAAATTTGTGATACAAATAATATTTATCCATTGTCTTCACTTTGTGTGCAGTTAAAACTCTGAAGCTGAACATTTGGTTTGACATGGGTTAAGAACACCCTTAATGTGTTCTACTGTGTTTTCATGAGGATTTCTATTGGCCAGAAATTGCCTGCCATACACCATCACCACTGGCTTCAAGGGGCAGGAACTAGTAGAATTTTTGTTTGGCCACACAAAAGTATTGCTCTGTTTTAAATACATGAATAAATTGTAGGTGGTTCTCTCATTTCACTGATGAGTGTACTAATTTAATGTCTCACAGAAGAGTGTTAGAATAATTGTTATCTGTAGTTTTTAATTAGTCATATTTTGCTTATTTTTAAGAACTCATCTTGAATACTCTTTTTTTTTTTAAAATGGTCATTTCTGAGAACCAAGCAATTAAGACTGATGTTTGAACTGGTAATGAGTTTTTGAATTTTGAACTGACAGGAGTCTTGATGACCTCTTTATTTAAAGAGAAGAAAACCTATTTGACAAAGATCGAAAGGAGAGAAAACACTTGGATGTAACTCAGCACAGGTCACCTTGCAGCCCACCTACTGACCAGCTGCTTTCCATGCCAGCGTTGGCAGAGGTTTATCGTCATATCCTACTTTTGGACAACTCATGAACAGCTTTTCTTCTGGTCAAACATGTCATTGGTGGTCTCTGAAGGGTCTGTGAGAGCACAGAAGATGAATGGGTGTGTTAAAACCAGCAGCTTTTATTGGAAGATGTGATAGGATAGAATAATAAGAAAAACAAGAAAAATGTTATAAGGAAGTGTGTTCTAAACACAAACCCATTTTTTTCCCTTGCCTGATGTAAGAATATCCATCAGGTAATTTTAAATCATAATGCAATGTGTTGAGCTTTGCAATGTTCTTAAATAATGAATTAATATTGCACAAATTGTGAGTAAAAAGGACTGCAGCCATTTGATTTTGTAGCATTTTGGTTTTGTTTGCATACTGAAGGAGCTTCAGCAGCCTGTGTGAAGACATTCATGTGGCAGATCTAGGTACCTGAAGGCACAGAAGTGGGGCATTGAGGCTTCCCTTATCTCCCATCTAGAGGGACTGCCTTGAGGTGAGGGTTGGTCGAATCAGGACTGCTGCAGCCTTGTGGTTGTTATCTCAGCTGGTATCTCAGGTCCTGGGCCTCTCTCTGAGAATTTCAGTTCTGCTGGAAGGACAGTTTGACTTCATGCACGGTTGGCCTGAGGTAACATACAGGAAGACAGCCCCCACCCTCCACTTTGTTTGTAGTTTGACAATTTTTTGGATTTATGTGGAAATACCCTGAACTCTTGGAAGCCAGACTCATGCTTTTAAATGTGAGGTTGTCAGTAGTCTTGAACAAAGCAGCCTGAAAGGCTTTGATAAGAGCAATGTTTAAGTGAAATATTGCTTTGAAATGACTTGAAAAGTGTCCTTGGATGAGATGTCTGGTAGGGGAGATCTGGGAGAGCAGACAAGTGAAAAGTAATTTTATTCTTCACAATGGAGGAGGAAAGCCCCATCCCTGCCTGTACAGTGGTGTGCAGTGTGGGGTCCCCAGCACACACATGAACATGTGTAAGTGCCAAACCTGCTGCTGCTTGACTCCTCCTGATATCAGCAGGCAGGGAGTTTGCACAAATGGTGCTGCTTGTGTCTTATTCACACCTGCTGGGCAGCTTTCATTGGCCAAGCTGACACTAAGACAGGACTGCAGGCAGTGAATGGGGTGGCCAGCAGTGAGGATTGGCTTTGGGGGACATGGGACATGGCTCAGGGATAAAACTGGCAGTGGTAGGCCATGGACTTGGTGATCTTGTAGGTCTTTTCCAGCCTAAATGATTCCATGATTGATTCCCCTCAGGAGACCGACTGCACACATTGCAGAGCTTCTTGCCCATATCTCTGATACAAGTTAAACAAATTGTTCCTGGTGATGTGCTGACAGGACAGAGCCTTCAGCTGAAGGGGACTCTGTTCTTTGAATGTCACAGGAAGGAAAAAGTCTGGTGCCTACAGTGGTGTCTGCCATGCTTCTGCCAAGGCTCTGCTGTCACTGATAAACTCTGTGAAACGGGGCTTGCAGCGAGGCTGGAGTGCAGATACAGCACTCAGGAAGTCTGTGACTGGTTTAGGAAATGCTGCTTTGCTTGCACCCTGTTTGTCCATCCCAAGGACTCGAGGGGCTTGCTTGGATTTGTGCAGCTTTGTACATTGGCCTGGATCCTGGCCATGTAACTGTGCTGCTCTGCAAGGCTGTTTGGAAATCCTTGTGATTGGCTCAGTTTTGTAAGAAGTAGTCATTAAAACAAAGCTGATCTCTGGTCTTCCTATAAAGACTCCAGCTGGAAGCAATCTTACATACAGTTCTGAGCTATCTTTGATTTTCAGTGTGTGGAATGCAGTATAAATGTGGGATAGATATTTCATTTACTCTCTGGTGACATTTGTCGTGTAAGAACATTACGGATGATTAATGCAGGTTGTTTATTATTTCTTCCTAATGTAAAAGACACTTTATTTGTGAGGACAAAATTACGTTAAGGCTCAGAGGGATTCTCAGTGAGGTTGTGCAAGAAGTAAGAAATGGTTAAAGTTCATCATCTTTACAATTAGGAGCAGTTTTGTATCAGAAAGTCTGTTTGGAGTCTGTTAAGAATTCTTTATTTGGGAAAAGTCTAGAAAGAGCAGGGAATTCTTTTAACTGCCAGTTGTACAGGTGACAACTCAGGACAGTGGTGACTTCTCTCTTATGAATACTCTGTGACTTTGAAAGAAGTCATATGTATTCACATTTTCACAGGTACTGCTCTCACTTTAAAGGTAGGGGAGGCTGTCAGCTGATGAAAAATGAAATCATAAAATGCCCAGATGATGCAGGAAGTCACTCTCAGAAGTAGGAAGCCAGTCTGAATTCCAAGGGCTAAAAAAAAATCATCTATCTCAGTAAAATAATGTCAAAACATTTTTAAAGCATCTTTGGGTTTTTTAATTTGTTTATTTCAAATACTTTGTATTTTCATTTAAGTAAAAAGTTGTGTTCTGGAAAATTTTCTGTAGCTAATTTAGATATAACCATATGATTCAATCAGTAATACCAAAGAAACCCCTTAAAAATAAAGCTGTGAATAATTTGTTGATAGAACTTAGGTACAAGGACCAGCTATGAATCTTAGGATAGAAAGGTTGGGGTTTTTTTTTCAGTACTGAAGCACTTAGCTCAACATTGATTCTTCTGACTTTGTTATACCCCTATGGACTTGAGAACATGATTGATCTAGACTTGTTGAAAAAACCTAGAACCTTGTTTCACATGGTAAGATCTTTCCTTTTCAATAAAAGATGTGAAAAAGTCTGGGAAAATCTGAAATGTTTAAAAACTTATGCCATCATATTGGGGGTTGAGGGTTGTTTTTTTTTTTTTTAAGAGACATTTTGGTTTGGTTTTATTTTGGAGGGGCGGTGTCATAATTTTTGAAAGCTTTCTTGTTTGTACATGCTTAGTGACTCTTGTCCTTGATCCATGCTCACCTTAAATCTAATTTTAATTTTTTCTTGAGTGAACTGTAAGCAGTAGAGTCTAGTTTGGAAACAAAATAGTGAAATTACTTGGAGTACTTTCAGTAGTGTGTGCTAATAATCATTAACAGCTCTTCTGTCCTAGATAAAACATCCTAGATGTTTTGCAAGTGATTTTATTTCAGATGTTAATTCATTTAAGTTGTGTTTGCAGTATTTGATATGTGCTGTTTCACCTTGGTCAGTGTAAACAAGCTCCCAAGGATCACTGAATACACCTAAATCTACTATTCTGCCTTGGTAGGTTCTCTGCAAGTGTCCCAGTGTTACACATAATCTTCTGCCATAATTGCCAGCTTTGTGTGGTGACAGTAAAAAAGAATTGGTGTGACAGGATGAAACACAGTGGGATCCAAGCTTGTGATATGTTTTCTTTCTGATTTTACACAATATGTCAGGCAGGAGGCTAGGAGATTAAAATTTTAAGATTTGGGGTTTTTTTTCTCCCGGGATTTCCAATCCCCCCTAAAATGCCTGAGTTCCAAAATATGCTATGGACATAGTGCTGGCCTGAGGGGAGGGTAGGAGAAAGTTAAAAGGGAAACATGTATTGATTGCACACACCCACATGTGCAAAGCATCTTATACCCAGAGCATCTGCAGAATGTGCTGTCATCAGAGCAGTGTTAATCACCTGATTTGGACACAAAAAGTAGAGCCAGGGGAAACACAGTGGTGCTTAACAGAAGTGCTGGAGATGAGTTGTGAGCTCTGCTGGTGATGCCTGTGTTTATCCATACAGACTTCTGAGGGAGCGTTTTCTTAGAGGTTTAAGAAAATTGTACTCAAGAATATTCTTCTTTGATATTTTGCAGAGTAATGTATTCTGCCAGACAAAGGCCCTTTTACTTATCTTTCTGTACATCAAAGTGTGTTTTCCCCTTGAAATACGGGGAGCTGACAACTGTACAACAGCAGCAGGGATCTGGGTTCACAGAGTAAGCAGTGTTTCATTATGCTGCTTTATTTGGATGGGCAACTGTGAGAAATAGCTTATGATGTATAAAATATCTGAGTCTCTTTTTGTACTTTAAGACATTGTTATCTCTATTTGAAGTTGGCTAGTGAAGGTCAGTCAGGCTAACTGCTTGCAAAAGAATATCCTGTCTCTGTTGGTAGATACTCTTTTCAAAGTTCATTGCATCCAGCAAGCTATTTTTGTAAATACCACCCATCATGGCAAATTACATACTATTAGTGGGAGGGGGAAAGGGAATGGTGTAGAAGTTCTTTTCATTAAAAAAAAAAACAATTGTTGTTTTAAAGAGCATTGTATAGCCACCATGAAAAGTGTAAGAAGTTAATTTGTTTAAGATTTGGTGTTGATCAGGAATGTCAAATTGCACTGCGGAAGTGATACATTCAGTGATAACTGTAATACTGAAACTTTCACTCACTGATAACCATGGCAGTGATATACTGTGATATTTTCATGACATTTCCTTTGCTTTACTTTGAAGTCTAGTTGGTTAAGTCAGGAAGTCTTTCTGTATTAGCAACACTGAAGTTACAGTGTTGTTTCTTCCTCTCTTTATGTTTTTTATATTTGTTCTTCAGTGAGAATGGAATGCTGGCAGTGTAGGAGAGTACTAATACTGGCAAGCAGTCGCTTACTTCTCCAGCCTATCACATTTTGAAATGAAACCCATTTTAAAATGGGATTTTATACTAAGTAACATTTTAAAATGAATCAGTAGCTTCTTTGTACTCTGTGTTTGGTTTAGCTTTTATTCTATGGTGTCTACTCAAATCTACATAAACTGATTGTCCTGCCCCAGAATTATTTACAAACAAGAGTAATCCTTGGTAATTGTGCCTGATCTTGTGAAGAAAATTACTGGTGTATGTTGGACTTGCAGAGTTTGTTTCTCAAGAGACCCTGTTGATTTTAAGAGAGCTGATGTGTTGACTGCCTAGGAGAGGCATTCACATGTTGAAGCAAGTGGAATGTAGCACTGCCCCAGAGAGAGCCAGACTCTTGTAATTCCCCCTTTTTACATTAAGTGATTTTATGACTGTTTTTTTTTCTTTGCACAATCCACTCATTTCTAGGTTATTATTGCCTACCTTGGACGTCCTGGATAGCAGTCATTGGCTTCCTGCAATGCAAGGAAACCTGATCACAGTGTTGCATCTTCAATGTTTATATTTAAATCACTAGTTATAATGTATCTTATAATAGAAGATACATAATATAATATACATATAATATAATATACAATTAATATAATACATTATAAGATACATTATAACTAAGACCATATATATAATTTAAGTTACTTTCTGGATAAGCTGGTACCTTTTTTGCTCAGTTTTTCTAGTCACTTAGAGTTACCTGTGGGAAAAGGAAGACTACTTAAAACTTCATATTTTATTTTATATAATTGAAGATTACTGATTAATTTAAAGGTAATCCCATTGAACTCACAGGCAACATTTATCCTTGTTCCACCAGATTGCAGCTGCTTTAAAACCACAGCTCAAAGCAAAATACTTTGTTTTCAATGCAACCACCAATGGAATGAAGGAGATGCAAAAATATCTACCTCTAAGCTGTTCCTTTAAAAGGTTATCTAAAAATATCTGCATAAACCAGCTAAAAGGTTTTACCAGATGATAATCGGTAATTATTATGGAAACATCTGATTTGGAAAAACCCACGACGCATCTCACGTTTAAAAAAAAAAAAAAAAAAGGTAGAAAAATATAAGCAGTAATATTTCCATCAGTGCAGTGTTTCATGTATCAGGGAAAGTGGGTCCTCAGTCAGCGAATACAGCTAAGTCTGTTTTGTGCTGTGGCAAATCCCATTGTGAAGAGGCTGTGAGTAATCAGAAGTGACAGCATAAGCACTTTCTGTTCAAAGTGATTTTACAGAAAGCATTATTTTCTGAGAAAAGTACACATATGGCTCCCATAATGCTGAAAGAGCACTGCTGTATCCATTTATTAGCACGAGGGCTGGGAGTGGAAGTTTTGCAAATGGTGTTCAGATTAAAGACCTTTTTCTCTGCTTTCCCATTCCATAAAACATCCTTAAAATCATTGGAATCAGACAGATAGGCAAGGGCAAGGCAAGAGTGTCTGCCAAGGGGGTGTTAGGACAGTCTGTGAAGATGAGGATGCTGTCAGGAGCTGTACCTGCTGCTCAGGAGTCACTCAAGAAGTCAAACAGCAGCAAAAATGCAAATGTGCTCATGTCTGTCCTTGTCACACCCTCCTGTCCTGTCCCCTACTCTGAGCCAGCCAGTGATGGTGGGACTGGAATGAAAACCTGAGACCTTTTGCTCTTACAAATTATGAATTTAAAGGATGAGTTTTCCCCCTGTAGTAGATATTTTTGTGATTCTGGGGTTTTTGTTCTGTTTTGGTTTTATTGCTTACCTTGACTCTACGGTTTGTGGCTATAACAAATATGATTCCTTGTGTGAGGCATGTGCAGGTTGCCAGGGCCTTTCAATTCAAGTTAATACACATACATAATCAAGTTCTAGTATTCTCATTTCTGTAAATTGCTTATCAGCGTATCACATTTGCAAAACTGCCCAAAGAACTTCACTTCCCAAAGCCTGAAGCCTCTTAGCTTTTCAGGGAAACCAAAGGTCCCAGTGCTCACACTTGTAGAGCTTGGTAGTTCAAAACCAAATGCCAACAGCAACATAAGTGCGATTTTTAAAAAAAAAATGTCCTCATGACAGTTATGTCAAACTTGATAGCTCAATATTTGGGATTGGCACTAGGGTTTTATGTATCTCAAAAACACAAATAATTTTAAAGCAAATTATTTTTGCAAATTATTTTTCCAAAAATTTGCTTTGGGAATTAGCTCTGTATTTGCAAGTAAGGTGTCTACATTTTTCTGAGTTACTGTAATTTGCTGCCTCTCTTAGATGCTCCACAACCAGGAAGCCTGAAATAAAAGCCTGCCTCTGTCCATAGTAATCTGCTTTTGAAGAGATGTTTGAAGGAGTTGGAGGGTAGCAAAAGAGATTCAGGTCTCTCTCTCTTTCATTAATATTAAGCCAGACAATCCCAATTCCAAAATTTTATTACAGGCCTTGATTACAAATGAAATGTTTCAAATACTTGTACTGCTTCCAGTAACCTCTTTCTCATCATCTCATAAAATCACCCCCAAGGAGAGTGAAGCTTAAATACTGATGGATCTGAGTATGTCACCAGTTATCTACTAAAGTGGAGACAATATTGTTTGTATTCAAGCATGAATTCCAGTGACATTTAACAGAGTTAATTTTATCTTTATTTGGTATTATGAATTTTGCCTCATTCTGTTCACTGTTGCTTTCTTTGAAATGCCTCTCAAATTTCACTGGCACTGGACCATCCTTGGTGATTGCTGCCACATGCCTGTCTAGCATGAAAACATCTTTATTACTTCAGAAAGTCTATCCTTAATGGCTTGGAGATATTTGCATCTGGCTTGGAATTATGACAAGCAATAGTCATATTGAGAGAGCTGTTTGTTTGGCTTTAATGAGCATAAGCTACAGCTTGCATTCAAGGAACTGCTTGGACTTAATAAGACAGCAAATGACTTGTGCTGCTCAAATCCGTTCTGTCTGGGTGCTTTAATGGGCAGGGTTAATAGGAGTGTGGGAACTTTTTTGGCTATGGAAAATAAAGGGGGCTTCCATAGCACTGCTGTTATCTTCGTTTTGTATCAGCTCCAGTTTTAAACCAGCAGTGTGGAGATATGCATTGCAGCAACAAAGCTGAAGCAATGCATGTTGAAACATTTACTGGGGAGGTGTAAGGAGAGAAAATACCATTAAAATCTTCACACAGAGGGGAGATCCTTCCACCTTTAACGTACAAATCATGGCAATTTTCATTCCTCCTTTAGAGTGGCTGCTGTGTGTCTGATAAAATAGATTAATGATGAATTATATGTCAAAAGAATTTACTTTGGTTGCTTTGCTAACACTGGTGTCGTTTCTTCCCTACAGGTATTTCTGTAACAAAGAAGACTCACACATGTAAGTAATGTCTTTTGATTTGGCCTTCTCTCACAAATGGAATTTCTGTTAGGCCGTGCTGTGGTGCTCAGACTAATTGGTGTTAGTCTGGCCTGAGAAAGCTCCACTTTAAAAATTCTTGTGTTTTTTCTGCCTTAGGGGTTTCAGTCCTCACCCAAAGTGTTGTTGGATGTACAATGTGTGTCTGTATATGTGGTACTGACATGTCTGTCAAGTCAGAGGGCAGAAAAAGAAAAAAAGAAAGTTGTGAGGAAAGACAGAATTCCTTACTATAATATATCCACCTTACAGCTGGCTGATAATTAACATATCCAGAAAATGCAGTTGAGGAGAATGGTTATTTTTATGGCTGTTATATATGCAGTATGATTCAAATCAAAATAATTTAATTGTAGAGCTTCTGTCCCTTCCTATGTACTCATCTATAAGATAAATCATTCTCTGCCTGTGCTTGAGGAACTCGAGGAACAACTGGAAGTTCTTGTTTTGCTCTCAACCATATAAGCAAACAGCCCCCAAAAGTGGTGACCTTGGAAATGGCTGTGAAAGTGTGCATTTACTTATATATACATTTATTCCAAATCCTCTTCAAAGACATCATTTCTGGGGATCAACTCTTATCTATCCTGCAGGGAGCTCGAAGCACAGTTCTGAGAAAATGCTGGGATTTGGAGCTGAAGGAGCATGCTGAGATTCTACAGATAGTGTGGAGGTTTGGCATTTTGGTAGTGCAAGAATTGTACTTGCCCAGGATATGGAACAGGAGTAGGCTAAAGCTGAGGCTATTACTCTCATGAAAGTCCTCTTACAAAACAGGTGCTAGGCTGCTCAAAATTTACAAATATATACACTTTTTATGCATTTTCAAGTATTTTCATCACAGCTGCTAGGATGTTGTAAAGTGTCTTACATGACTTTCGTTCTTATTTCATTCCTGGTTTTATAATACGCATGGAGTGAAAAATCTGACTTGAGATGATGAACTCTCACTGTATAGACTTAAAAAGCAGATTTGAGAATTTCAAATGAGAAGCTGATTTGTTTGAGTTTTGAAACAAATTTTAAATGTCTGAAATTTTCAGAGCATGATGATTTCCTTTGCTTAGGTGGGCTTGCTGCTTAATGCATTCTGAGGGCCAGATCCTCTTTGGCTGAATGATGATTTAGTTGAACTTAGAGCTACAGGCAGGCAGCTGAGGGCAGAATTTCACCCTGGTATTTTTGTGGAATATTTGAGCTTGTGCAGACTCTATTGACAGCACAGGGCACTGAAGTGCTCCATACATCTCCAGGCCAGGCAGTGTCCAGCTTCCTTGCACAGCCTTGCCCACGGGCTCAGCCCTGTGTGGGGCCGCCCCCTCTCTGGAGGTGCTGGGTGTTAGTGCCAGCTCAGTGCTGAGCTCTCTGTGTGCAGGTGAATGTTGGTTTGTAACACCCCTGGGAATCAGCCAAAACCACCCTGGGTTTTGTACAGCAGCGCCATGAGGTGACCCACAGAACCACAGCTCCAGCTTTGGGAATTTAGTAGAGAAGATGAAGTAGTGAGCACAGAGCTAAAGAGCACAGGAAACAGGATCCTCAGCCACCCCAGACTGGTGCAGTGTTGTCACCCTGTATCTCAGCTGCTTCAGGCCTGTGATGAAAAAAAGATGTATTTCTCAACTGTGAGAGATGATTAGTAGTGCTCACCATACAAGGCCTTTCATCTAGTTCAAACAGAAATTAGGGTCCCAGTGTCTTTCATGTTGAGAACTCTGTGCTTTTCTAAGAGAACTGTCAAAGAGTAGTTCCTCGATTTGTTAATCAGTTGTCATGCAATTGCTGAAGCATGAACAGAAAAGTTGCCTGAATAATGGGAAGATAAGCTTGCCCATTAAGAAGGGATTAAAATAGAAGGAGCAATAGGCTGTAATTGGCATGATGAAAATGTAAGCTACGTTTGCTAGCAAATATGTATGAGGTTTCATTCTGTTTTGGTTGAAGTTCTTTTAGAATTCATTCCTGTTATGACAAATTCTCATAGAGTAGGAATGATGTAAATTGTGCATCTTTAGCATTTCAGCATCATGCACAATAATTTTTTTTTTTTTTGCCCTTGTTGCCTAGAATTAGGTTTTTTAATTGAATAGGAAAAGGCAATAAAATTTACAGGTTTGGAATGAGTTAGAAAAAAAATACTATAAACACCTAAATACAAGAACTGCAAAGTCTGAGTTGTTAACAACTATAAATTACAAAGAAAGACTTTGTGCACTAGGATATGCTCTAGAATTTGCCTATCAGTTTGTATCAGTATAAATAATTTATCCAAATGAAGTTACATAAAGTTTTCTGCAAAGAAATTTCAAAAAACATTATTGCAAACACTTTGTGTAGTGTGTATACCTTGCCTGGTCTGATTTTAGAAATATAGGTGAAATTGCCTTATTCCAATTTTATGATGTGTGGCATATGAGAGTGTTGACTGACTGTAAACTCTGTAAACTACCACTTATTTCTAATGACCTTTGATTTAATTAGGGAGAAAGAAATGGAGTGGAGAAAATGAGTGGAAAAGAGGAAAAAAATTACTGGAAGAAAAATAAACTTTTTTTAACATAATGCCAGAAAGTTTGATACATGATGCATTTCAAACATTAGATTAATCCTTTTCAGACTTCACCCTAACAGCTGTTTTAATTGTGCAGGTTTTGAAATTGGTGGGGATCTCTCTCCAGTACTTAATTTTTCCTGGGTTTATTGTTTGAGTGTCTGGGTACATTTTATCCCCTTCTTTATATTAGTCTAACAAAAATGTCCAGTCAGCTGAAACTGAACTCCTGTGCTGATGGCAGGTGCTCAGGTAGTTCTGAATCTAACAATAGCTTAATATTTGTACACATGCAATATAGTAGTGTTGAAGAAACACAGCTCTTTCATAATGTAACTATCTAAATAAAACCTGAGAGGTTTTTATCCTTTTTGAGGCAACTAATTTTATCCAAATATTCTACTTCATTGGTGCTTCTCCACATTTTCTCTTTATTACAGTTTAAATGTTTCAAAATCTGACACTTTTATGCAGGGAGACAATAGTCTTCCAAGGAGTACTAAGGGAATAAATGTTATCCACCCCAAAATGCCCTTCTCTGCTCAGTTCAAGTTAAGATTAAACAGGCTTTTGAAGAAAAAAAATACATGCCTTCTGTGTGTTTGTAGAATAATTCTCTTGAGCTCACATGGCTATTTGTCAGGTTAACCATCACTTTAGATAAGCTGTAGTCTGTCAGATGGTAGAGGACAAGTCCTGTCTCATCTTCCATACAAAGTGGGACTTCTGGACTTACAGTTCTTTTTGACTCGAGAAAGACATGACTGACATTTAGATTCTTTTCTGATCATTTGATTGGCAGTAATATTTGTACAACAACCCTCTTCCTGCCATGTCTCATGTTCTGAATAGGAAAGTACTGGAAGTGGATTGTAACTTTGCACAACTTCACCCTTTTTGCAAATTCAGAATGGCATTGTATCAGTGATGATAAAAATCTGAAATTCTGGGAAACAGAAGACTGCAAAGAAAGTGGCATTTAATAGTGACCAACTGAGTTTTAGGCTGTCCCGAAGTGTGGAGTATTTTGTTTCTGCCATTTTAAATCTAAATCTTGCCACACTTCATGTAATTAGTTACATGGCCTCTGCCAGAGCACTTGTGACTCAGAGCTGTCACACAAATCAATCACCTTATTTTTCTTCAGCCACTTGGCCACTGACTTTCTTAAATGAATTTGAACTTGGCTGCCTCTCAAAGTAAGGGGTTTCCTGCAGATGCACCCAGAAGGTGAGTGCTGTACTGAGTCCAGGATGCAATGGAATCTTCCTCCCGCTGTTTGAGTTGTGAGGAGCCACACTCAGAAGCTTTGAAGGGGTTTGATTGCATAGCTGGAGTTCATATCTGCACCAATGGCCAGACACATGCAGTCATTTGCTTACCTTGCATTGGTAAGATAGTAAAAAATGCACAGATTTTACAAGCCTTCCTCACAGTTTTCTGTGTAGAGCTCCTTTGGAATGTTGTTTCACAGCAGAAAAGCACCAGAAGCCCTGGCTCTGAGTGACACCCACTCATCAGAGAGAGGTGGGGACCTGCAGGGCTGCTCTTACCTGGCCTGGATTAACCAGGCACTGCTTTGAACTAGGGGCTGCTCACTGGGATCAGCTTTGTAGTGATAGTGCTCCTACAGTTCACTGCCAGTGCAGAGCATGGCTTTTCTGAGCTGAGGCCAGAAGTGACAACTGCTTCGTTCATTTAGACTGAATTACCACCATTTGGAGAGAAAGACCATGTCTCTTCTTGTGATTTATCAAGATATTTAAATTAGAGTCATTTTCCCTAAACAATTATATCAGTAGGTATCTCTGTATGAATTCCTTAATTTTGGGTGAACTGTTCCTTACTTAAACTGAAATTATCCTTTCAGTTAATTTCTGGCAGATAAGAAATGTTTCCAAAGCTAGGTGCTGATTTTAATGACATGAGCTCCTGCAGGAAAATTAAGTGGAAACGGCGTGCTTTTAATGTTTAGCACTAAGTAATACTATTTGCATGAAGAACTGGCAACTCTGTTGGTAAAGGGTAGAAGTAAACCCATCCCTTCTGCTGTTTGAGACCCCAAGCCCTTTCCTCACTCCCACATCAAGCTCTCGGTCTGTTCCTACACTCATCTGGCTGTAGGTGTTGGTCTTGGGTGTATCTTGGCTCAGTGTTCTTTGACAATACACAGAAACTCTGGACTAAGGGGGAAAATTCACATTTTACACTGCAGATGGGAAGTCTTGAGTGTGCCATGGGGAGGTCCGCTTGACTGCCCACTGTGTGTGCCAAGAGCTGGGAGTGACAGAGTTCAGGTGTCTCCACCCCTGCCCCTTGTCCTGACAGGTCCCTGAGCCTCTGCCCGGACCTTGCAGTGCTGCTGAGCACAATGAGCCAAAGAAAGGGAATGTGCTGCTCTTGGAGACAAAGGCATGCAATTCACCCTGTCCTGGGCAGAGATCCCTGCCTGCATCATGGCCTTCCTCTCTTTCACTCTGAGCAGTTGTTAAGAAGAGCACAGTGCTTGTTAAAAATTCAGAAGCAGATTTGGGCCAGAAGACAGCTCTTCAGCTTCTCAGATATGCAACATTTCTAGAACTGTTTTTCACCAAAGTTCCACAAGCATATATTAATGTTTGCAGCTTAATGGAACCCAAGACCCAGATTTCTCTTCTTCTCTGATTTTACTTTCCATATTGTATTTCCTGTCACTGCTAAGGATTTTTCAACATTTGCTAGTTATTTTATTTAATTGCATTAAAGGGAAAGCTATTGTGGGTTTTTTTTCTGATCTGATTTATAATTACTTATCTAGTGTGCATTGTACTGTTGACTTCACCTCACATGTTTCATGTGCAGACTAAAGTAAGTAAATTATACTTTTCCCTCATAAAACAGGAGCTTTCAGAAAACTGATGGTTAACAGGATCTGCTGTTAGCACCAAGGCCTAAAGAGAACAGGTGAAAACTAAACCCTGTCCCCTGAGGCCAATAAAATAGCTGTTTGGTCCCCTGTGTGTAACCTCCTAATAACTTTACTGGCCAGCCTTAAGATCCCTTGGGGGCTTCTCTGCAAGAGCATTCCCTCTCTTTGTTCAGATTGCTTATTAAAAATGATTTTATAATGAAGTTGCCTCAAATAGCTGCTACTTTCCTGCTTGTCCTTGAAGCACTGTTTGCCCTGATGAAGAATCTGAAGACAGCAATCTAGGGCTGTTCTCTTCTTCAAAACTTTTACTGAACTACAGCTACACTTCTTTCTTTTTCTTTTTCTCTTTTTACTTTTTTGTAATTTTTTTAACTTCCCTGCAGTGAGCCAAAGCAAACCTCTCCATCAGCAGCAAATATCTCCATCCTTTGAGGCCACCCCTGTGGAAGGTTTGGTTTGGTTGCCACACGTAACACTGTGTCAGTGACTTGTTTGTTGCCTTCTTTTTGGGTGGCCAAATTATTGAGGGGCGAAGATGAAGTCATTGTCAAATAATGAGGAGAGGAGGGAATATTTTTAAAGTCAGAATGGGTTTCTGGCTGGCTTGGGAGAAAGAGTACACAGAATGGCAGTGGGTGGGGTGTGTGATGTCCATGACGCGGCTGTAGGGGAGATCTGTGGATGATCTGGTTCTTCCTGGCAGTTCTGCACCAATGAAGTATTTTCTCTGTAAAAATTCCAACATTTGTGAGAAAGAACAGCCCTTTTACCCATGTGGAAACAGCCATGGACAAAGGTAAAGTATCAAAAGAAATTTTATTTATGTATGTTTTGTGTCCTCACAGAATAACAGGTCAGAGCTGAAACAAACCTGTTGCCTCTAATCTTCTCTTTGCTGCCCAAAAGCTTGGCATGTGCCTGGGCCCCAACCCTTTGGCACACTTGGAAGCAACATTTCATTTTCTCTAAGGCTGATAGAACAGGCAATTAAATGTACTGCCCTGGAAGTCCCATGGGGAACTCTGTCTATTAGCTGCACTTGAAGATAATATCAGGTCTCTTCTCTGGCTCTGTTCTGAGTATATGGAGCAGCTTCTATCTATTTGGGGTTTTTGGCTGTAACCATTATTTATGGGTTTACTTTACTGTGAGTTTTCTGGTAAATACCCTCAGATAGGGTTTTTGGTGCCTTTAATAATGAAGTAGCATGCAAACCAGAGTAAAGGAAAAACAGCAAATGAGTCGAAAAGTAATTTTAACAAATGAAGGCTGATAAGTATTTGCAAAATGTTTATAATCCAGTATGAAAATGTATTGGATTATACATCAGATACTTCTAAATTGCAAATCAATACTGTCTGTAAATCAGTTCCAGTTCTGCTCACACTTTATTTCTTTTTCTGGTTGCTCCTGTGGAAGCAGACAAGATGGGCATTCTCTTTAATGTTTAAAATATACTTGGAGGCCCATGTTTTAAGGAATGATGAAGTGTTAGGAGAACATTAAGTGGTTTCTGACATTAGAGGTCTAAATTCTATTAGTGTGGTTGATGGGTATTAAAAGGTTATGGACGTCACCCAAAAATAAATTGGAGCTGTTTGTGAATGCAGTCAGTAAATTGATTGGGAATGTCTGTAGTGTTCTCTTATACCTAAGTCTTGCTTTATAAGTTCATAGAAGTTGCTCTTGCATGTTTCATACCCTTCTTTTTTCTGTCTGTTAATTCCTAAGGCCGTTATTCTGATGTAGGAAATGGTGAATGAAGTCATGAGCACCTCCTGTGGTGCACTTCACTTTAAAACAGGGGAAGTGTGGGACTGCTCTGAATCCTATTGCAGCTGCTTCATTGAATCCTGTTGGCTGAAGCGTGTTTTCATCAACCCTCTTAGCACTGCCTTTTTTTGAGTTGTTTTTAAAATCTCCTGTCTTTAGAACTCTTGCAGCTGTTACATGAAGTTAATGTTTCCATCTTGATAAGAACAGCTGCCCACAATTTTGGTGTGTTCATTGGTTATAGAAGAGAATTGTGTTACGGGCTGAATCTAAGCTTTAAAATATGTAATATTCTTCACATTCTACAACTTTAATCAAACTCTGAGAGCAGTAGGAGTTGTTCTTTGCAAAGTCATTAAATTATTTTTTTTCAGCTTTTGAGTGTCTTGGGCACAAGAAAACTGACAGATGAAATTTCTCCAAATGTACTTTTGTATTCTGCATATTTTTCAATGCAAACAATGTGAAAGAAAATAGGAAGTGTTATTGCTCATGACTTTCTTCTTCAATTTATGGGCTGCATATTTTGGCTCTGAATAGTCTAAATCTAGCCAGCTCTACTATGCTTACAGAGAAATACTTCTGACTACATCTTTTGCAATAGCTCCCTAAGAAATAATTGTACTTTCTAAACAAGACTTGTGCAAGACTCATTTGGGTTGATTTGAACAGTTCCTTGAAGTCACCTCAATCTTTATAGAAAGGTGAATCTTTATGAATAGATTGCCACCATATACAGCAAAGTGTTGGGATTAAATTAGCATTAAAATTAGGATTAAATACCATTTGTTCAAACAACAAAAGTCCAAGTGGATATTTTCTTCTTACAGATTTATTGCTGCTCCCTTTTTTCACGCTTTGAGAAGAATCTGTGGAGTTTTCTGCTTACATTCATTTCACTTCATGACATTGTTTATAACACAATGCTGCATTTTTTTGTAGTAAGGCTGAATTCTAATGATTCTAAAGCAAGCAGTCATAGGGACTTCTCCAAGGTTGGTATCTGAACCAAAAAAAGCACATTTTATTATCTGAATTTTGAAACCAGGGACTGATTCCATCATTCCTAATAGACTCATTTATTTGACAGTGCATTGCTAGACTTGAGCACTTGCCATCCTGACACAACTATTGAACCTGAAAAGGGCTCTTTAATGTATGTTGATAGCTAAGCTTAATAAGGACTATGGAAATATTGGAAGTTTTGCAGCCTTTCTCTAAGCACATCAACCTAGAATTATTTAAATGTTGACCCAGCTGAGAGCAGAGTCTGATGCAGGCAGTAACTGAGGCAGCTCCTCATGGCAGATCAGGTAATCACTTCAACTTGTAATGAGGAGCTTGTTCTTAGTGTTATGGCCAAATGATGGTGATATTTGTAAAGCTCCTAATTTAAATATAGTTTTGCTGCTCAGGTTTTTCTCCCTATAAGTCTCCTAACATGATGAAGTACAAAGGACAAAAAGTTTCAAAGGACGGTGTGGGTTGGTCTAAAGAGCTATTTTTCAGCTAAAAAGCTGAAAAAGAACAGAAATGGATCAACCCAAAATCAAAGAGAATCCTGAGGGTATTTGGGATACAGACCCCTTAAAATTCAACATTTCAACTTTTTTCCTTTTGTTTTCAGAACCCTTGAGTAGTTTTGAGCTATATTGCCAAATATGTATATTTGTGTATATTGCATAACTGGGGGTGGTGGGAGAGCAAGGAGGGAGAACTGTGCTGACAGCATTTCAGAAATCTTGCCAGATATGAGTTACAGTTAGTACAGGTGATTTTTGAGGTTTACATGGATCAAACCATTGTGACAAATACTTTGGTGTGAGTTTGAGTTCTTAAATGTCAGCTGCTTTTGTAATTTGCACAAGGGATGGGAAGATGGTCCTGCTTACCCAAACTATGCCCATACAAACTCCTTCTGCAAAACTTTTCATTAAACTGAAAGACTCAGGAAAAATTGTGCCTGGTGTTATTCTGGTATAGAGAAGTAGTTAAATGTTTTCTTGTGTCTTAGTAGTTGTGTTTCAGTTAAAAATGTGAGGAAAAATCCAGTGCATTCCCAAAATGACAAAATTACACCATTTGTCTGTAATGCCAAAATTACTTACTTTGAATTAACTCTACATTCACTACAAAAGAGTAGTTAAAATACGTGTGCTTTGGCATGTGCCGATGTGCTGATTAGTGCACATTGAAATGAGCATCACAGTATTGAAAAAACCTTTTTTTCTAAATATGTTTTGTGCAGGGGAGGAGAGAGAGAGACTATGTCAGTAACAAAAATACATTCTCCAGTGTGAATACCTTTGAACTGAGTGTAAATATCCATTGCTTCTTTACCTCTTGCTTTTAAAACACACCGTAGTAGAACCTTGATTTGGTCTTTAACCCCACTGCAGTCACCTTGCCTTAAATTACTTTATTGTCTGGGTTTGGATTCACAGTTCACTTGATCAAAGGAAAGGATCTCACCTAAACAGAAGTTACTGTTTTAAGGGATTGCATCTGGGACTTCGGGAAGTTTCTTTTCTTAACCTTACTGCCATTAATGGCTAGATTCTCAAAGTGACCTAGAACTGAACCTTCAACGAGTCATTGTAAAAAACATAACAAGTGAAATAAATAGGAAGCCTTGACCAAGAGGATGAAGACTTGGCTGGAAAAAATGAAGACTTGTGAGACATTTTTGTTATCTGGCTTAGCTTCCCCTGTGTTTATGAGAAGTTTTTGTTTAAAGTGAGCACAAACTATCAGTTGTGAGGTGCCGCACTGTCACTTTCTGTACAACAGACTAGGCACACCCTCAAAGCAAAGCAATTTCCTCTCTCTCTCTTTTTTTTTTTTTTTTTCTTTTTTTGAGGTGTTTACCACCAACTTCAAAAGTCAGTTCATAAGAGTGGTGGTGTTCTTGCAGTTTTCTGGAAATTCAAACAAGCCTTTATTTAATCTCTGTACAACAGAGGTAGGGAAACCTCTGGTTTCAGAAAGCCACTACATGACCAAAGGCATTTAGTGATTTCCTCTTAGATAAAGCCATCAGTTGATAACCATCCTTCTCACCAGTGTTTGTCTGAAGAACTGTTTCGTTATCTTTGTTATGTTACCTAACTGATATGGAGGTGTGATACTTGCTGGTTGTAAAGGCAACTTCTACAGATAAGGCAAGTTTCCTGTTTAAAGTCTTCACATTTCTTTGACTCTGACCCTTTTTCCTTTTCCCTGCCCATATTGGTGGCTTAGTCCAGAGTTACGGTCTTGAAGTAAAGGTGGAAGTAAAAAGGTCATTCAAAAAGACAATTTTACATGCTGTTTGAGGATATAAGGGTACTAAAGGCTGGCTGAAAATAATTTTCCTGTTAAACAGAGCTTTAGGTATTTAAAAAAATACTTCACTGAAGGTATCACTTTTTCCTGTAGTTTTCAGAAGGGAGGTAAGAAAAACCCTTGTTAACTCAGAGCAGGGTGAGTTGTCCTTCATGTGGGATGGTGGTGGCATGACTTTAAGAGCTGACCTAGAAATGAGGCAGTTCAGGTACTTCAACCTTAAATTTCCACGTCCTGTCAACAGGACTTCACCACTTCACTGTCAGCTGTTTTGAGAGTACATTTTAGCACGAAATCCTGTCTTTAGAAGCAGTAATGTAAATTTCTCTGGAACATTTTGTCTTTGAGAAGCCACCAGTGTTGACACCAAAAAATCCCTGTTCTAACAGGGAACCTTTTAAAAGAGAGACAGAGAACCTCAACTTGAGAACAAGTAATTTAGGAAGTTGTTATTATTATGCTTTGTGCAACTAATACCTGGCAGCCCCAGTTTACAAAAGAAATTCCTTTTGCTGTGGATTTATTTGCTGCTTTTCACTGGTATTGGAGGGGAGGTTGTATGACAGCATTGCAGGCGGGAACCCAGCACCTGCTTTATAAATAAACTGCTTTCCTCACTCTGGATTAAGTCAGCAGTTAAACTTGGGATCCAGCCTAGCAGTGATGTTGTGTTCTGGTAAGATTTACATGTAACTGCTTATTTCCTTTTCTCAAGATCCTGAAATCACAAAGATGAGCATTTCAGTGTGATGGATCTTTTACTCTATGTTCTGCATAAGCCCAAAAGACTTTGCATATCTGTTGTGGGTGTAGGTTGTCCAGTAACTCCTATTTTTTCTGTGGTGTCAGATTTGGCTTGCATGTTCCAAATGACTTTGTGGCACTGGCACAGGAGCCTCCATGATGCTTTTCTCTGAATCAGACTTGGTTGTGTCCATTTTGTCAACCAGAAGGTCTTTTCAGGAGGTAGGAAGAGAAACAGAAGCTTCAGCTGAAGCAGGAGGTCAAACTGTGTTGAAGACCACAGAAGCTGAATGATGGTGGTTTTCAGATTTGATCCATTAAATCTCTGAAATTTGTTTGCTTCCAGTGAGATTCTAACACATCACACCTCTTCTTCCACGCATCAAGAAAAGCATGCCCAGATTATAAAATCAGAATTTGAGTTCTTAGCCTCTTTCAAAAGAGCATTTCTGGGACAGTCTAAGAATCTCTCCATGCAACAGCAGCTACCAACTGAAATCTGACACTGTCTATGCTCTGAACATATCATATTCATAAAAACAACCTTTTTCTTTTTACTAGAAAGCTTCACTTCTTTAATTGTTGCACTCTTCATTTTCCTCACAAAACTTTTTCCCTCAAAGACACGATCAAAGACAGGTGCAGTGAGATAAAAAAATGGGAAAGTTTTGTATTTTTTTGAATCAGTAGAAAAGCTGCCCTTGGCTTTAGAGCTAGAAGAGCCACTTCAGAGCCACTTTGTTCACTGTCAAGTGCTGTAGCTTCTCCTTTATTCCCACAGTGGTACAGCATACTGTATTAAGTTGTTTTTCACTCTATTATAAAAGTATTAATTTTGATAAGGAAAGAAACCAGGATCTTATCAGACTATTTGCCAGTAAAGTTGGGGTAATAGAGTTCTCCTAAACTACCCTCTCTTTGTGTTAGTTCTCTTTACTTTGAGTTATCAAATGCAGCACTCTTGGTACTTTAAAATGAATTTTGAAAAAATGTCTTCGTTCCTCATTTTAAAAAATGTAACAATAATTCCATGAGCTGTTCTATTTAACACTTCATTGGTTATTTAATATAAATGCGAATCCTAAGCTACTTGATTTTTAGTGCATTTTTGTCAGATGATTTTTTATTTAATTTTTGGTGCTTAGTAGTGAGAGAACTATTCTTCATTTTGCGTCTAACCATGTGTTTTCATGGAAACAAACCATCTAGAACACATTGTATTTCTGTGAAAACACAAGCTTATTAAATGTCAAACAGTTTATGTTTTCCTGGCACTCATCTTGAAATTGGCACATTCACTGTGTCAGTGTTCTATGATGTAAGTTTAAAACTGTCACATTGTCAATGTTCAGACATTAAAAGGTCTGAAGTCTCACACGTGGGGGAGGAGGAATTAGGCTCTTGTCAATGAGCAGGTGGTGATAATTTAGGCACGTTTGTTTGAGGTTTGTATTAAGTTAATAGAAACTCTCTAGTCTGAGTATCCTCAAATATTTAAGCTGATAAAGAGGTGGCGTCAATGTTGAAATCAGAGTCATTTGTGCTTACTAAGGGCTGACTATAAATATCAGGGTTGCTGGTGGAGCTTGAAGTGTCTTTGCACATTTAACTTTATCACTCAGCTCGTGCATTGCAGAAATTGCTTTAAAAAGCAGTGAAGCTGGGAGGAGCTGCACTCGTGGCTGTACATTCCCCGTGCCTCTGGAGCTGCTGATCCTCAGGGCTGTGTAGCGAGGGCTTGAGCACTGCTTCCCCAGTTTGCAATTATAACTGAGGGTCACATTGGAATAGGCTGAAAAATTCCCCTGAAAGCAAGGCTGGCTCCTGGAAGACAGAGGAGCCTCCTGGGTGAGTTTCTGGCCCAGTCCTGTGTCAGTGAGGAGGGCGTGTTGGATGAGCCGTGCTTGATCAGGACGTGATCCTGTTTTATGGACACTGCACTCACATCCCAGTCTGTCACTGCTCTGCTGGCAGGTGAGGTGGGCATCAGGCTGCTAAATAAAAGATGAAGGAAGCATTTGATGCTTCTGGAACAAAATGCACAGGTCACAATAGAGAGAATTTTATCTTCCCTAAGATAGGAAATACTGGTACAAGAAAATCTCTTTTACCTCTTCAGCCCCCATCATCCTTACACTTCAAACAATACCCACAGCACTAGCACCCCACTAAGCTTGACAGTTCCAATATATGTGGATTAATAGGCAGTAAAAATAATTTTGCGTCTATCATGCTGTGCTATATTTTATAGAATAACCTGGTGTTGATTTTATGGTTGAATTCAATATGACTCTTCTCTGAAATAGCTCACATGCAAAAATCTTCAAGATTAATTTATGAGTTTAGTTGCATACATTATCCTATCACATTATGCAAATAATTAGGAAGAAAATAGCTATTTAGCGTATTTATTATCTCTGTAGGGAAAATGTACACATTTTACATGCATGTTTCAACTATATTTCATCTTCTCATGATTGTGAAAAAGCCTTTAATATATTTCTTACCATGAATTTTAAATTTCACAGTGGAATTAGCTAAATGGTTTGTTTTGCACTCTAATGGATGGGATTTAAATCCAGTTTTTCACATCACGCAGGAAACATTTTTCAATATTCTTTTGTCTCTGTTCCATGCACCAAAACCAAAGACAAATTCCCATTGTTGGAAATGGACCTTATAGTAGTAAAGATGCTCTAAGTTCCTTTCTCAGAGTTTGTCTAGCAGCTGTTCATGTTTCTGGGGTGTGCACTTGCCCCTGTGTGGAGTCTGGGTGGGAGCTGTGAGAAAGCCCCGTTCCTGGCCAGCCCTTGGTGGCCGAGCTCTCTGAGCTGTCCCTGTCCCCTGCCCAGCGCAGAGGCAGAGCCGGACTGGCCCGGGCACGGAGCATCGCTGCTGTGTGTGAGCTCCGTGTCCCAGCAGCTCTGCCTGCGGCCAAGGACACACACCCACCTGCTGACAAGCGCAACGACTCGTGAAATCCCGGCCCCGGGCCGCGTGCTGGGTTTTATTGTTACACACAAACACAGAGCGCATGGGGCATTTATCACTTTCCAATTTCTGTGACTGAAATGGGTGTTTGATTATCTGAGAGAGGCAGTGAATGTTTACAGAGATTTGGGTAAGAGCTGTTTTTAATTTCGCCTTGCTGATGCACACAGTGGATTCGTGAGCCTGGCTATATTCTGCTGCATTTGCCAGTTTTTTTTGTTTATTTTTTTTTTTAATGTTTACCTATGTGTTTAAGTACACACATACACATGTCTTGTACTGTGTATCAGAATATATCGGCTGTGTTGGTGTGAAGCTGTCATTTAATTTTAAAGGAAGGATGAAGTTATTTGAATGGTGCTGAGCCATGATGTCATAACTTTATACTGCCTAGACTCTGTATTTGTACTGGGATTTTTTCTCCATGTAGTAGCAGAATAATTTTCTGATTTTCCCCCGGAATAGCTTTTCTCTCTCTGTTATCTCTTATGCTAACAGTGTTAATAAAGGAAATTATGATTTCTTAGCCTCATCCATGAGCCAGAGGGAAATTTACTAGAGATGCATCAATATCTGTTTTTATTAATGTTAATATACTCTGTGCAAACTTCTCTGGACATGTTTACAACTTGTATCTGAACGTGGAATCAAGTGTAAAGACTGCAGAGCCCTAAAGCTGTGTGTGCTTTGCCAAGTGGTGCAGATGAAGGGGAATGGATCTAACGCTGGCCAGCACTTGCCCCAGAGGATCGGACATCCCCACTGTTTGGGGTGGTCTGTTTGTTGACTTTGGAGTGGTGGCAGGAAGCCTCTTGCAGTGCATTCCATACTGTGTGGGAGGGCATCTTTGAGTCCAGTTCCCTCCAAAAGGGACCCTGTTCATGTGCCCTTGGGCCACTGCTGCAAACCAGAGCAAGGGGAGTTTTGGGGACAGCTGCAGCAAAGCACCCTCCTGCTCCCAGTGGGAGTGCTCTGGGAGACACACACTCAAAAGCTGCAGGGACAGTTTGGGTATGGGATGGAAAATCTCCTGGCCAAAGTGGTGTTTGCTGTGCCAGCTCTGCTGAACTGCCTTTGGCAAGGCTCCTTTGCCTCTAGCCTTTGTGTTCTCTCAGAATGGTCCCCATGGCTGCTGCCCACCTCTGTCACATCCTGGGAACAGAGCACTCCTCCGCTGCTCCAGAGGCCACCTGTGTGCACAGGTGCCTTGTCAAGTGAAGAGCTTTGGGAAAGGAGGAGGTTTCATTCCTTACACTGTAAAATGACTGCTGAAGGGTAATCATATTATACTTTTAGCAATACCTCTAACTCTGTTCAGAATTAACTGGTGGTTGGAGAACGCTCTTTATATTGTTCTTCAGTTTGTAAAGGCAAGTCAGATTGATCTTCTGGTTTTTTGTTCCTATTTGTGTGGTGTAGCATATCCAGTATAAGAACCTGAATTTCATTCCACTCTTTAAAGAAGTGCTAGCATTCAGTATCAGTAGTACTAGTAGCAGTTGTTATAATTATTATATGAATTTCACATAGTGAGAAAACATTTGGTAGGGTAAAAGGGAGAAAGGCTATTTTGTGTCCCCTGCATGTCATGAAAATGATTAGTGAAATGCAACTTTTAATGCTCTTCTCTGTTGTTCTTGGATGGATTCAGGCCCAAAAGCTATATTGCTCATTTTGGAATTTATTGCTTCCAGTGCTTAAAGCAATGGAGATATACAGAGAAAAGAAGAAAACAAGGAGGTGCACCATAAGGAAAAGCTTTCCACACAGAACCCAATTCTTCTGCAGGTGTACACGTGCGACCTTTTTCGTGTCATAATCTATGCCTGCAGAGCCTCTGATTCAGAAATTTTTTTTGGCAGCGTAATGTACTGCAGGAAAGGTTTCGCTGCCTTGGCTTACTCACTCGAAATTAGCCCTAGTAAATACTAACTTGGTGTGATTTGTACAGTGCTGACAATGTGTTGCTTGGCTGAGTAACTTGTAAAAAAGACTGCAATAATTAGCTCCTACAAGTTCACATTTTCTCTCAGATTTGAATATATGGATTGTCATTTGCTGCCAGGCTCTGTGTAAGTGTGTCAGTAGTTCCTCACATTGACTTTTGGGTGCATTGAACTGCTCAGGAATCTCTGGTGCCTCCTTCCATTTGCATAGCTATGATGAGCTAAATACAGATGTTCCTACCCATCCTTTTTTATAGTGTTACATAGGAGTGGGGCTGCAGAATCTCCTCATGTTTTCCTCTGAGTCACTGTTTCTGTTCTGCGTCAGCCCTGCTTCATTCTCTAATGTCAGTCAACTTTGTTTCTTCACCCAAAACCATTTAATAGTATTAGGGAGCATTTATTTATGTTTAGGTCATCATACCTTTGGTGTTCCTTTTGAAAGTTTAATCTAAACATTGCTGCCCTTTTTGGTCATTACTTTCTTAGTTCTATTTGTTGACAGTGAAAAATGTGTCCTTTTCCTTCTTCATTTTCAATGGAAACAGGAAGCCCAAGCAGAGAATGTCTCTTCTTTTTCTCTCCCCCCCTCAGAATTCCAATGTATTTATCTATTTTCCATCTTCTTTCTCCATGCTATTTTGCAGACATACTGTTACTGAGGTGAATGAGAGGAGTCATGGACAATGACTGTATTATGGCTTATGTGTTAATGTGTTTTTCTTTCTTTACATTTTAATTTTAATGTTGCATTTCTTTTTTGTTTGAAAATAATATATTTTAAAAATGAAAAAAAACCTTACCCTGGAAATGAGATGATTTGGCTGAGAAGGCACAAACAATGGTGGTTGGTGCACCTGAGAATTTTGGTTTTCAGTCCTTCACTTACACAAGCTGGTACTGAGAGACCTTTAATTTATCTTGCCAGCATAGAGAAATAGCCACAAGAAGTGCTCTGTAATATCCTTTTAAACAGTGTTTTTCATCCACCTATAATGAAAGGTGTCTGTTTTATGTTGCTGCCCATTCATCATTCCTTGGACACCTGCTGCCTCCGTCAGTTATTTCTTAAATCTGAGTTAACCTTCTCATGTAATCCTGCTCTCCTTTCTTCCTTGCTCAAACCCATTATTCCATAAACCAAGCAGTCCAACATGAGTCCAGTAACCTGGGAGCATACAGTGTTAACATCTATCACTTGTGCATGCTGTTCCTTGGAGCAGTGGGTTTTCACCACGTCTTTATGAACAGAGGAGCAAAGAACCCAACTCATCTCAACTATTCATTGTGTGCTCAGGGGTTTGCTTTATGTTTTCCCTCCCTGTCTTAGAACTCCACATTGTTCTCTAATTCATTCTGTAGTCAAGAATGGAACAATTAGCCACAAGCTCTCAAGCTCTGGCAGATGATAATTCAAAAAAAAAAATTAACTTTGGCTGATAATGCCTCTCTTTGAATTATGAGCTGGCTGTAAGCCAGGGAATACTCCTATTGTCTCCTGTACAAACAGCCCATCCTTCCTGACTCAAGTGCACCAGAAGTAGTAACATTTTTCATCTTAGAGAATTTTAACCATTGCATTCTTGAGCTTTTTAACTCCTTTGTGCAGTGTTTGTGAATCTCTCTTAGCCAGCTACCATGTAATCCTCAGGGAAAAAGCAATTCCTAATTCCTTTGCATTTCAATGTAATTTGGCAGTTGAAGGGGGAGGTGGTAAATTAAGTTTAAAGCATTTAGGTAAGCAGCTATATTACAAAATCTTATTGTTATAATGACAAAGGTTTTAATTAAAAATGTCAGCCACAAAAAAATTCCTGTGTAAGCCTCTGCCAGTGATTGCAAATCAGTTTCCATCTGTGCTTTAGTATTGACGCATAGCCAAGTTCCTGTGAAGGGAATATTTCTGTTACTTTTACTGTTAGTACTCTTTCTTGTGATGTTTTCCTAGGCCCCAGTCCTGTACCTTCCCCTGCTCCCCAGCTAGCAGGCTGAGTAACACTTGGGGTAGTTTTGGCAGCAGAGGATTAGAGATTCCAAAAGCTCTGGAATGACATTAGCAATTAGCTGCTGCAAATGTATTTATTTCTGGGGAAAGGAATCTCGGCTTTGCTTCCTAAACACAGTCTGGTTTGCTTACTAATAAGTATTATGAACCACTCCTCTGAGCTTGGATTTGTCAGCTCAGATCTCTGGAAGTCTTTCTGGATGACAGTGCAAATCCGTAGTTCTGCTTGGAAACAAGTGTCATTTCCACAGGGAGCCTAGACAGAATGTTTTTTTTCCCCTGAAAAACACTGTGATGAAACCCATGCTACATAAAACGTGGTTTTGATTTGAGGAGGAGGATTAGTGTGTCTGCGTCTCATAATTACTTATCTGTAGTGGCACACATATGGAACTGTTTTTCATCCATAAGCAAAAGGATTTCTAGAAAAGTGCTCCACTCCCAGTATAGGGGTGAAAAGCAGAAGCATTACAGAAAAGCAAGAGCCTGGGACTACCTTGTGTGCTTTTCAGCTCTTTGTTGGATAATTGCTGATTCCAATATTGTACTTTTCAAATTCAATCTTAAAATAAAAAAATTAAAACTGCCATTATAGGCAAATGGAAAAATACTCAATACATGGAGTGAATCTCTGAGGCACTAATAATTAAAGGTTGTTGCCAGGACTTTACACAGTGCTCTGAAAGTTTCATTGATATTTTATTTCATTCCTGATCAGCACGTGGAGTTTGGCCCATGTCAGGACTGATTTGGTGGGCTTCCAGTACAGAAGCCATAGCTTGGTTCAGTACTTACTGTGAAGAGGTTCGTGTAGGATCCAATGAGTGTTTAAATTTACTTTCTTTCTCATACTTCAAATTAACAGTTCCAAGGATTAATTTATAGGACTCAATGGTGACTACTAGAGAAAAAAAAAAAAAAAAAGTGGTCAAATTAAGTATGAAATGAAAATGTATTTTGTAGTTACTTGATGAGTCTTGGCATAAGCTTGGCTGCTCTTATTTCTAGCTAATCTAAGCTAACTGGTGATCAGTTTTACCAAGTAGGAAGGAAAAAGAAAAAGCTCAAGGGGGTTACACCTGCCAGGAAGAACCTGCCTGTCATTTGGGAGTGTGTTGGTTGCACAAGTTGTGTGAAAAATGACAAATGCCAAATTTTGAGCAGAATTTGTCCATCTGCGTAATTGTATTGAGGGTTGCCCTCATTCCTGCCAGGGCCAAGCACTGCACAGCTTTTGGTAGCTCAGTGTGAACAAGGCAGGGAAGCACTCTCACACCTAGAAGGAGAACCAAGACACACAAACTGAAGGGATGCAAATCCTTTCTCAGCTCCCAGCTGTGGTGTTTTGGGAATGTCTCCCACACCCTTATTTGGCAAAATCGGCCTGATTAGCCCCTGTCAGCAATCTGGACCCCTTTGTGTTGGTTGTGTTGCAGTTTGGGGGCAGGTTTGGAGCTGCCTCAGGAGTGCAGCTCCCAGCAGCAGTGCAGGGCTGTGTCCCCTGTGCTGCCCTCAGGGTCACACTGAGCCCTGTGCTGCCCTCAGGGCCACACTGAGCCCTGTGCTGCCCTCAGGGTCACACTGAGCCCTGTGCTGTGCTCAGGGTCACACTGAGCCCTGTGCTGCCCTCAGGGTCACACTGAGCCCTGTGCTGTGCTCAGGGTCACACTGAGCCCTGTGCTGCCCTCAGGGTCACACTGAGCCCTGTGCTGTGCTCAGGGTCACACTGAGCCCTGTGCTGCCCTCAGGGTCACACTGAGCCCTGTGCTGCCCTCAGGGCCACACTGAGCCCTGTGCTGCCCTCAGGGCCACACTGTCCCCTGTGCTGCCCTCGGGGTCACACTGAGCCCTGTGCTGCCCTCAGGGTCACACTGAACCCTGTGCTGTGCTCAGGGTCACACTGAGCCCTGTGCTGTGCTCAGGGTCACACTGAGCCCTGTGCTGTTCAGGGTGACACTGAGCCCTGTGCTGCCCTCAGGGCCACACTGAGCCCTGTGCTGCCCTCAGGGCCACGCTGAGCCCTGTGCTGCCCTCAGGGTCACGCTGAGCCCTGTGCTGTGCTCAGGGTCACACTGAGCCCTGTGCTGCCCTCAGGGTCACACTGAGCCCTGTGCTGCCCTCAGGGTCACGCTGAGCCCTGTGCTGCCCTCAGGGTCACACTGACCCTGCTGGTGGCACAGACCTGCAGTGCTGCTCAGGCAGGGCTGTCCTGGGGCACGGGAGCTTCTCCTGCACACAGACAAGGCCAAGGCAATGCTCTCAGCTGCTGCTGGCAGCTTCTCCTCTTTCCTCAGACTCCTGCTCTGATGCTGCTTGGTGGTCCCAGGAACCCCCATTTCAGCTCTGTGTTCTCCTGTCCTGTGAGAGTCCTTGATGCCAGGTATCCCTCCCCTCAGAGACACTTTCCAATTGTTTCACAGACCTACTGGGTCTTACTTGTTTCCCAAGTATGCTTCTTATCTTCCTTTTTAGCTCCTGGCAACATCTGCAAATAGGGAAACTTTTGGCACTGTCAGCTAATTGAAATTTCTGTGGGACAAAGTAGCCCCTGCTGACACTTCAGTTTAACTGCTTTACTTTCTATTGGCAACTTTTTGTTGTGTAGATATCCAGACTGTAAGAAATTTACTGCTTTTAAATGGAGCTTTAACTCAGAACTGCTTTAGGAGGGAACAAGTAATGTTGATTGATGATGCTGCTTAACACTTTCTTTGTGCTAATGCTAACAATTTCAAGTCAGAAAATATTTTTCTACTGTATTGCTCACACTTTGCAAATCTCTTTCTCTCCCCCTTACTACAGAACTCAATCAGATACTTCATAAATGTGATCCTTTCCCCTCTGTTCATCTTCCTATCATGAAATCCAGGCTTGTCCTTACTAACAGCTGCTTCATGAAATATAAAAAATTTACTTTGGAAAGCCTCTCTTCCCTTCCTTCCTCAACAGAAAGCCTTTTACAATATTGTTTATATAGAAGAACAGTTATATTTATTATTAGGAAAAATATTTTCCATGCAGAACGCCAGGCCCTGCCACTGCCAAAAGAAGGACTATTTGGTATTTTGGAAGGAGTCTTGAGAGAAGGTAAGACTATGGTTTATGATGAGGAAAACAATCAAGTGTCTGAAACATTCACTGCTGCAAAGGAGACCTTTGTGATGTTGTTCAAGACTTTCTGGATTGGGATTGCCCCTGCCAGGCTGCAGTGGACCATTGTGATTGACCACTACATTCTGTAATTACTAGCAGGGAGATTACTCCAGGAACACTAAAACAAAGTATAACAATGGCAGTATTTTTAGCCAGGAAAGTTTGTATTACAATAAAGAACAACTAGAATAGGTAACAACAGCAGCCACCTCACAATAGCACAAGCGTGGTACGTTCCAGATGAATGATCCTTCAGTGGCCTTAGCCCTGCCCTTCAGTCACTGGTAAACTGTGCTACCACAAGTGTGCTGCTGCTTTAAATCACACTACCCAGAGGTGTGAGAACTGTGCTAAGGTTTTACTGGGACAGATGTGGAAACTGATTTACCACTGATACTGAAGTGACCTGAATAAAGGGCACACAGAGTGGCCATAGATATCTAGGTGGAAAGGAGAAGTGACAGTATAGAACCTCTGAAATCTGCGAGTGTCTCATCAAAATCTGCTTTGGTAATGCAAAATTTTTAGACTAAAAATAAAATCTATCTCTTTCTTTAAATCCAGGCTGTCTTTATGTACCACCAAGTGACAAAATAGGCCTAATTGTTTTTTCATTTCTATTTTTTAAACCTCCAGCAGTCACCTTTAAGAATCTGACCCTTATTCTTTGTGCTAGGGAGATAATTATTCATTCTCAATTGCTATCCCTAGGACCAGTTAATGAATGCTACATAATGAACAGAAGTAGGGCAACTGGATGAGAACAATGCACAGGTGGGTAAGAAGACTTCATTTGGTGAGAAGATAATGAACATGAGAACTTGTGGTTTGTCTAAATACCACCCTTGCCTCCTCTTCAGATAGCTCCTGCATTGTTACTGCTCTTCCTCAGCCTGTCTTTCTACTTGTTAAGTGACAAGAGGAAGATGGTTACAAAGGAAAGGGTTCCTCAGCAGAGATTCAGCCAGAAGAGGATCCTATCTCTCTCTCTCTCTCTCAGACCCATCCTAAACATGTTTACTCTTATATGCTCTCCTGTACCTTGCCAAAAGAGGCTCATTCTGCAGAATCATCTCTGCTTTGCAGTGCCTGGTTTTATTATCTCTCTGCAAGACTTGTCCCTTTCTTCCTTAATAAAACTGTACCAAATCTAACTTTTGGAGGAGAAGACAGGATTGATTCTTGATACCTTGATTTCTGATGTTAGTACTGAGAGAAACAGCAGCTGAGCTGGCCCTGCCACTGCAGGGTTTGCCTGTACTGCACCGCTGCACTTTGCAGCCAAGTTTTACTGTGCATCTCAGGAATAGCAATCTCTCCCACTGGAGTTCCATGGCCCATCCACACACCCAGGAAGGTGACACTGCTGTCCAGCTGAGGAGGATCAATGTATAATACAGATAATATTTCCTGTGCCTGACAGCCTCTCCAGAGCTGCAGTTTGAGTCGCAGTGGGTCTGTGTTTTGAAGCCAGCCCTAGCTCAGGATGGGACTGGTGTTCTGTGAAATCAGCAGCAGAGGTAAATGACTCAGGGACAGGAATATTGGAGATGAACACAGAGCCAGGCAATTTGTTCTTTCTGCTCTGGGTTTTGTTAACCTGACTGACAAGAACAGACAGGAAATGGGGTCTGAAGGTCTCTGACTTGTTAAGTAAAGTATTAATTGCTTAGAAATTGCAAAATTTAGTTTAGTAATGTGGTTTCTGATATTCCAAACATGACTTGACCTTTTAAAATGTCCCGTTTGAACTGGAACAAAAATTAGTTGAGCTAGAATTTATCTGAGTGTGTCTTCCTGAGACTGTTTTTAAAATTTCACCTAAACCTGTCAAAGGCATGTTTAATACTCAAAATGGCAGAAGCCATAGCCAGAACAGCTTCCAGCTAGATATGTGGTAGGAACATTATGCACACCATTTGTTAATACAGGCACGTACAGACCAGCAATAATTCCAGAATCTCTGCCAGAAAGCTAATGAGAACATAGTTGGCCATAAACTTTCCTCTGACTTGGGCAAGGGCATATCTAATTCCAGTTGTCTCATGTCCACTAGCTGCAAAATGGAGGTATCAAAGCAACGGTGCCAGAATAAATTAGGATTTCTTGAGGGTTTGCAATGAGAGACTGAGACATGATAATGGAAGAAACCTGCCATGGGCTGTATTTGCATAGGTGTGTGTATGTTTTTCTTGAGCAAACAGGCTGGTTGTGGGTGCCAAAGAGCTCGCCACATGTGTGATGGGCTGATGAGGAAACACTCTGTATGTTCCATTCAGAGCATGTTTGAAGGGGGAAAACTGCATGCACGTATTATCTCCTCTGTAATAGTCCAGGGAAATGTGGAGAAATGGTGTCACACCCACACCCTCAAAACAGTAAACCTGTCAAAGGCTGCACTCCACAGTGCTCATGGCCCTGTTCATCCCAAACTAGAAGCCTTTTCTCATTGCATACCATCCTTTGGAATTGCAGTTAATTTTGTGTCTCTAAGGATTTAGGAAAATCCTGGTGCTCTCCTGACATGGGATCTCTCAGGCCTTGTCCCATGAAGATAGGGAGCCAAATCAAGAGCTGTTACTCAAGGACTCCCTGAATGGGGAAGACTTTTTCTTCTGCTCTAACCCCCCTTCCCTCCCATGCCCTCTGCTGATAGATGTTAAGATAAACTTTAGAACCTTTGTTTCATCTCCAACAAATCTCCATCAGCATTCAGCACTGCCAGATTCAGTGTTGCAGGGCACAGAAGTGCTTGGTGAAAATCCAAGTGCAGTCCACAGTGATAATCAGCTATTAAAGGCCTCCTCACAGTAAGCCTGCTCTCCTGTGGAGTGTGTTACCCAGGCTTCTCCAGCTCGGTGTGTCACAGCATCTTTGACTGTTTTCTTCATGTTCCAGCTGCAGCCTTGCTGATAAGTGAGCTGGAGGTGCTATTTGTATTCCATGTGTAAGCATGTTTGGAGCGTGCTTGACTATTCCTACAGGATACTGGCTTTTAGGGTCTGCTTGGACTTAGATGGTTGGAGGCTATAAGCCTTGGATTTATAGGAATTGTTATTGTGTTCTTATCCTCCACTGGTATTGGATTTATATCCACAAAAGTCATTCCCAGAAGGAATGTAACTAGATTTTTCTCCCAGATTTTTAATTTAATTGGTGATTGTTTACATGAGAATGCTTGCCAAAGTGAGATGATTTGGCAGTCCTCTGGAATGTAAAGGTTAAGTATATTGATTTCATCTTTTCCCAAAGGAGCTGTTCTTTTTGTGCAAAAGCATCACTGGTTTTGTTCTTGTGTCTGAAACTTTGTTTACATGGGTTTAATTGAATTCTGGAATACAGATTGTTTGCACTCTTGGTTTGTTAATAAATCCTGACATTCTCTGAGCAGTAATTCTTCAGTGCTTTCAATGCCATAAATACTGAAAATAGGGAAAAATCTGCCCTGCCATTATACACTCAGTTAATAGGAGTTATTTGTAGTGATGGCAGGATCTTAAACCCTTGTCTTAATGTGATCAATACTGTCCTTAGTTTACAAATAAGCATGTCTGAATTGTTAGCTTACAAACAATGTCTACAAATCATAATTATTTTAACATTAGCCACAAGCTTCTGACAGTCTCATCTTTTGAACTGTACATTCCTGAAGCAAAGTGAATACAAAGCCAGAACTGCTAACTTTCCTTTCAGAAATCACATATTTAATTTATTTCCCACTTATGCAAAAAGTTGGTGGAGTTTTGGATCTGCAGTTTATGAGTAAGCTGTTTGTCACCTCTCTGGAGCTGAACAGCATTTGGAACACCTTGGCTGGAGTGTTCTTTCATCTGCTGTAGTGTGGGTGGGCCTTGATCAGAGCAGCAGGTCTGGATGGATCACTGAGCTGCTGAATAGCCTGCTGAGGAGCTAAATGTCACAGCTCCTTCTGAACTGTGTGCTGGCCCTGCCAATACTGGAGCAAAGGAAACCCCAAAGAGATGATCTGGTAATTGCAGTTGAAATTGGTGCTGTGGATCTATCAATTTCTTTTTTGGTCACATCTTCTATTGACATTTGTTTTCCACTTTTTTTAAATCCATCAACAATTTTTCCTCAGTGATCCAGGTCCAGACAAATTGATTAATTTCATAGAGCAGAGGTATCCCAGCTGAATTCTAGTTCTGCATTAATAATAATAATAATAATAATAATAATAATAATAATAGTGATTTAGCTCCCGTGGGTCCGTTCTGCTGGTCTAAGTTGGAAGGAAGATAATAATGAAGCAGGTGCCCATCCCTGGGCTTCTGATCGTTCTCCTGCAGATCAGATTTCAATCTGATGGTTCAGAGTAAAAATTATTCCTACTGTAAAGTGCAGTTTGGATGGAGATAAATCAGAAGCAATTGTGATCCTTGTAAACTTAAATTAAGAATCCCTCTACTTCTCCTAGCAAAATGCTTCTTTCTGACATACCTCCCCAGCCAGGGACTCAGTGTTAACAAATGAAACTTCTCTGGAGATAGTTCTCATTCCTTCTTATCTTGTCAAAGTTGGCAATAGATTTCCTGATATTTTGTTTTTCTTCTCCGTCATTCCTGCAAGACTCGGTCTTAACTCAAGAATTTCTTTTGATCCCTACAGATCTTTAGGAAATTAATTTCAAATACTTGATGTTCCAAATACTTTTTGACGCTTTAGGGTATATTGCTGGAGATACTTTTGTTAGTTTAAAAAGCCAAGACCCAGCAGCTGCAAGAATTTATGCCCATTATGGAAAATCCAGCATGCTTTCTTTGCTATGGCAATACCAAAAGTCTGCTGGCACACCCGACTAAAGTACTTATAACCATATAAAGGGAATGCCTTTTAGGAATTGGATAAAAACACAGACATAATATTTTCCATCAATTAGATGTTGAGAAGTCCCAGACATACAATGCTGCAAGTGAAATTAGATGCCTTGGGAAACCTATTCCAAATGGAAATTTAATATGTGGGATCCTGACTCAGTCACCACTCCCTCAGTTTTCTACCCTCCCAAAATATATTTGGATATGCTAGTAATGTAAATATAGCAACATTACACCCAGTAAATACGCACAGATTGGATCATGCGAGCTGCACTAAATGCAGCTATAGACAAACCACAAAGCTGTCTATAAAGTATTTTAACAACTTGCCAATAATGCACATTTGCCGAGTTTCCTATGTTACTGCAGATGTGCAGTGCTACTATTTGTGGAATCCTTTCAGCAAACTGTGTATTATTTATAAATGGAAAATGAGGGAGTTTATGGTAGGCCTTCTGTCATAGTTGTTTGGCACATGGGAATTATAAATAGGACAGGGTAATCACTGATGTGCTTTGCATTTGGCACTGTGGTCATTTCTGACCCAAAGAGAAGCCACAGGAGATAAATATATGAAGGTGCCTACCAGCTTTTTTTTTTGTGTGTTAAAGTATATTTTCTGCTTCACTCCCTGCTTAAGCTGCAAGCTGAATGGAGTATTTTGTTTTACATAGTTCTTTAACTGCTCCCACAGCATGGTTCTTCTCAAAACAGTTTGTCCCTAAGTGTTTGGGGCAGCTCTCTATTAGAGGAGTGAAATCAGCCCATCATTATCAGTGCCACTTGCCAAAGGTGTTTGAGAGCCATCCTGCAGGATGTGCAGGTGAAGAACTGAACACCCAGAGTTGTTGGGCTGGGCTGATGCATTTTGGATGAAATCTGAAATAAATGCTCCTGAGTGCACAATGAAGTCTTCTGCAAATCACGTGCAAGAGGAAATGTTCTCTGAACTCTGTGGAAAGCTTGCAGGCCTGGTCTGCAGAAACACCAGGAACAACACAGCACCCTTTGCTTCCTCCTGGCCTACTGAAGGTGGGAAAGAATTGCTGATGTTACTGGTGGAGCCATTATTCTCTTCGGCAACTCCAAGTGTTTTTGTTTTCTTCTCACATCTAATTCATTCAATTTGCAAGTAGTTTTTTTTTTTAACTTTTTAAACACAATCTGTGATCTAGTTTTATCCAGTTCTGCCTCTTCTTTGACTTTTTTCAATGATAGCTGCTTTCCTCATTTGAATTTTGTTGGCAGCTGTATTGATTGATGTTCCTGGTAGAATAGGATCCAGCTGTCTTCACTTAAGAGCATTGCAATGCAGGACAAACACTTTAGGCTGTGTCATCCATGTAAACAGTCTGTGCTTCTAAAGCTACATAAATCCATCCAGAAAATGACAATCCATGCTTGGCTTTTGCTGTGCTACAATGTGGACAGAACATGGCTCTGGGTTTTTTGCCTAAATCATTGCAATCAGCTAGCAAGGTGATATGCCAGGCAGCGCTTTAATGAAGTATCATCAAGGAGCCAAATAAACATCAAGGTTGCCAAATAAACAGCTTTTGAGGCGTATGCATATCGTTATTGTGGGAAATGTTTCTACTAGTGTATTAGATAATAGGTGCAATTTGAAAAAAGAACACGCAGTCCTGTTCCTCTCCACCCCTTGTGCACCCTTTGGGTGTGGGCATAAAATATTGAAATGTGTAGCTCAGCACATTTTTGGTTCATCTGGCTAAAAAGAAGTTGCAAAGCAGCATAGATTTTCTTTTGCTTTCCATCTAGATCTGATGTAGCAACCCAGTACATTCTTTTTCTTAAGTGGGCTTTTTTTTTCCTCTTCCTTCTTCATATTTTGACACTGCACTTATGGGTAGTGCACCTTTGTGACCTTGTAACTGCTAAGCCTTTTGCATGAAGCTGTTTTTGCAGATGCAGAGAACAAAGGAAATTACCACCTTCCAGGTGTGCACATGAAAGCGCAGGTCAGGTATATAAACAGTGTTGTTAGCTGAGGAGTAGAGTGCTTACTCAGTGGGAGCCCATTTATCCATGTTCTGATGGGGTTTATTAATTATTAGTACATGGCAGTTTAATCTGTAAGTTTGGGGCTCCCAGAGGTGAAAGGCTCTTGCTTTGTGGTCATTTCCTGAGCCTGCACCAGGTCTGTACCACTTCACAGCAGAGTTTCTACTTCGTGCCTCCACTGGCTCATCAGCTATTCCTGGTGGAGCAGATTTCTTTTCATTTCTGTAAAGGTGTTGCCAGCACTTTTCTATAGGGAGGTCAGCTAGGAGAATGACCAGGAGAGCTTAAAATTCCCTAGGATGAGTGAAAAAAGCACTCTAAATGGCTCAGTCTTTTAAAAAAATCCTCTATAATGAAATATTCTCAGGCCAGAGAAATGCATATACAGGAGGAGTGCAACAGCTTGCTCTTTATCACTAAAAACTGCAAGCTTCAACATTGCTTTTGTTAAACATGGTTTTTTTATCTTCCTATCCAATCACCCCCTACCACCAGGCTTTAAAATTCTTTTTTCTCTGGTCAGAAAGCTGGTTCAGATGCCATACCTGTGGTTTCCCTCATATTCTGGATCTTTTCATAGAACTTGGTTTCCATAGTAAATGCTTTTCAAAAATCATATGGTTCAATAAAAGTACTCTGCAGTTCTTTATTTTATAAAGGAGTGCTCTCATTAACTCACTGTTGAATAACTCTTATAACCTCAGATCTGTTTGAATTCTACTCCAAATGTTCCATTACAGGCCATCTGACACCTCATGAAACACATTATAAGCTCCATTGCTAAGTTTCTGATCTTAAGTCTTAGTCCTCAAACTATTTTATCATACTGACATTTGAACAAAATATGCTGAGACAGCAAATGAGGATTCATATTTAGCCATGAAGAAACCAGGAGAAAGGATTGGTTGGTATTTACTGTTCAAAAAATCAATACTTTCCAAACTTCCTAGAGTGATGCAATGAGAAGCTTTTGTATTCTTTGTGTTACCTCTTTTAATTTTGTTTTGTCAAGACACCACCTCGTTTATTTTGGGAATTAGAGAGGGGAGGATGGTGCACCACAGTTGTTCAGGGGGCCCTGCTGAACCTGAACACAAGCCATGCCACTGACAGCACGGGGTTGGTTTCACAGATGTGGGGGAGAACTCCCCTAAGCCAGCAGCTCCAGTTTAGAAACAGCAACTCAGCCAGAGACCTGATGAAATCAGGGAGTTGGTGGCAGTCCTGCCCCTCATTTCTGCATGTGCCTTTTGAGCATCACTTCCCTGCAAGCCCCAGCTGCAAATGCAGCTCTCAGAGGGATGCAGCTGAGGTGCACGTGCAGGAGTGCTGTGCACACAGAGTGGAATCACATCCTGCAGCGCTGGCTGATGCCAGTGGGGAAAGCACAGCACAGTGCTCCCACCAATCCCCTTTGGCAAAGCTCAGGGTTGCCATAAAGCAATAACATGCTAATTCATGCTAATATTGATTTGTCCTAGTGATAAGGGAAAAATAATTACCCAGAAGTAAACTAATCACATCCTTTAAAAAGGCAAGGTACTGCTTTCAGATGTGACCTAGTTGTGTTTGGCTTGGGGTTTTATAAGAGCACTGTGAGCACCAAGACACTGTAGTGTTGCTGTTGCCTGATCCTTGCTCTTGTGAGCCCTCTGTACTCCAGCAGTTCTTCAAAAACTGCTTTTGCCAGTCCTTGCCTATTGATTACTTTATTTTCATCAGTTGGGAGAATAATTAGGCCTATTTCTAGTGAGATTTTTCACCTGGTTTAGCAGAGCGAGAAGCATACAGGCATTCTGCTACTCATGCTACTGGTGTCTTTTAAGTTTGTTTTTATGTCTTGTTGCATTTCGGATCACATCAGTAATCTGTCACATCTCCAGCAAGAAGTATACGAAATGTGGCAGAACATTATTTCACAATTTTGGGTGATCGTATCCTACTCAGTATCGTGGCACATAAAAAAAATCACCAAGAAATTACCATAGTATTGGTAGGACTAACTAATGTCAAGCTGGTGCTTCCTTAAGTTGTCCTTCTATTTTCATGAGAAAACAAATGTGCAAAGCACCTAAATGGCTGGCTGGGAAATAACTTGAATCAGCAGTGCAAGTAGAGAAAACAAGTATCTGAGCCTTCAAAGAAGGAGAAATGTCTGTGACAATATGTAGTTATATGGTTGTGTGATCATCAGTGCTCACAAAGCATTGGTGATGCACCTCTAAAGTCATAGGTTTTGGTACAGCAGGAGGAAACACATTCTGATTTTCTGCTGACAAAGACAGCATCTTTCTCACTTAAGAAAAGGGCAGGCCTGTCTATCATCACCATGCTGGCTGCAGTCCCCATGTGAACCCCAGCTGCCTCCTCTTTCATACATACCACTGATCCTGCATGGATTTTTGGGGGCAAGTATGAGAATTAGTTCTTGTGTCAGGGAAACTGGGTTGTCTTCTTTTTGTTTGTTTGTTTGTGGCTTTTTTGTTGTTTTTTTAATCTTAAGTAGGCTTTATAAATTTTTCCTTTCAATTTCATCATATAAAAATTCAGTGTATTTTTTCCTTCTTAGTACTGTTAAATGTTTTGCAGGCTTAATTTAAACATAATGACTGCCTGAATACATTTGTTTTCTTATTTGGTTGACAAAACCAATGAAGCATTTACATTGCAATGCCTTGGCACGTTTTCAGTTTGGGATCACTAGACAGCTAAAGAGGAAGGGCTTAAGTCTGTGAAGGTGAAAATAATGCACTTATTTTCCCCTTATGAAACTGCACATATTGCTCCTTGCAGAGTACCAGCCCTGCATGCAAAAGTCTAGCATGGAATAAATGCTTTTGTGTAGCTTTGAATGCTGTATGGCATGACCAACATTTATACAGATGAAGCAAGAAAGACAAGATTGGGAAGAAATAAGTAAAGTGCCCAGAGCTTTGGAATGGTGTGTTTTCCCTGTCCTGGGTCAATGCACATCTGGAAGCCTCCTGTGGGTCCATGGGCCCCCTCAGGGGCTGGTGGCAGCTGATCCTGCTTTCTGAGCAAAGGGGCATTAGGAAGAGGAGGCATTGAGGCCCCAGGAGTGGTTACTCCCTTCCATTAACATCCTCCTCAGAGATCCTTAGGGGTCTCTAGAGATAGGGCATTGTGCAATTTCTCTCCTTTTCAGAGGGGGCTCCAAGCCCTTGGCTGTGTAAATGGGCAAAGATACCGAGGATCCAGAATTACCTCAGTTTTTCCTTCTTTGTGTTGGAGAAAATATTCCCAGCTCCAGAATCAAATACAATAGAATAAAGTGGCCCTGCTAGCAGGGTTTGGTGACCCTTGCTGTGGGATCTACAGCATTTTGTGGGACGTTGGCAGACCCACCACAGGCACCCACACATTCCCAGGCAGCTGCCTGCACTTGCTGCTTGTGTCCCTTCTGTCCTGGCTATTGCTGAGCATTCCTGGGCCCTCCTGTCATGCCCTTGACTTGGAGTCAGAGCTTTCAGGTTCTGTTAGCTCCAGCTTCCATTTGCTACTTGTCCCTGTTTCCCTTCTGTACTGAATGGAAATGCAGCAGATGCAGCACAGATACTGAGGAGAGTCAAGAAGCTGTCACAGGGAATACTGCATTTTCTCATTCCCTCGAAACTGAGGCTCAGAAAGAGTTGTCTGGTGTTTCATGTTGTTCAGAAATATGCTAGAGGAAAATGTAATCCCTAAGTAATTGCTTCTATCAGAATACCCTTTGATTTTTACCATATGCCTCTCCTCTATGATTTTTCAAAATTATTCAGCAGAAGGTTGTGGAGAAAAATGAAGATGATTTATGAGTAACAATAGCTTAAATCCTCTCTATTTTTCACATTGAGGTAGTTTGCCACACCTTATCTCTTTCACATTGGTACTTCCCCTCCTGATACCAATTTCTGTTAATTTTGTATCATATTAACTATCTTCAGCAGCGCTTCAGAAGCTTCCTCCCTCTGCATTTTGATGCAGATCTCATCAATATCTCTGAACTTCAGTTCTTTTTCACCTCCTTTTGGAGTGTTCTTCTGTTAGAAGTGATCCAGCTTCCATTTATCTCTTAATTTGTTAAAAAACATTGCCATCCATTCACTGAGCACATTGCAGCCATTTAGTCACATGCCCAGAGGCTCCTTCCACCCCTCACCTGCCTGTCCTCAGCACTGGCAGGCTGGCACTTGGATCAGTCAGCTGGAGAGCTGCTTCTGGCTGCTGTAGTTCTGGTCAATAAGAGAATCTTAACATACCTTGATCTTGTACACCCTTTTTTTCTCTTTCATTTTTTTAAAATTTCCTTCCTACTTCTGTGAGTAGTTCTTTTCTTGAGCTTTTCAATTTTTGGCAGGTATTTCATTTTTTACTGTTTTACACCCTGGCTCACACATGTCTCAGTTTTACCTCACTGTTGCAGATATTTCAGAACACCCGGTTATTTGTATGGAGTCTGTAGAAGAACAGTGCCCTGACATACTGGATGGAGGCTGTGCATCCAGAAGTGTGAGAGTGGCCCCTTGGGTTTTAGCAGGGCAGCTCAGATAACTGCAGGCTGTACCATACCTGCAGTTATCATGCAGCTTCTTGTGCATTGTGTAATTGAAGTAGTTTGCTGAACAAATGTAAAGTATAAAAGCTGTGATGATGGACTTGAACTGAAAATGCAGATCGATTTCAGTGGTTCATGCTAGAGAGCAGATAAATTACTCTTAAAATAACAAAAGCACTGGTTTGTAGAAACAGACCCCAAAAATGTCAGTAAAGACTTTTTTAATTACTTCAGAAGTCAGTTAAAAAACCCCAAATGTTTTGTCCTTTAGGTAAAAATTGATAGAATCATTAAAAGCATTGTTGAATTATTGGACATTTAAGAACTCAAACAATGCAGTACTGAAATTGAAGTGTCTCTGCTAATTGTAGTTTGTAGAGTACATGCTTGCAATACATGGGTTTTGGAGTGAAGAAGTTTGTGTATGTCTTAGAACCTGACCAGAGAAGTGTGCTGGAGAACAGCTGCCCTGTGCTAGAGGCACCTCCCCAGCTACAGCAGCCCTAAAGTCAAGATTAACAGCTCTTCAATTAGCCTTGATTCTATTAGAAATGTCCCTCATATTTCATGCTCTGGAAGGGGATATGGGAACGAATATCATAATGTTTCCCTGTTCTTTGACAAGCCTTTCAGTAGCCCTGTCAAAGATACTTTAAAATGGAATTGAAATAATCAGGAATGATGTGCCTGTGTAAAAAAATGCTTGGCACTTTCTTTTCTAAGATGGGTGTATGGTAATAAGGTTTAAATTATGAGTTTAAAATTATTCTTATCAAGCAAGTGCTGATCAAATTACTAAAACAGAAAATGAGAAGGTTTCTAAATCCTTCCCGTTTTGCTTTCTAAATAGGATAAAAAAAATACTGTCATGAGTTAAATTAATACAATTGCAGATTATAAAACCCAATTTTAGATGAAGCAATAGATGATTCTCTATTGGTGTTCTGTTCTATGTGCTTTTCTTTGTAATCAAATTTATCAGCTTAGAATACTGCACTCCCCTTTCCAAAGTGAAAGATAGTTCTGTGCAGGTGTTCTCTTAACTTGGTGATCATTAGCAAAACAGTGCTCTCAAATAATTACCTTCCTTTGTAAGTGAATCATCTTATTATTTTGCTTCTATTAAAGTCTGGTATCTTTCAACAGTGTCACGTTATCATGTCTAATAATCAGAATTATGCAAAGGAATTATCTGTATGGATTTCATGCCCAGGAACTGTATCATCGTTTATTTACCACTCTAAGTAGGTATGCAGTGTTTTGTTTGTTTGAAGTACAGTAGTTGAAGGTGTATTGACTTTTGAAAATAGATCATTAAGATTTGTGTTTTCTTTAAAGTTGAAGCCTTAAAAGCCATAATCAGCTGCCATTTATTTTTTTACTAATGGTATCAGAAGTAATGAATTTTCTTTGGTAATTTCAAGAATGTAATGGTGCTGTGGAGGAAGACATCAGGAGTGAGAGCTGCTGAAGTGGCTTTAAAGTTTGAAGAAGTGAGAAATGAGAGAAATTAGCAATGATCTATTAGTACATGAGCAGAGAATATGTTTGACTTGCCAAAGTTTCTGTTCTGGAGCTCAGTATTAATCTGAGGTGGAACTGGAGAAAATGCTAAACACAGTATTTATCCCCTCTCTATTAAGCATTGTGCTGGAAAAGAAATGGTCAGACAGGCTTAGAAGCCCATATAACTGTGGCCTGAAGACTTCATTCTGGAGAGAGTCCTAACACGGAATTTTAGTTGTCCTAGAAAGCATGTCTGCTTCTAAGCTTGCATTTTGCATTGGGACATAGAAAAGGTACAAGATCTATAGTGCAAAGCTGTATAAATAATGTATATGCTCACAGGAGCAGGAAATATGCTGCTGATCAGACAATGTCAGCTTAGATGAATCCTGTCCTGAAAGCTGTACTTTAAATGTAAGCAGTAAACTCACTATTGACATGTGGCACTACCAACTGAAACATCAATAGTTATAAAAAGAGTATTTCATAATGCAGAATCATTGCTTGGTTTGCTTGGCTGGACAGATGCTTCTACTTTCCATGAAAGAAAAATAATTTCTATATCAGTTCTCTGAGTGCCCAGAATATCTTATCTGTCCCACTAATGCTCACATTTTTAATCACATTGTTGAAAATGGGCAAAATTTGCTTGCTGGTCTCACAGAATGTAAGAGGGAGGTTTGACTGTCACTGGGCATGACATGGAGCAATTGAAATGTTGACATTTTTACAGCTGGTCTCAGGTTACTTCTGCTCAATCTGGGACTGGGTGCAACACAAATTCCTTCTGTGGAACATCCTCATCCCATATGTGAGACTGCTTCAATTGTTCTCTGGCTACTTGACTTAGACATCATTACCAGAGTTTATGGGCAGAAAGCACAACTCTGGCTGCCTGTAGATTAACATTTCTCTGGTTATTATTAAGAATAGCTGAAGCATTCCATTTGTTCAACAGATTGAGAGCATTGCCATAAGCAGCAAGGGAAGAAAAGAGGCTGAAGTGCTGTGAATGCCCATGGCACATGGAGTGGCAGAGGATCCACTGGGATATGCCCATATCATCTTGATTATTGCACTATATCAGAAAAAGGCCAGGAAACTCCAGGGTTCCTCTTGGTGCTGCATCTGGCCAGACACACTTGTGAGGAAACCTTGGCTATCCCTGATGATGCAAAAGAGGGAAGAAAGGGAAGCCCAGGGATTTAAAAAATGGCAAAAACCTGTTACTTATCCATGGTATGTAACTGTCTAATGATCTAAAGCCAGTCATCAATTTGCTGGGGGTAGTAAATGCTCCAGGCTGGTCTTGGGCATCCCCGTGGGCATTGCAATTCTTCTGTGAATGGCCGTATGCACAAAAGTTTGGGAAATGGACCTAACACCTTGTGAAACCCAGTTGTTACCCATAAAATTGAATAAAAATTCTATAGACCAAAGGCTTTTCAGGGAAGTGAGAACTTTTCTAATACTGCTAAGGTATTTTTCAGAAAGGGACCAAAGCACTTGGAGGTTCTGTCTACTCTCAGCAGGCCTCTTGAAGGCCCCAGCACCTGTCCAGCTGACAGATCTCTGCATCCAGGCATCTGCTCTCATCTGGAATTAAATTATGACTTAAATTATGAGTTAAAAATGGTTAGGCTTAAGATGCTAGATGTTGGTAACTGAGCAGCTTTGCCCACTCTGTCTCTGTGCTACAGAAGCTTACACCAAGGTGCTAAGGAGCAAAAGGAATCAGGGAGATTCTAAACTACGCTGAAGATGTTCCACTACAACCAGCATGATTCTCTCTCAGTTGATTTATAGGAAAAGGTGGTTCTTTGGAGAGCCTGTCTATTCTGTGGCAAGGATCCTTAAACAAGGGTCTAGTAATTACTTCTTTGAGGATAATTAGTATCTTGCTGTTCTTTGTGCTGCTGCCAATCAGCAGTTGGTTTATACCCTGTCTATTGACTTTTCCCCACCTAAAGGGATATACAGAACAATACATAGCTGCAGTTTTTGGAAGCAACACTGGCCAAATAACCTGGTAAGACTGTGCATGATAAAGAGAGCTCTAACAGCTTTCAAACAATTCCTGCTTTTTGGCAACATTAATGTCAGGGTGCTGCAGGAAGATTTGATCCTTCAAAACTGTATCAATGAGAATCTTTCTGGGATCAGACATGGACTCTGCAGTGCCGGTTTGATCAGTAATCCAATACTAATCACTTCATCATGCCCTTTTAGGTGTAGGCAAAAGGGAGGGGCTACCAAGTCCAGTTTGATCTATTTCTTGACAATTTTGTGTTCTTTCCATGGCCCCATTTGCAATTGGTGGCAGATGATGAATTGGTGATAATCTCATCTTTCTAATCACTCTATTTCCAAAGTGTGCTGCTGTTACCTTAGATTCTGAAAAGCAGCAAATATGATAGCCTTTCAAGATGAGAGGAAGCTGGGTGAAAATTCAGTTGACTAGATCTTTAAAACCTTTTGCTACTAACAGCATGCCTAGCTGATAATAATAAAGGGCTTACCTTTCATCCAGATGAACCCTAAAACATTTTGTCAACTCATACTTCATTTCACCAGGTGCAGAACTGCAGCAGCTGTTTGGCGAAGCACAGCAAGCAGTTCAACAGTTGGGGATAGCAATGGACTTAATTGGGAGTTGTGGGGTAGTCTCTAAAATGACTTGATTAAGATATATAGCTGTAGGCCCACGAGGCACAGAAGGAACCTCCTCAGCAGGAACTGAGGCAGGGATTTTGTCTGAAGCAAAATGGAATGATTGCAGGGTCAGCATAGTAGTAATTTTAAATAGATGAAAAAGAGGCAACTTAATGAGGACAACCTCAGTTAGATTCATCTTCAACAGTGTGCTACTTGGAGGGCTAGAAATAAATGAAGACTAAAACACCACTAAATCTAGAGGGGGATATGTATTAGGGAGCAATCATTTTCTTTTTGGGGGTGTTGCATATAACAGCTGGGAGCCCCTTAAAAATTGATTGCCAACAGGGTGGACAGAATTGTGAACTGTGTTTTTAAAGATTATCTAGAGCTGCAGTTTCCCTATACTTGGTTTTGGGTGTATTTGGTAAACAAGGATGTTGTGATCACTGCATCTGCATGTTTCCACATATGGCTGTTGTTGAGTAAGAAGGCAAAAGCAGAGTGTTCTGATACTTGGAATTTGTTGTAGGCTTTAAACTCTGGTCACATCTAGACCTGCAACACTAATACAAGCTGGGAGCTGAATGCTTCCTGATAGTAGGACATGTGATTGGGCTGCAGTTGCAGAAAGGCTTTGCTTTCAGTATCACCTGCTGCTTCCCTTTTACCAGCAGCTGTTGTCACCATCTCTGGGCAGCGCTTAACTCCTCAGAGGAGCTCTTTAAATGTTGAAAAGAAATATTCAACATTTTCCATAGTTGTTTGAAGTCCTGAAAAGTACTTGAGCATTTCTGAATGTTACTGCCTATGTGAATCAATATAAGATTTCCTAAACATTTTAAAGAACTTATTTCATTGTAAGCCTTTGAAGACTTCAGAAAAATAATTAAAAATATGCATGATTATGTGGATTTATACTGCCAGTCTAAGCACATAAGTGAATATATATATGTAAACCTAGCTCTAGGTCATTTTAAAAGAAGTGAAGAAGCTGTCTTTGCTAAAGCTGAAAATGTGGAGGCTCTGGATGATTTATTGAAGCACTCCTATATCACATTTCCTTCCCAGTAAGTAGGTTTTCATCTCCATGGGAGAATGCAGCATGCAGCCCTTGACCTGCAAGAAGTTTGCATGCAGTTGTGTTTGTAGCAGTGATAGAGCAGTGGGGAAATGCTGTACCTCAGAGTGGTTTGACAGCTTCAGCTTCATAACAACCCTGTGTGGCTAAACCTCCTTCAGACATGGGGTGATTACATGACACATTTTATTTTTAAGAATGCTCTTTTCCTCTGTGTTAGGTAGGGAAGAAGGGTGGTGGTTGTGCCCCATATTTATTATTCAAATCTTAAATTTTAGTGATAAGGAGGTCTCAAAATTATTCCTAAATTAAGCCTAACCATGCAGCTTAGGCAAGAATGCAAAACTTGACCCAGCAGTCTGCAGAAATGCTCCCCACTCACATTTCAAGTCAGAACAACATAAACATCTTTCTTTAATTAGTTGCATTTAAACTACTTCTGTTTGGGGCTGTCCTTGGAAAAGTAGTTAGGAGTAGTTGTTGGTTCATCTTGGAAGCTGAATTTATTACTTTGCTCAGTAGGTTTAAAAAGAGGTGGAGGAAGCTTCTCAGTGTTTTCTATCCTCAATTAATGCTGTCTCTTGCATTACCAGTGCTAATAGCTCATAGGTGTTTCCCCTTTCTCTGTTAGCAATTGAAGGCTTCTCTGTTTTGCAGCAGAGTTGAAAAGATTTCTAGAAACATTTGTTTCCCTCAGATTGTTGCAGAGGCTTGTGGTTAGGCTGGCAAGCTGAACACCTTTTATGTCAGTACAACACAGAGCAATGCTTGATAAGGTTCCCCAATCTGTTCCCATCCCTAAAGCTGCAATCTAAGGTTTGTAGTTCCTGGATGTTTGGGTGTGCTCAGGCTGTGCCACAGTGGCTCAAAGATGAGCACGTGCTGTGGTCAAGGTCTATTAACAGGCCACTGCTCAGTCTGAACCACTGATAAATGCATTTAACATGTTCAGGAGGTCTTTGAATGCAGAAATCAAGGCAAGAATTGAGTGTACCCTGAGGTGCAGTGTCTCTCCTGTGAAGAGTTTGCAGTCTTCCAGTGTTTCATGGGTATCTATCAAAAGCTGAAGGAACAGGCAGGATAGACGACAAGCTCTGGAAGCTGGGAAGCGTTCCTATCAGTCAAATGAAACCCTGCTGCACAAACAGTGAGAGCAATTGCCTGTCAAGTGTACTGTAATGCTCAGCTCAGTATTATTTGACTGGCACATTGTGTTGTCACTGATACCGTGTCTGAACTCCAGTGAGACTTTCACTGTTGCCGTCGTTTGGTAAATGGGGAAGGAAATGGATTTTGGATGGAGTTTTTATGATGAGGTCAATCGGAGACAGAAAACCTAAGTGCGAATGGATGTGTTTACATATTCAAAAGTCAGCAGATTGCTTTAGATGGGATATTGATAACAAATAATAAACTATTTTAGGTATACTCTTCTCACTTAAACGTCTGATGATAAATCTTCTATAATTTTATGAAGTAGCCTTTGTAAGGCATTTGTAAAAATGCAAATCTGTGTCATCTGCTTATTATTGAAGCCGTTTAGCACATCAGATGTCATTCCAGATTACCAGTTGCATTTCAGCTGGACTGGAAACAAATCCAGATCAGTAATAATGTAACGCTGTGTACCTTAAGGTTAAATGTCTGACAAGACAACTAGTGCTAATGGTCTCTGACATTTTTCAGGCCATAGGTCTGACATTACTAGCTGTGTCAGAGTAAAATGTTTACAAAGATCTAACTCCACATTACAATGCGTTAAGACGTCATTCTTCTCTCTTGTGCATGCTCCAAGCTTTCTGGCTGCATCTAAATTCCACGGTTGGCCCATGTGTAAAAGCAGCATCTTCCAGGCCCTGAAGAGCTCTGAGCACCACTGTTGGTGGGATTTGATTCAGTCCAGAATGCCCTGTAAAGTTTCTGTTCAGCACATTGCAACTTTACAGCTTGTAAAGTTTGTGCTCATGCAGGTAAAACTCCACGAGCACAAACCCATCTGGGACCAGGTCTGCCACTGTAAATTTTCTGAGCAGTATCTCACTATACATGTGCTATTGGTAGGAATAGCTTAATGTAAGCAGAGCAAATACAGACGGAAAATTTTATGACAAAGATATCTGCTGAATTTATGCTACTGCAGCAGAGTAGCTCTTGGAATTTTTAATGTTTTTTGAAATAAGGAAAATTTAAAACAGTATTTTGCATTAATGGGGCTTGAATGACTAGACTGATAAATGGTAAGTACACTTTGATCAAATCCCGTTTGAATAATATCATAATGTACTAAGAACTCATTAAAGAAATAGGTAAGAATTAGCCATTAGGGGTCATTTAACAGTAGATTGTTTCAGTGTCCTCATCTCATAAAGGCTTTCTAAATATAGGGCTTTGTTTCAAATATTAAGATGGTTCCTCTGGCTTCTGTTTGTAACTATTTTCCCTTCTTTTCATTAAATACTTACATTCTGGTTCAATTAGATTAAATGGTATATTCTGTCCCCTCTTAAACAGCTTGTAATGCATCGGTTTTTTTGTGTGGCTTTGTATTTCATGACATTTTATTTCAGTGGTTAAGACAGGAATTGGAAAAAATACTGGTTTTGTTAATGCAATTTTCAGCAAAGTGTGGGTTTTTTTAATAGGTTGGATTATTTTTGTGTCTATATGTGTGCTCAGTCATGCGCTATCCCTCCTGTAGTGTGGATGTGTGTATATCCATGAACGTAAAACTGACAGTGCAGTGACAGCTGATGCTACAGAATAGATGAAAACTCCAGCACTGGTATCATGCTTCAGACGTTCCAAGTAAATCCTAAGAAAGCATTGAACCCATCACCAGACAGATTTAAAATGTAAATGCTGCTCTGCTTGATCGAGTCAGCAACTATTAAGTGCAGAGCGTCGTGCCAAGCTGTAGCGGTAACGCGGTTATTTTTTACTTAAAACAACACTTCGGGGGGGCTGCGGGGAGCGAACGCGCACTGGAGCTGCGGGCCGGGACCCGAGGGACGGGAGCGCTGTGCGGGAGCGCTGCCGCCGGCCCGGCCCCGCTGTCCCCGCCCCGGCAGCGGGGCCGCCCCAGAGCCCCGGGCCGCGCAGCACCTGCCGGGCCGGGCCGGGCCGGGCCGGGCCGGGCCGGGCGGAGCAGCCCCGGGCGGCGGGGGCGGTGCCGGGCGCCGGGCGCGCCCCGTGCCCGCCCCTCGGCGGCGGCAGGGAGGGCCGGGCCGGGCGCTGTAAACAAGGCGGGGGGCCGGGGCTGGCTCGGTGTCAGCGGGTCACATGGAGCCTCATATGGGCCGGGGGATGGCGGCGCGGCGCGGCTCTGCGCTGGCAGGCGGCGGCTGCTGCTGAGGCGGCGGCGGCGCTTCACGCCGAGGGCCCGTCCCGCCTCCCCTCCCCGCCTCCTGCCCGCCGCGCTCCGCTCCGCTCCCCGCCGTTCGCCGCTGACAAATGATGTGCGTTGTGCTCGCCGCGATGAAAGGTAGGCGCGTCCGCGGGCGAGCGGGGCCGGGAAGGAGCGGGGCCCGCCCGACTCGCGGCCTCCGCGCTCCCCGCGCCGGGGCCGCCGCTCGGGGTCCGGCCCCGGCCGTGCGGGGCCCGGGCAGCGCTCGGGGGACGGGCGCTCGGCCCGGGCCGGGGCCGGCGGATCAGAGCGCGGAGCCCAGGTGCCGGCACGGCGCTGGGCGGGCAGCGCTGCGGCCGCTCCGGGCGGACACCGGATGGGCTCGGGCTGCCTACGAGCCCGCGAAGAAAACGCGCTCTGTAAAATCTGACTCTAGCAAACAGGAAAGGACGTGCAGCATCCTCTGGGCAGGTGATGGGGCTAAAATGCCGTCTTCGGGCAGGTGCTCATCTTTCAAGGGCTTTGGAATAAAAGGAAAGACCAGAATTACTTAGAGACTTGTTTTTTCTAAACCTGGAGTTCTGTCTTCTTGCGGATTCGAGTCCTTAATAAGGGGCAGTAGCAGACTGAGGACAGTCAAACGAAGTTTTTGATGAGATACCAAAAGTTTAGAGGTATGTTTGTAGTCTGCCCTGTTTTCTAGTAAAATTAGGTCCACAGTAGAGCTTTGCATTGCAGTATTTTTAAAGTCATGGGTTTGGGTTTTTTTTTAAATAAAGGGAAAAAATCGAAACCAAGTAACCATCTTACTTACATGCAGTATCCTTTCACGGTAATCTAAAGACATATGAATTTAATGCCCCCACTAAAATACCAGATGTGTGCTGATTAAAATTAATTTTAGGCAAGATTTATCTTTAAAAAATTTTAGTTACTTTGAAAAAGAATACTGAGTCTTGCTTCAGTTAGAGACTGTTTCTTTTTTTTCTACTTATCAAGGCACTAGGTAATGCACACCAGTAGCAACATAGTGTTTAAGGACGGTAATTTTCAATTACTTGGCTTCCTTTTCTTCTTGGAGAGAAGCCTATGTGAATAAAAAGAAAAGCACTGTATTCATTAATCATTAGCCATGCCGAATGTATTTGGCAAGAAAATGTAATTGGGTTGATTCAAATACTTGCATCTGTAACAAAGGGAAGTGTATTTTTTTTAAGTGCAAACTACATGGATATTTTAGCAGTCATTTAGAATTCTACATATTCTGATAACAGTTTTTCAGTGTATTCCTTATAAGCCTGTTAGAACCATGAAATTAAATAAACAATTTTTCTAAAAGAGGGAGGGAACTACAAACACAAAAATATTGGGGGGTGTGATTATGTTGTGTGCTTCTGGACAGATTTAAGGTGTGTTGTAAAAGAGCAGGCAGATGTTTTACAGCAATTTAACTTTGAAATACATTTTTTATTCTCTTGGGAGTTACATTTAAACCAATTCCACACTGATGTAAAATCTTGGCAGAGTCCAGCCTTTGGATTTTAAAGTGTAATTCCTAGTGGCTTTATTATGGAAATGCTTAGGTCTTTGTGCTTTTTACAGACTACTTCTACTGTACATTTAATTCATGTTAAATAATGTTTCGTTTTCTAGTGCATTAAAAAACTTCCTTGGTTTCTTATCCTTTCTCTAATTTGCTGGACAGGGTTCAGCTGGAGGAAATGTGCTGTCATTTGTCTTAAAAGGGCCTCTGACTGCTATGAAATAATATATCCACAGGCCAACATTATGATTTGAGAGAAGCAGACCAATAGAATAGGGAATGGATTTTGTTTGAGCTCAAAAGTAAAAGGGAAAAATGCACGAATTTGGTAGCTTGTTTGTTCTCTATTCTGTGGTGGCATCTTCTAATATTTTCCAGTTCTGAAATTAATGTGCAAAAAATTACAGTATTCAGAAGAATACAGGATTTTCACGTTTGGTTTAATTTTCTTTTTTGGGTGAAAAGGGGGAGTATTAATGCTTTTCCTATTGCTGTTTAGCTAGCCCAAACTGATGCCATGTGAAGTTAATTTGGGAGTTGTATTTTTCTAGCAACACAGTGTTCTGGCAAATGTGTTCTCTTTAATTCTGCACAGTCCTGAGCCTGTGTCCAGGTTTGGTGGGTGAGGACGGGCCAGCTGTCACACACGCAGAGCTGCACTCACACTTGCAGTGCTGGGAACAGACCAGCCCAGGGAAGAGCCTGGGCGCGTCTTTGAGACAGGCTGCATGTTAGGAAATGACACTTTCTCGTTTCAGGCAGAGCAGAAAGAGGACTTTTTTCCAACTGATTTCTAAGAAAACAGGCAGAGATGAAGCATCAAAGTTCTTAATGGCTAAATAAGTATTTTCTAGATTGATGGGCTTTTAGAAATTACTTATCAACTGCTGTGAGTCTGTAGAGTCTCCAGGAAGCCTTGCATTTTTAGTTTGTAACGCAGGCAAGTCAGCTAAGCAGCTGACACTATTAAGGGGCCCAGCAACTTTACGGGCTCACCAGTGAAGTTTGCAAAGAAATCCGATCATTCTGCCGGCGTAGTCACTGGTGCAGATCTTATTCCAGAGAGTCTTCCCTGGCAGGAGCATCAGGGGTGACTTCAAGGAGAGTAGTGCTAAGTGCTGAATTGATGAGCAGATACCCTGCGCTGGAGTAGAAACAGGGCTTGGTTTGTCAGGCCAGTGCAGAACCAGAGGTGAGCCCAAGCCAGGGGAGATGGTTTCCTTGCTGTGGGATTGTTCCATGTTCTGGTGCCTGTGTTGTACAGAGGTGTGTCAGTCAGTGCTGGTGAGAGCTCAGGTACTTGTACCATCAGCAGGCCTGGACAGAAGGGTTCAGTCCCCTGATGAGTTACAAAGTATGGACAGGAACCTGGCAATAGTTGCATTATCATTCATGTGGACATTCCTAAATAGAGATTGGTGGGAAGGCTGATGTAATTTTTCTAAGCTATTTCAACCCAGGTGTATTTACTGTTAAGGTGGTATTTGAGGTGCTAATCCTGACTATTGCTGTGTTGATATAAAGTTCAGTCTGTTGCTGTTTTGTGGAAGACGGACCAGATGAGTACTCTTTTGTTCCTAGGCTGTAAGGGAAATTGTTTTGCTTTTGGGGTTTGTGCTTGGATCGTTGGAAATATAACTAGCCTTTCTACTGGCAGTGTCTCCAAAGGAAAATTCAGTCATTAAAATTCAGTCATTGTTTAAGGAAGACGACTCCACCGGTTTCCTTATTAGTACACAGGATTTTTGGAATCTGCTGCATTTTTGCGGAGAGCCTGAGCTGCAGCGGGGCAGGAGGCGGCAGCACTCCCCGGCTGCAGTTCCCCGGCTGCAGCGGGGCAGGAGGCTGCAGTTCCCCGGCTGCAGTTCCCCGCTGCAGCGGGGCAGGAGGCTGCAGTTCCCCGGCTGCAGTTCCCCGCTGCAGCGGGGCAGGAGGCTGCAGTTCCCCGGCTGCAGCGGGGCAGGAGGCTGCTCTCCCCGGCTGCCGCTGTCCCCCTGCCCCAGGTGCTTTCCTTGAAGCGATTGGAGCCGGCAGAGCCGGGCTGCTCTGGGGCAGGCAGGGATGCACGCACTGCTACTTCATTTGGGTGAGCTTTTCCCAGTCTGTCAAGCCTGACCTTTTGTCGTGTTTTTTGTCATGTATCCTGGCACCAGCCAGGTAATTACTCGGTGTTTTTCACCGGTAAACAAATGCCTATGGAAAATTATCTTGCCATAGGTTTTAAAAAAAAGGGTAGCTTTGCAAATTGAAGTGTGTTTAAATTTACCTTCACTGTGGCACTATTGAAAGTTAAATCCAATTTAGGAAATACTCCAGTACAGAACTTCTGTTGACTAAATATTAACAGAATCTGGCCTTTGGAATTGCAAGCTGACAGGCTGTTTTCTTGCTGCTTTAATTTCATACGACTGATCTGAATGACTTGCTTGTATCTAAGACATTTGTTGCATTACATTCACAGGATAAGACTGGTTTGAGGTTTATTGCTGAAATGTACTTTTCAGGCTCTTTGAAAGACTCTCGAGATTTAAAAGTAAAAGAGGAAATCTGTCTTTATGTCTCGCTCTGTGAAAATCAAAGGCAGTCGCATGCTCTGTACAAGTCTCAGCTGGGGACACTCATTTCAAGTAAGGAGATTCTGTCCTGTTTAGGTCAGCAGAAACTGTGGGTGCTGAGCATCTCACTAGATCAGACTCTTTAAACTTACATACAGCTCTTTTCTAGCTAAAATGGTGAGCCTGTTCCCAACGGCTCGTAATGCAGTCTTAAAAATAATTCTTCTAGGACACTTCTGAATAACTGGGGCAAAACTCAAGCAGTCTACAGACACAACTCAAGGGCTTCTGTACCCTTTTTTTATGAAACAAAACAATACGACTCCCCGAGGAGATGAGAGAGGAGGGTATAGAGGAGGCTGGTGTTTGGGGTGTGGGCTCTGGCAGACACGAAATGTCCTCTGCTTTATTCAGTGAGCTGATGGGGGTGTCAGGGGCAGATACCAGCTGGGTCACTTGGTGCAGGGGAACGGCCTGCAGCTCTGCAGCCTGCCTCTGCAGTGGGGAGCTGAATGTTTGTTTTGGCATTTTTTAGTTTGGGGAGTAGTGTCTAGAGACCTTAGTGAAGAACTGAGTCCTCTTTATATCAAGTTCTTCCCCTCTGTGTGTGAAAAAGACTGATTTCTTTACTCATTCCCCTTTATAGCGAACCTAGCATGTTTGGAGGGGTTTTTCTAGGATGATGTAGCACTCAATTTTAACCTTAAGTAGTTTTAAATATTTTTTTCTTGTTTCTCTTGCCCACAGTGTAAAAAATATCTCAGGCTTGTTAGTATTTCATCTTGACTGCACAACAGAGTTCTAAACTAGTGTATTTTATTCTAATCTATATGTACTAAATCAAAATTGGCAAATTCTTGTGTGTCTCCTGAGTAGATACATTGCATTTCTCTATCTAGTATTGGGGGAAGTTGAGATGCAGTATGTTCTTTTTTTTTCCCTTTCCATTCCCAGGAGATAAGTTTTTGTAATGTGCAAAATAACTGCATATTACAAGAATGTTATTACAGTCAGACTTGATACATTTTAGAATGTTTTTCTGGGTTTTTTTATTCACAATGAAAAGAAAAATATTCACCTTTCTTGTATTTATCTGTGAGCTGTAATTTGCAATTACAGCTGATAACTCCTGAGATCAAGCAAGCAGTAGTTCTCTCCTTTTGTGGTTTGTCTTTCCTTGAGGACTGATATCTAAGGGATATGCACATAACTAATGGTACAGAAACTGTCTGCTTCCTTTTTGAAGATCAGCGTTTTTTCTCTTTTTGCAATAAACATTAGCAGGGGAGGGGAGCACTCTGTCCTCCAAGAATAACTAAGTAATGCAAAAAAAAAAGGTGAGTCTGTACCATGCAGACTTCTGCTTTTTGGATGAAACAAGTCACTAACTAGAAAGTTGAAGCAGAAAGCCTTTTAGGGGGAATGGAGATGGACTTTCTCCTCGTGCTTCATCCTGTAGGCTGCCTGTGCTGAGCAAAGTCTGTAGCTTGCTGGAGGCATTTAGGCTGGGAAGTTGTGCAAAATACAGGTTGGCAAGCTCGGCGCAGTTTCAGGCTGTTTCCCAGTTGCCTGCACCTTCTGTTGGGAACACGAGGGAGTGATTCAGGGCGGCAGTGACTCACGGGGTGTTGTGCTGTTCCCCTCTCCACACTGGGGGTTTGCTGCAGCAGGAGCTCGCTGGAGAGCTCAGGGCACTGCAGAAAGCCCCCTGAGGTACCACCACTCTACTCCGAGTTTGTCTGCCTGCACAGGTTACCACTGATTCCACCTCCCTGAAAAATGTCATTAAATTAGCGTTTGCTTCCCTTTTTCTTTTCAGTGCCAAGGGAAGGTGAAGCAGGCATGTTGACAGGAGTAAATGGATATGCAGGGAAATCAGGGCCCTGCCAGTTGGGACATCTTCCTCAGCTTCTCCCACCACTCTCTTGGTGCCTGTGTGCTGCCACTCAGGAGCACGGAACTGGTCTGCCCATGCTGTTGCAGTGTCTGCCATGGGTAATGCTCCTCACACTCTCTGGCTGCAGCTTAATGTGAACCTCTGACATGTAAAGCTCTCACAAGTGCACGATTCCCCCTAGAGAAGTCTGGGGTTGCCCAGCACTGTTGGGGTCAGGTGTAGCCCGTGTTCTCTCTGCTGTCAGTGAGTGCCCCTGGAGCACTTCATCTCAGTGGGGACTGGCAGGGGTCAGCAGCTCCCACTGCTGCTGCCCTTCCACCTGTGGCCCAGCTCCACCACACCTAAACAGTCAAGTTCAGATTTCTCTGTGTTTTTTGTTTTCTTCCCTCTGTGATGATGAGTGGCGCAGGACCCATCGCTCGTGGCTCTCCTGTTTGTGTGATTTCAGCCTTTGGGCCTTTTGTCATGCTGCAAAGCATGACCAAATAACCGTCTAGGCTAAAATCAATGTGGAGAGGGGTATAATCATCTCAGCTTTCATTTTAAGAGCATTTATCTCAAAGCTTAATTAAAGCTGCTTGGATGTAAATAAGTCTAACCTCTTCACTTCTGAACAATGCAAATAGAATAGTCAGCATACTTACAGGGTATCAGCCGTGTAATTATTGTGTACTGTTTGTGTTCTTCTGTGCTGTTTCTTGCCACTGAATCCTGGGACAAAATGCTTCATAAAACCAACAGCATGACTCTTTCTTTATGTACTTTAGAAGAAGTTGATCATTCTCAAACAAAGGGGTAGAAAATTGACATTAAGTCTTTACATAGACAGATACACTGTGACAAAGGGTTGGTCAGAGTGTTCCTTCGAACTGAAGGGACCACAAGCTGGGATTTAGAGTGGTTGCCAGGGGAGCAGGGGTCATGTTCCTGCATGCCAGCCTTGCATTTCACTGGCTCTGGGTGGTGCTGGTCAGAGGCCCTGCAGGCACCCTGCCCAGAGCCGTGTGCTTGGACCTCCTGGCACCTGTGCTCACACCTCCTGTCTGCAGAATACCCTCTGCATTATAGACCAAAACAGAGAAAAGGTCCTGTCACCGTTTGCACGTGCTGTCTTCTGCAGTGTACTCTGATGTTCTAGAAGCCCTAAAGTCTTAGCTATTCTCGCTGTAATTTTGTTAACAGCATGAAGTGGGGAGCAATGCATTATGGCAGTGGCTTCTGCTTCCGGCTCTTGCAGATACTGAGAGCTCATGCATTTCACTGGCTCAGCAATTTTCTCCCTTCATCCAAGTATCGTTTGCTATTTAATGCCTTGTACAATTTACATGATCCAATTAGAAATCAAGTTCCCATTTCATGTGGCGCTTAATTCACACCTCTTGTGAGACTGACAGGGATCTGAGGAGGTGATACTGTGCCATGGGTTAAGTGTGCCTAAAACTTACATAAGCTTATGTTTACCTCACTCCTAGTTCTGAAGAGAGGAGCACTCTCTTGTCCAGCCTCCTCTGCCTGGCCCTGTGCCTAATGTGACATGATTCAAAGGGTCATTTATCTTCTCACCCCAAAATAAGGTTGAATTCTCTCTAAGCCCCAGGTGTTCTTCGCCTGGAGCCTTTAGTCTAGGTAGAGAGTTGAAAGCCAGTCAAAAATGATTGCTGGTCTGGTCATCAGAACATTTGGAGTTTCCTTTTAGTACACAGATATTCGCATACTTTAGTTCTGGTGAAAATTTGAACAGTATAAATTGCTGTACTACTTGGCAGGAGCAGCAATAGCTGCTGTCCTCCTGTAACAACTGTAATGCTTCTCGTAATGGGCGCGTTTTCCCATTTGGCTAAATTAATTAGCCCATCTTTGTCTGTGTTTGATTTGTCAGAGTAGCTATTGTGAGAAAACACACATTTTCTTGTAAATTTGTAGTTATTTTTTGCTCAGCTTGGGAATTAATTAACCCATCCTGTGCACTGCAGAAAACTGCTCATTGTAGAGTGCCCCTGCTTTTTCCTCTCCTTGGACTACCTCCTTCTGGAGTCCTGTAAAATTGGCCATATGCTGGACCTCGTGTAACTGGGTTTGGAGCAGATAAATGTAAGTGAATCCAATGTCCAGTACTGGTTTGGACTGCCAGGCTGGAGCTCTCCAGGGCTGGGGAGGTGTGTTTGCCCCTACTGCTCCAGGGGCACCCTCTGCCATGTGCAGAGGGGCAGATTGTGATCGGCTGGAGGAGCTGAGCTCACGCTCAGCCTTGTTTTCTGTCAAAGGGACACACCCTGCAATTGTTAGATTGACAGAGATGCATTGTGTTAAATTTTGGGGAGAGTTTTTCTCGTACCGTAGGTGCCTTATTGCATTAAAAGAAACATTTGCTTAAAATATGAGTACATAAAGATGTTTGTAACTACTGGACATATTCTTGTATCAAGAGATAATAAGAAGTCAGACAGGTTAATTAAAGAGCCAGAGCTGTTTCATTTGAGAAACCTCATATACATAGGCGCCTGCTAAATGGCGGAGGCGAACAGGCCCAGGGCGCTGCTGCCTCGCAGATGTGCCCGGCGATAGCAGCGCAGCAGCCGCGCTGGCAGCGCCCCGGCCGGGGGCTGGACAGGGGCCAGCTCGGGGAGCTAAATTGAGGAATTGATGCTTCTATTGTTCTCTTCAAGGAGGATCAAAATTCTCTCTCCTGCCTCCCGCATGGGATGCTTCCTTGGACACTATGTGTGAAGCCTCTCGGTAACATGAACGATATTTCACCCTTGTGTTTTTCTTGGTGAGTTGTTTTATCGCACATGATAGAATCCGGGTGAGCACTGAGAACTAACTTCTGCCTGAACCTGAAAAAGGCCCTGAAAATGTGATGCTTCTGGTATTGCTATGGCTAGCTCTGTCCAGATTTCTTAAAAATCTGCTGGTGTTCCTGGGATTAACTTTGCACTTCCCAGCCAGAAAAGTGGAGTGCAGCACTTGGCTACCTGGCATGGCAGGTGCTGGAGAATCCCTCCATTGCATACACCTCACTAGCTCTTAACAACACTTCTTTCTGAGCTGAATTGTTTTGGAAAAAGAGGAGTCCATTTCTTTAACAGATTTGTTTCATTTTAAATATTTTTGCTCACTTACTTAAACCATCTAAAATTATTGTATGGTTTATTCACTTTAGAACTTGTGATTTAAGATGTCCAACATGGTGCATTTCTCTGACCAGCACACTGGCAATGCACTTGGCTTGGAGAGGACCATCAGTAGGTGTACTGATTTTTTTTTTTTTTTTTGTGGAAACCTAGAGCTCAGTATAGGGAAATGCTACCTCCTTGATGACACTGTTCCAAAATATTCTAATTTTCTTCTGATGTTTTCCCTCTCAACCACAGTGTTTATACTTACAGAAGGGAAAAATAGCCAAAATGTAAAGGTCACTCTAAAGCAGAGACCTTGTGTATACCGAAATCTCACTCCAAAGAATTTCAGCTGGTAGGATCGATTTAAAAACCCTCACAGAAGTGCTTCAGAATGGAAATGCTTTTTTTTATGTCACACTGAAAGCTGTAGCATTTAGTGGTGGTAAATTTGCACTTCCTAACATGTCATTTCTGCCAGTGTTGATTACTGTTTTGCTGCAGAAGTAACTAACTTTGTAATTTAATCTGCTGTGGTATTGTGAGCCTAAAATTTGATGTGTACATGGTGCATTATGAAAAACTGTACTGCAGAGGCTGCCTCTGGCTCTGGAAGTCCCTGAACTGTGACGTGTTGGAGGAGGCAGAGTGGCCAGAAAGGTACCACTGCCTGCATGCCTTGTTTGCCCTGTTACCAGTGCAGCTACTCTTGGTCACTGATGGATTCCAGCACCATCCAGAATTACCTAAAAGAGAGTGAAGAAATACATACTTGACTACATAATTATTCTTTATGTTAAATACACTCAGATATATTAGCCAATGTTTGTATTAATTAATACCTGAAAAACCTGATCAGGTCTTGATTTTTAATCGAGTTATCAGTCCAGAAGAGTAGCACAGTTCTTCTGGAAATTCTTATAATAAGTTACTAATAAATCTGACTCATAAAGCAAATGTCTCATGAAATTTGAATGTTTAGAAGTGAAAATGACTGGCAGCTCCTCTTGTAAGTGTGCTAGTTGCAATAAAGTATAAAAGTTCAACATCAAAGAGATCACCGCTTAGTCTGTGGAATATTTGTACATCAAAGAACAAATACAGGACAAAAGGAACTGCAGAGAGATACAGTTCATCCTTGCAGACAGGTCCCTGTGGAATGCTATAAAGAGCTGCTTTCATAATGTGGAAATGATCTCTGGCACATCTTCATTTCTGATTTGGGGGATAGGTAAGAATTAGGAGCAGTGTCTCACACTCCGGTCATGGCAGCGCACTCGGTGAGAGCGTCGGAGCTTACGTGATGTCAGCGCCGAGTTTGTGTCTCACAGTGACCCAGGTGTGTCAGCCTGCCTGACAGATGGGAGCTGTGTCTGCAGCAGTGCCATTCCACTGGGGAGGGTGGGCAGAGGGGGCCTCAAATGCTCTAATGAAAGGGAAAGTCTGCTTTTTGATTTATTTGTCATTATGCCAGTGGTCAGCTACTGTGTCATGTTGCCCAGAGAGATTGTGGAGTCTCCATTCCTGGAGAGACTCAATTGGACCCAGCCCTGAGCCTTGTTTGACCCCGCTTTGGGCAGGGGCTGCATCAGGCAATCTCCAGAGGTGCCTCCAACACAGACTCTTCTTATGATCCACGAGCAAAACTCTTTTGTAGTAAGGTAGCTGTCTGCTTAATATTTTTAATGATAATCTTTCTTAGTACAACACACAATTCAGCCAAATATGTAACCAGCTCTGGCACAGGAGAAGTCCTCCACCTGTTTTTTACTGTTTTTCTGAGGTTTTATAATGTGAAAGCTTGATGTATTTCTACTGATTTGTGCTTTTAGTAGTTTGTTGTGGTTCTGTCATTTGGTGGGGTTTTGTTGTTTTTTCTTATTAATATTGAATTCCCCCTTAAATTAGAGAGAAAGTTTGTGTCTGTCTGCCTTAGAGCTAAAGAAAAGTGATTTGGGTATGTAGAGCATGTCCTCTTTCAGGACAAGACAGGTCATGAGAAGTTGGTTAAGGAAATTGTTGGACTCTTATTGACCAGTTGGTGAATTGTATTGAAGGCAGTGGAGGCTTTGCTATTAACTTGAATGTATCTGTTTTAATATTAAAATGATAAGTAGGTCACATCTATTCTTCAGTTCCTGGCTTTCTACTTAATTTAGATCTCTGTAAATGGTGACTGCATATGTTATACACAGAAATGTTAATCATAAGATCCAGACTAAATCTGAATTCTCCAAAGTTCAAGTGTGCTTGGATCAACCATTTTAATAGCAGTTCCACCTTTTTAGGAGATAGTATTGTCCGCAGACTCATTTCTTTTACTGCAGAACTAAAAATAGTCACAATCTCGTGGAATCATTAAGAAATACAAAGGGTTTCTGTTAAAAACCCTGGGGAAACCTGATTAGGCAGACTACTGTATAATTAATTGATGTGCTACTACACTTGGAGAAGTAGTGCATCAGTAAACAGAAGTCAGAATGTAAAAGGCTAAGAAGAACTGCTGGGAATTGTTTTAAGACATCAAGGCTTGAAAATAACAATTTGAGCACCTCAGGAGAGACAAACATTTGCATTTGGTGGAAGGACAGAAAATTCTCCAGAAGGCCAGGGCAGGGACATCTGTGGAGGAAGGCTCAGGCTTGTGCTTAGCACTTTCTTTGCCAGTAAAACACCTTTGCTGCTACTGGTCACAGTATTTTATACTGCCTTCAAGTTGATGTTCTGAGAGCTCCCTAGACTATGCTCTTACGTGTGTGAAACAGTGTCAGGTAAAGTGTTGTTAGCATGTTCCTTTCATTAATGCTGTGTTTTAAATACATTGGTTCTGATCATTAAGTTGTTGCCTAAGATATGACATGGATCACTGATTTGTGCCATTGTTTGTCTTGTTTGCTTTGAGACTGGAAGTAATTGTCAGCAAGCAGTTTGTAATTACCTCTTTGGAACAAGTCAGGATCCTCTGTAACGTTACTGCAAAGAGGTGCAGCAGTTGTGTATGTAGAGATCTGGGTGGCTGTGATGATGACATGAAAGAATTATTCTTCCAGAAATATGTTTAAAACCAATCCTTACCTCACTGCAGTAGTGTCACCTGGAGAAGGAATTCCATTCTGGGACAGTACATGTACGATGGCAAGGCCCTGTGGCCAAGGAGGAAGAAGAAGGAGCTGTTGCTCGAGCTTTTGACCCCTCAGAAATGGATATTTTTGGGATTTTGAGGAAGACATTATAAGGATGATCAATTGATGTTTTTCTGTTCGGAGAAAAGTATAATGCAGCTATTTTTAAGGAGACCCATTTCTGTGTCTGTTGTGTGGCTGATGGGGAGAAATGGGCTATGCCTGAAGAGCTTCACCAACAAAGTGACTTCCCTGGATCTTGTGTCGTGCTGGAATCCTCCTGGTGGCACAGGCTGCTCGTGGTGCACACAGGGGCACTGGGGAGAGCTGAGGATGCTCAGCATGCTGAAGTCAAGGCTTTTCTTAGGGAATGATAATAATTGGTTTTCAATAGTGACCACTGTTGTGAAGTGAGTGTAGTGGCTGTGCAAGTACCTTGCTCTGCAGAATGAACTGCAGACATATTTGTGCTGTGCTGTTTGAAGAAGGTGGAGCCTTCCTCACTGAGTGTGTCAAGTCCTGACCTGCTGACTGGCACAGACTGTGTTTGGATGAGACAAGAGTTTACATCTTAGAAAGACTAATCAAATTAATTCAATTTATATGCTAAATTCAAGAACAATTCACTTTCGAATTACCAAAAAAACATCTAACAAAAGATGAAACACACCAATAATGAACTTTTGGAGGCTCTGTCCCACACTCAAAATACCCAGTGTTGGTTAACAGTGTATGTCACAGAGCATGTGTATGCTCTTGCCCGGGGCAGTTGCCAGCAGCTCCGAAAATCAGAATCCCAAAATGAAATCCTTCAATACGTTTCTCTTTCCCCTCATTAAATTGAACTGAAAATTTTCTTAGGGAGGTGCCAGCAAAAATAATGTGGAGTTGTGTGGCTTAACTTCTTGTCTTGGGCTGTTGCTGCAGCATTACTGATTGGGGAACTGTGCTAAGGTCAAATTTTGTTTTAGCAGGGGGTGGGATCTCTTTATGTGTGAATGAATATCCTGAATGAGCAACATGCACAGATGTCCAGATCGTCTCTGTGGAGCCTAAAGTTAAAGTTCTAGGAGCATGTCCAAAGCTGGCATAAAGCTGTGTATCTCACATGAGAAGTGCTGCTGTGTGCTGGCAAAGGCATTAGTTCTGAACCGGAGTCAGTTTTTGTTAGCCAAGCATTTTTTCATTGGTGGAAGTTTTCGTTTCTGAGGACTTTTATCTGTTTCTAGTGTAAAAACACCTTAATAATTGAAATTACATAGCACGACTTCAAATATAATCACCAAATATAATGTGGAAGAGAATTAATTTAATTATAATTAATTCCAGTTTTCAGAAAATGCTTTCAAAGTTGTCTTAAGCTGGATACCAAAACGGTTATCACTTTGGAAAATGTTCCAAGTCTCCAAACATCTCAGAAAAGTGTCTATTTCACAAAGGCCTTCTTTGATCCAGCTATCTCGGAGATTTATCCGAGGAGACAAAACCCAGATTGCTTGCTGCTAATCTTTGCAAACAAGATTTTAATTTTTATTCCCTTTACTTGTTTTTCAAAAATTCCAGCAGATATACAATGGGATGGTTTCTTCCCATAAATAATTAAGCCCATTGTAAGCAATGTCAGTAGAAAAGTAGTCCTGAGATTAATTTAGTTTTAAGTACCTACTCATTTTTTCCTTTTGAAAATAATACCATGTCCCAAGCAATTTGAATGCTCATAAATCACGTTAGTTGAAGGGGAGAAATTATTCCCAACTAACTCTCTTTTAGGCATTTAACACTTCTTCTCAAGGCTGTTTTGTTGTCCCAAAGGCTGTCTAGAGGAGATTGTCCTTTGGCTGGATTCACAGCAAGTGGCCCCAAGGTTGGTATAGCAGGTCCTGTTTGTATTTCTCTTTGTAGCACTGAGTTGCACCAAACATGCAGCTGGTCCCTGTCACCAAATGCAGGCTGAGCTGCCTCTGCAATTCCTGGGGAAGAACTCTTCCCTCCTTTCAGCTGGGCCAATAATGCCGTGAGGGCTCCCAGTGAAGATGTGCATGTTACTGCTTCTCAAAATCATACCTTTTTTCAGTATGAGATCAGATAACTGAACAAGCTAATCAGAGGGGATTTAGCATGGCCTGAAAGAGTGAAAATCATTCCCATACAAAAAAAAAAGCAGAGTTTAAATACTATAGTGTTTTTCAGGGGAAAGAGCACATAGTAACAGAACTCAGGAAAACAAAGGACTATATTCTAAAAGGGACCATATCAGCACTGCTAGGGAAATGAAAATAAGCACGTATTTGTTTACCTGCCCACTAATGCCATCACAGTAGTTCTAAATACATTGTTCATTGAATTAAAGAACCCACCCAAATGTTTTATTACATTATTTATTAACAGTAAGTGGTTTTAATGTCAAGAGAGGGTAAATTAAGTTGGTTACACAATTTATCAGCTGCTGCTAAATGTTGTGGATGTTATTAGTCATTAAGTAACCAACAGTTAGTCTGGCAGTTTATTAAATCTCAGGACATTGGATGCAGGAATCTCTTCATGTTTTCTTTATGAAGGGGAAGAGCACCTCCGAATAACATTAGCAATATGCAGATGTGTAAAAATTCTTCCTTCTCTTTGTCCCTATTTGTCTCTTATTGACTGCTTTAAAGAAATATTCATTTAGGTTTTTAAATGAAAACATTTTTTTCTGTAGTGAATCTGCCAGAAAAAGTAAATTGAGATGTCATGGAACAGCACTGTGACTTGCAGGGTGTTTATTTCCTTGTTTTAAACAGATGCAGAAGGTGTATTTTGATGCTGTTACATTGTGATGGATGAAAAAACTGTGCTGACTTTTATCCAGGAGAGGGAAGCAAGCTGTTTTCTTTCCAGGGCTGTAGATCAATTGATGTCTTACAGAAGTAATACCATGAAAGTGGGGAAGAACTCCTCTTTGATAGTCAGGGCTTTCTATTTCAGTTGGTACAGTAATGGGCTTTTGAATTAAAGTTTTGTTAAAGCTTGTTTCTGTTTCAGAGTATTGACAGCCGAAGCAGACTCATTGAGCCAAAATTTATATGTTTATCCAAGCCTGTTAAAATCAGAATTTGTGGTGACTGTACTAATGTGTAAGCTTTAATACCACTTTTATATAGAAGACTGCTATTTGAATTTTCAGTGTAGTAAATTTCTTCACAATATGCCTTTGAGTTATGGTTTATAACTGGATTCATATAAATAAATGCTTTCAGCCGAATGCTGTTGAGCTAATTCCATTTGAAGTCATTAATTATATTTAGCTCACTGAAAAAAAAAAAAGGAGGGGGAAGGCATCAACTAACCCTCTATAATAAAGTGGCAACAGAATTGTTTCATGAAGAAGCTTTGGGCCTCTTAACCTGGGAAGAGCGAGTGGTTTGTTGGGTTGGTTGGTGTTTTAATCAAAGAAGTGAACTGAAGCTAGATAATGTGTTGGTATACTGCAAAGACATTTCATTTGAACAGCCACTAATACAGTTAACGCTTACTGCTTTTGTCATGTCAAGGTCTTTGCAATAAAAAACTTTGTTTCTTCATCATAAGTTCATTATGTGGTGTCAGATTGGTAAATTTTCAAGGTAAATTTCTTCTGATGTAAAAAGTGATTTGTTGCAGTCAACTAAAGGTAAGAAGGAAAACTTACAGCTTAAACTTCTTATAGAGTGTGTGTGTGTGTATATATATAGTGTGAAACTTAAAATAGAGTGCTAAACAGTCAGCAAAAGTGAAATTAAGATGCAACCAAAACAAAAACCAAACCAAAATTTTCATGCAATTTCTGTGAGCCTGTTTATTATGCTTTATTAATAAGATTTTGTGGTTCCAAGAGTTAGAGGACATAATAGATCTGAGCATTGCTCATTGCAGTTTCCCAAAGGCAGATTAGGAAATAGTGTATCTATATTTTTAGGCTGGAGCATGGTACTTATGCCATTTCCATCTTTATCCTTCCATTTTGGCTATCCCCTTTAGGTGAATACAAGAATTTTCCTGGTTGGAATTCACATTGCCCTGGGATCACATAGACTGCTTGCAGAACCGTCATCTTGCTGAAGTGCTGTGCAGTTGCCTGATCCTCTTTCCTTTGCTGTCTAGTTTTTCTTTCATTTCATTACTTTCATTTCTTCTCCTTCATGTTAACGTTCTTCATCTCTAATTCACTTTCTTGTGTTCTTCTTTCACTCTCTTTTGAAAGCAAGCTGCCAGTGCCTTATTTAATCTCTTTATCAGTGTACTGAGGGGTAACAACAGGACTGTGCATTTTAGACCCTTGTAACCAGCTGGTTCCAATTGGGGTGCAAGAGTGAAAGACAGAGCCCTGTTGGACATCTCTGCTGTACCTTCTAACACTGCACTCTTGGTTCTTCAAGAGACCTTGGATGCTTTAGTAGCCTGCTGGAATAGTTCCAAGAACACCAGAGGGTCATGACAACTGCAAGAAACTCTCTCTCCATCTGGACTTCTAATTGTCTTTCCATCTACCAAAATTCAGAGAGTCTGGTCTCTTAAAGCTCTGCTTCCTGCCCACCACCCCCAAAACGCTTCTGACTTCATCAGCACCTTGTGGCACTCTGTGCCAGGGGCACCCCTAGATGATCACTGTCACCCTCAGGAAACCTAAATCGTTCTTGTTTGTTGTTCTACTTGACAAGAAACTGATGCTTTCAGACTTGCTGTGTTGGAGGAAAGAGGTGTGGAATTACCCTGCTGAGCTGCTGCAGTATCTGAAGCATTTAATTGTTCATCATGAGCTCCCTAAACATATGCAAACTGTTCTGGTTACCAGAGTGATTAACCAGAAATCAACCACAAACTTGATTTTAGGAAAGTCTCCATGAAAGCTCTGCCATGCCTGTAGAATCCCAGTAAATATGAGGTTATTAAAATGAACTAGCATGAAGCAAGAAAGCTGTCTGGACTTTCTCTTAAATCCTTTTACAAAACAGAGCGGACGTTGCTTAAATCACATACGAGGTACGCAGAACCAGAATTACTGTGGAGTGAGCTGGTCAACAGTTCTGGAACTAAATAGTAGGAAGGAAGGAAAATCCAAAAGGTGATACAGTTTTGTATCTTCCACTGAAGATTGTTGGAATGGGGACCCTCTTTTTGTCTGCATTTTTTACATATAATATTTTATGCATGAGGTCTTCATCCAAAACTGTGGTTCCTCAGCACTGTTCCAAGCAACAGTAGTGGACAAGCTTCTCCCAGGCTTGTCCTTGCTGCTAACTTCCCAGTGCTGGCATGTTTGCTAACATTGATAACCAGGAGATTTTATTTATGGTGTATCAGGTAGCTTAGAACAGTGGTCTCAAAAGTCATGCACCCCTGTCATTAAAAAATAAAATCACTACATCTAAGAAAGTCCAGTAGATCAAACTATTTTTCATTCATTCATTGCAGTTTCTTGACAAACTACTGACTTTTGATAACATGTATTTTCCACTTGTCCATAAGAAACAAAATTCATATTGGAAAATGCTTTTCTTTTTAAATTGCACACTTCATAGTGTTTCCATGTTCTGCCCCACTCCTCTGCTTTTGTCCAGCTCTGGCTTTTGGAAACAGATGGATATAGATGATTCTCAGCTATTATCTGAAAATATTCCTGGTGGTTTTAATAATTGATACAGCTTGTATCTATTTATATAGTGATTTTATGCATCTAACGTGCAGCTTATCTGGTTTTTCAAACAAGGGACTCTCCAGACTCAATTCAGAAACTACCTGTGGGTAATAGCAGGGAAAGCCCATTCTGCAAGCTCATCAGTCCTCTGCGCTTCCTTCCTTTCTCTCCTTCTAGAAGACCTTCACGTAGAGCTTTGCTATGGATTGTTTGAGTTAACTGGTTTTATACTGGCATCTTGCTTCAGTTGAACGTGGTGATTATGGAATGCTTCTTTCTGTTCTCTTTGAGACCTTAAAGTACCCCAAATAAACTAAAACCCAAATAGAACCACTAAAAAAAATTAGTCAAAAATCTTACAGCTTTCTGTGTCTCTGTGTATTCTTTCTTGTTTTGTGCTATTTTTTATTCAATACTCAAGAGTTGGCAGTGCTGTGAAGTAGAACACTGAAACATAAATATTAATTGTGGTAGAAATATTGTCTAGAATCTCATTCTTGTTTTACTTGAAAATAATACTCAATTGTCTTGGCCGTGCTGGAACAAAGACAAGACCTAAGGGATGTGCATTTATTTGGCTGCAACTTTATTAACACATTTGGGAGCAGTGCCTGGCAGTAAATCACGCTGAGTGAGTCACTGCCTATTCCTTGGTGGTTCCCACCTCTGGAGAGCTGCTGCCAGCCCAGGCTGGCTCCCCTGACTGCAGGGCACACAGTTGGGGTGTTGGGGTGAGGGGAGGGTCCTTCTCCCAGCACCACAGGGTGGGAGCCACAGCTGATTTTTCCCAGCTTTCTCAGAGAGCCACTGCTGGCCTGGCTTGGCTTTTTTCCCCTCTCTGGCAAGGTGAAAAACCGTGGGAATGGATCTAAGACAGGCAGTGCCTAGGAGTGGCAAGGCCTGTGCCTTCCCACTGCTCTTCCTGAGCAACACCTAATTTGGGAAGATCTCTGGCATAGACAGGGGATGCACAGTAATTCTGTGTTTGTGTGGGCTCAAACTGCTCTCTTCAGTTTGGGGAAGACTTTCAATTTTAGGGGCAGAGATGAAAATTGCAGCCCAATTGATAGTGCATGTTTTTTAACCCCTCTCACTCAGGCAGCCACACACATAAGAGGTATGTCTGCCCTGGTACTTTGGGTCATGGATATTTCTGCCTGGCTCTTTCCTGCTGCCTCCACTTGCAATGTAGAAATACGTTGGTCAAAAAAATCCTATCGTTAAGCTCAGCGAGACTAGTGAAAAATAGCTGAATGGATTAAAAACTTCATATTGTTGCCTCACTGGGGGCAATTCAGAGCTTCTAAATTCTACTTGGGTGCCCTACCAGTGAATATTTCCAAAATGGATATTTTAATTTAGCAGTGGCAAGTCTAGTTTGTCAGGGCAAGGAGCAATTCTCCCTTCCATGATATAAAAAAGTGATTCCAAAAAGTTGATAGGTATTGTAATGGCTGTATTTCTTCTGGTAGCCATTCTGTTCTTTGTGTAAAGATGACAAACTGCCCTTGATGGGACTGAGGTACAGGCAGGCTGGAACTCCCCTGGAGCTGGCCACCTTCCAGCTGCAGGACTGTGGGAAGCCAAAAGGGAAGCCCTGGTCGAGTTTCAGCTCCGAGTTGTCCATTCTGGGCCAGAAGTGTGAAGGAACAGACAGGCCCTCCCCCATTATGTAACACTGCACAATGTGGAGTCGAGTCTGTGTTTTAGAAAAGTGGTGGTGTTGATTGGTCAGTTGGTCATGAAATCATAGGCAATTTATTTTTAAATAAACTTAATGACAATATTTGTGCATGCTGATTTTGAATGTCATTCATGTTGCAACAGAGCTTTTGATGGATTTATTACATCATTTATATGCAAACACCAGACAAAGATGAAATTCACCTGAGTTTTGACTGAGAAACTAAAAACATTAGTTTGGTATCTGTGTTCTGATGATTGTCATCAACTGCTCAGGTATTTGCCTTACAGAGAGATGGTCAGGTGGAAACGAAGCAAGTGAATTCACTGGCACACAGCAACGGTGACAAATCCATTTTCCAGTCCTGGATTATGGTCTTAAAATCAAGGCAGTAATTGTTATTTAGTTCCTGTAATCGGTAAGCTCGTATGTTTGAAAGAAAACTAGAAGTATTTGCTGTGTGGGCTAGGTGATAACTCATGACAGAAGTTCAGCTGTTGTTCGAAAGTATATTTCAGCTCCTACTTTAGCTCCTGGAAACTGTAATTGCAGACTTAGAAAAACTTTCTCTTGTTTGTCTTTCAATATTGACTGTTTGAATTAAGGTGTTTTTTTTAAATGACCTGATTTTAAAAGGTCTTCGACTTCTAGGTTGAGTAAATTGCATGATAGTGAAGGCTGTAAATCTGTCAAGTTATATCCTGTACCATTTGACAGAAAGGAAGGAAACAGCTAACAATTTGTGGTTTTGTCCTCACTTTACTCTCTTTAGTCAGTGTAGGCAGAACAAGGATTAGTAACGCTTGGTCCTCTTTCTAGTCTGTTTCTGGTCATTTTAGGATGAAAACTGTATTTTATTTAGTTTGTTTTGTGCTTAGATATTGTACTGGTTTATGAATACTAGAAAATAAAGTTATTTGTGGGCTTGTTCTAAGCACAGGCAAGGCACTTGACACGGTATAAACAGAAAAATACATTATCTGCCCTGTTGAGCTTATATCTGGAAATGTAGGGTAATCAACATGGCATTTGTACAACTGTATTTGCATTCTCCAGCAACTTGTAAATGTAAATCTGTGAGAAATAGAGTTTCCACCATTGAAGTCTTTGTTCCAAATGTAAACGTCTTCTAAATGTTTTAGAATTTCTCCAGTGAAAGTTCGTCAAGATGGCACATAAAAATTATGCTGAAAAGTGATGGTGGCATTTCGTTCCACATACAACTAAATGTAGGAGATGTCCTACATTGTATGAAATCCTTATGCTGTGTTACTAGGAAGTACACAGTCTTAAAAAAACCCACTTTGTGGAATTCAGTGAACTTTGTTTCTGGAATTGTATGCCGATTGTATCATCACTCTTGGAATGTGTTTTTTTTCCCTGGGCCAGGGCTGCCAGACAGAACTCTCTGACAATCTTTTTATCTGTAGGGTTGTCTATAATGTTAATTAGTGAACTCTTTGAAAAACCGGCTTCCATGAGTTAATTTATGCATAAAACATCACTGAAGGATGTGTTTTACCTGTTTCACAAGTAGGGGACTGAAGCATAGCTTAAGGGACGTGGCTTGGGCCACACAAGAAGCCTGTGTCATAGCCAGGAATCAAGAGATTCATATTTCATGGCCTAACCACACAAATTTAGAAAATAAATAGTTGCGGAAAAGCAGATGCAGCACTGAGGATTTGAGTCTTGGGTACAATTTACAGGATGCTTAACTCTCTGCCCATACAAAGCAGTAGGATCTGCTTTGGGAGGCCAGTAATGCTGTTGAATCCACGCAGCTGTAGAATGGCCTGGGCTGGAAGGCACCTTGAAAAGCAGCTCACCCCAACGCCCTGCATGGGCAGGGACCCCTTCCACTATCCCAGCTGCTCAGAGCCCCGTCCAGCCTGGCCTGGGACACTTCCAGGGATGAGGCAGCCACAGCTGCTCTGGGAACCCTGTGCCAGGGCCTCACAGGGAACAGTTTCTTCCAAATACCAGATCTAACCTTCCTCTTTCAGTTTGAAGCCATTCCCCCGTGTGCTATCTCCTCATGCCCTGTCCAAAGTCCCTCTCCAGTTCTCCAGTCACCCCTTTAGGCACTGGAAGGAGCTCTAAGGTCTCCCTGGAGCCTTCTCTTGTCCAGGCTGAGGAGCCCCAGCTGTCCCAGTCTGTCTCCACAGCAGAGCTGCTCAGCCCTGGTATCATCTCCGTGGCCTCCTGGCCTTGCTCCATCCAGCAGATCCAGGTCCTTTAACAGCAGAGGCTCCAGGCTGGACTGCTCTGCACAGCTCAGTGGCATTGGCAAACTTGCTGAGGGTGCACTCAGTCCCACCCTGTATGTGTGCAACAAAATTCCCCTTGGTTTGAATGCAAGGTACCAGGCTGGCTGCAGACGTTGTAGTCTGCCTTGTGTTATGGTAGTGCTGGATTTTCACTTTCTATTGGTGCTTTTTTTTGACTCACTGGTACAGCTTCATAATAATTATTTATGGCTCAATGCCCTCACCCAAAGGACTAAGGAAACAGAATTTGAGTGTTAACCTTTCCAGGAATTTTTAGAATATCTACTTAATATTGCAAAATCTTACAGCAGGAGCAAAAATCCTGAGGCTGGTATTTAAATTTAAAGCTATCTTTGGGAATTATTTTTTTCCTTAGGTTGATGTTTGTTTTTGAATATGTGCTTCTAATCTAGCAAGGACATAATGAGCTCTTGAGACATAATAAGCTCAGTAAAACTTGAAACACTGTTTACCACTTGAAGTATTTATGTAGCTTCTATTCCTATTCAGGTATCCAAGCACAATATGGTATTTAATAGATCTTCACAGATAGGAAGCCTCTAATCCTAATGTTCTCCAGGTATGAACTGAATTACAGAAAGGATGTGCCCAGCTTTATGAAACTGTTCAGTTGTTTACCTCATGGTGTTTTCAGCAAGTCTTGCACATTTTACAGGAGTTCAGTGTGTGCCCAACTCTGGGATAGTTCTGTGGCTCACGCACACAATCCTTGTTAAAGCACAGGATCTTGGAGTCACATCTTTGCAATCCTGTAGTAGCAATCCTGAGCTAGCCTGAGAGGAAGAAATGTTTCCCATTTGCTTCTGAAGGAATTCAGGAAAATTCAGACTAGAAGGAAAGGACAGGTTGTAACTGTGAGGAAAACAAGCTGTTGGAGCAACTTCTTTTAGAATCAGGATGTGTCTTCTATCACTTGATGGCTCTGTGTGCATAATTATGGCACTTAAAAAATAAGTGCCTTCTAGTATAGCTGGTCTATACAAAACCTGCTGAGTGAAATTCCATCATCTCTATCACACAAAAGGTGAATTTGATCATAATGTTATCTACCACCCTCATGTTTCTGTTTATGTAAATTTTTCTTGAACTGATTCCATCATGCTGATGCTGGAAGCAATGCGTTCACAGAATTTCTTTCTGTCCTAATCCTATGATGTTTTGTATCATCTTCTTGTCAGAAATTTTGGAATTGGGAATACGAGGAAGGAGAATGGGATACGGTTGTTGTACAGCTATATTAACACATTGGCACAGTGCAATTATTTTTGCACATACGGAAGACGCCTTCCTGTAAATTCTTTGTGACATAAGGTTTCTGACTAAAATTAGGTCATGGCTATTTAATTGTTTAGGTGTCCACCCACGAGGGAGCTACAGAGAGCTCTTTCAATTCCTTGCAATCAAGTAAGTAGCAGTTACTCTCATTTATCCTCTAAGGAAATAGTCCACCAAAAATAATATGTTGATTCCTTAGCCCCTCCCTGTCACTAATCACTCAGCTCTTGTAGCTAGGGACTGACTTGGCCTTCAGCACCAGAGTGTCCAAGTACCTCAGTCATTAATTTTCAACTTACGACACTTGGGTGATGTAAGAAAGCTTTGTCCTCGTTTCACAGCTGAGGGAGGAATTGACACATCAAATAAGTGACTTGCTTAAAGATTCACAGCAATACTGGCCATAGAAACCAATGACTTATTCATAGACTATTCTGTTTCTTGGAAAACCAACCCTGTGTTCCTTGTCCTTCTGCCTGCTACCCCAGATCTCCTCGGACCAATTTAGCAGGCCAAGGGTTTAGGCCTCTGTGTGTTTTAGCTTCCCATAAGCTGGCATTGCCAAACAAATGCACCCCTCCCTTGTGTGAGCACAAGCAGCATCTCTGCTGTCACGTGGGGAATTAAGTCAGGAAACTAATTCAGGTTAAAGTTAATCCCCCAAGAACAGTTTCAACCTGAGTGTTGCTCATTTGGCTCTGGCAGCGCAGCTGCAGAGGCACCACTGAAGGGGGCGGAGGGAGGGGAGGTGAGGCCCTCTCTGCTCAGTGACTGCGAGGTTTCTGCTGGCTAAAATGCTTGTGGACTTAGTGGGGTCAAGTTCATGAAAACCTTAACCAAAATAAATTCTAGCTCCTTCTTTCTCTGGAGTACACATCACATGCCTTGAGTTTTCCCTATGTTTGCAGAGCCCACCCAAAGCACAGTGGCAAACTGTGTCCGGAACACAGAGGAGGTTTTTGGATCATTCTTTACTCTGGGGACATTTTACATCTTCCCTGCATGGCAAGTTTTTTGTGTGTGTCTACTATCATTAAAAATGCTTGATTCTGTATAACCTTTTCCTGCTTGAAGTTAAACTATTTCTGGTTGCAAATGCAACCAGGGAAGAAGCACAGTTGCCAGGATAAGTACATTTGTAAAGGGAATAAAGTGTTGTAAGTGTGGGCCTGGATGCCTCATCTCACCCTGCACCACACTGACCTACGTGAGCCCACATTCCTTTGCCTTCCTGCCCTGAGTGGGTCCATGGAAAAGACCAATTGGAATTGTGGGTGTGATTTTAGTCTTCAGGTGGAGCCTGTCTGCCATGACTTTTCACATGAGTCAGACACATGGGGAGAATCCTCCTATTTTGATGATCCCTCTCTCAAAAGAGGTGTTCAGAGGGCTTCCCAACTGCTGTGCTGAGGTGTACATCCAGCTTTGAAAACAAATTCCAAATGCTGTTGCTTCATTTGAAGGACTGCAGAGTAGGAGAACGAGTAACTGTGGAATGATGCCCTCCTCCTGACTGCATCAGAAGTCCACAAAAAATTATGCAGGGCCCTTGGCATGCTAATAACTTGGTTGTTGATGACTAAGGCAGGAAGAAGGGTGCCAATGACATCTAAAAGGAGACTGAAAGAATTTTTTGTGTTTAAAAAATGGCTGCAGAAGAGAAAACATCTTGTAATGACTGCTGTTAATATCTATTAATGTATCTTTAACCTTTTCACTTGAGCTGCCCCATGACCCCTGAAAATCTTTCTTGACATGTTTGTTGCTGAGCCCTATTCCCCAACTTTGCTGTTTTTTTGTTTTGTGGTTGGAGTGCAAGTCCTGGCTGAAGAGAGTAAGAGGGTGTTGCAGATGGTCCTCTGCCATAAACTGCTGCTGTCCTCTGGTGTGTCATCCACGGCCCCTGTTCCAACCCAGCCACCTCAGAAGCCTCTAGAGAAATGTGTGTGGGATTTTATTTGGGTTTTTTTTGTTCAGGCCTTGTTCAAAGGTTCAAGATTGGGGCATAAATCTGTTCGATTTTTCTCCTCAACTGAACACAGATCGTAACATTTAGAGCACAGCCACTTTGCGTAGCAGGAACCTAACAAGAACCAGATTTTAACATAATCACTAGTTCCTTTGAAGGAGGCAGTGTTAGCAATTACGATCTAGACTAGACACTGGTAAGAACTTAACAAATAATTATAGGCTTCCTAAAGGAGTGTAGTATGAGTAATTGCAGGTTTAAAAATGTTGTCATGAGGAGTAGTTTATACTGAAACTTCATCCTGCTCTTTGAAACCAGAATCTGTAACTCTCATCATGCCACAGCAAATGCTTGCCCTTCTCCACAGAAGAATGTAGACTTGCCTTATTGTACAGCAAATGTTCTGTGGTACATTATTTAAATTAGCATATAATAGAAACCTAATTGCCCACTTGGGCCCACAGCTTTAGCTGGTGGAGATCAATGTGCTTCACTGAAGTCAGTGTAGCAATGTTGATTTTCACCCTTGAGGATCTGGCTCAGCAGCTTGTTTCCATTCCAGGCATTGTTAAAGGAGATAGTGTGTTTAGAATATTAAACCATGGCATTGTCAGAGATAGTCAACTCCATTTGTGTGCAAGTGAAGAGAAATAAAGCAGTAAAACCATTATTTTTATCTGAGGATTTCAATTTACATTGTCGATTATTCATATTGACTGATCTGCTACAACAGGGAAATCATGAGCGTGGGGTCATCTTGTTGTGGTTTTAATTTCCTACGTCTGTAGTTATCTAATCCTCTCAGTGTGAGCAAGCATGATTAGTATTTATTTCTATTCTGTGTGCCAGTGCCCTGGGCCAGGTTCTGTGCTAAATCCAAAGTGACTCTCCTACTTAATTGGCATTAACTTGTGTTGCAGTAATATAAATAAAAACTTGTACTTTCTGTGTGAAGCACTCATAACTCCCGAAACAGATTTTCTCCCCCCATGTTTAGGCTTGTGATAAATCTGTATTTTTTACTCAGTTTGGAAATTCTTCTATCAATGTCTTCCAAATAATACTTAGGAAATCATGGATTTGGAAAGACTTTGGCTGCCTGTTAAGCTCTGAGGCACTACTAGGAGTGTTGCTGCTACAGCTGTACCCCTGGTTAAGAAATTGCTATGGTAAGAACATCTGTCTCTCTCTGGAGCACCAAGCACCAAAGTGAACAATAATTCCTCACTTTGTCAAATGTTTTTTGCAATAATTTGGAATGCTTAAAGAAGCTTATTTTATTTCATGAATGCTCCATTCAGGAATAGGGAAACCTTAGAGCTGAGCTGAGCCAACAGTTCTTTGTGAAGTTCGTTTCCTCTCCTTTCACTTCCATTATTCTCAGAAGACCTCTGGCTTCTCCCCCACTTATCTCTGCTTCCATTTGTCCCCTGGGAGCTTTGGGTAATCAAAGTTATGCTGCAAGTACTCTTCAGAGAGTGGGATGGGGGAGTCTGGTTAAATGTTTTGGGTCTTTATCAAGGACGGTACAGCAACTGACTGTGTGAGCCTTTTGAAATAGAACGGTGTTAAAACTCCAGCAAAATTTGGAGTTGCCTGGTGTTCGTTGCTGTTTTCTGATATGTGCAGAACACAAGCATAGGAGGAGACATGCAGAAATGATGGGTAAAGACTGTCGTGAAAGTGTTGAGAGATTGTGTTCATCACTTGGTAAGTTACTGTGTGGCTTCATTCAGCTCTGGTTACAAGGTGGTTTTCTTGTCCTGACAAAGATGAAGCTTAGCTCATGAACGGGTTTGGATTCTCTTTGGATTAAATAGTTCCAGTAATACAGGTGTTCTTTATATTATTTTCTTCAAACTTTTATCATGCCGCCTTTTTTGGGGGGCAACACAAATTGACATTCACTAATTGCCAGCTTCTACCTTTTTGAGTGATTTGGCCTTTAGAACATAGTATTTATTACCATGTGAAGCAAGTTGGATTTTTCATTTTAATCTATCAAAAACACAGCATAATTTGAATCAACAATTTTATTATGTGTTCTCCTGTTCATACTTGTATTTTACCTGGTTCGGTGGGTCATAGGATTGTGTTTTCCTTATTGAACTGTCAGACTTTTTTGTAAAGGTGTCAGTGTTTCCTGTTAGGGGATTTTTTTTTTTTTTTGGTGGCCGGTTTGCAATTTTGTGAATTTCATAAACAAAAGTGCTAATGCAATCATATAGGTGTTGATGCTTAAGTTACATCAAGCTCCTTTGTTTTCAGTAGTGAGTTTCCTAGGTTTTTTGTGGGCTTTTTTTATCTTGGAAAACATGTAATGCATGTGACCAGCGACTTGCATAACACAAGATGTCTTGTGTTGAGGTAAGGAAACCACCTTCGAGCCAGATATCCGAGACCAACGCTGTGTTATCTCCATTGCAGAGATAACAGACATTAAAATTCTGGAGTCGGGTGGCCAAATGGCACAGCACCAAACAGGATAGATTTTCTTTTCCTTGAGTGGTAAATAGTGTTAGATAATTCATGATGCAAACTGCTGTTATTGCTAGAGTATGCGAGCCTGTGATGGCAGAGCAGATGTTCCTGCCTCTCTAGGTTAGATGAAAAGCTGCAGGAGCTTTGCGAGCTGCAGGACATGGCGGTGGCTGTGCTGCAGGGGATGAGCTGAAACTTCTTCGCTGGTATCGCTTTATTTCTCAGCACAGTCAGAGTGGTGCAGCTCTTACGTGCTCTGCTTTTTGCCTTTTTGTGAGGAAGAAGCGGGATTGCAAAGATAATGGGAGAAGGCAGTGGAGCATTCATGGCAATAATTTCCAAGAGCTGGAGATAAATAAGCAGGCAAAGTTGACAATTTATCTGGGCGGGGGTATTAGCATTTTGAATAACCTCTGCACAGATGCAGTTATCACTTAATTGCCTTTACACTAGAAAAGCACTTTGTAGCTGCGAAGAAAAACTTGTGCATGTAGCCCACAGTGGTTCTGTGGTGCTGTTGAGGCGCTGGGGCTGCTCAGCTGGTGCCGCGGGCAGGGCCGGGGCAGCCGCGGGCGCTGCCCTCAGGAGCTGCCCTCAGGAGCCGGGCGGTGCTGCCCGCGCCGGCCCTTCGCGCTGCCGGGCGGAGCGGGGCCGTGTTCGCGGGCTGATGGCGCCAGGCCCGGCTCTGCCCTCAGCCTCGGGTCCGGCTCTGTCGGCCATTGCCACCCTGTGTGAGAGCTGGGGCTGAAGCCGGCAGAGTTGGGCTGCAGTGGGCGCTCCCCGCAGAGGCGGCGAGCTGCTCTCCTCAGGCACGGCCCCTTCCCCCCGGCCCCTTCTCTGCCGAGCCGAGGGACAAGTGCGGTAAACAGTTCGTTCATTTGGTTTCTAACCTGCCAGAAACAAAGCAGGTTGTTTTGGATTTTCAAGGAGTTCTGTGGGAAAGCAGTTGCTGTGTGGTGATTAGGGAGGCTGCAGTCAGAGCTGTCCGTGCTGTGCTTTGCAGAGCGCGCTGGTCTCTGGCAGACTCTGTGCTAACCCAGAATTCTCACCGAATTCTCTGTGTCACCCACAATTCTTGGTCTCTAACAGACCAGGATGGGTGTTTGGTGCCTGAGCACCTTCGTGTGCTCACCCTCATTTGCCGAAGATTGTCAGAGTTGCACAGACAACGTCAGCAACACCCTGAATTCAATAGGGTCTTTTCCTGTGGAATAGCTACTTAGTTTGCTTGTAGACATTATTTTAAATTTTGCTATCTAAGCATGTTAAGGTTTTATTGGTATTATTCCTTCAACAGCAATATTGGTTACTCCAGGCATTGTTTAAAAGCTTTTTTTTTTTTTTCCCAAATTCTTAAAGAGAGATTTGGCTTAGAGCAAAATCAGTAAGGGGAAAAGAATTAGGAAATCAAGCCCTTCCTTTCCCTTTTTGAACCTCTCGGTTTTCCAACCTCAAATAAGTACGTGAAAGGGGTTTAACAACTTTAAATTGGATTTTGGAATGTCAGATGACTCTAATAGCCTTTGTACACAAATAACAACAGAAGAGCTGATTATTGTTTCTGGGCTCTGCGATGCACTTATGTAATCATTAATCTTGGCACTTCTTTATCTGCAGCAGATTAGGAGGCCACTGTCATTTTGAAGACTGCCATTAAGTAGACTTTGTTAGTGTTTAAATATGTGAAGCTTAACTTTAAGCTTCCTTAATGTATGCGGTGGAGGTATTCTGTGCCTTGAATAGAGCTGTTGGAGTAAGTTTCAGTCACATATCTGCTGCCACAGTCTGACCTCAGACGTGGGTTTATGTATGGTGTTTGTTAATCAGCCTCTGAAAACACTTTGAAAGCTTTTTAAGCGTAAAGCGTTAATATATCTGTTTGGAACAGCAAGCAAACTTGCTTTATCTACTACCTTTCAGTTGGTTTAATCATCAAGAGGCAGGAAATTAAACCCTATGAAATGAGAAGGCAGAAAGGGTTTTAATGAAGGTCATAGCACCTAATCTGATTGTGGCAAAGGAAGAGATTTTGTGAGACCTTTTCTTTCCACAAGCTTGTAATTTTCTGAAACGTTTTTGTGGGCAGCTACATTTTTTTCTTCCGTGATCTTTGTCTTGAAATGAAGATGGTTTTCAGAATCTGAGTATATCATATATAGACATCATGAGGGTGTGAAGAGGCTGAGAAACAGAGCTAAGTCCAGGGAGTGTGAGCATAGCTGTGGGGGGACGTCACTGCACTGTATGCTTTGAAGGAAATGTTTGGGAATAAAGCTTTCTCTGTGACAGAAATGTTTTTGAAGCTGTTTGATAGACTGATGGTGCATTTATTTTGTTGTAAGCCAAAGCCCATAAGATTTCCATCTCCAATGATAGCATCTTCTATGTTCTCCCTTATGCAGTTTTCGGGGATGGGTCATAGTGTTTTCTTCCTGTGCCTTTTTCCAGGAGAACATCTGAGGAATCCTTCTGATCCCACACAGGCACTAATATTGCTCCCTCTGAGGTGGGGCAGGGGCTGAATTAGGTGTTTTTCTTGGAGAGAAAAACAAGTATATTTGTTCAACAGAGATTTGACCTTCTGTCATAAAAAAAGGCTATGAGTTTCTCTAATATCTAATGTATTTGTTGGTGTCTTAATATGTATCAGTAAACATTTACCAGCTGTAAACCACTGCTTGGTTTTAAACTTCAGTAATATTTTCTTTGAAATTGAGGGAACATGGGTATAGTTAATGTTTTGTGCTCCCCTTTCAAAACCTGGAGGAGTAGCCAAGGATGTGGCGTCTTCTAGTGTCCATCAGTTTCAATCATGCTCTGATGATCCCTGCAGAGGACTCAGGAGAGGAGCTGTGACAAAACCACCCACATACACTGGAAGTACTTGTAGTGGAAAACATCCTTGTATTAAAAACAGGTGATCAGTGTCAGGCTAGAAAGATGCAGGATATGGACTTGAGGAGAACCCCTTGTGTGAGGTTTGGGGGAATCTGGTTGTGATTTGCTTGTAGCCATAAATCACAGCTGGAGTTGAAGAAATCACACTCAGTATTGGCTGCTGGGTGATGAATCCAGGAAGGAGGTGTTGGAGGGAGTTAATAAATGAGTGAGAGCAGCTCAAAGGCTTTTTACTGTTTAGACTTCTGGAGTTGGTTTTGGTTATTATTGTTCATCTTTTAGATGAATCATCTGAGAATGAAAATTCAAACTAGACGTTTAGAGTGCACCTTTGTGAGAAACTAATGATTCTACTTGGCATACAGCATCAAAGGAAGCCTTTTTAATGACATCAAATTTATGTACAGCCAAAAAGAAAAAGAAAATATCTTAAAAATGCAGATCTAGTCACATCAGAATAATAGAGTTTCTAGTCTGGGTGAAACACTTTTTACTTTTTCCCCTGCAATTTTTTTCTTCTAGAATTAAATTCAGGTTTTGAGTGTTTTTTCATCAAAGTGCAGCTCTCTTTTAGGGGTGTGGTTTCTGCACCAGCCATGTTTGTCTGACTTTTACTTAGTTGTGTAGAGTCCCATTTCTCCATGCACAGTGACAGATCCTTTACAAAATCCATTCAGCCTGGTAAAACAGCAGGACAAGGCTGAATCATGGCAAACACTGTGAAGGGACACTTTCTAGGTTCCCACTGCTTTGTCACCTCTTCCGAGTTAGTTCCATATTCCTCTTCCCAAACTGCCCTTCTCTCTCCAAGGAATGAGCTGTTAAAGTGGAACTTGACTTGGCCAAATGGAAAGTACCAAGGAAAGCATCGTGGGCACTGTGATGGAGAATGTGTGGTGGGGGTGGGTTGCTAATCAGACACAGCCTTCTAAGGAGTCGTGTCAGGAATTGTTAGTGCCTGGTCTGAAAGCTCGGTGCACGTTTGTGCAAGGGATGAGGCTGCAGTGGTACCCACCCACAGCCAGCTGGTGCTGTAGGATCATTGCACTTCCCTCAGGTTCTGGGCCTGTCACCTTGCCAAAGAGTGTAGTTGAAATTGTAAATAATTTTGACACTATGTTGGAAATGATTGGTTTTTGCCCGGTCCATGTGGTTGGTTGGGTATTGTTGTTTCCTTGTTCATCTTTTTAATCAGGTACATGTGGCTGTCGTCTGGTCTGTTCTGGTAGGCAGTCTGATATGATCACTGAACTGAGATGCAATTTTGCAAATGGACAGCACAGGTGTGTGTAGCTTCTTAACAAATCCAGTGCTGGAGCTTTCATGTTGTATAGGAGGAGGTCAGACCCTCTTTACAGCTGTCCTACAAGAGCTTTCCTTAAGGAGCGCTGCTGTAATTCCAGTACCAACTGAGCTCCTGCATACAGAACTCTGCCCTTGGACGTGGGGGCCAGAATGACTCCCTTGTGACAACTGGTCATTTGTCAGACTGATTCCCCTCTGGCAGCTGGTCACTCAAGGCTGCTTGCAGCCTAGGAGAGCGAATTCCGGCAGAGGTTGTTGAGCTGTGATAGCTGTGTTGGAGCTGACTTGCTGAAGTGCTGCTTAACATTGGTGAGTGGTTGATAAGTTTTTTGGTTTCCTACTACAAGCAAATAAACAGAAATGCCAGATTTTCTGCTAAGCCAGTACAGTTAATTAGAGGAAGAGAAGGTGGGAGGACAGTGTTGGAGTTAACAAATTCCAGTCTTCAGAAGACCAGGTCCAACACTTGAGAGTAGAAAATTACATCAAATGGGCGATCTGTGCATTAATCTCTGAAGAAAATGTTAGAGTAGTTTGGACTTTTCACTGTAAAATCTACATTTCTTCAAGACTTCATTTAAGTCTTTATTAGTTTCTTGCAGAGATTTAGGAAATGGGGCAGAAGTACAAATACATTTAAGCTTTTCAGTACAGGTTTATTTTTGAAGGAAAAGGGGAGAATTAATTTAGTATTGTCTAATTAACTCCAGCAAGTAAATTAATCCTATTCTCCTGCAGATTTCACTTCTTGTTTTCCTCTCCATTAGTGGTAGATAATGAAAGACCAGCATAGAGACACCAGGAAGGAGAAGTTGGTGTAGATTTGGTTTTCCCAAGGCAAGAGAACAGTAAGTAGCAAAGACCACAAGAAACCTCAGTGTGATTGAGCATTCAAGGCCACTTTGAGTGCTTTGAGGTGCACACACATGTTGGCCCCTAGCTCATTCTCCATGTCAGTTTTCACTTGACAGACCCTATGCAGTGGCTGGTTTGGGTGGCACAGTGGTACAGGCTGGATCACAGCAGAACTGTCCTTGTGCCCTGCTGCAGGTGCTGTTCTTAACTGCTCCAGGTTAGCAATCATCTGTAGGAAGAAATTAAGAATGTTGAAACATGAGCAAACTCTAGAATCCTGTAAAAACAAACATGATTGACACAAACCCCAGCTTGCTGCTTACTGGATAAATGCAGTAGCAAATTAGAGTAGCAAAAGTCAGTGCTGGTAGTTCCTGTGATAATAGCTCACACCTATGTTGCTCCTAAAATTTGTATTTTGTCATATTATCGAGCGAAGTGTTTTATAGGTGTGTCTTAGACCTGCAAGCTTTGTTTTTGAAAGTGAAAAGCAAAGTAATAGAAGTCAGGCCACCAGCACTCCTCTTGTACAGCTCTGTAGCAGCTTCTCTCGCAACAATGCAGAATGCTGCAGATTTGTGGGGCTGGAGCTCTGCTCACTGGTCCCTGGGATCATAAGACCAAAACCCAAGATCTGGCAGTAAGTACCAGTCATCTGAGGCAGCTAGAGGTAGAGATAAAGGATGATTATGCTGCTTACATAGATAGAGGAAATGAAACACCAGCAGCACCCCCATGCTCACAGCATAGCAGCACCAGGGAGATTTCAGTCTCTGTAGCACATACTCCTTGACATGCTGTTCAGAGCTATGATTAAAACTATACTGTATTTCATTAGAGAATCTCATGATTTCAGTGTCACTGTGTTTTCTTATCAAAAACTTTGTCTGAATTGCTTTATTTAACAAGAATTCCACCTAGCCTGGTGAAATTAGTTATGCCTTGAGCTGTATTCATCATAGTCACTGTAACTCCTGTTAATTTTCAGCCAAAGAAGAGGCAAATGAAATAATCAAGTGTTTATTCATAAGCACCTGAGCACCAAGAAAGAAGCCAAAAGGAGGCAGAAACAAACTGGTGTTTTATGAAATTTGGAAGTCTGTTCTGACCATGTGGAAATCATCAATCTTCAGTGTTTGCTTGCTGTGTGTTGTTACTGTGTCCCCTGTTGTCCCTGGTGAGAGACAAAAGGGGACCCCAGGAGAAGCTGTTGCCGTTGTACATCTCCTGGGGTACACTTCTGCCATCTTCACTATTTGTGTGTAAGTTCATGGAAGCAGTGACGCAGCTGGAGCTTGGGGAGCTGTGTGGATTTCACGGAGTGGGAAGATGCCGATTGCATGCCCCAGATGTACCAAGGGATTGGCTGTCCCAAGAGCTGCTCATCTGTGCTCCTGGACAGCAGAACCCCTGTGGATGTGGCAGGCCTGGCTGTTTGCGTTGAGCCCAGGCTTTGACTTCAGTGGTTTGATGTTACAGTTTGGTCTGTGGTGTGGTTTAATAACATGGCTGCAGTCCCAAGCTGCAGTTGTCTCTATCTATCGTTCCTTCAACAAGGAAAATCAAATTGTCTCACTTTCAGCTGCATTCATTGCTCAGTCAGGAGAGTGAGAATATTTTTGGGTGGATAAAGACAAGGCTGTGGAGAGATACGAGTGTTACACAAAAAGACATTAGAATCATATAGCATTGTACATGTGAACGAGAGGGAGCAAACATCATCTCTGAGTTCCTCTAAAAACCCTAGATCAGTTTTTAACTTGTGTTCCAGAACACTTGCAGAAGTCCTACATTGTTTGTGTTGGGACGTCATTTTGATTTTTCTTTATAGGAATTCAGAATATTATGGTAATATTAAGATATTAAGGGTTTACAGCAATTTTCTATTTGAATATAACAGTAAAAATAGAGACCTCACCACAACAACTTCTCTTAAACAGTTTTGCCTTTTAGAAAACCCATACTATTTTCCATCTTGCCTTCTTTCATTAGACATTCAGATGTCTTTGTTGAAGCCAGTGCCTCATACAATAGCAAAGCTGTAGTTCTTTAAATTAAACTATGTATCAGTAAAATTTTGTGTGGCTTAAAGGAAAACAATAACCCTGCACATCAGTGATCCTGGCATGGGAATATAAGCTATTACTGCACTGTTCCCTTCCATGTGCCCAAATCAAACAGATGTTGAAGGAATTTATATCGATCCCTCAAAGTCAGTCTTCCAGGCCCCAGAAGTGCTCAGGTGGTGCTATGCTATTTATCCTGCATCTCCTTCAGTATGGATGTGTGCAGCATTTGGGAATGCTGAGCAGGGTCAGTGACCTGCTGAGGGATCCAGATGTGCCCATGCCCACAGAGCTCGTCTCGGCATTGCAGCATTTCTGCCTTGTGTGTTTGAGGTGTTGCTCATACTTTACTTTTAATTAATACTTTGGTGGCCACATTCGTTTCTACCCCACCCATCACACCCACAGACTTCAAAGGATTTGTACCAGTATAACCTCAGTATTTATTTTATTACCAGTTTGATTTCCTAAGGAAACGAGGCTTGGAAAGGTTGTTTGTGTTTGTCTGCTTTTCTGCCCATCACCCCAGTCCTCCCCATTTCCAAAACATTTCAGCCAAGCTTGAGAGCATCAGTGGCTCCAAAGATGTGAAAATTGAAAATCTGAGGAAGTTCCCCATCTGATACCGCCCTGAGGGACAATGTGCAGCCGAGCTCAGCTGTAGGGAGGAGAAAAAGGCAAAGAATATCACATGTGCTGGGAAGGCTTCTGCTGGAATTTCAACCTTACTGGACCCCAGAAAAAATCCAGCCATGAGACACGGATCTCTTTTGTTAGTTCTTTGGAGCTGTTTGCTGCCAGGTCTGTCACTGCAGTCTCCAGTGGGGCTTGCTCAGAATGCCTTTATGGTGGGGATTGTGTATGGAATAAGCACATAAGGTGTGTGTATGGAATAAGCACACCTTCCCACAAGGAGTGATCAGGCTCTTGATCAGACACGTACTGTGTGTTCTAGGATGGCCTCAGGTGTCTCCCGAGCAGCCACATCCCCAGAAGCAGCAGGGGTGGCTCAGTGTCCAGGCTGTGTGCGTGGGCAGGCGGTCACTCCACGGAGAGCGTGGATGGGGTGGGCAGAGCTGTGCTGCCACCCGTGCTCGGCTCGGTGGAACTGCAGCCTTTGCAAGCTGCAGGTGTTCGGAGGCGAGTAATTTGCAGCCAGCTCAAATTACTTAGGGTACATGACAGAGCAAATTATTTAGGTAATGAAGCTGAAAATGCAGGAAGATTAGAATATTATATAGTAAAATCATTCCGTGTTAATTCAGTTTGTGATCAGATATCATGTTGCTTTAAATACCATATTACATGCAGTACCCTTGTTTGAGCCAATGAATATGGATGAATGTGTCACTGAATATGTATGCCTCCTAATTTAATCAATATACTTACAAACAGCACTAGCAGGGATGTCTGGCACAAACTGCATCCCCCTAGAAGCAGGCTGGCCCAATTTGTGTGTGTGTGTCATGTTCCTTGCAGAGCCCTTCTGAGCTGGCTGCAGAGCCACACACACCCAGAGCGGCTGGGCACAGGGGAGCCGCACGCAGGGAAAGGGCTCCTGGGCAGGGCAGGGCAGGGACAGCTCCTGCAGCAGTGCCCGGGGCTCCCAGCTGCAGCCCTGCCTGCTGGCTGTGCCCCTGCCGCTTGGGCAGGTCCCAGCTCAGCCGGGGATGCTTTCCCTGCAGAGCCATGTGTGTGTGTGAGGAGGGGCACAGGGCCCGCAGAGGCTTTAAGGAGTGGAGACCGCTCTGGCAGAGCCGGCAGCTGTGCTTGGGTCTGTCCATGCCGAGTGCAGGAGTGTATCCCTGGCATTTCTGCACGTGGCTGCCTTGGCAGCTGTGGCCAGAGCTGCTCAGAAGTGCTCGTTCTCGGTGGTGCCAGGCAGCTGGGACCCCATGGAGCCTGGGAGAAGGGAGCACCTCCTGCACAGGTTTTCCTTTCCAGAAAATGCTAATTTTAAAATTCAGAAATAGTAATACATAGTGGGATTTACTTGACTTTCACCTTCTAAAAGTTAGGTTTGTGATTAAAAGATCATTAAATTCATTCACTCAGTAAAGAAGAGGCTTCTCCACTCAAGGGTTCGTGTTGTTTGTTATAAGATGAATCATATGTTCTTTTTCCTTCTTGCTTTCTCTTTCTCCCTTCCTTTCTTCTCTTCCTGCCTTCACTCTAGAGCAGACAAGACAATTAACTTCATTAATTACCCAACTTTCTAGATCACTCAGGTGGATCTCCCCTAAGAGGCAGACATAGGACCAATTTTTGAATTTACTGAAGAGCCCTTCCCAGGATACCAAATCTGAGGTTTCCTACCTGTTGTGAATTGGAAAAAAATGTTATTTGTGTGCATGTACAATTTTAAAATAACAGTGTGAAAGCAGAAGGAGGAAAGGAAAAATCCTTTTTCTACTCCAGGACAATTAATTAACTAGAAACAAGTATTTTATTCACAAATGTTAATGGATAGGAAAAAGCTTCAGTCTTTGGAAAACGATTTTTTTCTTTTAAAGTGTGTTCTTCAAGGTGAACTGGTAACACATTTCCTGTGCTGAGGCTCTGTGTGTTTCTGTTTAAGTGACAGAACTAGGGAGAAAGGTGATCTGTGCTTTGCTTGGCTGTACAGGCTCTTGCCCTGATCTGTCTGCCCCAGTGAGTTAGAAAGAGAGAAATCAAAGATGATGATGAATTGTACAGTGCATTCCCTTACAGATACAGAATTACATTTTCTTCTCTACTGAAAAAACTGGATGAGGAATAAAGCAACATTTCATGATGTGGGAATTAATGAAAAGGGAGAGGCTGTCTAGGGGGTTTGGTTGGGGGAGGGAACTTGGAGAAGGCAGGCAAACCCAGTGAAACCGTTCCAGGTTTGGGGAACAAACTCCCCTGGAGCAGGAGGGAATAAGGCATATTCTCCTGTTCCAGCAGAAGATGTCATTGAGTGCTCTCTCTGGCTGGCTGCTGGCATGTTCCCTAGGAATTAGGTGGAGGCAGTGGTGTTATTTAAGCATACCAGAGCTACCTCAGACAGTTGCTGTGTGGAGACACAGTGGATGGAGGAGGCATAAATGTTCAGGAGGAAAAACACTGGCTTTTTTTCGTTATAATACTTGGGCCCAAGTTCCTGTTCAGTCTGATTTTGAGCAGATCAGGGTCCATGCTCCTTTTTCTGGAAGCTTGTCTGGCATTACAGCAGGACAGTGACCAGGCAGTCTGGTGACAGGAGCAGCTCCAGGTGAAGGCACATGAACTGAGGGGTGTTGGTGGGTGGCAGAGGCCCTTTGCTGTGGAGATGAGCTTGCTTGACATCAGTTTGTAGGGAGTGCTGCCTCCACCCCTTGGAAGGTCCCTTCTTTCTCCAAGGAGCCCTTTCAGAGCATCTTGTTTGGTGGTGGGGCTCGGTGCTCGAGCTTCCATTGGCTCTTGGTGGTTTGTTTGGGCTTTTATTCCTCCTCTTTGCTGCCTGTGGCACAGGACAGCCTTGGTAGGATTGTGGAGCGCTGTTATTTCAGGGTGTGAAAGAGTCTTAGGCCTTTAATCTGGGAGTACAAACTACATCTGTCACCTGGGTATCTGTGGCGGTTCCTAAGCAACCACAAGAGTTTATTTTTTTCTGTAGTTCATATTTAAGAGATAATTTGCTCATGCATGAACCAGCCTGAATCAGCCTGAGCACCACCCCAGGAGACAGAAATTGTAAACTGTAATTTAGGCTAATTCTAGTCTAAAGCATGAATTAGAGTATTTTATGTAATCTTGGAAAATATACCATATAAATAAATGTAAGCAGAGAACAGGTACAATTAATTTGAGCACAGTAGGAAGCTTTAAGTAACTCTGGGAATGTGAGAAACCAAGTCGGAACATATTCTTGACATGTAAAAATATTTCCCACCTGCCTTGTTTGCATAAGAACAAGGTTTTAGCAAGTACATATTTGCATGTCAAAGTTAAAAGTGGGGAAAATATTTTCACCCTTGTAAGAAAAAAATGCATAATCTTGGCACAGGCAATTTGCATTTAGTAAGTTTAAAGTATCTTAAGTCCTTTCATGCTGTATGGGAAGTGTGTGAACCTGTGACAGGGGTTCCATTTCAATGAGTTGATTTGCACAGGCACCACGTGGAGCAGTAATTGATCTGATCTCTCTGTGCATTAATTTGTACCACAATTGGTTGTGGCAGTCCCCAGCGATTTGTGCTTCTGAGATTCATCCCGTTGTCCTGCATCTCAGAGTGCAGCAGTAAGTTGCAGTTTTAAATGCTGTGTGCCTAATTGGAAGTAAGTACCTTGAAGATGTAAATTTGGGAAAATCAGGAATTCTAAAACTATACCTGATTTCATGCCAGCGCTCATAAAAATTATGTTGGGCAAATGCTGGCACAGCTGGAGCCTGTGAATCTGTGGAGATTCTCTTATACCAGCAGAGCACCCTGGAAAATGCATTTGGGACTAATTATGGCACCTTTTAGACTATTACTAACCTAGCTTTAGGCCATCACTTTGAAGGCATGTTACATTCCTTCAGAAACGCTCTGCAAATGTCCTGTTGCTTAAGAAATAGGGATTGCATAGACAGGCTTCATGGGTGATTTAACTAACATGCTGGAGATTGTAGATAAACTAGATCCAATTATATCATACCTATTCAAAATAAGGCAGTAATTATGTATATAAAAGTGAAATGTAAAAAATACATTGCCATGTAGCTGTGGAGATAAGCCTTGTCACTACCCTGTCCAAGGAGCTGCAGAAGGCTGCTGATTCACTGCAGCAGAGGAGAAAAATAATCCTATGTTGAAAAGGCACAACTGGGATTTGGTAGAGCTATTCTGGAATTTGCCCACAGGATTGCTCTCTGAATTTGAACTACACATGATACAAATTCTGAGTTTTTGTGAATTTCAGTCTGTTCTCCAATTTGTTGATGGGGGGGGGGGGGGATGTTATGCCACCCTTTCTGCTACAAGCTCATAAACATAGGAGGCTCCAGTAATAATTAGTGTAGCACATTAATGAAACAGCACATTATTTTTTCCCTTTTATTAGTTCACTTCCTGCTCCATTGTGTTTAATGTGTTAGCTGAAAGCAAAGTGAAATTAAAACCATTTTGGGGGAAGAAACATTTCCTTCCTTAAGTGTTCTAAACAGACCTCTTAATTTCAGCCTGTTATTTTATCGCTGCAGGGATGGTGGGGTTTGAAGGTCAGGGGTGCCAAGGTCCTTTTGGTGGAAGCAGATACCTGTGGTGTCCTGCTCTATGGGACTGCTTGGAAAGCTGCTGATACCAAACTGCCTGGCAAAAGCCCTGTAGCCTTCCCCAGCAGAGTATTTTAGTTGTCTTGGGTTCCCAGGAGCAAATAGGTCCCTTTTGGGTGCTGCTCAGCTGCCCCATTGTTGCATTTCTTGTCACTGGAGAATATTTTGAAGGGATATTTTAGCGCAGTTGGTGCTGTGCTGCAGGTCTTCTGGGCTTCTGCTTTATAATTATCTTATGCTTTGAGCCAGATCCTGAGCTGTGTCGTGCTGCAGTGGAGTGGAGCACACAGCAGCACTGCAAGATGATTCTTAATAATAAGCAGCCAGTTAGGGATTCAATGGCATGCAAAATCCAATGTTTTTAGAGTGGACATGACCTTTTGAGAGCAAAGTAGAGCTGAAGTTAAGCCAATGTGTTGTAAGACAGTAGTATTAGATGTGATTTTGTGTGTTGTCACAGATTGGATAGCCATAAATTGGATGAAAGAGGAGCTCTCTTAAACAGTCGGCAGCTTGTGAATGGATTTGAGCTCCTCAAGGAGGTGAACAGCCTTGTTAATGTGTCACAGTTACAGGCACAGCAAGAGTTGCACTTGTGCTGTTCCAACTAAGCCCTTTCCAGAAAACGGATGCAGCTTCATCCTAACACACTGCAGCAGAGCAGGGGCTTTCCTGGGATTTCAGTCACCCACCTGTGTGGGGCCTGTGTTTGTGAGCACCACCAAGCACGTGTGATGTGTGCCCTGCTGCTGTTTGATCACTAAAGCACTGCCTGTGCACAGTCTGTCCAAATTTGCCTGCAAAATAGCTGCAGCCACGTACGCCAGAAGCAGCTGAGGTGTCCCTGAGCATGCAGGAGTCCCTTCTTGGGCCCATGTATTCACATGGGAAGTGCTTGATTTAGAGATAGTCACACACCAAACTGAATTCAGTGGGAGGGTTTATATGTATGAAATTCCATTTATCAGGGCTTTCATGCCTTGTAACTGAATGGCATTTTCCAGGCTGTCTACTCCTCTGGTTTCAGTAAACTGAGTGCCGCTGTGTTTTCCTGCCTTGTTTGTTCTGTGGTAGATAATACACAAATAGGTATCAGTTCCGACTTTCAGTTCAGACAGGTAAGTTTTGGACTGCTCATGCAGAATGGGGTTGCTCTTCACCTTGTAGCTTCTCTTTAGGGTTGGCCACTCGTGTGAGCTGGGTGGATGTTCGTGGCTGTGGTGAAGGTGGTGCATTTGCTTCCAGGCAGGGCAAGACCTGCTATGGTCTTGGCATGAATGGAGTTGGAAGAAACCTTTCTAGTGTCATCTTAGCTCTTTGGCCAAAATGTGAACTCTCCTATTCTTTTTGGCTTTGAAATGCTGATTCTAGACTTCTTGTGGGTTCTTAAACACCTTCTCAAATGACCCATTTTAATAACCCAAAAGCTATTATATAACGAGCAGCCATAATTTAGTCCAAAGCTCTAGGGGATCCTTGCAGTTCAGCAATGAATAGTTAATGCAGTATAATGTTTAGCAGGTTATTAGTTTTCACTGTACAAATGCTGATCAGGGAATGCTTTTATAAGGTGTTTAAAAGAAAATGTAATTAACTGGTTGCGTGCTTCTGTTGCAGCTCAAATTGAAATTATTCCATGCAAGATCTGTGGAGACAAATCATCAGGAATCCATTATGGTGTCATTACATGTGAAGGCTGCAAGGTAAGCTTCTAAAATAATAAGTCTGAAAAGAAGCATTTAGCCTTTTGATAGTGATAATTTTCCTTCTTTTTTTAAAGAGCAAGCATTGCTCCTAAGTTGAATATAAAATAGTTGGGGATTCTGAAGTACTGGTTTTATTTGGGCTTTAAATAGGATGTTTCCATGACACACACACAATTACACTGCTGCAGATTTTAGGACAATCCTCAAAATGCGACAGTTGTGCTAGGTGTGCTGTGCGTTGTCTCTCTCTGCATAAACAGAAGAGGTACAGAGAGATTGATCTGCTTCAAGCACACCACCAAGAGCCTGCTCAGTGCATTCAGCTGAGGGAGGACGAGTCTGGCTTTCTTTAATCTCCCTGTCTGGTTTTGCTCTGTAAATTGCTATGAAGCTCTGCTGAAATAGGTGGGAGCTCTCCCTTCTTTTTTCTTCTGCACTCTGCTGCAGTTACAGATCTCTTCTCTTTGGCAGGGGAGATGGTGTTTCACAGGAGCACTTGCTTCTGGTGTTCAGCATGCTCAGGTCTTGCTGAGACCACTGCCTGTTCCTTGCAGTGCAATCACTGCTGTGTAAGGTTTAGGCTTTGAAGTTTTTCCTGGAGTTATGCCTTTGGTAAATCTAGTGAGCCAGGATTGCACTGGATGCATTTCTGTTTTGTTTAGTGCATCTTTCACAACCAGGAATTAAACTGGACAGTGCCAACACAAGGCAGGAGTGAAGCTAATCACTCCTTTTGATCCCTAGTGCAGAATTACAGTGCTGGCTTGGGCTGACACAGTGTGCACAGCATGCTCTGGCTTGTTCCTCTCTTCATGGCTGCAATCCCATACTGATAGGTTTTCTCCTCTTAATCTATACTTGAGGTGTGAAGAATTGATGATTATTATAGTTTTTAGTCTGCTTTCCTGACCTGCTTGATAATACAACCCATCTTCAAAAAGTAACTTTCTTGCATTCACATTATAAAGGTCTCTTTTGTGTGTTTCCCAGGAAGATTTTTGTGTTTTCATTAACACATCCTCTCAGTCTTGTGGAAGTATTGGTAACAATGAAGGAAAAAAACTAAATTAAGAATCTTGGAAGGATATGGGAACAGCACCTTCTGCCCTTTCTGACTGCTATTGCTATGGTAAATGCATGAAATGCACTAAAAATGCATTGATAACAGAGTGGTGGTGACTTTTTCCAGCTTTATGTTGTTAAGCAGTCTTTGTCAAGTTTCAGCTGTGGGAAGTGCAGCCATTTGTTGTGAGAATTCTGCCGTTTGACTGTCTTATCAAGGATCAAGTTATGTTCAGGGTTTGAGAGCTCTTTAATCTTTAGATGGTCTGGGACCAGAGTACCTGGGAGAGAAATCCATGACATCCAAACCTGAGTGCAGACACAGCAGGGTTAACGTGGTGCTGATGCTCAGCTGGGCCTGCCCACATGGGGCTTCTTGCAGAGCAGGAGCCCAAGCACAGGGAAGCTGCCAGCTGTGTTTTCCTTCCTTCATCTTCATGCACTTAGTGAGAAATGTGTGTACAGTATACTGTGTTTTAGAACAAATTATATTCCTTCAAGTGCTGTATAAATCAAGTTCTCTTGGAGCTCTGTGCAATCCTCTGCTTCTGAGAATTCCACCAGAAGGGTCAGCTGGTGAGAAGGGTAAAAGGGAGGGCAAGCAGGCAGAGGTGCTCAGCACGGTGAAACCCGTTTGAACCTTGAAGGCAGAAGGTGAGAAGTAAGAGTGGCCCAGTGAATAATTTAGGCATTTTTTCCTTCTCTTGAAGGAGCACAGTGAAGTTTTGTAGCCATACAATTTCAGACAGAATTTTAAAGCCAATTAATATCAACTTAGTTAACCACATTATCTTCCTTTGAGAAGCTCACTCCTAAAGAAACTCAGTCTTCTTTAATGTCACAGCCCAGATGATGTGCAGGTAGTGACAGGCTGGAGCACTGCTAGTGGGCACAAGTCACAGGAAGAGTTTATATGATCATGGCCTAGGCAGCATGTGAAATGACCTACTGTGGATTCTGGATTCTCTGGATTCTTCTGCTACACTCTTCCAAGGTGCTGTCAACAAAGTCTCACCCAACAGAACTATTTTGGCTGGTGAAAACGTTGGCATAGCTTGGCTTCTGCTGAAGCAGCCAGGTGTGGATTGGTATGGTTTTCTTTTCCCAGCTTTTCTGTGGCTGTGACTACTGCAGGTTTGAGCATGCTTATGTTGTTCTTCATGTTATGCTAACTCTTCCTTTGTAAAAAGTACCTGGCTACACAGAGCTCATTCCCAGTCCTGTGCCTTGGCTCCTGCAGCCAGTGTCCTGCACAGTCCCAGAGAAGTCAGTGAGGTCCTGCACAGGTGCCACAAACCCACCCGTGTGCATCAGATGGCAGGAGCAGGGCTGTGGCTGGCAGAAGGGAACAGCTGTGCTGCTGCCCTCAAGCCAGGCCTGTCAGGAATGATCTGCAAGCAGCAACAGGCACAGCAGAGTGGTCTTTCTCAGCTTGGACTGGTTTCACTTCAGTTTGGTGTGAACTTTAATGTTACTTAATCCTAATGTTCACATAAGTGTTACTCTGTAAATACTGATAAACAGCAGAAATATAGTTTATTCACAACCTAATCTGTATCAAAGATGAAATCACAGACCAGCTCTTGTCAGATTGACTTTTGCTGATCCTGTTGGTCTTCTGCCGCTTTGCAACCCTTGCATTTCACAGAATTGGAAGTGTTCTGACCAGGCTGAGTTGTTACATTGCATTTCACATAACTACACTTGAAGATTTGTAGTAAAACCCATTAGTGTGTCTTGGGAAGTTCTCATTTCTTCCCTTGCTATGATGTTGCTGGCTGTTCTTACAAAGTTAGTGGCAGTGTTTTGCAAAGGCATTGAGTACTCCCATCCCATCAGCTCAATTTGAAATTTGAATCTGCCTTTAAAAAAGTAAAATTTAACACCCCTTCATCATCTCCTTCTTAACTGAAAATCTGAGGTTTTAGCCAGGCTGTATTTTACACTTTATCTAGGAGGTCTTCTGTGCCTTATTAGAAATAAAATAATTTTTTTTTAAGAGAGGGTAGCTGCAGGAGCACTACTGACAAAACTCGTACCTGTGTGAGGCACTTCACTCGACCATTTCTTAACAACCTTTTATGCTTAGGAAGGACCATGCTGGGAAAGGGAAGTGGTTTGTATACATCCATGTTCTTTTCTCCTAGCTGAAAGTTGAATTCAGTTCCACATTGTCATACAGTGAACTATATCATTTAATTTGCAGGTGCAGTTACTTTGTTTTGCTGTCAGTAGTTAATGCCCAGCTGGCCCACCAGTGCAGTAGCAGTCCCTCTCTTTACCTGACTGCATATAGCTGGTCTAACAAAACCCCTCATGCAGGACATTTCTGGGCATTTCAGATGCTTTCAGAGGTTAATTAGTACTGGCTTTTTTCTCTTGTGTCTTCTAAGACCTCAGATGATCTTGTTCATTGTAACTGCAAAGAAGAGTTCTTTACTTCAAGAAACAAATGCTGTCCCAACTTGCTTTCATTTGTTGACAAACATAAGCTAACTCCTGTCTTTATTATTATATAAAACTGAATGGTTATTCTGTTTTCAGTGACACTGTGACTTTGTTACCAAATACATTATTAACACAGTTCATTAAACAATATTGTCAAAGCACTCTCCTCCCATTACAGCTACAATATGTGCTGGTGGTCATAAAAGGGTTAAAAATCCAATTTGAATATTTGTTTGCCTGTCTTTTGTATTACAGTGTATTTTTCTGATGTTTCTTTGAAGAAAATTTGTGTTGGTTTGCTTTAGAAAACAGTAAAAGAATTACTCCCCCCCAACTAATTGTTAATTGCTCACAATATTGCAAAACTTAATGATACGTGGAAGTCTCTAAGTATTAGCCATAAATCATGGGATTATGAATAAGCCTTTGTTGTCACAGGCTCACATACAGTCATTCCAAAACGTCTGCCATTAGGATGCAGCAAGGCAGCTGTCAGCTGTTTTCTTGTAATTAAACAGCCAATGAGCAGCTAATTAAGACATATGTGTATACAGAAATGGAAGTGGGTATGTTAATGAACTGTAGGAATCAATTCATTAAATGAAAATTTGTCAAAAGACCAAACATGAGCTCAGCGTTTCAGCCCATGCGCGGTGCAGAGGGAGCGTGTGCGGTGCCATTTGGGACACGAGGGAAGCACAACTGGCTCAGACACCAACATCTCCAATGCTGAGCTGCTGAGCAGAGCAGTCACTGAAACTATTAATAGACTTTGAAAAAACTGCTATTTACATTTCAAAGTCCTTTTTTAACAAGTTGTTATTCCAACTGACTTGCAGATTAAAAGTTCCTGTGCGCTTTTTCCCCCAATCCTGATTTTGTGGCAGCGAAGGAACACCCATAGACTGTGATGGTATAAAGAGGAGTCTGAAACGCAGGGACTGAGCTGTGGCTTTCCGTGCTCTGCTCTTCTGGCACCAACGGCATCCATCTGCAGGAAAAGGGAATGTGCAGAGCTCAGTGGCTGGGGCTGGATCTTTGTGCTGACATCAGGAGGGGCCAAGAGTGCCATGGGCCAGTGCTCCAACACCAGGGCTGGTTCAGTGCAGCTCCAGCTTTGTCTCTGTGCTTGATCAGGAGGGGTGGCTCTGCCTTGGCCCATTAAGTCACATGAAACAATGCTTGTAAACATGTGTGCAATAAAAAGCATGTGGCCTGGGCTGGCTTGCATAAGGCTTGAAGGTATACACGTGTACCATGAATGCATCCACCTCCTCCTTCCTGGTGGAAAAATTATAGCCAGCTCCGTGCCTCTGGCAAAAGAGTGGGAATAGAACAACAGAATAGTGTTCTCCTTTTAATAAAGGAGAGGAAAAGCCTAGAAATAAATTGTAGGTACTTACAGAAGGCTCCTATAATTGAGGCTTCCCCATGTGTCTTAGCCCAAGGACCACCAAAAGTTTACAAAACTCACAAGTAAATGACAGCACCGTAGAACAAAAAATCCTCATTTGACCTTCATTGTCAATTCACTCCCAAGTCTCAGATACCTGTGTTTCTGAGCTCTGGACAAGTTTACATTAGTTTTTAATGTTTATGGCAAGGTTTCTTCTTTTACCTACTGCTGATGTTTTCTTAGGTTTCTTTTTAAATGCACTCTACTGTCTCTCTGGCTTGTCAAGTGCAAGTGCTTTTAAAGGCCTGGGTGCAGGCATTTCTGCTCTACTGGAAATTTGGCTTCAAGCTGTAACTTAGCTGATATATTGTACACTAAAATGTATTGAGCAGCTGTGTCTCTAGGGAAAATCTGGAAAAGGAAAAAGGCCAGTATTTTCTCCATTATAATACTAAAAATAATCCTCAGCTTGACAAGGCCATTCTTAATAAAATATGCTGAAGTGGCAATTTAGAATCAGTGTGTGAGTGTGTATATATATATCTCAGCTAAAGGAAAACATATGGATCCTTAAGGTTATTGGGACATGTTGGTTTCACATATTGTTTAGGCTGACTTGTAGAATCTCAGTGGTGGCAGAGGGTTTCATGCAGGTCATGTGTGAGTGTGTCATTCAGTGTAACTAGAAAAGTATTTGGAGAACTGAAATTTTCAGGGACTGATGCGGAACCTTGAGCAGTCACTGGTCAGCTCAATCCCTAATCCTGTTTTTCTGGTGAATGGCATTGCACTTGGAGTTTAGTGGTGAACACTGGAGTGACAGGCTCCACTGACAGTGCTCCCAGAACTGGAAATGAATCTATCTGCTTACCCAAGAGTTGGTTTCTCTGGAGGGATACTTGTGATGTTGGAATGGTAGACATTTCCATGGTATTGCAGGCTGAATTATTATTATAGGGTGAAGTGCATTCTATTGGAAGTCAATATGTGCAATACTTTCAGTCTCAGTGACAATCATCTATTGACAAACATGAAAAAAGTGGTTGAAAGTTCAGTCATATAGAAACAAAGACCAGGAAGAAAGGGTAAGAAATTATGTACAGGAAAACAGGATTAAAGACAGGATTAAAGACAGCATCTTCAGTTTCTTTCTTTTTTTTTTTTTTTTTTTAATATTCTATGTTTCCCTAGTAAAGCTTTAATAAAAGGAGTGTAATCAACCAAGACTGGTGCCTTCCTGCTAAGATTGAGCAGGGGCTTTGTCTCAGTGTTTTGCCATGTTTCTGTCTGCAGTTTGTATGGAGCTACATGAGACTTGTCATGCAGAAGTCCTTCCTTTGTTTGCTTCACCAAGTATCTGTGTATGTGCTGGGGAACTCCAGCATGAAACCTTTGAGTAAATAACAAATTGGTAAAAGTCCAGCTTTAATTAAAAGGTGCCCAGCCTTTTCAAGGAGCTATTTTCTTTGCAGCACTGTTAATTAATCCATTATGTAAAACTAAAATAGTGTGCTCACTGCTCTCAAATGGCTCTTTAGAATGACTACATCTATGCAGAATCCTTGTGAAGTAGGTATTACACACACGGCAGCTTGTGTTTGGGCAGTCTGTGGCAAAAGCATGAAACGGACTTCAAAGCAAACAGCTGCAGAGTGGTTTATGACATGCACCTCTCTGGAGCAGACAATGAAGTTGTTGCTGTGCGTAATCTCCCAGCTCCAGCTTTCTTTGGAGATGGGGTTACTCAGGAAAGAAATCATACATAAAACGTGTTTTAGCTTTTCCCCTCCTTAAGAGTCCAAATCCTGCACAGAGTTGAACAAAACCTGGGCTGCCAGCATCAAACTAACTCACACAGCAGCAGCAATAGGTGCCAGCAGCACCAGTGCAGTGACCATCCCTCTGTCCTGGGCACTAGTGAGGCACCTCAGGTGCTGTGTCTAGTTTTGGGCCCCTCATGACAAGCAACATAGAGGGGCTGGAGTGAGTCCAGAGAGGGGCAGCAGAGCAGGGCACGGGTCTGGAGCACAAGTCTGCACAAGCACTGGCTTTAAGTCTGATAAGAAGCAGTTGAAGGTGCTGAGGCTATTTAATCTGGAGAAGAGGAGGCTCAGGTGTGACCTGCTTGTTTTCTACAACTCCTTGGCAGGAAGGTGGAGCCAGGTGGCTGTCAGCCTCTTCTCCCATGGAGTCAGCAACAGGACAAAAGGGAATGGCCTCATGTTGTGACAGTTGTGAGAAGCTTCAATTGGATGTTAGGAAAAAAATCTTCACTGAAAGGGTGGGCAGGCATTGGATTAGGCTGTCCATGGAAGTGGTGGAATCACAGACCCTGGAAGTGTTTAGAAATGCATGTGGATGTGGCACTTCGGGTTTAGTGGTGAACACAGTGGTGCTGGGATATTGATGATCTTAGAGGTCTTTTCCAATCTTAATGATTCTGTGAGTCTATAAAAAATGTGATAATAAATTTTTCTTTGTAGAAGAAACTGTTCATCATTGTGCTGTTTATTTTTAAACACTTACATACACTGGTGAGGCTGAACATCAGAGCCTGCCACTGTCACTCCAGAGATCAGAACAGGGTGGTAGCTGTTCAATCCTCCCTATTTTGGAGAACTATGCCAACCCAGGAAAGATAGGAAATCAAGGTCTATAATTAGTTTTATCTCATTGGAAAGAGCTGGTGTACCATATGTAATACGGGATCTGTAAAATCAGTGAATAAAAAGTGTAATTCCTTTGTGTGTTACAATGCTTTTTTAATGAACTGTTTCTTGTTTATTTCTAGGAGAGGAAAATAAACAACAAAACCTTTAGTCTTCCTTTAGTTGACTGTAGAGCACTTGAACTTCTTTTCTGCTAAGTACACTACCTTTCTGAGTCTTTATTTGCTCCATCAGTTAACAGCCCCTTGACTTGTGTTTTGCCATGGCATGGCAGGGCTTTTTCAGGAGGAGTCAGCAGAGCAATGCCACGTACTCGTGTCCTCGGCAGAAGAACTGTCTGATCGACCGGACCAGCCGGAACCGCTGCCAGCACTGTCGCCTACAGAAATGCCTTGCCGTGGGGATGTCTCGGGATGGTAAGCGCTGCCAAAAACTAACATAACGTGTGCTGTGATGGATGGTCAACCAAAAACCATAGCATTTATATGCCAGTTGTGCATTGGGCTGATAGCTGAGATCATCATGTGAGTTTCAGATGTTGCTTTGTATTTTTCTATGTTATATGCTGTATGTTTTTAGATGCTGCTATATACTCAAATATATATAAATCAGGGCATGTACAAAGTTCTTGGATTTATCTTTTTTCCGACTTGCCTATTATAGTTCCCAGCTAAGAGCTTCATCTCTGGTCATTCCTTGAAGATGCTGTTTTTTAGTCTCGTGTTAATACTTCCTCTATATATTCATTCCAAATTAAGTGACCTCCTGTACTTGCAAGTAGCACTGCCTGGTGCATGGGTACAAATCAGAGCTGCTTCCCAGTATCAACTGAAGTTAAATATGTGTATAATAAATAATGGAAAAAAATACAAAGAAAAAAATAATGCAGTGTTTTTTTCAAAGATAGAATTCTGAAGAAAAGATGTTCCAGTGCTGTTAAATATTAAGCTCAAAATTGCAGCTCGAGTAGTGATGAAAGCCTTCCTCTGCCAAACAGTTGCTTATGTAATTCAGTCAGAACTGGCTTTGCAGCTGAGACTTGCACGCCTCCCCCACAGATGGAATGGAGCTGCCACCACTTACCCATTTGAAGATCTGACTCAGTCTTTTCCCCTGCCACAGTGACAGCAGCTCTGCATGTTCTACAAATACATACACATTACTCTAGGTACATGAGGCCTGATCAAGGAGATTGTTCCCAGATTACATTTACTTCTTGAATTACATTGTCTTTATTTTTTTTTTATTGGCCACGAGACTAAAAACCTGAAACAGTTGATCATGTAATGACTAGTTCCTCCAACATGTTTGCTCTCCTGTAGAAAAGAAGAAGGCAGTAGTTGCCTTTCTAAAGGATGAAGCTTTTAGAGCTGTTATAGATCTTTGAAATCCCATGCTGCATCCTTGGGAATTCCCTGGAGCTATAAACCAGTTGTTGCTGGCTTACAGCTAATGCTCCCCAAAGTTGTAGTTACGTTGTGGAGACACACACATGCACCTGTGCGCACACACACACACACACTGGTTTAACAATTACTCATCTACTTAACCTTTTTGCCTGCCACAGAGGCGCTGAGGGCAGGTTGGGTGGTTCTTCCCACATGCTTTAGTCCCAGTCTCAGTAAAGCTTGCTGTTGATACACTGAGACTAACCCCACATGTCAGCATCACACTCTAGGTTCAACTCCACAGCATGAATGTGCAGCTGGTTGGAACTGCACAGTTGTCTCAGGCCAGTGTGTTCTGGTTTAGCTTCTACTTTCCTAGGTAGGGTTTGAATGCTGAAGAGATGCATCTGTCAGCTGCAGCGGACATACAAGAGAAAATCTTTCCAATACAGAAGTGGAAAGTCAATGAATTAAGCTAAACCAGTGACTTCTAATGGTCCATTTCAGTGGCATGTCAAGACAGTCTGTTAAAGAGCAGGTGCTGCAGCTGTGTACCTGTAACTGAGAACTGGTTCTTAGGTCTGCCCATCCTGCAGGTTTGGGGTTTGTGCTATATCCTTCCCTGTAATGTTGAAAGACTCACAATGAAAAGGCGGTGGTGGTGGATGTGTAGAGATGTAATCTCTTGTGTGTCTGTATTTCAGCTGTAAAGTTTGGTCGAATGTCAAAAAAGCAGAGGGACAGCCTGTACGCCGAGGTGCAGAAACACCGAATGCAGCAGCAGCAGCGGGATCACCAGCAGCAGCCAGGAGAGGCAGAACCACTCACACCAACATACAATATCACCACCAATGGGTTAACAGAGCTACATGACGACCTCAGTAATTACATTGATGGGCATACCCCTGAAGGTAGCAAAGCAGACTCTGCAGTTAGCAGCTTCTACTTAGACATACAGCCTTCTCCAGATCAGTCGGGTCTTGATATTAATGGAATCAAACCAGAACCAATATGTGACTACACACCAGCATCGGGCTTCTTCCCTTATTGTTCTTTTACAAATGGGGAGACCTCTCCAACTGTGTCCATGGCAGAATTAGGTAATGAGAGAGAAAAGCTTCCATTGTAATTGTCTTAACAGTACCCTTTGGATTAAAGTGGCACATGTAGCCAGGTGATAGTGAGAATGCTGCTTCAGTAGAGCTGTGGGCATGGATGGGCATTCTTGTGTGAAGTGCACAGTAAATACCCTGATCTCAGGGCACACGGGAAACTCCTTGCTGCTCTGGACTAAAGCTCCCAGGGGACTGGGTTGATCAGTGTTGCTTTTGCTTTCAGTCTTTGCAATAGAACTCTTGGAATTAAGAAGCTAATTTTTAGCATTGAGAAAACAGACTGGGCATTTCTTTATTTGCAGATTATTTTTTAACCATTTATCTCATTTTTCATTACCTCAATACTGTTACTTCTAACAAAAAGTGATGATGCTGATTTCCTTCTGCTCTTTACCTGAGAAAAGCACTGGGCTAATCTGAGGGCAGTTCTTGTGACTTACAGAAGAGGATCTAGCCACAGATACTGAAGGACATTTTTGACTGTAGCAAGTCTTGATAATTTCTCTTAAGAGCCTTATAATAACTGCATTAATTAGCACATTTTACTTTAAACTTTTCCCTTAATGATTACACTAGGGCTGAATTCCACAAGTATGACTTGTCAACAGCTGAGACTGGAGTTAGCGTGTGCTGTGTGAACTGGTTATAAACAAAGTGGAACAGGACATTAAAGAAGTGGTTTCATTATTTCATTACTTATGTAAGCAGCCAGGCATTTAAAATATATTCTTAAAACTTACTGAAGCAACATTTTTTTCTAATTATTTTATTATGAAAACCTAAAAACAGTTCAAAAATCATTAAAATTTTGTGTGGCTTATTTTATGTTCTTTTGAGAAATTTTGCAGAGAGGAAGTCATGAGAAGCTTGCTTTTTAAAGTCGTTATGTTGCAGAATGCTGTTCTCTACAATATAATTTGTCCTGACAGCCAAAATATTGTCTGGCATCAGTTCAAATAATTTCAGATAGGTAAAAAGGAAAAGAGAATGTCAGGACAAAGGCAACACTACCAGCTTTGTCTCAGTGAAATGATTGCTGCTTTTCTCACGGAAGCTATTAAAAAGAGCTGTGTTAAACTCATAGGGGAGAAAAAAAAAAAAAAAAAAAAGAGGGTTTTCCTTTGTAGGCCCAGTGTTGAGCTTGGAACACTGGCCTAATGAAGTTTGTCCTGTTGCTTACCTTTATTTACATAGGGCTTCATTTAAACCCTGCACAGCATGATTTGGGTGCCCAGCATTAACATTACTGAACAATGTTTGAAGAATGTTTGTCTGCCAGATGAAGGTTTCAATTTAGAAAGGTGTGGCTGTTCAATGAAAATATTTAGGTGTGTACAGTCCCGAAGTGAGGTGGAGGTTTGTGAATAACATGGGAATATTTCACCTCCTGCATCCTGCAAGGGCACCGGGATCGTGCTGTCAGCTGCTGCTACCGAGAACAAGTGTTTTAACTACACTCCTGTTAAACAAAAAAAAAGTTCTGAAATACATCAAAGCTATGGTGACAAAGTATAAATTATGTTGTGTTCTACCTTACTGATTGCCCAGGCAGAACATATAATCTGCTTTTATTTCATCTATATGTTAAGGACTTTTCAGGTAATATCTTAATCAAACTACTGACAGACATTGGTCCAGCAGTTCCGTTTGTGAAGAGCTGGGTTTGATCATTACCAAACAAAGCCAGTTTCACTGAAGACCCAGTACTGCAGTCCCTCAGAATACCTCCATGTTGTAGTGACCACCATTCCTTTTTGGTTTGAGCCTTCATTTTCAGTGGCCAAACAAAGCAGAATTGTGTGAGCCAAGTCCCCAGTCCTCTACTTGTCACATGCCCACCTGAATGGTCAGGGTAGGAAAAAGGAGGTTAAATAAAAATAGAACTTGGGTATGTAAATTCTGTTCAGGCCTTTGAAAGTGTTCCTAGATATTTATGCAAACAGATTTTATTAATAAATATAAATCTGTCTTATGCATCTTTTAATCAAGTATAGCAGCAGAAAATAATTTTATTTGGAATTAAAACATTGTATGGAAATTTTAAATCATACACAGTAAACTAGGTGACTACTCTAAAGCCAAAGGAAAACAACCCGTAGTGTTTAGAGATTTTTTTAGTGTGTTATCTTAATCATCTGGATTATCTAACAGATGCATATTCCTGATATTTTTTATATTACATGACAATAGGGAAAAAAAAGACACTTTTCCCTCCCAGGCGGCCTCGTGGAAGCAGAGTCCTGCTTGAGAGAACGCTAGACAGGTGGTAACTGTACTGCCCTGCTGGAAGGCGTTGGCACTGGCGGCTCTGCCTGGCGGGCAGTGCTGCTGTGTCCCGTCCCTGGCAGTGTCCTGCGTTCAGCACGGCCTTGTCCAGGGGCAGCAGTGTGCCTTCGCTCGAGGGGTCGGTCGCCCCGCTTCTCCCCCCGGTTTCCTGCGGCTGCCCCCGTGGGGATTCCCGGCCCGGGGCGCGGCTGTGGCACCGCCGCTCCCCAACTCTGGGTCACGGGCGCCCCCTGCCGGCGGCTGCGGGCACGGCCGCGTTCAATGGCCGTTAAATGGCTGCGCTTCCCAAGGGCCGCTCCCAGGAAACTCAAACCAAAGCGGTTTTCTCTCAGCTCTCCCCTCCCCTCCCCGTGTTGCAGCTGAAATATACGAGCTTTTCTCGTGTCTGAAGGTATAGCTTTGCATTTCTAACGCGTGTCGCTTTCTGCTCTTTCTTTTAGAACATCTTGCACAGAATATTTCCAAGTCACACATGGAAACTTGCCAGTACTTGAGAGAGGAGTTACAGCAGATAACATGGCAAACTTTTCTGCAGGAAGAAATTGAGAACTATCAGAACAAGGTATAAAAGCATGCCAAGATACGGCATGGTTTCTTTATAGCATGGTATTTCCATAACACACTGCAAAATTCACTTTTTCACTGCTTTCTCCTTACTATCAGGAATGTGTATTTCTGTGTGTTTAAAAAAAAAATAATACACTAGAATCAGAAGCAGCCAGATGGTCAGAATATCATTTGCATTTTACAGGTATAGGAAAAGGCAAAGACATTCTCCTAAAATCTGTCTGTGGTAAAGAAGGATAGGAAATAATGAGAATTTTTTCAATCCTAATTGGCATGTTATTTTCTTTTCGTAAATTGTAACATCCTGGATCAACAACAACCAAAGCTAAAGCCACCAAGTTTGTGATGTTACATGCTGTGTTTCTGTTTGAGTTTATAAACACAGAGCTCCATCAGATTTCCAGCCTTCCGGGGTCACTGTAATCCTGATTCATGCTCTAGTTGTCCCTCAGTGTTTGGGTTTTACCTGTGGAGCAGCAGCACAGTGCTGCTGTGCCACCAGGGTATTGTAAGATCTAATCAATGTTATTCCCAACATGCCTTCCATCCACAGGCTGCTACCAACTGGCTACTTTTGGAAAGTGGCCTTGGGAAGCACTGCTGAAGCACACTGTTCTTTGAACATATTTTTCATTTCCACTGAAAAATATTTAACCTTTCAGAGTATAATTTTTTCTACTTTAGGTGATTTCATTCTGCATTATTATCAACACTGGAAAAGCTCACTACTTGCACACCTTCTTTGTGTTATTGTCAAGATGATCTTCATATATGGACATCTTTGTATGTATGCGTTTGAAGATGAGCTAGGTTGATAATTTGCATTCAGTACAAAATAGATAAGGTCATAGGAAAAATATGATTATATGATGCCTGTCTGGGGTAAATTGGCATTTTATTTTCATACAGTGAATAAAGTTCCCACTGAAATAACCAAAATCATTACACTTTGACATTTTTGGCTTATGATAAAAGTACTCCAATCTGGATCTTTTCTGACATGACTGAAGAAGTCTTCCATGGTTGCATTGTCACTCATCCACATGAGGCTCTGGTTTTGAGGTCAATTCTTCTTGTCTTGTAAGCAGACTGTAGCCAGGAGTGTTGGAAAGAACTCACTTCATTTTGTTGTTTGGTTTTCTTTAGCTCCGTTTTGCTTTCTGACAGTGAGCTTTCCAAAGCTTGGTTAGTAATTTTGGAATTTCTCTTCTCTCTCAAACAGCAAAGGGAGGTAATGTGGCAGTTGTGCGCAGTCAAAATAACAGAAGCTATACAGTATGTAGTGGAATTTGCCAAACGCATTGATGGCTTTATGGAACTGTGTCAAAATGATCAAATTGTGCTTTTAAAAGCAGGTATGTGGGTCAGCTTTAAGGTCTGCTTCTATAAGTTTTGCCTGAGAAAGGTGTTACATGTTACATACAGTGGTTGCATACATATATATTCATATGCAGTACAATGATCATTTAAAATTAAATAATGGAAAACCTTGCAGATTTTCTGCCTTTGAAGTAATATCATCTTAGTTATTGTGGGGAGAAGGAGTTCAAGTCTATTAAATTTTCTTTATGGATAAAGGGAGCAGTGAGTGTGTTAAGATGTAAAAAATGGATTTTTTATTTTTAATTGGTAATAGTGAAAATTTCAAGGTAAAAATCCAAATTGTTCTATGCAAGATACTGTAGGAGTAATTCAGGTTACAAATACTGAACCAAATTGTTGAGGCTTGGTGAACATATCTGTAAATGAGCTGCTTTGGCTTCAGAGACTTCATTACTCTAAAAAAATCACTGGAGTTTATTAGCATTAACTAAGTTGCTGTAGCAAAAACTTCTAAAGGGGTTTATGGGAATTCTTGTAATTCTACCGGCAAACCAAACTATGCTCTGTTACACCACAGCAACTTTTACTGCTCTACTAAACTGACAATGAATGCAGAGCATTGTTTCTAAATCCTCACTTGCTCTTTGTAACTGAAGTCTCTCCCTTCCTTAGTCAAACATCCGTTGTTTCTGTTTTAGGGTCTTTAGAGGTTGTGTTCATCAGAATGTGCCGTGCCTTTGACTCCCAGAACAACACAGTCTACTTTGATGGCAAGTATGCTAGCCCAGAGGTTTTCAAGTCCTTAGGTAAGGAAATGTGAACTGTTGTGTCTTTAACAAAAAAAAAAAAAAAAAAAAAAAAAAAAAAAACCAACAACAAACAAAAAAAAACCCCAGAATAAAAATAATAAGGTGCTTTGAAAAACCAGTCTATAGTATTCAGTAAAAGAGTTGTGGAGCTCAGACTGCTGTTTTGCAAGCTGCCATGCTGGCTCCATTTGAGGCCAAGCTGATTTCAGGAGGTAAAACAGCTTAACTCTGTGCAGTAAAGGATGTTGGTGCTGAAGTTCAGCATTTTGATTAGGGTAGAGCTGTTTGGACTCACGTGTTGAGAAGCCCATATCTAATATAACATTTCATATATCCTGTTGTAAAAGGCAGCAGATTTTAAGCTAATTTAGGATATACTGATGTTACTGCTTCGAAGACGTTAATGGTGTTTTAAAATCTGCCAAGTCCAGTTATTTGCTGGTAAAATACTGTAAATAATTTTTTTTAATTAAACTACATAGAATTTGATTTTTTTTTTTCCCATGTATTTTTGCTGATTTTAAAAGGATCTATTCACTGGGTATAGGTTTGGGCTGTAAGCCACTTTGGAGGCAGTAAAAATACATCAGTGGAGAATGCTGGACAATTACTGAAGTATTCTCTGCCTTTCTAAAACACTTAAAGGTACAGGGTCAGAGCACAAATAGTTCTGGGTTCTAGGGAAATACAACTTGTTTCTGTTACCAGCTGTATCCAGAAGTTTAGGCTGGAGAGGCTGTTGAAAATCTTCTTCTCTGAGGCTGTGATGCTCTTCAGAGCAGGGCTCACTTCAGACTGTACCTGCATGTGTGACAGCAGCAGTAACCTGAATAACACCTGTGTGAGCAAGAGAATGGATGGAAGGAGACAGAGTTCCTCTTCTGCATGAACCATATTCAGTCAGACCTTGGCTTCTGCCTTTGCTTCCTGCATGTCCCTTGTGTGCCTCTCTCTTTCCCCACTCTGTGTGCTCAATAATCTTAAAACTTCTTCAGTCCACACTGACGTGACAAAGTTCCATTTAGAACAGAAACAAAGAGCAATTTTGAGCTTGAAAAGAAATGGCTTGAGATTTATTCATATTTACCCCATGAGAACCCAATGTAGAAAAGATACAGTGTGCAAAACTTTCAGAATCTTGGCTGCCAGGATGTGGGAGCTGGGAACTTGTGGTAGTGGAGTAATACCCTCAAGGATGAGTGAGATCTCACTGCCATCACTTCACAGTCCTTAAGGAGAAGACCACCTAATGAAGTGTTTTACATCTATTTCTCATCTCCATCAGAATAAATCAATAACTCCGTAGCACTGATGTAGTTTCAAACAATGTAACAAGAGCTTACCTTCTTTTTGGCAGGTTGTGAAGACTTCATTAGCTTTGTGTTTGAATTTGGAAAAAGTTTATGTTCTATGCACCTGACAGAAGATGAGATAGCTTTGTTTTCTGCGTTTGTTTTAATGTCAGCAGGTAAGAGATGAAGATTTCCTCTAGATTTATTTGGTAGGGGTTGTTTTTATTTTGAGACCTTCTTAATGATAATGTTACAGTTCTCATTGTGGAAATCACTACCTTTTTGAGTGTCTCCTCACCAAATTTTTTATTTTAATAAACACATTAAAGCTATGAATTTAGGAACTAGTTTGTTAAATTGAAAATCCTAATCTAAGCCCTTATTTTCCACATTTTCCCCTTGTTGAGGACTCAGTTTCTTTGCAAAGGCTTAAATGCATTTGAGTGAAACTCATGAGCCAATCCTGGTGAGACAGGCAGTTCTGAACTCCCATAGTCAGCTTTCCATGTGTATGAGCTTGCAGCTGCAGCACAACAGAACATTTCCAGCATTGCCATTTTAGTGTGACTGGAGACACTTAGAATTGTGATTCAAAACATCCAGGTTCCCCCAAAAGTCAGCCTGGGTCTGCCATGCCTGTGGCTAAAATACGTTATTAATCACAGGTGAGTGTGCACAGTGTCCTTCAGGTCCTGGAAAGGCTTCTTAGGTCAGGTGGAACAAGGTACTGCGGCAGAAAGTCAGTTTGTGTCTGGCCTGGCACCTGAGGAAGGAAACTGTGAGTTCAGACTGCAGCATAGTGGATTCAGGAGCGGTGATGGAAACTTCTGTTAGCAGTAGTGGGTTTATTGAGTCTATCATAAATATGTTCTCATACTGTTGGCCAGACAGAAAGTGTGTTAGCCCTGTGTTTTAGCAAGCTACAGAACCCTACAGTTCTGTCACACCAGGAAGGTGGCAGCTAATTAACCACCAGGTGGTGGCTGTTTTTCTGCCAGGAGGTTCAGCTGCTTTTTTTTTTTTAATAGCTAAATCTTTACATCTGATTTTTCTGTCAGTCACTGTAAGATCTGTAAGTTCTGTAAGATCCTAGCAAGAAGATCCTCTCCAACTAGTTGTTCATTATATGATCTATTCGTTTCCCAGTAAAACGTTGCTGGCCTCATTTAACACCCTGCATTTTACAGATTTTCTTAGCAAATGAATAATAGGTCTTAGTCAGATGCATTGCATTCTCCTAAATAAGGGCTTTATAAAAGTAACTTTAAGTGCATGTAATAAATATATTTCAAAACCTATTAATTTTGAAGCCCATTTTCTATATGAAAGTATATCACAACTGGAAAGAAGGTTGCAAACAGGAAAAAGGAATGTGTAACAGACTTAGTACTTCCTGATGTGCTGTGATCCATGTGTGCATTACTAGAGGTCTTAACTCCATTTACATTCAGATCGCTCATGGCTTCAGGAGAAAGTAAAAATTGAAAAACTCCAACAGAAGATCCAGCTAGCACTTCAGCACGTCCTACAGAAGAACCACCGAGAAGATGGAATTCTTACAAAGGTAAGTCATCCTGTGCCATGTCACAGGATTGTGAAAGGGTGGCTTTATTTGAACATTGCCTTGATTATGGGGTAAAAGCTCATATGCAGCTAATTTATTTATAAACCCAGAATTCTTTGTTCAAAATCGAGCTGTTCAGTTGAACCTAGTTACTTAAACCTAGAAGAGGTGAAATGATGATATTCTAGGGAACAAGGTTGATAATGGTCTGAAAGGGAGTATTTTTATGTGAAACTTGATGAAAAGTGATGAAGGTTTTTATGATAGTTCTCCTACACAACACTCCTGCCACACAGCATACTATTTCAGTGCTACAACATGCATGCCTTAGTATTTGTGGAATCTCAGCCTGCATGACAGTTAAGTTGTTATAACATGCAACACACAAAATAAACTTCTTTTTCAGACTTCCATAAGAAGTTCCCTACACAGCCTTTTTTTCTCAGTTCTTCCAAATACTAATGGCTAGGAAAAAGAGGGACTACCTACTATTATACTAAAGTATCTTCATGTAATTTCTCAGAAACGGGAAACTGGTGTGATGTTACGAGTAAATCTGAAGAACTGGGGAAATATAGGCACTTTGCTTTTATCTTGCAAAGTGGCTCCTTTTACACCTCTGCCAGCCAGAGCTTATGCTTCGTTTCACATCACAGAATTACTTGCAATAGAAGCAGGATGGTCCAGCTCGGGCTCTGCAGATTTTCTTAATTTCAAATCCTAGCTCATGTAATTTTCTCTCAGTGTACACTTTGGATACCTTTGTCAGAAGAAAGAGTCTTCCATATGCTTTGATACAAATACTTTACTCAGTAACTTCAGGGAGTACCCTCATATTTTTGAAGCACGTATTTTTGACCTTAATTTGAATTAAGGTAAATAAGTCTAATCTATTGCACTGCCAGTTCCCTCCATAATATTCAGAATGGGTTTAAAAGTATTTGGGATTGCCATCTTCCAAGAGGATAATTTTCTGAGTGAAGATTCAGCCCTGAAATACTTGTTTTTCAATCCAGCAAGGAAACCTAATGCCACATTTTCCTTAGAACTTAAAAAATATTATTTCACAAATAATCTTATGTGTCCATTACTTAAATACTTCTAGCAAATATCCATTACTGTGCATCTGAAATTTCCTTGTTAAGTTAATAATTTGGTTTGGGAGAGCTTTAATCCTTACAGCAAGATTGGGAGGCCTGGTTCCATGTATGACCATGTGACTTGTGTTCATTTTTTTACAGTTAATATGCAAAGTGTCTACTTTAAGAGCACTGTGTGGACGACATACAGAAAAGCTTATGGCATTTAAAGCAATATACCCAGACATTGTGCGACTTCATTTTCCTCCACTTTACAAGGAGTTGTTCACTTCAGAGTTTGAGCCAGCAATGCAGATTGATGGGTAAACGTATCACCTAAGCACTTCTAGAATGTCTGAAGTACAAACATTAAAACAAAAGAAAGAAAAAAAAAAAAAAGAAAACCAAGACACTTTATATGGCCCTGCACAGACCTAGGGAGCCAACACACTGCACATCTCTTGGCGGTCGGGGTCAGGCGAAGGATGGGAAACAATGAAACAAAGTTGAACTTGTTTTTCTCATGCATATGATTTCCATTATGCCTACAAATATGGACCCTTTTTCTGTCTCAACTTCTCAATCCTTGACCTCTGTTTACACAGACTGAGGGTACTAATGTCAGAAGGTTGTTTTCTCCTGTAGTTCACTGCCCAGACTTTTGACAGAACAATCAATTTGTTGGTCAGAACAGAGTCCACCTAGTAATCAGCGACTGGTGTGCATTGCAGAGATTTCAGCATCAGTTTGCACAACTTGCTCATTGTTTCATGAAGGACGATTTTTTTTCACCTACCACTGTTTGCCAGTAGACAGAACGGCATGAAAAGGGTCCATAGCAATAGCAACAATAGCATTATAATATATTACAGGGTAAATGGGCATGAAGACTATATATAGCAAAAGAGATATTGTTTATATATTGTTTTAATTAATATAAAATGTAGTTACTGGTATAGCTTTTCTTGTTGAATTGATAAGGCACTTTCATTTTGCACCTTTTTCTTTAAATTAAATGCTAGCGTGTTCATTGTTGTGTTGCATGTGCACCAGAAATTCAAGTTTAACTGAAAAAGGTTTGGCAGGTACTGGTACATTGGGAGGTATTTATGCTGCTGTTTTCCATGTTACTTTTAAAGAGAGGCTGGTCATATCCTGAAATGGTTAGAGATTTTTTTTAAAGAGTTGAAAATAATGACAATTTTCTACATTAAAATAATCTTTTCAGAAGTTAAATTCAAAGGTACTTTTATTTTCAAGTCTTTCAAACCTGAATGTTTCAAAGTCAAAAGCCTCATTTTCAAAGTTTCTGAATTTCCAGTGTCAGAGTTGAACTAATTAATTACAGATCATTTACAAATTAGTAGCACAGAATCTTTGAAAATTGGGCTATTAAATAGTGTATTCCTGCCCACCATAAACCCAGGTTTGAAAGTATTTATTCAATTCTGCATCTACAGTAAAAGTACATGTGTATGACATGCTTGTGGAAAAGTAATTTTTACACGTAATATTACATACTTTTGTACTCCATATTGTAAACAATGCCTTCAAATGCCAAGCTGTAGCCTATCAAAATCCATAGGTTTGTCTTTGACTTCAGTGAGGTGAGACACACTGACCTCTGTTGTTCCAGCAGTCAGCAGTTCAGTTTCAGGGAGCTGAGCAGAGAAGTCTGTTCTCTCCTTGTTTAAAAAGACGCACTTTAAAGTTGATCAGATGGGGACAGACAAGAAAGGAAAGGCACGCCGTTGCTAGAAAACATTAGTTTGTACTCAGTACTAGCCTGGAAATCATTAATATCAGAAACCTGCATTCTGTAATTCTGATTCCTGTATTGCATAACCAACCAATAAGCTGAATCTTGCAGTGTTATTAATTACCATTCGCTTCAGGAAGAAGAATATCTCTGAGCAAAGCTGGTAGTAAATGTAGTTCTGAAGGAATCAGATTCACATAAACAACATCACAAACTGTGGCTGTTTGAGCCAGAGGTGTATAATTGGGTTTGGATGAGATGAAGATATATAACTGGATGCCCTATAGGCCATCACAAATTGAGTTTTGATGAAGTACCTAAGAAAAAGCTGGGAACATCAAAAAATGAAAAAGAATGAGACAGAATGTGCCCTACTGCTTTTAACTTCCTAGGGTAAACAATCTCTTACATATGTTATAGTTGCTGAGAAGTAACAAGTGAATAGACACACTCCGAAACCTAAGTATTTTAAAAGGAGTATCAGATCAGCGGGTTCTTATTAGCAAACTACAGGTTTATTCTATGATTTGAACATGTTTCCTTTGGAGTCAAAAAGAAACATGTATTTATGACACTTGTTATAAATGTTCCAGTCTAGCACATCAGGAAAGGTTACAGCTATCACTCATCTCTGGGTTTTGAAAGGAGGGTGAGAGCAGAGCATCACATTCCTCCTCAGAGCAGTGTGCCCTGGAGCGTGGGAGGGGAACACCTGCAGCGCTGTGAGCACTGGGATGGAGGCAGGAGAGGGCTTTTGGAAAAAGTCCATTGAGCTGTCTTTTTCCTGCTCCATCCTGCCTGGTCCTGAAGAGGTGGCTCACAGCCCAGCACGTGCTCTCTCCACTCCCACTGTAACACTTTTCCTAGGATCATTGTTTACTTTATTGGAGTAACTGGCATGATATGGTACTTGCATTCTAATGTGTATTCCTATTTTTGAAGCACCTCTTTAAACTAACAAATGTTTTCTGAATGTGACCAGCCTTAGGTGCTAGTCCTGTAAAGATCAACTAAACTTAATCTCAGTGTCAACTTATGAATAGTGAAGTGAAGTAAGACCTTACTTTTTTAGAAAGTGAGATACACCTCCTACTTCTGACAATGTAGACTACCAGGCAAAATATGGGGATTAGTTTTCAGTCACGTCCTGTTCTTACCTTTTCGTGATGAATATTAGTATTTTACCAGGCATCTAGGTGCCAGTGGTTTTGTTTGGAATCTGTTTAGAATATTTACATTCATAAATCATTGACAATATGAGTCTTGGAGCATTTACTAATAAAATACTTACCAATAAAAAGGTTCCAAATAGGACCTTAGCTGCGACTGATCTTCCTGGCCAGAAAGTACTGTTGTTTTTGTTTGTGGGAGCTCATGTGTACTGGGACCTTGTTAAATCAGGCTGAACATACACAGCCCAAGTAACTCTGCTTTCCTGGTCACAGTTAACAGCCACCTGGCAATAGAGTGTAATTTTTGGGTTGCCCTTCTTGGAGAGAGGAAAAAACAGCAGACGCACTGATGAGACATCTGTTGCCAAGGAGGTTTTTATGCAAGGGGACTCAGAATAACACCAGAGTGGCTGATAGGAGATGGCCATGTAAGAACCTAGCACAGCAGAGAAAATGCCCTCTGCAAAAGCCCTGGGACTGTGGCCTGGTATCAGATGATCAACCAGTTAAAAACCACTGGAGGTCAGTGGATATTCACATGAGTATTTTCATCATCTGCCCAGTTCACTACAAATAAAAACACTAGGATAGCTGAACATGATATTTTGAGTTTGGATGACCTAGTCCTTAGAGTCTGCAAAGTTATTTTCCTTGGGAGTTACATCTATCCCTGCTGTGTTCTGGCTTTCTAGGAAGAGCTACTAGACTATACTGTCATATGAACCACCCTAATATGTGTCATCACCTCCAGCATTGTTTGACGTATGGAATTAGGTGAAAAGGGAGGCTGGTTTTAAGTTTGGTTGTTCTTTATTAGCTTATCTTAGTATGAATACCAAGATATCTGTCTACGTGCACCTGTGTGTGTGTGAGAGAGTCCATTGTGTGTGCACGAGTGTATGTGTGGGATGCGTGAGTGGCTGCTTCTAGGCTGTTAAGTGTCAATGGAATAAAGAAAATGTATTCAAAATACTTAAGTCAAAAATAGAAGGTGGTAAAAAGATTTATTCTATACAAAGCCTTGTCTGGACCACTTTAGAGAGACTTCTATTTTTTTAACCCTTCTATAAATGTTTGATGGCACTTGAAATATTCCTGCAATAAAATGTGATTTGTGTAAACATTAAAAAAAAGATTTTGTAATGTGAAACAATGAAAGAAAGTAATGTAATTTTTCTAAAAAACAAAAAAAAACCACAAACGAACGAACTTTGTATTATTTTCTTGATGGAATTTGTCTATTTGTCTTTGGAAAACTTTTTATTTCATTGAATGTGCCATAGTAGAGGTGTGTTTTTCTTTTTCTTTCTTGTTTTTTATTTTTACATTTTAGATTAAAGGAATAGCTGTGTTCCGACATTCCAAAATGCAAGATGACATAGCAGTCATGATTAAAAGGTTTGATTAGTAAGCTTCAATCATTGTTGCTTTTTTTGCACATGTTCTTCATTCCTCTACAGTGCAATATGTACATAGAGCACTTGCGGGTGTAACCTTGATCCCTCAGGGAAGAATACATATTTGTACAGGATTTTTTTTTGCCTTTTTTCTTTTCTTTCCTTTTTTTCTTTTTTTTTTTTTTTTTTTGCTAAGGAATGTCGATTGAATCACTTGTCTGTTGTTGAGGGGCAGCCAGATAATAATCCTAAACCACTGTCACAAAACATTGATTGTTTAAATTTTGTGCCCTTTTATTATTTAAAAAAGAAAAATAAAAGTTATTTTCTGACAGTTCTTTGTGCTGATTGGTGAAAAAAAGGGTAAATAGATTAAGCACCTTATGATTGACTTAACTGTGAATGACAATCCATCTCGTTATCAACAAGAGAAGCCCTATCATTTTGGAGCTGGGGTTTTAAGTCAGAAACTAATGTGCTCAGGGATCTTCTAAAACTTTTCAACAGGGTGGCCAGTACTGCTGGTGGAACAAATTACTTTTTAAAAAAATATGCTAGTATTTCTTCCCTTCCCCCTGCCCCCAGGCACAAGAGAACTGGATATTTTTTTTAACTAAATGCTCTATGCGTGCCTCATTCTCTTGCTCATTCTTGCAGTACAGCTGCTTTTTGGTTGGTATTGTGATCAAAACAGAAGTACTCCAAATAGTGCAAATATTTTGCAATTATATTTTAGAAAACAAATGCTGACCCACTAAATAAATGACTGAAATTAATTTCAATACCCTCTGAACATTTTTATAATGATAGGACAACTTTTCCAGCTGAAAATCAGTGTTCTGCAATAGGAAGTGGCTTTTTAGTATATAAATTATTATCAAAGAAAATGAATCAGTTTATGAGAATACAGAAAGAATGAAAAGGTCATGGTTAGTTCTCATCAGTGAAGTCACATAGAAAAGAGCACAGATCTGCAGGAATACAAGAACAACACTTCAAATGTTCTCTGTCATTATTGCAGACGTTCCATGGTAAAGCCAAAACCTGACTGGAAAGAAACACTGAGGCTGAATAAATTTTCATAACTAGTACATCAAATACAGCAATTCCAAGTGATTTTATAATGGCACCAAACCCAGCAATGTTTAGAAGTCTCCCAGTGCCAAACTATAGGATGCTTGAAGCCTGTCCCAGTTAGCTTTGTTTTATGGCTTCACATTCTTCTGAAAATGCAAGTAAACAACTATGAACAAAATGAGCATGACTGCAACACCTTGGTTACATTGGAAAGAGAGTGAATTTGATTTCTCCATCCAATGTGCCTGCTTGGAGAAAGCCCCAGTTTTCTGGTATTTTTGAGGGTTTTCCCCCCACGGGTATACAGCTACCAACTTCCCTGTTTATTAATAAAGAGGGAAACCATACTTACAGTTTCACAAGCTGACAGCTGAGTTTAGCTTGGAATGGCTTCCCAAGGCAGACTAGCGCTTAGCAAGTGTGATCAGTTGGTGTTCTGGCATCTTCAGCAGGAGAGAATTCCTATTGCTGATTGATAGCGGACCCTGTTCTTTACACACTTGCACATCAATTAAACACTCTTAGAACAGACAACCAATAAGATGTTTTAACTGTGTAGTGGGATGATCCAAGCATTACAGTATCTTTTTTTGGATTGGCATAGACAATCCCCAGTCTGTACTTGATGAACAAAACAAGTTACACAGTGTAAGCTGTGCAAATAACATGTATTTTTTCCCTAGACATTCCTAAACTCCTCCATGTAGACAAATCCATTAATATAAATGCCAGAAACAGCACTTACTACACAGTATCCAAAAATAATAAGCAATTTTCTCTTGAGTATGGAATTCTACCTGTGCTAGCTGATTCAGATTGCACAGAACATCTTTATTTTCCCTAGCTGGAGAAACATAACTATTAGAATTATTTTTAATTATTAATACTAATATTTATCACTTTTAAAGTTACATCCATTAATATATTTGAATATTAGCCTCTTTCTGTTTAAATATTTCTGTCAGTTAATCATATGGTGGAAATGAGGGCAGATGCATACAGATACCAAATACAACAGCAAAAAGAAAAGTTTTAAAATGTAAATGAGTATTTATTTTAAAATCCTTGCAGTATGTGCTTTAATTCTAGTACTGTGATAATGGCTTGCTACATAATGCTAAGTCACTGGACTTGAGGAGAAAAATACATAACATAATATACAGTCTTTCTCTGGAACTTTATTCAGGTACTAAATAGAATTTTAACATCTAAACAGAAGCTGTATTCTACCTTTTCCATCTATAATGTTGCTGTTTGTACTTTTTTTTCATTTTGCCTTTATCATTGGTAGAATATAGCAATAACTTTATAGCAATAAGTAGGCTATCCAAATAAGAAACAAAACATGATAAAGGCTTCAGATCAATACTCATAGGCTCACTTCTGCCACAATACTCACTTGTATGTCTTCCCTCATAACCTTATTACTTCTTTGAGCTGAACTCCACAATCAAGTTGTTCAACTTGATGTGTGACATCACACTTTGTTAACATCTGCATGTTTTCAGTGTTCACATGTCCTATGTATACTTGTGTTCCTATGTTAGTGTTTCTCAAGATTTCTGAAAGCACAATCTCTATGAGCTATATTTCTGCGCAGGGCTCTCTGTGTTGGAATAGACTTAGGTTTCCTGGGGCAGGGAGTGTGAATCAGCTGGAATGACTGGCAGCATTTCCCAGCTGACGGAACCAAGCTGCTGCAGGTACTTAGGAACTCTCCGGCTGCTGCAAATGCAAAGTGCAGTCCGCAGCCGGCTCTTGCAGCTCCTCCAGGCCGTGGGGCTGAGCTGCAGCTCCCGAGTTCCCTGCCCAGCACGCTCCTGTAGCCAGCACGAGCACATGTTCCGCGCTGGAGAGCGTGCACTGGACAAGGAACCGAGCTGGGTGTGCCCGGCCGGGTGTTTGGACCGTGATCTAAACACTTGGGCATCATCCAAACAACCCCTTGTGACTTTCGGTTTGAGAAACACTACCCTGAATTACCCCACAAAGTCTTGATGTAGATGCACAAACTTTACAGGAACTTGCAATCTGTAATGCTATCTATATCTAATGCAGAGAATTCATAAGCAATACAGTGAATTTTATTTCACAAAAAGGCATACGTACTGTACACCTTTTTAAATCCAAAATGTTCCTCATTTCTACATTGATTTAGAAACAAGGTACAGAACAGTGGTCACTATTTGAAGTATTAGGACATTAACTGGCTGCTTCTTTATATGTAACTGTATTGTCTGCCTGCTCCTTTTCTGGAGATGTGTTTTTGTATTGGATGTTTGGGCCAATGGGAGGCTTCAAGCTACAATGTATTTTCCCAGATTAAATATATTTAACATATGACAAACCCCAGACAAGGCTTTTTAAAATGTATAAAGAACTGCAGTGTTAGGTGGTTTATTTGCAAACTGTTTTCAATGTTGTCCATTTTTATGGCACCTTTAACAATATTCTTGTTTCCAAAGTACAAAAAAAAAAAAAAAGGTTAAAAATATTCTAGCCATAACTGAATGTCAAGCAATAAAAACAAATGACTTTTTGTGCATAGATTTAAAAGAAATACAAGTTTTAGACATCTGCATGTAAATGCAAATCTCTTGTTTACTGCTTTCTTAAACTTGAGCAACTGATTCCTTATTTTACTACTAATTTAAGGACTTGTAATGGCCTGTAAACATTTTATCTTGCTCTATTCTTTCAACTCTAACTTTGTCTCTGCTTTGGAGTCATAATATTTAATGTTGTTCTGCTCACCTCTATACAGTTAACTTTTTGCTTTCATTCTGTATAGATAAAATTATACTATAAACAGCCTACACAGTGCAAATATTTATCTGTTTATCAAATACCACATTATGCTGTATAATATCTGTTTTACTATATAATCTATTTTAGACATAGCTGTTTAGAACTAGAGTGTGCTATTTTTGTGTTTTTCTGATGTGTGGTGCTAGATAAGTTACTTTTGTGAACAAAAACAAACAAACCCCTTTTATTCCTAGACAATACCACCTTTGGGTCTTGTTAATTTCACTGAGTATAACTATATATAAATATATATATTTGTGTATATATATATATACACCAACATATGCCCAACAAGTACCTGTATCAGAGTACAAGATTTGGGACATGGTTTTCTCTTTAAATGCATAGTGTCATTATATAAATTATTCTATAGTATATTTAATAAGGAGAAAATTACTTCACCGGTACAGATACTTGATATCAAATGTAGAATTTTTTTCTACATTATTAACATTATTAATTATTAATGTTATTAAAATTGTTCTGTCCAGCTTGTTATCTTTTGGTTACTAAAACAGTCTGCCTGTATTGTATTAAAAATAAGAAAAACATCTAATCTGCCAGTATAAAATAATTACAAAATGCTGTCTGTCTGAAAGGGAGGTAGCTATTTGGCTTGTTGGGAGAATTCTATCCTGTTGTTGCATCGGAAATTTATAGATGTTATTCTGCTGGGTGCCTTCCTCCCTCCTCACTTTAAATAGGATCTGTACACGCTCAGACTGCGGATGTTACTGGGCCATGCCTACACACTTAACTCCAGATACTGTAAATAGGAATGTTCTGTAAATCTGCCGCGATGAATGGCTAAATTCAGTCCCTGGATATGCTTTATACAACCTGCATACATATCCAAGGACAGCCAGTAGCAACTAAAGTTAATTAAGAAGTGGAATTTGCAACGTTTTGTCAGGTATGGGGGTTTTGTTTTTATTTTTTCATGTATACCTTAATTTACGTAGTCTTATACCCTTCAAAATATTCCTATCCCCCTGTTCCTTTCATTCAAGATATTTTCATGTTCATTCTTAAAAACTGATGGATATCAAATATCTAACTAAGGAGGTAATTAACCTTTTAAATATTTATTAGAATTTTTCTGTAATATTACTGAATTTATAAGATCTTTAGCAAAGATTTTTGAGCAATTTATTAATAACAATGTTTCTGTTTACTGCACTTTTTGATAATAGAAGGTAGTGAATTTTAAAGCCATGGTTCTTGGCTTCCATGCACTGCTTTTATACCCTCAATCCAAGGAATATATATATATAAATAATTTTTTTTAAACAGCAAACATACTGTTGACCTAAAAACAAAAACAAACTTTACTGCACCATGGGTATATTTTCATAAGTGGAATGTTTAACTGCAAACACTATCAGGACAATTATAAAAACCTCTTGAAGCTACAATCTTATTTAAATATAAGCCATGACAATTTTGTTTTCCCTTCTTGATTTAAGTCACCTTTTGATATTTTCAAAGAGAGAAGGACTCACTCTTAAATTTGTACATACCAACCTATAGGTAATGCCAGGAACACATTCTCCCTGTTGTTTTAAGAGTTTGATATATTTATGCAAAACCATTTGGTTAACATTTATCCTCCCTCTTTACTAAATGTTCAACATACCAACGCCAGAATAAATGCTGATTACAAATATACATCAGATTGAAGATGAAGCACACAGACTTAAAAACCTCGTTGAGTGATATGCTCAAATTTCTGTAAATACACACAAGTTTAATGCAATTATACTGTACATGTAAATATGTGCTGTCTGTTATGTGTACAGTATGTATAAATTCCTTTTCTAGCCACAATAAAATGTAAGCCATCAAGAAGATGTGGTATTGTACTAAACCTTTGCTAATGATCTTTACCCAGTCACTTCACTTCTCCCTTCCATAGACCTTTCCAACTCACGATAGCCTGCTTATATCCAAGTTTGTTATTTTACTCGGTCCCGAAAAAAGTATTTTGATTCATTTTGTAAATATAACTGTAAAAATAAGAGATTTAATGTTGTCTTTTAAATACTCCAATTTTCATTCTAATATGAATGTTGTTATATTGTACTTAGAAACCGTACCTTTAATATTACATTACCTTTATTAAGTGCATTGAACACATCGATTTTAGATGTGCTTTATGTACTCTTATCCTGTAATAAAACTTCAGCTTCTAATGGAAAAATGTCTTAATTTTTTTGTCAGTATCATCTTCCTTGTTTTTCTGAATTATAGTTTATTAGGTTTATTCCTTAAGGGATGCACTGATGTAAAATTAGACTACACATATATTAGAGCTGGTTGAGCACGTACGCCATGTTTTGTTAGGGAAACAAGATGACCTCCAGACACCTCTTAAGCTCCCCTTTTGGCCCACGAGAGCTTTAAACCTCCTCAGAATGAACGTGGATTAATGTAGCTTCCCTCTGTTTGAAGGTGCCTTGCTTGAAACCACAGTTCACCGCATCAAGTGCAAAATACAAGCAATTTGGCACAAAACCCTCCCAGTGAGCACTCCCAGCAGAAACACTGCTTTAGGTGAGATCTAAATGAGGATTTGGTTATTAAAATTGAAGTTTTAATACAATTTAGACATCAAAAGTCAAAGGTGCCACTCCCCTCTGCTGTGCTAACTTTGGGAATACCTGAATGTGTCAGCAGCATGCTCGGTCTTAAGATTTCAGGCATGTGAAATTCTCCTTCTGCACCTACTCAGAAATGCCTCAAGTCTTGACAGAGCTTTTAACAGCTCAGTATTTATATGCCTGACCATAGAATTAGATTCTAGCATTCATCTTTGAAGCACTGTATCTGGAAGCAGCCTTCACCTACAGATCAACTCTACAAAAAAAGTAGTGTAAGTGGTAACTCCTAGAATGGGAGCACTAAGCAGTGCCATGTGTTCTACAGCAGCTCCATGTCTACAGCAGTAAAAACACTGAAAACCCAGATTTAATTTTCTTATCCTCAGGACATGATCCTGCCCAGTTTTCCCAGACACAGGAGAGTTCCTAACCATCAACATAAAGGTTAGGGAACAGCTTTGTAAAAAACTGTATAGTTCTATTTAAAACCCAGGAACTTTTCTGAAGTGAGACAAACTGAAGACTCCCTCCTGTGCCTGCCCATAAGGAAACCATTAGGAAAGCTGAACTGTACATGAGGAGGTGGTGGGTTTGACCTCTGATTATTTCACAGAACCACAAAACTGCTGAGGGTGACAGGAACTTCAGAGGTCACAAGCAGGGTGTCCTCAAGCTGGTTGCCCAGGACCATGTCTAGCTTTTGAATATTTCCAGGGATGGTGACCTGTTTTGTCACCCTCACAATGGAAACCTGTTTCCTGATGTTCATGTTTGCGTCATGGAAGTACAAAGATCACCAGTAAGAAGTAGCAGTATTTTATTTAAAAAAAAAACCAAAAAACAAACAAACAAACAAAAAAAACCCCCAAAAACCAAACAAGAACAACCAACCAACCAGATACTGCAGGTTTTAGAGAGATTCAGCCTGAAGTAGGATTTAAGCTGCTACATTCACCAAGCGTTCTCATAATTCAGAACTGCTAGCATACCTGGGTTGGGAACTAAGATCACTCCTTCCAAGGGCGGCTGGGCTCTGGGTAGGTCTATCCTGGGAGAGAACATCTTTCTGCTTCTCTAAGATAAACAAATCAAGAGGGCAGAATTAAAATCACTATCCTTAAAACTGATCTGTAAGCAAGCTGAAGACTCCCTTGTTTGGTGGGTTTGGAAATCAGTCTGAATCATCTCTGGGTTTTCCCAGAGGTTTGTGTAATGGTGCCCCACTCTTATCACATGACACCAGGGACTCGCTCTGCTCTCATCACTCCCCCATCCTTAGAGCAGTGACCGGCATCACCTTGTCATGTAACACCACAAGTAAATGAGTTTCCATCACCCAAACCTATGGGTTCTGAGAATACCCGAATTCCAAATTTTACCACACCGGGAAGCCTGCCTATCCATTAAAAAAGATTTTGCGGCGCTGCTCACGAGAAGTGAGCCAGGGAAACTGAACGTAGCCTCCCCTATGGGCACCTCACCTCCTGCGCCTCCAACCCCTCAGTAACAGGCTGCCCCCCTACCTCTGCACACCCAGAGCGGGAGGGGCCACCCGGTATACCCACCCTCTGCTTAGGCCCCACCTCTGAAACACCCGGGGAGGGGCGGGATGTGCCGCCCAAGACCTCCACCTCCCGGCCAGACCACGCCCGTGAACACGCACTGCACAGCTCCGCGCCATCATCCGCCCCGCCCGCCACAAAATGGCAACCGCACTCTGAGGCGGTACTCCAGCCCGTGCCTCTATTGGCTGGCTCAGAACACCTGACCCAAGCGCCGGGCGCTGATTGGCCAGTGCCCTGAGGCGGGCTCGCACGGCGCTGAGACGAGGAGCCGCGGAGTTGCTGCCCTGAGGGCTTTGCCAAGATGGCGGTCGCGGGGCCGCCGCTGACATGGTGAGCGCGTCTCCGCTCTTTGGGCGGCCTGAGGCGGGGGCCACGGACGCAGCTCGGCGCAGCCCCGCCGGGAGCAGGACGGGCGGAGCTCCCGGGGAGCGGGGCGGGCTCGGTTCCCGCCCCGAGGGCGCGTGCGCCATTTCCCGTGGCTCCCGCCGCGGGAGAGGGCGGAGCGCGGGCGGCCCCGCTCGTACCTTCCGCAGTAGTTAGGGAGCCTGGGGTTGTATAAACCCTGTTCACTTGAACGGCTGTATTAGAAAAGAATAAAAGGCAATATAGAAGATCAAATTAGCGTAAAAAACAACCAAATCTTTTCTGAAAAGCTAAAACTGGTGTATTTTTCTCAAAATTTCCAGCGATTTCAACCCAAAGTTTGTTTTTGATTCATAAACCTGTGAAAGTGTGAAACTTCATCAGAATTTCTCTCACCATACCTAAAATTGATGTCTTGTATTAATGAAATTCTTTTGTTCTGTTCAGAATATATATTTTACTACCAAATAGCATAAAGCATTAGTTACAAACAGAACTTTCAAAAAGAGGAACAAATGTGTAGGTGGCCTTTTTTTTTTTTCATATAAAATAATTCCTGGTTTTGTTTCTCAGCAGCAGGTATGACCTTTAATATTTGTTTTGCAATAGATTTATTTTTAAATTTTATTTTATTAGGGATAGTCCACCAAAAAATGGCCAAGAAGTATTTTTCTCCCATGAACTTTATGAAAAATATTCCTTGTCTCTGAGCCTCTCTGAACTCTGGCGTTTATCAAACAGGTATATTATTTTACCATTTTCTGCTATTTGTTACCGTGCTATGGGTACATCTCCATGGTGTTTTGGGGAAAGCAGCATGTTTCTGGAACACAAGGATTTGTTACAGCTGTTGGCCTGTGCTTTGTTGTGAAACCTCAGAGCAGGAGTCCAGGTTGAGTGCTTTGCTCTTGGAAATGAAATTGTGTGAATACAGGTGGTGCAGGTAGTGTTGTTTCTGCACTTTTGGTGTCATTTACGTATTTTCTTAGGTTGAGGAAGTAGAATAACATTTCACATAGTGAGAAGTATGGCCTGTACTGCTAGGTTCTCAGCATTTGGAGGATTGTATTTAGACTTCTGGTTTAAGAAGTTATTAAGCTGATAGGGGAGGTGAACGTGACACCTGGTGCATGAACCTTCACTCTGGGAGGAGTGTGGATGGGAAACCGTGTAAGTGGGGAGTTCAGCATGTGGGGAAATTGTTCAGAAGGGGAATAACTGTGTTCTTATGAACTGACAATGAGAGTGTGCATTTGAGGGGCTGTTACATCACATGGCTTCATCTCCCATCTTTAGCTAGAGAACACTGTTCTAGTTCATATCTTTTGGAGCAACTTTCTGTGAATTGGTAAGAGCACAGCCTCACAGCTTGTTACTGGCACATCTGATACTGCTGTGGGATTCTTCCTTAGAAGAGTTTCTGGAGTGGACCCTCAAGAGTGGGGACTGTGGCCAGCTGTTTGTGGTTTGAGTAGGTTCGCAGCCAGAAGAAGCCAGAGAGGTTGCACCTGGTAAAAATCAGAAATGGATGGAGCTGGCTTGTGTGACCAGAGTCAATAGGAAGAGAAATTACAACTGTTGAAGCAAGTGTGGAAGTAAAAGCTGGAGGAAATTTGCTAATTTTGGGGAGTTTCTCATAGATATTTATAAAAGTGCATGTTCTCTTGGTGCAGGAGCAGTGAAATGAAGGGGAAAAATTTAAGCTGTCAGCTCAGATAAAGTATAATGCTGTAAATATGGACAGAAAAGCTCTGTCAGATTATTTTGGTTTGCACCCCAATGAAGACTGTGACAGCAGTGCATAGTGAAATGATCTTGATGTGCTGCCATTTCATTCAGTGCTGAATATAGCCAATTTAAGCTGCTAGAATTTCTTGATGTTCTTACACTGGCATATCTGAGTCAGCATCTTGCTGCTGCTACTGCTTAATTAAATTTGCCAGGTTGTGCCACAAGGATGGACACATTCTCATATTTACAGAGACAGCTGTGAAGTGTTATTAAGAACTGTGGATGTGATACTGCTGGGTTTGAATGACACTTGAGCTGTTTTCTGCTGCTGAAATAGTATCTTAAAAATATGCTTTTTCCAAGATCAGCAGTTAATGTTCATTTTGTTAGCCTTAAGTATTTTCTCTCTTAAGTAAAATTATTTTAAATAGACTAGGGGTAGGCTGCTTGGCATTTGTTTACTGGAGCTGTTCTAAGAACGAGCTTTATGTTACTTCTTTATTGTTGTTAGAACAGCCATGCCCCTTGCCCTAGTCTACTATTATTTTTGGTGACCGATTCCAGCATTGTTTAGAGTAGAAAATTAAATACTTGATTTGTGTATGCTGTAAGAATTTCTTCATTGAAATCTGGAATTTCTGTTACAATGAAGTAATTTTAATTTTCTTCTTCTGCAGTGAAGGAAAGGCTTTTTCTAGTCAAATCTTTCTCCTTTACTATCAGAACTGACTGACAAGTCTGATCTTTCTGAGTGCAGTTTCTGAACAGTGGTCAGCAGTGACTGATGAAATGTGGTGATTCTTTATCCTTTCATTAATAATGTGTGTTTCTAAAACAAAGAATGTGTTTCATATTTAGCTTGTTAACACTATTTAAAAAAAATAAAAATAAAACCCTAGCTTTTTTGTTTGTTTGCTTTTAAACCAGTTGCAGACCTGCTGCTGGCACTAAGGGTTAGTCTGATTGTACTGGTGAAGTTTTAGAATAAGAACAGTCCACTGGCACAGATTGGAATTGGAATAACACTGTTTCTCAGAGCTTGCCCAGCTGCCCTTATTATTTCTGACTAATATTAGTAATAATGTGAAAGCTGCAGATTTGTTCATTTGTTACTTTTTTTTTTCAGAGAGGCAAAGAAAAATGTGGAGGCATTGGCAAACTCTTCAGAAAACAGACAGGCTTGTAGCATGCAGGCTGCAGAGTCACTTGAGGGGGAGGCTAAAAGCCCAGCTGATGAGCATCCTCTCCCAGAACCCAGACTCCCCTATCCATTCACCTCTTGTTTGACTGAGAAGGAGCAGAAGACATACTTGTATCTGATGACTAAGTTCTCAAAAATAAGAAACCATTTCCAAGTTAATGAGGCAAGCCAAAGGGAATTTTTCACATACATGGTAAGATATGAACGTATGACCATCACAGAGGGAGTTATACATTGTTTTTTCTTACAAAGAATAAAGGAAAAGGGAAAAATTTCTTTTGAGTTCAATGTCATAATGAATTTGTCATAGAATTCATGGTCTTCTGAAAGGTAATAAAGGTTTGAAGTATTCAGGATAAGCTTTAATAGAAATTGAAAGTGTATTTGGTAATTTCATTGAAATTGGGCTTTTGGGGCTTTTTTGTTTTGTTGTGGCTTAAGTGATCTAAACAGCTGAGGATAAGTGTAGGTCTTTCAAAACTGACCAAACAGCCCCCCAGTCCCCAAAAAACCCCTTTCTTTCTGAGGAGGATGTTAAAAGTTGTCCTTACTGTGATTTTAGCATTTCATAGTGGCATGTAGCAGTCTCAGGTGGTGTTAGGCTGTGGATGCACTTTGATGAGATGTTTGCCAGCTGTGGGAGCCTTGTTCATGAGCAGGGGAGGGTCCTGTGTGCTGCCCTGCTGTGCTCACACAGGGGAAGGGCTGAGCTCACCCTGCTGCTGAGCCTCAGCAGTGTGTTTAAATGGCCACCTTCATGTTGGGTGGGAGGATCATTTTAGTTGAGTCCTGCAATGTAATTATTTAGCAAAATGTTTTGAGCCATTGCATTTGGGTTCCTGTGCTTCCTTATTAATTCTACTGTCTTTATTTTATGCTGTAACAACTGAAATATTGTTTCCAGACACATCAGTAACTACTGTGTTGTTGTTACTTACAATTTCTCATTAAATCAGAGCTCAGATATATTTATGACTTTGCCATGTAAACTTCATCAACTATGTCTTGTAACCTCTCTATTTATAAATCACTGTATCAAAGGAAACTCGCCGTTTGTTGAGGATGGTGTGTTGTTGGTTTGGGATTCTTTTAAAGGATATGGGCCTTGCAAAATTTTTTTTTTACTTAAGTGAAACTGAACACTTGTCAAATTGATTAGCAAGTGGAATCTATTCCTTCCCTCATATCATTACCCATACTGTCTCTCTGGAAATTTTGTTGGTTACATATTTAGTATAGAGGCTTCTGTTTTGTCTTAAAAATAGATTTTTCCTTCCCCTAGCAAATGAAAGAAGTAGTAAACAATGAAATTGCAGAATTTATGAAATTTGCCCAAAACGCTGCAAAGAGCTGCGCCCAAGATTATGATGCCATTTCTGAAGATGCCCTGCGTTATACTGAGGTAATTATCAGTGCCATGCTTAATTCCAGCCCTTCTTAAAAAATCATCTTGGGTTCATGATCAGGGTATGTGCAAGTGCTCAAGGGATATGATGTTCCCTGCCCTTCTGACTGCTGGTGGGATGAGATGGGGATGTGGCTGTTCCCCTACACTGCAGTGGGGCTTGGCCCGTGGGTCATTGGAGCCAAAAAGATGTCATAGAAGAAATGACTGCAAAAATATTTATTCATCAGATAAATAAACTGCTTCTTTACATTCAGGAAAGGAGAAGCTGCATTTAAGTGTGCATTTCCATTAAGAAGTGGCTCCTAGAATGTTAAGCTTACCTTCACAGGAAAGCTTAGTAGTATGTCACAGTAGCATGTTATAAAGTGACTTTAATTGGAAGTTACTCAGGCTTTAATCATAACCCTCTGCAAGTTCATGCTGTGTTAAATATCCACCTTGATGATTCGAAGATCAAACATGAATGCAGCTTCATGCATCATTCTTGGGTTTATGGCATGGTTGTGAAAAAAGTTCATTAAACTTTCCCATTACTGGGTTAACACAGAGTTTGGGCACATGTGAAGACAAACATCTTGCTTTCTTTTTATCTTGCCCCCTTAATATTGGGATTGGCTTTGCAATTTTGTATCTTGTTATCTGGTCACAAAATTTGTCTTCAGACTTCAAGTCCTACTTATTGTTAAGAAAATGAACTTAAAAATTAAATAGAGGCCCGTATTTTGTTTTAACCAATATCTTGCAGAAATAACTCATTCAAGTTACTAATAAAATCTAAATATCCTAAATACCTAATTCATGTATTATCAAAAATTATGTAGAGTTGACATGACAGTGAGTTTCAACACAAATGCCATCCTATGCCTTTACCTTTGTGACTTTTGCCTAGGCTTGGTGTGTGCTAGGTGGTAACACAAAAAAAAGTTACTTCCTCTAAAAGCCAAGATAACTGAAGAGAAAATTACCTGATTTAGCACATTTCAGACTGTACTAAACTGCATGTTTTTAATGATTGGCCTGAGTTGTGTGCATACATTGTCAGCCTTGCTTATGAAGGGCTGAGGAGAATCTGGAATATATTACAGTGATTGTGAGAGTATTATAGATCTGTATTGGTACCTGTAAGTTTTTAAATGCCACTTGAAATTGCAGAAAAAAACTTTTCAAAATTAAAAATTCCCCCCAAAATCCCCCTTTCTTATGAAAGATACAAATGCATAAATAATTTTTCTTTTTGTGTTAGGAATTGCTACATGCATGTATTGGACATGTGCAGAAGTATCCAGAGTTTTACACCCTGCAGGAGATCATGAGTATCATGGGAGGAAAGTTTTATACACAGCTGACCTTTAGGCTGGAAAAAAATCTTCTTGCAATGGTAATACCTTATGTACACAGATTGGGTTTGTGGGGGTTTTTAAGTAGAATTACATCAGAGTTGTGTTAGGCAAGGATTAGGGATTTTTGCGACTATTACTCAGTTTTTGAGTTAGAGGTTATAATTTATAATTTAAATTATTAATTAAAACTTTAATAAAATTATTTTGGTAGTAAGTCTGTTAACCCCTTTTCACCAGATGTTTGCCATAAAAAGGTTACATTAATACTATGTTTTCTCATATCAGGTAACTTTATAATGGATCTCTGTATATTTCTAATATTTTTCTTAATAAGAAATGCAGTGTTAGGTGAGCATGATTGCTGTGAAAGCTATTTTTTGATGCTGCTTGATTTCCCCCAGGGTACAGCAAGACGTGGTGAAACAGATTTCCATTCCATGCCTGTTCAGCTGCCCACTGATTATAGCACTGTTGCATCTATTATAACCCCGGAAAAAAAGGCTCATGTTATGCATAATGTAAGTAACCTTTTTATTGTTATTTTTAAGGCATATTTTTTACAGAAGTGCAATCTGATCCTTTTTATGTGTTGAACAGTTTTTAGACTGCTTTGGACCATTAAATAGCTGGTATTTCTGTTTGTGTTCTTCTACTGCGAAAATCAGGGAGTTTTCATTCTGTTGAACTGAGGTTTTTGACTGTTTATTCCACATAATTTTTTATCAGCTATTTTAAGGAGTTTCTTCACATATCTAAAATCAATCTTTAGACAGAAGCACTGTAATTTCAGAGCCACTTGGTGAAGAAAGGAGCAGGGGTGATGCAGGAGAATGGCATAAGCCTCAAAGATGTTAGTGCTGTAAACAGAGCCCTTCTGATGATGTCTGAGGTGATAGGAAAAAGAGCATGGCTGGGCTTTTCGTACTTCTCTCATGCTCCTGGGCTCCCATTATCTTCTTAGTCCTTGATGATGTTCTTCAACCTCATGAACATTCCCAGCCTCTTTCCTTCATGGAAGTGTATACTTGTAAAATTTAACAATTTTATTATTCCAGTTCTGAATTTGTATTCTTGATGGGTTTATATTTGTTTTAAGGTTCTTTATAGCTAATCAATATTGAAACAGCTGTGCAGTTTTAACCGTACTTCAATATTAGATTCTTTATTGTGCTGTTGCTTAACTTGTAAGAAGATCTGTTGTGTATATTTGTGGGTTAATCTGGTCTGGGAGATTTTTTTTTTGCTTCAACACGCCACCATATTTCGGAATTATCTAAATTCCTGTTCAACCTAGTAATTCAAATGTGTCTAAATTAACTGAAAACACAAGTTAAAAAAATATATTTTCCTATGCTGCAAAGTGAATGCGTTGGATTAAGCTGAAAACCTTCAGGGATTTTTTTTCTCCTTCATTTCATATTGAAGCCTGGTAGTCTGGACTTTTTTTGGAGGTAGGGGCTTTATATATCCATTTTTGGTTGGGTTTGGAGTTTTTCTTGTAAATTTAAATTTGTGTATTTCTTAAAAGAAGAACTTTGGAAGAAATAACTTTTTTTTTTTCTTTTTAGAATATTAGTTCAGATTCAAATGCAGAAAAACTTGCTTTGAAATATTGTCCTCACGTTGTTTTAAGTGATCAGTCGTTATTTACTTTACTGAATAATCACGGACTGAACTACAAGGAACAGTGGGAAATTCCAGTTTGTGTTAAAATGGTCACTGTTGCAGGTATGGGATGTTTTTGTTATTAAAACTACGGTGGGGAGGGGGGGCTTGTTGAAGAAAGCTGGAAAGCTGATCCAGGGACACTGGATATTGTTTCCTATACCTTTTTCCACCTTGTTACTGAGAATAGTAACAACCTCTGCAGTTACCACCGTAAACTGTTGAATTTGGACATTCAGCTATTTTCCACCTGGGGAAAAAAAGCCAAACCCAAAAAGCAGTTAAAACCAGTTTTGCTTTTCAAAACTGTAAATTGTTGTTCTTGGAAGGAAAACAACTGCATGAAGCTGTTAAAATTATCAAGTGAACTGATTTCAGTAAAATATAAAACCAGGGAAATTCTGAAATTTTATGTAAAAGCAAAGAGCAAACATTTTCTGGAATTAAAAGGATCTATTTACATCATAGCATAGTAAATAAGGAATGAATGTCCATGAGGATAATTTTCAATTGCATCATAAAGTGTTGAAACTTTATGATGAACTCATCTGTTTTAGTTTCCTTGTCAAACACTTCTTCAGTAATCTGAACATAAATTTCCTCCCTTACACCTTTTTTTAAGCATAGTATGGTTTATTCAAATATTTATAATGTTTGTTGTGTTGGAATGTCCTTCTGTGCTTATACAAGTTCATATAGCAGACTTAGAGATAGTAAATAAGCTATCAAATACCTGCAACGTTTACAAATTTTCACTTTTCTATGGAAATTAAATTACTTTATCAGTAAAGATAATGCCTGATTCCTTTTGAAACAGCATTACAGTTTTTAAACTTAATCTTTGGATCCAAAATTAACACCTAAAGGGCATTCAGATGGTGGTAGAAATATACCGTGGTTCTTGAAGGGTTTCCCTGCACCTTCCTTTTCCATGTTTCCCTGTAACCAACCCCTCGCTGTAACTTAGTTTTGTTCATAAAACAGGGAGGCTGTGTTCACCATGTGTCTTGGCTTTCTCTGCTGTGATGGGCAGGGTATTGCTTTTATTTTTTATTTTTGGGTGATTCATATGTGTAAGTGTGTTAAGGTGCAAACCAAGGAGTGGGGCAGCAGAGCCTGGACAGAGTTAAATGATTAGAAGAGAAAGAAACAGCAGCTATCTCTTGGGAAATGAGACTTTAGAAAAAAGAATTGACTTTCAAACAAGGAAGAAGAAAAGATATTTTTGGAAAACAGGATACATTTGATGATGCTGTATAGGAAATGATGAATCCTCAGTTCTTATTTTATAAATTCTCTACTTAGAACTGCATTTGAAATACGGTCAGCTATTAATGTGGTGTGTATTGCTGCTGCAGGATCATAATAATTCACACCATATCTGGACATACTTTTATCTTCTGTTGTTAATGAATGAAAGGATCATTCTTCATTTCTTCTGGTGTGTATGTGCAGTGGATTTGACTGTAATTGTAAGCTGAAAGATTTATTATTTGAATTACATAAGTCTTTCTTCCTTTCATTTAATATGTGCTCAATCTCTTTTCATTCTTGAAAAGGTAGCAAACCAGCTAAAGTGGTTTTTGTTGATCCACCTCTGCTGAGAAAAGAAATGACAGTACGAGAGAAGAATCAAATGTTCCATGAAGTTCCAATGGATTTCCTAGCAACTAAAACATCTTATGTTCCAATTTCTGATGTATCAATGGACAAACCAAGTGAGGACAACCTGTTTCAGTGGGATGTATGTAGATTCACATGTTCTTAAAAATAAGCAAAACCAATTCCTGTGTTAAAATTCCTAAGTTGCTTTTCCTGTGATAAAGAAAAATTTAGGTTTTCTGTTGGTGGTTTTTCTCTTGCTGAGTTAGACCCTGTTAGCAAATATCTGTCAAGTTCCATGCTACTACATGGGCATCTCAGCTTTAATGTTTACTTCAATAAAATGTCTTTTGATCAGTTTGCTTTGGTGGAAAAAAGTTTTGTGAACTTTTACTCTTTAGAAAGACCTTTCAACTCTTGGACCCAGGATATTCAACAGTAAAAAAGAAAAATTGGTTTTTCAATTTTTCAATTATTGCTTCTCTTTTCTAACAGTCAAATATGGATGGTAGAACATTTTTTGTATTTTCAGTTTGGCAATGTCTTGTTTCCTGGTTTGTTTTATTGTTTTGGCATTTTTTAATTTTATTACTTTCTCATCCCTGTGGTAAGGTGTGTTCTGACACCTACCAGTGCAGGACAGTTCCTCCTCCAGATGACACAGGGATGGACTTCGATGATGATCTTACAGAGCTTGAAACTTTCGGAGCAACGACCAAGCTCTCAAGAACTTGTAAAATGGAAACTACTTTTCCTGCAGCTACTAACACTGCTAAAATTTTATCTCATGGTCTAAAAATGGAGGGGAAGAATTCATCTACCATAAACAAAGGAGATGAAGAAGAGAAAAACACCCTTTCTGAACAAGAAGGTTCAGCATGTGCCAGCGTGCCGCTTCCATCATTAGATGGCACTCCACGCTTCAGCCTTCAAGAACATTCTCCTTGTAAAAGCTTTCAGTCAGCAGAGGTAGGACTGAGCAAAGCACTGGATGTCATGACCAATGAAGTATTGGACAATGAAGCAAAATTAAATCCTCTATCTGTTGCAGTGAGTTCTGAGAAAGAGCCTGATGCTGTACAGAAAAAAGAGACTTACACTTCTTCATGTGGTAGTGACACGGATGAAGAGCGTTTGGTGATTGATTCAGAATGTGAAACCACTGCTTCTTGCAAACCAGCAGAGGCTGCCAGATCTCCTTGCCCTATCCAGAGTCCTTTAGCAAGCATCAGTGACTGCTCAGATACCATGGATCAGGGGAAAAAAGCCTCCAAGAAACTTCCAAGAAAGTTATCCAAAGAATTGGATCCTGTTGGGCAAATTTTGAAAATGCAAACTGAACTTCTCAAGTCCCCTTCCCAAAAACCTCATGAGCCAGTGGTGAGCTCTGATAATTCTAATGCTGTGCCAGCCCAGCTGCCTCAGTCTCCAAAAACATTGGTGGCCTCCAGCACAGAAACTGTGCCAGCCCCAGCCTCCAATCCCCCCGGCTCCTCTAGAAATACCTGGACATGGCTTTTTGAGAGCATGCCAAAGAGTAAGTGTGGTCATAATGTAAGGAGGAAAATTGAACTCAGTGTGTCAATAGTGCTTCTCTTTACATCTATTTAGAGATGTGGCTCAAGTTAACAGTACCTTTTCTGTGTGGGAATTACTGTCTCACACACATAAGGGAGCACTGGGAGACGTTTGTTCACAGAGGTGAATGTGAAGTACTGTTTTACTGTAGAGAAATAAGTTATACACAAGGTTCTTAAGAAGATAACTCATTCCACTGCCAAATTATTTATTTTTGCATGGAAATTTAAATATTTGAGTAGTCTAGTCTGCAAAAGTAGTTTCTTGTCAATCAAAAGTAGGATTATTTTAATTTTTTGTAGAATAAAAATTAATTAAATTGTGCAATTAAAAATAGGGGGAAAATTAAATTTGTATATCTTAAGTTTGAGCTTCCTGCTTCAGTTGCTGTTGCCTAACTCTCAGCACTCTGTCCCAGAAGGCAAATGAGGATTCATTACAATCCACCTGTCCAAGTTTTCATTAGCTGGGTATTGAATCTATGCTGCACCTGGACCTTAGCCCAGAATTACAAGTTGTGAAGATCCTGGGGACCATGGCCCTGGAGGTTTTACCTCACGTGCCCAAGTTGCATCTGAACTCTGTACAGCTGAAGTTAGAAACACTTTATTGTGTTAGATAAATAGGCAGGAAAGACTCAGATATTTAATTCCAACAAATCTTTGCTTTTTGGTTGGAAAACATGGTTGGTGTTTTCTGAGTTGGCATGTATTTGATCATGTAGGAATTAATTACTTAATCTATAGGTTAACACAATAATGCCATTGTATTTGAAACTCTGTTATCACTGCCTACATTTTTATTACTTTGACTGAATAATCACTGAGACCATGTCTCCTTCCTGAGTTTGAAAGGCTGAGAGGCATGATGCTTTATTTCTCTGTGTTAAAAAGATGGAGTATAGGATTCAGATGTTTTATAATAGAATTTTTTTAAATAGAGATTGTGATACCAATATTGCCAACATGCTGAAAAATGAGTGTGTAGGAATAGAAAGCATTATTGTGCAATTTGAAAGTTCTATAGCAAGCTGACTTTGCATGTCTATTTTGCACAAAGCCAGGTTTGAGTTATATATTTTACTAACAGAAAATAATTTTCAGTTCCTTGGATAATATCTGCCACAGTGTTCATGCACATAAACTCTAAATTTAATGTTAAAAATGTATTTGTTCACAGCACTACAGCAATCCCTATTTGTAGCTGTAGCTTTGAGACATATTGCCACATAGCTGCCAGACAAAACATTTTCAGCAAACCAATGTGGAGTCTACTGTGTTGATTTGAAATCTTTTGTTAAAATGTTTCTAAGGGTTGAAGGGATGTTTGTTCAAAGCTGCCCTGAGAGATGCAGTAGCACCTCTTGAATGTGCTGGTGTCCAGATTGAGCTGTGATGTGGAGACTTGTGCTGCCATCCAGACCTGAGTTACTTCAGTGCCTCATGAATGGATGGCAGCTCTCAGGAGCCATTCATTGGAAATAAAATATTTCTCTCCTTTGTGCTGACTATGGCTTAAAAAGCAGCTTTTGAACTATATTTACACAAGAATAGAGTCTCACATTTGGACTTCTCTTTTTGTTTGCCTGAGAAATCTAATGATATGGGATTATTTAAAAATATACCCCTAAAGAATGATCATTTCCCAAATGTACTTATTTTAATTTTTTTTAATATATGAATTTTTTGTGCCTAACAAAGTAGTTTTCACCCCTAAATCATAGGAAACAAAACAGATCCTAGAGTAAAAAAAAACCTGAACAAAAAACTCTACTGCAAGGGAACAAAGCTAATCAGCTTCATTGTAAACAATGTCCAAGCTTGTAATTTTCTGGTTTATTCATTTTCTCTAGCAAAGCTGCCAAGTGAACTTCAGCTGCTCGAGGAAGACCCTTCAGAGTATCAAGCACCTGAGGAAGGCAATGTTGTGTACAAGCTCTTCAGTTTGAATGACCTGTTGTTAATCGTGCGTTGCAGTGTGCAGAAAGTCAAGTCACTGACACAGTACCAGAAAAGGAAAAAAGCCCAAAAGGTAAAGATTTTGTTTTCAGCATTTTTTGGTTTTATTTTTTTAAACAGTTTTGCTCAACTGGCATTTCTGGGATTCCCAGTCCTTGATAGCATTTATGCTATCACTGAGACAGTTGGGACTGTGCAGTGTGTCTTCTGTAAGTAAGTATTTGTCATAGCAGGACAGGGAAGAATAACTTGTGAGTTCTTTAAAGCTACTTAATTAGAAGATAAGGAAGTGATTCTCCATTTTTACTACAGTAATATGCCTGGGTAAAGATTCTTATATTAAAAAAATGTAATTTTGAACTATTCTTAAAAGTTAATGGAGTAATTAGGGGTTTGGCCCAAGACTTTGAGAGTGTTCATGATCATAAATACTTTAAAGCAGGATTCACCCTTGCTATCATGCCTAGTTAAGCAGAGAAATAGGAGATAAAATGAACAACAGAGAACACAAAAAGAAATTCTATTTGTTCTGCTCGAAAATACTGTGGCATTTCTTAGCAAGTAGTTTATCTCATGGAGTTAATTGGTTTGAATGCATCTGTAATCAAAATACTCCTTGCAGCATGAAGAGAAGGAAACTTTATTTTGTAATTCTTTTTTAAGAGTCATGTGAATCATTCAGCAAATTTGTTGTGGTATGTCCCTCCTGAGAATCCCAGAATTACAGCAGGCAGGTGTTTTGTGATCTGTCTATGCTTCATTGAAATGGAAATAATAATTGTAACACTGATTACATGCCAAGAGTCTGTGCTTAAAATATTATTTTGAAGAAATCCCATCTTTTTGCTATTGATCCACTGCTCATAAATGCCTGGGAATAACTGCTTCATTATTCAGAAACCAATCACTTGTTTACTTATTTTCTTTTAATTTCTGCTGAAATTTAAACTGTGCACTGTCAGTGAGAATTGACAGTGTTCATTAACTCACTAGTTAGGGTAGCCTCTGATTTCAAATGAGAGTCCAAGCATTAGGTTCTAATTTCTAATTTTAAGTGAGATTCTGACAGGAGTGATAAATTGCAGAATTCTGCTAATAATAGGCTAATTAGAAATGTTGTGTGTTTTTTCTTAAATTGCTGCAGAGGGCAGTAGAGCACAGAAGTCTAAACTTGAAATTAATTTAGTCACATGGAAAAATTACTAAGTGTCAGAATATTATTATTTGTAAGAGCTTGCCGAGGCCTTTTTTTTTTCTTTTTTTTTTTTCCCTGTCGATTTCACGTTTCTCTACATAAAGTCTCTGTACTCTAAAGTTTGTACTGGGGATTTCATAAATTGTGAATCTTCAAACAAAATCTATGAAATGTCTTTGTTACTTCAGCTATGGTGGAGGACTGTGGTTATTATAAACTACAAAATGTGGTAAAGTTGTGGATGTTTTTGGACAGTGAGTGCTAATTTTTCTCTTATCTTCTCTTTTTCAGCCAACTCCCATATTCCTGTTGCCAAAACTAGAGTACCAAGCGTACTATGGTGTTGAAGCTCTTACAGAAAGTGAAGTGTGCCAGCTATGGACACAGAGTATGCTGCATTCTAAATCCTTATTTTATATTGGTAAGTTCATGTTTTGAATTTTTGCTTAATACACATATGTGTGAGTATTTGTAGAATAACAGAAGAGATACTTATTTATTAAAGGTGTATTCCATATATCCTTTTTTATTGCAACTTTCTAGTTTTGTTTTTTCATGTCTGTCTTCAGTAGGTTCTTTGTCTAAAATTTCTGTTGGGTGCTGGATGAGGAAATTCCAGCTTTGGTTTTAGGTAAATAGTATCCATGTCCTGTAGAAAATGCTGTATTCATGTTTGTACAATGACATTTTGTCATTGTACAAAAAAGGGAAGTTTTTATGTCTGTTGAGATACAAGTTGTGTAGAGAAATTAATATTCTACATATAAAGAATGTGACCAGAGTATTTTAACAACCATTTTAATATATGGAGAGCTTTCTGATACCATCTTGTAATTAATAAGATTTTAAAAAGGAAAATTTGCAACAAAGTTGCAAAGTTGATACTTAGAATATGCTTGGCACATGCTACTGAGTGAGGGCAATCCTCTTTGTACAGTGAGTAAATGGTCTGCAGTGGGGATTGCCTTGCTTTTTCTGTAGAAACAAATCTGTGTTTTAGGGTTGTTATGGCAGCGGTTGTGGCCTGTGGTTGCTTAACCTTTCCACTTGTGCGCTGAATTACACTTTTGCTGTTGTTGGCTCACATCAGAATTTAGAAATCAGCTATTTTAGAAATGCTAGGTTCTCTGTTTTCCAGTTTCTACATACAAACTATGTGAGCTAGCACACAATTGTTATGATAATGTGAAATCTAATGTATTTGCCAATACAATACGCCTTAGTCTGCCCTCTTTATTCAATAGAAATTATGTTTCTCATTTTAAACTTTAAAAGCAGTATTTGATGTGGTTTTTCCATTCCATTAAAAAAAATCCTTATGAAGAGCTAATTATGTACAGAGTTCTGTTTGTAACCGTATCTTAATGTACAGTACAGAGGCATTGCTGCTCTCTGACAAGCAGAGCACTCTGAGTGCATTCTGAATATTTACACTGAGGATATATCCAGCATACTGAGCTGCACTGCAGTTGGGCTTCCTACAGGAAATGTTATCAAAGATTTTATTAACATTTCCAGAGTGGCAAGCAGTGTGTGGAAACAGGGAACTGTGGAGAGAGGGCTGATGTTTGCAAAGTACACAAAGTGGGGAAGTGAGTGTCTATCTAATCTCCCATGAGTTACAGGAAACTGAAGGTATGGCTTGCACAGGAGTTTGCAGACAGCTCATCCAGCCACCACCTCTTTTTATGGAGGTTCTTCGGAATGTAGGAGACAGCAGGCTGAGTGTGCAGGCATCTTTGCAGATGAGGAGCCACAGAGCCCTTCCCTTCCAGCACAGCTTTCCTCTGTGTATCTCCTGTAGGTACCTGCTGCTGTGGAACAGGCAGAGCCCTGGGCTGGCAGGCTGCACTGGCCTGGCCTCCAGCACATCTCTGTTCCTATACTTGAGATAAAGGATCCTTGGGATTTAAAAGCACTGGTTATTCCAGTCATGTTTGTTTGGCAGCTCCTGGACACACTCTTTCCAGAAGCAAGCCCTGGGGTGCACAGGAGTTCTCCTTTAGTGGGCTCTGAGGAGGCGCAGGATTCTGTGGGTTGTCACTGTCCTGCACAGTAAATGGGTATTCCCATTTACAATCTGGCCTGTGGGCAGATTCTTGGTACTGCCATGTAGTTTCTTACAGAGTAGGTAAAAAAAAAGTGGAAGTAAATATCCATTCTATGAAAGAGCATCTACCACAGTTTTTAATAGGAAGCTGTTATCATATTCTACTTGGGAAGTCTTCTGCTCTTGCTATATTGCAAAGTAGCTGTGAACTTCTGCCTTTCAGTTTGAATTCCTAAGGGAGCTGTGAAAAATGCAGTGTTGCAAGTGTCCAGGTTTACTCAGAGGGCTCTTTGCAGCAGAGAGCTTTGTTCTGAAACTCCAGGGACAGTTCTCTGAGGGTGATGATATCCTGGTGTTGTGGGCAACTTAAAATGGGGAGAATCTCTCGTTCTCTGTCACCAGTACCGGACAGGAAGACTACTGCAGTGATCTGTTCAGTGTAAGGAGAAAGGCAGAGAGCTTCTGAAATCATGCTGTAATTTGAAATTACAGTGAAATGCTGTGTTCTATAATAAAAGAATTTTTAAATCTAACATTTTGTAAAGCCATAAACTTACTGCTCTTTTTAAATTTACCTCGCAGTATGAGTGTGGAAGTATGGAACAATATGGTTTGAAAACTATCATATTACTAACAGAGTAACTACAACTTGCATTCTTGATCAGACCATTAAGCCTTTAAGTTTTAAGCATGTAGCAGACTTCAGTGTTAAGCTGCATTGGTGTTTCTGGCTCTTGAAAAAGCTTAATTTGCTGTCTCAACCATCTCTTGTATTGCCAAGTATGTATGGATGAAAAGTTCTTTGGACCTTGGTCTATGCCCCATAATTGTCCAGCACTGTTGCGTGGGACAGAGGGAGGATCTCAGCTCTGCCATTACACAGGGCTTGAGGCAGAAATCAGATGTATAACCATGGCCTCCTGCAGCAGCTGAGGTTTTTTTTAGGATGCTCTCCTAAACAAAACAAAACAAACAAAAAAAAAAAAAGCAGAGATATTATCATCAAACATAGAGCGCTGTCTTCCTCTTGCTAGCAAACCACCTGGCTTGGTGGTAAAATCCCCTTGCTGCTCAGAAAGAAATCCTGCATCTGCAAAGGCAGTAATCTCTGTTACAAGCTTCCCAAATAAGGTAGTTGTACTTGTCTAAGCAGTAAATAAACTTGTGATAAGCTCTGCTGATTAATAGGAGCATTTTATCCTGACCATTATTTGCTTAATTGCATTAAGTGCCTAAGCAAAACTTTTTGCAAGAACAGTTTACCTTCACGTGAATGGAATAATACTGGCTTTTAAATTAACATCATTTGAAGAATAGGTAGGAAAAAAATACTTAGTCTTGGATATCTTACTACATGTCAGTTATTTTCAGTCACTTCTTGAATATAAGATACAGTTACATAAGCTAGGTGGAAGTAGTTCATAGATATTTTGTTATTACTTGTTTTTTCCCCACTTACATTGTCAGTGTGTTTAGAAGTAGAGAAGTCTGATTTGAGGAAAGGCTGGTGAGGAATACAGAACTCAAAATATTTTTTTAAATTATATTTTTAACAGAGACTTCAAGTCTCTTTTTGTAGTCAGCAATGTAGAATACGAAGTGTTGCTGCTTAGTCTTGCACAAAATATCAAGAAAAGTATAAAATATATCAAGAAAAGTAACAAATGTAGCATGTTTAAACGAAATCAGTTGTCCTGGTGCATCTTTTTTAATTTGTTGAAGTGAGAGTTATTACTTAGTCTTCTTACGCAACACATAAACTTAATGATGGATAGCTTGGAATGTGCAATGCTTTGATTTAGCAGTTTAAACTGTGCAATTGAAGCATTTAGTCTTCCTAAGAGAGCAGATTTGTAGTAAGACAGTAAATTCCACTGAGTAGGCTGCATTTTATTATGCTGCCTTTTCCTTATCCTCCTTGTGGGAGCTGAAATAGAATAGTTTTATGGGGAAACCTCAGCATGGGAAGAACCAGAAAGCAAGGTGTGGTCATCATCAAATCCATGTCCAAGCTATGCTGGTCGATCCTTAGTGCTCATCAAGTGAAATGTGGGCTAAACTCTCCTTGGCAGCCTTTATTTTAAAAATGTAATGAGGAGAGCTTTGAATTGTTGCTTCTCATGGTGTCAAAGATAAATAGTTTTAACAACTTGCCATGATCTAGGCCTGAGTTGTAAATTGTAATTCCTCAATTGAGGAAGGGGGGAAAAATCAAGAGACAGAGGTCAGCATCCCCAGAAAGTCATGCAATAGATCAGAGTAGAAACGCAAGTATATTAAATGTAAAAGTAAATTTGTTGTTAAAGATCAGCTTTTGGGATCTGTCCAGTGAGGAAGCAAAGTGATAAGGGTGACATGAACTTAAGAAGATACAAACTAACTGATGAGATTAAGGCCAGAGCAAGATAAGGTTGTGTGTCCCACACACCACCCAAGATGTAAGGTTTGCTGGAGTCAGGCATCTCTTGGTTTAGAAAGACAGTCAAGGTACAGATGCCTGTACTTAAAGCAGCTGCACATTTTACTCTCTGTTGTGGTGCAACATTTATAAATATTTTTCACTGTTCTATACCAAAAAAGCAAAGTTTTTTATCCTTCTAAAAATGCATTAAGTCTGCAAATTATGCTCTTATATTTATTTGGTTTTATTTTTAGTGTATTAATTGAATGTCTTTTTTCAGGACATATTGATGCTTTTACATCAAAGCTTATTATGCTAGAAAAGATTTCTCCAGCAACTTTAAGAGAAAAACTTGGATTGATTAAGTGAGTATTTTTAGTAAGTTTCTTTAGCCATGAATTTCAAACCCTTACAAGCCTTGCAAGTTACTACTTTTGCTATTTTTTTTCTTTCACAGACCTGCAAATTCGTTAAATATACTTCATCATGTTTTGAAGAAGGTGTCTGAGTAAGTTCTCTCTTGTATTTGTTTGTATTGTATTTGTTCATTATATTTGTTTGCCACATTGCCCAGGTCTTCCTGTTTCTTCTGTAGAATGCTTGTCTACTCTGATTTTTATTTCTTCACATATGTGAAGAAATTAATGTTTTACAGGTTCTATTAGGTCTATCATAGCATAGTGCAGTACTGTGTAAAATGTGCTTGGTATTACAAGGTTTGCAGAAATGATACAAAAGAATAAGAACTTGACATTTTTGAACCAGTTTTTCAAGAGAGGAAGCTGGACTCTCTTAGGAGCTGAGTAAACAGTTCACAGGAGTGAGGTGTTAACATTACATCTATGGGCTGACACGTGGAGTTTCATGTTTGGGTTTTGGCAGTCTTTCTGCTTGATTTGTAGAAATAACACTGTGTTCATTCTGCTTACCTTGACTTAGAGCAGCCTTCCTCTGTACAGCATTGCAGCCTTTCTCCTGCTTCTTTACATAGCTACTTCAAGGCTTTCAGCCTGCAAGTGTCTTCATTTTTTTGTGAAGCATGCTTCTTGCACTGAGTGTGAAGCCTTTTCATTCAAATTAAAGAGGGGTTTTCCTGCTCTTTATAAGTTCTGTAGGTTCATGATTTTTGACTAAGATTTTTGGTATGGGCAGTTGGTTGACCTCCATTTTCCTGAAAACCTGTTTAATCCTGTGTGTGTTAAAAACTCATCTGTTCTTTGTGTCTGTGTCCACATGGGCATTGTTCTTTGTGAGATGCTGGTTAAGGAATTAGTTTGCCCAACATGGATAGTTTTCAGTGTATGCTTATGTGTTTATATGACTATGATGACAATCTGTACATTGTTGATAAATTAGTACATTATGAATACATTATAAACACATTAATTAGTAGGTATTTATCAATACAGTTTAATGCTTCCTTGTGCACAGTCTTTTTTGTAAAACATCTAAAGGGACTCAACATCTAAAGATGTTCTGATTTTGCATTTAGAATGTATTAACTATTCTGAGCAAAGAAAAAAAACTCCAAAAAACATTTAAATAATATTTTTCATTTGGAACTTTTCTCATTTTAGTTTGGAGGAGGGATCTTATTTATTGACTCATGCTGCAGGAGATTCATCAGTTGCAATTTACAAGAGTTCTCTTGACAAGAACATGAGATCATCCTATAACTTGCACAAAGCTCACTGTGATCTGCCTGCTGTACCTGCCACTCTCTCAGTCCCATGGGTTCCCCTGGATCCCAGCCTCCCTTTGCCCTACCACATCATTCATGGAAGAGTTCCGTGCACCTTTCCACCTGCGCCCTGGGAAGGGTGGAAACAGAAGGTCAGTATCTCACTTGATGGAAAAGCAGATCAGCACTTTAGGAATAACCTATTTCAGTCCCTTGGGGAGCAGCTGATACAGTTTATCTGTCATCTTTGGGGGTCAGATTTTTTTTGGGAATCCATCCTGCTTTGTAATTCGTGTTGATGAATAAGTGATGCCTATCATGCTTTAGAAATTTCCCAAAGATCCTGCTCTCACCTCTGTTATTTTTGAGATAGTATGGCCCTTTAAAAGTAAGAAAATTTTCAAGTATTATTTTTCTTCAGCAGAGACTTACTCATTTGTGTAAAAGCCATATGTTAACTGTGCCCAACTTTGTGCACTCTGAGATGGTTTATAGATTGAGTTACATGTTTTAGCCACAGCCTGACTTCATATGAGGGCAAAACTGTCGTGCATCCGTTCCTAATTACCTTGTGCACTTCGGTTTCTGCTAGAAGGAAATCCGGGCACATAGGCAGGGAAGAGACAGGATTGGCCACTTCTCACTGGTGATTAAAGACCAGCTGTGCCAGTGCAGATGTGCCCTGTGGGTGTGTTTGAAACGACATGAGTTAGAAGGCAGTTGTCTGAATGCAGTTGTGTATGTTTGTGCTCAGTACAGATTGAAGATGATTAATTTTGGTAATTCCAGTTTGGTTTTCTGAGTTGTTTTTTTTTTTTTTCTCCAATTCTCTCCCCTTTCTCCCCTTTTGTGTGTAGATGGCTGGGGTAAAAGGACAGTCGGACACACCCCATGGGGGAAGGCCAGTAGCTATGGAAACAAAAGGCAAGCCAGCTAAGCCTGTTAGAAATGAAGGTGTGGCTCCAAAGAAGCTGGGGAAGAATTTCTGCAAGCAAAGAAAAGTGAAGCAAAAGTGGAAAACTAAATTCAACAAAATGCAACTGAAGTAGGAATAAGCCTGGAGAAGAACAAGAGGACACAAAAAAAATCTGAGGTTTCTTGCAGCTTCAGAGGAGCCAGAGCAAGCTGGCAGGGGAAATAGCTCCAAAAGCTGAAGCATTCTCTAAACCTTTAACCCTTGGTACCTCAAGGGACATGTTTCAAGTGAAAATCTTAAAATCAGTCAGAGGAAAAAAGGATGTGGCTGCAGCCACTTGGCTGGTTGTGGGAAGCAGAGTATCTTCTGTTGGTCTGGTGATTTTTGTAGAAAAGCTGCATCTTGAACAGTGAACCAGTGGCTGACAACAACCTCTAATACCATGTAGTGAGAAAAATAGCTTTTCAGCTTTCCCAGTTCTTCCAGATTCACTACAGATTTTTGTTCTCTCCTATTTTAAAGATATATTTTACTTCATGCATTGTGTATACAACTTGTATGTAATTATCTAGCTTTTTTGACACACGGTGTCTACTGACTTTTAAATAACACAGAAAAATACATTTTTAGAATGGTGTAACAAATGAAGGACAAAAGCTGTGTTTATTTGACTAGTAAGGGCCATAAATTTGCATGGGAAAACTTAAAAGTACAGCTAAAGAAGTAAAATAATAACAGGAGAGCTGCATTTTTGTATGTTTAAACTGCTATCACAAAAAACAGAGGTCTTAAAGGTGTTCTTCCAAGTATTTTGTTTGGACTGAGGAAGTTACCAAGTACACACATCTGATCAAGCATTCTTCTGCTCACTGGGACTTGATAGGACATGTTTTAATGTCATGAGGGTAAAAATAAAAAAAATTGTTTACTGGAGTATACCTGCTAAAAAATCCTGAAGGTAGGGATTTTTTCTTTTAATTAGGCTTCAATAATGAATGTATATTTAAAACTTCTTTGTGAAATACAAAGCATTTTCTGATGTGGCTTTTTTCCAACAGTTAGATGTATTTATTCAGTTATTCTTGATTCTTTTTTTTGGACCACTGCTTGTTTTATCTGCACTATTAAGCTATTGATAAGCTGAACTTGTGTTTGCAGTTTACAAATAGTTCTGATTTAAAATCCTGAATGCCCGCGACTTCTCATAGTAGGAATATTTTAGCTGTGAGTCATTTTCCCAGATAACTGGCTCTGGGGGATTCAAGGCACTTTTCAGTTTGTATATATAAAACTTTTTGCCAGACTTGTATGGAATTTAGTTTCCTAATGCAGTTTCATGAGATACAAATGTATGGTCTATTTGTTCATCTGTCTCTATGCCTTTTACCTTACACTGGTATATTATTAATTATAGTGTTCTAATTGTAGAACTGTAGTGGAGCAGCCTGTGCTGCTGCTTGGCATTGTTGCATTGTGGGTGCAGGGCTTCATCTCTGCTAAGGCTCCTGCAATTCTTGTTGACCTGGTCATGCAGGCTGTCCAAGTCTCTCTGGAGAGTGGCACATCTGTCCCCTCTGCCTCCCTCTTCTGCCTGTTTGGTGTCATCTGCAAACTCAAGGAAATGGATTTGGTCACATTATCCAGCTGACACAAAATTGCTGAGTAGTGCCAGACCCTGAGAAGCTCTGTCCATGAACAGCTCTCCTGGTTCAGCTTTGAGCTACAAACCACCTGAAATAGAGGAAGGTCTCTGAGGTGTTCCATGCTGTGTGAGACCACTGATGGATGTCTGGTTCTCCCCATTCACTGGTGTTCAGCAGGAGATGAAATTGGTGGCTTTGTATCGTGTTCAGACAGTTTGAAGTTGGTTTTGGAGGACTGGAGGAGAAGATGTGACCTAGCATTTGAGGCGATTCGTTGGCCTGTATGCAAAACCATGCAACTTTATCAGCTCTTTATGTTAGTGTGAGTGGGTTACTGGCTGTGAAATCTGGCTTTTCCTCATTTCTGTTGTAATGAGAATTTTTAGATGTCATTTGCATTATGCACTGATAAACTGCTTCCATTCTAATATGTGACTGGCTAAATCTCTTCACCTTTTCTGTCTGACTGCAAACACTTTTAGGAATGCAATAGAATCTGTCTATGTCAAATATAGTAGGAAAGATTTCCTGCATTTTTTCTGTTCTTCTGATGTAGCCTAGCAGCTGGAAGCACAGAGAACTTGGGACCAAGTGACCACTCATCCATTCTGGTGCTGGAAGGTTGGAAATGCCAGCAGCAAGGGACTCTGCCCACCTCCATGCTGTGAGGTTCAGTAGCAGTTACTGAGCCATTTGAACAGGTATTTCTTTTGCTTCTGATTTTTTTGCCCTGTGTTTTAAATAGGAGCTTGTTTCCAAAAGAATATAAAAGCCAGGTCAGGTGTAATCTTTCAAAATGCTTAGTGCTGACCTGCATTTAAGGTTGCTTCTAGTTCTGCTGGTAGAAGTTGCACCATTTTCAGTCTCTCCCCCTGTTGAAGTCTGCATGTATAACTTTCTCAGATGCTTCTCTGAGAAGCTATATAACTAAGCGTTTTCTTTCTTAATGAAATATGTCCTTTCCTATAGTGTGGGTACAGTCCTTCCCAGAAACACTGTCATTGCTTGGTATGTTAAATTTATCTGTACTAAGAAATTCACCTTTTTTTTTAAGTTGCTCTTAAAATGTGTTTTTCTACAGAGATTCTAAAAGTTTATTTGCAAGTTCCAATTCTGATCCTGTATATCCAAATCATTGTACTAAAAGGTTTCCAAAAATACATTGCTGTATTATGCATCTCAAATTTAATTTCCTTCTCAATGCCAGAAAATACCTTTGATGGCCAGGTGACAGTCTATTTAAGCATAAAGCATTTGAATGATGCCCTTCTTAGCCATTCTGAGCCTTATGAAGGTCTGCAGATAATCTCAGGGTGCTCTTATTCATGGCTGTGTCTGTAGGGTGAGCTAGTCCCCATCTTGCTGTAGGGCTGAGCAGACATTGTGATATACTTTGAGAGATTTTTTGTTGGTTTTATGGAAGAAAATATACTGCCAATTTTTAAAATGTAGAATAATTTAGTGTAATGATTATTAAATGGTAGCAGTCCTAGTGCAGCCTTCAGGGCATTTCTCAGTATTGATGCTACTGCTTAACAGTGAAAAAAAAAAAAGGCCTGAAAGCTCCATTTTTCCCTAAGACAGCATGGCAGTTTGTCTCACATGTAACAGTAGAGGTAGTAGAGAAAACAGTCTTGTTATTGTTTGTGATTAAAATATTTCAATAAATATTAGAAGAACAGGGTCACTTTAAAATCAGTATTAAAAAAACATAAGGTAGCAGTAACTATGTGGGGAAGGAGGGGCTGGTACAGACCCTAGTGACATCATCTCTGATGCTTGAAATGAAGTACAGCAGCCACATCCTTCTGGGTATTCACAGCATGTTTTTAAAAGTGTGCATTTCCTATTTTTGATAGCCCTAATAGAGGAAAAGTATTTCTTGAAATGGGCAATGTCCTTGTTGAGAGGAGCCGGAAGGAAAAGGGACCTGGTGTTGACCAAAGCTATAAAATCTAATTGGCGTCTTTGCTTCCTTCAGCTTGACGGGGCTGCTCTCACTGCAGTGCACAGAGCCAGCTGTTCCAAAACATGCATGAATACATTTCAGTTTCACTGGGACTTACTCAGAGGTGCTTTGCTCAGCAGTTTTTCACCTGTGCATGAGATTCCTCCATTGTGTGGCAGCATGAGTGGTCAGGAATGTCACCTTACCTGCCTGTGCCTCAAGAAAAGCACGTACCACAAGCCTCTCATTTCTCACATACTGCCGAGTGAATGCAGTTTGGGAAGAAAGAAAAGAGCAAGCTCTACCATGGCAGGTATCTCAGGAACCTTTAACAAAGGTAATCTAGAGTTTTAAAGTAGCTGTAGGTTTTAGTAAACCTTGAAGTATTTCTGAGTGTTTCAAGCCTTTTGATACTCAAGGGCATGTAACTGAAATTGTATTTTTGAAATTTTACTTAGAAGTGACACCTATAGACTCCCTGTCCATTCCCCACCATTGCCTTGTCCACACAGTCCTGAATTCTTGCATAATTTCAGTTTTCTAGGAGCTAATGCCTTCAGAGAAATAACATACATGAGACTCTGTGATACTCAAGAATGCTGATAACGTTATCTAAATGCAGTCAGTCCTTTGCTAGCACTGCACTGTGTGAGCACTGTGAGAACAGTTAGATTTTTATGTTCAGGTAGAAAAGGAGCTCATGAATTCCTCCATAAAAGCATTAAAGATAATAAAGTAATGCCAAATGAAGACTTTCCCATTTATTCCACAGCTACTAAAGATGTTCATGGGGAAGTCACAGAGTAAAAATACCCATCCTCTATACAAACACAGTCAGAATGTGTGGGCATTTCCTTGTAAAGCCTTTTTGTGATCTCAAAATAGACTTTCAGAGTTTATATGTAGGTTCATGTGCAAGTACCTTTAGGTGATCAACTGTGGAAAAAGAAAAAGAAAGGTAATGACCATTCTAGTGCTTTTTCAGACCTAAAACTGAAGGGAAAAGTGTTGAATTCTATATCCAGGCACAGAATCAGTTGCTGGCAGCACATATTCTCAGCTGGAATTTATGTTTCTAGATTAATTCGCTGACGTGAGGGTGCATCTGTGTACCTAAGAGTTTGACTGTTTTCCCAAACAGATCCAACAGAAAGTCTTGCTCTGTCTGTCACTCTCTTCTGTCTAAGGTTTGCTGCTGCCACAGCTGCTGCTGCAGTGCATTCTGCTATGGTTTGAAAGGAGTGGTGCAGCATAGCCTTTCTTACTGAAGTTCTCTTGCTTTTTCCCATGTCAGTTCTTCAGATATGCTTTAGCACAGAGAGAACAATGTAGGGATTTCTTGAAAATAAATTTAGAAATACCCATGTTAAAAGTCAATGTAGTCAAATTTATGCTGAGATCAATGCTTCCTGGAGTATTTTTCAGAAACTATTTTAAAGCATCATAAATAAAATTAGAATACTTGTTTAAAATTTAATTTCATCACTGAAAACAACATTTGGAATAATGATTTGGAATAATGCAACCTTGAAAAGCTTGTAAACTCCTGTTTGTTCATAATTTTATCTTTAACATTTGTTTGTCCCATATTCGAGTGAACAGCATGAGTGCCACCCTGTGCCAGGTCTGCTGCAATTTATTGAAAAGCTCCACCTACCAAATCTTTGCACAAACAACTCAAAAAAAAAAAAAAAACCCAAAAAAAACAGGAGGAATGAAAAAAAAAAATCCTGCTGAAACAAGTCACCCATCACTCTGTCTGTGGTGTGGACTATGCTGCCAAGCAGACAGAGCACTTCAACAAATATTTTAATGATTGGATTAAATTTGAGCTTAAAAAAAGAGGGAAGAAAAAGCTGTCAGAAGCCCACGGTTGAGGCAGGTCTTGTAGTTAAAAGCTGCCTCAGCAGTCAAAACCTATTTATTTCAGAACCTTGCAGTTAACTGCAGTTCTGTTCCCTTGACTGACAGGAGGACAGTAACCTTGTGCAGCTCTCTGGATATTCTTTGTTTGTTTATAGCAGAAGTAACAAAATGAAAAGGAGGTATAGTTACTGCAAAGCTGCACATGCTACTTGCAGCAGCTTTTGTAGCCATTTGTAAATTAACAAGTGCTCGCATCACAGTTGAAATTCTTCAGCTTGTTTGCAAGTAACCGAAGCAGAATGCACAGTGAGATTGATTAGAGTGACTTTTTTAGTGCAAAAGCAGCACGTGAAGGTTGAGAAACCTGAAGAGAATTTTGTACTGACGCTGTGTCTGGAGAAGAAGCGTCTTGTGAGTCAATAGACCTGTCACCAGCCTCTTTGGTTGTTTAAATACCAAGAATAAAATTTACATGTGGATACATTAATAAATAAGTTTGTTTCCTGTCCTGTGCAGGGAAAATAATTCACATGATATACATTGTCTTCCATTTATAGGTTTTCTACCAGCCCAGACCAACTGAGACAATAAAGTGTTGTACACATTTATTTGGCCTAAAGAATGTCTGTGGCTCCATGCTCCTCTGAGTGCGTGTGTGTTCAAGCATGTTTCAGACTGTGGCTTAAATTTGGGCTTCTAACTTTCTGTACTGGGAAACCCTTGCCAAGGCTTTCTTTGGTGCAGCCTCCCTCCCCAGAGGAAGGTGATGGCTGGCTGGCTTTCCATGTCTGTCCTTGCTGATCAGCCAGCTGGGCCCTTTCCTCTGCTGTTCTGAACTCAGTTTCTCTATACACACCAATGGCTGCTCATTCTTGTATTAATAACTTCCTGGAGGGTAGTAGCATTAGAAAAATAAACCTTAGTGTTGAGAAGATGTTTGAAAAATTATCTCTAGTTGTGTTGGCACTGCAGCCTTTTGTTCTGTCTTCTCACCTGTCCCTGATGTGAGCACTGGCTACTGACATGCAGGACCCAGCACTGAAAGTTACCAGGCTCCAGTAGAAGTGTTTACTGAAGGCTTACCTGCAATCAGATGTGGAAATGTTGAGTATTATGTGTACTCCGTGCTAAAACAATAGGTTTTTAATATAGTTTTTCTTACTCATTAGAGGAAGAGATCTCTGGTTTTAGAATTCAGACCTGGTGCTTCTGACCTGGAAAAACAAGTCTTAGCCTGCCTGGCAGAAACGAATCTCTTGGTAGAAGCCACTCAATTAACAGCTTTTTGAAGTCAACTTTCCTTGCCCTAATTTTTCTATAAAGCCATAAGATGCCACTTGAAAGAGCAACAAAAACAACAGTGTAGACAGTACTGTGTAATTCGGAATCTTTGACATTCCTTTGTCTTGCAAGGCATCATTCATGCCCAGCTGGTACCTCAGCTGGTCCTAATTTAGGTAATGAAGTTCAGATCATGCAAGAACTTTCTCAAAATCCTGTGGTTTATGCTATTTCGTACTAAAGCAAAGTTGATATGTTTTGAAAAAAGCCACAAAAAAACCCTTTCTTGCTATTTCACTGAATCATTGATTTTAATTGAAAATTTCCAGCTGTGTTCCAGATTGCTGTAGAAATTGTATATTGACTTCTCTCAAAGAACTTCTCACTGTAAGTGATGTTAAAATTAATTTTCCTGGGTCATTCCTGGTGGCATGATGTTAAACAACAAGGAGATAATTTTTGCAGTATGTAGTTAGCAGACTGTGGATTTGCCATAGGAACCTGGTGTGTAAGCATTTTTTAGAGTAAGTTTAGGTGGTGCTTAATTAGATTCCTTGAACCTTTCAGAATTATTCCCCAGAATCCTTAGGTACATATTGAAGGTGTGACAGCCTGCCCAGTACTTTGGCAGAGGCCAGGAGACTAATACAAACCATGGGGACTGTTTGTGTTATGAGTCACTAAAGTGGAAAGAGCACATAATGATGGGAAACAATGAAGCACAACAGACTTAAAGCTTTTTAACACTATTCCTAGGAAAAAATTCCCTGAGGACTTTTGGCAGCTTCCATCTTTTGTAGCTGTTTCTGTCCTTTGGCAAGACAGGCCAAAAACTCTGCAGTGATTATTCATGCTGCTCTGCTCTGGATGATGTCAGGGGCTCCTACGTGCACTGGTAATAATTTCTACAGTGTTTTCCAGTGTGGTGTCGGTCTGGGGAGCATTACTTTAGAGCTGGCAGTAGTTTTAAGCACTGTGATATCTAAATGGGTTCAAAATCTCTCCTTAATGTTGTAATATATACTGGTAGCCTGTTTATTTGAGCAGCATTGTGCTGATATTACTGAGAAAGCTGAACTTGGCATAGTGGGTTTGGTTTTGAGATTTGATCTTTTTAGTTGCCAGTTAAAGGATGGGTTCTAGGACCAAAGACAGCATCATACCTGGATTCAGATACATTAAACTGTGGTTGAGTGTATTGATGCTAATCTGAGAACAGAAAGTAAACTTGAATATCTGACAAGGCTTTATAGTCCTGGTTTTGTCTCGGGCTGTGTGATCTTTGCATGAAAAGGCAGCTGCCTCTCGAGCAGGGCATCAGGAAGTCCCCAGGGACTGGGGAAATGCACTGAAACATAGTTACACACATAGTGACTGTTTGTTTCTATATCCTGCTATTCTTTCATTCAGTGCAAAGATGCTGGAGTTTATTTAAGTCTCCTATACCGGTACAAGGGGTTTGGCAAGTGTTTCATTTCTGTGTTTGTGTGTAGCTAGGAGACCTCTGCGAGTCACTAGACGATTACTCCCATGAGGTGCCTTGAAAAACCACAAACTGCTGGTGATTCACAGTAGAGGTTAGAAATGGACTTGAGCTCCAGATACAAATAACACTCATCAGAAGGAAATGCCAGAGGAGTTACTTTTCTAGGTTTTGCTACACTTGTTATCCAAGTTGCTGGTTTACATTTGTTTGTGATGCATATTCCTGGCTGGGTCTCTGTGTCACTTAATGTGCAAACCTCTCTGGTTTACTCTAGTTCTCATGCCAAACAGAAGGAAAGAAGGTGCAGTAGCCTGGGCTGAGTCAGGAGGACAAGCCTGCAACACAACTGAATTTGGTGACCTGTGTTAGCTGTGTCAGCCAGGTGAGAGTAATAAAGGAGTTTGCTTCCTTCTGAGCATCTTGATAGAGCACAAATGATTCCATGTTCTTTGCCTTCAACAGTGGACAGCCAGTGCAATGAATACACCACAATGACCTAAACTTCAGGAGCTTTTTCAAGTGATAGAGACTTTATTTAGGTTCTATGTCTGTCCCAAGACAGCTTTGCTTGTTATTAGCTTTTGTGAGTATCTAAAGGAGTTTCTTTCTGACTGTAACTATAATCTTAGCTAGTATTTTGCTTTGTTATTCCCTTGTCTTGATTTGGGATCCAAAGTCACTCAAGTGTCTGGCTTTTTGTGGGGGCAAACTCCATGTGCCAATAGGCTTGGGGTTGAAGGATCCACCAAGATGGAAAGATAAAAGAATGAGCATGGTGGTGTTACTTACACTGGTGAGAAAGACTATATTTGAAAATAAGTTAGAGCTCAAACTAAGAGAACAGTTGACAGGAAGTTAGACTTCAGGCTAAGGTTGTAGTCAGATACGCTTGAAGGTGGCAGAAGAGGGGAACTGAACAGCAGACACAATTTTTGAGAAGTAGCTGAAGGGAAATCTGGTGATGAAACAGTATCAGGATATAAAAGGATATAAAAAAGAATATAAAAGGAGACTTGTAGTCACCTTCAAGATGCAGCCATCTGGTGGAGAGGTAGCTGTTTTACTAGCTCTGAAGAGCCTTTGCTGTCAGGCTCTTAGGAGAGGCACTTGGAGATTCTGCATGGGAAGTAACTTCAGGGCATGTCAGACATGTCATATCTTTGTCAGTCACACTGATTGCTAAAATACACGCCTTAAACAAGGTTACATCACCTTTCTGGTAACATAGGAATTTTGTGAAACAAAGATAAACTGGAAACTATTTGATGAATCTAATTTAGTTTTGTATCTTGATGAAGTACTTAATGTTGTTTTCCATTTTCTTTAGCAAATGCAATGCTTAAACTTCTCTCTGAAGACTTAACAGTAGAAAGATGGGGCCTGATCAGTCAGAAGGCAACAGTCTAGGATCATACAGCAAACCACAGCACTGCAAGGCAGCCAGCCCAAGGGGCCAGTGTTAAACCTGGATGATCTGTTCATAAATACACTGCTTATACCTACATTCACTCTCTGTTCCCACACTGAACCAGCCAATGCCAGCCACATTACCTATTATAACTTAATTTGTAGAACACACATGTAACAAAATACTAGAGATCTGGCCAACACAGAAGATCATTCCAGAAATTAAGTCTTGCTCTTTAAAAGGGATTATTTCAAGTAAATGAAATTCTGAGTGGAGACTAACATTTGTGCAGGAATGTGCATGTAGTGTAGGAATGACAGTGCACAGAATACAGTTGATCCGAGGGCTTAGGTTGTTAGATGGAGCACCTAATAAGATGTCTGGTTCTCTGGTATTGTGTTAGATAAAAGTTGGCATTGGTATACTGGTATTCAGTCTGTTTTTCAAAAATGTGGGATTACAATTCTGTAATATTTAAACTGCCTCCACCCCCCTAAAAAGCCAAACAGCCCAGAACACAACCCCCGTTCTCCTAGCAAAACAACTCTTTCAGTGTTTATAGAGTTCTACTAATGCAGTGTAGGTGTGCTAAGCAGGAGTCCTTCCTTCTTTCATCTGTAGCCATAGACATAACTTCCCAAGTGTTACCCTGGGAACCCAACTAGCACAACTTTTAAGTTATACTTAACTGTCTTTGTAACCTCTAATTATCATGAGAGGTAATAACAAATCTGTGTGTATTTGTATCATGGCAGTTCCCAAATTAGACACAAATAATCAAGATGCAAAAACAACACCCAGAGGTCTGCCTGATCCATATGCTTATTAGAATGGAATTAATATTATCCTCTTGCAACACAGGGAGCAACACTAGATAGAGGCTCAGTCACACCTAGACCAGAAAGTCCTTTCTCCTGATCCCTCCCCTCTCTTTTAATTGAAGCAACAAGTTTAAGTAAGCAATACATATTGATAGAATTGTGTCCTTCATACCTTCAGTGTTAATGCAGTGTTGATTGTTTGTAGACAGCATCCTGAAAGAGGTGAGCAAGATCTGGGTAGATGGAGGAACAAAATAGAAATGAGAGAAAAATCAACTGGAGTGACCCCATATGCAAGGATGTTCTTGCAAAGATCAGGTTGGGTCAGAGGGGAACTTACACTGAATATTCAAGTTAGGCACATCAAGCCTCCAGTAATATGATAAGAAGATAATGACAGGAAAAAATGAGGTTGGTGAGGTAGAAGAAAATAGTATATTGAATTGAGAGAGGCAGGGAAAAAAAGATAACATTAGTATCAAACAATACTAATCAGTAACAAAGGAACGGTGGAGTTGGCAATGATAACTTCACTGACAAGATAGAACAAATGAACCTACAGCATGTCCACAGACTACAGGCTGAAGCTCAATCACAGAGAAGAGTCAGAAGGGAAGAAAGGGAAGCTGGCACAATTATATTTGTTTTTCCATCCACAGGACTCTCTGCAGCCCCAGCCAAGCAAAGTGTGCTGTCTTGGATCGCTGTGGTCAGCATGCAAGAAGCCAGGTCACAAATAGGGAATTGCAGCTGAACAAGTTGCTGGCAATTTAAAATACCACCTTTTATGCAGATACTTTAAGGGAGTGTAGGGGCCAAACAATGAAAACAAATTGAAAACCATTCTTGGTACTGCCTTACTTATTATTTGAAGCACATTTCTTCCAGTAAATACCCGTGAGGCAGACACAGAGACACTGGGCTTGCAGTAAGTGCAGTCCTTGCCTCAGCCCTTTTTCCAGCCTAAAGCTTGCAGTAGTGCTCAGGAGCAGTGCTCATGGACCAGGGCTCCTTGGGATAGGTGCTATACAAACTCTCCAAGTTGTGGGTAAATCCTCAGAAGTACCCTATATGACATACAGGCTTAGGTCTCATTTTAAAAAGTGATACAGGCACTTAGCTGCTGTTTTCCCATTAATTAATTCCCTTTTCCTTTTTGGCAGATAACAGAAGGCTTTCCTGTTTGCTCAGTCTGATTGCTGCCTTCCTTAAATCATTGGTTTTGCAGACATTTTCCATGAAGGTATGAAGAATATATAATATTTCCATGGGCAGGATCAATGGCTTTGTTTTTTAGGGTTTGGTTGTTCTGCCAAAAGCGTGACTATTTTCTGCTGTTCATACTACTTAAATTCCCCAGCTGGGAAAAGTGCCTTTGATGTCAGTTGACCTACATATACAGAGAACAATTGAGGGAATTTGTAACGTGTTTGGGTATGTTTGTATCTTCATGACTCTGAATGTACTGGGGTTTTTCTATTGTCAGTCTTTCTTCTTTTGAATTCACTTCAGCAGTCGCTGAAGTTTGTATAAGTTCAGAGAGGCTCCTGTCTGTTTTGGACTGAGGTCAGTGTGTGATTCTGAGGTTGAATAACTGATGATTGAGTTGGATGTTAGAGACGTTTCTGAAGCTGTTGATTATAATAATAGCTTGCTTGATATCAAACTTGCAAACTGTTCATATGAAGATGTAGTTAGCCAAAATTAATGGTGGTATATGAGCTATTTAATATTTTAAGATGTATTGAATTGTTAAAAAGATGAATTTCTAAGGAAGTGGAAGTAGTACTGTTATTGAAACAGGCTGCAGTAGAGGACTGAAAGATAAATGTTTAGAGAATGATTATGTTCCTCCTCAATTCTAATATGTGACTCAGCAGTTTGTACACAAAAATGTAATGTATATGTTTGAAAACACTCTCTTTAGCTGAGGATGTTGTGGTGTGTGTGTGTGTGTGTACATGCTTTTGTATTAAGAATGTTTGACAAGAAATGGGGGTTAAAAAAACTGTCCCTCAGGGATTATGCAGCCATTAGGAGACAAATTGGCTCTCTGGCTGCATATCCCTATTTAAAGCCTCTAATGAACACTGCAATACAGAATGGTTGTTACTTCTAGGACTGTAAGTATTTTTGATCTCTGAATAATATTTCTAAGTTGCTAGTGATATATTTTTTCCTAAGAAATCTGAAAAGCAGGGGGAAATTATTTTACTAGTGACAGTGCTAGTGACAGACATTGGTTGAAGTGGGATAGCCAGGAATTAATTTTGAAAGACAGGTTCCTTAATACACAGAGAAATAACCACAGTGGCCTTGCCAAAAATGTCAGACTAATGCAATATTGGCACTGGCATTTTCTGACAAAATACTGCTCCATGATATGCCTTTTCCTGTGGCTCTCCCCTTTATGTCACTTCTGTTTAACCAGAAAAGGTGTATTAACATTATTTTCACCCTCCTGGAGTGACCAGTTCATGTGTCCACTCTGTTGCTTCTATGTTTGAAGTCGAATGTAATTTTCCCAATATTTCTCCCTTTTGGTACTGCTGATCTTGTTACAGATTAGCAGTTACAGCCTGTGTCTCTCAGCCTGTGTTCTTGTCTCTTTTGTGTTTGCAGCTTTTACCACTGCTGTTTTTATGCACCTGCCTAAGCCTAAAACTTTTTTACTCCATGTCTGCTCTCTCTGTCTATGCCTACAAAAAATACTTGTAGTAGTAGAGACAAATATCTCTTTGCAGAATCCAATTGACTGAGTGAGCACATATTCTTGAAAGAACTATGTCCATCTATTCACCTGCAGGGATTAAGAAAACCACGCTGAAAGTACAGGAATAACTGCTGGTATTGGGAGTGGGCTGTGCTTGCTTTTTTCTGCAGCATTTAACGTCAATTGTTCACGCTGTTGAGTTGAAACATCATCTCAAGTGATCCAGCTGAAGATCTGCAAATACTTTAAAACTATATTTGTCCTTTGTTACAAGTGTAACATCTGGACTCTGTAATTGAGTTTTCACTACCCGGCTGGGAGAAGCTTTGATTTCCTGTCCTTGTGTTGGGTGTGGTAGGCCTATTCGGGTTATCTGAGCATGAGAATGAGTCAGCCTCAGAGCAGAGCTTGTGTCTCATTCTTCTCGATTTTATTGCTCGTGTCAGACGTCATTTAGGCTTCTCCCAGCTCAGATACCCCTGAACTCTGAGCACGGCTTGCAGGAAGCAGGCTGGGCCCCACCTGCACACTGTAGGGATCTTGGTTTGCTGCGGATGAACCCAGTTCTCGGTGCGGGACCGGGAGTGCCCGGCTTGCCGGGGTGGGGGCGTTCGAGGTGCGGGCCCTGTGCTGGGCACCTGGCACTCGGCTGCTGTGCTCTGCCCCGAGAGCCCGGCGCTGTCACAGCCGCGCGGCTCCGAGGAACCCAAAGCCCGGGCTGCAAGCACCCACCTGCTGCACCGGGAACGCTGGGGCGAGGGCTGGGGGGAGGGTCCGGGCCGCCTTCCCCGGAGGCACTGGGGGTCGCATCTGCAAGGTGGGCGGCCAGCGGGCAGGTGGAAAAGCGGTGCTGGCGGGTGAGGACTGAGCCCCGACCCCTGCAGCCCAGGGTGCTGCCCCGGCGTCGCTGTAACCTCGGCATCTCTGGGCGTTCGGCAGGGCACGGGTGCGGAGGGAGAGGCTGCTCCTGCCCTACCCTTGCCCACCCCATCCCCGTCCCTGCGTTGGAGTCGGGCGCGGCCGGGTGAGTCAGCGCCGTGCCGGGGGGGCGCCGGGGCGGGGAGGGCCCGCCCGGCCCTACAAAACCCCGCCCGGGCTGCCGCGGGCCCCAGCTGCTGCCAGAGCCGCCCGAATCGCCGCCAGAGCCGCCCAGCCCGCCCCAGCCAGGTGAGCCCGAGGCGGCAGCGCGGCCCCGGCAGCGCAGCAGGAGCGGGGGAGGCGGCACCGCCGCGGGGCCGGGCCGCGGGCGGGGGTCGCGCTGCGGGAGCCGCTGCTGCGGCGGGAGCGGAGCGGGCAGGATGCGGAGCGGGGCGGTGGCTGCGGCGGCCGCCGCCCTCCCGCGCCCGGCTCCTCTTCCTCCGGCCTTGCCCGCCTGTCACTTTTCCGTGCTCGGTTCCACTTTTCTGGCCCTGCCCGCCTGTCACTTTTCCGTGCTCGGTTCCACTTTTCTGGCCCTGCCCGCCTGTCACTTTTCCGTGCTCGGTTCCACTTTTCTGGCCCTGCCCGCCTGTCACTTTTCTGTGCTCGGTTGGGGCGGTGGGGCCGCGGGCGAGGCAGCCCTCGGGAAGCTTCGTGCGCCTCGCAGCAACTCCGGGTGGTGTGGCGACAGCGCTCAGGAAAGAGGACCGGTCCCAAACTTCTCCAAACTTCCCCAGATAGTAATTTCTTCTCATCGTTAAGGTACACAAAGGCTCGGCTGGCTTGACCATAGTACTGTAAGGTCGCTTCTCGGTGCGGAGGCTTGCAGAGAAGCTGTGGCGGCCAGCCAAGGCGGTGTTCATTCAGTTGGAGCAAGGCTGGAATTGCTCTCGCGGGCACGGCGGAGCCCCGAGCCCGCAGGGGCAGCGGCCCCTTCGGTTCCCTTCCCTCCCGCTCCCTTCTCGCCCAGGGTGCGGCCGCTGGCTCGGCAGCAGCAAAGCCCAGCGGGCAGTGCCGGGCGGGCAGCGCTCCCCGGGCGTTGCCTTTGCGCTCCCCGCGATGCGCCGCGGAGCCCCGTGCGCCTCCCGGCTCGCTCGGCCAGGCTTGGGCGTGGCTCTGCCTCCCACCCTGCCCGGCCCCGAGCAGAATTGCGGAGATCCTGCTGCTGCCTTTTGGATTGTGAGTCAGCTCGGCCACCACTTCCCCCTCGAGTGAGGAGGGGAAGTAGGGTAGAGGAATGTTGCCAGGTATTTTAACTGAACGAGAAGTGAAATGATTTCAGCATAGTTATGTAGAAATGTATAAGCAGCTGTACTTTACTTTTACTTCTGTTTAACGTTAGTTCTTATGTTCATATTCAAATGCTTTGTCTGCACAGAAGTGCAGACCCGGATGTACAGGACAAGAGTGAAAGACTGGAACCAGTTTGCCCTTGAGTGTTTCATCCCTGTGTGTGCCCTCTGCTACTAGCGCTAGTTTCAATAAACAGCCCTAGTGGGTAGAGTTTCCACTGGCCAATATTTGGTGTAGTTTGCCTTGCTGAACAAAAAAAAAACCAAAAACAAAAACAAACAAACAAAAAAAAAACCCAAAAAAAACCCCCAAAAAAACCAAACCCAACGAGGTTTTCTTGTAAAGTCTCAAAAGTGAGAATAACTTGAGTTTGAAGAAACAGAAGTCCTTAATTTTGTATGTGCATGGTATCTTCCTGGAATGGAACTTCCTGGGTTATTAACAATGTCTGTGGAAGAAAATGGTTCAAGTATGTTTGTGGTAGTGCAGTTTAATGGATTTTGAAATGCTTTTATTTAAATAAGATTTTTTTTCTCCAAATAGTGGATTTAAGTTATGTGCTAAACCTTATTGGGTGATTTGGGGAGATGTAGCCTGGCCTATTTGTACTCCTGCTTAGCACTGTATATATATGAATTTTTTTGAGTCCTTGTTTCAATTACTGCAGATGCTGCAGGTCTTCCTCACTCTCCCTCATCTCTGTTAACAGGCTTGCCCTAGTTTGTGGACACAAATGTGCTCCAAGTGGAAGAGTTTCCATTCTCTCATTCCAGGGATGCCGTTTGCTTGGCTCAGATGTCTGGGAACACCCTTTGCTCATATCTCTGCCTAGTATAATAAGTGCTTCTTAAAATGCTAATTCTGCTTATTGAGCAATGCAGTTGTTTGTGCATACCTGAAACTTTTCCATGGATCACAGGGGGATTTTCCATAATGTGTGTGAGCTGGCCCTGGAAATCAAGATATGGGGCCACTTTTAAACACACATTCTTCGTTTCCAAAGAGTTTCAGGGATCAGTTGGTGAATAGAGACTGGGCCACTATAATAACAGAGCTGTAAACCAGTGCCTTCTGGGAAGGCTGAGGTCAAAACATGCCATCTGTTTTAGCAGAATAATATGATTCAGGATTGTGTAATGTGCATTTAGAAATTGGTTGTAGAAACTTGCCTTAAGGTATTGAAGTATTCATTTACAGCTGGAAGGTAAAACTTGATTCCTTTCCAGTCTAAGGAAGAACAGGCTATTGCAAGTATTTTCTCTTTACATGTTCAAACCCATCCAGAACTTGTCAAAACTATATCAGATAAAATCAGTCCATCAGAGAACAGTGAGAGTCTGTTCTCAAACACGAGTGCTTTACAGAGCAGGGTGTGACAAGAGCTGTGTTTGTTCTCTGGGCAAAAAATCTCTCTGTGTAAGGATTCTTGCAAGAACTCCCTTTCTTTTCCTTTTGCCAGCTTGCTGTTGATGGGCAATCAGTTGCTATAGCATTGTTGTGTTCTGGTGATATGAACCTGGACTTCCAGCTCTATGTGAGGGTGTGTTAGTTCTGTTCCTGGATTCTGATCAAGTGCTTTGTTCCAACAAACCTGATTCAGTGTGTTTTTTAATTGATTTAGAAACAGTAGTCTTGCAAAAAGCTGTTCAGTGATTTTGGGTTTTTTTTTCATGTGAAAGGTTATGTTGCAGTTGCTTTCTTCAGCTCTCACTGATGTTTTCTTTGTGACAAGAAGGACTGAAGGACTTCAGTTGCTTATCTTTGGTAATAGTTGAAATACTGTCAGAGTACAAAGGTCTCAGAGGCTCTTCATTTTATGAAGTGTAAACATTAGGAATTTCATAACTCAGGAATATATATCAATTCCCTCTACCCAGCATGGTTTATAATGCCAACAGCAGGTAACAGCTGGGTGGCTGCTGCTGAGGAAACCCCATCCTATCAGAAGGGTGACTGATGGAGGATTAAAAGCCATCTGAAAGCCAGATGAGAGAACATAGCCAGCACTGGCTGCACCATAGCTGGGAGTTGTCTGGGGGGCATGGAGCCAAGGAACTGGCCTAGGGAACCGGTGACAGTGTAGAATGAAGGGCGTGGTACCCAGCTGAAAGCAGGGCAATTTAAGTATCGGGCTCACTTACCAGCTAATGGAACGTCTCTGGTTTTGAGGTGCTGCTGCCCTTTCTCCTGTCCTCTCCTAAACCAGCTCGTTTCCCTGTTTGATAATGCTCTCTGCAGCTGGACTGTAGAGGTCCTGGTAAAAAAGCTTTCATTTCAACAGCCATCCTGGGTGACTGGGTAGCAGTGTGCGTACCAATGTCTGTCCTTTCCATAGAGAAATTTGAGAGCGGGGTTTGGGGAATGCATCAAGCCTTTTACATATTGCCCCTGGCTTACAACCTTTGGATAAAACTTTCCCTAACTGAGAGATTCTTTAACTAAAACAGTGATACAGCTCTGGCACACTCCCTGAACAGAATCCAGAGTTGAAAAAAGGCAAAGTATTGTAACATCAATTTATCACATCAGTGTTTATTTCTGCCATGTATATAATCCATTCTCAGGATTGGGATTTTCCCTGTTGTTTTCCATATACAAGGAAGATGTTATTCAGGTCCTGGCAATGGAGCACTGATATTGATTAACATGCCACAATGGCTCTTCTTTTTTGGAGCTACTATTTTAAGATAGTCCTTACCTCATCTCTGATAATCATGTTACTAAGTGGTGTCTGTTCTGGAGAGCTACAACAGGGTTAAAGATTAAACAGGGTTATGGTTTTGTAAAATGCCTGCAAGAAAAGAAATAATTCCACTGCATTTCCTGAGTACTTGAGGAACTGGGCATGTGCTTTAAATGCTACTACTCGTTGCTGTTCTTTGACTTTGAGCTGGACCAAGTTATAATATTTCTGAATATTTTTCCTGGTACTGAGTTGTCAGCTTAGGCAGCTCTGTTTCTGAGGCAGAGATTTCTCAGATTCCTGTTTGAGTATTTAAAATGCAGAAGAAATGCTTGTTTAAAGAATTTTTATTGTACATTGTAATGAAGACCTCTTGTTGCATTAATAATGGTGGTGTGGCTTGGAAACTCTTAAATCTTCTTTGCTGCTTGGTATTAGCAGATCCACTGGACTGTGTCACTTGAAGTGCTGCACTGCTTCAAGATTGGTGGAACACACTGATGTAACTATAAATATATTTAAATCTACTTTGTCTTTTTTTTTTCTCTTCCTCCAGCATTCTTTCAAGATGTCCACTGTTCATGAAATTTTAAGCAAGCTCAGCCTTGAAGGAGATGTAAGTATTATTATCTAAACAAGAAAAGTTTGTTTTACTTAAATGTCTCATCTTGTTCCTTTTACGTGACTCTGCACCAACAATTGTACTGGGCTGTACAGTTTACAAGATTCCACACATCTCTTAAACTTTTATTGGCTAAAAACCTAATCAGCAGTGATCAGTTTTCATCCACAAACCAGCTGTAAACCACAGGACAGTTACATGATTTAATGAGAGTTCTTCTAACTGGCCAGCAGCACAAGCAGTATCTTCCTGCTGGGCCTTGTTAAAGAGATCACAGGGCAAGCAATGGCTGGTTTGCATCTGTGTCCCTTTTTCTTTCAAAGAAACAAATTAAGGATGAGAACAGAAGATAGAAACATGTTTGGTTTTGCTGATACCCTCTGAATTTCTTCTTTTTTATTTCCAGTTTAAAATGGAGAACATTATGAGAACAAAAATATTTGGGATCTAATTCCTGTAATGGTTATCACCAAAAGCAAACCAGCTCTTGAAAAAATTTATTTTCTCAAACTTATTTTGTGTTTTTCACCACATCTGCACTTGGTTTATAGTTTTATTGAAATACCAGAAAGCCACAGTCTTTGTTTGATTTCTTAAGTTGAAGTCAGATGATACATTACCAGTGTGGTATCAGCATATCATACCATGAATTTGTGATTCTGTGATTGTCACTGAAGAGGAAGTGAATCGTATAATGCCTAATCCCATGCATTATTTCATCACATTACTAATGAACTTGCTACACATACAAATCTTACAGCTGGTAACTCTGGATCTGAGCTTGGTACAAGGAAATGTTTTGACAATTTTTGTTACTTCTTGTGAAATTAATTATACCAGACTATGTTTGTGGAAGAGCTGTTGCAAAGAACTGGCCAGTGCACTGTAGGTAAGTAGTAAAACTGGTTTTGTAGTGCAAAAGCAGTGAAGTCTTCTGTTTTCATGGTTGTTTCAATGGAGAATTACTTTTGTAATAATAATTAAGCAATATATTCTCAAGAGCAGAAATGTTTCTTCCTTGATTCTTGCAAGTAGTTGCAAGAGTCAGATTTGAATCCTGTTCCATGGCAGCATTTCCATCTGAAATCCTGCTGCAGGGTGTCACAAGGCTCAGGCAGCTGGTTTGTGCTCTAAGTTGGAAGCCAGAATTACTGAGTAGCTGGCCTGTATAGCTCTGCAGCATTAGACCAGTTCCTCTAAGCAATGATGTAGCAAATTAACTGATGTTCAGCACAGTAGTTGGGCCAGCAATTAAAATCTTAAAATTTTAACCTTGTGGGTATAGAATGGTTGTGGCTGAACCCCAGTGCTGTCCTGTGCTCTGCATCAGTGGTACAGCAGCTGATTGGAGTGAAGGTAAAGGACCTTCCTTCCAGGACAGGATGGAGTTGAGCTGAGGTTGATCTGTGCTCCCAGTTTCTGGATCTCTCCACAAGAGTACAGAAAGATTCTCAGAGTACTCAGGTGTAGAGATCGTGAAAGGGTCCTGGTATTTTTAGGTTAAATTAAGCCTCTGTAGCTATTAGTGATATTTGCTTCTCCCTCATGTTTCCCAATAGGATTAAATTTCTCAAGCTCAGAGGAAGTAAAGCAGGTGGAGGACCTCTGAAACACACTAAATGCATAGGGAGAAAACCAGTTTCTCTGCTTTAGCTTGGCCCAGACAGGTGGTGCAGTTGCACGTTATCTGGACTTTTACTGCCACATTGTAAAGAATTTTATACTGAACTAAATGGAAAGTCAATTTGAAAGCTGTCTTGTCTGAAAACATAGAGTACTAGTACTGTGGTACAGTAGTGTACCAGAGTAATTTAATAGCTTGGAATTCAAATGGCTGCTTTTCATAGGCAGTCACCCTGATAAGACCTGTCAGGTGTCAAGGAAACTCAGTCTGACTTGATACATGCCTTGGGTGGAGGGACAGAGGAGAAATGGCCACCAAATTGCAAACATGCTGTGAATTTTCTTAGTGTACACTATCATCTTTACAGTAAACTATTCTATTTTTCCAACTACTCCAAATCACTCAGAAAATAATTAGAGCTGGGTAGAAGGAGAGGCACCCAGCTCAGCTAAGGTCACCAGGTGACTTGCTTCAGATGATGCAGAGTGCAGGTTAGGGAGTGCCCCAGGATGGTGGATGCCTGGCTCAGGAATCTTTCAGGCACACAGATTTCTCTGAGGCTGCGTTGCATGTCTCCATTTACTGTTTCCATTGCCAGCTTGATCCACTAAAAGCAAAGGCTGTGTTTTGTGGTGTGGCTCTGGGCCAAACTGGGGCCACTTTGCTGGACTGAACTAATGGCAAGGGACAAAATAAAATGATTCCGTTTATTGGTGCTTTTTTGACTTCCCATCTGCACAGCATAAAACCGACTGTCTTCAGAAGGCACAGGGGTAGCTGCCAAAGGAATCTGTACAGAACAGCATGACCTCTACAGGGATGGAGTCAAAATTAGTAAGAAACCATGGAATTTTTTAGTTCAAAGTGCTCCTCTTAAAAATTTGCATGTAAAAAAATTTTCCAGGCATATTAGGATAGCTTAGTTTTGTTCATGAACCCAGCTTCCTTTTGGAGTTAGAGATGGAAACAAAAGTTTCTCTGGGGATCTTTTCCAAGAAGGCTTAGTTGTTCATTCACTTAGGAAATGGCTGTTGCAATTTCAGGTGCTAGTAGCTCTGCCTCTCTGCCAGAGGTTTAGGTTTCTAAATTGAACTCAGCAGAATGGGATTTGTGAATATTACCCAGCTACTTGTATGAAAATCTGTGGTTTAATTTAACCTTCCGCTGGGAGGTGATAACAAGCTGTTAGCTTACACTGAAGCAGCTGAGAATAGTTGAATCTCTGTTCTGGTCACCCTCTGCTTGCAGCGCTAATCCTCAGGAGAGGACCATGATAAACAGCTGATAAAATCTGGTAAATTGGAAAATGTTGCATCTGTTCGCTAAGTGAGCTTACCTGGAAGTCCTCTTACTCTTAGCAGAGGTAATTTGAAATGTCATTTGGTGTTGCAAGCCTCATGCTGCTTAAAACAAGGATCTGGAGGCCAAGAGTTTCAAAAGATTATGAATAACTTTTGCTTTCTAGAACTATGGCCTTAAATAGATTTGTTTTTGGTGTTATCTTTAAAGTTCATGAGACAGTGCACAAAACTTTTTCTGGCTTTATCATTGTTATTCTTCGATTTCCTTCTTTTTTCTTTATTATTTGTAGCCTGTAATCAAAAGTAAAATATCAGCTTCAAATCTAAACTACCATGGACTTTAACTTTCTTGGAATTAGCTTCATTTTCCTTCAGATCTAGCCAGAAAACTCTAGATTTCAGAATATTGAAGTTTAGTGAGTAAGCTTGGAAGGTGTTGGGATTTTGCTGCAATCAATATAATATCTGTTTGTATATATTCTTTGTTACAATAAGCATGGCTGTGAGTGGATTTCTGGGCAATACACATGAGGAGAAGAGACATCAGTGGCTCTGAGTAGAAATCCATTTTCACAGATATCTGATGGTAGTTCTTGCATTTAACCATTGAGTTATTAGTTGCACAATTTGACTCTGAAGAGTTTTTTGTTCTTTTCCTTCCAGCATTCTCTCCCTCCAAGTGCCTATGCCACAGTGAAGGCCTACTCAAACTTCGACGCTGACCGGGACGCTGCCGCCCTCGAAACGGCCATCAAGACCAAAGGTGAGCACCAGGGCCAGGGGCTTCCATCCTGGGCTAAGGCAGAAGGCTGGCTTGCAAAAGCCAGAGCAAAACTGTGTCTCAACACCAGCATTTTGATATCCTTACTCAAAGATACCTGCTTTAGGAGATGTTGGATTCCTTGAAGTCTTGACCAAGTTAGAGTTTGAACCCTGTAAGTGCATGCTTTGAATATGCTTTTAAGTTTGTAGCCATGAGTTATTGAGAGTTTCACTGAAAGTGTCCACTTTTTCTCTCTTGACTCATCACTACTTAAAATTATTTTTCTTCTCTGCCACTTGAGAATGAAGTGTCAGCTCCTTTGGCACTGCTTTGGGAGTGGGCTCTGAATCATAGATTTCTATTGGATCATTGGATTGGACATTTCTTCTTCTTTTCAGCTCTCCAGACAGCTGCATAGGGGTGGTTTGAACATTTTTAGTTTTGAACTAAATACTCATTTCTCTTGTATTAATTTGGGGTCAAAGAAGGTCCTAAAAACTAGTTTCTGAAATGAATTTGCAGTATTTCAGGGGCAGGGCAGTGTGAGCTTCTCTGAGCTGGGATATTATGTAGGCTTCCCTCTGGTATATTGAAACCATCAGGAAAGCAGGGAGTGTGAACTACAGCTCTGAAGTAATGCCTCGGTGGCACTCCTGGGGCTGTGGTCCCGTCCTGGGACAGGGAGTGCCATGCTTTCCACACTTGCTTCAGACCAGAGGAGCAGGAGCTGGGTGTAGCTGGAACCAGCAACTCTTTTGCCTTCATGTCAGAGAGAAATTCAAAAGCCAAACAATTTCTCATCAGAAAGAAATGCTAAGTTTTCCATCAGTGCCAGCAAAGCATGTGTTTGATTTGCTATAAATGTATAAAATGTAAAATGTATCCCCTCCATAACAAGCACAAGGCTTTCTTTCACAAGATTTTTTTAGTTTAACTAGAGAAATTCCTTACTAAAGTGGGTTCAGTTCTAATTCTGAATCATTTATGGTTTGTTTTAAAAAAAAATTCCCTGATGAGTGAGTTATATATATATAATCAGGTTTGGCAGCAGATACTTTGTATATATGTAGAGTTTTGTCTAGACTTTATAATTTTTTGCAGCTCTGATTATTGGGCAAATCTAGACATTTCAAATACACCATGAGACTCTCAGGGTAGGTGCAAACTTACAGACTTGAACTCTCAAGCTGCTAATTATTGTAAAAGGAAAGTGCAATCTCCTAGGCAGTACAAAAGCTTTTCCAGTCAGGAAAGTCAAGCTCATGTTGTCTTTCCACTTTCTCCCAGCAAATTAAGCAGTGCAGTTAAGTTACATGGCAACATTTCAGTAAAGAGATGATTTTCAGTTCTCTGAGGGAATAAGGAACTTACTCATGGACCTGCATGTTTGTAGGCATGAACTTCTCTCTGCTTATTAGTTTGTTACCTAGAACTTAATTTGGAAAGGTGGCTTTAAAGGGAAAATCTCTTTATGGTTTCAATACCGGATTTCCACCCTAAAGAATCTCACACTGGAAGTATTCTTGTGGAAAATTAAGTATGAGAGAGTTATGACCCTTCTTCCAGGTACTGTTTCCTTGCACTTTGAATGCTTTGGAACAGGAAACTTTCATCTGCTAGTTCAGTAGATATGATAAAATGTGAGCTCTCTAACATATATGTAGGGTTTTCTTCAAATGAAAATTCCAACTCATCCAGACAAGAACTGGTTTTAATGAACAGTGATGTAAAGAGCTACCTGCAAGAACAAGTTTTGAAATAATTCTGGGAAATATCTAAGCAGTTTTTGAACTAAAAATATCCATAATAAACTGGCTACATCCACAACAGCTACCATTTTCCCAGGAAATATCCCTATTTCTCTAGCAATTAGTTTGCATTGGATATGGGAAATAGAAATAAGCCATGTAATTATCACAGAGTGATGCAGAGGAATATGACTTGTTCATTTTAAAACAGTGAGAGAGGTAAGTTATATATATATGCCAGCTGGTTTGTGGTTGAAAATTATATATAAAAAAAAAAGCATGTAAGAACTATTTGGGGGGCTTTATTCTCTGCAGGTTAAAGGGCACCTGGTATCTGAACCCTTGTGCTTTCTTTGGGTTGGAAATCAAGGTCTGTACAGTTATAATGAGCCTGTGTTTCACACTCACCAAAGCAGTCTTTCCAATAGCTTGGAAATCATAGCACTGCCTTGGAAATGCTATCTTGTGGAATCTTATCTCTGGCTATAGCTTATATAAACAGTGCCTGAAGTCTGGTGTTTGCCATCAGGGCAGGCCAGGTTGGGAGAGTTACCATATAAATAATTACATGGTAATTATATGGTAATGAAAAGTCCCAGTATTAGAGTCATGACTCTCCATTTTAGCAATTCTTGTGTTAAATGGCTAAAACTTATTTTTCTGCCCAAACAACAGCTGTATATTTGTTTTAGGGAAAAGATCTAGGGCAGTGTGTGTGACTGTTCTGCTCTATGTAATACCTAAATATTTCAGCATTCATTCGCACTCTTGAGATTAATTCCTCAGAGGTTTCTAAGCCATCTGTTCATCTGTGGAGACCTCTGGAAAATACTTTGATGTGTTTGTTTGGGCTTAGGTCTACCTGCAAAAACTATACTGCACAAATATGTTGTCCGGCCTTTTTCAGGGCTTTGAGTGGAGCTGAATTGAATGCAGGGGGTTTATATATATCCACCAGCCTAGGAAGGGAAATGTCCAAAAATGTCCCCAGGTCATATAGAACCTTGTAGTTGTTCAACCTAGAGGTTGCATAATGCAAATAATTTGTTACAGTTCTGGCTTGTTACTTTTAGTATAAATGCCATGGCTATGTTTTAATTTTTTTGCTCTTTAGTGTTTCTGCAGCAAATTCATTTAGTGCCTTGGCATGTCCATTGCAAATGTTGGCTTTTTACTGCATAGGACAAGAAGCTGTGTAATTTCTGTATAATGCTCTACTATGCTCTTTGTATAGATTAGCTGATGTACGTGGACCTAAGCAGAAGAAACTATCTAGAAGGGCACTAACAGAGCTTATGTTAGATTTCCTTGTCTTTTTTTTCTTGTAGCAAAGACAACTGCTGAAGTGTCTCTTCTGTTTCAGAGTTATTTCCTGGCATTGACACTTTGTGTGTATCAAGTACTTGTTAAATAATTCTGTCAGTCTAGGTTGTGAATATTTGCTAATTGAAGCCTCCTGTTGAGATTTCATGGGATACTTTTTTATTCCATGGCTGGCAGAGTTCAGGCACAGGTTTGTTGTAGGAAAGGGCTTAGAACGTAGATCTGTAATAAATTCATTATATCCAGAAATTGCTAAGACAATGATGACATGTGGACCAGTCAGTTCAATCTTAGATCTTCTGTTTATGTAGTATATGCCCATAACTTCTGATAGAGTTTTTAAGAGTATGAAGTAAAAGTTTTTAGAGGATATTTGTTGGCTTGCTGGTGAGAGAGGGCAGTGCCTGAAATCCGCCAAACTACATCAGTCACATATTCCAGATATTCAAACTGTCCCTAAAGAAATATCTCATTACAACATGGTTTGGGTTTGATGAACCCTTGCTAAGCAAAATAGCAGAGCTGAAATTATGGTGTTGTTTTATCTAAAATTTTCCCTCTGACTCCATTCTTGTTCATTTCCTCATTTTTGCTGACTGAACTCCAATACTGTGATCTTACCAATGCCACCACACATGGCCTCTTTCACAAGAAAAGCTGTTATTAAGCAGAATTTTTCTTTCCATTCCCCATTGGTGGAAATGTAGGAATAAAATCTGCCTAGCCAGAATAAACTTGAAAATACACTCTGTTTCATTGCTTTGAAACTTTCAGAGACTTTAGCAAACAGCAAAGTGTTGGAGCTGCTGTCCTGCTCTGCCCCACCTCAGCAGCTGTGAGTCAGCATCCTGTGCATGCAGCACGATTCCCCAGTGTGAATGAAGTACAAGCCCTTACTTTCCACTGGATACCAGAGCAATGAGTTAACTTCATATTTCCATGGCATGTGTATGAGAAACTTGGATGCAGTCAGTCATTTGTGGGCTTCTAATCTGAAGCAATTGTGCTACAACTTGAAAATGTCATTTACTTTTTTGAATGCCAGGAATGGTTTAAATTCAGAATGTATTAAAAAGCTTAAGACATTGGCTTGTACTGTGGGCCTGCAACAGCTGAAAGGCTCAATGTCTGTGTGTGGCCGTTTCTGGACAGGGAGAATTTGTTTTCTTTTATAATGTGGGAACACTTTAAAATGTGCAGGAGTAGATTATGGCTGAAATATGCAGTCAGCCTGTTTTCAACTCACAGTCTGTAACTTAGACACATTATACTTTCCAGGGCCTTATGGCATCATTTGCAGGCCAAGCTTGTGTGAATAAGAGCACTGATGTAGGTCTGCTTCAGCACAAGCTAAGGACACGAGGCTACCAAGTGTAGTATTTCCTCATGAAAAATGTGGTGAAGAAGGAGAATATTTGGACTTAACTTATAATTCTAGACTCTGCAGCTATGGGCTAAAAGGTTTTTTGCAAGATTCCTACTTTATGTTAATCCTTTTTATAATATCAGTTGCAGTTCTTTGTTTCAGGTTACTTTGGGTAATAGGAAAAAGAAATGTGGCTGAATTCTGGCAGGGATCTGAGTCCTGCTAGTAGCTGCTGATCCAATCCTTACTTTCTGGGGTTTTTTATCAAGAAATTATCTTTTACACTGATGGGTGTGCAAGTGTGGAAGAAGCGATTCATAATACTTTCATTTAACAGAGAGAGCTCAGGTGAAGATCTGGGCTTGTTCTGACCTCTAGATTAGAGCCACCTGTTTGCTTCAAAAGCTGACAGTTGCACTGAAGTGCATGGGTTTGGAATGGTTCCCTTGAAAGTAAACCTTTGCTGATGTGTAGTTCACTTACTTAAAAAATAAGTTGGGAGTTTGAGCATCCACATCCTCTAGGTATGCCAGTTACAGCTCGGTATGGATCTTCCATTGATTTCAAAAAGAAGTAGCACCTACTTAATTCTTCCAGTGTCAAAATACCTTTCTGTCTTTTGGCCCTCTGAAACGTACTGACTTAAATATAGTGGTTTATTTTCCTATTTCCATGTTTGGAATGATGGATTAAATGGCTTAAGTAGAAAATATAACTGCTTCATTAAGAAGTCTTAATTGAAAAAACTCCACTAAAATGACAGGACGGGCTTTAGTAAGTACAACTTTTAAAATCTGTGTTCTTGAGCAACTTTTTTGTAGAATTCTGAGTGCTTGAAAACTAATGCACAGACACATAAGTGAAGCACTAGACAGAGTGGCAAAGCTGGTCACAAACTAGACTTTGAGGTGTGTCCAAAGATCTGCATACCATCAGAAGTCTGGTCTCTAATTGGTGGCTGTTTCCCCACGGCCAGGACAGGATAAACACTAACTGGTGAGAGCTGCCCAACTCTGCTCCAGACAGCACATGTGCTGTGTTTGGAGTGTTGGGGAACATCCTGATACAAGAACAGTGACAAGAAAGCTTCTCTAACTCTCTGTCTTGTGTCTTTGTAGGTGTGGATGAGGTCACCATCATCAACATCCTGACAAACCGCAGCAATGAACAGAGGCAGGACATTGCTTTTGCCTATCAGAGGAGAACCAAAAAGGTAATAAAATACGAAGAAATAGTAATTATTGAATATTTTTCTTGTGGACAATTAGATTTGCCAGGGTTTGTCTTGTCACTGAAATGTAAGATGCATCTACTTTGTCCATGCTGCCACAGTTCAGGACTGGAAGAACTTTGAAATATGTTGAATACGCACAATTGGGACTGCAGTCTGTTGGAGATGGTGGTTTGCTAGCACCTTCAGAAATCACAGTGGAATCCAAAGAATTCCCTGGTGAAATGTGCTAAAAATACTGAGAAGTGCCTCCATTTGAAGGAAAAAATGAAAGAGAGATGCTTTAGGGGATTGGTGGGGTTTTTTTTCCATTTGGTTGATAGATATTTTTGGGGGGGGATGTTGGATTTTTTTATTTATTTTTTTAAGACAGCTCAGCATAAGGGAAGTGTTCTGTTTCTCTTCACACAGCTAGCTTAGCTGAGAAAAGACTGCAGTCAGTTGTGCTACGAGCACTGCAGCTGTGGAGTAGTGATGGAATGAGTTGAACTGTCATTAAAAATTTTCCTGGCAGAAAAACCTTAGGTACTGATCTATTGATGGAGAGAAATCTGTAAGATGTGTGCAGAATTCTGCAAAATGAGTCTTGCTGTCTGGGAGGCAAGAGCTCTTCTCTTTTGAAGTTTTGAGAATCTTACCATATTTGAAGTTTCATGCCAGTGAAAAAGAGGAAACTTTTATATAGAGTTCAGATTATGATGAATATATCTCTTCCAGGTTTGCCAGACCCCAAATGGTAGTCCTCAAGTAACATCCCAGAATACTCATCTGAGCCCAAATGTAAATGTAGAGTTAAATTTGGGAGTTCACCAGCTTTTCTGCATGACTGATAGAGGCATATGCAGAGGCACAGCCAGGTTGAACACGTGCATGTTTGCACATCCCTGGGGCTCTGGGACAGTCTGCACGCAAATGGACCCCAGTCATTAAATGTGTCACTTAGAGCTTTGTTAAATGTTCTGCATGACCACAAAAATGCACAGTCAAGAAAATCTGCAACTTTTTTCATTTTTCTCTCTCACTTTTTTCCCTTGCTGCAACCCAAGAATTTATCAGAAGTTTAACAAGTACCAAAGAATAAAAGTCGTTTAAACAATGGAAATGTGCAGTAGAAACCACTCAGATAAACATGAGAGGAGGAAGTGGGATATGAAAAGACACGTAGGTATATCTTCTAGGGACAGTGTCTGATGGTTTTCTTTGCCAGCAGTTGTGCAGATTTTGTTAGCAATGTGTTGTGCTGTACTAGGCTGCTTGCTTTGTGTGCTGCAGGATCTGTGAATAGATAATAATTTTTAAATGCCACATAGTCTTCCTCTCTTTTAATGCCTTTGAGATAAGCAGTGTCTGATGGAAACTCTTGGTTTAGGTTGGATGGGAATTTAGGTGCCCAAGATGGACACCTTCCACTTGATCAGGTTGCTCAAAGCCCCATCCTGGCCTGGCCTTTTAAACATTTCCAGGGATAAGTCAGCCACAACTTCTCTGGGCAATGTGCTGTCTTTCCTGTGGCAGTTCTGAAGAACCTGTTTTCACCCAAAGAAGGGCTGGAGCATTGTATCCACATGGAGTGGTTGTACTGAAATGTTTCTCAGTCTAAAGCAGCCAGATGCTCCAAACCCCCATTCTCTCCCTTGGTCAATCCATGCAGTAGGTGCATACAGTATTAGCATAAATTAGTGCCCTGGATTAAGTAGGTGACTCTGGAAATTAACTAAATGCCTTGGCTCATTATCTCTCTGGCACAAATTTCTCTACAATTCAGCTCAGGTCACTTTCTCTACCCCCTTTTCCCCTGCCTCTCCAGCTCAGTGATTGTTAGTGAGAAACCAGCAACTGAAATGCAGCAATTCCCTTCTGAATGCTACAGATTTAACTTCAGCTTAGGGAATACATGGATCTGTGTGAACCTCAGACTTGATCCTGGGGATTTCAGCTTTGTAACATAAACTACAGCTGATAAACTAGCATAATTCAGGTTACATCTGAAACCCATACGAGGACATGGCCTCTATTTGGTGCAGATTTGCATCCTCTGCAGTGAACAGCCCTGACTGTTTCTTTTCCTAGGGCTGACTGGCAATTAACAATAGGGATTTAGGCTACAATCTTCTGATAGTTTCCTTGAAGACAGGCTTCATTTTTCAGTGCTCAGGGATGATTTTTTATCTCCTCAGATAGCTGGTTGGGAACTGGGCCTTACAGTGGAATAAATGTGCAGTCAATTTTCCAATGTCTTAGCAGTAAAGGGCTGGGATAAGAGGAAAACCACATATAATACAGTGCTTTTGGGAAGACTGTGGGAGTATGATGGAGAAGCAGTGACCACAGTGAGTCAAACTCAGATCCATCTGTGCTTATTAACTCCACCAAAGCATCAGTGCTTCAGGATTGGAGTGAAGCTGTTCAGATGTGTCTGCACCGTGCTTTCCAGCACTTGGTCAGACACTGGTGCATTTCTTCTTATTTTCAGAGGATTAGAAAAAAAATCCTTTGCCCTAATTTCTTTCTTAGGCTTTCACAGCCAGAAAGCTCTTCATGTTTCTGTTTTCTTGTTAGTTGTGTAAGAAACTCTGCTGTAGGCTTGGAGAATTAAAGCCCTACAGGTTAAATTCTCTGGAGATCAGAAGTGAGCTTTAATTTCTTTTCTTTCATCGTCCCATCTATTTTACAGGAACTTTCTGCAGCACTCAAGTCTGCTCTCTCAGGTCATTTGGAGGCAGTGATCTTGGGCTTGCTGAAGACACCAGCACAGTATGATGCCTCTGAATTGAAAGCTGCCATGAAGGTAAACAAGCTTTGAAATTTACTGTTGTTCATCTGATGTTGCTGTCTCAGGAAAGAACATGGACTTCATATCATAATTTTCAAACTGATTTTTTTTTTTTTTTTTAAGTGCTACAGTTTAAATATCCAGCTGCAAGGCATCCAAAATGAGAGAAATCATGGAACTGTGTGGTTTCTAAACTCTTAATTACTCTCTTTAAGGAAAAAGTCATTCTTGCCAGCTCAGGATAACAGCCTGGCTGCTCTGCCTGGCTGCTCTTACAGACAATGCACACGTTCATAGTATGAGAAACCTCTAAGAGAGCAGCTGTTAGCGGGACCCATCAGCTCCTCTGCTGGCATTTATAGGTTTAAACAGTAATTTCCAGTTACTTGGTCATATCACTGATCTGGAAAGAACATCCCTGTACCAGACCTGCCCTATGTAGAAGATGAGGAAGATGGGGCATCAAAAGCAGTGTCTGTAGAAAGAAATATCTACTCTGCAGGCCTCTGAAACAAGACTTGAGAGGTGCTCATGCCAGTAGAGTCACCTCTGTAAGCAAACTAAAGTGTGGGAAATCGTAGTTATAATTATCTAATCATCATGTACATTCTGAATGTTCTTGTTCAAGTTATTTAAGAATTAAAGACAAGTACTAACTTGTGTCTGAAATTTAGAACTTGTCAATGAAACTAATTAATTAACTTCTCCAAATGATTAAAAAGGAGTTAATGAACAAATAAGAAAACGAAACCACTCTCTCCACCACATAAACACACACACTGCCCCGACCCCTCAAAAAAACCTTCTGAAGTCCCCAAACCCAAAAAGCCAACCCACTATGGAGATGGTAACTCTTCAGCTGTGGGCCAAATGCCCTGTTTGAGTAATCAGATGCTGCCCTCTCCTGGTCTGAGTACAGCCTATCTATAATTTATTGTGACTCGGACTAGTCTGGGATCTGGGATAAAGACCAAGCAATTTCATCAGAGTAGTCCCACATGTAGAATATTCTATGCTCTCCATGGGTTGTTTTTCACAGCTCCTAAGGAGTTCCCATTACTCCTGACCTGGTCTGAATTAGCAAAAACTCTCAATGCTCTGAATTTGCCTGGGCTTAAGTTTGGCTTGATACATAGAGCATTACCAGCTATGACTTTGGCATCAGAATTGAGGAAAGCAAAGTTATCACTGAGGAGTTAATTATTTTTCTGTTGAACATTCCTGAAAATATTTCAAAAATACTTAGAAAATTATATATGTTGCTAATCTTCATTTTTTTCCCCAGATGCTTGTTAGAGCCATTTGTGGAAAGCTCTCCTAACTCTCTTAACTTTAAGCCATGTTAATAAAATTACTTGGGTTTACTCTACTATTTTTCTTATATTTTGGTTTGTCCCACTTTCTTGCCCCTTCAAGGGAGACATTTTACCTAAAGGGTACTTTGCCACATAATTGCCTCAGATTTCCACACGTTCAAGACTGCAGCATGAGACTTTTTCCCAGGATGTTACTTCTCTTGAAGTCATGTGGAAATTGTGTCCACTTTTGCCACCTGCAAAATGGCATTCTGTTACAGATGGGCTTAACAAACATCTGAACAGGAGGATGAGACTGGAGTTTCTTCTTGTGCTCCCAGTGGATAGAAAAAAATCACACAGGCCATGATAAGCAGATCTTCTCCAGTTATGCTGGTGAGGAGGTCACTGTTAGACACTCACAGCAGATGCACATTGCCCAGAGAGAGCATCTACAGGATCTTTAAGCCACTAGAAATATTCCATCTGTTTTTTCTCAGGATTAGTTGGCAAAAAAATATCCCTGAACTGTTAGAGTGGGGGAGAGGAGATGTCTGTAAAATGTTTCTAAACCATTTAGGCATTCCTGTTCATTGCTAGCTCCTAACTGAGTCCCGTTTGTGTTGCAGGGGCTGGGAACTGATGAAGACACACTCATTGAAATCATCTGCTCCCGAACAAACCAGGAGCTCAGTGAAATCAACAGAGTCTACAGGGAAAGTGAGTTTACTTTGCAAACTTCCGTGTACTAGGTCTTTTACACTAAATTACTTGGATAAACTCACCCTCAGTGTGAATTTCATTATTAAAAAGGTAACTCAAATCTACTTTGGTTCTATGCCATTTTGTACTGGTGCACTGGATATTTGTGTGGTTTATATAGTTTTGTCTTGTTGCCTGGTAGCAAACCGACTGAAGGCTATTTATTACTAATACAAGTTATGTCTAAATGAAATTTTTTTGTAAGCTTCCATGAGAGACTGATTGCATGGACCTCATGACTAACTGGTGGCAATACTGGGTTTGATGTAGGGAAGCGTGAGTTTGTTTTCATTGTCCTCCACACCTGACTTAGATTGTAGCTGTTCATGTGCATAAAACACGGTAATTTTTCTTGCAAAGGAGTATTTGTGAGACACCCCTTTGCCTGAAAAGAACTCTTTGTTTTCTAGTGTACAAGACAGAACTGGAAAAGGACATTATATCAGACACATCTGGTGACTTCCGCAAGCTGATGGTTGCCCTGGCCAAGGTAGGGCTGTTCAGAGCTTCCCACTTTTTCTAATGTGCCTGAGTGGTGGCTGCCAGTGAAACAGTTGGGTTTCTGATGCACTCTTAAATTTCCCTCTGTTCTCACTGATCTTGGGGAAAAAAATATTCAAATGTTGAAGGGCAAAGTATTTTAACAGAAATGCAGCATTCACAGCATTAGCTTCATAATGGGGGTGGAGTATGCAGTTACTTATTTAGCAAATTCAGGCTAAAAAAAGAAAAAAACTAAATATATGCATAGCAAACTGATTACTTTTTATGAAACCTTTCTAAAATACTGATATCTTGTTTGAAGGGCAAAAGGTGTGAAGATACTTCTGTGATTGATTATGAGCTGATTGACCAAGATGCCAGGGTAAGTGCTGGTAATGACCACAAAATATCTCCAGCTGGTCAGGCTTTGGGGGATATTGAACATAAACAGACTGTGGAAGTAGAGAGCATTTGTGAAATGGGTGTGTGTATTTCAGATTGTCCTGCACAGTAGTGTTTTTATGGTGTCAGCGAATCTGCCAGTTGCAATCCTGATGCCTTCAGGTATCAATTTCCACAGAGTACTTACCCCCTATACAGAAACTCTCTGGTATTTCCTTTAGATACGTGAGGAGAGATAGCCTTTAACAAAAGGAAATGGCATCCATTACAGTGAGCTCAGTGGCTGTTAGTGCTTGTTTGTTACATTTGCATCTGTCAAGAGCAGATCTGCTGAGGTAAACAGAGCTAAATACAGAGTAAAGCTGTAGCCAGAGGTGAATACAATGCAATTAGTCTTAGTGTCAGATTTAGATCCTTAAATGTTGTATACATCTGTAATGGCTTCTTGTGCAACTCCTGATTTTTTGTGGTTTTCTTTTTCTTTCTAATCCCAGGACCTCTATGATGCTGGTGTGAAGAGAAAGGGAACTGATGTCCCGAAGTGGATCAACATTATGACTGAAAGAAGTGTTCCCCACCTGCAGAAAGGTACTATTCTAGAGACAGACTTTTTTTCCTTTTAAAGAAAGTTATAAAAAAATGCTGACAATTTTGTCCCAGATACAATTGAAATTATTGTGAAAAGCACTGAAAAACATAGGAAATCTCATAGATCTTAATTCATGTCCAGGTGTTCATTTTTAAAGAAAATCTAGTTATTTCTGTGGATGTGTTGATCTCACATTTTAAGTGTGTACAGCTCTTTTTTACATAGGTGTAACAATGCTCAATTACATGTCACATACACTGAAAACATATATGTTGCAAACCTAGAAAATATGGATGCAGGATACCTTGAGAAATCCTTCATTTTTTACCTCTGTGCCAGGATAACTTAGCTATATCATGTGCTTAAATCTGCCAGTGAAGATTCAAAAGCAGCTCTGATATTGCTGTAAAGCAGCACATGGGAAAAGCCATTTGAAGACTTTTCAGAGCTTGAATCACTGTTGTTTCAAAAAATAATAGTACAGGATTAAGATGGCATTTTCCCAGATTAAGGAGGTGTTCAAGGAAAACAAAAAGTCCTCTGCATGGGATCTTTACAAACTTCTGATTGTATTTGAGAGTCTCAGAAGGACTCACATTGATATTTATTAATCATCTGTCTCCACATTCCTGTGTTTCTGTTCATGCTTTGGTTGGTTATTTCTGCCAGTTCTTGGTCTGGTTTTGATTTCACCTACTTTCTCTTCTGTGCTAGTGTTTGACAGGTACAAGAGCTACAGCCCATATGATATGTTGGAGAGTATCAAGAAGGAGGTTAAGGGAGATCTGGAGAATGCCTTCCTTAATCTTGGTAAGTTACCCTGAAGTAAACACTGTCTTTATATAGAATCTTTTCAGGGCTCTTGCAATGGATCATGATAAAGGTAGGGCCTAGACTCACCCTGCTGGATGAGAAATTAGCTGAATGTGCTGGTGTTGTTGGAGCCACTGGTGTATTTTAGGATATTGCAGGTTATTTTTGTCGTCTGCAAGATATAAAATTTGCCAGTTAAAATGAAAATGTGTGTGTGTGTTATCTGCTGTTATTTCCACTTTTATTTGATAGAAAAGCTTAATGTTCTGTTTGTTTCCACAAACAAACAAAAAGGTTGAAATAGTTCAGTGCCCACACAGGCTGGAGGAAGATCAGTGTGTGTGTGAGAGGAGAAGACAGGCAGGCAGTGAGGGGTGGTGGGGGCTATTTGAAGAGCTGATTTGACACTGAATTCTCTGAAATAGGGAGGCAGGGTGTAAGGCTGATACTGTGCCATGAGGTGAAATGACAAGGATGTCACTGTGTTTAAGAGGGAGTTCTTTAAGGGGAAAATTCATTTTAGACTAAGGAAGTACTGAGCGCTGTGTAGTGCAAATAGAGTATAAACAGAGCTCAGCCTTGAAAAGGAGACTCCTCATGGATGATGAGTGTTTCCAGGATTGCTTCTAGAAATGGAACCATGAACTGGGAGCTGTGGAGGAGGGCTAACATTCTGAAATTATACAATTCTGAAATGATGCAATTTTCATGGAAGAATGAAACTCTCACATTCCTAAGGATGTGAGCATCTATGGTTCAGTCACAAGCTAAACCAAATTACTTCTAAGTAGCAGGTCAGGTAAAAATATTTTCTCTGTTATGGGAATCCAGGGCTTCCCTCTGGCTGCCCTGGCAGGTCTGGGACCCTGGCAGGGGGTCAGGAGCCCCCCTGTACAGAGCCCCGAGAGACACTGTCTGTGATCTCTGTCCATGGAGAAGAGTTTTCAATCTTACAGGATGAATTACAAGCTCTGAGTGTTTGATATAAGTAATAATTAAATGTGGCACAGGTGCAAAAGTAAAATGTTTGGATTCTAGATTAGGTGTTCAAAGGGGACAAGACAGAGGAAATTGGGTGTGTCTTGTCCTTTTTCTCCTTCTTCATGCCCTCCATGTTTCACTATAGTGTTGGTATTTTTCTATTGGTTTAGGCTGGGGACACACTGTTCAACGTAGATGATAGATATTAGCACATTATTGTAAATATAGCACACGTAGTTTCTGGTATATAATGTTTGTAACATCCCACTGAGGGCAGAGCCCCACACGCTGCCCTGCAGGACAGACCTGCGGCAGGGCAGCAGAACATGTTAGAGATAAACAGAATAAACAACCTTGAAAACCAGCATAGATGAATTATGACTTCTTCTTTGGCAACGGGGCAGAAAGACAAAGACTTTTTACAATCTCGGAATCATCAATACCACAGATTCTGACACTCTGTGTCCCCTTTTTGGTGGAACTTCTGATGAAAACCTTATTTTAACTATATATCATACCTTTAAAAATGGCTGAAATATTCTGTGTCCTGTGCATGGGCAGGATATTTAACTACTCTTGTCTCTCTCTTCAGTCCAGTGCATTCAGAACAAGCAGCTGTATTTTGCAGACAGACTGTATGATTCCATGAAGGTAGGAAAGACTGGTTTTTCTTTCTACTATTTTTTTTTTTGTCATTTTTAGGCACATCTGTTTATATGAAATGTGACTGGCATGTGAATAAATTAACAATTACCTAATATTGTTCAAAAGCTTTCTTTAACCCTTATGAGCCTGGATTATCTATTCAGATTCCTCTGGTATAGGGAAATGTAGGAAAGGGTCCCATTATAAAGATCTTCATTAGATCAGTTGATTATAATTAGCAAAGTTAGACACATCTTTTGCATGTAACCAAGAGCTGATAGAGAAAAAGCTGTTCATTGAATACCAAAATAAGATATTCAATTGGCCTCAAAACATATTGTGAAGAAACAGGATGAAAGAGAAACACCTGGTGACGGGCATTAGGTGATTCCAGGAAGACCTGGTGAGCCAGAAGTGCTGCTTACAGTCTAAGCTAAATTTGTGACTGCAAGTTGGTTAAACACTGCTGATGAGAAAGGTACATTCATGCTCAAATTCTTGGATCATAATAATGACCTTCATTAGAAGATTTGTTCATTGTATCTTTTGTTGCTTGTCTTGTTTGCCTGTAGTTTGCTGTCCTACCATTAATTAATGGTAACATTTCAGCTGTTGCAGCTCTGAATGTGTGTCTGCTTGTAGGGCAAGGGAACCAGGGACAAGGTCCTGATCAGGATTATGGTATCTCGCTGCGAGGTTGACATGCTGAAAATCAAGAGTGAATTCAAGAGGAAATATGGAAAATCCCTCTATTATTTCATCCAGGCAAGTTTTTCATCTTAGGTTTTATATCATGGGCCTTTGCAGCAGTCTTCATTGGATTCATGGTACCACTAGAATTCATGGGAGGTGTGTTAGAGGCCACAGTGAGAGTATTTTATTATTTATGTACTGTGGGAAAATTCACCTTTATCTTCACAGTCTACAGCTGATACAGTTCCTGTCAGCCTCTTGACAGTGTGCTTTGTGCAATCAACTGATATGTTCTGAAAGAAAATTCTGTTCACCAGTCCCTAACCTCAGATCAAAAGAAGAGTCAATAGTTCTCTGATTGCTGAATGAAAATAGAGCATCTAAGTTGCTACTCCCTTTCATTTCAGTGCTGAGGGAGAAGGCTCTTGAGCAAGTGACTTTTGTCCATTTCTGTGATTAGAATGGAGCTACAGGTGCTAGGTTTTGTCTGACTTGGGGCATAGGTAAAGAGCTTGTGTGTCTGTTTCAAAGCTAATCTTCACCCTCACAACATATGCTGCATTATTCCTTATGTAGATGAAGCTGAGTCAAAATCTTAACCCAGAATCTTTTCCTGAAGGTGTCAATTGTAGATTATTAGCAAATTTTTTTACAAGTGCCCTTGGTGTATGATTTTTGCAGTGATTAGTGAGACAGAGCAGAATCAAGTCCTTCAGCTTTTCTTTGTCGTGTTACTGTTTTTCATACCAAATTTTCTCTCTTCTTGGCCTTGCATTTGTATTGCAAGAATGATTAAATAATTTCACTTCACACATAAGTAAAACTTAGTCAAGATAGTCCTCCAGGCTGAGAAGGCTTCAGTGTGAATCACAGACTGTCCCACAGGTTTAGAATATAATTTATATGCTTTCGCATTTTCGGGCTGTTTTCTGATACGTATTTTGTATTTTTCTTCCCTTGCTTTACAGCAAGACACAAAAGGGGATTACCAGAGGGCACTGCTGAACCTGTGTGGTGGAGAGGACTGAAAACTGTGATGGAAGAAACCCAAGTCCAAAGAAATGCCTTTTTTGCTCTTCATTTTACTGTAATCCTAGAAAACCTGAATTTCTTAGCTACCCTTGACTTGCACTTTCCCTGCCAGAGCCCTGCTGCAGTTTGCTCCCCTGCGCTGTGCATGCCCCTCTTGGCAGCTGTGCTTGGTTCTGCCAAAGGTCCTAACAGTGTATAGCCAGAGACACTAACCCTCCAGGGAGAAATGGGCTCACAGGTGCTTGTGAAAAGCTCTGCCTCTCTGTGCAATGTTTCTAATAAAACAAATAAAAATGATGTTTTACTTAAAGAGTACAGGTCTTTCAGACCTTAATTTGAGAACTGTCTGAACAGTTGATGTTTATTTAGCCTTTGCTGTCCATTTTCTGTTTTGTTTCCATTCTCCTCAGGTTCACTAGTTGTGGATGAAAACTTATCTTCTTCCTTCAAGTCCTTCATCTGTTTAATGATTCATTTTGTCAGCACATCCAAAACCATTCTCTTCACTGGTTGAGGGAGATGATCTGCCCCTCTGCTTGGCCCTGCTGAGGCCACATCTGATGTGCTGTGTCCAGTTCTGGGCTCCCCAGTTCAGAGGGACATGGAGCTCCTGCAGTGGATCCGGTGGAGGGCACAAGGATGATTAAGGGAATGATTGAGGCATCTCTCTGATGAGGAGACATGGGGGGATCTGGGCCTATTAAGTCTGGAGAACACTGAGGGGATGTAATTACCACTTATAAACATCTACAAAGTGGTTGCCAGTTGATGGTACCAGACTCTTTCCAGTGGTTTCCAGCAACAGGATGAGGAGCAGTGGCCATAAATTAAAACACAAGAAGTTTCACCTCAGCATGAGGAAGAACTTCACACTGCCCTGGGAGAGCTACAGGGGGTTGGTCATGGAGTCTCCCTCTCTGGAGACATTCCAAACCCACTTGGATGCGTTCCTGTGTCACCTACTCCAGGTGACCCTGCCTGGGCAGGCGGGTTGGATGATTTCCAGAGATGCCTTCCAGCCCTGACTGTTCTGTGATCATCTTTCCCCTATAGAAGTGCCACTGAAACCTGAGCCATAACCCTCTCTGCCTGCCTGTGTGGGGCCAACACTTGAATCCCTCCTCAGCGTTCCAACAGTTTGTGTGCCTGTCCGCAGGGGGGAACAGTTTGAGAATACAGAGCAGCCTGTCTGTAACAGGAGTGTTTTCTGCAGCAGAGCCGTGCCCGGGGATCGCCGGGCCCGGGCCGGCCGCGGGGCAGCGCGGTAGGCGCTGCCCTTTCTGTGAGGGGCGGGCTCCCGCCTCCTCCCGCGGCGGGGCCGGCCGGGCTGAGGGCGCCGCGGCGCGCCCACGGACGGGCCGGGCCAGGCTGAGGGCACCACGGACCGTCCCCACCCGGCCCAGTCGAGAGCCAGTAGGATGCGCTGCTCTTGTCCTACTGAGACACTTTTTCCTTCTGCAGCATGAAACTCACACCCGAGTGTGAGGGAAAAGCTGTGAAGAGCGAAACTTTGGCCCCCAGCCGGGAGCGCGGCGCGTTGCCCTCACGGGTGAAGGCTGAGGGGAGCGGCCATCCCGGGGCTCTCCGGGGCCGGCGATCACATCCTCAGCACAACTTCGTACGAGTATCACAGAGTTCTCAGGAGGTAAAATCGTTTCCTCTTTTCACAGCTGTTGCTCCTTTGGAAATGCAAAACTGCCTGTAACTAGCAGGTGTTTTCCCTCTGTCATTATCTGGTTTGTAGCTGTCTGTTTCAAAGGCTCGGGTACTCCTCAGAGATAAATTTGATCTCCTCAGAGATATGAGAAGCACACAAGGAGGCTGTTTCATGCCACCATTTGAAGGGTGAGAGATTTTGCTGAAAAATCATTGGCTGTAGACCACAAAAAATATTTGGTGTGAAAATACTGCAATTGGTAAAATATTGATAACTTAAATGCACAAATGATACAATTTTTCACGAGCTACTCCAATTTAATGCCTGATGGAGCAGTGTCATTCACACCTGTTTACAAAATGCCTCTCTGTCTAGATTTGTACATTTAAAAACTATTGCTGAGATAGCAAATCACTCTTTGAATCCAATTAGGTAAGTCATCTCTATAAATGTTGCTTGCTCAAATGTGGCCTTATAAAAGAAATCAAACCGCAAGCATTTTTCCAGTCCGTGGAATGAACAACTAGAATTTGATGGCTGGCATGCTCTGCCTCACTGCCACAGGATGTTCAAAATTGCAGGCTGTCTTTCTTCAGGAGCAACATCATGTTAAATAAACCAGCAGGATTTCAAAGGCCAGGACTATTTTTACTGATTTTAGACTAGGAAGTAAATTCGTCTCCTGTGATATCTAGAAGATTTCTAGAAATTCAATTTGTTGTTTGGCATTGTTGATTTTTTTTAAATTACTGGCTTATTGATGTTTCAGATAGGAATAAATTTCCAAGCTTTGATATTGATCCTGTTGTTTGGTTGCAGTCTTGCTAATAAGCAAGATGGGTCTCTGTCCATGATGTATTGCAAAAATCAGGTCTCCAAGACTTTGCAACATTTTACTAGTAAATCCCCACATGGCAAATTAAATACATTATTAAAAACAGACAAAATTTCAGTTGTTGATAATGTAATCTAGACCATTATCTATTTATGTTCAGAAGTAGGAAAAAAAACCAAAAAAACAAAAAACCAAAAACCGAAACCCAAACCTTCAAATTTGCTATTCCCAGTCTTTGTTGTCCCAAGAATCTGTGAAGAAATTTTTTCCACGTCCGATCTTGATTCAGTTTCTTGTGTTTGCTCTTTGGTGTTCCCATTCCAATAGCACAGACAATAACCAGAAGTTTTACAGTTCATAGGCAGTGTTCTTTAACTACCCAAAGTGCACAGCAAATAGCAGCAGTAGAATTTAATTTGATGTGTTTCTTACCAGACCTACTATTTAACTCAGACATTGGAATATAGAGCTAAAGAACTGTGCCTCTGGGCCAGTATTAAACTTACTAAGAAAGTAGTGATGTTTCTAACATGGAGAGGCGGCTCCTAGTCCTATGTATAAGGGAGACTCTGTGTTTCAGAACTTCCTTACTCATAATTCAGAGGAATTTTTCTAAATCAAGGTCTAAACAGTCCAATTCAGAGTAATAGAACATCCCTAAAGAATAGTTGTCATGCTTGTACTAAGCCATATTCCTGATTTCTACAGTTCTTGCCTTCATTTGCACAGCACCTAAACATCTTATAAACAAGCAGTTTATTAGTGCTGAGCATTGATGAGGAGTCATGCAAGATGTTTTACAAGTGAGAATCAGATGTAGAATAGTTTAATTAAATTTAAATGTAGTTCAGCCAAAACTGAAGCCAACATTTGCATTCTGGTAAAAGAAAAGGCTTCTTGCAAGATGGAAGCTTTGAGTCCTTGCTGTTAAAACACATTTTTAATTAATATTAAAAAGTTGTATATAATTTCGTTTCTTAAATGGGTAATGTCTGCTCCCTGACCACTGCTTTGATTGTTTGTAGGGATTGTTCCTCAAGTGTAGCTTTTCCCCACTGCAGTGAGGAAGGATGCACTTTCAGAAGCACCACCTCGAGCAGCAGAGCTGGGTTTTGGTTGGGGGCGGTGTGTCCGGCGTGATTCTGTTTCTCTCGGGTGGCTTTAGAGCTAAAGAGCCGTGTTCGGCGGCGTTTGGCAGCAGCCGTGTGTGGGCGCGGCGCTTTGGGGCTGGGCCGGCAGCGGCGGGGCCGGTCCGGGGCTGGGCCAGCAGCGGTCGGGCCGCTCTGGCTGCACTGGCGGCGGCTGTTCGCTCTGGCTGCACTGGCGGCGGCTGTTCGCTCTGCCTGCACTGGTGGCGGCGGCTGTTCGCTCTGCCTGCACTGGCAGCGGCTGTTCGCTCCGGCTGCACTGGCGGCGGTGGGGCCGCTCTGGCTGCACTGGCGGCGGCTGTTCGCTCTGCCTGCACTGGCGGCGGCGGGGCCGCTCTGGGGCTGGGCCGCTCTGGCTGCACTGGCAGCGGTGGGGCCGCTCTGGAGCTGGGCCGGCAGCGGTGGGGCCGCTCCGGCTGCACTGGCGGCGGTCGCGCAGCAGAGGGAGCTCGGAGAAAGCGCCAAGGCGTTCCCGCAGCCAAACACAACAACACCGAGAGCTGGAATCGCTCTCCTTGCGTATGGGCTCTGCTCTCTCCAAACATTTACATTCCCCGACTCTAAGCCGTCGTGTCAAAAATTCAGTTTCATCTTCCAGTATTTTTTCCTGCTCTCCTCTCTGAAATATTTCACCAATTTTAATAATTGCTGTCTTTAGGTGTAGGCAAACGAAACGATTTCTTAAGTTCTAATCATGTTGTGAGTTTCCAAAATGGAGAGGTTTTCTACAAAGAACCTTTCAAAGAGTGGGTTAATAATGACAATAAGTGTAAAGGAATTTTCTTCTTTTTCTTTAAAGGAAGGGGGTTTTGATCGCGAAATTATCTGCTGCTTCCTAACTTAAATCAGGTATACTGTTATTTTCTGTAGAAAATTAAACACAACCCCATATCTTTTGCTGTGTTCTTAATATAAAAATTGTGAGCATTGCACACTCATTGCTTTTTCACTATCTTTGCTAATAAAAAAATGTGTTAGTAAAGTAGATTTTATAAAGAGATATTTCAATATATTCATGTGTATTAATCCTCCTTTCCTATCACTTTGATCTGTTCACAATAGGCAATGTTTTTAAAATTTTAATATAGAAAGAATTTGCTATGTGAGGTGACTGTTTAAGTTCATCTTATGCATTTTTAGGATCAAGAAAAGAAGATATTAATTAATCTTCTTTTGAGTATGGCTTATGTAAGTTCCTGTTTAATGCTGAACACAGAAAATAAAAAAAACAACCCAAACCAACCAACACCATATGTAGCTATTTAAGAAGGTTGATTGGAACACAGACTATTGCTGTGACTCCTTCTTGAATAACAGCTATGGAATGTGGGCAGTACTCTCCTCTGCTAGGTGTCCTTAGCTGGCTGGCTCATACTGACTTATTTTCCGGTAATATTTTACTTGTAAGGTAAAAATAAAATATAAGGCTTGTGAAGCCTATTTCTAAGTATACACAGAACTTATCTGAAAACTAGCTTTTAATATTGCTGTTGGATACTCATTGAATCTATTTTATCACTTCTGTACAAAGATCAGGATGAATTACGAGATTCAAAATAGGCATCTTATTAAATGCTGAACTTAGCAAATATTTTGCGATTACATTCTATGAAAGAGATGGTTTTATTTAAGGTAGCTTTAATAGATTTTTTTTTTTTAATTATTAAAGTATTTTTGATCTATGAAGCAATAAAGATGGGTAAGTATTCTGGGAAAATATTTTTGCTAACATTTTGTAAAAACATTAAATTATATATATGTAAATTGTATTTTGTTTGTCAGAAGGTATGGCAATAACTTATTAGAAATATGCAAACAGTGATGTGCTTAAATACATCAGAAAAGCAACAGTTGGCATTGTACAACTAATAGATTAATAACAGGGGATTTAAATTCTTTCCCAGTCCAGTTTTTCCTTCACACTCAAAAAAAAAAAAAAAAAAAAAAAAAAAAAGAGGTGTTAGGATGTGTGTTTTAGGCTTTACTGTGAACTCTTAGTTCTGAATTTTCTTCCTCATTGTAGGAAGGTTTTCCCTGCAAGCAGGAAAGAGACTGTACTCTGTATTGGTTCTGGTCTGTGACTGCATTGTAGTGCTATTATTGCAAATGATGAATTACATGAGGTTTATTTCCTGGTCTCTTGGAACTTTGTGTATTGCAAATGCACTCAACATTTCAGGGTTTTAATAACTTGGTTTTAAACACTTTATATAAAAATATCTTATTTAGTAAATCTTTAGGGTAAATCAAGGCAAAAAGAGGCTGATGTGAGTTATAATTACACCTGGAATACTGCAGAGTTCGCCCTGGTTTGGGTTTTGGGTGGGTTTCTGATTTTTTTACTAGAGAAAGTCTTACTAAAGGAATTGCTTTTTATATTCTGGTTGCTTTCAGCTCTCACATGTGACATGTTTGATGTGGGTAGATTGGACAATTTTCTTCTTTTTTCTGTTCCTCTTCTGCCTTGATCTATTTTATTTTACTTTGAGAAAACGGGCTTAGGTATCCTGGTTCAAAACCTGCCTGGACATGAGCTGTATTAATCTGAGGGTGCCATGAAGAAGAAACTTTTTAAAAACCTAATAAAATGGGGTGGGACTTTTTCAGTTATTTCTCCTTCCACCATTTCTTACCATAGATATGGAGACAGGATTGTAGAGAGAAATCAGAAGTACAGTTATTTCAGAAATAAACTGCGGTGTCTGTAATTGGTGATAATGCAAATGCAGTGTTTTAAAACAAGAAATTAGATCTGCATAGGAGCCACAAGGCTGAAAATAATGAACGCCGCTAAGGTAAGTGGTGAACTAACAAAAAAATTCAGACTGTGTTATGAGTGGAGCTCTGACTTAGTAGAACAAAACATAGGAAATAAATTTGCAATCTGCCTTTCTTTTGTTTTAAGCAATTGTGTGGCAGGTATTTTGGATTAGTGGAGGTCATAGCTCAGAAAACACCCTGATGTTGGATGAATAAGCTGCAGAGCTGCCTCTCTAGGCTTTGTGTGTAAGAACTGTATTTTAGAAGGACAGGAAGTTGAGTACGTAGACAGATTGTTCCCCTTTGAGTCAATATTAGAAAGAAAAGAAGGGAATATGGTGTGCAGTTTATGGGAGGAAATCTCTGAGATGGGAAAGGAACGCTGGGGCCCTGGTGTGATGTGTCTGGTAAGGGCCTCCCTGAAGTGTCTGTGTGAGTAGAATGCTCAGCTGGAGCCTTGAGTCAGCTGTAAATTCAGGTCTGTGTTTGCAGTATAAAGCATTAGGCACTCCAGTGTCCTGGAAGCAGACCTGTCATTTTCAGCAATGGGAATTAGGTGTCTGAACAGCTTTCAGTGGCTGAGTCTCCTGTTGTGTGACCGCCTCCTAACATCAGGCATTTATCAGGTTCTGAAGTGCTGCAGGCCCTTTGGCCAGGACAGTGCCCCAGTGATCTTGTTCAGAGTTTCTCCTAAACAGGGCAAATACTGGGCTTGCAGACCTCCTGGCTTTTTGATCCCAGTTTTCTTTGTCTCTTACCTTAATCTTTGTCAACACATATTCTTATGTCATTAGAAAATCTCATTGTTTTAGTAAAAATCATAGCTGGAAGAAGTTGCCACCAATTATAAATAGGCATTAATTGATAGTGAAAATGCTCTTGATTCAGGATTAACACAGTAGTTTATGTGTTTTATATCTGTCCTCTTCTCCCCCCAACAAAGTGCTAGTTAAAATTTCCTACATTGTCCATGGGTAGACATGAGCACATGCTTTGAAACAGTATTACCAAGGTATACTGTTCTCTGTTTAATTAATCTGGCAGCAGTTCGGACTCACTGATAGAAGAAAAGAAATAAACACTCTGTGGGACAGAATCATCTGATTGCAATTCCCTTTTTTCTCCTCATCTATTGTATTATATTATCCATGTAATTTAGTTTATCTCAATTTCTGTTTGTCTTTTAAATCAGAGATTAATTTCTTCTTTTTAAAACTTAAAAAAAAAAAAAAAAAAAAAAGACCAACCATAAAACCTGTGTTTTTTAGTAATTCCTGATACAGCAAACCTATTACAGCAGTTGATGAGCTGTTTTCATTAAGTGTTTTCAGTTCCCAAGTTCAGTTCTTCAGGACTGATTAACATTAATGATTATGTTTCAGCTCGAATGCTGCCTGGGAAATGTGTTTTGAAGCTTTGACCCAATTTTCATTGCCTGTGTATCTGAGTTATTTCCCCAGGTGGACAAGTACTCTCACAGTTGTCCAAGCCGCAGGTCTTGGTCCTACCTTGCACTAGGGCAAGAGTGAATCTGAAAAGTTGGGACAAGGCAGCGCAGATGAGACTGCACAGTTCAATGCACAATATACAATGTTCTGTGGAATAAATGGAGCAGCTGATGTATGAGTGAACCTGTTAGGCTGAAATATTTGGGCAAGTCTTGTGCCGTGATAGGGGAACTGTCTTGTCTGTCATTCCATTGCTCTTTGGCCAATCTTCAGTCTTTTAGGGATCTTCTGTCATTGATGGTTCTGAGTGGAGGGTTTTCTGTATCTGTTTTGAAATGGCTGTGTGCTCTGCTGTTCTCTCCCAAATCCATGGGCCGTGAAATGTGTATCGTTTTTCAGATCTGTTCTGCAATCTCTTTCGTACACATATAGTCCAGGTAAATGGTGTGCTTTGCTTTGAGAGCAGATTAAAGGTGTAGTCTCCTCCCTTCCTGATCCTTCTGAACTACCTTCATCACTCTTCTTTTTACCTTTTTCTTTTTTTTTAATCTACAATTCTTTTCATTTTCTCCTCTTAACTCACAGAGTAAAAAATGAGAACAAGCCTAGAGCCTTGATCTAAAGCTCAGGGAGATCAGTTAAGAAGGCTGATACTGATTTTGGTATTTGGGGATGTTCAAAAAGGCAAGGTTAAGGAAGGAATTTTCCTTTCTGTGGTAAATACTGCCCAGATCATTGGAAAAGAGCTCAGCTTTGTATTAGTGTATAGATTTGCCATTAAATCATTAAGAGGGTCATTACACTGATTCAAATTCGGTGTCGATTTTCCAGATGGGCTTTCTCAGTATCAGTGGTGCCAATGTATTCAGAGGGAATTGCAGGAAGAGTGTCCAGAAAAGTCAGGGTAGCTGCTGCTGAAACGTCTGCTTGGCTCAACTAGGAATTTATTGTCATTTAGTGAAAATATTGGTGAGAACATAACCTTTTGTAATGTTTAATGTTTTATTGGCTATAAAAGATAAAATATAGAGTAAAGGGAAGTAAAATAGTATTTTGTTAGATCGGGAGTTAGATTTATGCTGCTACTTACTGATAGAATAATCAGTGGGTCATAAAGATCAGACTGCCTGCCTCCTATCTCTTTTTTTTTGTGTGTGTGTGTGTGTGTATTCAACAATCTCTTCTTTGTGATAGTTAGACCCATGGGAGCTTACCAAAACACCAGGTCCCTTTTGTCCAAGGGTATTAAATTATCTGTTTAGATCAAGCAGAATGTAGTGAATGCTTCTGTTTCAGACATTAAGCAGTTGGGATAGGACTAAATAGACCAGGATGCTTGACATGTGCAAATGGAGCACATGCTCACAAGGGACACTCAGCAGCTTTGTGAACTAATTCGGCACACACAGAGTAGGCATTAAATAAATTGTGCATTACCATTTGGTGAGGAGTAATAAGCAAAGAGATCTCAAAGTCTTCAGTTTAAAAGGAGTAGTAGTGTATGTTTCACACTGTTTCACGATATGTCTGGTGTGCTCTTACTCAAATAGATTAATAGTGGAAATAGCATCTGAAGGCTTCTCTGAAAAATGGCAACACATTGAGATTTTCCATTAGATTGAAAATCCCTATGCTGTGATAAAACTGATAAGATCATGATCAGTGTTAGAGGAAGCAAGGACCTCGGGAAAATTCTCTTTGGTAGAGCAGGGTGCTGTGGCAGAGGAAGAAAGACTCTTTGTCAGAGTGAAATTGTCCAGCAGTGATACAGAGAATGTCATAGTCTGTCAAAATTACAAAGGGATTTTTTTTTTTCCTTTTCCCCCACAGGTAGCAGACTGAGGTTGAATTCCTCTAAAAACTCTAGGAAATCCATTAGTGTCCCTTGGAACGGGCTGCTCTGGGCACACAATATTTTGCTGGATTAAGACTTCATTCCAAATTGTTAAACCAGCTTTCTCAGAGGGTAGAATGAATCCCAAAGATTTATTCTAAATAACTTCATTTGGTACAGAGAATGTAAGAGAATGCTGGTCTCAGTAATGCCTGGTGCAGACAGTGCTTGATGTCACTGCTATGCACTTTGTTAATTATAGGAAGCTTGTAAGAACCCTCTACCTGCTTTTCCTCTTGGAACAAGGGGTTTGCTTCTTATCACTTTTCCACTTTTCCTTATTTCTACTTAGCCCCTTCTTTCTATCCCTCAGTGAGAAAAAAAACCCCATCTCTTTTTCCCCCTACAAAACAACTGGTGTTGTGCAATTCAAAATATGAAGAGAGAGAAAACCTGGAAAATACATGTCATTCTTTCCATATGCATAAGGCAGTGCATTCTTACATTTCTAGATATGCAGAAAGAGATTTTTTTTTTTTAAATTCAAATCTCATACTCCTGCTTATCTGCGCTGTATTAATCGCTTCAAGGGAAAACAGCTTGCAGTAGAAGGACAATTGTGGTTATGCACCTTTGAGTAAATCCTTTGGACTCTTGAGGAAAATCAGGCTGTTCTCAGCTGCTGGTGTGGACAGTGGCAGAGGGTGGGGGTCACTCTTGACCTTGACACTGAAATGTGACTTCTTCAGGGCCTTCCTTTAAATCAAAGAATGCCCTGTGTTCATAGCTCACAAGACTGGCAGTATGGCAAAAAGACATGAAGAACAATACTTTACACATCTTATTCTAGCTTTTATCCCAAGAGATCCCACAGAGCTTCAGTAACTACCATGGAACCTGCCTTTAATGAAGAGGAGTGACAGGCCTCAATTGTTTCAGCACATTTCCATGAGGGTTTTTTCCTCTCACAGAGTGGTTCATTTTTCTGTCTCTGATGGTGAGGGAAGGGGGAGGAGAACTGTGTTTGGGGAGGATTATATCTTTGCAACTCTGCTGGTATCCCCGTGAGACAGAAGTAAAGGACTTTTTTGTCTGTAGCTTCAGGATAGTAGCACACAAGAAGGATGCTCACTGTGACCGTGCTGTTCTGAAAGGACTTTATCTCTGCAAAACTTCCTTCCTTTTGCAGGGGTGATGTGACCTGCTGCTGCTCTTAGAGTGAAGTTCATTTGCTCCTGGTGTAGTGAATTGTCTTTGATAGTTCATGCAGACACACACTCTGCTGAAATTCAGTTGTCAGCACAGTAGAATAAAGCAGTCTGGGCATCATAGTGGAAGTGGGGAAATTGAGTTCTCTTTATACATGTGCCTTTTAGGGCAGGTGACCTAAATGGCCATCTCTCTCTGTCACTGACTCTCACCTGTCTGTTTGCTTTGAAATAAAACATAAGGAGTCTTCCTAGGCTGGGTCAGTGATGGGTTTCCCTGCAGCATCAATTCCTTGGCTTGTGGAGCATCTTGACTGTAATCTACTTAGAAACTGAACTAGTTAAATGAGAACTTAGAAAACAGGTTAAAAAAGAAGAGGTCTTAGAACTGGACGAGCCAAGTGCTGCTCTGTTTGGTTCTCAACACTTTCTGTTGCTGCTAAGGAGCAAAAGATCCTTTCTAGGACCAGTTCTACTAATTAAATATGACACTTTTATTAAATATGTAAAACCACCCAGTTGTCAAGTACACATAATGTACAGCAAAGACAGCTGAGCAGGAGTGCTGGCTGCAGGCAGGGATTTGCAAAGTCTGCAAAAAAACCCCGCAAGGGATGGGGACAGTGAGCGTTGCACTGCGCCGGCTCCTGCAGAAGTGCGCTGTACTTTTCATCTTCCTTCATCGTACCTACATGAAAGGATTTTCTGGAGAGGCAGATGTTGGCCTCCCACCAATTCTAAATAATGGATGGTACCAGCATTTGTATTCTTTTTTAGTGGAGCCAGTTTATGCCCTGTTTTACTGGCTCCTAGAGCCCAAGGAAATAGGGTTGAGAGCCAGCTCTGCCTCCATGGCTCTGGTTTGCCTTGCTCAGGAAGATGCCGGGGCTGTTTCAGATAGGCCATCTGGCTCTCTTGAATGAGCTTATTAGTAATAGTGGAGGTGGGTCTATTAGCCTGGGACAGCAACTCAGAAACAGATGCTTTGTTTATGTGTAAAATATGGCTTCAAGCCAAAGCGCTAATCATGATTGCCTCTGAAGTGGTTCTAATCATCTGTATGAGACTGCAGCCGCTCTCGTGTTGTTTGTACAAGCTGGTAGTTTAGAGGTGTTGTGTACAAGATATTTGTAGTCATAATTTCTCCAAACAGGTTAAGGCAAACATTATGAGAATCAGCATATTAATGTGCTGTGTTTCAAATTAGAATTATAAACACGCTTTCCTCATTGGAGGTTTAATCTGCTAGGAAGAAGCCAGATGTTTACTGATCACACCATTATTTAGAGAGACCTATCAAACTAAAACAAATTATTGTTGTTTAACTGGAGGAAAGCCTAGTTTTATGTATCAACTTAGTAAAATAGCTCTATGCTGAGACTGACCGAAGGAGGTTTTTCCTTCAGGCTGTAAGCCAAACATGAATCCCAGCAGATGTGCAGGTTCCCCTTCTGGCCTTAGGACAGCAAAACAAGGTGTGTCTCTGTTTCTATGATGTGTGTGAGAGGTATGTGATAACAGGAAATTAGTAGTAGTTCTGGCTTACTTTTACCAGAAAATCATTCTTGAGACTTTTTAAGACTTCAGTTAGCATTAACAAACGGTTAAAATAAACATAGAAAATTTTGTGGAACATGGAAATTTTAGACCTATCCTGTTTAATTATATATTTTTTCTGTTTCTTATTTGAATGCCTTCCTGAGAAGGGGAAATTATGACTGGATATTTTGCATGAATGGTTAAAAACAAGGTTTTAATAATAAATTATTTCTTTTGTTTTGAAATGGTATTTTGTTATTTAAAAATGTGATTGTTTCAGGCAGGGTGGCTTTATCCATTCTTTCTTTTTACTTTCAAATCTCTGTTTCCACTCATGCTTCCCTCACAGACATTTGAAATCAAAGCAACTGTCTGAATCTGTCCCATGATCTTCAGTAAATTTTTGCTTCCATTGGTCTCTTAGTAGAGTATATTCCATCTTGTATAGGTTTTGCATCAAAGTGGCTTTGCTTTTTTCTTTCATTAGTCTTTTGCATTTTGGGACTGTATGCCAGCCTTGCCTGCAACACCAGATTCTGTGCTTTTACAATAGCATGAAGTTTACCTTTTCTCTAAAGCATCTGATCTTTAAAATATGCTTAAAACCTAAGCCAAAATGTTTACTGTGCCAAACACAGGTCTTTGCTCTGTACAAGGGAAAACAAAGGTATAATAGAGGGATTGCCTTATCTTTAGAGGACTATAATCATAAGATACAATATTCAGGGTATGTGCCACACTTGTGTGATATATGTCACACTGTCTGTGGATACATACACTGATACTTTTGCTGTGATCTGGTGGGCTTGTAGAACTATCAAAGGAAAACTGCTTTTACTGAATTCTCTCTGTGTGTGTAACTTTGAATTGTCACCCTACAAAACAGGATATTCGTATTACTGTGAGACACACCCAAAATTTGTTCATTTCATTGTTTTTTGAATTGATGTTTCCTAAAACATGGGATAAAAATACCTAAATGTCGCTGTCAAGGCAGGACGGGAATGAGAAGACTCTGATTCAGAAGGCTGTGAGAGTAAAACTCCGATTTATTCAAAATACACTGCTCTTTTATACAGAGCTTCGCAAAGGTTAAATCCATTGGTCCTAAAGTGAAAACAGTCTACAACATTGGTTCAGAGTGCCTGACGCACAGTGATAGAACTTAACTATAAACAGTGTGAGAACAAGAGAGATAAAGAATTATTTACATTCCTTCCCAGCTCTTTCCCAGGCTTTTGTCTGGCTAGAAACTCTCAGTTTCTTTCTTTGACTGAATCTGAGTCCCACACCTAAAATATTACCATTATTTCTGTGTAGAACAGATACAAGTTGTACCTTTCATTTTAAAAAATATAAGGTAGTAATGTGAAAGATCTGGTTTAGCTACAAAGAGACTGTGAGTAATAGCTTCTTGGGATGCTAGGTGACATATAGGAGAAAACATAAATATTCAGTGGAACAAAACCTGGCATCATCTAGCTGTATCTGATCTCAATTAAACCTTGTAATCTTTTCTTTTTCCCTCTTGATTGCAGAAATGTAAAGGTTGGGTAAGTAAAAGCACGCCTATCAACCTTTTGATAGTATTAGAGAACTAAGCATTCTCTGACTGAAATCTTCTTAGAGGTCTGGACTTGCAGGAACACACGATAGCTCTGAGCAAAGCCTGTAACACTGCTCCTAATGTAGCCTTTTTGTGGCTATCCACTGCAACCCATGAAATGTGCAAAAATAACTCATGGCTCACAAAACACCTCAACCCACCCAGAGTGTGGAAGCTTAATTGGTAGAAATCCCTGCTGGACCTATCACTGTCCTATCTGTAATCTTACTGGGCATGGTTCTCAAAGCACAGACACAAAATGAATCGTTGTTTAATTTGTCTTCTGTGCGTCAGAACTTCCCAAGAGCACAGAAGACCATAAAATAAATAGTCCTTTCTGGTTTAATTAGCCACTGCTTCATTTTTGCAGCAAGTGCATCATCAGTTTCTCTTGACTTTCAAACTGAGGACAATGGTACATGGGCAGAAAAAAGGGATCTTTTGCATGCATCAAGAGGCATCTTTCGTGTTCCTGGCATTGTCTAGACTGAGAGCTGTGACTTGTATGAGGAGTTTTATTAATAACTGTGTGGAGTTCTCCATGTATCGAATGTAGTAATGACTGCAGTCAGTGTTCTGTGTATTCAGTTCATAAAGAGTTCAGTGGCATTTATGTCTTCATAATGAGAGGCGGATGTAAAATACTCCTCTGCTTAGCAATGGCCTCAAACAGAAGATAGTTGAAAAATTAAAAACATAATTGCGCCCTTTTTAAAGACTACTTCACAACTGTGCAGGTGCTATTTAGTTAGATATTTGGTTAGGTGGTAAACCTTTGTCAGGAGTGAAGAGAGTATCAGGAAGTAACTGTGAGGCAGATTCAATGGTCCTTCCCAGAGAAAAGCTCCCACTGACTCACATTCAATAGACACTACAGAATTTGACCGAGAAGGAATGAATTTTACCTTCGTAGGCTGAAAATGTCTAATTAACGGCCCAGGTGGGTTTGCTTTCAAGTCAGCTGGGGCTATTCATTGAGGGAGCAACCGTTCAGTATAAGTGAAGTTGTCTGGCCCAAAAAACTTTAACTAATGTTGCACTGTGTTAAAATAATCTGAGAATCAAACAGAGAACAAATGTAACATTTCACTTAATGAGTCTATTATACATGTTTCCCTAGGAAACTTGTAATTATAATTAATTACCTCAAATCTGCTGCTAATCCATTTGAGCTTAGAAAAGACATGAATTTTAAGATAGTTAATTTTCTGGTGCTATGTTACTGTCTTTGAACATTTGATATTTGAAGTAACATTACAACTGAAGGACTTTAATTTTACATATATCTTCAAATTCTCCTCAAGCTCTCCCAATTCTACATTTAGCTGCTGTTGAGGAAATGCTTATAAAATTATTTGAGATGGGAAGAAATATGGAGACTTTGTATTGGCTCAAAAATAATACTTTTCATTATATTTCCAAAGTGAATTAAAAATAAATGAAGTTCTTGCATTTCTATAAGTTAAAGGGGCATATGGAAATGAAAATGTTATCACTTCACTGATTCTCAAACAAAGTATATTGGACTCAATTTTAGAACCTCCATTTGTCAGTTTTCTATCCAACTTCTTGCCCACTGACCTATGTAAGATAATATTTTTTACGAACACCTGCCATAAAACGGAATAATATGGCAAATGAAGTGTTACACCAAATACAGGACAGATGTAGATCTGTCTGAGCACCTATATACTGAGCATATTGATCTACATTAGCTGAAAAAATGTCCATTATGTGCAACAGGCTTGCTTCCATTGTGAAGAGTTGTATTTAGCATATTTAATTTAGGAACTGAAATTTAAAAGGTGTAAGAGAGTTGACCAACCCTGGCAAAAGAAATCTCTGCAGAAAAACATATGGTAAGGAACTGATTCCTGAGATCAGCCTTAAAGGCAGTTTTCATGAGACTTATTAACCTTGTCTGTTATCTATGATCTTTTTAGTGTACCTTTCTAGCAGCTTTTTCAACAGAACCTTAAATGATTAAAAAACTAGAGTTCTAGTTTCATAAAGGCTCTGAATTACTATTTCTGAATGTCTGCCTTATAATTTATAGCTGATTGCAATGGACTCAGCAGCCCCATTTTCAAAGAAGAACTAAACTTTATAGTTGATGGTGTTGTATATTTTCATGTAGGTGATAAACAATTTATTGCCTTAATCATTGCAGGTTGCCTCTGTCCAGGAGGGTGAAATAAGCTATTCCTTGAAAAGCACTGGCTGGAAAAGGCCCAGCAATGACTCCCAAGCAAACACAGGCAGGTGTTGCCATACAGAGTCTGTCAGGACCTACATTGTCCTGCAGCTTCTCCTCTAGTACAGATTTTTTTGGAAAGAAAGTAGTACATTGACAAGATCTGGGCTAAAGAATCAACTGTTCTGAAAGCTGACCCTTGTGAATGGAAGAAAAAGCTGTGAAATCTTACTAATATACCTATGTGTGGGCACACAGCTTGTGGTATTTGGGAGTGGGGCTGGGCCAAGCCTCATCCCCAGTGGGCACAGCTGTGCAAAGCAGGTGAGCAGCACTGACAGCAATGAGCCATGGAGTGCCCAGGGGCACTGACCAACCACCAAAGGGAACAGAGGGCACACAGGTGCACTGCATCAACATGAGGGTATAAAAGGTTGGGATAAAGAACAAGAAGGGCAGCGCTTGCCTCTTCCTGAAGTGATGTTATGCCGTGTGGGCAGATGGCTGAAGCCTTCTGATATGGTGTTACTCTGTATGGGGGAATGCTTAAAGCCTTCTGAAATTGTATGGGCATAGGAATACTCTGTGCATTGTGGCCTTTTCAACTGTGACATATGCTGTGACACCTATGAACTGGTTTGTTTTAGAGAAAGTGCTGAGTTACTTGAAACTGATCCCAATTGTCCTTAAATAATGTCTGGTTTGGGACATTGTACTTCCAAGGGCGTGGCTCGTGGCACTTGCACAATTTTGCTATCTGGCACTATGATGTATTCTTCATCCTGAAAGAATGCTAAGTATTCACAGAGTAAGCATTTTATATATGTGTGTTCTTTGCTTATCCTCTTCCTGCAGAATAGACTGATGTGTGACTTGCATATTCTTGTTCAAGATTCCCTGCTGAATAATTTTTTTTTACCATTGAAAATTAGTCTTTTAATACCTGGAAAGTCATAATGTTTATGAAACAGATGGAGTAAGAATAGAACTTAGACCTTTCCTCACTTTGAAGTAATTTCATAGGTTTAAAAACCAGTTATGTTAATTATGTGAATTTTAGTTTTGCTTCTCTTGATGGATTGTAGGATTGCAAAGTAGTGCCATCAGATTTTCATTTGTGCCTTGCCCTCCAATTAGTTTTAGGAGCTACAGGCCATATTCTTCACTTCTAGCAGTGCTATCCTGATGATAGGAAATTGATTAGAAGAATCCAGTCTGGGCACCAAGGGAGGAATCTCACTTCAGTCACACCAATTCTGGGAAGCCTCTAAGAGAGAACAGGTTCGTTTTTGTACTACATTAATAGTTAATGTGCCATGTGAGAAAGGCCATTATGAGAAGAAATGTGGTGGTGTATAAATGGATGAGGAAAAGCTTGAGCTGCTCCAAGTTTCTGCTCTGTTCCACTTCAGTTTCTCACACTTTTGCATCTACCAGCCTTTAACTCTTTGTGCAACAGGCAACTGGAAAGGTCAGACAGGGAGTTCTGATGCTTTACTTGCTCGCAGCCAGTGTCTCACCCAGCAAAACTCTCCTCTTATGTTGGCATTGGCATTTTCACTAATATTTTCCAGCATATAAGAAAGCATGGAAATCGCATACTAGGCTATGAATACCTGTGACCTGCATTTCAACAGATCTCTGAGTATTTGGTGGTGGCTTTCTTCCTTTTCTTTAACTTCAGCACCATGTGGATCAGTGATTTTGAGGGGCTTTGTGGGGGGCTGCTTGATTTTATGTGGGAGGTAGTTTTAATACACTCCTTCAGAAAGCCTGGTATACAGAAACACTTGAAAAATGTGCCCTACTACTGTATAAAGCCCCATAATTCAAAATACACATAAAAAAACTCCCAAAAATATTTGGTTTAAGACAACCACACACACAAAATCTCCAAAACAAAAAAATCAGCTGGTTTGGTGATTGGCTCACATGACTCTGCTGTTCTGACTTTTGTCTGTTTTGCCTTGTTCCTCAACTACATATTGTGTTGCACTAAAATAATCTCTATTTTCATATTTGATAAATTAATACAAATTCAATTTAGATTCTACTTCAGCAAACTTACATTCCTTGCTTTCTTTGGAAAATATGCTGAAATAAATTAATAAATAATTAATGTAAGAAGAATTCTCTAATGTGCAATATGGATATGAATAGATCTAATGGTTTCTAGGAAGTGTTTAATTTCTCATGCTACTGATAAATGCTTATGAAAATGTTACATCCACAAATATTCTTTTTATACCAAACAAATCACAGGTTAAAAACTTTAGACTCAGAACTGTGATTTTAAGTTGTTGAAACAAGTGTTGTCTTTGTGTACTGCTTTTTGCTAAGAACTCTTCTGTAGCATGGTCTAGCTGTATATACATACATACATATATATATACACGGTTTGGGCGGTTGGCTAGTGTTTCAGGTCTAGCTAAGACAGGTGTTTATAATATTCATAATATCAAGAACAAATTACACATCTACTGTGGAAGTCAAGATGATTTTTTTAACAGCAGTTCAGTGTGGGCAGCAGACAAGAATGGCGATCTTTTGAGGAATCTATTGAGGAATGGCATTCGGCTGTCTTTACTTGGGTTTATAGCACCTTGATCTGCCAGAGTACTCGTATGCCGTTACAGATGGCAGCCTTTTTGCACTGAAAATGGATTTGGGGAGGAAATGTAGTGCACGAGAAGCTCCGATTTGGACTAAAGCAAGCGCATGTGCCAATGGGTAACGGGGCAGCAGCAGAGCTTAGCAGCCAATTAGCTGGCACTGTGGTTAATGAAGTACTGAATGTGTACAGTCTCCAGAGCATCCTGTAGGTTACATGCCGTTCCTGGTATGTATGTGACATACATAAAGTGAACTTTAACTTAAACGTATTTGTACTACTTGTGATTTTCCTGAGAACACTTCTCGAAGTAATTTCTGCAGGCACTGCATTGCTATCATGAGCTCTATCAATTCCAGTGTTGTACCTGTAAGAAGACAAGCACTGCAACTAGGGATGGATTGTACTGGAGCCTCACCAGTGACATTTCTGCAACACTACCAAAGAGTAGGTGTTAATGAGAGTTGATGCACCGTGTACCTACCACAGGGGCTTCATGTCCGTGTGTTTGGGACGAGACTGCTGGGAAAGTGACTGACCTGTTTGCAGACTGGCTGCTCCATCCTCCTTGATTCCCGAATCCAGAGAAGTTGTGTTGTACTAAGATACAGTCAGAAGCAGCATGGATATCAATCTGCAGTTTTTGTGCCAAGTTCTATCAGTGAAGAGTCTTTAAAAATAGTATTTCCAAATTACGTATAAAATGTAATTTTTTCAGTAAATGAATTCTTGAGCAAAAGGATTTTTCTCCTCCACAAAGTTTTGTGGTGGTTTGGATTTTTTTTTTTTAACAGTTACTTGTATTTTTTCAGAGTTTCCTTATTTTTCTTAGCTCCCTGATGTGTTCTAGTGGAAACAAAAAATCAGACTCCAAATGCCTTCTCTGCCTCGGGTGGCCTTGGATATGCAAATCTATCTTGAATAGCAGAGGAGTTGATAACTCTGGCCTACAGCTCTCACACAAAGGAGACAGATTTGTCTTCTTTACCCCCTGTTTGTCTCCTCAGGAACTCTGTTCTTGGTTGACAATATAAAGCAAAACGAAGAAAAAAATGAAAAGCCTGCTCTAAGCAAAGTAAGAGAAAGGGATGTAAGGAAAGAAAAAGCACTGCTTGTGCTTCGACCAAATAAATTGCTTACTGCAATTTTTTGATAGGTGTCTCTCATTGTTTTTATTCTCATTAGTGGAAATGGGGAGTAAAATATTTCTGTCAGACTTCCATATTTCGCTATTATTATTGTGTTTGTCACAATATGTCACTTTGCAGAACAAATGTTTCAGAGGGGCCCTGAATCATTATTGCTGGAAAAGATATGAATTGTGTTGTCTACAATAAACTCAATATGTTAAAGAAAAGGGAAATAAGGGAAATACCTCTGTGGACGTGATTGGAAAGAAAGGTGGCTATTGTAAACATAGAAGAAGAAAAACAAATCTGTCTTGGTTATCAGACATATTTTAACAGTGACAGCCTTTTTATTCGTCATTCAGAGTTAGTTTGCTATGTAAAGCTTTAAATGTTCAATTAGTGCGTTAATCTTTCTTGTTTTTACCCTTCATTTGTTGGTAATCGAGGTATTTGTTTATATTAATTTTCTTAAAGTATGCAGTTAAAAGAAATTAGTATTGAGGCTTTGAATAACAATTGAAGATCAAAGCTTTTACAGGTGGTTTGTCACCAAAGGTGCTATAATGCATATTTCACAGCAATATTCTCAGGCACAATTTGCTAAGCTGGTCACTGACCAGCTATTGCTCACCTTTTATGTATCACTGGGTAAATGCAGCAGCTGGGAAAAACAGTGCTACCAACATTTGTAAATTACTATTTTTTAAAAAATATGATCAAGGTTTACAGTACAAATGAGAACTGCAATACCATAATTAGGAAGCTGAAATTGGAAAGGACTGGTTCTTGTCTAACAAAAAAAACCTCTACAAAAGTTCAGCAGAGGGAATTTTTGATGTAGCAGGAGTGTTAACAGCTGCACTAAATTAGAAGCTGCCTATGGAATCCATAATAAAACAGACAGTGAAGCTTCAAACAGAATTTCCATGACTGAGTATGCCTATGTTCCAGACCCATCTCTGGGTGTTTTTGCTTTATAACCTTCATTCTTTCCAATTTTCTTTTTCTGAGTTTGTGTTTTAATAAACAATAATGCAATAAAAGAGTTCTCTGATGTTAATGATGTATATGCATTGCTCAATAGCAAGGGCTTTTTAAAACTAATTAATAAGTTAGTTGGAAAAGTGAGTTAATTGCTGCAGCAGGAGGCCAGTGAGTCTGTAGGAGTTTTGGACTTACCCAGAAAATAGATGAATTGTGAGCAGCAGAAATAAAGTTTCATTATGCTGCCCTACATAGGTGCTTCAGATCTGATTCCAGGGAGTGCCCACTGGACAGAATGTACCTCATTTTGTTCCATAGCTTTTTTCTCTCTAAAGGCAATTCTCTGGGCTTAAAGGAACTGTTCAGAATGCAGCTCCCATTTTGTATGTATTTGTTCAGTGCCTCATGTTTGTGTAGAGCCCTTGTCCCTAAGGCCCACACTCTCAGTTTTCCTTTTGGTGCTAATTTTGGCATATTTTGACAGACTCCTGCCAACTCTTTCTCAGAAGTCTTTGATCCAGGTCAGATATGGCTGAGTGTTATTTTTAGCTCTGTGCAATGTATCCCATGGGACTGCAATGTTCTTTACTTCATTGAATGCCACCTCCCTTGCTTATCTCATTGTGTGTACCTGTTTAGCAGAGACAAGTGCTTTCCTTACTAATACAGAAATAGGGATATAATACAGAAATTCCTTTTCCATCTGAAGCTACCATTCTGAGGTCCCATGGAAACGAGTTTCCTGGGAACCTGTCTGCACCAAAGGATAAAGTGTGGTAGAAAGAGCCCTCCTCTGTGTCCCTGATCAGAGCTGTGAAGGTTGATGTTCTCTCACCAAGTAAATGAAGCTCTAAGAAGGATTTCTTGATAGGCTAGAGATTTCTTCTTGAAAATTTCTTGAATCTTTTCGAGAAGAAGTTTGCTATTCAAAGGTTTGGTGCTGCAGATTAAGACATTGAGAGAAGAGCATTTCTCAGAAAAATTGAGGCAACTAGACAGGGGCTTTAATTGTCTTCAATGTGTATTTCTCTTGGATTTAATAGGATGTGTATTTTACGTTAGCCGAATGCTAATTTTTAGATAAACACTTATTGCTGTTTAACAGCTTTGTAATAGATATGTGAGTATCTAAGAGATGCGTTACATAGCTGTTATTTCTTAATAAATGTATTTTAGGTAATCAATGAGTACTTAATGTGCAATTACTGTCTTATTAAATCTAAATTGAATGTGTGGTTTAGGAAATGGAGAGCTGGCTTCTTTAGTCACATATGTCTGTGTGTTTGGCTGCAGATGCTATAAAGCTAATTTTACCAACAGTGACTGGCTGGGAAATTAATGTTTTTAAAAATTTACTTCATTCACCCGCTGAAGTTTGCCATGAGTTTCTGGACCTGTACATGGCTCCTAGTGGGAGTTTGATTAAATGTTCTAGGTAGTCAGATGTAAAGTACAACTTTGCTGGTGGAATGGGAAATTCCAATGCGATGGTTAATGAGCAGCCTTGCAAAGATGCCACTGCTTTGCTGGAATGTTTAGGGCACGCAGCAACTCCTGGGAGGCAGGCAGCTGGGATAGGGAGGGGTAAAGTAAAGATTTTTTTCAGGTGGTGGTGTGTGGGAGTTTACTTATGTGATTCTTCCTTCCCTCCCCACTCCCTGTTTTCCTAAGGCATGGGATTTTTACGGAGAAGGTTGTGTACTAAGAAGAGAGATTGAGCAAGATTTGTCTTGTTTGTGAGTGTTACTTTAAATTTGTTTTCTACTATATGTTTGTGCCTTTAGTGAGCTGCAAACTCTTTTTCAGCATATAGGCATTCTCCTTTCTGTCTTCAAGTAAGAGTGGAGACCAGGCAGCTGGGATGGGTGTGAATCAAACACTGAAACAGCTTTCAATAGGAATGGCAATCTATTCAAACACAAACCACCTGGAAAAGCAGCTGGCCCCAATTCACCAAAGGCAGCTCCTGCTTTCTCTGGATAGTGCCTTATTAAGGATGCTCCTGGTAAAGAGCAGTGGAAAGGTGTAAAATGGCAAGAGATTTGTAAGTTTGTTTTATAAACGGAAGGTTTATTTCTTATGTTTAAAAACTGGAACAAGCAAGAGGTGTTCACTTCTACCACAATTCTCCTAAAAAGCTCATTTGCAAACCAAAAGCTCCTGACAGTCCTTTGTCAGGGACTGTATGGAGGGAGCCTAAAGACTTAAGTCAGGAGCACTGCCCTGTGAGTTCATACTGCCCTAAATTAGAGTGCCTCACAATGTCAAAAGAGGGGGATTTAGCATCCTTATCTCTACTTAGATTGCAGAGGTTCAATATAGTGAATAGCTCCAGGTAGCAGTTCAGTGAATGGCTAGTGAGGTACACTATAAAATAGATGAGCAGTACTCTACAATGACTAGAAAGGTAGGGCTGGCTTGTTCCAAGATACATGATTGTTTTGGTTAATGACTCCTCTCTGACTGTATTGTGCTTATCTTCTTGTTCTGAACCATCTCCCTATTAATTCTGGTTTTGTAATTAGGTGCTGCCAATTTTTATATGTTTAGATTAAAGCTCTCATGTAGTGCAGTATCACTCTTGACCTTTTAAATGACCTCTTTTAACAATTTGGCAGTGAATGAGTACACAGTAATGAGTTTACTGTGCCACTTTCTTAGCACTCAACTTCACTGTAGCATAGTCAAGAGGGCTAATTATTTTTGAAATCATGCTAATTAATAAAAAGGCCATGGCCTTATGGCTACTGAGCTGAGTCAGGTACTGCCCTTATCTCCCTGATCACTCGATGCATTGCCCTCTTGCTAGAGATGTGAGATGTGTATCATGAATGCTGGGCTGAGCACATTCCTCCTAGAATAGCACTGAGGTCATCGGGGTGGCAATTGAGGTGAATGTGTTCTGTTTCCAGATGACAAAGGTACATGAATAAAATTCAGCAGAGGAGGACAGTGACATTGTAAACACCTGCACATCACTGTGTAATGACACAGCTGTTTGTCTAGCTAGGCAAAGGTCTCTAACTCCTGCAGCAGCTAAGTATGAAGACTTGTAATTCGAGAAAAACTTCTGGAGTGATAGAGCTGGGATTTTTTGAATGGACAAATTTGATCTTTGAGCAGAAATAGTTTCATTTGGATCATGTATAATTGAGTCTCTTCACCAGTTTCTGAACTTTATGGACTTCTCTATGCTTAAGTTTTCTTGGAGCCATATCTCATTTAGATCTGGTTAGCACGGTTGTGATAGAAAAAGCATCTCATAGAAAATGAAATGCTTTTTTTAGCGTCCCTTATATGTAGGGGAGTCAACAGACAGAATTTGAAATCTGAGACTGAGTAGCTATTATTTCAAAGGCACAAAACTTCCCAATCTATTAGAATGAAAGCCAGTTTTTCTTGACCTGTTTACAAACAATGATTAAAGTGAACCACATTTCTGAGGAAGAAATGTTTGACCTTTTTTTCAGTTGCTACAAGTTTTAACCCAGCTTAGTGGATTTGTATAGTACCAGATGTTTTAAAATAATACTGCTGAATGTATCTTCTGCTTTATTCTTTCCTGTTCATCCACACTTACTATAGAGTTTTCAAAGTTGCTCGAAAGTGTTATCCTGCTCATATAGTTCGCTCCCGTCTTCCATTACTGTTTCAGTCTGTGAAAGCTAGGTAAAAGAAACTCAACTTTTTGTTAAAGATTAAATAAAATAAATTTTATTTCCATGTGTTATTTACAGGTACTCTTTTCATTAGCAGTTCAGAGGTATGTGGTCCACTGCACTCACTTAGGAGCGACTCAGATATTGTCTCAGATATTGTTCCACGTAGCTCTATTGGCCAGGGGACTGTCAGCAGTTCTGTGGGCATATGGCAGCCTGTGCCTGCTCAGCCCTAAGCCACTCTGCCATGGAAGTAACCAGCAGGAAGGGACCTTGGCAGAGATGATGCCTTGTCCATTCCTTCAGCTTGGACTCTTCTTCCCAGCATCCTCTTCAAACTCTGTATTGGATGATTTTGTACTTTTGCAATTCCCACCTCAAAATGCCCCAGCAGCTTTCTTGAGATACAGTGGTTTTGTTATTGCTTTCTGCCTTAGGCAACTTAGAGTAGGGTCCAACATCTTCCCACTTCTCAGGAGGAGGTGGCAGCCTCCAAGGTTCCCATATCTTGTTGGACCAGGCAGGCCTCTCAGAATGTGAGGCAATGCTGTGGTGCCAGGCAGCCTCCAGAAAGGAGCAGTGAAGAGGCTTCTCTTTCTGCAGCTTGCTGGCTGCTTGGGGTAGCATGGACTCCTTGCCCCAATTTTCCTTTTTCCCCAGTTGCATGTGCTGAGCAGAGGCCCCTGCCCTCTCCAGCAGTCAGTCATAATGTAAGCAAGGCAGGGCAGAGGGACAAAGATGGCCTTGTATTCTTTTAGTCCAGTGTATGAATAAGAAGAAATCTCTAACAATCTAGCCCCAAGCTAGTGTTGTTTGACAAGTGCTCAGAGATGCATTGCGGTTCTTGTCTACCACGAGCAGACAAGTCCGCTCATGGTACTATGGTAAGGATGCTGTTTCCTGTTTGTTTGAAGGCATTTCCCGTATTTCTGTGTGTTTTACATACAATAAAGGTCCAAAGTGAAATAGTAACCCAGATCTGTTTGCTGGGTCAGTCTTATCCTTTGTTCTAGACTCCTCCTGAGTTGCAGTTCCATGACCTATAAGTTCCATTGTTCACAACCTCTCATCAGTCCAACTCCAAACTGTGATTTAGGTTTTGTGGTGTATGTTATACCTTGATGCAGCAGTCAGGAGATAAAACAGAAGCTTCTTAGGACATGCTGAAATGTAAATGAACAGGAGTACGGAGGGGGGTAGAGGGGTATCTAAGTTCTTGCCTCTTTAAATTTTTATTATTTCCCATCCAAGCTTACTGTTTTTGTTTAATCTTGCCATTCCTTTTCTTCTTCATTGTGTGCTCTTGTTCTTAGGGATATGCAAACTTTATTAGTCAGCTCAGCTTTCAAGCTCTGTGCGCTTTTGTGTTTGAGAATTGGGAATCAGGTACTTTTACAGTTAGCCTAAGGGGAAAGCTGGGCAGGAGGAGCCTTTATGAATAATCAGGGTTGACATCTCCAACGTTGTTCCTTCATTATAAATATTGTTAAAGGAGCTGTGACCACCATGGGCTCAAACAGAACAGAGCATGGAGGGGAAGAAAAAGACAGCCTTTGATATCTGCTCTTTACTAGTTATCACTCTACTGATGACACTGGCATTGACAGGTCTCTTAGATTTGGCTGCCTTTTTTTTTGGAAAGTTTTTCTTCTATTACCATAATTATTCTGTCTGTTGAAGACTGAGTTCATTGTACAAATTGTAAAGGCTGGGAACAGTAGTTAATGTTGCTGCTTGTAAATTTTCTTAAATGTTGTATGCCTAATAGATGGGAAAAGCATTCTGATTGCATCAACTGGTTTTGGCTGCCTTCCTTAACTGGATTTACTGAATATCCCTACCATTAATGAATCACATGCTCTCCATGAACTATATAATCTAGATGATTGGTTTTTCCCCCCCCTTCCAAGTACACATTTTTTCGCTAATATGAGAGTATGCAACACAATTTAAATAGAACCTTGCTCTAAGCTTTATTCCTTGTCTTTTAAACTTGATTGTGTAAGAAAACAGCTGTTCAAGCCTGGACTTTCTGAGAGTTTTTCCTTTTAGGAAACTAAAACATATTTTTGCTATCACAATCAGCCTCTCTACTGTATTAAATATTACTGAGAGGGAAAATTCTGTTTAGTGGGATGATTAGTTCTCCAAAGGGTTAGCACAGCTTCATGGGATATGTAGCATAAATTTTCTATTCATAAAATACTTTGAAGTTTTAATGGGTATAAAAGTTAAAAATACAATCCGGTTATATATTCAGAATGATCTTGCTCTTGGAGTGTAATACAAAATGTTTGCTAGTATGAGCATAGTACTTGCTTTATCAGAGTCCTTTATTCTGGCACATATATTTTCTTTTCCAAAGTCATGGACAGATGGAGTCCTTGCTGTAATATTTTAAGTGCCCTGGGCAGTTGTGCAGAAGAATCTGCTCTACTCACAGACCCTCACCTGGTCTGGATGTCTTCCTGGAAAAATGTTTGGAAAATTATTTCCATGGATTAACTTGGAATCTTCCTCCATGCTCAGCACTGCTGCCAGAGCATGAGCAGAGGAGGTAGAGAATACTGAGGAGAGATTTTCTTTTGGAACTGAGCTGGGGAGGAGGAAAGGGGAGATAGAGGTGCTGAGATGACCTTGAGAACTTTTTACTCCAGAATACCCTTTCAGATAACAATGTGTGTACCTTGAGGGGTGGGAAGGGAGTACACCACTTCTGAGGCAAATATTTTATCTGTCAGTCAATATGATAACTACAGGGAAAGTGGTGCTGAACTGAAGTTCATATTTTGCAGTACCTGGTTCATAGACTGGTTGGAGTCTGTGGTTTTACCTCTCAATAGACTCAACCAAGAGAATCAAGTCCATCATGAGACAGCTGCTTAAATGCTCTTTACAAAGACCTGTTCTTACTCTGAAAAATGTTTTGAGCTCTACATATTGAAAAGAAATGTCTTTTGATTGTACACATTCTGATTGAGCATTTTTTACATGTGGGGAAAATCCTTAGGTCTGTTCACAGGCATGATGGGGCACTAGGCACTGCTTGATTGGCATGAAGTTTGTTGACAATTTCCTGCAGATTTTATTTTTTACTTCAACATTTTTATAGCAATTTCTTTCAATTGTCAGCTAGAACTGAACAAAGAATACCAAGTTTAAACTGAATTATAGAAAATGTGTTAGATATTACAGTCAGAACATGTACAACTGTGACAATGAGTGGGAAAGGAATGGGATATATAAGGATATTTGATGGAGGATACTTAGAGTGGCTTGGCTAGCAATCCGTTATCACATTTTATAAAATATAATTGCCTCTTTCTGGTCATAACATGGGAAACAGATATGGTGGCTCTGAAAGTCTCTCCCATATGTAACTAATATAAAATGGCAAAGAACCTTCTGTGAAAAACAGCAACAGCTCCATGTGCTTACATTTCTTTAGTATTTTAGTACTCTAGCTCAGTACTTATTCAGAAATACACACACATATTCTGGGGTAAAAGGTTCAGCTCTGTGAATGTATGGCACTTCCTGTCAAATAATATTTTGGACCCTATACAGGGGAAAACCAGCACTAGCTAGTGTAGTGTACCATGCTGTGCCATAAAACAAGTCTGACTATGAGAAGGGCAAAATGAATTACAGTTTTTTCATAAGACTGGCACATATGGAAAAATATTTTCACCTTAAGGAAAATTGAACATGAGTTTGGGTTTTTGTTTTGCATGTCTTTGAGGGGTTGTTGAGTGTAATGAGATCCCAGGAACTCTGTTCATACTGGACATGCTCTGGCTGTGTCCAGGTTACACCAGAGGAATTCTTTCTCTTATCGTTGCCATGCAATAGAGAGCCATGCTCATAGTGCACAATTCTATGATAGCTCTATTGATGAGGATGGGAAAACAAGAGAAAATATAATAGGCACCAAAAGTGTAAGTCAAGCAAATTTACTAAATAATTCTGGAGAATCAGGATAGCACTGTGAAATATGTACATATACAGTTTTCTTCCAGCTTGTGTGCATTGAACTTTCAGTAGTATTACTGACCTTGTTGTCCCAAGTTTGTGTCACACCTTCAAGTTTTCATTTCAATTTTTTTAATCTTTGCCCTGCCACAAGCAGTGTGATGTTCAATAATTGTTTGCAGCTCCTTTATTTATTTGTATAGGTGTTGGATTCTGTCCTGTAGATCCATGCAAGAAAGCACTTCATTTTACTAATTTGAAGGCATCTAGGTGATTGTTAATATGGTATACATGGTAGAAGACAATAAGCATGTTTTCATTATTTTTATTAACTTTTTATGAAAAAATGCTTTTGAATTGATCACAAGCTCTGCTTTAATGATACTCTCTGGGAAGGCTGAGTACAGGTTTGCTTTTAATAAAAATGATTCCACTAGGTAAATAAAATTATTTTATCAGATTATGAACAATTTTAATGCATACTGTGTTCCTTTCAAATGAGCAGAAGTCAAAATTGTGGTGATGTGTACAGAGGAGTAATGAGAGACTTACAGAAAAACAGGTATTTGCTTTTCTACTAGTAAATCACTGAAGGCAGCAGGACCCAGTTCAGATGTCTTTAAAGCTTGTTTACACAGTGTTCACTGTCTGTAGGTCCTGAGTTTTTGCTTGAAAAATAATCTGAACGTGGATAAGAAACTGGAAGTGAAATTTTATTTGGTTTTGGTCTTTGTTTTAATCTTTATCAAGCTGTTTATTTATGTACTGTATGGTTCTGAATGTAACTGCTGTCTTTTTTTTTTCTCTTGGAGGGGTTGGAGGAGATAGATACATAAAATGCACTGATGGTCTCACAATTCTTTTTGTATGAGAAAACAATTACAGAGGTGGGATCTTAAAGAGAATTTAGTAGCTCTTACATCTTTATATTTTCTATGTTCTCAGTTTTGATGTTATAGACAACCTTCCATCCCCTAAATACAAGAAATTTTTAATTGTGTGAGAATGATTATTTGTGATATTTTCATTATTTCTGTCCTTATTGTCTGAAGATAAATTGATGTAGATGGCAGGTTCACTAAAAAAAAAATAGCAAGTTCAGTGGTTTTTTTTGAGTGAGGTAAAGTTCCTTGAGATTTTAGTTTTTGAAGTGGTGGATTGTCATGTGCTCTTTACAGGGAAAGTCTCTAGAGTTACTTATGGGATGGATTTTCACCCAATTCCTCCCTATTTACCAACAGATTTTTGCCTGTTCATTAGTTTGTATACTTGCACCCATGAATCCTAAGAGTCCAGTACCATGTTAAATGAATAAACACTTTCTCCAGTTCCAGAATTTTAAAAATACTTCCATTGCTTTATGAACCAGGATTTCTGGCTTGCCTTTTCCAGTGTCAGGATATTTGCTGTGCTAAGATCTTTAAAACCAGTGGCAAATAGGTGTTTCGCCTTACTGCCTACTTTTCTTTCCTGGCCTGAAGAATTTGCCTTGTTGTCATTTATAAAACAGGGAGCTGTGACTAAGGGACTGGTTATATCGGAACTTGATAAACCTTTGTAAAGCAATGTGCTGTTGCGAGTAATGGCCTCCATTCATTATTAGCCCAGTTGATTTTCATTTACACTTGGCTCTAACAATTAGCTTGAGCAGGTGTGAAGGTGATGGAGGGCCAGGGACGCACAGAGGTCAGCCACTGCTCTGTATGATAAATTAACCATTATTATCTGCAGTGAAAGTGGCTCTTTACGCTTGTCAGCAGCAAACAAAGGGACAACATATTTCACATAAAGTGGAATCACGACCACTACTGCAAATGTGATGTGTCTGTAATTTTTGTCTGGTAAATAAAGGCAAATCCCTTTGAAGTGTCACACCTGTGTGTTTCACTTTACAGAGGTAAACCAACCCTGTCTTACAGATGTATATATATATAAATTTATGGATATTGAGTTTCAAAGCTGTAGTTAGTGGCATTTTTTAGTAATGCATTCTAATCTGTATTAGAAACTAACCAGAAAACTATTAGTAAAGGATTTAAAACATGAATATTTTCATCAGACTGGAATAAGGAAATTATCTGAGACCTCTGATTTTTAAATTCCTATATACTAGTTCAAAAGCACCTGCCTTTTTTTTTCCTGCTTCACACTGATTTTCCTCTAACATGTACCTATGTTTATCCTTCAAATGAACTGTAATCTTCTCCAAATCTTAAAGATGTCCTCTTCTAAAAGATGTGGAATTTGGGAATAGATCACATGTAAGCCTCTCACAAGCCCACTGTGGGATACTGATGGATTGTAGAAGCGACAGAACTTGACTTCTTCTTGGGCTTGGGTGTAGTACTGCTACTTATGTGGATTTCTTGCTCAGCTGGACTGCCAATATTTTACATGTCATGATTAAGTTATAAAGGATCTGCAGGCCTTGACCCTATGTGAAAGAAGAACCTATAGAAAGGAGGAGAGCCACTTCCCTTCCCAATAAAATAGGGATTGAAGGGAACTGGAATGTTTAAATTGTCTGTTCTACCCAGATCCCCTTGCCCCCCTCATTTTTTCTGTTCTTGGAAGGAGAGGTCCAACAGGATATCTGCCTGAAGCTAAGTGTTCATTCTCTGGCTAGCAAAATAGTCTGCCAGTTTACAGTGTTTAAAGGATGTGAGCTCCCTCCACACACAGCTTGTGTGACTAATTAACGGGAGAAGTATATAAATTTTTGGATACTTTGTTATAACCACTGTTGTCTTTATGAAGAATTTTCAAAGAAACACAAGGCTTTTTTTTGTAACATTATCTTTGGTTATCTGTGACAGGAGCAAACATTTACTTGGTTTTTTGGTGGACGAGTGTTGCACCATCACACTCCTGCTGGCACTTGTACTGGTTGCTCACGGAGTCCTCACTGTTAGCTCAAGTACGAGGCCATAATCCTGATCCCATGGGCCATGTTTTACTCTAAAGTGGCATTTCATTTGCTGTCGAGACTCCTTTGTTGCTCTTTAGCTCATGGTGAATTTTCTTTAAAAGCCTGTTTCCAAACATGATATACTTGCATAATCCATTTGCAGAACTTACAGAAGCACCACTGATTTGGAATCCAAATACTCTAGCTGATCGAGCAGTCAAATGGCTGCTTGACCTAGGCATCTTCCTTCCCAAAAAGTTCACAAGTTAGTAACCAATTTTATGGAAACTGAAATCATCAAAATATACCGAGGCCTGAGCAGGAAGTTCTGTTATTAACCTTCCACTGTGCTTTGGCAGGAACCCCAAAGCTGCCTGTGCTGTCTGCAGCGGAGAGTCTGCAGAGCTGCTTCCTCTGCTAAGGTAAGGCCTTTCCACTGGCAACAGTTTCTTTTGTGCCCGGATTTTACTGCATATGAGATCACTACTTCTTGGTCTTCCCTGGATGTAGTTAGGGGTGTGTGCATCACCCTGAAAATGCTGGTGTGACTGCCTTAGAAGCAGCCAGTGGTCCAAGGGCTGGCACACAGAAGTCGCAGTGCAGAATGAAGGATAACGCCCTCCCCAGAGGAAGCAAAATATTGTCAGAGCTTAGAGCTTGCTGCTTGTCAAAGGGGTGGGGAATAGAGACATTTAGTTGTTTATTATAAAAAGCAAAGCTCTTGCAACTAAGTGGCAGCAGTTTAGCCTTGCATAGAGACTTGTTAGAAGTAAAGTATATGTTTAATCATTTGATTTGTCAAAAGGGAGGGTTGAACTCAGGGGAATAAATATAATACACAAGGGTTTAATTACCATGAATGGGTAGGCAAAAACAAAGTATGCAAAACAGTACATTTACTCTTCACATATGTGTGTATATACATATATAATTAGAGTTGGGCAGAAAATGCATTTTTGTCCTGCCACCCACACTTTCCTTGTTTTTTTATCAAAATAAATATTTTGATAGAAAAACACGCACCAACTCTACCATATATAGTAATTACTTGTCACAGACAAAGATAAATAAAAAAGAAAACTTTGAAGTTAAACTCAAGGCAAAGAAAGCTAATTTTACTCATTAGAAATACATAAAACTCTAATTGGGAAGGGCACAGAAGGGATCAGAAACATTTGCTGCATGGTAGAGGATAAGCATACTGTAGACAAATACAAATCTTGAGTTTCACTTGGTGGCTTCAACACACAGGGAGCAGGGTCATACAAAGATACTTTTCAGTAATTTGTCCAAGGCTGTGTTGTAAATCAGTGTCAAGGGGGTTAATACTTCGAGGTTTCTACTCTTAGGAAGACCAGAAAACAGCTGTCCCATCTGTTCTATGTTCCATAAAAGTAGGGGGGTGGGGGGTGATTTGGTTGGTTTGTTGGTTTTTTTTTAATTTGAGAAACTTTTGAAGATTGAACAAAAATGTAATTTTTGTCTGAGGTATAAATGAGATAGAATGTTGCTGCACAAAGTAGGGAAGTTAATAAATATGTGATGTGGTATGAAGTTAGATGTGTTTGCTCTCTTGAGAGATTGTTCATATAAGGAAAGGTCAATAAAAACTGTTAACATGTACTTTTAAAAAAATTATAAAGACCTTTTTTTTCAGTTAACCCATGCAAATTCAATTAATTTTAACAGGCTGCTGTGGCTGAAGATTTATCCTTTTCCCAGTATCTTTGCACAGTGAAGCATTAGTTTAGGAAGTTTATGATTTGGAGAAGATAGATAAGTTAGACTGGGCATGATGCCAAATTTGGTCTGCTGCAGATTCATCACAAGCTGACAGTGTAAAGAGGCTGCAGATCACTAAAGCTCAGTGATGTATAAATGTTTAAAAGTTCAGCTCAGGTACCAGTCCTGGAACTTGAAGCCATTCCTAAATCCTTGTACTCTGTCCTGAAGTCAGAAGAAATTTTGGTGGAGTTTGCTGGGGGTCTTGTATATCCTGCTGAAGAAAAGTCAGGAATAAAACCACGTGGTAAGAAAAAGGATTGGGCCAGGTGTACTGCGTGGGATTGCTTTGTTGGTTCTAACTTGTCATGCTGAAGTGAATTTCACTGAGTGGGTTTTATTCAGTCTGAAATTTCAGAAGTTACTTAGGTCTAGTTAATGTCACAGGGCAAAGATTTCCTTCTAAAGCAATTTGTGACATGAGCTGGAATACCTTGCCATGGAAGAGCCTTACCTGTACTTTAAGTTGCATGAGTGGAGCAGGCAGCTGTGAGTAAACACAGTGTACATTCCTGGGGGAGGCTGACAATGATGGTGATATCATCTATCTTAATATTCAGAGTCTGTATTCAAATCTGGGAGATTTTAGCATATTACCTCTAATGAATCCAAACAACATATTTTTAAGTTCAACAAATGTTGAAACTTTGCCTAGAGGAAGGGTTGCACATACATGGTGGCAGGCAGGAAAGCATCCCAGAACTTTGGTGGATGGCTCTCAGAGTTGACTGGTTGTGTGTATTTTGTCCTTCTGTTTTTATTTTAATGGCTGTGATTAAAAATGAGAAATGTTTGGATTATTTTTATGAAGTTTATTTATGCATTACAAATGTTGAAAACTACTGTATATTATTGAGAAGCAAATTGTTCAATGAAGACATACAGCTCCCCTTTCCATCTCTAACTTTTTTTACTGTTGGCATTTTTAAAGCTGGCACAAAATGTGTTGTGTGTTCTTTCCTCTGCACTAGAGAAGGTAAGTGCAAAAGCACAACTGCTATAGGCGAAAACTTACTTTCCCTGGAGCTGGAGCAAGTTCTGCCCTAGAAAGTATAATGAATGAATTTTACCTTGTTTTGAAACATGAACTAGAAAAGAAAATGCATAAGGACATTGATAGTTATTCTGAAACCATCTGTTAATGATGCAGCATTTAATATACTCAGAGGCTTTACTGCACTGAGAAGAGAGAATTTCTTTTTTTCTGAAACTATCAGATTTGATAATTATCAGATGTGCTGAATTCATAATTAGGTTTTTTTTCCCCTTCTTTTTCCCATATTTATGTAAGTTTTGAGGGAATTAATCATGTCTCCCTTTCAGGAATTTATTAAGGCAAATTTATAGCTTTAAATACATGAACAGCATCAGCTGGTGATTACCTGATTCTTTCAAGTCTGCCACATGCTGAAATTCCATAGTGGATTGCGTCATTGCAGTGATGTAAAGGAAATCCCTTGGTTTCTTTTTCTTTGGGTATCTAAATATTCTGGTTCAAGGTCTGGTGCTTTAAAGTTTTTAGCAGTCATTCTTAAAGATGCAAACTGCTTTTAAATTGCTTCAGTGGTATATGCACTCTCTGATTACATATAGTTCATAATACATTTATATTTATACACTGCAAATTGTTTTATATGCTCTTGTATGAACTATGCATAGTTTTTCTGATGCTTTTAGGCCAAATTGAGATTTGCTACATCTCTGAAAGCTTTTTTAAAGTGAAATGTTTTTTTCATTTTTCCCACTTAAGCAAAATTCTAGTGCTGCAAAGTAAAAATCCTATTGCTGTAAAGTAATTGTATGAGTGAGAGCCCCTATTTAAGTGAACAGTTTATGGTTACTGTATTAAAGCCAACATTTCAACTTGGCTAACACAACCACTGAATAAACACATATTGATATTATAGAACAAAATAATATATTAGTGCATTGCTCATTTGTGCTCTGATAGTCACCCTGATACTATTAGTCATGCGGGGAGTGACAAACACAATTACACTCGAGTGCTAATAGAGTGGAAGGGCAAAACTGCCTGACCTCGGCATCCTGGGTCGATTTAAATGTTTGATGTCTCATTGAATTAGTATCACAGTGTGAAAGACAAAGCTCAAACTAATGGAAATGAGCCTGGACATGCAATACTGCTGATTGGGCTGACATAATTAGAATAATATTCTTCACACTGCTAATAACAAGCAGAAGAAATAAATAACCAAGAGATAACTTAATGACTGCATGCTAAAATGCTCCTTTGAATATGCTAAGGTTAGCATTTTCTATTTACTTATGGAGTACTGAGGGAATTTTTTTCTCCATGTAATCATTAGCTGTGGTGATCAGCTCCACTCTGGTCACTAAGGCCATATGAAACTATGCAGGTTGACCCAACTTTTCCCCCTCAACATCATTATTTAACCCTCAGGGCATTGTTACAAATATCTGTCTCTCTAGAAAATCTGCCCAATCCCTCATAAAAAGAGAGAAGAAAAAGGAGAAAAAAAAATGCTGACACATGATGGATTCATAAATATATAGCTTTGTATCCTCTTATGCCCTTGATCTCTGAGGTACAGGGTCATAAAGCATGGGTAAGTGTACAGGGCTTTTGAAGACTCTGTAATTCTGTGAGCATGAAGTGGGATTTTGATAGGTTTGATACAAAACACCAGTTTTAAAAATGCTTTTTACAGTAGTTTATCAATCTCTTATGCACATTCTCTGCTTGTGGGGAGGTGATGTAGAAACAGCCTAAGAAAATATGTAGGTGAGACAGGTGTTTAAAAAAACACTTGACGTTTCTCATCAGTTCCGTCTAGGCCTCATTCTTCATCATTTGTTCCTGATAGCAATATGTGCACCAGAAATCCAATCCAACAAAGCACATTGACTTCAGGTGGACAAGTCTTTGCCATGGGTGGAACTAGTAACCTGTTCAAACATAAACATGTACTTGCAGGATGTTGTAGGAGGATTTTTGGTTCTTAACCAGGACCTACTGGGAGTAAAGCCATAGCAATTTGCTGCCTAGGTATCAAGGAGGGTGACTCAAATTAAAAAATCATTCAGTGGTTTAACTAGATAAAATGCTTTTTTCTCTTCCTGTTTCATGAAGTTCAGAACATAAATGTAGAGATTTTTCTTATGTGAATAAATAATTGCACTGAAAATGAGAAGGCAATAACAGCTTCCTGAAAAGGCTGAGGGATATTTTCAGCTAAAGTTAATGTGGTGTCTTTGGTAGGTGTCAGCAAACAAAATGCTTTTAACTTTAGGCTCAATATGGTAACTTTGTCTTGGAATTTGCTAAGAGATGTCTTTTGGGTCAAGTCTTCAAAACAGCAGATCACCAGATTTCAATCAAGTCAGGAAGCTTTGGAGTGTCTTTGGAAGCTGATGCAGGAAAATTCCATTTCTTAATGCAGGATCTGGCAGTGAACTTCCCTGTACTTCTGGAGCTATGACCTCATTCACGAGGGGATATCACCACCACACAAAATTGCTAATAAGATCTGATTCGTTTAAATCAGGCTTATTAGTGAGAATGGAAACTTTCAAATCTTGAAACACCTAAGACAATGTTCATGGTTTTTCATGCCCAGTTGACCCACACATTTATATAATGACAAGCCTTCTATCATGAACGTACTGAAGTGGAAACCTTAGTTTGAAATGAGTAAGATGTTGCACATTGCAAACTTGCAGGTAGCAGTCCCAGCAGAGCATTTTAGCTTTGACCAGCATGAGGCAGGGAAATGCTGTTCATCTGTTATGTTCATAAGCTGACCTACATCTGTTACTTCCTTTCAAATAATACCAATAAAAAGAAGGCCCAGCATTTTCAGCAAATCACATTATTTCACTTCATTAAGGGTTAAGGGTTTTATGTCTGTCTATTACCAATTCAGGCTGAGATAGCAGTGCTGAGCCAGCACACGCCACGTTATTGAGGGCTGGCACAGAGGTGGATGTCCTCTGCTTCCAGCACAATCACCCTCAGTACTGGAGGAGTCTGACTGGGGCATGGGGTAATAAACCAGTGACTCGAGTAAGTACAGCTGTCATGTGGGCAACAAGAGATACATAACTGATTCTGTTCCACATATTTTTGATTCTCAGAGGAAGTGACCCAAAATTGTCCCCTCCTAATCCAAACGCCTCAGCCTTCTGATCACTGTTGGTTCACTTGCCTCTGTCAGCTCTTCCAGTCCTGTGGAGCTGTCCATGTTGACTTCATGTTTGCCTGCTCTGGTTTGTTTCCACATCCTTACAGAAGAAGTCCTGGCTCTCCTTAGTAAGAAAATCGGCATCACATAAGAGAAGCTGGAATAACTATTTTTCTCCATAATGTGGAGAAAACAGAAGGAACAAATATACTAAACTAATTACTATTCTCTGTCATTATGCTGTGAGCAGCATCTTTTTTTCCTCAATCCTCATCTTTTGCCAAGAACACTAAACCAGTGAGATTAACTACGGGATGAGAGGTTGAATCTTGAGGTAGTTTGAATTTAATGGTGAGGGATTATTTTCCCTCTCTGTTAAGCCCATCTGAATTTATGCTGCTGAGCCACCAAACCTGCTCCACTCAGCCCTTTAGATAACCTTCCAGAGTTTCTGTGCATAATGGCTGTTTTGAAACAGGAAACAGGTAACAGGCCACTAAAAACAAAAGGTGACTATGCAAGCAGAACAAAATGCTCTCATTTTTGCAGAGAACTTTCTTTAACCAAATTGTCTGGCTTTTTCTCAGCCTGGATACTCATTTTTTGGTAATACACTGAACACTTTTGAGGCTGGAGTCAGAGGCCTCCAAGTACTTAGTGCACTAGAGCTGATAATAGGAATAGCTTGACTAATTCTGGTAGTTGAGCCTAACATAAGTTCCATCCCTCCATAAATAATTTCAAAGCTGAATATATTGAGTACCTTGCAGTGGTTTCTTGATGTTAACCGGTTGGTTTTATGTTTTTTCTGTGTTCATTGTATTGCATTCATTATTTGGTGGCAGCTCTGTTTTCCCACTCCATGTAAATGCTTCTGGTAGTATACCCATATTCTTTCTAAAAAGGGTGTCAGCAGTCTGTTGTCCCTTACTCAACTCCATTTTCCAATTACAAATCTGTTGATGTTACAGCTCAGCATAATTTGCACATCATTTGGTTTCTTAAGATAGCTAATTTTTTAAAAATTGATTTCTGTTTTCACTAGAATTGGGGGAAGAAAACCTGTTAAACAAGCAGTGGTTCTGCCTTTTCTGTGGCTCCTAAGGTAGTTAATATTTTAGTGAGGTCTGAGTTCTGAATTTTTTTGTCATAGTGAACTGGGAAAAGTCTTTCCTTTAAAAGAAACTTTGTCAGACAATGATAAGACATCAGCTGTTGTGAACGTATCATACTGATGAATGAGAGGTAGAATATTAACATTTTTAGGCTGAAATGTGCTTTCATTAGAATCAGTCAAATCAGAATAATGGGTCTCAATTCTTTATGTCCTTCTTCAATATGTACCTGTTGACACATCATCCCCTGAACTGTAGGTTTAGGTTTATATCACATACCTGAAGAAGCTTTTCACAGATTTCTCATTTATATCTTCCATGTCACCTTTGTGCATTGATTATATGAAAAGTATTATTTGTTTAATTTTATGCTAAGTAGGAATTTAATTTCAAAAGTAACTATGGGATTAGTTAAACTTTTCTTCTGAAGGACTCCTTTAATGCAATAAGCTTAGTTAAAAGTAAAACTGCTCTTTGGCACCCACTAGTGTGTAATTATCTAGTGCCTTGTGTGTGAAGGGTCATTTTTCTATGATGCAGAAAGGATAGAAAATGTCACTTTGATAATTTCTATTCTCAAATTCTCTATTCTCGCAAACAGTCAGCTTTTTCTGTGTTTTAAATTTCTATAACAGTCTTCTCCTGTAGTCATAAAAAAATCTGAATCAGGGTCATTGGCATAAATTGAAATATTTTGATTAAAGTATTTTGGATTCCCAGTCAGCAAATGTGTGCCTCAGTTCTTATGTTATTAAGGAACAACAACAACAGGGTGTTTTTCAGCAATTTCTGATGCTCATAGGTGAGTTAACACCCTGAACGGGAAGGTCTGGTTCCTTCTGAAAATTTTTTAGTTAGATAATGTTCTTCTGTTTTCTCCTCCAGTGGCCTTAGCCTTGATGATACCTTTTGCACAGACTGGTACTGCATATTTTCACAGCAACAGTTCTCTAATGGAAGGAGATTGCTTCATCTGCAATTCTCCGCATCCATTTTAAACAGCAAATCCAGGTTCTGCCTGCACTGGTACCACTGACAGGCCTGGCTGACAGATGTACAAGCTGCCATCTGAAGTGGGGTACTTGGGGGTGTTCTTATGCAAAACACTGACAACCTTTCAGAACAGCAGCCTTTCCACGTCATTCAGAAAAGATAGAAACTTGAATAATAATTTGAAATAAAGTCCTTTGTGTATTCAACTCTCCTGGTACAAACCCTCCACTGGCAAGGAATGTACTGAAAGTGGTGGTATTTCTAGTACCAGTTGAACAAAAACAGCCTTTGGCTGTCTGGACTAATAAGAATGAAGAACACTTGCAGATAGACAAAAACAAGATTGTTTTGTTTTGAACAAATGTAGAAATATCACACATAGCTGCAGATTTGATTCACTTTTATGCCATTTGACAATCTGATAATTTTTACAAAGCTATGCTTAAAATGCTGTTTCATGCAAAGTTCACTTTTTTCCTTGTTTAAAAAACACTCCATCTTTAATTTGCAGGGCTGTGTATTAATTTTGCTGAGTACCATTTATTTCCCTTCCTTTCCACTTTATTTAAAGTCAGTTGTTGACAACTCTCAGACGTGTCAAAGTCTCACCACTAATAATTGCTTAAGGATCCCTAACTTCTATAAATGTTGGTTCCAGCTAAACACCCCATGCAATAGGCTTATTTGAAGGAAAGTTGGGGGGGGCGAGGGGGGGGGGGGGAAGGAAGGGAAAAAGGGGTGGGGAAAAAAGAAAAAAACCTGAGAACTTCTTCTGATGAATTTTTGATTTTCCTTCCTAACAAAGAAATGTCTGTGATTCAAAGAAATAGCTTAAAGTGATATTATAAAATAGAATATGGAGTGCACTGTTCTGAATGACTCTTTGCTTTTAATGTGAGGCTGAAAAATTGTCAGTGCCTTTTTTTGATTAGATGAGATTTTTTTTTTTTTTTTGATTTTTTTTTTTTTTTTTTGTTCTTGATCTAAGAATTGAGGAGAAAAACATGCTACTTGCATTTGAATATGGTATGAGCTGGCTGTAATGTGTTGAAGATAAAGCAATACCAGTACTGCCTCAAGGCGGCACCTGTATCTGTGGGTCAATGCCATTCCTCCTTAGATCGCTGCGGAGCCCCTCTCTCGGCTGCTGCTTTATTAGGCCTAATTAGGCAGGCTGTCACTTTTATTGGTGATGGAAAAGGAAGATAAGTAGATTACTTGTGTCATCTATCTCTATCCGGACGTGTCTAAAAAGTCTAAAGTGATTGCTGTGGGCCACAAATATATTTCACAAGAGGGAGGAAAAAAATCAGAAATGTATTAAACCTCTAGAAATGACTTACCTTTGGCACTACTGTGTGTAATTTCAAACCCACAGAGAAAAGAGTTACAGTACATACATAAAGTCCTTTTGTTCAGAGGGAGAAGGTTGTCTGTAATGGTTTTGTGATATCAAAATAATAAAAAAGGCTGTTTTCTACTTAAAATTCTAGCAGCAGTTATATATATTTTAAAGTTAATCCAAGTTATAATTAGAGTGCAGCATCTGTGGCTGGCGGAAGGGGCTATTTTGATGACAGGACTGTTGACGTGTTCCTCTGATAGGTTTGCTCTTTGGATCATTGCTCAGGGCATCTCCAGTTTATGCAGCATGTGTATATTTCTAATGATTGTTTATAGGAATAATTATTTTCTAAATAAAGTATCAGATATCTTCTTAAATAAATTAATTATTGAGAGCTAATATTATCAACAGCAATCAGCACTTGCAATATTTTAATTGTCTGAGACATCATGTGCTTTGGAAGATGATAATCTCCAGAATGTTCCTCCACAGAAAGAGCTTATTAGGTGGTAGGAAAATGAAACTACCTTTTATGGGCTCTCATACATTCTTGATTTAAGAGTGCTGGTAAAATCAGATACTAATCATTACAGAACTTTGGGCTCAAGGTGGGTTTTGTGGTTTTAAAAATTCTTCAAAAATCTCAAATAACAACCAGACAGGTGATAGAATGCTTTTAGAAATTTGGGGTTTTTTTCTTTTGGAGATGGGCTCTTACTTCAACTGTTGGAGCATCCAGTCATGGATACAAATACCAGCCTCTCAATATTTGATTGCAGCCACAATCAGGTAGCAGACTGTTAACATAGGCATCTTTAAGAAATATGTCAAAGATGTCTGTACGAAAATTCCTAAAATCTCATGGGCCAGTGTCTTGGACTAATAGCTACAATAAATGTATAAGTATCAATGAAACTATTTATAGACTTAAAATCAAACGCAGTCGCAACGCAAGGGCAAGATCAGCCCCTATCCAGCATCCCTTACTCAGAACTCCTGTAGGCTTCAATAATACAATTTCAAGAAATGTTCTGGTGTGTAATGAGTGCTGTGGAAGGACTAGTTAAAGACAAGTTCTGAATGCTGCACCAATGGTGTCTTTATTCAAGATTCTGTGTTCCACAGGCAGTCAACCATTCTATTTGTTTGGAAACTTCAAGTTTTCACATTCATTATTTAATTCAGACTGTTTAGGCTTGATTTTCTTTGCCTTAAAGTCTCTTCTTCATAGATGTTGCCTAATTGCCTCTATGAATATTGAGATAGCTGAAAGTGCAGTGTCATGGAAATCCACCATTAGGACACACAATTTCATAGCTCCTGTACAAGCCTTTTTGTATAAGTGAGGTTATTTTGAGCCATGTTATGATAAAAAAATATTCTTAACGTTGGACAGAGGTACCTAATACCAAGAACTTTTAAATGAGTTTGTCTTGAAGAACTTGCAGATCATTATTAAGTTGAAGAAATTCAGAAATTTGATGTTTTGGGGATTTTTGTTCTGCCTAGTGCTGTAAGCTGCAACTTTTACTCAATACCCATTTCATGATTATTTATCTTAATTACAGCATCTACCCAGACTGGGAGTCTTTCAATCTCAAGGTGTCAAGGCCTCTGAACTACAAAGGAAATATTTGAATATGTGATATTTATTTTCTGAATTTCAAGGCCGAAACTACTTTCCTCCATAATATGTAACAGTCAACTGTAGTGTATAAAGGCAGTACATTTAGTTCCCCGTGTGGTAGAAATTCCCTTTGGAAACTGTAGGCTGCTGGCAGTCAGGCTCAACAGCAGCTTCATGGGAGGCAATGTCTCATCAGAATCTCAGTGCAACTTTTGAGGAACCCCAAACGAGATTTTGTATTGTGAGTTGGTGAATTGTCTGAGAAACAAAACCTTTTTACTCTACAGAAGTGCTGTGGTCTGCCTTCAGGTCACTTACAGGGAGAGAGTAACTGCTAATCTACATTCCCCCATCAATCTGTGGCAAACACTGACGGTGTCACTTTTCATGGGCTGCCAAGATCAGCATCCTCTGCCCTTCCTGCTTGGCTGGATAGAGCACAGAGCCCAGGGATACGGCATGCATTTCCAGATTTTAGGCTTAGGTTCTAATTCTTCCTTCAGTTGTGGATTCATCTGCTGCTTTTAGACCTCAGTTTTAAGCATGGGTACATACTATCCATGCCTAGTTGTTTATAAGGAGACTTACCCGAGATTGTAACAGGATAGAGCTACTGGTTCCAGCAGCTGATCACATGGAGAGCCACACCTCAGTTTACTAAACCTGGCTGATGGAGCATTCACACCCAGAAGCTGCTACGAGGTGGCGAAAACTGAGGCTCGAACTCAAGGCAAGTGTGAGAGTTATTAGCTGGTTACTGTCTCTGTGTCTCTTAGCACCAAGATCCACGGTTTGATTAACTTTGAGATCACTAAATCTATCTTGTTTTTAAGGTAAGGAAAAACCAGTCTCTAGATAAATATTTTTGCCATTACATTGTTTTCTGGATGTGTCTGTGTTTTGTAGTTTGTTGCTTACATTCAATGCCACCACAGCAGACGTAGTGTATCTGAGTGATAAAAACTGAGTTCTTAAAAAGGTTCTTTATCTTTCTAATGCTTTTGAAAGGTTTAGAGAATGGAATTACCAAAATCACATCACAATTTTGTGCTTTCAGTATAATATGCCTTATTGCATTATTTCCACACAGTATCTGAAGTTCGCTGGCTTTTGGCTCATCTGATTCAAGTGACTCTGTAAGGTCTCAAACGAGAGTCCTTGCTTATGGGAAAACATATTTTAATTCTTTCTCTTTTTCCTTCTTCCTCACAAGCATGCAAACTCTCTCCATGTCCATTCTCATGCCATGCAAGACCTATGAACAAATCAAATTGCTGTATTTCTAATTCACCTGATGAGAAAAAGACCAGGAGCAAAGATGGCATCCTGATTTCAAAACTATTTCTGAGAATATCCCAGGGAGGCTACTGTTGTGCACTTTTTAAAAACTTTGAAAACTGTACAGGATGAATACAACTGGTTAGATTAGGAGTGGTTTTAAAATACACAGTTGTAGTTGATTATACAAACAGATGTGTTGAAGTCTTAGTGAGAAATAAAGTACAGCGGTAGTTTGATAAGAAATATAAAACATTATTATTTTGCATACTTTTAACAGGTGCTCTTTCTTCTCAAGGCATGTTTCATGGATATGTAGCAATAAAAGCCTTTGAGAACATTTTTATTTCCAATTTGCTTCCTGGTCATTTAAGGATAGATATGAACCCAGGTTCATATCATCACAGGCTGCTGCAGCCAAGGACCGGCATATATGGAAGTGGAAGAATAAATCAGTGATGTCTTCTACTAACCTTTTCCCTTTTTATGTTTGCAGTCTTGCAGGGAACACGTGAGATTTTTGTATTCTGTATGCATTTATCTAGAGAAGATTTGCCCTGTAATTTCTACAAGCTTTTAAGTTACGAACTATAGCCCAGTTGGAGTCTAGTAGCTCAAAAGCACTGAAGTAGCCAACTGAAGCCAATTCATTTTTAAGAGGTATTCAAGATTCTAAGACATTCTTGATTTCAAAAGGCAGATTGTGTTTCTCTAATCATGTTTGTTCCTTCTCTTCAGCCATCAAACCAATTAGACACCAAGAAATAGAGTCTAAAATTATAAAGTTCATTGCATAAAATTCTTACAGAGTTAGTTGAGATCAGTTTTAAAGACTCTAAATTTTTAAAGCAGAATACTTATCCTCTTCCTATTTCTGTGTTTCCTCTAAAGCCAGAGCCAAACTCCTTGTCAGCTACATGGGCCTTTGGTGAAATAGTTGGTTCTCATATTTATTTCTGATTGTGTCATTTTTTTGTCTTTTGATATTAACATACTTCTTTTATTTTAAACTGATGGCATCTGTGTTGGCATTGTACGTAATTTGTGAGGAGAGTTAAGTGATAAAGATGATATCAACAGATAACTTCAGATACAGAACAGTTCTTTGGATGTAGCCTTTGCACACCTGTGTGGATCAGGCTGGAGGAGATAGGAATTTCCTTACTTTTTTGGTGGCACTTTCTTTCACAGCACTTTGACACATCTTTAGGCCACATGGCTGTCAGTCCAGCTAGGGTCCAGTGCACAGATGGATCTCAAATTCAGCAGCACCATAAAGGGCGATATCTGGGCTTAGCTGCATTTATGTTTTTCCTTGTTTCTTTCACATCCCATTAGCATTAGTTTTTGCTTTGAGAACAAAAAAAGCTAGAACTAGAGTGTGCAAATATTATTGTTCTGTATTAATGACGTCTGTATCCAATTAGTGAAGATCATTATTGCAATATGTTCTGACTTGCATTGCACACAAGAGGTAATAAACAAGACTCCCTAGCAGCAGCTTTATAAATAGCTTCTCTGCAGCATTCCTTGACTGTCCCAGTTCTTTTGGTTTGTCATTTTGCCACACAGCAGACAGCAATGGCACCAGTAACAAGCACTTTTCACAAGGTAAGGGTTCCATCAGAGCCAGAAGAGAGTGCAGAAGTACCAGCTTTCCCTGCTCCCCAGCTGTTTCTCGTAGGATAAGACCATTTCAGTCTTGTGGCTGAAGCAATTAACATTTCATTGCAGGTGATAAAACCTGTTTGTTAAGTACATTTAAAGGAGATATACTGTATTTTAATGGACATTTAGTAGCTGGCTATCATCAGCCTGTGCTCCCTGCCTGGGGACAGCAGGCAAGGTTTATTAAATATTAAGAAGGTGTTCATTACTTTATGAAACTATGACAACAGAACATCTGAATATTTAGCAAACAGTTAACGTTCTTTAGATTAGCTGCTTCAGTTAGGGGAAACGACTAATGTTTGTCTGGCTAAAGATGCATAAAAATGTAGTGTCTTCTTTGAAGTTTGCTCTTTGCTCCTGCTACTTGAGAATGTTGAAATTAACCTAAACCGCATAATTTAGAACACAAGTGAAAGCGCATTTTCCCATTAGAGAATGCAGGATATCTGATATCATTGCTTTTGCAATGTCTTTAAAAATCCCCAAATACATAGGGGTATATTGTTTAGAGGTTTGGCTGTCACCAATATCTTCTGCCTTTGTATGTAGTGTACAGAAGCTATTCAAATTTCATTGCAGATCTCAAGGAAAATATTAGGTCTTTGCAAAGAGATGACACCTTACTGAGAAAATACGCACAGTTTTTTTGTAAAACCTTCCTTCACTTCCACCAGAGTTTGAGGCAAAGTAAATGCTCTTTGTCTATTGGCTGTTTGAATATCAAGGAAGATCTTCAACACTGATGAAGCCAGTTACATATCTTTGTATTCATGCTTGCTTGTATGGGATGAAGCAGGAAACGAAAAAATACCTCCAAACTGACAACCCAGAGCTCTCTTTGGTCCTGATCTTGCCAGTGACGGTGAGTGAGCAGAATTTTGTCTCCATGTGCAGTAGCTTGTAGCAAAACTCCCTCAGTGTAACCATGGGACACAAGACATTCAAGTGCATCTGTTGCGAAGGACAGGCAGCAGAATCATTTAGCATGAGACATGATTTTATCTTAAATGTATAGAGTTACAAGGATCACAAATATATTACCACTCAGTGATGTGCAGATAATGTTTTAAGAGTCTGGGCAGTGGGGGCGAACTACAAAAACTTTATAGTCTTATATGGACAGTAAAGATGTTTTCCAGGCTTTAGAATATGGAACTACAGAACCTTTTTGTATATTTTTCCAGTTCAGCATTAAAAATACTGACAAAGAGAAACAACATTAGCTGGCAATAAACAACCACGATGTCTGAAAATTATTATGCATTGGTGCTGATACATGGACTTGGTCAGGTAATTGTCCTGAGTGCCAGAACAACAGAGTGTGAGGATGGACTAAAGTAGCCTTAAGTCATCTTTCTGTCTTGTATCTCAAGCTGGATCCTGAATCTGCCTCAGTTGTGCTGTTGTGGCAGCAGAGAGACTGAGCAGCGAATAGGAACTGGAGTAGGACGGAAGCTTGCTGCTCAAATTGGTAAAGACCAGAATGTACACATGGAGACTGGAGATATTATAGGAGGCTACAGGATTGTTTTGTCATAGAAGACACAGTCTACATTTACTTTCAGTAAATGGCAGAAGCAGGGGTGTTGAAACTGATTTTGGGGCAAATCTGTTTCACGGGAAGTTATAACTTCCTGGTGCAAACTAATGCTGTTAGAGCAAGGTGACCTTTCTGTGGAGTGGTTTAGATGTGCCTTAGGCACAAGTGGATTTCTACTGCCGGTTTCATCCCAGAACTGTAACACAAACTGCTCATTTCAGTACTCCTGGGTAATTACTTTGCTGTCTTGTTCATTTTTCTGTTGTGTTCACCTGACCTGAGATGATGTGCTCATGTCTCTTGGCCATAAGGATCTCCTTCCACTGGGTTTGTACCTGTGTTTTCTTTGCCCTCTTTCAGTTCTTGTCTGTTCCTCAGATGTTTTATTTGCTGTTTTCCCCTACAAACACTTCTCTTTGCTCCCTCTGCCAGGAACTTTAATTGTTCTTGACCTGTATGTCTTCCTTAAAAACTCCTTGCAACCTCTTACTGCCCTCTGCATTCAGACCTCACCTGCCCTCCAAATCCTTTGTCTTTCTGAGCTCTCTGGCTCTTCCTGCCTCTTTCCCTTTTGGCCATGTAACTTTGCACCCCTTGTCTCTGAAGGATTACAGCACTCAGTTTCTGCCACTGAGCCAGAGAAAGGCGAGGAGCAAGTCCAGGGCATAAAATAGCTGGCCTGGGAAGAGTCAAAATACCTTGCCTGGGTGTGGGCTCAGTCCTGTCTCACCACTCCACAGCCAGTGCAGGAAGACTGGGCACACATCAATTTGCATGGTACTGGCTGTGATAACAGATTTGCATGGTTTGATAATAGGGAGATTTTCATAAGAGCTACTCTGGTGAGATTTCTGGCAGCTCTGGGTTCTTTGAACAACTCCATCAATATGTTGCAAAGCTTGACATTTAGGAAAGAGTAGAAAATAGTCCACCCAATAGGCCAGAAAAAAAGCAAGGGAAGGCCATTTAATTCTTTCACTTACTGCATTTAATTAAGAAACTGGTGTATGAGTTTTGTAGGGGAATGGCATGCAAAAGGGGAAGAAAAAACATCTATGGGGAACCAAATTTCTCAAGAAATGTTTTAACTGAGGGGAGAGGAACAACCCTAGAAACTTTTCAAAAAGGAAGACCTATGGTGGTGCAAACTGAGGCAAATTTCTCCTTTTCCAAGTCTCCTTGAACTCAGATTTTTCTCATCTGTGTATGAAGTACAGTTTAGAGAATTTTCTGTTTTTCTGATCCTGCTTTCTAGTAAGTTTGCAAGTCTCCAACTTCTCTCTGAGCCTTTGCAGTGTTCTTCTCTAGTGGGAACCATCCCTTGGGTTCTTCCCCCACAAACAGTTCTTTGGTTTATAAAGGAAGCGCTTTTATTTTGTTTTTGTTGCTGGCGTCCAAGACTGACAAATGGGTTTAGTCCCAGGCTCTTCTTTCAATTATTAATGAAAAATATTGTATTACCTGAGGCTAACCCAACATTTCGTTCCATTTCCAAGCCTTTGGCAACCAGCAATCTCACTGCTGTCTAAAATGCAGAGAAGAAAATCTTTTGCCTATTCCTTTTTCCTCCTCTGCTTCTGCCTCGCCTCCCTCCCTTAAGAAATTCACTGCGTAATTGCAGGATGACTCCAATGAGTGTGCTAAGAAAGCATTGTTATAAATAAAAGTGAGCATCATGCAGTCTGATTGTCACTTGTTTAGGATTTAAAGTATCAATTCCTGAGCATTACAGAGATTTAGACATGGGTTAATTAAACATTTACATACATGTGTAGAACAATATATTGTATGGTGCAATAATATGCACTTTAATCAGAATCTGTGGGTGTTGTGTGTTTGCTTGTTCCATGTTAATTGGTATCGTGCTGGCTCCTAGCTTAGGTCTTTGGCTGGATGGAACAGAATAGACATGGTGTTTTAAATATTTTAATTAGGACCAGCAGTTCCCGGCTCACTCATTTCTCATTGGATTGTTTTTCATGCATGAATAAATTAGCTAGCATGGAAGTACTTTGCAGAAAGTAGTTGCCCTCTAGCCATAAAATGAGTCCTGTTCATTAATACTTTAATGAAATTAGCTGTGAGCAAAATATCATTCCTTTTAACTGTGTTCTAATTTCTTAATTTTAATTAGGCACATAATTGTAGTATACTGAAATTATCTTAATGTACAGCAAGAAAAGTTCTATCACCATGGGCCTGTGGCTGAAACTTGAGCATACTTGCAGCATATTTCAGCTTGCAATTTTTCTCTTCAACATTTCCTAGCTAATCAAAATTTTTCCTTGCTTTGTCTTGTTGCAACATGAAGTCAGGAACTGACTAATGCTTTCAGATACCAGAAAAAAGAAAAGAATCACTGATGCCATGTTTTGTTGTTGGCAACATTCATCTGACAGCCTCAGTTTTAGAGTCCAACACAACCCAGGAGCACTTCTAGAGAACAATGGAATACACAAAACCTGTTTGTTGTTTTGGCCTTTTCCCCTGAGTTGTTTCATGCTTTGCTAACCTGGAGTTGCTACATCTAATTTATAAGTATACAAACTGAGGTAGGAAGAAGTAAGAATATGTGAGAGCTGAGAAATTTAGATTTTAGCAGCACAAGCATGTCATCTTTAGTATAAAGTTTAATTAGTATAAATTATTCTAGGCTGTTTTATAGATGCCTCTTGTTTCCACTTTGGCAGATACTGTTCTAGTGGATGCAATTTCCTTACTGCAAAGGCAAACACATTCTGACAAAAACAAAAACTATCTAATAGTAAGTTTGACATGAGTATTTTGAGTGAATGTCCTCATCCTGATAGAGAACTGTGTGTAGAAACACTAAAGTAGATACATTCTTTTTTAATAGGAGAGCTAAGGATCTTCAATCCAAATTTATGTCAGGGGGGATTTAAACTTCAGCATTTACTACTTTGCTCAAAACTGCAGAGAACTGGAATAAGAAGCCAGGAAGGGATCTTGAAAGTTCTAAAATACTGAAAAAAGAACACATATTCAGCCCTAGAGTTTTTGCATCCAAATCCTTTGAAGACTAGGTTTTGTATTTATCACTGCATTCAGCAAAGAGAATTTCAAGCAGTAGTGACTATATAGATATGAAATTTGACTTTGACCAAAGGAATTTTAAGGTCGAATATGGTGGATTTGTGTAGTGATTTCTCTCTCCTGTACTGTGCTGTATTGAGGAGCTCTGCAGGTGTGTCTGTGGCCACCTTTCCAGAACTCCCCTGAAATCCACGGTGCACTGAGCAGGTGAGCTCCACATTCCTGCCCTCCCTATCACGCAAATTGGGTCTCTTGGCTCTTTCAGAGGGTGATTGGGACCTTTGTCTTTGCTGAAATTGAATTTCTAATTGAAATCCTTTTTGGCAGCATATTTCACTGCCTGCTGTAATTGGCACCTGCTCTAAATAATATTGATATTTCTTATTTAAATAATAAATTATGGCTAATTGTAATACTTCATTATGCCCACAATTAAGTGAACTGAGGTTAGTTTACAATTAATACTAATACTAGTTGATGTGCAATTTGAATGTAATTTGCTGCTGTTAGCAGATTGCCAGTGGAAAGAAGAAAGCTAAGGGATTTCTTGTTTCCAGTGGCAATCTTGTTTTTCTAGACAAACAACCTTAAATAAAATGTGAGTTATATTCAAATAACCAAGAAATTAATTAGACTAAACATCCTGGCTTTATTTCTGATCAATCATTGTCACTCTTCTACTGATAAACACATATTCAAACCCTCCCTTTGGAGAATCTAATTCCAATTATATCTATTAAAGATTAGTAAAATTAATGCAGTGCATCTTTAATTGTTTCATGTTACAGGAGACAAATTCAGAAAGCTCAGGTGTCACTCAGGCAATCTGCAACATGATGGATTTGTATCAGAATGCTAAGCCTGTATTTGATCACAGATTGAGTGCTAACAGAAGCTCTAAAAAGAAAATGGGAATGGGCTGGAAGTTCTGTGTGGAACTTCAGCCAATGACAACAAAGCTACAGTCACTGCTTGTTCTGAAGAAAGAAATACCATGGAATTTCCTTTCTTGTAATAAAATATGATTAAGTGTATTCAACAGCTTCCAAGCTCTCTGTACCTTGAGGATTATTTGCTGTTGAGGCAAAGGACAGTGACAGCACAGTGACTTACTCTGCATTTTGGAGCAAGATAGTGGACACTAATATGATATTCAGCTACCAAAAAAGGAATTTAGGCAGTGGCAATTAAATAACTTGTATTGGAATTGTTTGAGAGAATAAACACAGAAATGGGGAGAAGAGTTCAGTCTATAACATTACAATACTCTGCTTGCACATTTTTCTGGCACGAGGAAAATTTGTGTGTCTGAATAGATGTAGAGTGAGATTGATTTCCTTTGCCCATGCTCTGGGGTGATCAAACCTCTTAGGATGTAAGGTTGGAGAATGACATGCCCAGAGTTACTTGAAAGGAGGACGTGAGATGGAACTTTATACTACAGTAGTGATAGATTTAGTGATCTTATTGCCACATAATTCTTGGTTTCTTTAGTTTGCTTGTGTTTTTAAATAGAATGTTATGACTTCTTAAATAGCCATTTGAGTATATCACTGGTCATTTAAAAATTATTTGAGGGAAAAATTTTATTAGATACCTGGGCTGAAGAGAAATGTTGGAGTTATAAAATCCAACTTTTAAAAATTAAAAAGCCATCTCCACCATTTTTAACTTATGATTTCCAGATTAGTCAGAAGCTACCCAAGATGTATGGAACAGAAAAGGAAAATGAAATAGAATGTTTCTTTTTCTAGAGGAGCAAAAGCCAATTTGGGAGAAACCCCAGGGTTATTTTACCAGATTAGCAAATAAACCAGAAATTTCAAATGACCTTGACAGAACATGTAGCTGGAGTGATTTGGAAGGAGACGTGGATGAAATGTTTTAATAATGAACATCCTTTAGTGAATTCTTTTTCCCTCACTGATAGCACTTCCTAGACAGAGAATTAGGAGATTCTGTGACAAAAAAACTCCACCCTAATCTTGTTTGCTTCTATCTTTCTAGATAGCTCTGTGTCATAGGATTTACTTATCAACTGTAACATTAGCATTAAAAATCCTTTTAGGTTCCCTGCTGTTATCCCAAGATGCCATTTTTAAGGCACCAATCATTCTCTTCAGATTACGTCTGCCTTCAGTCAGTGGCGCATCTGATTTCACTATAATTATGCTATCATTTAGATTAATCAGTATTTTGGTGTTTCAGTTGATTAGAGAATTAGAAGTTGAACACAGTATTCATAATAAAAAATACCAACTAGATGGCAAGAAAAGAATGCTGGAGATGATTGGATGTTTAACAGCCTGTCTCTAGTTCTGAAGTCAGAGAATATCTTCTTACTGTTGCCACAACTTCCGTAAGTCCTTGATAACAATAAAGCATCAGTGCCTCCAAAACCAACAGCGTATTACCCTGAGGGTGGCTATTCATTTGTCCAGTTGTGGAAAATTTCCTTTTTTATACAGTGTATATAAATCCTACCTCTGCCAATGAAACAGCTGCTTTGAAATTGTGTACCTTTTCTCACCACAGTGTTTTTCTTAGAAATTCAGAAAAACAACAAGCTACTGCTTTCTGCTGTGGCTCAGAGTTCTGGCTAATTCTTATTTGTGGTCAGCTCTGTACACTTTGGGGTGACTTTGAGTCTGAAAAGTATGGAATTGTTGAAGAGATTCAGAGAAGACTTATGGAGTTAGGCTTGGTGAGCCATATGACAGAGGATCAAAGACTTATTTTAACTGCTCTTTGCCATTCCTTCTTTGATAGTGGTGTTAATCCTTCCTTTATAAAAGGAAATAGTAAACATTAATATTTTTAATAGTATTAGTTAGACTAGTTCAAATGTCTCTGCTATAAGTTGTTCTTACAAATAAGGGGGCAATGTGTCTTTGATACAGATCAGACTTATTTACAGTATTCCATGAGTATAATTGTATAACCATAATGATCTGGGGCAAAACAGATTGAACTGCCAGATCTTCTACTCCCTGTGTACTTTTATTGTCTGGTCTGACTGGCTACCTCCAGTTCCAAAAAGCTTCCTGCTTAGACATCCTCTATCAAATCCTTTCTGCAATCTTTCATGCCGATTTTACTGTATTTTCTAAAAGAAAAAAGCATCAGACACATCCTCTGCAAACTCCAAGTTCTCTACAACCACCTCCTTTATTTCCATCTGAGAATATAATCTATCAAGTGCTATTATGTATCTATTATGGAATCTACTCCTAATGCCAGAGGGCTGTGACACACAGCATTCAATGCTTGGAAAAAATGTCTAGCTCCTTGAGAGCTCTCTGGTAAATTAACCCAGTTCAAGCAGAACAAGGTTCCAGTACTGAGAAATCAAACAAAACCAAAGAGAATATATTTCCAGGTCATGCTTTTGCAGAAGTGCTAAAGATGTCACTGGACAACAGGGAAAGATACTTGCCATATATTCATCCTTTTAAATACATTGAATTTTAGAAGGTATTGCCTTTTCAACATTGCCTCCTTTATTAGCTTCTCTGCAGGTTGATATTCCATTGCAGAGTATAAATCAAACAAACAAACAAAAAAAAAAAAAAAAATCAGCCCAATTCATGGTGAGCTTCCATTTGCCATAGATGTCCAGTCTTATAAAATGTAAAAAAGCACTCTCCTGTCACTCCCTGAGGGTTGGATCTGTTTCTCCCCTGTAATCATGAACACATTTTGTGAACATATCTGCTTGTTTTGTGTAGCCTGTGAAAACAACCTAGGAAACCACAATGTCATCAACATATTTCTAGTATATATTTTTAGACTTCACAAGAGAGATAGTGGCATGAGTATGCTACCACAATAGCAATGTAATGAAGTACTCATTAAATTTATGCAGATGGTAGTTTCTTTCCTAGGAAGATGTATTGATGTTTACCATTATGAATATGAAATTGTTAATTGTGGATTTTGAAACTTCAGGAGGCATTTTGAGCATGCAATTTATCTTATGACAAAATTTATCCTAATAGAGTTGTGTTGATCTCTCAGAATGACAAAACCAGCAGGGCAGTCAGGCAGACTGTCCCTGGGGAAAAAGAACTGTTTTGACATCTCTCTGAATACAGTACTTCTGTTTTTTCCTGGACTAATATTACAGATGTTGTGTTTGGAGCCACTAAGGGCACGATGCCGTAAGCTGGTGACTGGTTCTGAAGGGGGCTCCAGGTCTGGGAACACCACCAGGTGTGTGTGTTAAAACTCAGCTGCAATTCAGAAATGCAGAGATTCCTGATGTCTGGAACAGTTATCCCCTGCAGTCAGCCCTCCTTAGGTCTGTGTGCTGCAGCTTTCCCAGCCGAAGCAGGGACGGGCTGGGGTGTGTGTCCCGGGCAGGGTGAGGGGGCGCCGGCAGCCGCTCCTGCTGCGGGGCGGGCACCGTTCCCTCCCTGCTATGAACCCGTGGGGTTTGGCAAAGGATAAATTCGGGTCTCGCTGGTGCCTAATTTCAGTTTGGGTTGAGTTGCCTCTTGCTGATCTCGGTCTCCTGATCTGCCATCCCCACGTGACTTGTTCTTACCATGCTACAATACAAACCGCATTTTTTAAAAACAAAATAAAATCATTTAAAACCCCCAAAACCAAAACAAACTTTTGGGGTCTTGAGATTTAGAATTAACAGTAAGTTTTTTATATTTTCTAGACAATTAAACATTTTAATTACAACTTTTTGTGATAGGGAATGTTACCTACCTTTTTTTTTTTTTTTTTTTTTTAACCTTTCCGTCTTGGAAACGAGAAATGTAACTTTAGGTCCCATGTGAGAGGGGCCGGGGATCACCAGGTGGCGTTGGATCACACGGACTGTCTGTTGTGTGCCGTGTGAGCTGCTGGGCAGCGGAGGGAAGATGCGCCGTGTGATGGGTTTGCCGCACACCGAAAATGTGCCCGCAGCCTTTCCCTTTGACTTCAGCGAGTGTTTGAGGCACGGCTGCTCTGTGTGGTTCAGAGCGTGCACGGCTAATGAAAAGGTTCGCAGAAAAAAATGCTGCTCTCGCTTTATAGAGAAAACTGTATAAAGAAATTGTGGAGTTGGAGAACCTCTACTGTTTTGTCAAAAAGCTTTATATGAAACATTTCTTTTCCCCCTAGAATGGCAATCTTGAAAATTATTTTTATCACGTGCGGGTTGATCTACCGAGTATAAGGAAGTATTGTTTTGGACTGAAGTGCTTAAGCATTTCTATCTAATTTTTTTTACAAGTCCCTAGGAGGTCCACTTAGGTTCTACACATATGGAAGTAGGACAAGACATTTACCAAGAGTTTTCTGCTTTACTTAAATGCTTTTTTACATTATTAAACAATGCAGTGAGACAGGAATTAAGCCAGAATAAATAACACACAAAGTGTTATTATTAATAGTGTAGTTAACCATGGGAATAAAGTCTGTAACTCACTTTTCCCAAGAGGTATATAAAAATTCAGCAATGGACGTGGTCAAGCACAATATATATAGCTTATTCATGACTCATGAGCTCTCCTACTTTCCCCACACAGTTGACTGAGAAAGGTGGAGAAATTGTCTTTTTTCAGTGAAATGGTTTAGAGATTTCTATTTCACTGTCACATCATGCTCCCTTTTCCAGCTGCTGGTTGTTAGCAGATGAAAACCCATTGTGCCCAGCTGTTCCAAGTAGGTGCAAAAACAAAGGTGGCATTGAGGATCTTTCTCTTCCTCGGAAAGCCAGTCAGAGAAGAGCCAGTCACACTGACTCTGAGAGCACTTTAAATTAACATCTTTTTCACATGGATAGCATTTTGTGGCAGATCATTCTCTTAATAAGAATCAATTACCTGTTCTTTTTTTCCTTTTTTTTTTTCTTGAGAATCCAGTTGTATGGAACAAGTCTCATGGGAAGTGTAAGATTATGTTTTTAAACCATTAATTTCTTCTGATTATCATACTGCTTTCCTCATGCTAATTGCTAAACCCGGTGGGATCTCACTAACATGAGATACAGCCAGGAACAGACAACAAAATCGGAAGATAGCAGAGGTGGTGATTTTAAACCCCACTGCCAGGCTTATGGCACAGTACTGAGAGATGGAAAAGGCCAGTCCATCTCTCTTCCTGCTCAGTATTGTCCCCACAGCACATTGTGAATGTGTTTTGTCTCCTGTGTTTTATGGCTTTCAGATGATGTAGGGAGTTTCCACACTTCCCTGAAGAGATTGTTCCATAAACTTGTACAATTTATTGTGAGATGCTTTGCTGGTGTTCTACTGTAATTTCCTCATTACTGAAATATAATTATCAGTAATGTAATTATATATACTGTAAGGGATTTCTTTTCTCTCCGTGGTATTTACACCGTCTTTTAGAATCATAACCATTTTTCTTTGCAAGCCTTTTAGCTAATACATGCATTTATGGCTTATTCTTTAAATGGTTCAGGATTCTTTATTCAATCTTTTTTTCTTTTATAAAAAAATCCAATGCATCATGGTAGAAGGTGACTTCTTTTGAGTGAAAAACTTTTAGCTGACCAAAACCTTGCCACCAAAAACGTTTGTTTTTTTTTAAAAAAGCGTAACAGAAGTTCTCTGAAAATCCTTGCTTCCCACCAAACCATCAGGTTTTTGTTGTTGAAGAATCAGTAATCTCTTGATGAGTAAAAGGTCAGTAGTAAATGTATTTGTATACTTACTTTATATTTATTTATTTATAATATACAGTTATATACTATAAATTCCTTTCTTGGCATTGTTTATACATCGGTTCTGATAGCCAGGTGTTACAGATACTATTATGCATATATCAGATATATTATGCAAGTAAAAATACATTTCAGAGTGACTGTCATCCACTTGCTGCTTTTAGGGCAGTCACGCTTTTGCTTTTCCATGTGCTGCTCTGAATCTCCGTGTAGGATATGGTTGGCATTATTTTCCTGACTTGGATGCTGTGAATCTCTCTTTTGTCCCTGTTCTCCCACCCCTGCCTACAACAGTATAATGTGTGCTTGTTTGTAGTACTGGCTTTTAAAGCTCTTTTTACTTTGCTAATGAGAAACTTGCTCTTCTCTTTGGTGGCGGTCATCATGGGATTACCCAGCAAAAAAACAATTGACAAAACAAAAGTTTCCCTATGACTTGGGGTGTTCCAAGTGGAGGATATTAGTGTAAAGAACTGCAGGCTTGATGTAATGAAAGAGAGTATTCCTGCAGGATTTGTTTGTCAGGGAAGAGAACTCAGTGTCTGTTGCCAAGAAACTGTCACACTTGCCTTAATTATGATTAACAACATACACGTGTATCTGAGCAGATTTTTTTCCTCATTGACTTTTGTAGGATGTCCATTGCTAAATATTATTTCACTGACATCTGCTATTGTAGTTTTTTATGATAAGAGCTGGTCTCTGGTGCATCATCTATCTATGCAGAAAAATTATTTCCAGTGCCTGCATCTATTGCCAGTTTCAAATGTCTTTCTCAGCAGATTTCTGTTCTAGGTAGCACTGAATTTATTTGTGTAGCTCTTGGCAGTTGTAAAGTCTAATCCTGGTCAAGAGGGGAAAATTGCTTTGAACCATGAGAAATAATGCTGGGGCTGTTTGTGAGCAAGGTATTTATCAACATATTGAGCAACTGGCTCTAAACCAAGCAGAGTAGTTCAAAATCTGTATTGATTAACTGCTCAGACACACAATGAATGCACTAAGTTTGCATTGTAGAGTTTCCTAATCTGCCTTCTCTCTGTTTCATTTGTTGCAAGAGGAATGTCAATAATGCATGATATGTTTTTAAAGGGAAAGTACAGTCTAGGCCATACATTATTTGCTTACAAGGATGCTTTCAAACACTCAAATTCCAGGATCATTACTATTATTACAGCTAAATTAACTGTGCTATAGGTTCTAATTTTGCAGTTACTTTACATTCAAAAATGATTGTATTTTCTAGGAGAAGCCAAGGCAAATCAAGCAAAAATCAATAGAAACCAATTATGGTATATTCTAAAATAAACAATATATTGAGAAATAAGCCAAGAAAACTTAGACCCACATTATTTCATAGAATCACAGAATAGTCAGGGTCGGAAGGGACCTCTGGAGATTATCCAGTCCAACCCCTGCTCAAGGAGGGTCACCTGGAACAGGTGACACAGGAATGCATTCAGGTGGGTTTGGAATGTCTACAGGGATGTACACACACACACACACACACACACACACACACACTCTTAAACATACTTGTTTTTTAACATTTATTTATTTATATTTGTACACACACATTAAGGCTGTCCAGACATTACTAAATTAATTTATCATTTTTTTCATCTCTTTGTACTGTGCAGGTAGAGTTATTGGTCATACTCCTCCAAAGTCAGCAGTAGAGAACTCTGTCTATGTCTTGTTAATTAAACATTTAAGCTCTAATTGACAACACTTAAGACAGGGAGTGTACGGGGCATTCACTCACCGGGAATTGTATCAGCAGTTGATCTTACCAATGCTTTGTACTCCAGAAGCATTTACTTATTCACAGCTGAGTGGCCCCAAAGGACAGCTGGTTTAGGTACTCACAGATACCCAGTAAGGTGCAGAAGAGCATGGCTACAATTTGGACATCTGACTGATTTCCAGCGGGAAATATGTATGTGGGCGCATTTTGAGTTATAGTGCATATCTACTTTTTCAATGAAAATGGTTTTGTAAATGAATCTTAGTGCATGAGGAAAATGGAAGAGGTGTTTCACTAAGAGAGCCAAGCCAGGTCCCAGAAAACCTCTTACCAAATACTTCTGTTTTCTGGGAAGTGAGTGAGGAGGGGGAGTTTCATTCAGACTTGAGAATATAAAATCAAATGCAAGTTAATTTGAAAAAATAAGGGAAATTTTAACAATCTCTTCTCTTTGGAATTACTGGGATACTGTTTTTCCTTCAGTAGTATTTACCATCTTTCTTTATTTTGCTCCAAGTGATTTGGAAGCCAATCTTGCCCACTGTTTATCTGTCACTTCAGTTCCCTGGGAGCTAGTGCAGTGTCTATGAGGAATATTCTGCAGTGTTCATACATTGCTCTCACATATCCATCCTGGAGCAGTAGCAATGGCAGCTTGGAAGTGAGGTGCAAGTCTGACCTGACCTCTGAGCTGATTTGACTTAGGCGTCAACTTCTCTGTTAGTGTATTAGAGGGTTTTCACATCCAAGAGGTAATTCTGAGACATTTTACCCACTGCAACTAGAACTGACTACAGCTGCTCAGGATCCAGGGTTGGATTCATATTCCACTCAAGGCACCTGAAGACTGCAGGAAGGCAGGCTCAGCTGGAGGAGCTTCACTCCACACAACCCATAGGTTACACCTGGCCTGCAGCTACAGCAGAGATATCTGGCTGGGACCTTCTGCACCAGAAAGTGGGACAGCCCTGCTCAGCCTCTTTTCCCCGAGCCACTGACCAACTCTCCTACTCCTTAGCACCTGGGAAAGAAATGTAACCTTTAGTTGCTGGGGCTCATATTTTAATCAGCACACTTGGCAAGCATATTTCAATTCCATTCTTAATCAGGATTGTGTACTACTTCTGTATACAGAAGGAGAGGGTCCTTGGCAATGAGATGAATGTTGAATGTTAATTTCTTTCTGCAGTGTTGCTGTTCAAAGCCCTGTCACAGGTGCCAATTGAAAATTAACTTCCCAAACTCACAAAATTTCTGAGGGTCTTTAGCCCCTGATTTGGGCGTTGACAGTGCCTGATCTTTAAAAACCTTTCTTCTCATGGTTCCTGCTGAGCCTCATAGCACTTCTCTAGAAACTCCAGAGAGCTGTGTTTGAGGGGAATTAGTAGGTTAGAGGGAAGGTGCTTTTTGTGTCATAACCATCACCCTACCCTAGAGCAGGCTGCCTAACTCAGCTTAGAGACTTTAGAATCTCTGCCAGGAAACTCAAGCAAGCTCTGTTCTGTCTGAGTGGGCTCATACTACGTTGTATTCTACCTTTGGCCATAGGTTATATCTGCACCTTTTACCAGGGCACTGCAAGAAGCTGTGGGCAAGCACCTGGCCAGAAATCAGCCTCCCCAGACAGATTTGTAGAGGATTGTTTGTGAAGGCTGTCAAGACACGTACCTTCATGGGCTTTGCAAGCTGAATGGAAACACTGAGCAAGGGCTAAAAATTTTGAATCTAGTCATGTGCATTTAAAAAAATAAAAATAAATTCATGTGAGTTTAGTGTTAAAAGTAGCCCGGTAGAGCTAGATTATGTCAATAGCTGGATTATGTCAATTTAACAGCAACCTTCGTATTTTGTCAAATAATATTAGTTTGGGTCATATCTGTAGAAAAGAGATTATTTCATTGCATAGCACTGTAAAAATGCTATGAAATCAAATAGAAATGGTCTTGCTGGCCCATATGTGTTTTCATACTAGCAATAAAACTGCCAGGAAATTGGTTGGTATGATTCAGATGAGACTGGATCAGAGGCAGAAGTCCCACTGATTTCAGCAGGAAAACAGATTTTACATGGGCAGGGGACGAGGAAGAAAACTGCATCACGTTGGGATCTCACCTCAGCCTGAAACAGCTGCAGCGATGTGTTCCAAAGGCAGAGAGACATTATCTTAAAATAAGCAGGTTTTACTTATTCTAAGTTTAGAGACAAAAGGAAAAGGCTTTTTAGCTTGTAAAAGAGATTCTTTCATCACAGTTAAGTTTTTTAGTAGAAGACTAACTAGAACCTAGAATTTGAAATGTGTTGACATTGTAGAGAGTTTTGTAAATTCATGTGCTTAGGTGACTATGCCAAGAGAGTTGCCTTGGAGGGATTGTGTGCACTTATAGAAAGGTACTAACAATTTTAAATCTCCAAAGACTTTCAGCTAACTTGCAGTCTTAAGGGTATTAATTTTATGTTCCTGCTTTGTAAGTCTGGTTAATTGTTTATAGTAATCTTCACATGTGGTACTTCTTTGTACTGCTCTTCTGTCATCAAAACAGAGAAGGAAAGGTTTGTGGGTGTCTTGGTAAGTTTTTTTTTGTAAAGAAGGTAAATAATTTTATCTTTTTTTTAATGTACAGTCATAGTATGCTTGAGATTTTTTTTTAATGTATAAGGAAAATTATCAGTGTGGATCTCCAATTGAAAAAAAAAATAATTAAAACCTTTACTCTTCACTAGGAAGCATGGCTTTTTAAGAAGAAGTAATTTTACTAGTAAAAAAAAAAAGGTCATTGTAATTGTTTCCTGAGTGCTATAATTCCATATCTGACCTGCCATTGCTTTAGAGATGAGAACACCTGAGATACCATCCTGTTTGCAGTGTGACTGACACAGGTATGTTCTGCTGTGGCAGCTGGAGTGCTACAGGTGAGTTCTCCTTCAGCCTAACTAGACTTGTCTAAAGACCAAACCAGACTGACTGATTTCAGTCACAAGGGAAAATGTGTGTCTCAGCTTCAGCTAAACTTACATAGTACCCCAAGCCTAGAGCCTTTGGAGAGTATGTTGTCCCGCAGGCTTCCATCTGATCTAACTTCTCCATTCAAAGCTCTTTTTATTTTTTTTTCTGTGATTACTGTGGTTTTATTTCTGCTGGTACCTCCCCAAAATGTTAAAACTTCAGAGTTACTGACAATTTTTTATTTTGAGTTGTGAACAAATTCTGAGCAAATGACAGTACTTAGCTCATCATGTGGACTGTGACCTGCACCCATTTAAGTCTCTTGCCATGTATGCTGTCCTGGGAAGTGTTGTGTCTCTGTGTTGGTGTAAAGATTGTGTGTGCACACAGATACCTGCAAAATCCATTTTTGTAGGTGATAGGGGCGGCTCCAGTTCCTTGTGCAGAGAGCAACATCAGCTATTGTAGAGAAAGACTTTGTGTGTGCATCTGGCAGGACTCAAATGTGCCACTACAGTTTCTTCCAATGAACCACCTTTTTCTATTATCGTTCTCCTGAAAATGTATCTGACAGGTCCTGCAGGATTCGTTTTGGCTGAGCTTTAGTTTGCACCACTCAAAGTATTTAAAATTAATGCCAGTTCTGAAAAATTCTAGCAGTTTGAGAGGTACTAGCTGCACTTAGGCTCGGAGAATTGGCACTGTACCTTCCAATGTGGCAGTTAGTGACAGCAGATATAAGTGATTCACTGGGTTTAGTGTGTTTGTATGTTTAGATTATTTGGGGCTTATTTTTTTTAAAGTACCCACTCAAAGCAGTGTAAATTTATTTTTTCCTACAGTTTACCCATGTTACTTTTGTGGTTGTTCTGAAGCTTTCAGTTCTGAGCTTGCAAGAGTTCAATAAGTTACACAGTGTAGGCAGGATATCCTATAGCTCTGGAAAAATCTGCATATTTTTCACTATGTGAGTGCATACAATATTTTTTTATATAATAATCACTGAAGTAGGTGACTGAGCTCCAAGAAATTAAATTGCAAATATTTTCAACCATGCTCCTTAAGTAGCAGCTTAAGTAACCTGACGTGGTGATTTTTCAATAAGAAAGTAACTCATAGTCACCATTTTTATTCAAGTTGACTTTCTTGAAAGAAGGCTGCTTGTGGCCATGTCATTGGCATTAGTCCCCCTGTCCCTGACCCAAAGCCTTTTCTACAGCTAATCTTCAGAGAAACCCATGCTACATTTAACTTTGGTATCTCTCCTGTGGTTCTCAAATTTAACCAGACACGGCCGATCTGAATATTTCCTGCATGTTAAACAGACCATTGTAAGCCTTTTCCTCCAGGCTAGATTGTTATAAATGCTGTTTATGATCCTGCTATGACAACTGTGAAGGACATGGCAAAGAATTTATCACAGGATTATTCATCCACCATCAGAATACCTAATAAGATTCTAAATGACCCAAGATGATAATAAGATCTAGCTTGTAGCAATAAGGTATTAATAAACTGGTTTTTTTCAATAAGGAATTGTCCTGGCATCATTACCCTGACATATTTGTTTTCCTTCTATTTTGCTGGTAATGTAGCTCTGGTGCTTTATACAGCAAATTTATAAAACCCCATGATGTATGAAAAATACACCACATATGAAGTGGAACCCATAGTTAAAGTCAAGAGCATTCTGTTTGCCAATGCCCTAAAAGGATGAGATTTTTTTAAGTCATAGATCCTAATTTTTCCATGCTCTTTCACTTTGTATTTAAAAATTGTGTATAGAAGAACACATGCTCTACATACAAGGCCATAATTCAGATGAAGAGATTTTGTCGAAATCATAAACCCAGAAAGTGCAGGTCAGGTGATTAATGACTGGCACTGGAACCCTGAAGTCATCCTGAGCTGGAATCACACCTGCAATCCTTATTTGCAATATCTCAGACTTTAAAACCATTAGCTTCCAGGGGGAAAAAATCCCTTATATAATGGCATAAAAAACTGGACAACTTCTTTTGCCATGAAAATGACAGATGAAAAGTACATGAATGTGCAACTGGTCTGATTAGGCAAATAGTTTGGGATCTTCAGGAAGACCTTATGTCAGCAAAACCTGTTCCTGTGCTCCCCTCTCAGTGCTGGCTGGGCTAGGGAACTTCAGCTTCAGTGGCCACCACTGGCCCCACAGGAGAGACTCTAAATGGGAAGAAAATACTATCTCAACACGAAGTTTCTGAGGAGGGGAGACATGCCAAGTACAGGAAAGAACAGAAATGTAAAACTGCTACTTATCCACTAAACCTGTTGAACTAGTGATAAAAAGCTAAATTACTCATTGAAAATGCAGAGCTGTTACAGCTTGTATAAATAAAAGTTTTCACTGGCTGATCTCAACCTCTTACGGGTTGGTTCCCTTCCTGCATTTATAGTAAGGTGCATGAAACAGTTGGATTGTTTTGCTCAGAGCTCTGACCTGAGGCAGTGATAAAATAGTAATTCCTGGTCTCAGTCAGTTACTCTGCACATTAGTCTACCTATGACCAAGGTAATTTTCTTTAAAAGTCCAAGATGGGTGTATAGCTCATTATCACTTAAACTTTTATCAAAACTTTATTCAAGTTGGGGAAAAGTGAAATTTGGCGCAGAACACTATAAACTCTAAGATATAAAAGGGATTTGGATTATTTGACCTCATTGCTTTCAGTCATGTAGAAGAATTGAGTGGCTGCATGTACAGTCAAGTGACCTGATGACCTTGCAGGGCTGCTTCATGACAAAGTAAGCTGGCATGGGACATAAAACCCTTGTGCCCCTTTTGCTTTCTGAACTTCCTTTCAGAACACTGGGAGATTGCCTTGCTTCTTCATTTGAAGAAAGAAAATAAAAACATTTCTTACCTTAAGGGAAGGTTGTGAAGACAACTGCCAAAAGTTAGAGTAATGGAAGTGCTCAGACATTAGTGGAATAGAAGCCTTGTGAAAGTCTTACAAGGTCTCATTTCTGAAGCAGTAGCTGGTGCTGTGCATATTTGATTTTTCTTTCTGATGCAGCAAAAATAACCATTTGCATATCTACATACCAAACGTAAAATAAAGACTGTGTGTTTCTATGGGTGCTGTGGGTACACAGGGAATATGAGCTGAAGTGTGCAAGTGTGAAATTAAAGGATAGATCCGAACAGACAACTCTAATTGAAAAAGGAGTGGGATCAAGGCTTTGGTCCCATTTAATTATGTTTTCCTCACTGACCTCTGATAATTTTTAACCCACTGTTCACTGAAAGTTTCTGTTTTCTAACAATCCTCTTTATAGGGAATAAGCAGGATATTAAAATAGTTGGGAAAAAAGTAGCAAAATGTGTTATGTGTTTTTAGATTTTATCTTCATCCTGTCTGATGGAATTCAGGTCCATCTGGGGTCTGTTAATGGTGCTAAAATAAATATAACATGCTAGAAATTTGTAGTCACATTCATTGCTGGTGATAATTCCTTTACTTGACCAGACTTACCAATACATTTAAAAACACACATCCTCAGAGTTTTCCCATTATTTATTTAAACTTTGTTAACATTATAACATGTGGAGATCGATAGAATTTTATGGAGAAGGGGCTTGTGTCAGCTCTGCTGAGTTCTGGAAATAGGAAATTTAGAATTCCCTTTGCTTTGACAACTCTTGTATGTCACCCCTTCCAGCCTCATCAGTCCCTTTGCAATCACTGCTGTTCTGTGTGTAAAATGTGAAAACACAATGGAGAGAGAGGACAGAGTGTAGAACAGGAGAGGCTGTACAAAGGATGGCAGAGGGCAGAGGGTTTAAACAAAATATTATTGTCTGTTAAGCTGAGAAGAGTACTTGTTGCTTTGGGGATTGGAACTACAGTGAATTGCTTGAGAAAGGTGTTAATTTCTAGGGATTTTTTCTTGTGCTATGGATTATTTTCTGGAAAAAATGAATACTTACAATAGTATAATCTGGTAAAACCCCTTGCTGAGTTCAATACCTGCTTATTGTGTGTCCTTCAGATATGTTTGGGAAAGCGGGTATGTTGTAAAAGCAGATTGTGAGAATGCAGCATGACCCTCAGTTTTCTAGGAAGCAGGATAAGTTTTCCCTTCCAGCTAAGAAATTCTGTGAAAGCTGCAGAGAGAGATAAAAGCAAACATGATCTAAGAAAGTGACCAGTTGTGAAGTTGCCTGGGACCAGCACCTTGCAGGAACCACCAGCATTCCATGAGTAATGCTGGGAACAGCCCAGGAAACAGGAGTGACAGCTTCCCTCAGCCTCTCCTTTCAGGAGGTGTGTATGGCTTTACTGGTTCTCCACCTCCAGTTCCCATGTCCCAGTCCCTCTGAGGAGCCCAGCTGCACCACCGAGGACTGGAGAGCAGAAGCTCTGGTGTTCCCAGTGCTGCAGCCACGGGCTCAGGAGCTCTGGCCCAGCCCAGCTCAGAGCCAGGCCTTGCAGGCAGCAGCTGTGCCAGTGAGGGGCTGAGAGGAAGAAAACCCAACCTGCGAGGTCTGATATGGACATCAAGAGCTGTAAATGTGGGAGGGGCAGGTCAAAAGCAGGTTCAGCTGCCCCTCCTCGTGCACCAGTGTCATTGATAGCCTGAAGATTTTGTAAGATTGTGGTAAACCACAATTTATATTCTGGAACAGAAATGTATTCTGGTCCCCAGTGCCTTGTATTTCGGAGTGTTTAGGCTGGTTCTCTGCAACATTATCTCCAAGGAGTCTTCAAATGTCATTCTTAATCTCTAATTCTGCATGTCTTGCTGGCAGCAATGCCAACACAATAGAAAAAGTAGGCTAAAAAAGGAGAGAAAGCATGTTGATTTTTTTTTCAAGTTCTCTAAATAAATTAAGGAGAAATATTTATCTCTGTAGTATTTAAAATCCAATGTATTGCTTCATCTGCATAAGTCTGCTTTCTCTGTTGTGTCCTATTTAGCTCTAGTAAGTCACAAGCATATTGAGGGCAAATAGTGGATACAAATCTGACAGAAAGCTAATGAGCTCTCCTGTGATTATCAGTAAGGACTCTGACTCATTAAATCCCATTTCCTGAGAAAGTCCACATGAGTAGAGGAAATTACCTGGAATAAAGGTCTAAAAACCTAATTCCAACAGATTTATAGGTATTCTTGTTACAACAAAATAATCAATGAAAACAGAGGAACCTTCTAATGAGAGCTTTTGATTACTGTTCAGAGAGAGGAGTCTGTTCCCCTTTTATTCAGGCAAAATAGCTGCCCTTCTCCCAACGTAACGTTGTGAGTATTTTCAGTTTTCATCTTAGATGTGTGGTACGACTGTTATGATAAATAGGTGTTGTGTACAGTGACTTCCATTCAAAACTATGCTTTAAAATGAGCCTGGCTTGTCCTGTTTTTGGTAGGTTGCAATTGCCTTGATGCAGTGTTTTCTTCTTGGAAGGCACATCTTTATGTGGTACATTTTTTGTACATTATTGAAAAAGGAAAAGCCTCTTCCCTGTTGCAGTGAAGAAGAAAAACTTCCATTGATTTTAATGAGCTTTGGCTCACCCTCTGATAGAGTAACATTTAAATAAGTTTTTGTTTTGACAGTTTTTATCTTTGTGTAGAGATGTGTGGACAGAATCTCTTGTTATATTGCACACTAACATTAAATGGATGTGAGAAAGAAAGAGTTGGTGTGGTCTCATGAAGCGAACAGCAGATTCCCATCACTGCCTGACAGGTGAGAAACACGGGCAGCTCTTTGTAATTCGTTTGTAATTCAGAGTGTGATCTGGAGGCCTCAGCAACTGAACTGACCTGCCTTCATAACTAGATTCTTGCTGTTGGGAAGGACCTTAGAGTGATTGCAGCAAGTTCTGGCTTTGAACTGTTTAAATTATCCGCTTTCTGGGATACTGTGGTGTGATGGAATAGTTGATCCTCTGTAGGTACACAGTTTGTGGACATTGGGAATGGGTGCAGCTGTGAGCAGCAGGTGAGCAGCATTGACAGCAATGAGCCATGGAGTGCCCAGAGGCACTGACCAACCACCAAAGGGAGCAGAGGGCACACAGGTGCAGTGCATCAACATGAGGGTATAAAAGGTTGGGCTGAAGAACAAGAGGAGCAGATGTTTGCAGCCTTCTGAAGTGAATGTATGTCCATGGTGTGGGCAGGTGCCTGAAGCCTTCTGATGAGGTATGGTGTTACTCTGTATGGTTTGAAGCCTTCTGAAATTGTATGGGGATACTCTGTGTATTGTTGCCAACTGTGACATATGCTGCAACAATCCTGCCGACACTAATTTATCTTGGAACAGGGACAGAAATATATCATTTAGTTTGAACTCACAAGCCTGGATCAGAAATGAGCCCAAGTTGAACATCTGGGGAATAAGAATACTGGTGCCTTTCTGAACAGCTCTGAGGTTTTTTTCAGGGTTTTCATCTGAGCTTTTAGGTATATAAAAGTGTACATATCAAATTCACTTCTTCTGGCATGCGAATGAGGAATTTTTATGTTTTATCTGGACATAGTTTGAAGCATGACATAAAAATGAATGTAGGAGATGTGCTTTTCATGTGGACACCTTAGCAACTCTGTGTTAGGATTTCCATTTTTGTATAAGTTTTTGTTGAAGGGCTGTTTCCCTCCACTTTAGCTGTTCCCAGTTCTATCCTGCATATTAAATGTTATCTGTGGGGTGTGTCATTCAGGAATTAAAGAAAAACCCTGGGAAAATACACTGCTGTTTATAACTTGAAAAAGCATTTATTAATGTGAAGATATAAGGTAGGAGTTAGAGAGAAGCAGTTGTTCATGTACTATGACTCGCACTTTTCTGTTTGGGAAATGAAAGTTATTTAGAGGTTCTGTGTGTTTGTCAATGGAATTTGCTCCAGGACTGTTTTATAATGACAAAAGAATTTCTGTGCTATGTGTAGTACAAAGATGATAAAAATTATGATTTCTTACTCTACTGGGGAGCACAGCCAAAGAAACAAAGGAGTTTGAGAAGTATAAATGTTCCTCTGGTAATATAATCTGAAATGACACTTCAAAAAATGCCACTTTTAACCGTGTGGTGGGAAAGACTTTGGAGCATCATCAGTGAGTAAGTTTCCTTATCTAGCATGTGTGAAAGTCTGCAGCTTTACATGACATTTTAAGTTAAAAAGTCTGTAAAGGATGGTAAGGTCAGAAGATTATCTTGAGGGTTTTGCTGGTTTGGTAGTGGGGTTGATTTGTTGTTTCTGGGGTTTTTTTTAGATTGGAAATTGAAGCTTAATATCGGAAAGACTAAAATGATAAAGCTTTACAAAGAAATGTTTGGAAGGGCTCCAGAGTTATAACACTGCAGCCTGAAGGAGGCTTTTTAAAATTCTGGTGTCCTCTTTGCTGTCTTGATTACATTCTGCACCTAAACTGGCATCCAGGACTGGGAGCACAGTTTTGCCTAAGGATGTATAGGACATTTATATGGATCACACTGGGATTGGCAAGGAGTATTGTTAAAATAAGTAAACAACCATTCCATGTGTTTTCTTGAAAGCATATCCTTATTTTAGCCTTATGTCTTTTGGGCTGTGTAGGGGATCCTGATTGTTCTGTTTATTGGTATCTGACAACAGTAGTCAAAGATCTTGCTGGTACTTGGGGGGTAATGTGTAATATCATATTAGTGAACAGAAAGTTCTTATGCTAATCCTCTGAAGGCCTCTGGTTCAGAAAAACACTGTTGAGAGCTATATTAAAGTCTAGAGAGGTTGATTGGTTGTGTGATGTGAATAACTCAGTTTAATGCCAGCATCACATTGGAACCATACCCCTCCAGGCTGATTTGCTGCCTCATTAGAAGCCAGTGAAATTCCTTCAGCATCAAGTAGTGTGTTTAGATGTGTTTTGTTTTGCAGACACTCTTTCTGTGTCAAGTGTAGAATTTTCAGAAAAGTCTGGAAAACAGACTACAAGAGGACAGTCCAAAGGTGGCAGAAACATAGACCAATATCAGCCATGTGCAAGCAGAATTTTGGTCAAAGGTTGAAGAACATGTGATGAAAGGGAAGGGGCTTTGATATATTGATAGCATGGAAGCATAATCAATTTATACGCTATCTACAATTTACATATATTTAGATTAGCCTGAAATCCATCAGATTACCCTGTCAAAAGCACACACTGGGTATTTGTTCCACATAATCCTCACTGGTAGTCCAGACTCTCCAGAAGGAATAAATCAGAAGCATGGTAACCATATAAGGCTACTCAGTTACCACCTCAAAACCATTCTTAAGCTAAATATGGACATCTTGCCCATCAGTCAATCTGCCTGTCATTTTTTTCCACCTCTCCTTGTGAAAGAGGATTGGATTTTTGGCAAAGTGTTAATAAAATTGTAACGAAGTCCAATTTTTCAAATCAAAAGCTAGAACTCTGCTTTGGGGCTCCGTTTTCTTTTTAGCAGTCTAATATGAAGGGACAGGCAATTATTATTATTTATTTCACTAATTAGCTGGATAATCATTCATTGTAAAACTCTTTAGTGTTAGAAATATGTTCCTTGTACACTTTGTTTAACAGTTTCCTTTTTATCAGACTGAACCACTGTATGACATCTATTATTAGTGGGGCAATGGGGGCCACTTGGAAAAAAAAAAAGGGGAAAAAAAACAGAGGAATAATTTTTGATCTACGAAGATAATGCAACAAGAAGCAACAGTCCATAAAAACATCTCCTTTCAGTCTCTGAAGACATAATGCTTTATGATAACCATAAAACATTTTAGTGCAAAATAAATTGCTGTCCTATTCAAATTCTTAAATATACTACAGTGGATGTCACTGAAGACATACAGCTATTTTTTCCAATACTGAGATATATTTTATCATAATTTGTAGTGTAGCTGACAACCTTGCACACATGATTGCTTTTTCTTGCTTAGTTAGCTTGCCAAGGTCAGAGTCCTTTGGCCTTTTTTGGATGTAGAACTATTAGGAAATAAACAGGATAACCAAGTAGCATAAAGACAAAACTTGTTCCTTGACTGGTTAGTCATATACCCCTAGAGATTTCCTAGTATTCTGAGTATATACTTTCAGGAAATTATTTCATTTTAAATGCTATAAGAAACTCTTCTCACTTGTAAAGCACATAGGCAAATTTTCTCATTTTCTATCTTTCTAATTTTTGTTTAGTTATGTTTTCTCTTTTCTCTTCCAGCTAATGAATGGCATATTAGTTTTGAAGCTGCTGTGAGGAGAACAAGGAATGGCAATTAATGGAAAATACTGCAGCTACAGTTCAGCCCAGAAGCCTTGAGCCAGGTAAGGACCTCAATTTCCTCATTGAGGACCTCAATTTCCTCATCCAGCTGAATTCTTCTGGTGTCATTTCACATTGTTCCACTGGTGAGGTCCTTGGAACACGCATTCTCAAGGAGCTTATAGAATTTCATGTTCACTTTTTGCATCAAAGCAGCAGAGAAGAGAGTTTATTCTAAAGTATTGTTGTGTTACTTCTGCTGGTGATTATGCCTATGGAGGACTGCATGGAAAGGGTGTAGGAAAATATAATAATGGTGACCTATTTAGTAAAATCATTTAGGAGATACATCCCCACCCCATTTGCCTTAGCCGGTTTGTTAGATCTGATATGAAGCATCATAGTTTATTGAATTGAATTGGAAAAAAAAGAAATTGGTGAAGTCTCTATGGAACCATAGAAATGTGTGGATTTATTTATGTGTTGATTTGTGTGATGATGTATTTAAAATTATATTTTTCTACTGGGCTGTGGAAGACTTTTTCTTCCATGATTAGTAACACAGGCTGTTAACATTTGACGTCTTGCCAATGTCCTGAAAGGATGGGTGTAAAATTGTCTGGTAGTTTGCATCAAATGATTGCTCCCCCAGATGAAGGCTCTAACTTGAAAAGTTCAGAAATCCATAGATATTTTATGATTCAGAAGAATGATGTTTGAGTTTGTAGACCTGTGCAATTGTGCGAGCTGGATCCTGTGAAACTCTTGGCAGGACAAGAATTTCCATTCTTCCTTTCACTGTTGCTTCCAATTAGTCATATTCATTTAAAAATTGCTTATTAAAGGTTTTTAATTATTCTGTGTTGCCAAAATTATGAAGGTGGTACTTAAATACAGAGTGCTAGCCAGTAACTGGACAAGAGAGGGTTATGAACAACCTTTTGGACTCAATCATATATTTTAGCAGCTATGAGGTATATATCCCTTATTAGGCTATTTAGAAATGTGCAATTAATATAACATGACTTTCTTGATGTCTGCATATTATGATTGACAACAAATAACATGTAAGAAAACAGTTACCCAGGGAGATGGGGATATTGAAGCTTTTATTCTTTTTAAATGTTTTCCCATTTGTTGCCCATTGCTTGTTGGCAGTTTATTTTAGATTTTGCAAATATAAAAGCAGCTGCAGTAATACTGTTTAGCTTTTGGATTCAACAGACACATATATTTTAATCTAAATGACAATATTTAGCAACAAAATTGCTTCATTTTAACTTCACTGCGTTTCCTAATCTGTGGGAACTATAATTTAAAAATAATGAATGCAACAGGGTGAATATATAGCTTCCATTAATTCCAAATACTGCTTATTTCCAGCACTTTTTAATTATTTGAGTATACTTCTCAATATATTTAACTGAAGTGGAAAAATCATTCAAACCTCAGACCATTTACGATTGCTGGTGTATGTATATCTGTAACTTTCCTTCCAAATTACTGAACTTCAGAGTAACATTTCATTTTGAGTATCTGTTTTTCCTGTGTATTAGAAAGTGCTACAATAGTTGAAAAGGAAGTTGTGAAAGATGCAGGTTTCATAAACAATGAACAGCAGACGATGTGAATTAATATATTGCAGGTTCTGAAAGGAAATTGTGTTAAAGGCTGACTTAAACCCAAGGACAATAAGGTAACTGAGAGTCTGTGCTGCATCTTGCACTCTTATCCTAAAACAGAACTTTCTTGAAGAAACAGAGATCCACAGGCTGAGGGTTCCTTGATTGCCCAGAATCATCAACTTTAATGTCTTTGCACATCCTATGTGCAGGTACAGGGAGAGATGTAAGGCCAGGTCTCACATTCTGAACACTTCTGTTACCTGCATTGTGGATCTGGTAGGAAATTGTCTTCTCATAGACTGGTGCTCTCTTCTCATGGCTGAGACTACACATGGAGTTCCTTCCTTGTTGTTAGCATAATCATTTACAGAATTTCATACAAGCATGGCCTGGAGAGAGATAGCATAAGCCTGTTTATGTCATGAGACTTGGGGGTGCTGGACACTGAAAAAGTGGGTAGCAAAAACTGTGTCCTCTTTCCCACGTTTTCCTGACTGTACCCAAAACCTCTTAATAAGGAGCTGCATGTGGCTCAAAGGTACCTTGTGTGCAGCTGGCAGGACTCTGATGTGGTGTGCATTTTAGAGCAGTGTCTGCACTTTAGCAGCCTTATGGCTTGAAAGTAAGCATGGGGACTGTTACAGTAAGAAAAACTGATTGATAAAATGTTTATCTTTAATTTTATTTTTTATGTGTTCTTGTGCACTTGTTTGTGTTCAAATAGACCTGGTCCTTCATGAAGAGCTAGTTTAGACATTACAATGTGTTAGCTAATAGGTATTTGAGCAAATAAACCCTACTTTCCTTGCTGCTTAAACAGAAAAAAAAAAAAAAGAAACAAAAATAACTACTTGATTGCTATTGATTCTGGTCAGCAGCTGGGTTTACAGCATGAGTACAAGCTGTCTATTCTTAGGCTATGATTCCTCATTAGAAATCAAAATACCAATTAGAGTAAACTCTTATGGCATCTATTGGTTTTTCATGAGACCAAAATGAATGAACGTTTTAAGAGTCTCAGGGCAGCCTGACACTGACTGTAGCAAGCACTTTGTATCTGTTTAGACATCCAGTTAGTCAGCTTGCTCACATTTTTCCTGCCACAACACAAAGAAAAATAAGTCTTGGACCAAAGTAATCTTTTTTAGGGAGATTTGTGGTAGGGTTGTTTTGCTGCTCTGCCATCTGAGCAAATTTTGTCAGCAAGGGAAGGGTAATGAGAGTTGGGAAAAGAGATGTTACCTGGTGAATTTGTTTCAAGAGCTTTACCCCATAACTGACAGGTCTTTACTGTTGAATTCCTTCATTGACTTCAAGGTTAGTTTTTCCTTTTTTTCCAAGGTGCTGTGCACTCTGCATTCTTTTGCATTGACACATACACACTCTGGCTTTTCTCCCTTCATGTCTCAAGCTGACATACCAGCTCTTCTTATCTTTGTGCTGACTTCTCCAAGCCTGTGATAGTTTGGGGTTCTTTTCCTCCTGTGTGCCAGATCATTAGCTTCCCTCCATTTAAGTCTTTCTGATATCAAATCCTGTTTTGCAAGGGCACTCTGAATTCATCTCTCACAGGAACTCTACTCCAAGAGAAGAATATGCTTGTGATTAAGCTTTTTAATTCCCTGTTAGCTGATATTTTATTCCAGAACTATGTCTCCCTGTGGTTGCAAGTCCATGATTTATCTCTAAACAAGTGCCAGCTGCTGCTGACAGTCAGCAAGGGACCAAGTGACCACAGCGAATCAAGTACTAAAGTCTTTGCTCAATTTCCATTCCAGGTACTATGAAAATTTCCCATTTTGGAGTTTAAATGGGCAAATAAACCATGAGGAATCTGGTTTCTGTACATAAAGAAACACTTCATCTGGTGTGGTTCATGCAGAAGATACCTGACCAAAATGACTTCCCATAGGGAAAGAGCAAACACTAATTATTTGGCACTGGTGGGCCACAGCTTTTCCTTTTATGTTGCCCAGGCTGCACTACAGGCAACTGGCATGTTGGATAGATGGTGTGGCTCTCTTTTCTGAGATAAAAAGAATGCAGTAGTTCAAATCAACCACAGCCATCACAGAATTACAGACAGGCTTGGGTTGGGAGGGACATAACAGATCACCTCCTGCCAGGGAGGGGCACCTTCCCAGGGTGCTCCAGGCCTCACCGCTCTCACAGGGAACAATTTCTTCCCAATATCTAATCTAAACCTGTGTCAGTTTGAAGCCCTTCTCTCTTATCCTGTCACTCCATGCTGTTCTCCATCTTCCCTGTAGGTTCTCTGCAGGTACTGGAAGGCTGCAATTGTGTCACCCCAAAATGTGAAGCTGTGCTCAAAAGGTTCAGTCTGTGTTCAGGTGAAACAGCCAGGAGCTCCAGGGATTTACTCAGATTGTGTTCATTGAATACCCATCAATCACTCCAGTTGGAGATTACATATGTGAAATTAGAGGCACTGGCATTGTCAGAAGCTTGTGTAGGTATAAGAATTGTTCATTCTATGAAATCCCCTTTAGAGTTGCTAAAAACTGCAGACCAGCTACTGAGATTTTTACCTTCCATGTCTTCAGAACATTCCAGCCAATTTACAGGCAACTGCATGGTTATTTGCAGGCTCAGGCCCTCAAAGCTGAGGAACCCAATAAATAAGAAATGTGTATAACTAAATATAGCACCTCTACTTAATCATTTCATTCCCTTCCACCTGCTTCCAAAGAACAAAGTTTCAGGCAAAAATCCCTCATGTCAAGTTTCATCTCTCTTACCATATTTCTGAGTGAATTGCTGCTCCCCACTGCCCCTCCCAACAGGAGTTCACAGAAGTGCAGCAAGACCTTATTATTCTGTTTATGATAGGATGGTCTATTCCAGTATGATGCAGTCCATAGTAAATCCATCTACAGAATTAATTCTGGGCTTGTGAGGAAGAGATGCAAGTAAAAGCTGTAATGATTTACAGTTTGAAGACGCAGCTGATATGAAAATAAACATTGAATCAGTTTCTTCTATATGTCTTAGTTCCATTAGAATAATAACAGTAGGTGGCATTTTTCACATTTTAATTGGTGTTTTGCTGATTTTATCAGAATTTCTGCTGATCAAAGCAAATTGGCTATTTATTTATTTTGCAGTGATGCTAACTAATCAGTGGAAGTTTAATGTACTGTAATGAATTTTAAATATCCTCCTAGTCATTACAAGTATGTGAATCTAGACTCTTTCTCATAACAGTTTGAATAATTCATTACATGAATAGCAAAAAAAGGTAACATTTAATATAATAACATTTTCTTTGAAATATTTCACTGCATGTTTTATAGTAGCATCTCAAATTAGCAAAGGATAATTTTGACCAATGTATCACTTCTGTGACTACATTGAGTTAGACTGATAGTAAATACATAAGCTACTAGTTTATTTCAGTAACTTATTAAATGATGGTTTTTATATTACTTATACTTCAATCTCTTTGTTTTAATTGGTTTATTTTATGTTATTTATCTATACAGGTTCTTTAAAAAGCAGATATTCATGTCACTATGTTGTTTCCTACCAATCATGGCATGCTATAAATTTTCCTCATGAGTATAAAAGAAAAAGGGAAGTTTAAAACAAAAAAGAGTAATAGAAAAATCCATGTAGTTGGTTAACTTCTGAAAGTAACTCTTCACATACCCTCTTGTCCAGCAAAGAACTTCACTGTTCACTCAGATATTTAGGGCTAGAGTGTGTTCCCTGAATTACTGTTAGTCTTTGAGGACTTTGAGCTGAAAAGAATTTGGTTTTAGTTTATGTACTGTTCCTGCGCATCTGTGATCAGGCCCTGGCACGCTTTTTGACACCACATTGTGTGTTTCCATGCTTTGCTCAGAGTACACTGCATTCCAATGCCTTGGAAACTGTATGTGCAATGTGAGAGGAGTGCCTGGGATTTCATGTGTTTGTATTTCTGGATTTTAGCTGAGGCAAGGCAACCAAATAAAAGAACCCTCCTTATTCTTCCCATTGAGCTAAGAGTGAGTCCAGTTCTGCACTCAAAAGTGGCATATTCAGCTCTCAGAGTGCTGGGTGTTGGCAAGGGACTTGATGTCATTTTAGCTTTTATATACTTAGCATTTATATACTTTCATCTAGAATGCCCTTTTTCAGTGGGATGTATGGAATGACATGGATGAGTTCCTCAGCAGATGATCTGAGCTCATCCTTTCTACTTGGGAGAGGTGACTTCTTGTGCCTGTGCAAGGAAAACAAGTGCAAACAGTCAATCCAAGAAAAGCTGTTTTACACTGCCACTCCAAGGCATGAGCCCTGTGAAGAGTCTTTGAAAGAGAACAAAATTTGGGTTATTGTAAAATGGGAGCATCAATAGGAAATTCATGCTGCACTAAATAAATATTTTGCGTATATTATTAAACATTCTTCAAAGCCATAGGAATCTTGCATCTCAGTCACTAGATGAGATGTAGATCCTGCTTATAGGGAGTAGAGGGGGTTTCTTACATGTCTGTTTGGATTGAGTGTCCAAAGAAGGGATTTTAACCTTCTTTGAGAACATCTAAATGTGAGACTGTAGACTGATTTCAAAGTGCAAAGTGTAAATACTTAAATTTCAGCTAAAGTAAAAATTCTCTTCAGGCTTATTTTATTTATTTTTTAAATTTTAGCCTCTTAGAAGTCTGTGGAAGCAATTCATGAATTTTGAGGGGGTTTTTGCAATGATGTTTTAATAAAACAAATTATAAAGTAATGAGTTGGCTACTATGTCAGTGATTAGATTCTGAACTTGCATGTTAAAATGAATCTTGCACTTTCTCTAACTGTAAAATAAAGACAATTTAAAATGAAGAGTGAAATAGTGCAACAGAAAGTATCCAGGCTCATACAGAATTCATGTCTTCCACTAAGACACTGTCAAGAGAGTCCACTTAATTCCAGTAAGATTTAGGTCTAGTTTGAGAAATAAATTTAGTTGGTCTGCAGCTATTCTGGATTTGAATGAAATGCCACAAATGGGAATTATAACAGAAATATCAAATTAACTTACGGACAAATAGTTTCTCTCTATCTCTGACCATTTAAGATCTTTAGACAGGCAGGGCTGGTCTTCCAAGGAGCCTGGGGAGGTTCTCCATGCACAGCTGGAGCTGTGCAGGGACTGAGCCTGAGGCACACCGTGACTGGTGCCTGCACCTGGGCTCTGGGCTGTTCAGGGATGAGATCCTCTGGGGTTGTTCTGGGCCACTTGGGGTCTGAGGGACAAGGGCCTTTCCCACCCTTGCTATAACCATGGCAGAGAATCAGCAGAGCTTCTGCCATCATAAAAAATAATGGACAGATGAATATGTCCATGGCGTTTTGATTATTATTTATTTCCAGAATATACTGATTGTATTCTGAGTGTATTACCTTTGCTACCCCAGCAAAATCGATATAATACTCCTAAGATAATACAAATAAAGAGTTTACTGGAGGGAATTATACAAAAATACTTAGAAATTTAATGAAAAATACTGATATATTGTGATTTTATTTGTTGTCTGTTGCTTCTTGAAGTGCATTTAACATGTAAAAAAGACAGAGCTGCAATTTGTCGAGAGAGATGAAGACTGATTTTGTACCAAAATTTTTCCTTACATATCAGTAGCTATGCTGGAATTATCTGGTCTGTTGGGGTTTGGTAGCTTGAGGAATTAATGAATATTCATTCCTTTTCCCTGGGTACAAAGTAAAATAACTAGTAATTAGTATAATATTTAATACTCCTATTCAAAATAAATAAATCTTTTGTGAAAAAAAATCTAATTATTATAATGTAGCAACTTCTGCGTGTGTAACTGGAATTGGATGTGCTGTTTTGAAAATGCTTTTAAGCCCTCATTTACATGTTTTCAGATCAGTTAATTATTCCCCTTGTATGCATAAAACAGAACTCTGGATTGTACTTGCATATATTATTCATTTTGCTATCTATCTTCTAAGTTTAGCTGATTCTAATATTTTAATTTTACATTATTATTATACCAGTGATATTTGTCTTCTGATATGAAAATTATTCTTGTCTGCACTTAGTTTTATGCTCATTTTTAAATGCACTGGCTTACACGATGGTAAGTGCGACTGTTCCAACCTGGGTCTTGTGTTTTGCTTATCACTCTATGTTAGTCACATCCTGTGTTTCTGAGGGTCTCACATGGGGACCTTGGCCTTTGTCCATGATCCAGAGAAAGTGGAACTGGTAAAATGAAGGGCAGGAGCCTTGAATCTGGTCAGCAGAGTCAGAGCTTGGGAGCTGCTCTAATAGGGCCCAATTCAAAGCTTGCTGGAATCTGCAGAAGGATTGGTTGTAGCTTTTAATAAGGCCTTTCATGTTTATCTCAACATTACTTGCTGAATTTAGTATTTCCGTGGTATTCGTTTAGGTTGTCATTGCCACAGGCTCTAGATCAAGGCCATTCCTGGCTGTGAAAGTGTAAGTGGGGAGGTGTTTGACACCAGTGAGCCCCACTGGAGCTATGCAGTTCCCCTGGGGGAATGTACAAACCAGCACGGCCACTGGGGCTGCTCTCTGTCCTTCAGAAACGCACCAAGGGGGGCAACCTCTGTGTCAGTGTGTGCAGGTCCATGTGTGCTGCTCGTGCAGTGCATTGCTTGGAAATCATTGTTGCCTTCTGACCTAACTAATTAGTACTAATTAATTTCCTGCCCTCCAAGAAGGAACTCTCAAAGGGGCAGGACAGGCTGTTCTGTGTGCCAAGAGATGAGCCCTGTGTGCCCTGACTGCTGCTGTGCTGCCGCTTGGTGTGACAGATGGAAGCTGAGGCTTCTGCCATCGACATCCCAATCTTGATGAGATAATAAAAATAACTTCTTATTAATGTAAATTTTTCCCTGATTAGTTTTATGTGTCTCTTATATCTGAGAAAGAAACTTGAGCAAAACCTGTAGATATTAAGGTTTTAATAACCCTGTCATGTCACATATTTTTGTTTCTTTTTGGGGGGACTTCAGAATTTTTAGTGAGCTTTGGTTAGGTGGCAGAGCTTTGGCTAGAGCCAACAGCAATGGAGTGTAAGAAACTACAAGGTACTGAGTGCTCCTTTAGAATAGAAGTTTAAGGATGTCTGAAAGGATGACATAAAATATGTGCAGGATTCAGGAGGAGCTGTGTAATGCAGAGAGGTAAATGCCAGGGGAGGAGTTCAGAACCACAGGCAAGTGGCTGGTCTGTATGAGATTAAGATACCGCAACATTTTATGGACACCCACAGAGAAAGGGTTTAAAAGATGCTGACCAAACAGGAAATTGTATCGCATAGAAGTGGAAGAAAAAGGTTTGTCACACAGATGATTTTTTGCTGGCTCACAAGGCATTGCTCTCTTTTCTAAGCTTCTTCTGAGAATACAGGAGGAAAAATGGTAGACCCATGATTAGCAAAATGTAGGTTTTTGTATCTGTATCTCTGTATCTTACACTCAGGAAGCCACGTTAAAAGCCCATGACCAAGCTTACCAAGTCAAACCCTGAGTGCTGACTGCCCTTACCTATATGACAGATAGTGCTAGCTTTATATCAACATGAATATTAAGGCAGTATTTCTTTTCCTACAAGACCCTGACCATTTTCAGGGCCCAGAACATATGTTTGCCTTTTAGTAGGCTTTTTGCCCTTATTCAAACATGATCAATTTATTTAATATGTGCTTTTCAAACTTTGCTTTGAAGAACTAATGATTAATTTACCTGGAGTTTATACACTTTTTCAGACATTAATGAAATTGTTTTCACCTTTATGAAGTGAACAAATAGGATTATTGCCATTATAGGGATTACTAGCACTGAGGTACAGTGCTAAAAAGTAATCTCTAAATTTGTGTGCAACATTTTTCAAGATGCAAAATTTTTTATCCTTTTAGCATTAAATGCCATGTTTGTATTCAGACACGTTGCCTGTTGATTTGGGGCAAAAATGAAGATTTCATCAAATAAGATTTTGAGATATCAAATTATGAATCTAGAAATGAAGGGTGTGCTATGAAAAACTTTCAAAGTTAGGTTCACTCTTACTTTGATAAGGAGCTCAGTGGTGGCTTGGGATAGATTCCCAATGCTAAATAACCTCTGAAGGTTTGTAAGCCTGAAAGATTTCCCCAGCACCGTATTTGTATGTCCTCTCTGATTTTACTTGTCTTTCTCTGGTGGTATACTGATAACAGAAATACTTTCAGCCTGCTCCACCCTTGTCCTACTGTCATCTGCTTGTCACATTTGTGCCCATGACGCAGGACTCTGGTGACTGTGACACCACTGCAGCTGATGTGGGAGCACATGTCTCTCTGTGGCAGGTGGGTGGGAGGCACTGCTGCCAGAGCAGAGCAGTGAGAATGTTTGAAGAGCCTTGGATTCCATGACAGGGCTGTGGGATGGTGAAAATTCTGGTAGTTTCATTTTCCCACATCTTGTGGATTGCTGCCTGCTTTCTGGCCTCTCTGGTCTGTCCCTGTCCCATCTCACTGTCTCTTTAGCTCCTTTTGCCCAGATTTATTTGCTGTCAGTCCCATCCCAGGGCTTCCTTCTCATTTTTCTCCCACAAGATGAACTCCACTCATTATATTCCAGTCAAATGGGGTGCCTGCATTCACAGCATTATTGCATTTGCTCAGGCTCTCCTGTGGAATTTTCTGTGATGTGAATCTTTCTCTTTGTCTTCCATGTTCAGTTTTTCCAGCCTTAGAGTGCAGGCCTCTGCTCTCAGCCATGTGTCAGGCTTTGCCAGAGGCTGGCAAATCTTACCAACTTCAGCTCTTGGCTCAGGTTTTTGAGGCTTTCACATCAACTGTCATGACTTTGTTTTTAAGTGAAATAGTAAATTAAAAAGAGGGAGCATGAAGGATATGCCAGCCTGCTGTTTTTCATGTGCTGGCCCAGAGTCTTGCCTGCATACAAGGAGCTAAAGAATTGCAGGGTAGTAAGACTGGCTTATTCATTACAGTGAAACTGAGAAACACTTTCTTTCTTTTCTGTGCTGAAACAACTGAAGACCAGGTCTCAATGTGAATAGCTTGAAGCTCTTTGTTTCAGTTGTACTCCTTGTGTTTAGTTGTGCTACAGGTGTATGTAGCACCTGTTGCTTCAGGTGCTGTGACATTTGATATCAATAAGTTGTAACTGAACTGAAGGCATTAATATTGTAGATATTCCTTGAACATTAAGAACTTTAGGACACTATTGTCAAAACACTGTTATTCTTATTTAGAATCTTTTAGTACGTGATTCTTCGTAGTTTGCTTTTTCATTGTTCCACTTTGCTGTTTCTTAATAATGCTTTTTAAAATTTGCATTGAACTATATTAATGTAAAAAGTATAAAAAGTTGATTTAATAATTAACACAGGCCCTTGGGGCAGGAACCTGCCTTATCAGTTATGTAAGCCTTTATGCATATTTACAATGCTGCAGGAAGAATCATTGACGGTTATACTATAAATTGTTGTCTTATAAATTTATATAGAAAGGTTCTACTGGAAAAGCTGAAAAGACAGGAGGAACAAAAATGAACAGGCTTAGAAGGTGATGTTATAAAACCCTTTTACAAAGCATTTTATTGAGTGGAAGGTAAGAGAATTTACTGTGCTGCTTCCAGGTAGTATAGAACTATAGTTAGGGACAAATAAATTTTAAAGTCTAACATTTAAGTTCCTCCAGTTGTCCTTCAGCTCAGCTCTGTCCCTGCCTCTGTTGTGTCAGAGGTGTCATGGTCAGTTAAAAAGATGTGATTCAGCTGTTTGTGTTCATCATCTCTAAGAAGTTAATGAACACTGTATTGCACAAGTTAGAAGTCAGTGGACTCCTTTTATTCCTCTTGTGCCATTACCTTGACTACAGCACCAGGCCCTTGTTCCTCTCATGACTTAGCAGTTCCAGTTCCCCAAAAATCATAGAATGGTTTGGATTGGAAGGAACCTTAAATATAATCTCTTTCCAACCCCCCTGCCATGGGCAGGGACACCTTCCACTAGACCAGGTTGCTCCAAGCCCCACCAACCCAGCCTTGGACACTTCCAGGGATGGGGCAGCCACAGCCTCTCTGGGCCCCACTTTTGAAGCCCTTTTAGACACTGAAAGGGGCTCTAAGCTCTCCTCAGAGCCTTTACTTCTCCAGGCTGAACAGCCCCAGCTGGAGTTCAGGGTGTTCTCTCACCCTGTGTTCATAGCAGAGCTCCTCCAGCTCTCTGATCATCTTCATGGGCTCCTCTAGAGTGGCTCCAGGCCACGTCCTCACTGTGCTGGGTGCAGCGCTGCAGGTGGGCTCTGACAAAGGGGATGGATCAGATGGGAACGATGCCCTCCCCTGACCTGCTGGCCACACTCCTTTGGATGCAGCCCAGGACACAGCTGATGTCTTGATGCTGCTGGGTCAAGACAAGGTTCTCATCCACCAACACCCCCAAGTCCTTCCTGGGGCTGCTCGCACTGTGGAGCTCTGCTTGTGCCCAGGAGTGCCCTGGCCAGGCCCAGCCCTTGCACTTGGCTTTGTTGAACTTGGTGAGCTTTGCAGAGGTCACCTCTCCCACGTATTCAAATCTTCTTCACCAGCTGACCTGATTTACCTCGTTTTTTCTTCTTGTGAGATGAAATTGCAGTAAATGATTAAGAAATAAATAAATATTTTATTCTGCTGATATTTTGACACGTGTACCATTTCTCATTTTAACAACATAATTAGACTGGGTTTCATAAAATGTATTGTAGAGATGAACATATTTATTTTAAATGCTTCCATTTTATTAAATTTATATTTCTGTGAAAGTCACACAATATGCAGTGTTTTTTATAACTGTCTTGCATTTGTCATGTATATCTTTTTCACAGAGGCATGCCAAGATTTATCAGTAAATTTGTGTTTTAAAAATGTTAGAGACAATTGCATAGCATTTTGCATAGGAAGCCCATTGCAATTTTCATAGAGTTGTACCTCCTCTTTGGAGAGGAAAAAAAATTTAAAATACAAAACAAATAAAACATTTGAGATTAAGAAATTTTAGAAGCTTTTACATTCTCTTTAGCCTTTAAGTGGAAGATGACTCTAAGAAACAAGAAACTGTACAATGCAAAGTTTCAAGCATTCTTTGAGCTCCCAATATTCTAGAAAGCTTCTCTGGAATAGGAATAGGAACTATGTGCACTCATGTCAGAAGAATGGTATATCTTTCTCCACTTGCTTGTGGTGGGTGTTTTCACCACTTAATTTCCTTAAAAGCCCAAGGGACCTTGAGGTACCTATTCCTTTGTATTAAAGTAGCCAGTTCTTTGAAAAATCAGTTTGAGGCGAGTGCCTTTACATCTCCAGAGAATTCTGGTGGAACTTTCCTGGTATACTTTGGGTTGCATATTAAATTAAATTTAAATTCATGTCCCAATGGAATATGGCAACTATCAGGTCATCTGTGAATGTTTTAACATCAGTGAAGCCACATATTTCTGACTTCTGCTTCTATGAATCCAAACCTTTCACACCAGGGAATTAGCAATGCTGTCTGAGTTTGTTCCATAAAAACAGCTCAGGTGTTCAGTTATGTAGAGAGCAAAAGCCTCTGGGAATCATTTTGCTGCTGGGCATGATTGCAAACCTTTCCCTTTTCCTTCCAAACTACCCACTAGTCAGGTAACAGATGTGCTATTATTGATCTGCAGAGGTACCACTGGGCTAGTCACTCGTCATACAAAATGTGTCAAAATTTGCACATCAATTGCAGCAGTTACTTCAAAAATCACACTTCTCTATGAAAATAAAACAGAAAATCACATGCCACTTAAACACCTCAGCAATAATTCTCTTGCTTCAGGCACCTGAGCTGTAATAAATGTTGGCATTTTCACTCCAAACCTTTCTTTTTTTGGAGAAATTTTAAAAAGCGGTGTCAATTCATGCCATTTTGAAACAACCATATTGTGCATGAATGGGACAGAGCTGGCAATTAGACTGTCAGCTGCCCAGTGTTTGCTTTTTTCTTGCACTTGCCATCCTGCTTCCCTGCCCTGTTACTGTAATTTTGCAGGATACAGTGAGGTGTTTTCTCAGCTGCATACATGAAATTATTCTAGAATATTGCTTTGGCATGAATGTGTTGTGTCCCGCTGCATGCCCAAATCCAAATGAATACATGATTTTTTCTTGTTGTTTGGAGATAAAATACACCAGTAATGTAACTGGTCTTATTGAAATTCAGTGTTCAGCAATATGAATCTCAGGGTGAACTCATCAACTTTTCTTCCTGAAAATTTCTAGCTGAAACATCTTGCTCTAAAGATGTCTATATTTTTTCACCATCTAAAATTATCTTGGTGGGACATGGAAAATTTCACTTGAAAGAGAACGTCATTTAAATTCTTATACAGGACAAGGTTTATATAATTTCTTCTTCTAAAATAATGGGTGACCTTAAAAAGCTTCCAATGTTTTGCATTTATCAATGTTTCATCAGTGCCATAAAATACTTTTTTTTTCATTTATAATTACTAGCTTTTCAGGGTGTCAGACATTTCTCAGAGGAAAAGTTTTGACTATGGAATGGTTATTAGATGGAATATTAGATAAAACACAAAATGTAAGTGAAATATTTGCACAGAAAAGTATTGTTGATGTACACCTTACAAATCAAAAGGAAGACTCTTGAGTCTTATTGTAATTAGAGATCAGTGAAGTGGTTGTTTTATTAGAAATGCAGATTCTCCTGGAATAACTAATTTCGTTCTACATTTATGGAACCTAAATCAAGCTAATCCTGCTGAAAAATGCTTTGAATGTAGTGATGGCCCAGGCTGTCCCCTGGGAGAGGAGCCTTGCTGACTGTAGTGGGTGGGTTGTTGCATTTGTGACAGGCCAAAGATTTCCAGTGAGATGGTAACATTGAGTTGCATGAATAAGACTGCAGAATGATGATGGATGCATCCTGACTAGAGAAGAGAGCTTTCTCAGTACTTACTGACTTCTGAGCTCAGCCAGGGACTTTGCATCATTGAGATGCTGCAGGATAGAATTCTGTCCCTCTCTTCCTTCTCTCTCATCTCTCAGGGCTTTTTTTGTTTATTTTTTCCTGCATAAAAGCCAGTAAGGTCTGCCTTAAAGGGGTGTGGTCCTCTCTTTCACTTGTTGTGCTTCTGAAATTTAGCAGAGGTGCTTTATTGATGCTGGGAGGAAGTAAAAAGGAAACAGGAAGCCCAAAATCTCAAAGCTGTGTGTGCAGACGTACTGTGAAACTAAATTACCTGTGTGGAATCGAGGTAATTTCATGGGAAATTGTCTGCTAAACAATTTTCAAAATTTGGGTCTGTACCAAGCAATTCATATGGTAAATCCATTTGGGTTTTCACCTTAATATATTTAGCCAGCTTAATGTTTAAGCAATTCTTTTATTAAGTGAAAAAAATCTTGTCTGTTCATGGACCTGCACAGCCTGTACTTTGTGAATGTAGAGCTCTAGGTGTCAGCAGGAATTCCCTCAAGAGGGCTTGATTCATGGGATCAGGGACTGACCTTAGAAGACCATTTGAAAGTACCAATTATTGCCACAATTTTTCTCATAAAATAAACAGTCCAACACAGTTTTCTATCACAGCTTTGTAATATAATCTTTACTTGCCCAGTGTACTGGTGAGCTTTTCTCCTACCATGGAAATTAATTTTCTATTTAATATCTTAGTATGTGTGGCTGTCCTGCTGTCTTGGGATGAGAAATTCCCATTTTGGTTTGTCCATACTAAAATACAATCTAAATGCAACGTACTAAGATAGAGAGAGTAAAACTAGCAAGACTCCCTTACTGAATACATGGAGAGAAGAGCTCTGTTAGCATTTACTCTGTTTATCCCAACACATACTACTCAGAAAGTGTCTGTTAAATGTTCTTTTTCGCAGTGACAGCTTTCACTGAGTGGTGCAGCCTGCCTCCCAGCAGAACTCTGAGTGGAATAGTCACAATCCTTTGCCTCTCGACTAATGGCACAGTTCTGTGCAGGTGTCTCTCATGGCTCGCTGCACAGGTGCCCATGCCTGGAGCTGGCTCTGAACTGGCTGTGTGTGGAGAGAGAACTCAGACTCTGCCAGTGGAGGACGTGTTGGTTGTGGGAATTTTGCCATTACAGAACTTACTGGGAAGGGGGGTGGTTGCTGCTTGGTGGATGGTGTGCCCCACATTGGCTGACTGAACCACAAATGAAATGCTACATGGATGGGCCCATACTGCATTCTAGTTGTGCCATTTTCTGGTTTTGTTATCAACTGATCTCTCAATTATCTGAAACTGAATTATCAGGCTTGGTGTGCTTGTAAGAATCTGATCTTCTCAACATTCTTTTTCAGTCTTTTGGTTGCTTGGCTGACCTTGTTTTTATGGTAGTTGGGTTATTGATGGGAGTAGCCAATGAAATGGGTAGTGAACATGGGAAGCATTTTCAGAATGAGTTATTAAACTCCTGCCAGAGATTGCATTTATTATAATTATCACAAAACTGTTATGTGGCCCCATAAACTTGCATGGTGATTTATAAACTTAGGCTTAAATTTTGCTAATGCATATACGTGATTTTTTTTACTCCTATGAAGGAAGTTATACCTATGCTTCCTATAGATAGGGTTGGTTTCTACATTCAGAAGGTATTTATTTAAACTGAAATGTGGCTTGGAAATAAAACCCAAAGTAGCTTGCTTACATTTATAAAGTCTTGGTGAAATTTACTTGCAAAAATAGTATTGGTCTAATCCTGCAGAGCTCTGAATCCTTTTCATGCTTTTTATACTGCTGGAAAAACAAGATAGTCATCATCTTGCACAGTGGATTGTAAAGTAAGAAACACAAAACTGGGCCTACATAAAACTGCTTTCCTGTTTTCTTAGCATGTTCGCCAGGAGCAATAGCAACAGAAGGTCTTTACCTTGTAGTGGCAGATGGTTGGATGCTACATCTCTGTATTGTTTAAAATTCTTGCAGCTTTTCCAGCTTCTGGAGTTCATCTAGAAAAGCTCTTACTAGCCTCATTTGATTGTATTTTAGATATTGATTAAATTTGATTTACAGTTATAGTTTTATTTCTTCATTAAATTAGATTTGATGTTCTTAAATCCTTGAGTTTACAGATCTGTTTGCTCAAGGGAGCTGAAACCTGTGCTGGGGATGGAGGAGGCCGAGTGACAGTGATTGTCAGGTGTCCAAGGTGCCTGTGCCCAGCCGAGAGTCTGTGTAGTGAGGAAATTGGGTTAACAGGAACTGAGTGCCTCATTAGTTGCTCTCCTCCTGCCTTGAAACAGAGAAGTCCTGATTTTGGCAAATGCAGTAATGCTGATTCTGAGTGAGTTACTCAGCACTGCTTATCAGCACACCAACAATTCAACAGACTGAAGTGCAAATAACATTCTAAGAACTGCTCTAGAGCCTGTGTCCTGTCTGCACCCAGCACCAAGTGTCTGAGGTAAAATGGTTTGAAATATGCTTGAATCATCCCCAGACTTGGATTAAATGTCAGGCATCAGAACAGGAATCACATTCCACATCCAGAAATTATCAGGGAAGGTCCTTCCCAAAAGACTAAGAGGAGAGCGGGGTGGAGGGAGACCATTTGAAGTCAGGACTTTGAATAATCTGACCTGAACCAAGTTCACTTTTCTCACAAGGGCACTTTTACCTTCAGGGGCAGGCATAAACTGCTGACTGTTTTCTGAATGAGGATAAAATGCTCTCGGTTTTTCAGTTTATTACAGTTTGAGGAGCACAATAAGTTGCCTAGAATGGTTTTGACTACACCATGCCAAAATAATTTGTGTCTTCAGAGAAGGATATGGTTTGATTCAACTTATTTTCTGAACTCTATGTGAAAAGATTGTTTATATTTATGGTGGCTCTGCTTAAACCATACAAACGGAATTTTCAGGAAAATACTACATAAATCTTAGGAAATGCAAAACTAACAGACATATGAAGGATTTGTATTTAGAAAAGAATCTCCCAGTGGGTTGTTCTCAGCAGAAAATGAAAAGGTCTTTTTTGCATTCAGTTGAACTATTAGTGTATTTTTTGCTGATACAAGCAGTTGTACAGGTACGACCACTGTCACAGTCCCAGATCTCAGTGCTGCAAATTAGCAAGGTTTTAACTTTGTTCCAAATATCATGCTAGCTCATTTTCATTATGAAAAAGGTGGGGGGAGGAGAATGGGACAAAGTACCTATTGGCAAAGCACATTATAATTGTTTAAGCAGGCCCCACAAGTCATGCATTTCAATTATTTGTTCAAAGCTGTCTGCAATTAAGAGTTGCAAACAAGGTTTTTGAATGCAAAGTCAGACAATTAAAATGTTTCATGAGTGCTTTAGAGAGAGAAGTTCTGAATTAGCACTTTGAATACTCAAGACCTCTTGTTTCCTAATCTCCTTTCCCTTTTACTCTGTGGAATAGAGTGGTATATTTTTCCCAGAATTTTTCTCTTTAAGCCAGGCTGATCCTAGGAAAGATTGAATCATCCTGGTCTTTGACTTGCACATTTGAATGTCTTTTGCTCCTTGAGAGATCATCCTTTTTGCCTCATAATGGTCCAGGTGCAAAAAAATTACTTTCCCCAGGTCTGGCTTGTTCTCAAAGGGGGGTTGTAAATCACTTTGAGCATCTCTCCCTCTTGTTTAAACACCCAACACACACAGACACCACCCCCCTGAATCTCCTTCCTTCCCCTTTGAAGAGGCAGAACTATTTTAACTGGTGATTTGTGGCACTGAAAGTGCGGCCTCTGTGCTCGATAAGCTGACAGACAAGATGTGGGAGCAGGGGTGTGTTGGTCTGTTAACAGAGTTCTGTGGATGGTGGTGTTGTATCTGCTGGTGGGGATCAGCTCCCAGCTGCTCCCAGGGAAAGGACAAACTTCTTTCCCTTTAGCCGTGAGAAACAAAGTTTAGTTCTGTGAAGTTAGTCCTTTCAGGAGAACAGTGCTGCTCAGGGTTGGGGTTTTCATCACTAATGCCCATTTGCATGTTGGCTGTTTGCATTTAGAACTTGCAGTTTGGGAGTTTTCCAAGGTGGTGGGGAGTTTTGTTGGGTTTTTTCCCCCCATTTTATGCTCAGAAGTCCACAACCTGAAAGCATTTGTCTGTAGTGTCTGTCATGGAGCCATTTTTAATGGTAACCTTTTTGATGTGAAGAAGAGCAAACTGCTGCACAGTTTTGGCTTGTGTAGTTAAAAGTGCTAACCTGTGTCAACTTTTAAAAACACACCTGAGTATTGAACTGCAAAAGAAAGCATCAGGTCAATTAATTACTGTCAGAAAAGCAAAGACCACACGGCTTGTGCTATGACATGCAAATTCAGTTGTCATTGAGCTTTTCTGGGGTTTGATGATTATTATCTAATAGCCTATTTTTTTTGTGACCCTGTAGTCTGTGTTCTGCGTTGCTGGAGTGGGAACTAAGAGTACAACAAGCAAACAAGGTTTGCTACTCTTCAGGCTGAATGGTAAAAGTTTATTCTGCTGCTTGGGGCTCTGGAGTAGAGAAAGCAGAGGGAAAGGAAAGGAAGATCGGAGCCGCAGAGGAGAGCAACCAAGGCAGAGTGAGTGCTGCTGTTGCAGTTGTCTCTGATTTGTGAATCAGGGTTTTTTGCTGAAAATTAAGGAGTGAGGTCATTATGTCTTGCTTAGACTGGCTGTTGTGGAAGTATTAAAACTTCTTGGATACTGCTGAGAACAGCAGTGATTTCCTCCTCAATATTTAAAAACAGATTGAAGTCATAGAGGGAAACCAAAGTTAGTCATTATTTGTGATGCAAGGAATTACTAATTTTTGCTGGAATGCTTGTACTGGACAACATTCTCAGCTACCCAACACTTCGTGTTTTCCTTAATGCTAGAGATTTTTTGGCTAACCTTAAATGCAACTTCTTTTTCTTTATGTAATAAATTATCAAGTGGGAAATGTGTGACAGGTTAGGAAAGAGTAAATGCAGACACACAGGTTGGTGATGAACTTTGGACAGTACCAGATTCTGCATGTGCACATTTTCCAAATTCTCTCTTTGTTCAATAGCCATATCAAACATCAAACTGCTTTTGCAGAAAACTTTGAACCCCTAAGGCATAATTTTATCTTGGGCAACAATGGAGGAGGAGGAACACATTTGGAGTGATGGTGACTACCTGTGACAGGGCCCTGCTCTCCTGGGGATGGTTGAACCAGTGCCCAGCCATGGGAAGCAGTGAATTGATTCCTTGTCTTGCTTTGCCTGTGCATGGCTTTTGCTTTCCCTATTAAACTCTATCTCCACTCATGAGTTCCCCAGCTTTTCCCCCTCTGATACTCTGCCCCATCCAGCTGCTGAGGGAGTGAGCAAGTGGCTGTGTGGGGCTGGGCTCCTGGCGGGGTTAAACCTTGACACTGGCCAGTGAAATGTCTGGAGGACAGCAGGTAATTCTGCCATTTATGTCTTAATAACTTCAGCTAAAAAGACCAAGTTATAGCATGGACAATAATAGAGTTAAGGGCATGTTTCTGGAGCACAAAGCTTAGCTAATGCTGCTTGTACTGCTTGTCATCTAGAACTTCAGGTAGGATCCATCAATAGTATTATTACATATAACATTTCTTCCAGGTATTTTTACCTGCCAGGGATACAAAATTAGTAGCCTATCTTTTTTTTCGGTATGTAAAACTTAAAGGGGCACAACTCCTTCTGCCTTATCCCAGACAGGGCTATCAAAAGACAGTTCTTCATGAAGCTGTATTGAAAAACGCAGTTAGTAAATTAATGGCCTCAGCAGGACAGTGGCTGGAGTCATCTGCCTGGGTTAGTTTGTATTCTCTGGGTTGGGAACCTTAATTTGAATCCCTCCCTTTGTGCTCTGCTTCACCTTCTCTGCTGGCTGCGCTGCCCAGCTTCTGTTCCTGTCCCAGGTCCTCTGCTGGAGGGCACTGTCACTGCTGGAGATTTGGGCGAGAAAAAGGCCATTTGTTCCGTCCCCTCACACCTTTCCATACCAATGCCGTGTTCTATTCCAGCACATCAATTAGAAGTCATTCTGGTCAGCACCCATGCTCACACTCGGCTCATTAGATCTTCATAACAATGTGCAAACATTAACTAATTAATCTCTCCAGAAGAGCTGGAAGAGTAGGTGGAAGTTTTCACTCTCAGCAAGGGAGTGTTTCTAAGGTGCTGCTCTCTGTCAGTGGCTCTTGACTAAGCCCCTGCTGTCTGGGTGCCTAATTAGGCACATTGGTAGCACAGAGCACAGTTAATCACCTGGGGCAGCTGCCTGCCTTCCCTATCACCCTTTGGTTGCTCCAGTAAAATGGGATTAGTCAAGGATTTTTTTTTCAAATGTATTTTGCTGTGACAAGAATAACTGTCCAAAATTAGCAGGCCTTTGTTTGAAAAGCACTGAGTATGAACCTGGTCCTTTTTTCACATGCAGCACTGTCCTTAGAGGCTCTGATCTCCCACCTTCAGGAAAGGGGTCCAGCTCAACCAATGCAAATACATATACTGCTCATCCAGTGCAACAGAGAGGGCCCACTGCAAGAGCCCCAGGAAGTTTTCCAGCTGTGGGGACACAGGTCAGTTAAACTTTGCTGCTCTGCAGGGCCTTCATTTTATTTTTATTCTGGATGCAAAGCACTGATCCTTGAGGGTTTTGTTGTTTCTTCTTTTTTTTTGCTCTACATGTCATTGTAATCACTGGAAAGCACCAGCTCCCAGGTGAGCGTTGACAGGTTCTTGAAAGAGCTTTCAAAGCTCTGCTAGTGCTGTGAGTTTTTGCACTTGAGTGAGTAAGGTTTTCCTCACCTTGTAAAAGGGAAGTAGCACATTCAGTGGTGAACTTTGCAAATAACAGGGCCAAATGCTGAGAGGCAGCTGCACCTTGAGGTACAGTCTGTGAGCAGACCTAGAGGAGAAAACCATGAAAGTCTCACTTATCTGTTTATCTAGCTTGCAGCAGTCTGATGCCTTCTGCCACCTTTACTGATAATGGTCCCTTTGAAGTTGAATACAAGTGTGAATTAATGGTTTTGTAAAGACTGGATTCCAGAACAGGTCATAAATTACCTTGTTAGACAAAGGCTTCTGGGGAACTATATTGCCATACAGGCCCTCCCTGTGTCATTATCCTGATGCATTTCTAGCATGGCAAATAATTGACCAGAATGATATGCTGACCAGTTCTCCAGTCAAGCTTTGAAAGTTGTTTGTGTAAACTCTTCTAGCAAGAACAGCAAATTACATACCTATAGCAAATTCTCATCATTGCTCTTAAAATGAGTCTCGAGGCCAGGTGACAGGTAATTTTCTGAAGCCAAAGAAAATTAGGATCTTTATTTGCTTGAAGTAGCATTTGTTTAACTCGCTGCTGTTTCTTCTTAAAAACAAAAACATTTTGAAATGCCAAATGCCTTTTCCAGACCTTCCAGGATATGAGAGTAAACAGCAAAAGGAGTCAGGAGAAGTAGTGAATACATATTTCAGATATGCACAAGTGGGCCAGATCTGAAGATTGCCTGCTTTAGGGAGAGCAAAGGAGATCTGCTCCTCAGTGAAGCTCCAAGTCAGGTAGCAAGGCATTCCACAGTCAAGAGGTCTGTTTGAAATTGATGGCTGTCCTTGATACTCTTCTGCTTTATTGAACTCAAGCAAAAAGGGAGTTTGCCTTCAGAGTGTAAAGCAGGTGGGGTTTTTGTGTAGAGGGATGCTTACAATAGTTTATCCTCTCTATTTAAATGTTACAGGGATGTCTAACAAGACAAAACAAAAACACCCAAAAAAACCCCACCAACAAAAACCCCACAACTGCTTTCCTTAGATAATAAGGACTTCTGTGGTGGAGGGAGACAGAAACCTGTCATAATCCTGATGCCTGTGGGATTTGTACCATGGCGTCCTTATTCCTGCTCTGGTCTGTGAGCCAGCTTTCTCAGGAAGACCTCATTCCCTATGATTTATCACTTTTAAAAGTTGCCAGTTATTTTATTTTTTTTAAGTCCCCTTTAGATATGTAACTATGATTTTATTACACCAAAAAAATAATTTGACTCCTATCTGCTTCACAGAGAATTCCAGATTTGAAAAACAGACACAGAGACCCATGGCCTTTTGAGCACCTGAATTTCGTACTGGTTGTCCCTCATGATCTGAATTTCCCTGGGCAGTTGTGATTCTACATTAAATTGTTAAATATACTTAGATACACTTGTCTGTAGCAGAGCACAAAGGGATTCTTTCAAGAGAAAATTACATTGCATCATCTCTTAATCATAGTATTTTTATGTTAGATTTACTTCGCTTACATTCATATATGTCTATAATTATTTGTAAATATTTATAGTTGGCTATTAATATAGACTGATTAAATTATGTTCCTGTCTTAGGCCAAAACATAATTTAGGACAATGTTGCAGTTCTGGTGGGGTTTGGGGCTTTTTCTTGTATTCTGAAGTGCACAATGCTCACTTTGCAAAGTGGACACACTGGAATCCTCTGTTTAGGTGGTGTGAAAGGATTTGTATAAAAATTCACAGTTGCTTTGTAACTGAAGTTTGCTTTCTTCCCTCTCTTCCTTGAGTCTGCAATGCTGGCAGGATTCTCTCGTCATCTGCTACTAAAAAGTGGCAAAAAAAATTGGTTGGAAATTACACTTAGTTAATCTGTGGTAAAATACATGTTGAATTTTTCTGTTCCATTTTTCTTTCCTTATTGACTTGCTCCCTGGAAATGGTGACTGCACTAACTGAGGGCTGCTACCCTTTGTTTCTGGCTGGCATCTCAATGTGCTGTTACTAAGTAAGAAATGACTGATCCTTGTCTGGACAACTCTTCTTCCTGAGGGTTGAAAAGGAGCTGTGGTGTGAAGAGAAAAGTAAATAGACAAATAATGGAGTAATCACTAATACAGATATACTAGGATGTGTGAAAACACTTTCTATAGGTGTTCCAAAAAATTCCTATTGAATTATTCTCACTCACTGGCTAAATAGGTGGCTGTCCAGCATAAAAATCTTTCAAAGCCTTTCTGAGGCATTGCTTTGGATTGCTCCTGTGACAGCACTTTTTGAAGTCCCAGAATAAGGTATGTCTTGATGTAAGACACACAGTAAGAAATTTGGAAAAAATAGATTGCATCAATTCCCTTTGACAGTCTGGTTTCTGTCCACTCCATATGGATTTTGACAGATAATTAGCAGGGCAGATACAGTACATTTGAGGAGCAAAGGCTCTTATAACCCGTGGACAGCTAGTTTGCCATAAAAGCCAGATTATGCTGTTAAAAGAAACTGCAAAAAGTTATATTGCTAGAACTTTGACACTTCTGAAAAGAGATCATAGAAAAAGGTTGAATTGGCTTTAAGGCAGGACCTAACAAATGGCTATGCAGTTGTACAGTGTGTGGGATGAAGTGGTAACCTTGTTATTTTATCTAAGAAAAGACTGACTATTCAGAAACAGCATAGGACATTGTTGACATTAGAACAATTAGGAGAGGGTGACACAATTGAAATGCAAAGTACCAGTAAACCTCGCATTGAAGTGGTTGTTCCCTTCAGTGAAGCTTAAAAGATTCTTAAATGCTGGAGCTGTGGAATCATTTGCTGTTAGCTTTTATCTTGAATACATTTTCTTAATTTGCTTTCTTTTTTTGTCTTACACTAATGTTGTGATCTGTGGTAGACAAAATACAGAGCACAAATACTGTGACTCACAATCCTGAGTCAACAAATTTCTGTCTTTAGAGACTGTCTTCAGTGAGAGACACTTTGCTGAATGCCAGGGACTGGAGCCCAGCTGCTGTGGTCACCTCGAGCCATCAGCAGAGTCACTTCAACTCTGCAGGGCTTTCTTGTAGTATCAGAGACAGTGTTTCGGGAGGGAGTGGTTTTATTTTTCATGTTTCTCCCGCATCCAGAGGAAGGATTCACAAAGCAGGTTGTCCTGTTCATCACATAAATGTAGTAGGTCTTCCTTTTTGTCATGTTTGAGGGACGAGTGGTGGCATATTTTCAGTGAAAGACTTCTGGAAATAACCTAGGTCCTCTAGGATGACCTTAAAAGTAAAATGCAATTGTGCCAAATTGAGATTCAAATTTTTCAAATTATTGCAATGTGAAAGTGTGATTCTTAAAAATTTTGTGTAGATTTTATTTTTATTCTGTGACTTAAAATGCAAATATTTTGAAGTAGTTAAATTTGGATTTTGTTAATTTTCAATTTGACAAAGGATTTTTAAAATCTATTATAGCCATTATTTAAAAGTTAAGAAAAGTTGATGTTCGATGCTTCCACTCTGTGTGCTGCAAGTCCAAAGAATGGTTACACAAACACAGACTGAGAAGTTACAAGAAGAAAGAGAAATAATAAAATTATTGAGACTGAATGTGCCAGGGAATGCAAGAGATTGTGCTCACTCCTTTAATTGGGGCACAGCATTGTTGATTAGTCAGCAGAGGAGAATCAGATCTCTGAGCTCAATTAAGTTCAAGCCCCAGACAGGCCTATCTGGAAAATGCCCCAGCAGCTGCAACCTCCCCCAAGGCATGGAGTCAGGCTTAGCTGATATCCAGCAAGCATTTTAAAGGGTCCATCAGGGAGCTGTACAGCCCCTCTGTGTTGTGTTTGTGTCAATGAATAGTTAAAGTTTTTACCATAAAATTATTGTTCTTCAAATTTACTGTGTGATAATGACAGATTTAATTTTTTTCTAAGTGCTGCTGCGTTGTTTGAGCTTGCAAATCACTGCAGGTATTAAGGAGGTAAAACTGAGGTCAAGTCAAGTATTATTGATGTTTGACATCATTTTTGCTAGAAAGTTAGGGAAGAACTTCTAGTATGCCATCCCACTTTTTGTATGATGAATGTCAGTAATAATGAGACTGAATGGCTGAAGCCATGTAGCCTTGTCAATACACGCCAGACACATATAGTTTGTTTTATTACACATATCGGCTTTGATCTTTTCTATGTTTGAAGACTTGATTAGGCCCATCTTGTTAAAGACATAGCACATGAAAGCTGGGAATTGGTTCCTTAAATAGCAAAGCTCTTGAGAAAGAGCTCCTCAAATTAAAGAGAAGAAAACACCTCCTAAGGGCTGTGTAAACCTTCCCACACTCAGTATGAAATATATCTGCAGATGTTTCTGTGCCAGAATGGTGTTTCTTCCCCAGTCTTTCAGTGGTGCTCAGAATTCTGGATTTGGCTGTCGAGGAGTTCTTTCCCGAGGCAACCTGCACACACCGGTCTGTGTCCTGAAGGAAAAGGTGTTTGTGTGTGCTCTGGGTGCTGATGCAGGGGATGGACGTGGGCTGGCAAAATAGACTAGGGCAGAGTCTGAACAGCTACGCTGAAAAATATTGTTGCACATACTTTCCCCTTAAGTCTCTGTTAGTATGACTTGAGTTCAAAACTTTTTGGCACTTGGTCCTGGTTATCTCTGTCAGAAAAGGAGTAATGTAGTGTTGCATAGTGTTTCTCCTCTGTGGGTGTATTCCATCCTGGCAAAACATAGGCAAGATATTGCTGGTGAGTACTGAACAGGAGGCCACATTAAGATGTAGCCTAATGCTGTTCCCAAATATTCCATTTATTTAATGTTAACAGTATTTCCTTTTTTGGTCGGGGCCCTTTCAATATGAGACAGAAATAAATTTACATGTAGAATAAGGAATAATTGTTAGCTTGAAAATATAATATCTGTATTTATAAAAAAAGGCTTTATTATCACACTTTTCTATTGTTACTTTTCCTGTTGCTTGGTTACCAGGTCATAGAGAAAAATACATTTTGAAGAGAATGTAAGTTAATTATCAGCTATTCCTAAATCTGCAATTAAAATCTCACCTCCAGATTTTCTATGTTTTACATTCTGTCAATAGCAGCAAAAAGGAATAAAATATTTTATTTCTGCTCCCCATCCTGCCAAGAAAGTGGGCACAATGTAATGGTCACCCTTGCCTGCAGCAGTTCTTACAGAACTCTTGGATAAATATTTCCTAGCAGCTGCTTGTGAAGTAGTTTTAGAATGGCTTTCTGTGGAAGTAGCCAGGAGCCTTCCTGCCTCACTTTTCTCCAAGCCACATTTCAGTGTGTGCTGTGGTGGTGACAATTAGAAGTCTGTGTCTCAGTCATGGTAATGTGTGTCTTATTTTTCATCTCAGCAACAATTCTGTGGTACTGCTGACCCTCTTGTTACTTGGTTCTAGCAAGTAACCTTCAACTTGACTGAAACATCCAGGTGTTGCAATTTATGTGGAGCCCGAGTTTCCACAGCCAGCCTTGTGCGTGGTGGCAGCTCTGAGCCACAGGAGTGCTCATCCTGACCCAGCAGGATGTGGGAGTTTGGGCATTGCTCTGCATCCACCAGGTGGGTCTGGCACTGCTGCAGCTTTCATCACTGATGGGCCTGCTTTGAATGAGAGGGTAACATTTCATCACATTATGCTGTGTATTTTGCTAGGGTGCTATGTTTGCATAGGATGCTGTGCAGATTTATTTTAATAGTGCAATCTGTGCTGTCCACTAGTTTAGATAGAAGAAGGTTTTGACTGGAAGGTTTGAGATTTGATTAAGAGGTTCAGGTTGTATTTTTAATCCCATGTCTATTAATCCTGCTTCTTGAATTTTTGGCTTTTCACACACACAAATCCTATGGAAATAAGAGCAAGAAGTTAATTATTTTCTTTAGACGAGAGGAACCACTTGGTTCCTCCACAGGAAATACAAAGTAGTTGAAGCACCTGTGTGAAGAATAGATGGCCAAGGAGTAGAAATAAACAAAGAAACAAATCATCTTTTGATTTTAATCACTGAATCGCTACCCAGCAAAACCATTTGAAGTATCCACTGCAAAATCCTAAGGCATTTAATGTTTGCTGGGAGTCTTCATTTTCTTGAAAATGAAAGAAATCCTCTTGAAAATATGATGGTTATGAAAATTTAATTTAGACAGAGCAATTTGTCACTAGCTAAATACTCATTAAAACTTTAGTATACACCCATGCGTAAATTCAGTTAATCTGCACTTGCCTTGGAGCTCTGGGGATTTCATTGCAACTTGTGCTCTTTGATGAGGGTGGTGAGACTGGAGCTGTTCAGTTGTTTGCAGGACTCCTGACTGATGTCAGCTCTTTGGGAAAGTCTCTTAGATGCTGTAGTTTTAAGGTTTTTAAGAGTCTCTTTTCCTCTGGCCTTAGGGGCCGGGGTTTAGTTTTCAGTGTGCATTGAGTGGAGATTTGTAGCATTTGAACATTTAATGTTTAACATCATGTTAAACATTTGTAGAGAGCTTTTATTTGTAGTCTTGCATTGAGGACAATTTGTTTACCAAGGACGGTGATGTGGTGGAAAATAACTGTGTACTAGGTGGCATTTTTCTGTGAATGTTCGGTGGTTTGTGAGGAATTTCTGTTTTCCTATTAGTATCAGCAGTGAGGGATGTAGTAAGAGGGAAAGAAGCCAGCTTAATTTAAACTGTGTTTGAATAAATGTTTGCCCACAGGAGCACAAATATTTCTTACTTTTCTGGTCTAATTTTTTTATATATTCAAAACTCAGGGTCTTCCTGCATCATTAGTTTTATATCTATTTACAAACAATAAAAATCTTCATTTGAAAGAGGTTTGTGGTAATGAATTTTGAAAACCATGTTATTCTTTTTAATAAACAGGAATATAAAAGCTCTTGAAGTAAGACACTGCAATCACTGCATAATTACAGTGGAGGAGTTGCCCTCCTACACACCCTCCAGCCTAGGTAGGACTCAGATTCCAGAACCTTGCTGACTATTTCTTTGGTAAAGGCATGCAAAGTATTAGGTATGTCACTTCATCAGTTTGGATTGCTAGCCTAGGGTTGTTTAAAAGCAGGTGCTAAGAATAGGTGCATCAGTAAAATGCTCTGTGATGAGGGTGATTTATGATGGGAGGCTTGAGCAAAAAAAGGAAAATTATCTCAAGTCAGATGAACAAAGGGTGGCTGTAATTAAGCATGTATTAAACATGAGCACTACAGACTCTCAGCCAGTGACTTGGAGTTTGCTGTCTTCCACTGGTACTACTCTGCACTGGCTGCTTGTATTAAATCCACACAAAGGGGCACATTCTGTGTTCCTATCTGGTTTTTCATAATGATCAAGCTGGAATGACCTTTAAAAAGCCAGATAATATTTTATTTACCTTTTTTCTCCCATTTACTGCTAAATGTTAATGAAGGTAAGAGATTCAAATCCTTGCAAATAAAGCATTTTAATTGACTTAAGTGTAACCATAACAGTAAATTTGCTACTTTGCATGGAAAAGCTTTTTGGTGTCGTTGAAACACACTTGTACAGTCCTTTCATCTGTCCAAAGACTCAGAAATTAGAAGCAAACATTTCCTTTGTTTCCAGTGGCAGGGGATTTGAGAATGTTTTGAGGATAGCTTTCCCCAAGACTGGTTTCTGTGATCTAGTGCTGGTCAAGTGCTCCCCATTGATACCTCCACTTCAGCCCTTGTTACTTTCCAGTATTCACCAGCTGCACTCAGTCCTAACAATAATTACAGTGGCCAAGATTTCTGCTCAGCTTTTCGGGCTACCTGTTCATTTAGGACAAGCTAAGTATCCTCTATTGTCTAGCAGTGTTGCTGAGTTTGGCCTGGTATTTCAGCTAGTCTGAACTTAATTGCATCAGTGCTTTAAGATAAAAGAGCATTTTATTGCTGTATTCCTGTTAAATGGAAACAGATCAAAACTCTCATTCTCTTCCGAGGAAATTTCCTTCAAGCAACTGGGGTGCTAAAGTTCCCATCCCTCCATGTGGGCTGGGGGATGCTCCTCACAGCTGCAGTAACCCTTTGGCCTTGAGTGTTAAGAGGATGGGGGGAATTGGATGGAGGAATTACAAGGTTTAATGTTGCCTCCTAAAGCAGAACTGCCTCAATACAGTGGTGCTGAGAGCATCCTCCACTCTGTGAGCAGCCTTGTCCAAATTTGCCTAAAAACCAAGTTGAAAAGAATAGTGGTCCAGGTACTGGTGAGACCCTCTGTACATGACAGTGCAGGAGCAGACTTGCTGCCACAGTCCCTGCAGCAGCCAGTTTTTCTTGACAGACCTTTCCAGGTGAACAAGTTCTGTGAGACTCACAGCCTTTGCTCCTTGAGCCTTGGGGATCCTGGGGCTGTATCAGACATGTTCTGTGTGAGAAAGAACAAGCTGCTTGGAGCAAACCTCTAGAGATTCATAAAAGAATATTTCTCCTGTTCAGGAGAAATTCTTTTCCCCTGTTCATTCTTTTCCCCTGGGGGCAGGAGGGCAGTTCAGAATGGCTGTTGCTGAGGCTACCTTGAGCATGGGGCAGTCTCACAGTTAAACAGATTGATATTTGACTGTGTAATTGCACACTTAGGTGTTCAAAGAGCAATATGCTGATTCAGGAAATAAAAGACCAAATAGATTTTTAACTTTAGACCCATTTTAGTTTTGCATTAACCAAAAGCAAAACATCTACTTATAAAGGCATAACCAAGTCCTTGGAATTACAGAATCACTGAGGTGGAAAAAGACGTCTGAGATCAAGTCCAAGCTTTAACAGAGCACTGACAAACCCACCATATAATCATGTTCCACACTGCCACCCTACATCTCTCAGTGTCTTCTGGGATGGGGACTCCATCTGGCCACTCCAATCTACTCTGATTCCTGGGCAACCCTTTACAGTGCTTGACTGTGCTTTAATTCAACCCAAACCTGCCATCACACAATTCGAGTCCACTTCCTTTCTTCCTAGAACTTGGGAGAAGAAGCCAACCCCCACCTGGCTCCACCCTCCTTTCAGGAATTGGAGAGTGATAAGAACCCCCTCAAGCCCCCTTTTCCCCAAACTAAACACTCTTGGATCCCTCACCTGCTCCTCATCAGACTTGTGCTCCAGACCCTTCCCAGCTCCATCCCATGCCTCAGTCTGGACATGCTCCAGTACCTCAATGTCCTTCTTCTCATGAGTGGCCCAGAACTGACATAGAACTCAAGGCATGGCCTCAGCAGTGCCCAGTACTGAGGGACAATCACCTGACTGATGGAGCTCCTGCTTCCTTTCAGCGGCACTTCCAGCCCTGTGGGGCTCAAATGGCCAGGTAGGGAAAAGGTTGTTCCTCCCACAGGGCACCACTCGAGGGGGATGAGGGACACGGGCCCTGCCTTGCAAGCACAGCCAGTTGATTACACTGACCACTCGTATTTCTAGTTCTCAGAGTTCCATACAAAATTTTCCGCTTGGACCCCTTTGGCCCTGGTCCCATAGCAATGCAGTATTTTCAGTTATCAGGTCCTTGTTACATTCTTTTGCACCAGCAATGTCCTTGTTACATCTTCTCTCATCAGAGTGACCAGATATGATGTCTTCACTTTGGTTCTTGCCTTGAGTTTCTCTCCCACAGCTTCTACTCTACCAGGACCAAGAGGTTGGCAGCGCTACCCAGCTCAGCTTCTCTAGCTTCTGATCTTCCACATCCCTGGCCTTGTTGTCACACCATTGCTGGTACAGGCCAGGTGCCACTGCCCTTCTTGGCACACACCCACCAAGAGCACACGCATCTCTTAAAATACTGAGCTCCAAGACTAAGAGTTGTGTAGTGAAGCAGGTCTTAGACACAGACTTCTAAAACAAGGCTTGGGATGTGTCATTTGACACTGACAAGTAAACACAGGAAGATTTTTTTTCTAATTTTGCAACGAGAACTGTTGTTAGACAAGTATAACTGTTTCATTCCAACACTGACTGAGCTGAAGATATAGGGATTTTATTCCCAAATTATTCTGGGCCTGATGGAACCCAGAGCCACCTTTTCCAGCAGCTCTGATTTGTGGCTTGTTATTAGAGGAGAATTGGCATAAAGAGTTAGGATCCTCTGTTGTCTTTGTGTCACACAGCCCAAGGGTCCTGAAACCAGCAAAATTCAGACTGGGGTTTTACACTCCTTACACAGCTCCAGGTAGTGGAAGAATTTGCCCTTAGAAGAATTTACTTTGCTGCCAGCATGTGAGATGCTTCCACAGACTGTGTGTGGCTCAGAAGTGGGATCTGTGCTCAGCCTCATTTCCTTCATTCTTTCACTGGAGTGGTGCTGTGCTTGCCACGCTGCACTGACTGCTGTGAATGGCATCAAAGCTTTGCTGCACTTCTGGGTTGTGCCTTTCTCTCTTTTTTCCTTCTTAAAAATTGTTACAAAAAGTAGCACAGCACATAGGAGGAGAGGAGGGGTTGACTGGGTAATATTTTTTACCAGTATATAAGGTGCACATTCTAATTTTAGTTTTTTATAGAGAGCTTTTCCAAGTACAGTGGGAGTTCTCTACAGGGTAGATAAATCACTTTGTAGTTATTTTCCAGGCAATCTGATAGTTCATTGAAGATGAGCATAAAATTCTGTTCCTGACTCAGTAGGTTAACTTTATTAATATTGATAAACTATTGGAATATTTTTATTATAGCAATTACACATTATTATTAAAAGAAATTATCTTCTCCATTTTATTAGGAATCAGATCTAACTTATTAATTCAAATTCAGTTGCAAGCTGATTGTATAAGTCGCTAAATTTCTACTGTCCTGAAAATTGTCACATACCCAAGTCGCATATTGCCGAAATTAGAATTCCAAACATCTCTTTATTGACTTGGTATGTTTTCAATTTAGAAACCCAGCAACCTGACTTGTTTAGGAAGCGATTAGTGACACAATTCAAAACCTAATTATCCTTCTTTCCTTGCACAGGTTGATTCCTTTCTACTCAGTACTTCTCTACCTTCCAGTGGAAGGACTTATAGGAATTTCTTTGCTTTGTGTGTCCTGGGCTGAAGCCTGCAAGTGCTTTTAGGAAGCTGAGTCTTCTGAGTAGATCACATCTGCTCATGTGTAGCTCAGAAACACTAGTAACAACCTTCATTGACCTGAACCTAGATAGCATTTCAGAAGAGGTTCCCTCAATAAAATGTTTTCCTGGTTTTGAAAATTCCTCTGAAATAAATTAAATACAAATGCCTTCAAAGAAGAGACCTCTATATATTAGTAAAAAATATCCTTTTGAAAGCTCAGAGATTTATCTAGACCTGTCGTGTACATGTGAGGTTACCCCTTTTGTCACTACAGATCCTCACTTTGCCTATGCACTGTCAGGAGCAGCCTGGTGAACACAGAGCTCTCAGATATCTTGGTTAAAAAAAAAAAAAAAAAAAAAAAAAAAAAAAAGTGAGTTTTGGAATTGTATTCCACAGAAAATAGCACTAATGATCCAGCAAGCAATATGTTTGGTCAAAGCTTTGGTGGTCTCTGAGGAACCTTTGAATATGACAGTAGGCTGTACTATCATTGCAAGTGATTTAGAGAAGCTTGGGGGATTGGATGTTTTCTGTTTGCTGTGTGCAACTATTAGAAAAATAAAATTTGGCAAAAGGCTGAATTTCTCAGGATTTGTTCTGTAAATCAGACCAATATCAGATTGAATCCTTAGAACAAAAGCAAATGTATTTTGCATTTGAATATAAAACCTATCAAGTGGGTGGTGGGCAGAGAATGGGTAAATAAATACAAAACCTCTTAAGGGTTTCTTTCTGGGTTGGTTTCAAGAATGTCCCACAAAACAGGTTTTCATGGTTGTATGGGGCAATGTGATGCTATTCAACTTTCTTTCCTTTAGAAATTCTGAAGAAACTGTTGAAAACAGCTTCTGGGCTTTTACTAAAATAGTTTCCAGAGATGAGGAAAATGAGAGAATGCATATACAATCTTAGACAAATGATCTGCTCATATATTGAAGCCTGGATTGTAAAATGACTGCTGTGCCTTCCAGTGAATGAATATTCAGTGCTTCCCTGCTGGGTTGGCTTTTCCTATTTGAACCAGCTACAGCTCTGTGCTGTGATTCACTTGTTACCAAATTAAACTCTTTACACACGTGGGAGACCCAACTTTATAAAGTCAAATTTTTCAAGTGCTTTCTGGTCAGCCACTGTGCCTGTCACAATCTTCATAACGCACTGAATTAAGTTTAAAATATCATCCATGTGTGTTGTTTTCTCCTGGCTGTTGAGCAGCCCTTCTGTACATCATGCATTTTTCTGTTGACACTACATATCACTTAGCAACCCAGTGAAAGGCCCTATATGCATTGATTGCACACAATTGTCTTTATGGGGTGGAAGTGTTAAGTGAATAAACCCCCACAGGTGACCAGACGGTCATTCCTCTCATGTTGATAATCTGTTTACATCAAAATATTGTTTACTCAGCTCTCTGATCTTCAGGAATCGACACAAAGCTGAAAGAATACAGTTAACTCCCCACACTCTGACACACAAGTATGAGCTGTATTTACACTCTCAGAGATGGATAGATTAAGAAGAGAAGGATTGTTTTGTCTTTAACTCAGCTCTCCCAAATAAAGCATTAAAATGCATTTGACAGTTAACCACAGATGATAATGCAATCTTTATGCTGGGGTTCCCATCGTAATGGAGAAGTTACAAGGCTGTCACTACACCATAAAGAAAGAATCTTTCCTGCACTCTTACTGCTGTCTTCTCTGCTTTCCTCTTTGTAAATGCTGTTACCAAATTTCCTTTGGTGAACTTTGATTGTTTACACTTATTTTTCCTATACAGGGGCAATAGCTGAGCTTTTAAAATGAGCTACAGTGTTCTCTCCAGGCATTTGTCCTCAACATAAAGTAGTTCAAAGAGACAAATATTGTTTTCAATTCCACTGTTTTTGTGTACTTTTTCTTCTGTTTTATTTGGCTTATTATAGCCTTATTAATTACTGGGTGGGGGGATGGAGAGGCAAGTGTGCTGAACTGGAGAGAGACATTTCCATTGTGACAAAGATGTAACTTCTAATGCAAGTAGAGGTTTTTTTTTTTTTTAATGAAGGTTTTGAGAACTCAACAATTTAAATCACAGAGAGAAAAAAACAGCACTTTTGAACCTTTTTTGCTCATTTGGACAATTCTAAAATACTTGAATGAGAAATCCTTCCTTTTGAAAATATTCCAAAACCACATACCCTGAAGTATGTGAAGCAATAGAAAAATTGCAATCTCCTACTGTGAATTTTTCCCTTTTGTTGTTGTTGTTATTTGTAAAGATCACACCGTAACAGTTGTTAAAAATACAATAAGTGTAATTGAATTAAGGGAGTCAGTTATTGCTGCATTTTCTGTTGGGGTTTTCCCAAGTAGTTAAATATTATAGTCTGAGTCTTTATAGTCCCTTCACATAAACCTATTTTTAAAATACTCTGCTGGCAAAAACACGATAAAGACTTTAACTCGTAAGGCTCTGGAAATCCCTGTTACACCACATAGTAACTGCACTGGCAGGTTGACTTTTGAGTTGTAAAATGATAGCTAGGCCACAAACATGTATGTGTTACTGCAATGTGTGTTTTCCAAGTCAGCTGAAATCCATCTTTGCAAAGTTTGACGGATAAATGATCTGGGTTTTCATTATGTTGCCAATCTAAGTCCCATTGAAGTCCATGCATCCAGTCCTGTCATACTGAAAATTCCTATTGAATCAAACTGCTTTTTGGTGCAGGCCATGGAGATACAGCAATGATTCATTTGGCACATCACCTTCAGTGGAATTTCTCAGGTGAGGAAGGCAGTGGGAATTTGTCCCAGTGAGAGCCAGGCTGAGCTGGGCATGGCTCTGGGATGGGGCACTGGCACAGGTGTGTGACTGCTCTGGATACAGAGCACAGGGTGATGGCCAGTGGAGGTGCCTGCAGTCCATTTCCCTCTGAATGACTTTTGAATAAAGTTCGTTTTTGTAAGCTGGAAGATCAAGCTGAGAAATTAATTTTTGGTTGAATCACCTAAAAACCCTGTATTTCTGTACATTACCTAGAAAGGTGATTGCTGATCCTTAGTTCTGCAACTGAATGAGTGGCTTCTATAAATATTTCACTGTTAGAAGTAAGATTTTTCACAGTATTAACTTTAACAACATGGATGTTTGCTATGGATTAAAACCTTAAGTTGATGTTCTGCCATTTTGCCAGTTAAAACAAGGGAGAAAAAAATGAAGCTAAGATTATGATAGTTTCTGTGGTAATATTGTCTTCTGATACAGGCACTTTTTGATAATTAAATGAGAGCGAGACAAACCACTATTTTCTCTTAGGATATCTTCTACCTTTACAGCATGGTGTGTTTTGTGTAGTTCTTCATTAATTCTGTAATAAACCCAGTTACTTTTAAGTATCCTGTATTGCTTTCAAATATATTTTAGGTTTTTTTCTAAAATCAATTTTACTACAAAATGTTGACTTCACATCTAAAAAACTTTTGATTTCATAGGAATTAACTTTGAAACGCTAGGAGCAACTTAGAAAAAATTGTGGGTTTTCTGTCTTCTAAAAAACCTATTTGTCTTTCTTTGTATTGGAAAGAAGCCAGATTTAGAGCCTTATTTTCATGTGTTCAAAAGTTTTGGTTGCTCAAGCCACTCAAGCCAAACATTTTCAAGGCTTTTTAAAAAAAAATAATTAGTAAATGGCATTTCTTCTTAAAGAAGCAATTTTTAACATGCTGTAGGTCATGTTTGCCATTTTATTCTACTCTGGTCAATGATTGTCCTTAAAATCTTTAAATGGGGCATGGGTTGGGGTGGACGGGGGGGTGACAAAATTCAAGACTGAACTGTTCATAATGAAAGTACGTGGTAAAGGAGCAGAAATGAAATTGCTGAACCTTTGTCTGGATTGTGCTGCTTGTGCTTGATCATAAACGCTCTCTCAACCTATAATATTCGTCTCCATATTTTTTCCATTCTGACAAAATTCCAGGCCTTCTAAGTCTAATGATGTTGACATATTAAAATGGTAGAGAGAATGTGAACTGAGCCCCTCCTTTTAGCTAAATGTTATCTGCTTAGACTAATATTGCAATTGCCACCCACTGACATAATTTGTTTCACAGTCACAGCCTGGCAGCATGAATCAAATGTTGACATTCTAATTTCATGCACACATGGGTGTTTGGCTGAGCAGGCCTCAGCCTCTCAGCCATTCACACCATACCTGTGTAAATCAGGGAGACAAGGCCTTTTCACAGCTGCCCAAAGGGAAGTTCCTACCTTCCTGCAAAGTCTGGGGCTGGATAAAGCTGCACAGCCCTGCCCTGTGCCCTGGAGCTCACACTGCTGTCATTCTGTTAGAGGCTGGCCAGGCATGTTTACAGGAAAACTAACAGTTAGTTGGCTTGTTGTTTGATTTTTCTTTCAGTGTGTTTAACAGATTTTTCTCATAATTCCTGTATGAAATAGATGGGTTTATTCTCAAAATTGTTTAATTATTTCTGTCTGGCTTAAAGTTGAAAGATGTCACAATTTTGTTCCTGGGGACTGATGTCCATTTATGATTGTTGCAAAGATCTTTCACCAAAGTCTTCACTCCAAGCAGCCAATACTGGAGCTAAAATGAAATTCAGCCTCTATATGCACCTAATCTTTGGGCACACCAGCCGGAGAGAAAACCACAGCCAGATTCAGACACCCACCTGCCAGACACTGGTCAGAGGCCATAAGGCCCAAACATCTTCTCCTTTTAGTCCCATACCTGTCTCCCTGGGAGCAGTGCAAGGCTGTCATCATGAAGAGGGAGAGAGGATGTGGCCTGGCTGGGGTTGAGCTACCTTTGCCACAGGAAGGGAGAGATGTGTGCAGCTGGCATGTGGGGATGGCCAGGGAAGGGCTGTTCATGACAGGGATTGCTGCCTCCCATGGCTTCTGTGCTCTGCCCCAGCACAAAGCCTGGCTTCTTGTGGCTCTTGCATGGCCAGAGTGGGCTGCCTTGGGAACAGCCCTGGCTGTCTGCTCTGCCATGGAATGGACAACTTTGCCAGTTGCTCTCTCTGAAGAGACCTGCTTCCCACTTCAGTTAGTGTCAAGTGTAATCCTGAGGCTTCTTGGGATAATCGTGGCAGTCAGCCTCTGAAATCTAGCTTTTCACTGCAAATACAGTAAAAGCTTGCAAGTATGAACACTGTGGATTTTTCTGTCTCCGTTTTGTAGTTTTGTTTCAGTTCCATGCAAAGTGCAGTTAATTGTGGTGGAAGAGCAGATTTATTTTACTTTGAAGAAAGTCTTTTGTTTTTCTTGAAAGGCACACAAAAGTCACAGCAAAGCCAAAAGAATGGCTTTGAATAGTTATTCACAGATCTAGAGGCACTCTCCAATGGCACATGGCAGAAACATTCTCAGAGCTCCATAGTGGAATTGCTGACAAGGATGCCAAAGAGTTGCTGTGGGGCTTGGTGGCACCTGATGGTTGAACAGAGCAAACTGTCAAACATGAAAATATCTGCCTGCTGCTTTCCCAGTGTTGTGTGAGTTTGGGAGCACTGAAAGATCTGGATTGTTATCAAGTACTGATGAGAATAATAGGTACTCATGAGCCATGTGACATTCCTCTGTTTTAATTCATTGTGGTCCAGAACTGCCTGTGGCTGTGATCCAGTGCTTCAGATTTGGCATCCCTGGATCTGACAGGACTGAAATGACTGAACTGTGTGAGGACAGGAGCATATAGAGATCTCCTGTCCTCTGGAAGGATTCCAGACTCTGCATGCACAGCCCATTAACGGGCTGTCTGCACGGAGCTCCTGGAAGACAGGACCTAGCTGGCATGGGCAGTACTGCAGCAGTGCAAAGGGAAGAGATTTCAGCTTAGACACTTGGACAAGTCCTCGTGTCTGAGATGTGACAGATCTTTAAAGTTCATTCAGCATAAAAAGGAACTTGGGGGTTTTTAGTCCAGAAGAATGACACTCAGTAACTTTGCAGAAGCAAATTTATTTGCCTCAGAAAGACAGAGAGAGCTGAGCAACCCCTGCCAGTATCAGATGTGCTGTTTCAGGGACATGTGAACATTTCAGACTGGAGGCCTGCTGAAGCACTATTGAAACAATTATATTAAAGCTAGCAGAACTAATTATCAAGTAGAGACACACTAAAAACCCTGGGCAAGTCTTCATTCATCCTTCAAGAATAACCTTGAGGGGCATCCCCACACAAGGGAAGAATCTCCACACACTCCAAGAAGGGGTATTTTAGAAGACCCTGCCATTATAAAGTGGGACTGGTCTTGGATAGTATGAAGTTATCAAGTGCCAGTCTGCAGGCTGGTTGAGTCAGCTCAGCATCTTTAGATAAGTTGTCAGTAGTATCACTTGTTAGTTCCTTTTATCAGGTACTTTGTTTTACCTCCGAATGTTTAATTTTGGGATTGATTATTCAGGCTGGTTTCTGCATTTTTCAACACTAAAAGCAGCACAATACCCCCTGTTCCATTCACCACTGAGAGCTTTGCTAATCAGGTATTGTTCAATTATCTTACCCACTCCAGGCAGAACATCCTTGCTACAGCAAGTTTCAAGAATCTGCCAAGATTTGCTATTAGCGGTTAGAGGAAAAGAATCATTTGATAGGAAAAGGAAACAAGTTGGATGTGGATGGTGCAATGAGTCTGGCTGATAAATTATTATATTCTTTATCAGCTTTCTGTCATTGTATTTCAGACTCTGAGCATGTTGGATGTTTTTATGACAACCTACAATTTCTCAATGTCCTTGCAATTTGTATGTATTTAATGTCAGAAAAAAAAAACCTCATGGGTTAATGTTGATACTCTGCAAGACAATGTGTCAGCATTTGTATTTCTCCCAGGAGGCATTAATGAGGTTTTTTTTGACTCCCTGCGGTCTCTCTATGCTTTGAAAGAGCCTCTGGCTTGTTCTCAGCTCTTCCTTTTCCCCAATAAAGAAACAAGATATGGAAGACTCCTCTTCCCTACATGCCAGCAGGCAGGACTCTCTTCCTGCTCATTCAGGGCTGGCAGGTGTCAAATGTGGTCTGTGCCTGGACCTGCCCACTTAACCTTGGCCTTGCAGGAGATTTTATCAACTGGCTACTAAGCAAAAAGTGGGATTTATTTTGATTTGGTTTTGCTTTTCTTTCTCAGTGTTTTGTTTGTTTGTTTGTTTGTTTTCAACCATCTGCTTAGTCCAGAAGGAGAGACCTGGAAGGAAGAATTTTTTGGTTTGGATATTTTTGTATAATGAGAACCTGGCAGTGGAGCTATTTAAGCATCTCACAGAGAAGCAGCCTGATCAGCTGGCACTTGGATGTGTAGCTCCTGATGCTGGCTGGTGTCTTACCAAATTGCAACCAAAATAATGATGCATAAGTTTTAGACTGAACTTTAAAATTCCTTGAGAAAGCCAGGCTGTAAGTTGCAGCTTTTCTGCCTGCTTAGGTAAGGTAAACAGAGAGAAAAGAGGGTTAAATCATGTGTTGTGTAGTGATATTGCTGTGCAGGCACGAGCAGAGCTCAGCAGGAACACTTGCTGTGGAGGAGCCTGAGGGGGCCTAGGGATGGCTCTGGGTGTCATCATGTCCCTTGTGAGGAAGCCGAGGGCCACAGGGATGCAGGCACAGACACCAAGAGTAGGGTTAGAGCATATGAAGCCTCAGAGTTGATTAAAGCATTTCAAATCTCTCCAAAGGTTTCTTTATTCCATCAGGTCAAACATATAGTATCTGGATTAGAGAACATTATCAGCTGGGCCAGCCTCCTAAATCAATTAGGACTTGAAGGGCTTAGTAGCACATTTAGAGGGGCTTAGTGATAAATTCTGTCTTGTTATTTCCACTGAAGTGGCAGTAGCTAATGTGAGAGTAACTAAGGTGGTGTCTGTGAGAGAAGGAAACAGCATCAGAAAGCAGTGAAAAGAAGGTAGAGAAAATAAGAAAAACATGTCTGAGAATAAAAACACACAGTGATATTATTTGCCCATCTCATTCATGAAAGCTTATGTCACTAGAAGCAATTTGAATATCATCTCTTTGCCTCAATTTCTTTACTATTTGGGTAAGAATGTAATCACCTTCCTTCATGGAATGCTGGGTGGAGTGTTTTATTGTGTGAGACAGTTTGTGCCATGACTGAAATGAAAAATCCTTGCTATTGCTTCAGAAAGTTCTATGTGACTGTGCCTCTCCTCTCAGGAGCAGAAGCCAGACCTTGTTTGCAGGTCATGTTTGCTAAATTGTGAGTTGCTAAGGGCAGGTTTATAGTGATGGGAAGTGATAAATGCCCTTGGCAGGCTCGTTGGCTCAGCCAGCATCCACACTACAGCTCTATTTTTGGGATTTAGCTGAGTCACAGAGAGCCAGCTCAAATTCATCTGGACTGATCCCCCAAAACTTTGGGTGCCAAGGTTAGCACTGGCAGAACCATCTCCAGTGTCTACAGCCTATGGTCTGTAACCTAAGTCCAGCAAGCTGGTTATTTCCTAATGCTGATACATCTCTTTCAGAGACAGAGACTGTCTCAGCCTGGCAAGGGTGTACAGAGGAACTATTACAAAAATTAAAATGTCACAAGGTTTTAAAAAAGAGTGGCTGGATCTCAGCATGAATTGCATGGAGATCATAGCAGAGGAAAAGTGAGCATATGACAGAGGGTTATGTTTGGCACTGTCCTTTATGCCAGTGGCTTGCATATTTTATTAACCATGCCCACTTTGAGGGGGGTTTATGCAAGGATTTTTATTCTCAAATGCCTGGGGGTGAATTTACTACATCCTTTCTAATCCTTTGTTCTTAAGAGTGTAAGACTCCTCAAGACCTTCTTGTACATTAAAATAGGCTGTTGCTGGTTCCTTTCCAAGTAGCATGAAGCCAAAACCCCCCAAATATTCAGATGAAAATGTAGTTCTGGTGGAGTTGAGTATGAGTACAAATATTTCTGAATGGAGTTTCCTGAGATTTGAGCAATTTCACAAGCCTTCAACAGTGGCAATGTCCTTGGAGAGCCAGATCACTGTGACTTCTTTTGTTTCATAACTGAAGTTGCTACAAGTTGCTATGAGTTACCTTTATGAGAAGAATTACAAATAATTCTTATAAATTCTTATAAAGGTTTCTCACAGCAATTTCACAGGTGCTTTCTAAGGAATGAGTAATGCAGCCTCTTCCCCCTCCTCCTAACTCTAGCCAAATAAATCTTTAGGTAAAAATAACTCCATCTCTCCATTTGTGTAGTTTCCTGTTGGGAGAATATCTTTCATTTTCATGTGTACTTGGAGTGTAGTACTTACATTTAAGATGGCAAACAAAAATTTCAAGCAAGGCATTAAAAAACCCTCGTTCTGGATTCTATTCATTTGTCTTCCCTTTGTCCTTAATCTTGATTTGCCCTGTAGGTTAGTCTTATCATAAAGACAGTATGAATGACTGTCTCAGCGCCTTTCCTCATTAATGCTGCAGGAAATTGATGAGTAGATCTCTGGAACTGTGGATTTTTTTGGCAAGAATTATAGCCCCTATTTATTTTGGAGGGACCCATGTGGCTTTCTAAGTAAATATATGTTAAAATTTTCCCCAAAAATAAACAGTACAAGTAATTGCTTGATATATTAAATTGACATTTTGGCTTTGTGATTTGCTATGATATGTAAAAATCTAATTTCCTCCTTGGAAAGATGCTATTGCAAAATTGTAGGTAAATTAAAATCAGTGGTTTATTCAGAAGGTGAGTAATACACTCTGTTTTAATATATCAATATTTATTCTGCAGCTTCTCAGGTCTGCCCAGATATGTTCCATCTAATGTTAAATGTGTGCTGCCTGTGATATTACCTTTGTTGGTAATTGAAATGGATAAAGATTGATGTAAATGTCTTGCACACTCACTCCAGCCAGGATTTGTAAATAGCATTGCTCCAGATACTAAAAGAGCATTACAGGAGTTTCACTCTTAGCATCATATTTGTATACTCTGTTTACTGACTTGCTGATAGGCACTTCAATAATTGTACTTGAATTCTAAAAAAATAAGAGGATGAAAGGTAATTTTGTAAGTTTAATGAAGCTGTGTCTGCTGTTAAACCTCTGCCTTGAAGGAATCTGTTGGATAAGTGCTATATTCATAGCTGCTTCTATTTGTGCATCCTTTTCTAATTAAAATTAAAAATGGAGTCCAAGAAAGAGATGTAAATGGCTTCATGCACTGAGCACCTTTTGACTCGCTGAGGTGCCCAGTGAATTGACGCTGATAAAGCTTTGGACATGTGCCACATTATTAAAAGTAATGGCACTGAGCTGGATGGCAGAGCTGTGGGGAGGAGGAGGGGGTGGCCAGCTCTTTAAAAGAGCCTTATGCTCTTTTAAGGGCATAAGGCACCTCAGAAAAACAAGCATTCCAACAAAAATAGGTTGAAAACAACAAAGTTAATGGAATTATTGTGATTTTTCAGGAGTAAGTCTGGCTACAAAGCTAAAAACAATAAAAATTCTTTAATAATAAAGCTAATAAAATCTGTCATGATTTTATGTCTTGTAGCTCATAATAAGGTTCAATAGTATAATCATATCCGTGCTGATGAATTATAGAAAACCTGTTCCTCTGCTTTTGTTCTGTAGTTGATGATTTTCGTGACTGAAACTAGGCAGTTGCTTCCCCAGAACCTGAAAGTCTGAACAGTTGGCTTTGGATCATACTCTGAGTTTGGGGATTGCTGAGTAGTATCCAATTCAAATTGTCTTCATTTATTATATGGAAATACAAGAAAGTTTATTTAAATTTGTCTTTAGTTTTAATGATATTATGAAATTGGAACATCTGCAGTTTCAACTTCACCTCTAGTGAAATTAATTTCTCCCTGTAATGCCATGATCTCTTTGCATAATTTGATGAATCGAGCAGGACTCCACTTTAACAGCAGCAAACTAGACTCTTCTTTATAAAATTTGCTTGCTCACTGACCTCTTTTTTTTTTTTTTCCCCAAGACCAATTTTCACAAATGTATTTCCAAGGAAGTATACTTGAGAATTTTCACATTTTGGGGAAGAAAAAAAAAAGTGGGCTAATTATTCTAAAATACATTTGCATCTCTTGATCACTACTTAGTCTTAGCAATGTGAGTTTTGTTAGGTGATGGTTGCTGTTTTAAAAGTTAGATTCTTCTGTGTTATGGTTTCTTTTTTGTGTGGCAAAAATTAATGCAATTGAATCTATACAAACATGTGCATTTGTGACTGAGAACTGTTTCCTTCCACCATTTTGGCCTCGTTAAAATTTAGTTAGTCTGAGTTATCTGAGTGTTGACAGAAAAGAGGACAAAAGGTCAGAAATGTGTAGCACAAATAATACATTAATTTGCAGTAATTCTCTAGCTGGCATTTCTCTATTACTATATATTCCAGAAGACTTGAAAAAGATCTTAATATACACAGATTTCTGCAGATTGTTCAAAGAAAAGAAAACACACATTTAGTATTAGGCCTAATCCAAACCCTATGTACTTCAAGGACTTTCCCCACTCAGGCAACAGAAGACATGACCAAATCCAGCACAGATTTTTTTTGAATGCTGAAATTATGAAGACTTCTTAGTGTGGGTAGAGACTAAGGGGAAATGGAAGAGCAAGTCAAATATGTTGACAAGACAAAGGCATTTGGGGGAAATAATCTACCTGTGTAAAAGCTAATGAGTTTCTGATTAACAGAACTTCCTGCATCTAAGTGAAATTTGTATTTCAGGCACATTAATTCAACTAGCCTTTGACAAGGATGAACATTTCTTATGCTTTCCAGTGATGAATAGATCACATCCAACCCTTCTGCACTTGGAAGAAAATGGTCAGGAAAAAAAAAAAAGTAGCTCACAGAGCATTCTTCAGACCTATTCATTTCAAATCTTGCAGAGCCCTGCAGCTTTACTTCTGCCTTCTGTCACCCCACAAGGTCTTTTCCATCCACCAACCCACACGGCCTTAAAGCTGAACTTGTGCTAAAAGCCAGTGCAGATGTGAAGGTTCCTGTGGTGCCCCTATCCTGCCTGAAGCCTTATAGCATACAGCTTGTCCTGAGTAAGCTTAACTGGCTGTTGGCTGAAAGAGGATCTGTAGCTGAGGTGGTCTTTGGTCAAGCTTGTTTCCTTGCTCTTACCAGAAGACTTTAGGACCTTCTTTTCCAGCAATAAACTTTAGAACTCCTCTGCTGGAGTAACAAATCTGGCATCTGACAGTCTTGCCAGCCTCATATCTCTTGCCCCAAACACTGAGATCCTGTTACCACAAATCTGCCTGACACTTCTGGCTTTGCTCATACGGAGCAGAACTCTCTGACAGGAGCTCACTGGAGCTCAGGGCTTGAACTTCAGGTCCCTGGGGCTTAGCAGGGTTGTCACTCATGAATAGCAGTATAGCTCCCATGCAGTCATTTGTATCTAGGGGGGCAGATTCACATGGCTCTGTGGAAGAGAAACTTCCATCTGCTCAATGCTCAGGGCATTGTAGTGAGGTTAGTGAGGTCTCCAGTAGCAGCAGCAGCTCAAGGCACTATGGATCCTCTGGTGGGCACCTCAGTGATGATGGCACACGAGGGCTCACTGAACTGCATCCTACTGAGAATGGATCACAGTAGGGTGTGGGGCTGGTTTGGGTTTGGTCACATCGTATTGCTGATCTGGTGCGCACTGAGGCTGTGCCACTGACAGGGAGTCAGGAGCTGGAATAAGTGGAAAGGCAGTAGGTCAGGGTGCCATGGAAGCCACTGACTTTGGATTGTGAATTTATAGTTTGAGGATTGCTGTCTTGGAAACTTTTGCTACATTTACTCCTTGGTGAAAGTTTTCGTGGGAGCCTTCCTTCAAGTCATGACCTTGTGAACTACACATAGGTGATAAGTGTACTCGGTGTTCTGGTAGCTGATGGGAACCAGAGACACTTACTGGATTCCTTCCTTAAGAAAAGAAAAAAAAAAAACTTTCATCCTACTGGGTAGGCAGCATTTTATAAAGAAAATTTAAGAAATTAATTAACTATAATAAAATTTCACCCCTTTAACCTTAGCTCTTGAACAAACCTGAGCTAAATAAACATCTGACCATTCAATCTCTTCCACTTAAGGTTAACTTGAGTTTATTATTCAGACTACTGCCCCTGTGTATTAGGCAAAGCATAAATTATGCATACTAATTACCTTGGATGGGGCATGACTTTAATGAATTCTTTTAATTAAACTGCAACACAGTGGTTTTGTAGAGGATGGTCTATATTTCATCCTTAAACTATGTAACCTTCATCTTTGTCTGGAGAGATCACACATTTGAGTTGGTTTAATTCACTTAAGTAGTAAATACAAAGAACAAGCTACCCTTGCTATCACTGGGAAATTTGAAAAATGTTCATGTTCTGTTGCAGTGCTAAGAAATGAGATTCTTCAATGAAAAGCTATGATTGTGTCAGGAAGGCAAGAGCCAACAAGCAGGGAAAGGATAGGTAGTCTTGAAGGAATGAAGCTAAAGAGTGGTGTAGTATTGGTAATTTCCAAAACAAACACAAGTAAATCATTTCCCAGGACTTCTCATTTACTTGGCATTTTATATTAGTGGTAAACCAGCAGAATTATCTGAGTCCCTGGTATGTTTTTTCTAAGTGGCTTTGGCTTCTCAAAAATGATCAGGGTAGCAATTCTGTTACACTGTTCCCTGCAGAGGATTTGTCCACTGTGGCAGCACCAGTAGCTTAATAGCAGCATAGCAGCAGAGACTAAATGCTTCATTTGATTCTGATTCTTAAAAGCAGAGCCTGTATGTATCCTTTCTCTTTTGCCTTTCACTGGAATTTACTATTTTGTTCTTGTTTACCTGTTCTTGGCAGTTTTGAGGCCTCTGTGCCTTCCCAAAATCCAAATAAATAAACTGTTCATTGGATGTGCTTCAACTGTCAGACGAGTAACTGCTAGGTCAAAAAGGAGTGTTGTGGCTGACAAGAGAGTATTTAAGAAGGAAAATAGCAAAGGTTGTCCATCTTGACGTCTCTTCTCTCCCATCCATGCAGGTCACCTTCCTTCACAGTCCATGTAACAGCAAGGTGTGCTCCTGACCAGTCATGCTGGCACATTCATGTCCTTCTCTTTCCCTATTGATCTAACATGGTGTTCTGCCTGTTTCTTCTCAGCTCCCTGTTTGATTGTTTGCTGCTTGTGCACTGGCCAAAGTGCATATCCATACAAGTAAATGGGATTTTTCTGGTTTAAATTTACTGTTTGTAGATAGTTCTAACCCTCTGATGCTCATCCTTTGGTCTCACCCTTATGATTTCTTTGGCATTGTTTCATTTCATTTCATGTTGCTTTGTTTGAAAGGAATAGCTGCCCCATACAGCTGTTAGTGTGGTTATCGCCTACCACAGAAACCACTTGCAGTGATACAGGAAAAGACTTGATCAAGGTCCTTCCAACCCAAACCATTCTATAATTGCATGGCAATAGGAATAATTATGCTCCTATGTATTCAGTGCATCCAAATAATTTTATGTATTTGCACACTATTTAATCTAAGGTATGTTAGGAAGAGAAATTAACAATGTGTTGTATATGTGGCATCAATCTAACTTTTAAAATTTGTTTAAATATTTTGTGCTTGACTCCGTTCTTAGGTTTTTTTCTGAGGTCTTCTGTGGCAACACCTGAATTTCACATATTATAATGGAAAGCAAAGTCTTCAGTTACAGTGAAAATGAGTTAAAAGGCTTGTGCTCATAGTACATGACAGATTTATTCCATGCAGAAAGAGCCAGATTTTAGAAAGCTGAAAACTTGCTGGCATGCAAATATTGCATCTCTCTCTCTATCTCCTGTTTGGGGAATAAATTTTAATATGCACTTTGGAACAGATTTAATCTCATCTGCAGTTCCTTGGGTGAATCTGCAGTTCAGGCTTTGCTCCTCATTGCAGCGATTCCTGTGTGATTTCAGGCACTCCTTGATGCCATTGTTTGCCATGGGCTTGTCTTCCTCTCGGTGCCTGCAGGCTGTGCTCTTATATAGCATATGCTTTGACAAGCCATCTGGTTTCAATAGGTTTCCCAAGTGCCTGCCTTCTCACAGCCTGTCTTTTTGGCAGCCACCAGTGCCTACAAACACTCTGCCTGTCTTTCTCCATGGATCAGAGATTTTTATTTTTGCATGGAAGTGTTAACACTTGGGATAAATAAAGAAGCAGTTTATAGAACCAATGGGACTTTATTGGTGTAGGGAAAGGGACTGAAACCAGAGGACTCAGCCAAACTCCCGTGAATGCCCCTGTCTGACACACAGGGGTGACTGAAATGGGTTTAGCTGCCTTCAGGCTGGGCACAGTGCCACCCAGAAGGTTCTCAGCACCAGTAACCAAGAACCCATGCACAGCATGTATATCAGAGGTATTTGAAGACAGCATTGCTCCAAGGGGTGAATTCAACAGCTGTGTATCTTACACTTGCACATCTAATCATCAGAAAACTTGCTCACTGCTCCTGCAGCTTTTCAAACCACCACAAAAGAACAGAATTAGCAGAATTGAGAAAATAGCAGCCCAACTGTTTACCTTCCCTCTAAGTGTTGTGAGGAATCAGCTAAAAGGTTGCACTGCTAGGTGGCAAAATGGGTACTGAGTAAATCCAAAGATCAGGATCCATAAGCAGAAATAAAAAGGCATTGTTATGTACAAAGTTATTTTGAGATAATAAAAGATGGACTTCAGCCATTATTGCATATCTTCAGCAGTTTGTATGGGGAAATAGTACTGGGGGGATGTTTCTCTGCTTTCTCTATTGCAACATGGTAAAATTACATTAGTTACTGGTGTTTGTGTGAGTTGAAAGCATAGAAATGCTGCTCACATCTGCCTGCTATAGCAGTTCCTAGAACAGTGCTGTAGTTTGGACCACCCCACATGCTGAATATGCTTGGGCATATCCTGTGGATGAAAGACATGATTTTGCATTCTTCTTCTTTAATTTTTTTCATTTCTAACTCTCTTCTGACCATAAATTAGTTGGGCTATTAAGAAGAATTAGTTGGGCTATCTAAGAAGATTAATGTAAAATTGTCATATCAAACAGTTTCTGCTTTGCCTGTAGTGAGAAATAAAACTAAATCTTAAAGCACCTTCTCCCCACCCTTCCCTTCTTGCCAGGGAGGGGAACTTCACCCCTGCCTTCACTAAGGATACTGAATACCTACAGCTCGATTATTTACAAGGAAGTCTACTTGAGATTAATTTGGGGTAAACAGAAGCAGTAGATGGTAATAACCCCATCAATCATTTGCTGTTTCACAACCAGTTTCAAGTAATACCGTTAGATTCTTTTTTAAGACACAGAACAAGTTTTCCAGAGCTCCTGCCTGCCAGACTAACCCCCACCAAGGCAAGTGCATCCTTTCTTGACTGATCACTTCTATTGAAGAGCATCAGGAACAAATAGGAGAGCTGTGAATTAGCTTGGAAGGATTGGATTTTAAATGTTACATTTCAGTGATTATTGTTTGCTCACTACAACCAAAAATAGTTTATGGAAATGAAAAACCCTTTGGTATTTTATTGCAGTTTAAAGAAAATGAAGATTTAAGGAATATGCATGCTTGGCAGATAGAAGTGTGTGTGCAATGGGTGATGTGAACAGAGCCTGGAATACTCAGATATTGTATGCTTTGTTTAGGTTGTACCAGCATTCCAAATCTGTCTGCAGTTTTTCCAGCAGAAAGCAACACATAAAGGAAGCTTCATTTTAAAAAGTAAAGTGATGATCCTGTGAATTATTTGCTGTGTTTAAATGCTTGTAGCAACACAGAATTTATTTTCAACATGAATCCGCAAAAACATAGGGGTCATTTCATTTTCTAATACCTGAAGGTGCAGGGAGTAAGTACATTATGTTGACCAATCTTTTATTCAGATTCTAATTTCTACATTAATTAATTTGCAAAACAAAGCAGTAAATAGAAACTAGATTTTCTTTTCCAAATACATAACCAGGAAAATTCTGAATTACATTGGAATAGGTTAGTACTCATACAATTCCTTGAAACTCTTCCATGTCTCCTCAAATTTCCATTCTTCTGTCGATATATGGAAATTCCAAGTCAGACTGGTTTGTGGATGTGAAGTGATAATCATCTTAACTATATACTTGTACCTAGGGGAGCTACTTATGGAGTTCTGTTGATTTCCTCCAGGCCTGCCCCACTGCAGGTAAAAGATTCTTTATGGCAAAGGGGCTAAAAACCAGCATGTGTGGCAGCAGTTTCCCACCTACCTCTCTAATTCAGTCTGGCTGATCTCCCTGAATCATACATTTCTTGTATATGACTGCAGAAATTACTGCTGTACCCTTAAAATCAAGCTTTATTAATTTTCAGAAGGTAGAATCTTTTTGTTATATCATTATGTGGCATGTGAAGCTGTGGTGACATGGTGGCAGTACCAATGCTTTCACAAGCTCAGGCTGCCAAAGGCACTTTCTCACTGCTGCAATTCAGCTGCTGAATTTGGTGATCCGACTGAAATGCTTCCCAGTAGTTGTGTGTTCTTGTGTATTGAACTCCCTGGTTTGGGGCTGTGACCCTTTTAAAGATAAAGTGTAATTCTGCTGGGGAATTCAATAGGACCAGTCAGGTGCTTAGAGTGAGACAAGCAATTGATTCAGTGTTTCACTAAACTCTAAGGAACAAAATTTTTGAATAATGCTGCTGCAGCCAAGATGTGACTTACTCATACAGAGGTGCAGGCTTGGTGATGTGTTTCAGCAGACCCACTGATGTACTTGGGAAAAACAGGGAAGTTTGAAGGTTGTTAAGTTTGGGTCTATAGTTTTCATAAATTAATTGATCATAGAGATGTATATCGATTATTCTTTATTATTTTTGTTGTTTGTCAAGGTTTTTTTCCACACTGGAGCATGAAAATTTAGCTTGCAGTGGACTTTGTTATTGCATTCTCTTTAAAGCTCTATTCTTAGTTGAAGTAAATAAACCAACAAGGTAAAGAGAGCTGATAGCTACTCCATCTGTATTATGGCACACAATGATGGCTGGAAGTTAAAGGTTTGATATATAGATCTATTTTTTTATTGCCAGCCCCTGCCCCTGAAGAAAGTATTAAAATTTCCAGATGAGTAACCAAACAATAAATAGATGAGACAGTTGCTGTGAATATCTGATTTTTTGCATAATAATGAGATATTGCTGGATAATATGCTTTGCAGTCCACAGTTTGTCTACATTATCATTTTGATTGGACAAATGCATAAGAAAGATATACAAGTACAGCCATGCCAGGTCTTCTATTTTAAATTGATTCCATGTGAGAGTTCAGTTAAATTTCTAGGACATCTTAAAAACAAAAGGAATTCTAGGAATATCCCTGCACACACACATAGAAACATTCATTTGCACACATCCTCACACACAAAATATACAGCCAGTATCTGGCCTTACAATTTCTGATATGCAGCAGAAACATTGTGTGCAAACTGCCAGTTCTTTCTCAGGCCAGTTGGGTTAGCATTAGGGGCATTTTCAGCGAGCATTTTCTCTCCTGCCTTGCAAAAGGCTCATGAAAGCACATATAAGGGGGTTTTTCAGCTCACTGCAGTACCTTGTTCCATCCCAGAACAGGCCAAAGCAAAGGAGGCTCAGTCCCAAATGGTGGAGCGATACATTTCTAATGGTTTCACTGTGGAAAGAAATAGGAATTTGAGACATGCTGGTCTTATGGAGGGCTCAAGAGAGTGTGACATCTGGTACCATTTGGGTGCAGTTCTGATGGGGGTGCTGGTTGAACTACCTGACAAGTTTCATTTAATTGGCAGCACTGAAGCAACACCTCAGTCCCACCTCAATGCTAGGAGATGCCAGCAATATTGCCAGTGTCAGTGTCCAGGTAAAAGCTGGGTCTCACTTAGAAAGCTGATTGACAAAGTTATACTAAGACACTTTTAAATTTATTTTTGAATTTTTCTTTTACAGTTTTATTGAGAAACATGGAGTCAGAGTTTAGTTTTCGTTATATAAACAAAAACAACAAAACAAACAAAAAAGCGGTATAGTTTTTTTAACAGTTATCTATTTTCTGCACTTGACCTTGCCATCTGGACAGGGAGATGTGTAAGCCCAAGCTTCAAGATAATTTTCTTCTGGTATGCAGAATTCTGCCTCCTGTTCTTGGTCTGGTTTAATCTGACCCCTCGAAATCCTGCAGGGGTATCACATTCTTCCTTTTTCCTGTATTTTTCTTAGATCTTCCAGTCTTCTCCAAGTCTTCCCACAAATATTTGCTTCCTCCAAGTTTTGATAGAGCAGGGTCCTGTCTTCCTTGCACCTGGTGACTACAGTGAGTGTCCTTGCTGTGCCAACAGTGACAAACCTGGCTGGCACAGGGCTGGTTTCAGACCAGTGAAACGCTGGCAATTCAACTGCAAACATCTCCTGGTTCAACAGAGGAGCTGACTTGGCTCTGTCTTCCTTTTTTTTCCCCTCTGTATATGCATGTATGCACGAGATAAGAAATCCACACACTTAAAAAAACAATGGTAAATAAATAAGGAAGCCTAGCAAATATGACTTAGATGTGTCCTGAAAGCACTTATGGCATCACCTTCCCTCAGCAACAGAGATGAAACCCACTGCTGGATTGAAGGAATTTACACAGCTACTGTGCTGCAGCTCTGCCAGGACATGTAGGATTCAGCTTGCAGAAGGACAATTCTGATTTCTTGATGGTCCCCCCATACCAGATTTATGTAGTTTCAGACCCTGTTTCCTCACCAGAGCATACTCACTGTATTGAGAAATAATGAAGGATTTTCCATGAGTTTTAAGTGTCTATCAGCATTTCTGTCATGGGGGATATCCCAAGAAGAACTTCCATGATGCACAGCCATCAGTGTTGTACCCAGAAGCCATTCAACCACAAAAAAGAAGTGGAAGCAGGTTTTGGCCTAGGTACTCATTTCTGCTGGTGCAATGTCCCACAGTGCGAGTGACACCTGGCATATGTCCCAGTTCACTTTCTTATGGTCCCTCATGCTGTAACCAACAAACAGGAATTTTGTGGGTTCTTTTTCCTCAGTCATGCAGGTCCAACCCATATCTCCAAAACACAGTCAAATTCAGCCCTTAAAGCACAGGCTATTTTCATCTACACCACGACTTTCCCTGTCCTGGCAAAATTCCAGCTTACTGCATTTGACCTCAGAAATGAGATGTAGCATGCTCCTACTATGCTGTTGGAATTATGCAACTGACCAATTTATTATATATAATATGGTTAATGGGCAGCAAACTTGGTGAAGTCATCAGACTAAGTGTACTGCAGGTGCAACATCTTTTTTCACTGGAATTTGATTCATTCACAAAATTATTTATCTATTCAAAACAACTGTCATTCTCCCTTTGTCCATAGATAATTAAATAAGCTTTCCAATTTATTCATGTATTCTAATTTACATAGGGTACCGACCCAAAAACCTTTCTGCCTACCCAGAGAGAAGACATAAAATACATAGATAAATCTAAGTGGCAGCCAGGGCACAAAAAGAGCAATTCTGGCTGGTGAGGGCACTGTTGCTGTAGCTGGGAGCTCAGCCCTGGCTGGCTCAGCAGTGGGAGTTGGGGCTGGAACAGAGTACTGCCAGAGAGCTTTCTGTCTTTTCTGAGGTCACAAGAAAGTGAGGTCACAAGATATTTAACTGTCCCATGCAGAGCTTTTATACTTGCACCTTGTCTTTACTTGCACCTTCTTTAACTGGGCTTTCTAGGGTACAGGCAGGTACTCAGAGCAAGTTTCTAAGTTTCTCCACTTTTATTTCACTTCTTCCAGGTGCTGGTCTTTGTACAGACCCTCTGTGATAAGAGAATTCCATCCAAAGCTCATCAGCTCTGTGCTGTGTTCTGAGCCTGAGGCTTCCTGCAGCTGAGGTTCACATTTCTCAGAGGCTCCTTATATTCAAAGTTTTAGATACTTCTGTGATTCCTCCTACCATAGGATTCAAATCCTTCACAAACATTTGTGCACACAGTTGCACAATATTATTGTGAGTTTGGCAAATGGCACTGGATTCTTTATGGAGAAGAGGCACAAAGGGGGACAACATACAATCTTTGCAGCAAAGAATATATAGGTCATGTCTCAGAAATACCAGCAACAAAGATATTTAGATACTGGAGCATTGTAGGGTGTTGTAAACCCTTTGTAAGTTTAGAGAAGAGATTATACAAGTACTTTCAAGGCAGTCCAGGCCTGTTTCAGGCTGTCTGGATACAGGACAGGCTGGATCAGCGGGCTGAGGCCACCTGTGTGAGGTTCAGCAAGGCCAGGGCTGGGTCCTGCCCTTGGCCCACACCAACCCCTGCGGTGCCACAGGCTGGGGCAGAGGGGCTGGAAAGCTGCAAAAGGTCCTGGGGGTGCTGGTCAACAGCAGCTGAACCTGAGCCACGTGTGCCCAGGTGGCCAAGAAGGCCAATGGCACCTGGCCTGTCCCAGCCATGGTGTGTCCAGCAGGAGCCATGCACTGACATCTCCCTGTGCTGGGCACTGCTGAGGCCACACCTCGAGAGCTGTGTCCAGTTCTGGGCTCTCATGAAAATAAGGACTCAGGTGTTGGAGCATGTCCAGAGAAGGGCAGGACTCCCCAGAGTCCAGGGGAAGGTCTGGATCACAAGTCCTGTGACGAGTAGCTGAGGGAGTTGGGCAGTTTAGCCTGGAGAAAAGGAGGTTCAGGGGAAATCTTACTGTCCTCTTCTACTCCCTGACAGGAGGTTGTAGCCAGATGGGGGCTGGGCTCGTCTCCAAAGTAACAGGTGACAAGATGAAAGGAAATGGACTCAAAGGATAGCATTGTCAAGCACTGGAATAGGCTCCTCTGGGGAAGTGGTGGAGTCAAAATTCCTAGAGACTTGGAAGATGTGTAGGTGTGGCACTGAGGGACACGGTTTAGACATGGGCTTAGCAGTGCTCTGTTAAGACTAGACTCCATCTTAGAGGCATTTTCCAACCTAAGTGATTCTACAGTGTTCTGAAATTCCATCTACTCTAATTTTTTTTTTTCCTTGTGGGCACTTCAGGAGTCCATGAATGAGTTGGAGTATTAACCTACTTTTCCCAAGTTTTAGGAAGTGTATTTCTGTTTCCATTGTCCTGTCTCTGAACCACAAAAGCCAGAGATGTGGTAGCTGTGAGCAGACATATTTTAGCCAACACAGGTGGGCCTTGGGCTCCCCAGCAGCCAGTCCTGCTCAGGCTCTGGGTACAATAGCCAGGACTGGATCCACAGCTGGGGGAATGCTCCAGATGGTGACTTCAGGGATTGTGTGTGTGAGCTGATTTATGATCCTCAAGTGTGTTGAGTAGTAGCTCTTTTTTTTTCCCCAGACAAGGAAATGCAGCTTCAAATATATCTGTCTTATTTATAAGCAGTTTAAACTTTACACTCAAGATATTTTCTTCTCTTTTCCCAAGCTCATAATTTAAGGGGAAAACCATCAAAAATAAGTACATAACATAGCAGAATACAAACCCTTAAAAACTAGCAGAACCTTCAGTCTCTGCTTGTTTTCTTTTATGGTATTTTGTTTTATTAATAAGGCTGCCTCTGTATTCATGACAAAATAAGAAAACTATTTCCAGTGAAACAGATAACTCTTTGTTAGACATCAAATATAACTAATATTTGATGTCATAAATATTAATGACTTTCATGTCTTCAGATACTTTAGAATCAATTCCAAACATTTTTGTTTTGATTCACTCTTATTTATTTTTTCGCATTGAACTGATAGAAGGCACTTTCCCCTGTTTTCCATGGAAAATATATCAAGTTCTGCAGCCTTCTTTTCTGTTTGAATTAAGATGTTGTTCAATGTATTTACATGGCTGTATCTGTACAGCCAGGCAGTTAGGGTCACTTAACAGAAATGTAGATATGATGGCCACAAGTCCAGCTGTGAGTTAGAATTGATCCTGGGATTTCCTGGCAGAAGAGAAGAGATGGAAAGAGGCTGGCCTTTACCTGGAAGCATTCAAGAGACAACATTTTCTTTGGACATCTCACACAGCACAACCTGTCATTTGACATCTGTTTCCTTTGCCAATTCTCTGCAGGTACTGAACGATAACTGGTATCTCAGCAAAAATCAATTAATATTTGTTGCTCCTTAAAAGCAGGACATTTCTCTTTCTGAGGGGAATTGTTCTGTCTCTAATCACAAATGCACAGACTCAGGTTTAAACTACAAATTCAAATTTTCCTGTCCTCTAAATAAATGATAAATAATGTTACCAGTGGAATGAGTGTTGGTGCTGAGAGCAGAGTCTCCCAGAGATTAGATATCTGAACCTGATATACCTATAACAATCAGGGACCAAGTTAAAATATCCATCCACACGTGAAGGAGATGTAATTCTTCACCTGTGGTGGGTTGGTCTATATTCAGATCAAAGGGAAAAAAAGTTTCACGCCTGTGATGGGAAATGTAGAAAAACAGTAAATTAAAAAAAAAAAAAAACCAAAAAAACATACCTTAAAAAGAGTCTGAATGCTTTCAGAGCATGAAGGAAAGAAATCCCATGTTCTTTCCAAGCCTGTGGAACATCATAGCTGTTGTAAATAGGCCAGTCCCAAAGAGAGTACAGATGTTCCAAATGGGAGGAGATTATTTGCTGCACCATTTTACTATTTATCAGTAATTAATGGAAACTTGACAGGGATTTTGAGCAAAATCATTCAAGATTTCATAAGCCCAAGATCTGGCATAAAAATGTTTTACTTATGGCATATTCATATGGTGAGAACATAGCCAAGTTTTTAGCATCAATGAAATCCATTCTAATTCCTCTTTGTAAGATGCAATATTAATCTGCTGTTATTGAACAAGGAGTTCAAAGGAGTTAAGACAAAGAGCAGGACAAGGAGAAAATACATTTGAAAATTGCATCATTCAGAGCATGAACTAGAGGCTGAACAGAATTGCTTCAGTTTGGTGATGAGATTGATGTGTTACTTGGGTTTTTTAGATAGTTATGGAGGTGGATAATATTTCCTAGGCAATCTTAGTGACTACATGGGATTTGGTGGTATTAACTAAACTTGGAAGTTTTATTCTGGCTTGCTGAGGCAGTGGGGCTTAGGAGACCATATTTTATGCCTTTATGTTCTCTCCTCTCAACCCAAGAAATGTTGAATATTTTGGCCAGCTTCAGTCAAAATTGAGAGGAGTGGAACTCCTCTTTCTACTAATTGAATTCCTTAGTTTTTTTAAGTGTTCTCTTAAATGGTTTCTTAAAATGTTGTCTAGATAGAAAAGACAGGCTCAAATTAGTCCCAGAGGGAAAGGCAGTCTGAACTCAAGCACTGTTCATTGTGTGTGGCAGTAACAAGCCAGCCATCAGTGGTGCCTCCTCTGACAAGTCAGCAGGCAGCTCTGTTCCCTCTGCTCTTGTTGGGTAGGTTATCATACAGAAATAAGGGAGGAGGGCTCCTCAGGCAGGTATAGTTTAGGGAACAAAGGCCATTATCTGTAGGGTATCAGGTAAATTTATTCCAGTGCTTACACTACAGTGTGCTTTTCAGTACTGCTGTCTGTCAGCCATCCCCACTGAGATCAATGGGAGTTGTATTGTGGACTGAAAGGATAACAGCATAAAGAATGGGAATGTACAATCTTGAAAAGCCTCTGTGTCCAGAGAAAGATCCCTGAGTGCCAGTACTAACAGCTCCTTACAGGTTTCCAGAAAGAAATCCTTGTGCTGTTCCCAACAAGGTCATGGAGAGGGTCTGTAAGAACAAATTAAAGTTTTCTTTATGTCTTTGTCTGGATGCTGCAACTAGTTGAGAAAACACTTAACAGCAGTATTTTAGCAGAACTTTTTCAAACTGTTGATTTTACCAGTGATTTTGTGCTAATTACACAATGCCAGCAAGTGAAAGATTAAAGTGAAACATCCAAAATAGTCTGAATCTTTTGGTTTACACAACTGTATATGGGGCTTTGCATTGCTGGCTGCCTTGCAAGGAACAAGTAGATACATGGCCAAAAGTTTTTTTATTGCTCAAAGTTTTGAACTGTCCACAAGGACTGAGAAATATGGTTTTATTTTGAAAACAAAACAAAATTGGTGGCATTTTCATGTCCATTTGCTTGAGCCTAATGGGCTTGATGCTTTCTGTGCACATTGTGGGTACTTACACAACTTGGCAGCACAGGAACTTTGTTCATGAATTTGTGTTTGACAGTCTTGCTCTGCACAGCTGAAATGACACCAGCTCTGCTGGGCTGAAATAAGGAGCACACAAAGCAGGCTTTGGTAGCTTGCTATAGAGATTCGTGTTTGTTCAGTCCATTTACTCCAGTTAAAGCAGTGTATTAGGAGGGTTTGCCTCCACACAGATAATATGGGTCAATCATAATTCCATCAGAGTAAATAAAAGGTTTAGGCAGAATGAAAAGATATTTGTAACAAAAAAGTTTTCTCTTTTCAAATTAACATTTACCATTTGCTAATGTAAAGAGAGAAAGTGCATGGTGTAGCATGCTTGGAAGAGTGGAACATTTTCTAAGGTCTGGTGAGAGACCGTGGTTTGGAGCTTTTGAGAGGTAAATCAGCCTCTCTGAAGCCTCATGCTGCTACTGGTACATGAATTACCTGAGCTAACAGAAAATAAATGACCAAACCCACTGCCCCAAGGCCTGCAGTGCAAGGGACAGCCTTTCCTCTCATCTGACACTGTGAAGAAATGGACAGGCATGTTATCATCCCCCACTCCAGGGAGAAAGGCTTTTACCATTGCTGTTCTGAGAGATACCAAGAATTCCACTTTGTGCCAGGATACTCCAAGGATCCAGGCTTATATAATGATGCTTGCTGTTTTTCTGTAAGATCAGTTCCCAGCTTTCCTTAGAGGTATTTCCAGAGCTCAAGTGGATGAATACTGACAGCTTCTGCTTTGTATCCTCAAAAGGATGAAGGAGAAGACAATACTGAAAATAGTACTTAACTCTGTGCTGTTGACCTCCTACCCAACTGTGCCACATCCACATTCACAGAACCATAACCTCCCTGACTTGCATTGAGAACTAAGGAACGCATTGTTACTGACCCAAATTCATCCCATTGAGTTTCTTTGCAGCGGCATTTGACCCCCAAACTGTCCTTTTAAGCACTATATCTTTACTTGGAAAGGAAAAAATCAGAGTTTGATCATGGAGAAATAGTTTGGGGTTTGGCTTGTTTTATTTAGTTGTAGGAAAGGACAAAGGAGAATGCTCAGGAAAACAGAATAATGTCGAGGGACTTCTGATATTCTGAACAAAGAAAAAGCAGCACTTAGATATACACAGTCCTCAGTGCAAAGGGAGGGCTAACGAGGGATCAAGAGTGCTAGATGTCTCATGTGCTTTCTTCTTTTCTAATGTTCTGGGTGGCTGTGTGATCTGATGGCTGTCAGACACTCCGTGGTCTGACAAGGCTTTACTTCTCTTTAGAAATGTGTTTTGTTTTATAATTTATGCCTGTGACCAGTTAGGAGGAAAATGCTGTTCTCCGAACTCGGACACATCAATGCAGATAGAGAAAGAGGAGCACTTTGATAGAATTGGAGTGCTACAGGCAGCACTGGGTTTATTTTCCAATGGAGAGCCTTCATTTGAACATGCAGTAGGTGCCCCTGGTGATTCCTGTGCAAGGACTTCAAAAGAGCCTGATCTTGAGCTTATGGAAAAATCTCAGAGTAATGCCAAGCTGATAAAAAGACATATCTTTGTATATCTTCTGACAGGGAAAAAGGAGGGGAGAAAAAAGAAAAAAAATAAACCCCTAACCCAAATTCCTCAAAAGCAAGGCTCTGCAAGATGAGCCTGTGCTTTCAAAAGACTTATCCCAAACCATCTTACCATAAAGAGATTTATAAGATGTAAGTATATATAGGCAGTAAGAGAAATTGTAGTATCTAGCTATGTACAGACAATGGAATTTACTGTTAAATGTCCCTCCTTTTGTTCACTGAAGGAGTGAGGAAGAGGAGGCAATTTCAGAGCAGTCAGCCCCTGGCTGACTGCAGCTGTTGGTGTCCATTCTCCAGACTGTGCTGGGCAGTGCTGGCTGTGTGGGGACAGAGCAGGAGTTTCAGCCCCTTGTGCCCTCTTGCTCCTCTCTGGCCCTGCTGTCTCCCCTGTGTGGACATGACCAATCCCATGGCTCTGATTTAGCTAAACCTCTCTGGATTCCTCACTGGAATTCCTCTACCAGCTCTTTTAGTCATGCTTTCAGAAGAAAATCTAGTATTGGTAAGACTTTATCAAAGGTTTTACAGTGCCTGATGCTTTGCTTAACAGTCCTGGAGAACCTGAATGCTGGAGAATTTCCAGTGATCTGTTTGTTGTTAGAAAAGGAGGGAGGAAATCCATTTGAGGTATTACCGCTGAGAAGCAGATTATACGGTTTTGATGCAAAAGGATTTGAAAAATTCATCACTATCGAGAAGGTGGAGTCAAAACATAGACAAGATAATTTCTTAAAACTTTCTAGGGTTTTATCAAACATATTTAGGACTGTGATTTTATTAATGTTCAGATGGATGAGTCCATATCTTGAAAAGTACCCTAGCATCCTAAAAATGGATAATGAGCTGTCCTTTCTTCCTCCAAGGATCAAAAAACAAACAACTCAAACCAACCAACTTAAAAAAAAATAACAACAAAAATCCAAATACAAACAAAAAAACCACCCACCACCAACAACAACAACAATGCAAAAGCACCCAAACCTTGTTATAGGCAGAGAGGAACATGGTTTGGTCTGGGTTTAGCCCTTCTTTGGCAAATTCTTTTGCATGTGAGGCAAAAAGAAAAAGCTTCTGGCTTATGGTCTGAAAGCACTGGAATAACACGTGAAGAAAAAATGACAAAGAATGTAGACACTTTCCACAGCTTTCAGAGTTGCCCATGACCATACAGCATTAGGGCACCTGTATACAGCTGCATGTGACCTTCAATATCCACTGAATGTGACCCCAGACAAAGAGAAAGATAAATTACTTACCTAATCAGAAAATCATCTGAATGCTCTGAAAAACCTTGATAGTGAGACTCTATTTAATTCACCGGGAACTTTCTGTGGATTTTTATGCAGTTAAATTTTTACCCTTAGTGTATAAGGCATTTGCAAGCATCAATTGGGTGAGCTGTGTTGTAACTGCAGGACTCTATGCCTGAGAGGTGAGAAAACTCAGCAGCGGTGGGGCAAGCAAGAAGGGACAAGCCTCCCCTCCTGGGGACTTGTGTGTCTTCCTCTGCCATACTCAGTACTTGTCATTCTTAGGGAGAAACTACTGGTGCCAGTCTAGCAAATCATGAATGGCTGAATATAAGGTACCTCTAAAACACATACTTTGGCTGAGGAGAGCAGCTCAGGGTGCTCCAGCTTGTCCCCAACCCCATTTACATTCAGGAGTGTGTCTGCTTCTCTGAGCCTCTGCATACACCCAACCCTTCTAGGTGTAGCAAAGATAAGGAAGCTCTAGCTCAATAAGGAAACGAGTATGGCAATTAACAACTTTCTGCAGGTGTAGCAATCATTCAAATCCGCTTTCATATCTGTTGGAATTCCTCTCTCTGAGTTCTCACAGATGCAAACAAAACAGCAATTTGGAACCAAATTACGTGTAACAGGGATCAGCCCTCTCTTGATCCTCTTCCCTATTCTCCAGAGAACCTCCTTAACCTGAAAATTATATGAGTTAATTATGAAATTATATTCAACAAGAGCTCAAGTGCATTCAGCACAAATTGAGAAGAAACACAAACTGTTTGTGGTGTCCTTCAGCAGGTCCGTGCAGGCGGATTCCTGTCCTTCTGTGTGTGAGCGGTCTCATTACTGGGGTGAAAAGCCAAGGAGAGGCAGGAGCACAGGGACACAAGCCATGTTTCTGTGGGTCCAGCACTCCAGTGGGAAACGCCTGAGGGAACTGTTCATGGCTTCAGGGAGGGATGTCTCCGAGGCACAAAGCAAAAATGTTTTCAAGACCCCAGGATGCAGACAGCACCTTTCAGCTTCTCAGTATTCTGCTCCCAGCAACACACATTATTAAGCTGAGGTGAAAATTTGGTAGTCAGAGCCACAGAGAGAATGTTCATGCAGGAGAGAAATACAGGAAGAGATGAGAGAGAATCTGATGGTGATATTGCACGAGTTGGTAAAAAATTGCACTTTTGTGGTGTGGAAGAGGTGGGCTTGCAACTGTGTGAAGAAATGGTTGCCATCTGTGGCTAGCAGTGGAGAATTGCCTTCCCTGCTCTGAAATGGATGCTTTGTCCACCTTGATATTCTGCAGCAGAGTTTCCTGTTTGACCTAACCTTTAAAGCAGCTCTTTTTGGCCAAAAGCTGGATGGCTTTGTGTGCTTTTATGTTCAGGTATTCCAGAAGACAGGCTCTGGTAACTTTTTGCTTGTTTCACTTGAGTTTTTATTTGTTTTAAGTTTAATTTGTAATGCAGTGGCACTGCTGATAATAGGAATATATGTGCCCACTAATTAGTAGCTTAGACTGTTAAAATATGGAACTAACATGGACTCAGGAGAACAGCCTTGGGAGCAAGTTCCCAGATCCTCTGGCAAGAAGTAGTTGTACTAGAGGTTTTTAAAGTCTGTGAAGGTACCTTGAGCTGTCAAGGCCACGGCTGGTGAGCCCTCCTGGGAGTAGAACCAGGTTTGGGTTTTGGACTCAATCCCTACTTATTTATTGTCTATCTAGTAGTCATTAAAGCCAGCAAGGAGGATGGAAGCTGCAAACCTCAAAGCACCTTGATGTCATCCCTGGAAAAAATGTCTACAGGTTAGTGCTTGCAAACAAGCCCAACACATGCAGATGGTCTGTGCTGTCTGTGGTAATTGGGGGCAGTAGAAATGCTGAGCATTTTCCTGTGGTATAAGATTAGTCTTGGCTGTAATATCTCTCTAAGGAGCTGCTCTAATTAATGCAAAATACTCTACTTACTACTTAATTAATACTGAAGCCCTACAAAATAGTGCAAAACCGAGAGCCTTTATTTAGTAATACCTGCAGTTGTGCTGTGAGTTAGCCTGTCGGACTCGTTGGTGTGGCCATGTTAGGGATATGTAAGGGAGGAGGTGCCAAGGCCCACCTTGGATGCCAAGGTGCTCTGCCCTGCTCTGGCTGCCTCACTGCTGAGGGCCCCAGCAGACGGAGGATGGCAGATAAAAACCTTCACATATAAAAGCTGCAGAAGAAAAGGGAGGGTCACCTGGTCCTGATACAGCAGTTGGCACCCCCTGGTCCACACCTGTGAAAAGAGTGGCCGTGTCTCTGCTATCCATTGCTTGCTCCCAGTGGCACAGATGGACACGGCTGTACTGCCATGCCCTGTGATGTGCAGCACGGGCACAGTGCCCAGCCTTGCCTGTGGGCACAGCCAGGGCAAGGCCAGTGCTGGATAAAGGGGAGGATCTCCCCGCGCTCTCCCGGCTGCAGCCCTGGCCCCGCGCAGCGCGGCAGCCCTGGTGTGCCCCAAATGTGGCACTCCTGGTGTGCCCTGAGTGTGGCACTCCTGGTGTGCCCTGAGTGTGGCAGCCCCGGTGTGCCCTGAGTGTGGCAGCCCCGGTGTGCCCCAAGTGTGGCAGCCCCGGTGTGCGCAGAGCCCCGAGCCCTGGAGAGCAGCCGGGCAGGAACACTCTGCCCAGGCATTTTGAGAAGGGGCTGTGATCCTTAGGGAAAAGGGCGGCTCTTCCCTCTTTTCTCTTTGCAAATATAAACATCACCTTCCAAACTGTACCGCTGGAAAAATCTGGAATTTTTTTTTTCCTGGTTGTTGTTGTTGTATTGTATTTTTTTCCAAGCAAGGGTGCCAGCGCAACTTGCCCTGTAGTGCAAAGGGACCCAGAAAGAGAGAAGAAGATAAAATGAATTTAAATTCCAAAGGGGTTTCAGTGCTGGTTTCCTAGTCCCCGAGTCAGCAATGTGTTTGTGAAAATTCAGCCTTTTTGTCTCTCAGAAAAAAAGGCTAAATCTACATCGGTGGCCCAGTCTAGGTTTGCTATTCTTTGCATTTTCTATTCAAGTGAATGAGAGTGAATGAAGTGGCCTGGGACCCTTTATTTGATCTACTCAATTGCATAAAGTGACAGAATTCTAATATATTTGTTTAATGCTCTTCAATGGGGCTTTCACTTTCTAGCTTGCAAATGAAGCCTCGATCTGCAAAGTTTTGTCCTTTTTTTCTTCTACCTTTTTTTTTTTTCCTGGCTGAGAGACCATATTTCATAACTTGGGCTACGGTTTGAAGTGATTTCAAGAGGAGTTTTAGACTCGAAAAGTGGGAAATAAAGAAACAGATGTGAAGTTATTGTAAATTCTTATAGTGGGCTCTGGGGCTATTGTAAACCCACTGCAGGCGGTCCAAAGCCTCTCTTTTTCATGCTGTAATTGAAACATATTAATTAGATAATTTGTTGTTAGTTTAAAAGAAACAAATACAGCCCCTCCAAGGCTTCACAGCTCGGTTTCTTTTTGTTAACAAAAACAAAACAAAAAAAACCACAACCAACCCACAAAGTGACATTTATATTAAGATTCCGAGATAATTCGGCGCTGAAGTTGATGAAGCTAAGTTTTTTCTCCCTTTCCCAAGGACCACTTTTGAAAAAAGTCTGGCTCATAAAACTCCTCTCAGGGGTCGCCGGGGAGTTCTTTTCTCCCTACCTGGCACAGACCGCCCTTCCCTGCAAGGCGCGGTTCGAGAGAAAATAAATATTCTGAGTGAGAAGGAGCTGGCTGTCTTCAATAGAGGATTCAGTCCTGTGGGGTGGTGTCTTGTCACATGTCGAGGAGAGAGAAAACAAAACAAAACAAGACCACAAAAAAAAGGGGAAAAAAAAAAAAGGGGAAAAAAAAAAAAACCGCCTCCGAGAAAGGATTCACATACCATGCGCTGACATGAAGCAAACCCCCGAGCCGCCAAGCCCGGCTGGCTTCTCGGGCTTACCTTGCACAGCCGGGCTCCAACCCATCCTCCGGAAGAAAAGAGCTTTTGCCTGAAATCAACAGTATCTTTGCATTAAGTACGCCTAGCTTATAATGTCTGTCTGGCAAATAAATTAAAAAAAAAAAAAAAAAAGAAGAATCCCCCCCGACCCCCCACGAAATGTCTAAACAGGACAGAGGGTTCGGCCCTCGCCCCCCACCACCCCCCATCCTCCCCTGCCCTCCGCGCTGTTGTCTGTTGCTGCTCTATTTCAGATCAGTGTTTATTGACATTGGACTTGAGCCATTAGGGAGATTTAACAAGTCAAAGCAGTAAATTCAAGCGACGCGCTGAGCTGCGTATTTGTTTGCAGTCAGCATCACAACATTTGGGGAAGCGGGCGGAGATGCGCGGAGGAGCGCGGCGGCTCCGCGGGCGGCACGCTGGGGCCGCGGAGGGAGAGGGCCGAGACCGGGGCTTCCCCGGGCTGGGGCAGATAAAGGGCAAAATGGCATTTTCATGTCCGGTGCCGAGACACACACTCGCACTATGCAGCGAGAAACCTATTGCACCTTTTGGAAGTATTTAGCTTTGGGGTATAATCGTTTCAGATCTTTATCTCCGACGTTACTGTATAGTTTAATAAGAATTTAAAAAAAAAAAGACTCTGAAAGTGCAGCTTCATCTTGTTAGTCGGGCTCGGATTTCATCTTTGAGGATTTGTTCTGACTGCTAGATCTTTAAAGAAAAAAAGGGAAGGAGGAAAAGCTTCCTCGTTGTCTAAAAATGTAGGTCATCGTTTGTTTAGGAAAAGTTTGTCGAGTTATGTGTCCATTGATCTGGTGATAAGTTTTGAATGCTTTCTTTAACTGATCGTGTTGATATAATCGTGGGTTAGACTTGATGAATGAGTTCAGTTGTCCCCCATCCGACAAGCTTTAGCAGCTTCATGCATTTTAATCAGCCCAATGATTCATGTATTTTCCACCTTTTTTCTGTGTGTGGGATCCGTTTTGGTTTTGGGTTTTTGTTGTTGTTTTGGTGGTTTTTTTTTTTTTTTAATGGTCACAACTGGATTAATTGCCCTCTACATTATTCTTAAAACTTTTTCAAGAATCTTGTGATATGTAGTAAGGAAATGGGGATGTCACTTACCGTGTTTATGGTCCAGAAATTCGGAGAGATCAGTCGAAGACAAACCTCTGTAACATCATTGCCGTAGAACTGGTGAATCCTGCCGCTTCATTAGAATACAATGTCGTTTTCTTGCTAGTTAGTGCTTCAGTTGTCTTGTAACTGTGCTCGCAGAATGCCTCATCTCCAAAGCATTTATTTACTCATTTCACTAGATGTCTTCTCTCATTTTCAACAGTTGCAGAATCCTTGTAAAATCCCTAGCAGATTTGGGGAATCCTACTAGAAAGTGTTCAGAATCCAGTTTTCATTGTAACTACTTTGTCTTACTTTTTAAAAGGGGCTGTGTATTGAATTACGGAATAACTGGTACAATTGTGTTACACTTTGCAAATTAGCGGTTTGGGAAAGTGTTGGTCAGTAAGGATGGAGAAATTCTAGCAGTGGTTGGACTAACTTGTGCTTGAGCAGGTTTAAACGCCAGGTAAAAGGCTGCAATAACTCACTTTAACGCAAAAAAGATTTTGCTATGCCACTTGTAAGAAAAAACACCACTGAAAAATATTCAGTATTCTCAGCCCCAAAAAAAGTATCTAATTCTTTGAAGATTTTATGTTTGCTCTGTGTTGCAGAAACTTACTAATTTTTACAATTTTTAGAGAAAATGCAGCTGGGAGGAAGTAGGTGATGAGTATACATACACACAGGCATGAATGTAATATGTTTATATTGGGTCTAAGTGTATAGGGCACAAATGCAGATGTGTGTGTATGCACAGATGTACAGATATATTGACATAAACCCCACAGAACATGTTCTCCCTTTGCTAAATCAGCGATAATGACAATTCTGTCTAAGAAGTTGTGCTGTATTAATAACTATATTTATACTAACCTTGCATGAAAAGGCTGTTTAGATTATCTAAATATTGGAATAACACCATTGCATCATCATGAACTAGTATTTTTACTTTTCTCGTGTAAATTCTTTAAAAAGACAAATAAGAAACTAAATCTGAATTTACATATTTTAATGAGAAAATATTATTTGGACGACTAGGTTCATAATTTAACGTAGACACTTTTTAACCTTTGTCTTAAAACACACATGCTGGGAACAAGAACACCAATATTTAAAATGCCATGCTTACTCTGTACAGGAAAAAAAATGTAAAAGAAATATCTTTACAGTTTCAATAGACACTAATGCTGTTTAGAGGGCGTGTTCTTTTTTTCTCTTAACTTAAGCAGTTCACAACAGAACAACAGTTCAGTTTCCAGCAAACTACCTAAAACTAGAAAGGAGTATATCAAACAAAAGTGCATTTTACAGATTTTATAATCATTCATATGCACAAACATTTACAGTTTCCCTAGCCCCCTCTGCAAAGCTCCAGCAGAAATAAGGATGACCTCCAGAGTTTGTACCTGCTATTGTATTACTTTTCCACAATTTATCAGTGACTTCAACAGCTTTTCTTTAAGCTGTGTCGGGTTATGTGCTTGGTAACAGGTTTATTTTTATTATAATTATGGTTGTTGTTTGGTTTTAAGCTATGAAGTAAATAGCCACAAAAATTTTAAAATAACAACAACAACCAAAAAAAAAACAACAACAAAGAAAACCTCAGTTCCCCAAACCTTCGGGTTAACCAGAAGTTAACAGATAAGTCAACTCCTCTTTCTCGTTCGCCTGAAAACTACAGTAAACATCCACATTACAACAGGTACTGCAAAAGGGACCTCATCTGATTTACAGTACAGATGCAAGTTCAGTATTTACATTAACACAGGCGCTTTGTAAACATTATAGGGGTGGCGTGAGCGGCCCGGCGCGGTTCCGGCCCGCTCCGCGCCGCCCCCGCCGCTCCCTCACCTGCGGGCCGCGGCCCCGCTCTGCTCGGGCCGCCTCGGGCCCGGGACCGCCTCGGGACCGCGGCCCTCCCCCCGGAACGCTGCCCTTGGCGGCGCCACGGGACACGCACCCACACAAAGGACACCGAGCGCTTCCCGGCGTTTCCAAGATCCAAGCCTTTGCTGCTTGGAGGCTAGAAACGTCGCTGCCCTCATGCAGTGACACAGCGGCCATCCTTGTTTGTGGTACTAAAGATCGGTCCTGTATAAAGCCCAGACAAAAGAAGGGAAAGAGGCATCGCCGAGCCAGGCTTGCCTGGTCGCCGACAAATCGAAGATGCCTGAAGTACTTTTGGAAAACTAGCAATGCAAGTGGCAGCTCGTACCGGGCGGGAGGGGGCGGGCCGGGCCGGTTCCTTTCGCCTCAGAAGAACGGAAAATTAAAGTTCAGAACCAGGGGAGAAACCGAGCCGTGAGGGAGGGCTCGCCTGAAGGGGCGAAGCGGAAAGGGAGCTCACGCGAACGGCAGAACTCAGCTGCCCGCGGGGAGCTGTCTCTGCTTTCGAGGAAAAGAGTAGAGAGGAGAGGGGAAAGAAGCGAAAGGAGGGAGAGAAGGGGAGGGAGGAGAGCTCCTAGGAAACTTTGGGAGAAAGGGGAAGGCAGCGTCCGTACAGGCGGCCCGGGTCAGTGCACAGCCACGGAGTGCAGGGCGGGCGCCGGGCTGGTGAGAGTCTCGCTGGGGGTGGCCGGGCTGCTTTGGCTGGTGGCCGTCTGCGAGGACGTGGGGCTGAGGGAGGGCGGCGAGTTCGAGAGGATGGTGGGGATAGGCGCGGGCAGGGCGGGCAGGGCTGGCACCGCGGCAGGGGTAGGCTTGATGGGGACGGGGATGGCCGGCAAAGTCTGCCCCCCATGGCAGAGCGGTTTGATGGGCACGCCGTAGGCGCCGTACTCGCTGCTGGCCATGGAGATGGGGGTGGCGGTGTCGATCATGCCGGAGCCGTACATGTGGGGCCAGCCCGTGCCAATGGAGCTGCCCACCGTAGTCAATTGATTGGGGAGGGGGTAGGCGGCCGGCATGGGCTGCATCGTGGAAAAGGCGAGGCCCCCGGGCATCTTGTACTCTCTGGCGATGATGTTCTCGATGGCGAAGGGGTGCTTGAAGCTGGAGGGCTGGGACACGCCGAGATTGTACGTGGACATCTGGGGCAGGTGGGTGCCGGTGGCCGCAAGGGCGCTGAGCCGCAGCTTCGCTTGCTGCTGCAGGTACTGCGCCGCGTCCGCCGGCTTGCTGGGGGCCAGGTGGTCCGACTTGACCACCTTGAAGCGCTTGCGGCGGCGCAGGAAGCTGCCGTTCTCGAACATGTCCCCGCAGCTGGGGTGCAGCGCCCAGAAGCTGCCCTTGCCCGGCTGGTCGGGGCGGCGCGGGATCTTAATGAAGCAGTCGTTGAAGGAGAGGTTGTGGCGGAGGGAGTTCTGCCAGCGCTGTGTGTTCTCCCGGTAGTAGGGGAAGCGGTCCATGATGAACTTGTAGATCTCACTCAGGGGCAGCATCTTCTCCGGGGAGCTCTGGATCGCCATGGCGGTCAGCGAGATGTAGGAGTAGGGAGGCTTCTGATCACTGTAAGTGTTTCTGCCCGGGCGAGGCATCTTCGCTAGGCGACCCGCGGAGATCTGCAGAAGGGCAGCGACAAGGGGAGGGGGCAGGGAGGAGGGGGTAGAGGGGTGAGTCCGAGAGGATTTGCACGGACACCCGGTCGGGTCAGCCGGTGGCTCTGGGGCCGGGCTGGAGAAAGAAGAGCACGGGGAAGGGGCACGGTGGATCTCAGCCCTCGATATGGGGGACGCGGGGCGTGTGGCGGGTGGAGTGGGGCGCAGATGAGGGCAGAAGAAAACAGCCCATAGCCCTGTGCCGCCGCAGGGGGAAAAGCGATGTGCTTCTCCAAGCTCTGGCCTCCCTCAGCCTGGCCTTCCCGCAGGAGCCCGCGTCCGTGAAGTTACTCTAGTGATAGCTCTGTGTTCTGGTCTCTGCGAGGATGAAGGGGACCCCATCCCCTCCCCTCGACTCCCACCCAACTCCATGCCAGCCCTTGCGTGTGCCCACCTTAAAGTTGCTGGAAGTTGACAGTCCGCATCCGGGACGCAGCTGGGAGTCGGGACTCTTTCCCACCTCTCTCCTCCGGCGTGTCTCTCGCTCCTTCCGCGGCCACGCTGCTCCGGTTTAGTCCTGAGGAGGCAGCGAGCTGGCTTGGTTTTGGGAATCCTCCTGTACACCCCTCCCTTCGCCTCCGCGGGCTGAATCAGCTTCTTTTACACCACCGGCAGCTGCACTGTAGCAGAGGCTTCTTTGCTTCTCTGCAGCAGCGATGAGCTAACTAGTTGCCTCCATGTCCTTCCTCTAACCATCTGATAGTTTTATGTGGTGACATGAGCAGAAAAGACCCCTGTAGAGGCGCTTCATTAATGTGCCACTTCTTTGCTATCATATGACAATCGCCTTGGGAGCAGGGGGAGGGGAGCAGGGAGGAGGGGGCTGGAGAGAAAGGCATAATCTGGTTTCATTTACACCTATTTACATGGACACCTTGGGCCAATGGGAATCATTTCCATTTGAAGACAAGGCGAGGGGTGAAAAGGCTCCGCCAGCGGAATTGCAGTGCGATGGTACCCGGTGGTTGGGGGTGGGGGGAAGGTATGCACTAACCTCTATGTGGACTTTGCAGGAAGCTTAGTCTGCAATTCACACTTACAAATGGAGGTACTGAGCAGTGGGATGTTTGACATGGAAATTGCTTGGCTGTGGTATTCTGTTTGTTCTGCATTGTTATCTGATTTGTATTGTTGGCTAACTTAAGGCGAGCCTTTTCCCCTGTAAGGAGGGACTTTCTCCTTGCCAAATCCGCTCCCCCCGAGGGAAGGTTTTTTCCGAGGAGCGGTAAGATCGGGGCTCCTCGGTAGCCGCCCTGGAAAGTCAGTCCCGTCCCGTGCCCCTCCCTCCCCTCGCAGCCCGCCCCAGCCCTTGTAGGACCGCTGCTCTAGTTCCGCGGACCTGTTGGTGTAAAGACGCGGGAGTTGCTCTCGATAGAGCGAAGCGAACGGGCTCCTGACCGGCCATACGGTCCCGGTGTGCTCGGTGACGAGCTGCCCTCACACCGCTGCTCTGCTCGCGGACCGGGGGGTACCCGGCCGGCCTCGAGGCTGGGGGGTCCCGCAGAGCCGGGGTGAGCTCATGGGTCCGTGTAGCGGTCACTCCGCTAAACATCGTCATCTTGACGCCTTCTGCGGGGTTTGCGCGATGTGTGTCGGACTGTTCTCCTGCCTGCGTGCTTCTCGGTGCGCACTGGTGTAATGGGAGCAGCAGGACGTGTAACAGCCGAGCTGCGGCTCTCTCTGGTGCACGGTACTGCCTCCTTCCCGGGAACCAAGGCCCGATCCTGGAACCGCAGCCCGGACTCACAGCTCACTGCCAGCCGTGTGTCCTGGGGGGAGGATCAGGCCCGGAAGGTCCCAGGCTTGCCCTGGCACAGGAGGGAAGTTTGTATGATGTGTATTCCCGAGGCTGCGGTGCATCCTGTCACCCTAGAGCCAGAACCGAAGATTGTCTGGGAGAGCCTTTGTGGTGAATACACATCAACTCCATTAACAATATTTTTCGGAGTCGGTCAATAACTCACCAAAACGTAACTTAAACACGATGAATTTAGGAGATTAAACAATTTCATTAATATTGAAATGGCCGCTGAGGCTGAGCGCGCGCGCTTGAAATGCAAGCACACGTTTTTCAATATTAACAGAAGTACTTGAAAAGAAGAATAATGTCACCTTCTTAATTCAGCAAAAATAGCCGGGCTGGGGGAGGGAGAGCGGCGGCGGCTGTGTGCAGAGCGGCTGCTGAGAAACGGGCTCTGCCAGAGCCTTGGAGTCCTCTCGGAGGGGACGGTCCCCATCAAGCAGGGCTCCCTCCAAGCTGGCAGGAGCCTCAAAACGCATTTTCACATTGCGACAGCGCCGACCTCGTGTGTGTTAAACCGCGCTCCCTTCGGCCCAACCCAGCTGCCCTCGGTCCCATCTAATCCTTCTCTCTCGGGGCAGGATGTCGTTAAGAGAATAATAAGTAAATTATTGTGTTCCCAGGAATCCGAGAAGCCGACCGGCCCCGCGCTGCCGAGCCAAGGAACCCTTTTGAGGGAACAGACCTGCCACATGTCACCCTCTGCCCCTTGCAGAGAGGGCCCGGGAGTGTTTGCGCTGTTCAGAGCCTGGAAGTTGCCTTCCTCAGTTAATCGGCTCTGAGATGCTTCATCCAGCCAGGCAGTCTCCAACTTTTTTTTTTCTTTTTCTTTTTTTTTTTCTTTTTTTTTTTTTTTTTTTGTGGGTAAGAGATGATGAGACTATGGATATTTGTTAGAAGGTGGGAAAGGCAATACTCTGAAATGAGGAGGGATTCCTCTCAGCATCCCCTAACACTGGACAGGAGAACCTGTATTGAGAACCCCCAAAGAAGTGGGTGTAAGGGATACTGCCCCCCCCAGCACACACCCAGCTCCCCCATTCCCAACTTCCCACACCCCCCAGTTCAGGTTTTGTCTCTTGGCCCAAGTTCACTCCTGGGATGCCTGTCTAAAAGACAGCTCAGAAAATCCACAAACTGACAAAACCTTTTCTGCTTCTCTTTCCCAGTACCTTTTCTTTTAGAAGAAAGAAAAAACCAAACCAAATCAGCTGATGTAAAAAGGAACCCACAAGCTGTAAAGTTAAAGGAAAGTCACCGTTGTCATTTGCTACTCCGAGTGAAAACGAGGTATGGCTGTAAGGCGTCCAATGTTTTCAATGTTTTTTCCTGTTTATTTTTTTTTCCATTGCAAAGGATTGTGTGATTGGAGGGGTAGGGCAGCCGAACTCATCCCAGTAATTAATACCCAAAGTTTCATCTTGTGCTAAGCAAGCAACAGATGATAGACTTGAGTAATATAGGATTTAAAGGTAATTGTAGCATTTCCCTTTTATTTTGAAAGCCAACATTAGGGAGGGGGAGAAGGTGAAGTGAATCCAAATCCATTGTGTGGAAGACCAAAACAAATAGACTTTTTCTGAAGTATAATTCAAATAAGGAGCTCAGAGGGAGTGTTGGGAAAACTATATAAAATACACATAAGTCAATTATATCAATGTTCAAACCCAATGGAAATCTATTTCATGCAAGAGCCATTCAGCCTTTGCATGGAGCCCATCATGGACCACCTTTCTGCATGGAAGGTTTGCAATAGCCCACTTTCCCACAAGCAAGACCACACACGTTTACAGATTTGGTAATAATTTATGCTAATTTTCCTCCATAAATCCACAATTCGCCTCAGTGGCAAGCAGGGCTGTTGAGAGAGGAAAAGGAGACAGAAAAGTGACAAATACAATATTGATTTTGAATCCTTGTTGCTGCAAGCAGGTGTGTAGCTTTGCAGAGAGGAGGAGTGGGAGAGGGGCTGTGGGAGGAAGCCAAGAAGTTTTCCAAGGATAAAAAAATCCACTCCGTGTGAGAGAATACTCACAACCTTGTTAATATTTACAAACCGGTTTGGAGAAAAGAGAAAGGAGGGGGGAAGTACCAGCTTCTTAGGGTTTCCTAGGCTGCGAAACACAATGCCAGTGTCTGAGCAAGCTTCCCCCGTTTTGGAAAGTCAACTGCAGGGTGTTGGTTGTAGCTGCGTTTCGGCTAAGCCTTGCACTCTTTTTTTTTTTTTTTTTTTTTTTTTTTTTAACTCGTTCTGCTTCTCGGGGGCTGAGGAGGAAGCCAAGATACTTGAGGTCTTCTGCTTTCCAGTGTGCTTGAATTCCCGGTGTGGTTTCCCGAATAGCTCCGGCCGCTTTGGGAACGGCTGGGCTTTGTCCCACCCCACATTCTTCACCAAATCTGGCACTTCGGCGTGAAACTACTTAGCGCCCTTTCAAAAGGATTTTGTTCTTTTCCCAATGAGCACTAAACAAACTCCCCCTGCCTGTCAAGGCCGGACTGAGAGCTGTTCCCCAAACCTGTACTGCCGATAGCTCGGGATGTGCAGCGCGCTTTGTGCCCGGGGGGCCGGGCCAGGCTGCGCCGCTCGGGCCCGGGGCTCCCTGCGCTGGGCCGCCCCTGCCCTGCCCTGCCCTGCCCTGGCACCACCGCCCGCTCGCTCCTCGCTGCCGTCACCCTGCCGAGAGCCGCCTGCCCTTACGCGCTGTCCTCGGCTGCCCCGTCGGGGATTTCAGGCGCCGCCAGCCCGAGCCGGCGCTTGGCCCCGCTGCGGCGCCGCCGGGGCGCACCCCAGGACAGAGTGTCCCCCGTGTCCCGAGTTCATCTCTGTCGGGCCTGAGCCGTTCGCACTTTTCCAGCGCTCAGAGAGCCCGCGCTGGGACCGCCCGAATTCCTTAACCCCGGGAGGAGGCTGTTGCTCCCGCTCACGGCTCTTGGCGCTGCTCCGGAACACCTGGCTCCCCGTCGGAGCCGGTTTCCCGGAGAGCCCCTCTCCCTCTGCCGCCGGCGGTAAATCCACGCGCCGGTAAACGCAGCGCCTCAGCCTCCTCTCCCTCCATACGCCCAAGACCTCCCTAGGACGGCTGCGAGCAGTGCCAGGGTTACACCGAGTGCGTGAGCCCGGGCCGGGCACACCGGGCCGGGCACACCGGGCCGGGCACACCGGGCCGGGCACACCGGGCCGGGCACACCGGGCCGGGCACACCGGGCCGGGCACACCGGGCTGGGGCCCGGCCCCCCTCCGCGGATCGCGCAGGTGCGCGCCGGGGCCGCGGCTCAGGCGGAGCAGCAGCCGTGACTCCCCAGCGTTTTGTTAAGTACTGTGCTGTTAGCGCGGATTGCAGGTTGAGTCTCGACGTTATTGCCCTGAACGTCTGTCTTTGTGGTAAACGTCCCTTGCCTTCCCGGAGGTGCTGGAGTATTTATCTACACGTTTGGGATTTATTGGTTTGTTTATTTATTTGGAGAAGTATCAGGGGAGGCCTCACAAACTTTTTCTTTTTAATCTTCCCTTTTAAACAAATGTCGCATTTCAAGCTGCCCTCTCTTCTCCTTTTCACATTGTAGGAAATATTGAAAATGCCACCTTAGTATTGAAGGGATTAACTTGCTTTTCTCCCAGCCGCTAACTCTGGTGTAAAGGGAGCAGTAGATCAACTGTATAATGTGTGCACTGTTTGGTCATTTGTACAAGCAGAACAAAGGTTGAGCTAAGCCAAATTGCATTGCACTTGTGAACCGAGTCCCAATTTGAAGTATCTTTTACAGCAGGGGGAATGAGAACAATTTCGTGTATGTCTAAAAGGGAATAACAAAGCCACTTTCTAGAGCATCTCAAAGTGAAGTAGTGAGGCGTGACATTCCCAGGGTGAGGAGGGACAAAGGCAGGGTCAGGGGGATGAAAAAGGGAATCAAACAGCCACTTTCACATGTCTGCCCTCAACTGCTGCACCTCTCCATAATAGGAAACAACTGTTGTAAAAAGGGGGATTGCTCCCATTCATTCAAAATAGCAAATGATAGCTAAACAACATTGTCAAAACTGAATCAACTTCTGTGCAGTACCACCCAGAAAAAGGTATTGTGTTTTGGTTAATAGCTGGGTGGAGCAAACTTGATTTTCCTTTTTCTTTCTTTTCTTTCTTTCTTTTGTCTCTTTTTTTTTTTGTTGTTGTGATTTTTTTTTCAAGGACTCTTCTTTCCAGATTCATCCGTTTCATAAACTTTATATTTTATCATGAGTCTTTTTTTACAAGACATGCTCATCCCGTTTACGCTTTCTCCAAAAGTCTGCTCTTGCCTTGGTGTTCTGTGCAAAACCAGAACGCAAAAAATATTAGGCTGAGTCTCGTCTCGCTGCAGTCAGTGCAGCGGTTCAAAATCTGTAAGCAGTGTAAATCTTTCTTGAATTGCATGTGCGTGTCGTCCGGCAAAAAACACCTTTAAATTACTAAGTTATTACTAAGCCAAACATTGTGAAATGGTTTTTATGACAGTTGACGATGTTTTTAAATTGCATATCCACAAGAATAATGGCGCGCACGTTACGGTTGTTTCCCCTCTTTATAAGCAAAAGTAATAACCGCTTGCGGAATTCAGGCTCGGACAAACTTTTTCCTGCATTGTGTGAAGTCTTTAACGAGCCGGGCTTTAATTAGGGTCAGAACTTTGAATGCTTGTGTTTTTCTCTCTGTTGGCGGGGGGCATGTTTGCAAACAGATCCGTAAGTTGCCGCCGCGAAGCCGCAGCGCGGTGGGGGGGTGTGCTGTGACTGTGTGGGCGCCGGGGCTCTGCACTTTCCTTTCCTGCCGCAGCGCCCCCGCCCCGCGCCGCCCCCGCCCGGCCGCCACCCACCAAGCTGCCCAGAGCCAGGGAACACAATTCCCGAGCGGGGTCCCGCCCCCGCGGCCCCGCCGGGCCCCGCTCTCGGTGGGACGGGACGGGACGGGACGGGACGGGACGGGCAGCACCGCCCGCCGGAGCCCCCCCGGCGCTCGCACCTGCGTCCCGCGGGGAAGCGACAGCGCTGCCTCGGCCCCGCCGTGCGCCCGCAAAGGCAGAGGGGCTGCTCGCCCCTCCCCGTGCTGTGCGCCGGCTTCAGCGCCCACCCCGCGGCTCGGGGGACCCGCAGGGCCGGCTCGGGGCTGCGGCTCGGCGGTGGAGCCCGTGCAGCGGGGCGGTGACGGGCCAGCCTGGCGGCTGCGAGCGAAGCGCTGATTGCGTTTCCCGAGTCCAACGGCTTCCATCGCTTCCTTGTATCTGTTAACATCCTCTGCCCGCCCCAGCTCTCGCCCGCTATACCCACGACGCGAGCAAAGCTCTCCCGTCTTCCCATCAACCCACAACTCTGCTGCAAAAACCATATTAACCTTCTTTAATATTTCATTCCTGGAAGAAATTCTTTGGATCTAACTTTAGAAAATATTTCCCCGCAGCGATTTCTTCCTGTGTATTTTTTTCTCCGTATTTATTATCGAGAGAAATGGTAGTCGTACAGCATCCAGCCAGTTAAAGAGGATAGAATTTCACAAAGTATTTTTCCCCTTTTGGCGAGCAAAGATTTTACATGGGAATAAAAGGCATTGGGAATGGCAAAGCTTTTTGAGCTGTGAGAGAGAGATGTCTGCGCTGTCATTTAGAGGAGAGCCCTTTCGTATTTCTTCTACGAGGAAGTATTTCCGTCCAAGTTTGCTCTCTCAAGCCGCGACCTGTAAAAGCCTTGCTCTGTATTTGGGTGACGGCAGTTTTTCAGTCGGCACGGCTGTTTTCTCGTCACTTACACTCTTCCACTTGTAAGAAGCGCCCCCGGTAGCGGAAGGGACCCGGGGCCGGCTCTGAGCCCCGCGGACCTATTGGCAGCCCCGCGTGGAGCTGCGCGGAGCCGGGCGGAGCTGCCTGGGTAAACTGCTTGTGTATTTCACATTATCATCCCGCTATCTGCAGGCAATGTAGATTTTCTAAAGATCTAATGAATAAACAACCAGCAAGTGCTGGCGGTGTAATTTACATTGTTAATGCCTACATGTGTATAATAAATATGCATTTGTATGTCTTCAAATAAACTCTTTTTAGTTTCTAACCTGTGGTGATTTTTTTAAAAGCTGTCTTTTCCAAGAAACCAATTTTCCTTTTCGTTTCCTGAGCTGGTAGGGATGGAAGAGACCTAGCAAAGCGCTTCACATCTGCTTCTCAGTGACAGCGGGGGATGCGCGGGCCCGGGCTCTGGCTGCCCGCTGCAGCGCGGCCCGGGGCGCGCCGGGCGCAGCCGCCGCCCGCTCCCCCGGCGCGGGATGGAGGCCGCGGCCCGGCAGCGGCAGGCACTCATTTCTCAGCGCAACTTGCCACGCTTTTAACAGCAGAACAATTTAAATGTACAATATTAGCTCACAGTATTAGTCTGGAGGTGCAAAGAACAATCCATTCAGAGACCGAGCTTCAAAGGCACCGGATTCCCCTCAAGGAAAAGTTTACAAATGTGGCTGCTCCCTCCCTCCTTCCCTGCCTCCCCCTCCTCCCCTCCCTCGCCGGAGACAAACGGTTTTCCCCGAACGTTTCTGTAGAGGGCATCCCTGACCAGATTTCTCCCGCCTCGCCGTGCGCAGCGCGCTCCCCCCGCTCTGAACTGCGGAGCGCGGGCGCTCCGTGCGCGGCTCCGCCGCCCGCCCGCGGGCTCCGCGCCGCCCTCGCGGGTCGCGCACTGGCAGCAGCGGTTGAAGGCGAAGCTCTCGCTTTCAGATCTTCAGGCTGAAAAGCCTGGCGCTTCTAAGCCCCTGCTGACTTCACCTTGGGAGGGATAAAGATTTTCTCCTCATTTTTCGCTACAAACCAGGTGCCACTTTCTTACACCGCTTGATGGCAAATGTCTCTCTCTTCAGCGAGCTGGATCTGGCATACATTATTTTAATTAAGTCTATGGCGATTTACTTTCCTCTGAGATCCATTCCACGGTGCAATTAGGAACGTATTGGTGCTAGCACATATGAATATTCAGGAGAGTGTCAATTAATTAGCAGACAGAGGAATCTCATTATGGTGCTCAAAACCCTTTTAGTGCTAAGCAGAATTAAGGGGGCATTTGCCAATGTGCTGGATTAGTGAATATTTTACTGCGCGCTCATTTAACTTCATTATCATAGCACTTACGCTACTCTCTGATTTTATTAATTAAATTGCTCATTAATTTATCCAGAAAGGGGGATAAAAAGTTTTATGACGCCACAGCACTCGCGTAGACGCCCCAAAGAGCCAAGTGCCGCCCTGGCGCTCCGCAGGAAAGCGTTCCGCGGGGCCGGCGGGAGGCCGGGCAGCGGCAGCGGCAGCGCAGCCGCCCCACGCGCGGAGTCCCGCGCCCCTCAGCCGGGTGCATCTTTATCTCCCCTGACCCCAGAGATAAGTGCAACGCGGCAATTAGTGCTGCTGCAGCAAGGGGAAAAAGGGGATCGCTGGGATTTTGAAGCCTAGCCTTCGAGTTTCATCTCTTTTTCTACTTAAATCTTTTCTCAGCATCTTGGGAGCGGGAAAGCCCACGATGCGATTTACCCCTTAATCTCTGCGCAGAGAAAAAAATTGCAGAAAGAAGAGGCGTAATCTCATCTTTCGTAGTAGTATGGACAAAATCGAATGCGATCACTTTCTGACAGAGACAGAAGCTTAACCTGAACGCTGTGCTGGGAGGAGCGCGAGTGCTTCCCGAGACCAGGAGCAGCCAAGCGCGGGGCGCGCTGGCAGCGGGCTCGCAGTTTCTCGGCGCAGTCAGGAGAACTGCGAACATCAGAAGCCAGCGATCAGGATTACGCTCATTTTCTAATTAGGCAATACTTCAATTCTCATAATTTTTCCAAGGAGCATTGTATTAAGAGCAGCTATTTAAAAAAAATGTCCGTGGGATATTGTGCTTTGCAAAAAACAAACAAAAATTCCCTCAGAAATGTTTAATATTAAATATTAATCGGATTTAAATTCAATAGCCGTATCCTGCGACAGTTATAGATGTGTGGGAAGCTATAGATAATCAGCCCTTGTGCATCTTCACACAGGAGGGATCGACCCGGTGTCAGCAAAGGCTCCGCAGAGGAAAGGGAGACCGATGGAAATGTGTTTTAAAAGTCACCTCCATTTCAGCACCGAGCGCGGAATTTGCCCAAAAAGGTTAGAAAGACAAATATTAAATCTGCCTTCACAAAGGGAGCCGCTAAATAGATCCGAAATTAATATGCATGTAAAATTAATTAGCTGCATTTCGTGACATCAAAATAAGTACCTGGGAAACAAGAACACCTTCTGGGCATTTGGCACCATATGCTAGAATTACAGTTAATTGACTAATTACATAAATTAGGCATTAATTTTACAACACATCAAGTATAAAAGATATCTCAATTAATTGTGGAGGGAGAAGGAGGAGGTTAAAGGGGAGGCTGGCGGTCCGGCCAGGCCGGCGCTGCGGGCGGGGAGCGCGGCCGAGCCGCCTCCAACTCGGGGCCGTCGTTAGCGCGGAGCCAGCCGGGCGCTCATTAGAATCAATTACAGCGCGGAGATTGATTAGCGCGTGTCAGGGCGCGGCGGCCCTGCCGGGAGCAGCCCGGAGCTGGAGCCGCCCGGAGCGCGGTGCGGCCGGGACCAGGACGCGTTCTCTGCGCTCCGTTCCGCGGAGCATCCTGCCCTGCCCCGCACCCGTGAGTGTTTTCTTCTGGGAGGAAAAACCAGTTCTGGGATTTTTCAGGCACTGGGTTGGGGTGTTTTCCAGTGGAGTTAGTCAGATTTTCCTATTACTTTGCAACAGTGGGAACAAGTTTCAAATGATATTAACAGTTTTAGGTAGCCAGAGCCATGGCACCCAGTTTTGGTGCCTTGGAGGTGTGAGGGGATGTTCTCTATAGGTTCAGCACCCTGGGGCCTCCTCACCTGTTAGAGAGGCTACCTGACAAGATTCTTTCCTCCCCCTCAGAATAAAAGGAGTGTCCTGTTTGTACCTGACTGTACCCAAAAAGGTGCCAGACTGCATTTACTTTGTAGCTTTCAGTTTAAGCACGAGGGAGGCTGTGTTAAAATGCAGGAAGGATTTTTAGCTGATGGGAATAATTATATCTTCCAAGCTAAAATTGCAAAATTCAAACCAGCATGGGAGCCCCAGGGTCTGAAAAAAGCCCAGGTCGTGTAGCAGGTAGTGGAAAGACTCTATTGCACTGAGAGTATTTGGGGAGGCACCAGTAAGTGTTCTCCATTTACACTGGGATTTGCTGAACATCACAAAATAAACAAGTCCTACCCTGCAGCTTTTAGCCAGGTGACTGGTGAAGCTGGGACTGGACCTGCCCCAGCAGAACAGGAGGCACCAGGCAGGCTGCAGGGAGGGCTGGCTTCTGCCTTTGTGGGCAAGTGTGGGGGTTCTTGTTTCTTCTGTGAGTCTGCCTTACTGATATAAACAACATTTGACTTTCCTTCCCCTTTGCAAATAAATATTCCATAGGAATAGACCACTATCTGGTTGCATCAGTGACAATACAGCCTGACTGTTGATGGGCTAGAAAACAGATGAAACCCTGCCACACGTCTATCTTTTTATTGAGACAAAATGTTCATTTTGATGTAGCAGTTTTGTGCTGTTGCCAGATGCTGAAGGTACTTGAGGGAGATGTTGACAAGTGGATAATTGTCAACAGAACTAAAACAGACACTTTGTTTACAGTTGAGCGTGATTAATTGAGAGTAAATAAAACAACAGCTCTGCTCATAAAGTCTCTCAGCATCTCAAGTTCACAAGCAGGCAGCATACTCCAGAAAGGAAGGCACTGAACCTGCTCATGTGCAGAGTAACAGAGCTCGATAATGAGAGCAGCCTGTGCAGCTTGGGCATCACCCTCCAGGTTTCAAGCCAAGTAGTTTCCTGCTTCCTTTTTCTCTGTTTTTGTTTTGTTTTGTTTTCTTTTTTGTCCCCTTTAATTTTGGCTTACATGGCTGGATCCACAAAGGATTACAGGTCATGCACTAATTCAAAAGAAAGGGTTGTGCATCTGAATGCTGGATATAGTTGACTCAGGTAAAATGATGGGACAGAAGTGGTCTAGAATAGTTAATCAACATTAAAATAGGAAGTGATGAAGTAGTCTTTCTTCCCACATTGTAACTTAAAGGTTGTTATAGAATATTTCATGCTTGACTGGCACAAATTAGTGGTGATGGTCAGTAAAATCCAGGAATATGCCACATTTTTGTGGGTTTTTGGGTTGTTGCTGGTTTGGTTTTCTTTATTTATAATTAAATATGTTTCTATTTAAATCTCATGTAGCAGTGTATATTTACTCAGACTTGTACAGAAGGTGGCATAGTTAGTATCTAAGTGGTATTCATGCTGCTCAGACTAGGCAGATGCTGCAGCTCAATTGGAGGGTGGAGAGGAAATAGAGTTTACCAATCCACAGTTGCCCAAATGTGTTTTTTGTGTATATCTTTTTCAAAATTATGATTTTCTCTCTTCTTTGTGCTTTGATCCACTCTGAAGCCACTTCCTGTGAATTATTCTTTCTTTAATGGACAGTAGCCCTACTAAAACACTGTTGCAGTTGCTTGTTCAGCCTTCCCAGTGTGCAACACACTTATACATAAAGTTATGAGCCTGTCAATCTGTATTCTGCCTTGGTCCTGTCCTCGGGTGACTGGAGGCTTAAGGAGATCCTGTCTGTGTCTGTACCTGTTGCCAGTGGGCATTCAACAGCTGGAAGGGCTCTGCAGCTGCTCCAGCCTGTGAATGAGACATGCTTGCCCCATCAGTGCTGAAGGAGGGGCAAGTTCTCATACTGTTGGTTGCTGTGTGTTTCTTCTTGAGTCAGTTTATCGCAGCTTGAAGGTTTGGGGGGGTTTTTTGTCTTTTGTCCTAACTCTGTCTTGCTGTCTTTGACTTCAGTGTCAGCTTCCAAGGCATATGAGACTATCTCTCAGTCTCATGCCCACAGTTCAAAGATGTAATTCTTGGTGGCTGTGTTCCAAACAGTCCTTGAGCAGTGATTGGGTGCTACTCATCTATTACAGCTGTGTCTGCTTAGAGGGAGGGGAAGGCTGTCAGGAATTAATAAGAGTTTGCATAGTAATACACACTTATCTGTCATTTCAACATACAAGTAACCTTATGTTATTGTTTTATACTCTGAAGGCCAGTCATGCCAGCAGCCTCCTGTCCAGAGATGTCATTGGCCCCGAGGGTGCTGCCAGGACAGTGTGTGTTGTGATGTGGCTCCATCACCCTTGCTCAATAGCTGGGATGTTCCTGGCATTGCACTGGCTGCTCACTGGCTGCTGGACTCCTGTCCATGTGGGCCCGTGGGTCTTGAAGCCATGCCTAAGGGTATTTATTCTGATCATCAGTAGCTTGTCAGTTGGATTATTGATTAGTTTATACTTCATTTACACTATCACAGCCAAGATGATTGCAGTTTTTTGCCTTGAAGTCTCCTGTGTCCTTAGTATTTCTCCAGTTCCTTTGAAAACCTTTCTCCTTTATTTTATCTGTGATCAAAACTTTGCTCATCCCTCATCTAGAATGTGCCTCTTCCTCTGGAGCATATGCTTGTCTAAGCTGCAGCAGTTGTTGCTTGCCTGTGCAGCTCAGAATCGCCCCAGGATGCTCCCCAAAGGCTGCTGCACTTCAAAGGAGAAGCTGCAGGCTGAGAGCAGCCAGAAAACAGGAGCTCACGGGCCTCAGAGCCCCAGAGGTGCCTCTTGGCATGGATGTAAGAGGAAAAGCTCCTTTCAAGGAGCAGCTTTGGAGTTTCCTTCTGTAGGGGAGCACTGGGCACTTCAGGGACAAGGCAGCAAGCCAGGATCCTCTATGCAGATTGTGAAGATCTTCCCAGAAGCTAGAGCAGCTGTGTGGGGAACTCCTGTGTGAGTCAAAGCACCGAGGGGGAGCATGGTGGGGAGGAGAATTGTTTCCCTGGTGGAGAGGTGAGAGCAGGTCTGTTCAGCTGTGGGTAAGTTCTCAGCCCCCAAGTTATGGCTGTCTTGTACCAATCTGAAGTCCACTGTTAGGTGTTTGGATGGTGGTAGGTGTCAGCTCTCCAAAATAGAAGACCCTACTTTATTTGCAAGACAGAAGGGAAAAAATGGTTTCCATACTTTTGTAAACTTTGCATTTTCTGAATGATCTCAGACTTCGGAGATAACATCCCTTTGGAGCCTAACTTACCCAGCACCTTTTAAGGACAAGTTTTCCAGTGGAGTTATATAACTTTAAAAATAGGCCCAAGGACAGGAGGTTCTGTTACATTTGACATCAGTGTAATTGGTGTATTTTGCAAATGGTAATGAACACATGAATTGTATGTGACTTCTGAATGTTCCGTTTCTTCATGATCCAGACACAAGAGCTGTGATGCATGGACCTATAGGAATGTCTGTCAAAAATCACCATAAATATTATTGACTCTGCAGCCTAAGCAAATCCTGAGAATGCTTCTGTCTAACTGGCCCAGGGAGATGTGCCTGGATTTCTTGCTGCCCTGTCAATATAATGCCCTGGGGCATTCAGGGCATAGACTGCAGATGGATGTAGGACATGCTTTTCTCATGGTCAAAAATTACTAGTGGATCCTGAAGAAGACCTGCTCTGGGTACAAAGTCAAGGCAGCCAATCACTTGCTGCTTCATTATCTTGAAAGACCTTGAGCTGGAGTCATAATTGAAATTATGAGCCAGACTGATGAAGGTGGATGGGTTTGCAGCTGACAAGAGTGGCCACATGCTGGTAACCATCTGCTGGGATCCCTTGCAGGTAGCTGTGGAAGTGCACTTTCATGTTTAGGCTGTGAATGCCATGTGTGTGATTTACTTTATGTGCATATGCTGTCCAACTAAATACTTGCACGGATATTAAAGCTATTTAAGTAATATTTGTCTTATATGCTCTTTAGGAAGAGACTGTCTGATTATCCATTATATATTTTTTTCTGAAAAATAGAATGCCTCTTTTATTGAGTGTTTGTACACAAAAATGTGGAGATGCAGCAGTTCTGTGCTGTGCATGTAAAGTTTGTATGCATTTGCCAAGTAGAATTTTGTTTAACTTGGTTGTCATTAATGGTCAGAGATGCCGTAGCATTGCTACTTCAGAAGTCAATTAAACATAAAACAATGTAACAGGAATATTAAAGAGTACTGAATGCTGGAGAATAGATGTGGTACAGGACGGGGCACAAAATTGCTGTGTACTTAGCGTGTATAATGCAGCTTGCTCAATTTGTTCCTGGCTATTCATAGGAGAGTACATTTTCTCTTTTTAATTGCACAAGATGACAAGACCTTTTAATTAAGGTGGCATCTATAGTATTCATATACTGCAAAACCCACAAATGACTAAAACTTAATAGCATCGTAAAAACTATGGTTAAAGCTTTTACCAACACTGCCATCACAGCAAAGGGTCTTAAATCAACTGCGTCAGCAGTGAACTTATGCCTACACTGAGCCTACTCACTCCCAGAGCAGGAACTGATTTCTTTTCATGCAGAAAGAGTGTCTTTGTGGGGTTTTATGGCTGTAGTAAACTGGTAAATGGCCCTTTTGTCTCATCATGTGTACCTGCCCTCCCATGTCTAATTTCTGCAACCTGAAATATTCTGTGTCCAGTCTGAAGATGCTTATGGGGGAAGAAGAGAAAACTTATCTTCTTCACTCAAAAGTTTCCTGCAGGCTTCAGTGGGACAGAAGGGTAGGGAATGAGAATTTTGCATATGGAGGATGTGGGGAATCAGGCAGACAGTGCTGGATCCACAGGAACAGAGCAGGGAAGCCTCGGTGCTGCTCAGCTTTGATACTGACTCAAGGTCTCACTTGCAGAACCACATCCTCCAGCTCAGGGATCACAGGATTGCAGCAGGGTCACTGCTGCAACACGGGATGTTAATCATTTATGAGCAAAGTCCTGGCAAGGATTTCTGCACAGGCAGATTATTTTCTGTCTTCCCCTTTTCCTTATAATGACAGCCTTCCATTTATTGGGCTGGTGTTCGTGGGGGATGGACCTTCCCCATAGGATGCTATCCTGTGGCATCCCAGGAACCTCTAGAGGTGCATCCTACTGCAGAGGTGGGTGAGGTACGTGACAGCTGAACAGGGGCAGTTTTTGCCTTGGTAACACTGGTAAAAGTGGGAATGGTTCTTGGTCACTTTTGTAAGGGATTAGGCTTTTTTCTTTTTTATTCTGCAGAGTGTAAAGGAATATTCTGCAGATGCTGAAGGTATGGTCCTTATTTTTGGCAAGAGCATTCTGCGTTTCTCATCAACTTTGTGTGTGTGTAACAGTTACTGCAGGGGGCTTTTGTAGGCATTTCTTTCCTCACAGAATTAGAAATTTAACAGTTTGGTTTTAATCATAATGTCCTGATGCTCAGAGTTCCTTGAGCACACCTTCTATTGACTGAGAAACAAACCAGTTTGTATAATCCAACATTTCCCTTGAGATTGGTTCAGAAAGCAACATGATTTTTACTTTATTGCTAAAAATACTGTGTTGTTTACCAGATGAATATTTAAATAATTTAAGGATGCTATTCTAAAGAGAGACCTTGTTAGAGTGAAAAGTGCTTTATCATGAGAACCTCTAGCAAAAGAGAGGAGGACAGAGTAAACAGGCAGAGAAGAAGGGACCTTGGGATATATTAACACATAACAACACTAAAATTAATTTACTTAATCATGTCTGGTCTGATACTAGGGAATTATGTTAATCAAGTCTATTTTCTCTGTGGTCAGGTTTAGAGTGAGGATTATTAATTTGTGGGTGTGGAATCAGTCATTTGAGGATTGCTCTCTGCAAAGCTTTGTGACCACTGGGGTTGTTCAGTGGCCAGAATCCTGGACTCTTCAATTCTCTTTATATCCCCAGCTCAGCCCCAAGGGCCCTGAGCAGCAGGAGTCAATCAGCTGAGTAGGCTGAACAGTCTACAGAGCCAGTCGTTCCAGTGTCATTTTCTAGACTGTTTGGTGTGGATTTCATGGCATATGAAAAGCTGTGTATCCTTCTCTTCAGCCCTTCATCCCAACCATCCACCTTCTGTTCTGTGTCCTCTTACCTGGGAAGCTGCAAGGCCTTTCTTCAGCCCATGGCTGGTTCATCCAGCAAAGGGGCTGGAACTGGGAACACTGTCATGTTCTGACAGAAGTTTATGTAGCTCTAAAAAGTCAAGGGATCAAAAGTAATGTAAAGCTGCTGAAGCCTATTTTATTTGAGTCCTAAGTCACTAAAGGAACTTGAATTGGGCTTATCCGGTTCATCTGTTCAATGACTGGCAAACACATGCTTAAATTTAATCCTGAAGATGAAAACCTTTGGTAAATACTGGCCTAAATGGAGTTAAGTTTTTAAATGTCCTTCGTGCTTTGTTTTGTCTTTGTGGTAATTGGGAGTGGGGCTGCAGCCCAGCCTCATCCCCAGTGGGCACAGCTGTGCAAAGCAGGTGAGCAGCACTGACAGCAATGAGCCACGGAGTGCCCAGGGGCACTGCCCAACCACCAAAGGGAGCAGAGGGCACACAGGTGCAGGGCATCAACATGAGGGTATAAAAGGTTGGGCTGAAGAAGGAGAAGGACAGATGCTTGCAGCCTTCTGCAGTGACATGGTGTTTGTATGGTGGAATGCTTAAAGCCTGCTGAAATGGTATGGGGGTACTCTGTGTATTGTGGCTGTCTCAACTCTGATATTCACTGTGACACATTTTCACATTGCTTAGGAGCTTCCTTTTTCTGCAGTAAGAGAAAAGTAATAAAAATACAGTGAGAAACAGAAGTTTGGCTGTAACTGTACAGATCTGAGAACTATGGTAGACAAGATTTGTAGGTGGGGGTTGTGACTCAATTGGACTCTGTGGTATCAATGGAAAATGTAGCTAAATTTTTAGTCCCACAATAATTCCCCTGTGATTTATGTGTTCTTTTTATATTTATGTACTCAGCACATTAGCATGTCAACACTTGGAAAATAATATTGCTCATGTTACATTAGCTTTGGAAAGTTGTCATGTCGTGGAAAAGTCAGTTTGTCTAAAGCAGTCCTGTGCTGAGTGGTCCAAAGAGTTTGAAAACATGAGAAAATTATATTGGTTTCTAATATTCCAGCTGATCCTGAGTGTTTTAAGCAATGAAACGTCACCCTAATGCTGCTTTTAGACTTGTCCATATTTGTGGGTGTAGTCAGACTTGGTGTATGTCTGGTCCCATTCAGGATCCAGTGAGGCTCCCTGGGTGATTTGTGGCTTGGCTTCGTGTGGAGGTTTTGCACTGATATAAACAGGGTTTAGTTGTGTTCAGTGCTCCCAAACACTGTGGTAGCAGAGAGCTCTGCTGACTGTCACCCCCTTATTGAAAAGAGCTGGGAACAAGGCAGCTGGGGTGAGGAAAAAGGTGCTTGGGATGAATTCCCTGACTGTCTGACTCATGGAGCTTGGAGTTCAGCCTCAGGGCACATCCAAGGGGAGTTTATGCTCGGGGCCAGGTCTGCCAGCACTGCTACGTGCAGCACTGCTGACCTCACTGGAAGCTCTTGCACAAAGGAGTCTCTAATGGCCTGGGAGTTGGTGGCTCAAGGACCCGTGTGCATGTTCTGTGCTCTGGCTGTGTTCCAGTGAATGTGCTGCAGATCTACACCCTGATCCTGCTGTGCAGATTCCATAGGAACACACATGCTCTTGAATGCAGCACGTTCAACCTTAATTTATGCGAATTTTATAAGCCAACTTTATGTAGCAGTTGTAATAAACATGTTTTACAAAAACATAAGAGAGCATATTTAGAGGTTTGCTGGTTTGTTTTGGGCTTTTTAAAAATGATTCCTGCAGATGTTACTGTTTTGAGACAGTTCCTTAATAGAAAGAGAAGAAGGAATGACATAGGAGTGTTCAGTAAAGACAACACCCTCTGAAGCTGAAAGTATTAGCAGTACACGAGTCCTTAAATGACAACAGTATTTAAAGGTGGGAAAAAAAGTTAAATTTGTGCATTTCCCTTTCCTAAAGATCTGATATGGATCTAAATAGAAAAATAATTTTCAAATATTTCCTGTGGAGTTATAATGAAGCAAAGAATGTGATCAAAGCAAAACTGAAAATACAGGCTGCTTCTGATGCTCAGTCCATATCTCCACATTCAGATGATCGGACAGAACCTGTCAAAGACTCAGTTTTAATTACCTGCTTCTGATCACAGCCTGTGAAAACAGGGAACTGAAAGTGATGTGTAGTGTGACCCTGTACACTGGTATTCAAGTTCTTAACCTCCGTGACCATGGAAATTTCTCTCTTCTGTCCTGAAGTCTGCTCTTCTGTCCCTCTCACTGCCTGTCAGGGACACCATTGGGGACAGCAGAGTGAACAACCAGCTCTGCACATGGCACAGGGAGGGAGCCAGGGGGTAGGGAAAAAATACCCAAAGGAAATCTGATCTCAGGGTGGGACCTCGAGGCATCTGTGGCATCAGGGAGTGAGTGGAGTCATGGTGTGTGTTCAGCACAGGGGGAAGAGCCCAAAAGCTCCAGCGAGGCTGCTCTGCTCAGCCTGGAAACCAGAGAGTTGTCACAGATGGGCTTCTCTGAGCTGCTTTGCTGTGGAGAAACTTTTTGCATTCCAGGACACAGGATCACCTCCTACCTGTGCCAGAATCCTGATGATGATGAAACTGGCAGCACTGAAAAATATGTCTTGTATAACTCCTATGCAGCTACTTAACAATTTTTTAAATTATTATTTTTTATTTTAAAGAAAGGGTCACCTTAAACTTGGTGAACTTTTGCAGCCTGAACAGGGGGACCATGTGGAGAGCAATGTCTCTGGGGATGTACTTTTCAGTGAGTAAGTTCACTTGAGGCAGGAGTCTCAGGTAGATTTGATTGCATTTACAAATACAAAATCTGTCAACAGTAAAGACACCTTCACTGTTTAATCTTCCACTAGAGGGGAAAAAAAAGAAAATCAAAATACTTTTTTCTTTCCCAGAATAGCTATCTGGCAGAAAACTTGAAAAATGTGAATCCCCTTTCTTGATACCAAGTCACTTTGTTGATGAACAGTGCTCCCAGCAAAAACTGGGAACGATACCAGACAAAGGATGCCCAGCATCATTATCTGCATTATATATCAATAGTTGTGCTTCCTTGCTTATGAAGTGTATAACCTTGTGTGTCCTTAAAGTGTAAAAACAAAACACCCACCACCCTAAGGACACCTGGGACTGCACTTCTAAGAAGCCAAGAGAAAGAAAAAGATTTTATTAAAATATTATGAATTATTGTTAACATATATTTACATAATTTAATTCATCTCAGGAAACACCTAAAAGAATGAAATTTTATACATGTATGGTCATGAAGCCATTCTTTAATGTCATCATTTTCTTCTACAACCCATCAGTACAGTGGATCCATATTCGAGGGGATTTACTTATTTTATCTAGTAACAATGGGGCTGTTATCCCTTAGATGGGATACTCTCCTGGCTGTCTTAGCCTAATCCTGAACTAGAGAGACAGTGTCTCTTAAAGATCCTGTTTTTTTTGAGTGAACAGTCCAAAATGCTACAGCTTTTGGGCTAAACAAACTGGGTCAATGGTGTTACTTGAAAATTATTGCTGTTAGTAACTGACATTTAAGGCTTTGATATTTCTGTAACATGCTTTTCTTCTTTTCTTGGGAGTGCTTAATTTGTAATTAATTTTATTAGGTTAAATGTCATTAGGAAAGAAAATTCAAGCATCTTTAGGCTTCTTGTATATAGAAGCAATTTCTGTTAAAGACCTTGTCTTTCAAATCTGTTCCTCTTTTAGTCTAAGACAGTTTTGTAGTATTTTTGCAATTAATGGTTACCAATTCAATAAGGACTTCTGGCATTCTTGGTCAATTGTTCAGACAATCATAGTTTTAAATAGAAAACTGCTAAGGATCTGATTATATGGATGGAAGTGAAAGGGGAAACAATGCTGAGGAAAGCAATCTGGTGTTAATAGTCTCTGCTAGAAAAACGAACTTATTGCAGAACTCATTATTAGAAGTAAAACCTTAGTGAATGCTGGGGCATTCAGAAGACAGACAGACACCATTAGGGACACCAGCCTTGTGTGTGCTGTGTACGAGTCATAAGGCTTCTGGGAAAATGTCTGTATTTAATCACAGAATAATCTTACTTGCAAAACCATGTGTATAAACAAAATCTTCTGGTTTATACCAAAAATAGGGCTAATTGTGTGGCTGCCAAACAAATCTGCTTGACAGCGTGTCCATTAAAAGGGCATTATGCTGGTGAGGGAATTCACTGAGGGATCCTGGAAATTGTTTGTCAGGAAGCTGAGCACTGTTGGGGTGACCAGATGCCTGTGAATCACAGGTGCATTATTTCCATTCCTTGTGGTTTTAATCTCTGCATTTTGAAATCCAGGAACTCCTGCATCTCCTGACCATTTCTGCGGTTTTGCCATCTCTATTTCTCCCTCTGTCAGCAGTTGGCTACCAGACAAGCTTTAGATGAATAGCATTCACCTTACTTCAGAGTTGTTTTATGATGCTGGTTAGATGAAATAGTTCCAGCAGATACTCTCAATAAGCAAAGGCCTGTACTCTCTGCAGTTCATTGAACCCATATGGATGAGAACAGCTGCAGAGATGGGTTTGCTACCTGAGGCCAATGTTTGTGTTGCCAACCGCGACTCCAGCTTGCTGACCCTTGTATAATTCATTGCAGTTGAGGAAATGTTGCTCACACTATTCCACTTTGTGATGAATGGCATTACTTAAAACTGATAGTCTTGTAAAGCAGTGGTGACTTCCCATGTCTGACAGATGTGAACAAAGAATACAGTCAATAAATATTGCTATGTTCTAAAGGAAGATTCACGGCTCACAGTTGAGGGGGAGGAATTTCAGTGCAAAGAGAAAACAGGTGGAAAAGAAGCTGGTATAAAATTACAATTTAGAGGTTATACTTAAGGATGGATCTTTGTGGGGATTCGTGCATTGCAGGTCTCTGAATCATCCAGGTGTGGTGTTGCAGGCACATATTTCAATCTAGCATCATGGAACAGTTACTGCTTCACTGACCCTCTTTCAGGAACCAGGCAAATCATTTCAGTGACCTTGCTGAGCTTAGACTTCCATGGAATTTGCCCAGAAAAGGGAAGGATGCCTCAGGAAGGCCATATCTGGCTAATAACATTTTCTACTTAGTACTATTGCTTTCGGGAATGTTTTTCATCCAGATGTTTCCTGGTGCATTTTTATTGACTTTTTTTTCTTTTTTTTTTTTTTAACTGAGGTTGAGTATTTTCTTGTTCATGTAAAAGAGCACCTGACCTCCTAACCAGTGTCTCTGAACTCCGTGGGAAATCCTTGTAGGCTTTGCTGTTGGCCTCTGCAGGCAGCAGCCCTAGGTTCTGATGAGACAGAGATTAGAGGCAGCTGATTGTATGGGTGGCAAGAAGAACAAAAAGGCAGATTCTTTGAAAGGGCAGGAATATCCATGGGTAGCCATTAAGAAAAGAGGAACTGAGAAGAGAGACACACACGTGTTTTAGCAGGTTTCTGTGAGAGACTTGGGCAGAAGTTATAAAGGTCTGAGAGATGAGAATGGAGACTGGGAAGGTGGAGTTAGGCAGATCTCTGAGTGGTTTGGAGATACCACAAGGGGAACAGGGTGTGGGTTTCAATAAGGAACAAACTGAGGTGAGTGGTGGAAATGGTGAGAAGGGAACAGATTCCTTTAATGTGAACCCTTCTTTCACAGAGCTGGTGCTCCTACGCTTTTAAGGTATATGAGCAAAAATAACATCACTGATCGTATTCAGTAAGAATATACAGGGCACAAAATCACCTGGTATTTGCCCACATTCATTTTGTGATGGGTGTGCAATTGTTTCAGAGTCTTCTGCCTAATTTCTTGCCACTTCATGGAGTATGAAGATAAATAAGGTAGTGTTTCTATAGAATGTCATGGACTGCCCAATTCAAAGTCCTTCTGAAGTTGAGGTATGGATTAATATTTGTTTTCTAATATTTTGTGGTGTTAATGGTGCATCAGCTGCAATACTGTGGATATTTCCCTAGAAATATTTAATTATCATTAGACTGTAACATTTATTCATGAGGGAAAATAATTTTTCTCCAAGGCTCCAATTCAAAAACTACAAAAATCTTTGCTAAAAGGCTGTTAAGAAGGTGCCTGAAGTCCATGGAGTTAAATAAGAAGAGAAATTTAAGTATCTGTACAGGTAATGGCTGAAATAAGACAAAACCCAGTTAATAATCTACAGTTCTTCATCTTCAGTCACTAAAGTTTGCTACAGCACAGAGATCAGACCATAGAAGTGTGTGCAATAATGTTAAAAATGAGTGATGCTCATCTTCCATGCAATAGAAGGAAAGGCAAAGGCCTCTCACCCAGAGGTGAGCAGCACAGCAGTGTGACCCTCTGCACCCAGTTGTGAGGCTGTGCTGTTCCCCAGCCCTGGGTAGGCCAGCAGGGATGCTCCTCTAGGTCCGGCTCTAATTGAAGCACCTCTGACAAAGTAGATGCGTGCACAGAAGGTGTGTTTGCAGTTAGGCTGAGAAAAGGATTTTTGCTTTGCTTTGTTGTCACTAATGTTACATCTACTGAAATCAAAGCTTCAGCACTGAAATGCAGTCATAGTGATTTCTTCAATTCTCTCATTTTCTTTACAAGGTGGTGTGTAGTCACAAGGGGCTGAAATAGAGATGTCAAGGCAGCTTTTCTGGGCTTAACTTTTCAATTAAGCTGCTTTAAAAGATTTCCCAATTAAAATGCAAGTAAATAAGCCACAATAAAAAGTAAAATAATGTGAAACTAAATTTATATTCATTTAGACAGTAGCAATTCCTTTGAATGTGTTGTATAGATCTGCACACCTCAAGTTTTCAGACTAGCAAAACAATGGTTGTCTTTTATATTCCATGTGAACCGGCCAACACAGTAGGAGGAGAAACTTTATTATTATTACTGTCTTGGGGTTTCACAGTTGTTTGTGGTAAAGGAACACAGAGCTGAGGATTCCTGACCTGACCTGAAGGTGCTGTGCAGAGGTGTTCTCCAAGGATACCCAGCTAGCAGTGTTGTGCCTCTGGATTGTCTTGCCTGTGTCACCACTTTGAGTGACTTCCCCAGGGTGACTTTTTAATTTTTCTGTTTTCTGGTACTGGCAGCCTATCTGGAATTCCTGCACAATAAACCTGGGAGCAATCTGGAAATCTTGGTCATTTTCCAGAGCATTCAGTGGGCGTGGGGCTGAGCAGAACTTCACCTGCCTTTGGTACCCTCACTAAGAGAGTGTAATTGAAACACAGCAAACCCTTCCTCCTGCGGGCACTGAGCCCAAAGAAGGGAGGGAAGGCAGAGGTGACAAAGAGGAGTGAGTGGGAGAGTGAGAATGCTGACACCAGGAGTTTCTCTGTTATCTCCCTCCCTCTCCCCAACAAGCCGAGGCCCCGCTGCCTTATTGCGGCCGGGCTAAGGGGGCGGCGGGTGCCACAAGTGCCCGCCTTGAGGAGGGAGTGGCGTTTGCTCCCGGCCTGGTGGCTCAGGGCTACATTCTGTTGCAGCAGCGGCTGCTGCAGCTCCTTTGGTGGTGTTGGGAGCTCCGGGATTTCCAGCGAGCTGCCAAACTGTCTTTGCAGAGCCGGCAAGAAAGGGGAAGCCATCGTGCTCCTCTTTATCTCCCTGCCAAAACTGAATGGGATTTCATGAGACAAAGGAAGGGCACTTCACCACCTGCCGGGCTGCTTATCAAAGGCCTTCTACACACAATGGAGGTGTGAGAACTTCTCAAAAGTGAGGCCACAGATGTCCTCTAAAACTGAAAGTATTTAGCAATCGAGGTAGAAAATCCATTTACCGGATTCCCTGGAAATATGCACTTGAGGGTATATAAATGCATATACAGGTGTGGACGAGTGTCTCTGTACCTAGATATAATGTCCACAGATCGACTGATGTAACATCAAAGGGCACAGCCCCTCACCATGCTTATCTAGACAGAAGCAACAGCAGAAATGGATGTGAAAACCAGACCAACATAATGCCTTTAAGATGACTGAAAAATCTTGTCTTTATATCTTGCATTTTGCACTTCACTTCCTCTGTCTGTTTTGTCTTTTGTCATTTTGTCATGTCTCTATTCAGATGCTGAAGTCCTTAGGGAAGGCTGCATTTTCATGGCAGTGTGACACAGTGCACTTTTGCAAGTTTATGACTACTATAAGAGATAAATATTCAGTGCAATGGCATTTGCATGATTGAAGCTTCTGTTACCAGTGATACCCAAACAGAAAGAATTCCTTGGATCCTGGATGTGCTTTCACAAGTCTTAGAAATGCACCCACAGAACCTGTGGGGAGGACCTTACTCTTCCCTTAGAAAATCAGCAGGGACCCTTCAGGGACACACCTCTGTTTCTGTGTATATAGACTTGACACCACAGCTGAGTCATATTTTACAAATGTCTCTGCATTTGACTTCTTTCATGTATTGAAGTGCATTTAAAGTGTAGTATTCATAATTTGGGAACTGCATTCAGTAACGTGGTTCCAGTGGTTATTCTTGGCATGTGATGCTGAAACGAAGGAGATCAAGTGCAGACAGTGATTTTACTTCATAATAACAGATAAAGACTAATTGATTTCTATGTTGCAAAGCAATACAGTTGCACAGTTCTGTGTAACAAAACATGACCTGGGACAGTGTATCTGGAGCACTGTATCTAACACCAAGTAAAGGCAGGAATCTGTCAGTAGCCATAAGAAACTATTTTCATTTGCAAATATAAAATCATACCTGACACCTAGCAGAGGTTTCGCTGTGGCTGTAGCTGAGCAAAGGAATGTCTTTTAATATAAAATAATAAAACTTTATTTGAAGTGCAGTCTTTTTGAGTAGACCAATAAAATTACTTATCTTGCTGTCAATGCTGATAGAATATCTATGAAAATGGCTGTGGATCACTGAGTGTCACTTATAACCATTCTTAGATCACTATTCAGTGGCTTTTAGGATTTGTTTTTTGGTGAATCTTAAAAACAGTAGGAAGAGAAACAGTCCCTACAGACAATTGCTAGATCATCTGGTATTCCTGGGATGGAAACAACTTTCAGTGTTACTGATAATTTCTGGCCTTGTTGATTATTTGTTGAAATGGCAATTTTTTGTCATAACCTTTCTAATATTTTGGCTTTTTCCACAGACAAAAGAAAAAAAATTTAGTTTTTTTTTTTTTGGCAGAGGAGCTGCCAAAGTAGCCTGAGAGCAGCTGGTGGAATATTATCCTTGACATTAGGTAAACCAGGCACATGGCCACATTCCTGATGTAGGCTTCAGTCAAGAGTTAAGGACAAGATTCAAGTGGAAGCTCTGAGAATGAAATGTCCTAATCATTAAATAATTCTCAGATGGAGCTACCAAAGAAAAGTGAGGGAAGCTATCAGTGTTTTGCCCCTAGTTAGTGTTAGTGTTATGCTCTGTTTAGGGATGCCAGGAGCATCCTATGGCGTAAGTCTCAGCCCAGGTTTAGAATTTCATGAGAGTGGAGTGGTGCAGTGCAGTGAGCAGGGAAGGGCACCTGTTGGGAGCTGTGTGGCACCAGCATGGCCCTCAGGGAGTGGGATCCCTCCCACCTAAAAAGCAGAGTTGCCTCTGCAAAACAATAAACAAAAAAATGCCTTGTTCCAACCTGTGTTCTGTTTCACGAGTTGAGAAGGCTGTACCCGAGGTGGGAAGGGGAGTTCCCAATCTGTGTCTATTTGTCATTAAAATGTAGGAACGGCCTCATACAGGGGCAAAAGGATGGAATCATTGTGGTTTAAACAGTAGCTAATAGCTGAGAATAATCCAAGCAAGTGAGGTTAGGGGAAAGGTATTGATTTTGTGTCATACAAATGTAGGTAGAACATCTAAGCATTAAATAATGTTCCCAGGGCACTTCTCAGTCTGACTGGCTGAAAGAGGAGAGCACAACTTATTTAATGATCTGTAGAACACAGCGTCCTTGAGGTCAATAATGTGTACTTAACCTTTAGGTTTTCCATGTTGTCTGCTTGTCCAGTTGGTTTATGAAGTGTATGCTAACATGGCTGGGGATTTAAGGCAGTGATAACTTGATCTCTCAAACATTCACTGCTGTTGCATGTGGATGCTGGACAAATCCATTGTGAATTCTGCTGAGCTTTCCCTGGCACTGCCTGCAGCGACTGCTGCTGCTCAGTCACAGCCTTGTGTTCTGAATGCAAGTCAATAGTGTTTATAATGTGAACGCTAAGATTGCTATCTTAACCCAGTTTTACTTTGCCTCCAAAATTTAAAATGAAAATAACCTCTTCTAGCCTTCAGCTTTTATCAAGATTCCTGTGCTTATTTGGTGGCACAAATAGTGATTAATTAATTTTAAAGAGGAAATCTCATAAGAAATAAAGGCAGAACTTCAGTTGGCAGCAAGCATACCTCATTTAAAAGAGAGTAAATATTTTTACAAAGTGGTCCTTATTAGACACTAAAATCTAATGCCACAATTTTGTAGAGTTTTACTTCTCTGGGAAAGCTTTAGATCATTCTTACAGGACAGCCACAGTTAAAATATTGAGCTGGTAGTCAACAGGCTGCGAGTTCTCTTTCCAGCTCTGCAAGAAGGTTCTGTGTGTGTGGCAGAAACTCAGTCTGTGATTCAGCAGAGCACTTAAGCAGCTGACAGTCACCTCCATTTGCATAGACCTGCTGTTTTTGGGAAATGCCAGAGTTCTTGGCTAGCTTAGGGCTCATAAGTGACATGGAACTACAACTTGCACATGTGCATTTGCTTCTGAAGTAAACTAAAGATTATAATTTTGTATTTCCAACAAGATGTCTTATCTTCCCAGCTCTAAATGGTGGGGCAGAACAGGAAGTAATGACAATGTTATCGAAATTCATCCTGATATCTAAAATATTCTATACAAGTATTGTGTTCCCCTCATTTCTTAATTGGAGCATTGTGTCCCTGGATTGCTTTCTGAAAGGTTTGGATCAAAGTAATTAAAATGTTAAGGGTATTTCAGAACATAGATCAAATTAATATGATCTCATTTTTCTATTAATTTTGCTTTAAATTTTCCTTCTATTAATTTTCTTCATATTTGTGAGTCATCTAATTTTCCTATTAATTTTCCTTCTATTAATTTTCTTCTTATTTGTGAGTCATCTAATATTTATGTTTATTAGTAACTGACTATTAGATATTTTTTCAAACAAAATTTGCAGTGCAATCTGAGTGTTTGATAACTTGCTGGAAATGAGTTTATGATCCTATGAAAACTTTTGCCTGAAGCAATGACTGTTTCCATATGAGTAGTTCTATCAATTTATTCTTGTATAGAAACATATGAAGGATAGAATCTACAAAGTTATATTGAATGTACACAATGCCGAGTCTTTCAGGGGGATTTCTCTCATGGGAAGACAATACTTTCCCTCAGTGACCTTTCCCCCTGTTACTGTACAATTAAATGAGAAAGTAAATAATGTTATTATTTCTGAGCATGGACACAGTGCACACAGTAACAAATCGGATTCAAAGAATAGCTGATGAGGGGATTTGTGGAGATCCTTGATGCAAAGTTTTAAGTGCAGTACAACCAGATACCTACTCTAAATTGGCTGCCACTGTAATTAAAAGTATAAATGTTTCAAGCTGAATACATCCTATTAGTAAGATTTTAGGAAACAAAAATTTAATTTATTCACATTCGATATGGTCTGTAAATGCCACCATTATATGCTTTCCTCTGGCCTTTGATTAGCTATGGATTAATAAAACTTTTATACCTTCTTTGTCAGCCTCATTTTGAACTCTGTTTTTGCATACTGCTACTATTAAATAAATGAATTAGTGTCCAGAAATGTGTCATGCATATTACCTAGCAGCAGGAAGCATAATACAGTGGTCAGCTCCCCAGGAGCATTATAAATCCTAACACGCTCGGTAACCTGCTCATGTGGACCTATTAAAAGCTTGATGATTTAGTGAAGTAGTATTTGTGCTTAACAATGGAATTTTAGTTAATTCAAAACAAAGTAAATCATTTCCAATTACAGTATTTGAATATTCACAGTAGCTACACAAGGATGTGCAATGCTGCCAAGAAAAAAAAAGGCATTATAAAGGTTGACTGGAGTTTAGTGTTTCGAGTGGTTGTGGTACCTCAGCATCAAATGAACACCACGGTTTGTAAAACATATTTATTTGACATAGCTGCTTCACTGGAGAGACTATGAAGCTATAGTTTAGAATGGGCAAAACTTCCCAGAGACTGTGAAGACTTCAGTGACCAAAAAGGCTCCTGAAGGTGAGGCAGCAGCAGGAACAGCAGAGCCACCCAGCCGAGGGAGCGTTCAAATGGAGCAGGGTTGTCAGCAGAGGTTTGGGATCAATTCAGTGGCACCTTTTTTAGCTGTGCCTACACACATCTCAGCAGGGCCTGCAGGGATCTAAAGCTGCAGCTCTTGGGGAAGTGGGTGAGAGCATCTGCCAAAATTATCCTGGGACTGTGTTGCAGGAAGATGAGGGGTTAAGGGAAGGGTCAAATGCCATGAAATGTCTTTGCAGCTTCTGTCACATGGAGCCAATGTGCTGTGCATGTGTGTGCAGACACACAGATGTGTGGAAGATTAGGCTGTTCCTTTTGAAGACAGGTCAATGTTTTCCAAATCTGTGTTTTCAACCCAGGTTTAGAGTTGTGGCTATGCCTTAAAATGCTGATATGGTTCAAGAAAGGCACTAGTTTATGTTTATGAAAACATAATTTCTTAAAGCAAGTAGAATACAGCCAAATAAACATCATATGAAAGTGTAGAACTGTATGAAGAGGACTTATTAACTCTTTCTCTGCTCAGCTGACTTGCACTGTATAGTGTACAGAGAAGGTGGGGGAATAGGTGAAGTGCCAACCTCCAGGCAGATTTTTTATCTTCATTCATTCTCATTACTTTTAAGAAATTTATTCTGACAACATTTTCCTTTATGGGTGACATTTGCTATCTTCAGGTATATAAACCTGTTGCTGTTAATTTGGATTGCATTTTTCCTACAGGTGTCTCTCTGACTCTTGCAATTTTCAGGCCTCGATTACATTAATAATCTTAAAAATACCAGTATTTGCTCCTTGTGGCTTATTGGTCTCAGCATAATGACTTCTGTTTGAAGATGATGGCAGTCATGTGGTATCACCTACTTATTAAAAAGTCCTGAGGGGAGAGGCTCGGGAATAGATTCTATGCGTTCTATGAAGTCTGAAATACAAAGTATCACCCAATATCCTCAGAAGTTTTCTTAGTTAATTTCGGCTGTTACAGTACGGGATACAGCCAGGTGCTGCAGGGCAAATTAACAATCCTAGAGCTGCAGAAACAGACCCGTGGAAGATGATGCATGATTTAGAGGGATACATTTGGACAATAAAACATGACTATAGGGATCTTATAGATTATAAAAACTGAGGCGACGATCACTCGTTTAAAAACCTGTTTATATGCCATGGAAAAGTTCTGTGCAGGTTCCTGCTGCCTTGTCTCAAAGGTAGGGACTGCCACCTGATGCTCAGGGTGCTCAAGCGGCTGCTGATTGTATTTGCAGGTAATTGTCAGCATTTGTGAAAATTGCTGTGGGGGTGTGACCTTACAGGCATTCAGAAGAGTGAGGTGGTCTTAATTAGCATTCAAAACCATAAGGAAAGGGAGAAACAGGGTAACCAGTGCCGTCATGGTGAGGGGAAATCTCTCTTGTGACTCCAACAAGAATTGCTTACTGTGTGTAGCTCTATTTTTCTTTTTTAAGGGTTATATTTATGGACCAGGCTTAATCAGTTCTTAGCATTCATGATCCGTAACATAAGTTGATGTGAATATTAAAATTCAAGTAAGTTTTAAAGCTTCTATTGAGACTTGTTTGCTCCTTCAAAACAGGAAATTACCTGGCCCAAAACCTGCTGAAGATTATGCACGATGCTTTGAAGGAATATGTATGATCCTTTTTCATTTTAATGAAACTTTACTAACATATGGTTGAAGGAAACACAAATAGGTTCACACTGGCCAAATGCATTAAATCAAATATAGCAAGTGTGCTCATTATCTATTCATTGTTGTTTCAGCGTTCCTCTTGATTGCCTAAGATATCTTACAAATTTTCTAATATGCCCCATCGGTTGTGGCAAAACATTAATAACACAGATAAATAAGAATGCAGAATGTATTTCAATCCCTTAATTTCTTCCTCTTGTGAGAGCGAAGTTAAAAGAACTTGCTACACAAATAAAATCAAGTAAATTGCAGTTTAGTAAAAATACGGTTGATATGGTCAGGATTTTAGAGCCCAAGTTCAGTGATAAAGTTCAATGACAAAGGCTATTAGGGTTTCTAATTACTAAAGCAACAACTTTGTCTCTACATAGTACATGTTATTAAGCCAATATTAAGTTTGCTCTACTAAACCGATTTTTTAGAGAATATTTGATGACAGGGCTTTGCACTAGCAGTGTTTATTCTGGACTATATATCTTGCATATGCAAACCTTTCCATAGAAAGCATAAAACTGAGAGTGGGAATCTGGTCTAAACATTATCTCATATATTCTGGCAACTTTGACAGAACTGTGGAGATCCTCCCAAAATGCCAGTGCAGAGATCCCACCCTGGTGATTGTGGGGATAGGACTCTGCAATGAAATAGATTCCCATCCTCTAAACTTTTAGAAGTGTTTTTTTATAAGTATGCAAAAGCTAAAATGTTTTTAAAGTCCCATAAGCTAATAAAGCTGTCCTACCTGCAGGGTTCTTTGATATCAGATCACTGTACACTCTGAAGTTCTTGTCCAGCCCATTCATCAAACAGCTCTGGGAGCACCTTCTCAAAAAAAAAGGAAATGTGCTGGATCTTCAGCAGGAATTTGCTTCAGAAATTCTGGAAATTTCCCAGAGTTCATAGTCATATGACATCTTTCAACAGGATATGAAGGGACAAATTGGAGTTTATTTGTAAAACTAGTTAATGAGTTGTTTATATATGTCAACAAAGCTATTAAGCTTTAATTCTGCTTTGGATTTGGTTACCCAGTGATGCACATTTCTACACCCACTTGTGTAGAATTTGTGTGTTTTTTATCTCTGACTTGTGTTTCAGAAAATGGGAGCTGTCCACACTTTGAGTTTGTTTAAACCTACTTTTCACAGAATATATAGACATTTTTTTTTCTCTTCTGCATACCTTCTGTCTGCCTAGGTATGTCTTTGTGCATGTGGATGAGCAGTTTGTTCCCAGTAGTACAAGGAACATCTGTAAAAAGGACATATTTCACTGACAGCAGCAGCGTGCCAGGAATATGCCCCAACTCCTGCTCTCAAGGACACAGGTTTGTGCCATAGCTCAGACACAGTGTGCAGGACAGGAAAATGTAACTTTAATGCACATTTACAAGATCCCTGCTCTCTCTCCAGTGTGGTGTAATGAGTACCCCATGTGCAGTTTGTATCACTGTTAAAGCAGCGCTGGTGGAAACACCAAAATAAATGAACACGTTAAAATATTGTAATCTGTCCCACAGGGTACTGTTCTTCAAGGGCTTGGTGATTAGAGGTTTTGTTTTCATGCAGCAAATGTTACTTATTCACAGAGAAGTCCTGCAGAGAGACTGAGGGACTTACACAGGCTGTGTTTGCTCAGGAGATGGGGCTGGGCAGGTCTCTCCATGAGGAGACCCATCACTGAGGAGGTTTGGGAACCTCTTCAGGTTTTGTACCATGGCTCTGCTTTTGATCACATGCATAAATAGGTGTTCTGCAGAGTGGCTGACTTAATTCGGTCAATTCAATTGATAATTAGAACTGACAAATATGAGATCAATGCAAATCATGAAGATAAAAACACCTGGGACTGTGAACCCCCTCAGTGGTAACCACACATGTACAAACCAGAATTCAGTCTAAACCAATTTCTTGGTTTAGAACTTGTGGGTTTCCAGTGCTTTTCCAGGGTGGAACGTGGGCTGAGCAGTGATGCAGGCTGGCTTCTGCTCCTGTCCAGAACTGGATGAATGCTTTTCTAAAGTTTGAAGGACTCCAATGAGATGCTCTTGGATTTGTTGTTGCTGGTTTTTTCCCCACTAAGTGGCTAATCAAAGAAACAGAAAGTTAAATACTTCAAAGAAAACATTTGATGTGAAATTGCAGGTATTTTGTAAGAGAGAAATTCAAATTGCAATGAACAGATATTTGTTTTCACTGTTGAATTTTTTTCCTTAAATATATTTTTTGTCAGGTGCATTCCATTTTCTACAGCAACAAGACCTGAAAAAAAATGGTAATTGGGTTTTTGTATGATTTTTCTTTCCTTCTTCCCTCTTTCCTTTTCCTCCTCTGAAAGTGCAATGTCTCTGCAGTTAGGAAAATGGACTGCTGTCAGGAGATAATTTATCAGACAGTGGAGGTGTTCTGGTTTGAAAGCAAAACCAGTGAGAGACTCCAAGTCAGAATTACAATTTATTGGGAAAAGGGAAAAGACAAAAATACATGCAATGACACAAAAGGAAGACCACTGACAAAGTCAGAATAGAACCTGACACCCCTCTGGCCAGCGTGCTGGTAACAGTCCAAATTGGAGTGGCTGCAGTCCTCTCAGAATGGCAGATGTAGTTGTTATGTCTTCTCAGAAACCTGTGGAAAGGCTGCCTCTCTGTCTAGAAATCCTCGGATTTATCCAGGTGGGAATGCCTGGCTCCTCCCCTGGGGCGGAGCATCTCACAATGGGCTGAAGTTATTCTGAGTCACGAGGTGTGTCCTTAATCACCTGTTAATCAGAACTGGCTCCTGAGTCACGGTGAGACATTGATGGGCCTAATAACAGGAGATAAAGAAAACTGCCCAGAGGCAACTGCTACTGGATGGTAATAGGAAACATCTTGGTGCTTCAATCTTGGACAGGAGGAAATCCTGAAGTGTTTGAGGATAGTGGTTACATTTCTTCAATTTCAAAATATTTTGAAAGGTTTCAGGGGAAAAGGGAGTGGTGGAAATGGGAGAAAAATTAATTGTATACATACTTTTATGTTTAGGCACAAGATTGAGATGAGAGATGTGGTGAAGCTTGCTACAAAAAAGGGGAAGGTTTTAAATAAATAGAATAGAGAATTAATTTAAAACAAACTGGAATATAAATACAGTTTTATAGGGAAAAATAATCTGAGAACTTTTTGATGATTTGTCCATAGAGTCATATTTTTCAATAGGATTTTTTATTTTCCCCTTTTTGGTAATAGATTGATGCAATCTCTTTTTGAGTTAGGAATGAACACTATTTACATTTACTGTTTGAACTGACGTTCACAAAGTCTGAATGACTTGATGGTGATGTCAGAGGCAGCCCAGCAGAGCTAAGAACAGATCCCTTATCTACATCCTGGATTTGTATTCCTTGGGAAGAAATCTTTCATGGTCACAGCTGGTAAATCCCAGTCACTCCCTTTCTCTGCATGGCTAGGGTGGAAGGCTGGGCTGTGTGTGGCAGTGACACACCAAGCTGGGTGGCAGTGACACACAGCACTGGGTGACAGCATTTGTCACCTCCCAGGGACGTGCCAACCTGCCTGTCCTGAGCATCTGAGCTTGCTTTGAGCAAATGCTCTGCAGCCTCTGGGGTGACCCTACGGAGCTTCATGTGTATGGGGTGAGTTTGTGTGTCTGTCAGGAAATACACAGCGATTCTCAGAGGGATCAGCTGGACTTTTAGGATTTTCAGCAGCTGATGGAGCTGTGCTAGAATGCCAAATCTTTGGTTCCAGAGCTATTTCAAATTTTGTTCAATTTCTAATTTCAGGGCATTATTTTTGTTTAGACATTCCTTCTGCCTGGTGTGTTGGCTGATTGGCCTGCTTCTTGTACTCTTGTGCCTTCTTAAGTGTTTGGAAATGTTTGTTTAGGACTAACTGCAGCTTTCCTTCTATATAAATTTTCCTTTGGTTTAGCTTATTAATAAATGCCTTTTATTACCTTTTGAAACCGAAGAGTTAAAAAGGAAAATTTTCTCTCTTAACCTACAGAAAGTAAGAACACTGTTCTAGTGTCGATTGCTGGAGTGTAAAAATCCTAAGTCAGGAATAAAATTCTGAGACAATGTCCTCAGTTTTATCATTAATATAAAATCACATAATCTATTAAAAGTGTAAATTTGTGTCTTGCAGACTTAAAACTGCTGGTTACGGGAACAAAAATCGTGTGTGTTGGTTTTTATTATTAACTCTAGCTTTGAATTAGAATTCCCTACATTACAGCTTGGAGCTAAACTCTGTTTACAAAACAGTATTTACACTTGACTAATTTTGCAGATCAAACTAATTAAATCAATTAAACTGGTGATTAACCAAATGAAGGCTGATTGCAAAAATTAGTGGGTTTATTTTGGAGGACTGGAAGTAAGCTAATTACTGCAGTGATTACTTGAACCTGGAGTACTCTAAATGTGGTATAAATTGAAACCTCATAGTGAATTAGACTGGGAATTCATTACAGTTTAAAGCACTGTTAGTACTATTCAGGCTGCTACTCCTGTGTGAAAATTTCACTCAGTATTTTGTGTACTGATAAACAATCATTTAGTCTGTGTCCTTTAAAATAACACCAAGCAATTTCACACAGTATTTTTTTCTTGAAGCTGAGTCACAAGACTGTTTTTATGAAAATGAAGTTACTAAAACTGTCAATCATATTCCTGCACTGTGCATGATGGGAAATGTAGTCCAACCAAGTCTCCCTCCATCATGATGAAAGCAAATGTTCTATTTTGGCTTCACATTGTTGCCACAGCATTTTTGGGGTTGGTGTCTTACCCTGTGTTTGCCACCTCCAGCTGTTGGCTTGGTGCACAGAAGAAATGGGGGTTGGGTTCTCTTTCCCTGCTCATCACTTAATTGTTGGTACAGCACAAAATGATCTGTACTAATCCTAATTTGTTGCATTTCACGCTCATACTTGGGAATGTGGTGCTGTAGAAGGATTTTAGAAAATGAAAACATCTGTGAGATTACTTGCTCATTTTGTTTGCCAATGCAAGCTATTCCCTGTAGGATACTTCCCAGGCTATTTCATTCCTCCTTGCTTTGCCAATTAACAATGGAATATAAATGTCTACTAAAAATGACCTATATTATAGAGTTCCTTCAAGCACCTCTCCTTGCAAGGGGGTTAATGAAATTGCACAGAATTAAAATAGAAAGACCTCAAAGAACTGAAATATTTTGTAGTTTGTGCTTATTGCCTATTATACTTATGACTATTGTAAACATGCTTTGTTTTAAGCTTGTTTTGTAGGATCTTTCATTACATCCCTCATCCAGGGAGGGGTTCAGTTTCAGTCCTCATTGCTCCAGTGAATCCAGACACTTGAGAGTTATGCTGCATAAGAGGCTTTTATTCTGCATGTTTTTGTGGGTTTGGATTTTTTTCTCATGCACATGAACACAGGTCCCACTTGTTTAAAAACAAATTTTTGTAGACCAAAATGCAGATGTCACTCCTTCATTTTGTTGTCCTCTAAGCTATGTCCCACTCCATATGGAGCCATATGTAGGCCTTTTGCAGTATTCTCTTTAGAAACTGTTTGCTGGGGATAAGGAAATAACTACTTGCAACAAAAAAAAAAAGTATTAAAAGTAGAACCTGTACTTTTACAGTCCTCTGTAGCTGCTTAATTGGGAATTGTTCATTTTACTGCTGACCTTTCTGGGTGCCTTTTATCGAGGGGAACTTCAGACATAAAGAGAAGTATCTAAATCTAAAGATGTTAGAAAAGGTAGAAGGTACAATGAAGCTATTTTGCTGGGCAAGTAATCTGAACTGAGATTACTTATGGGACTGGCTGAGGAGAAGTTGGTGACCAGCCAAGGGATGAGACAGGAAACTTGGTGAGCCATTGCAAAGGCTCAGCATGAGCCAGTAATGGAAGGCAGCAGTGGGAAGGATTTTGGCTATTCTTGAGCAGATGTGAAGTGTAAGAGCTGCAGCTGTTGCCCCCTGTGTGCACAGAGCAGCAGAGGAGGCTCCCCCATGGGAAGGCAGGGCCTGGCTCTGCCAGGGGCGCAGAGCTGCGTGAGACAGAGAGCAGCGAGGGGTGGGAGCCCCTCAGGAGAGAGCTGCCGCCAAGGGGGGGAGCGCTGTGGGCTCTAAGGCTGCTGCTCTGTGAAGACTGAAGCTGAGCTGTGCTCACACGTGTGTAGGAGCTCTTAGCACAGGGAAAGAACATCACACGGCAGGGAAGGGAAGGGAATGGCCCGGAGGCAGTGGGCAGGCGGCTCCAGCCTTCCTGCTGGGGGCACAGGGAACGCGGGGGCTCTCCTGCTCTCCTCAAGGGTTGGAAAGCACCTGGCAGCAAAAGTTCTGAAAGGACTTGGGGAGGTGGGCTTTTCACTATGACATATTGCTTTAGGGTTTTATCTGAGTGTGTCCAAGTAAACTATCTAAAAAACAGATGTAGGAATACCAAGATGATCCATATCACTATATATAGACAGTTTAAAAAGAAAATTACATTCCCTTCTTGGGCAGATTTCTCCTCCTAGAAATCACGTTCTCTAAAAACAGATATGCAAGTTTGTATGTGAAAGTCACATGAAAAATAAGCCAAATTTTTTTTTCTTTTTTAGCAAATATATAATTTTCCATAACTGCCATTGCAAGCTACAGATTTTCTTTCTTGGAAAGAGGAGCTTTATTTATTTGTATTGGAATTAAAATATAAAAATGCAGATTACTAGCTGAATGCTTTAAGGGAAGAAGCCATATGCAAGGACATGCCAATGCTTGATTGATCACTGTACCAAAATAAAGCACTTTATCATACTCTGTGCTCATCAAAAATTCCTTATAAAGTTCTCTAAAGCAAAGCAATCTAAATGGTAGTTTGTTTTATAAACTAAGTCAATGTAACTTGCCATTATTTGAATAGATTAATGTAACTATCCACTTTTTGTTTTTTGATGCAGTTTTTTAGAAGTTAAATTCTGCAGTATCAATCTGAAGCAAGTTTACAAGTCTTGGGGAAGTTAGACTGCAATAAGTTTGCCCCACAATGTCGATTTTCACCTATTCTCCATTATTTAATGCCAGAGCAGAAAGTGACTCTCTTTCTGGGAGCTTCAAATGGTTATTATTCATTTATATTGTGTTACCACCTGGAGTGCTCATCTAGGTTGTATATATTGTGGGATTTCCACAAGAGCTTAGGAGACAAGTATGTGAAAAGAGAGGAAACTGAAGGAAAGCATTCATTAACCAACACGACAAAGGTCTATGAAGTAGCTCCAGTAACCCTGTCTAGAGAAAAATTGTTTAAGAAAGAGGGGTGTGCAGTCTAAATAAATCCATAATGTAAAAAATGCATTATTTTTCTCAAGGAGATAGCAATATTATTCAAAACATGCTAAAGTGGGCAGGATATCCCAGGAGTAATTGTGAATTATTAGGTCATAGGGACCTCATTGCAAACTATTTGCAAAACTTAATTGGTGTAATAAATAAAATATGCATGCAAATTAGACTACATTCTGAATTAAAGGAATCTGTTATCCAGCATTGCAAAGATTCATCCTAATTTAATAGGTTTTTTATACAGTTTGAGATGGCCATGTTTCATATTTGTCCTGAAAAAACTAGATGGTATTTAACTAAGCCTGAACCAGCCAACTAGTGGCATCTGATAAATGTCAGTGTGTAATGCAGGGTATCACTGGCAGGGTGACACTGGACTCCAGTGTGAATGTGACAGTATCTTATTTAATTTAGTGCACAGAACAAAGTGGCTAAGCAAGGTGACAAAATTAACAGTCCTATTTGCTTTATTCTGTTGAAAAAGACTCCTTCAGTACTGAAGCTAAAAATACTAGTAGCTTTGAAAGTTCTGTTTGAAACTCTGTTATTTATTGATTTATTTTCTATTCATATTAGAATTCTAGTAGTGGAAAGAAGAGAGCCAATGAGTGTAGCTGATTTCATTACCCTAGATATAAAATAGGGAGTCTGTAGTCATGGTAGTCATGTAATGACTTATCCTAAAGCAAAATCTGAAAGAATCAAAGTGAAGAATCTCTTAGAATAAATATAATAGACAGATATGAAGAAGCAGTTAACATTCTCTGTCTAATATCATTGCTAGGCTCAATAACACTGTCTTGTCATCAACCCCAAATCAAGTATTGCATCTGCTTTTTTAAAGCAGTTGATTGAATGAATACAAATGTCTTGCTGTTGTCACTTGGGATAGCACTTCATACATCCCATTTTCTAGCCTCTAATTATTCCATTTGTAGACATGAATGCCATTTAGATGTAAGCTAATTCAGCATGGTAACTCAATTAGATTTGTACTGACTAGGATTTATGAAACATCAATGGATTCTTGGTGAGACCAATGGGACTACCAGTTATTTATCCCTAAGTCTTACTGATACTGCCTCTCAGGAGCTCAATTAAACACGCCAGTGATGAGAATATTTTGTAACAGTAGTCTTTCACAATTAGTCTAAGATTTTTGTAAAGCATACCACATGTAAGGCAGGGCATCATGTATTATGCAATACAAAGTTCTCATCTGACTAGTTCATGATGTCGAAGGGTAAAAGAAAAGAAATTCCCATCATTGTGTTGATGTTGTAATTATAGAAACAAAACTTGAGTTGAGTTCATAGAAAATATGATGAAAATTCTGCTTTGCCGATTGGAAAAGTAAAACTCAAACTATATTTATAAAAGAGTATCTGCATCTTGCAGGCTACAAACGGATTTCTCTACTAATGTTCATCCCCCTGAAAACTGTGAGTTCCTTGTGTGGGTTTAGAGCTCTCATTGCACTTGAGCCTGGGATCATTTCTTTGTTCCAGTTTTGAGAAATAAATTCCATGCTGGGAATGCTCACTGAAATTGTGGATCTTAAACAAGGGGAAGACACTGCATGAGTAAATCTGTGTTTATTGTCATTAGATGTTTAAACCATTAGATCTTAACAATAAAATACTGTGGAATTAGTGGTTAGTAGAAACTGAATTATCATTATCAGACAGTATCAGAGTCTGCAGTGAGCAAAGAGAGTGTTGGAGAGTGTTATTTTATTCTTCTGGCAGAAGAGGTGTTTGGGACACACTCTGCTTTCCCCACTGTTCTGTAGAGTGGGAAAGTGAACTGCTCCAAGACTGGGATTTTATGTCAGCATGTGGGATGAGTGGGCAGTGGCATCTGAAATTGGGGGTTAAAAGTCTTGGCAGCTTTGCATGGAGGGATGGACTGCAGTTCTTGTAAATGCAGACTGAAAAACTTGACCAGCCAGTTGTGCTGCACAGCCATGGACACCAGCAGGCTAAAGGCAGGTTTGTGCTGACTGGTGTCGTGGCTTAGCCCCAGCAGACAGCCTGGTACCCACAGCCACTGCACTCCCAGTAAGGTGGGGGTGTCAACTGGAAGGACAAAAGTGAGAGAATTTGTGGGTTGAGGTCAAGATAATTGAATAGATAAAGCAAAAGCTGCCCAAGCAAGCAACACAAAGAATCCATTCAGCACCTGTTATCAGGCACATGTTCACATATTCCAGAGAAGCAGGGTGTCCTCTTGTAACTCTTACTTGGGAACACAGGTGAAATCACTCTGGAAGTCCCCCCTGCCTCCTTCTTTGCCCCAGTTTTGCTGCTGAGTATGATGTACATCATAGAACATCTCTCCAGTCCCCTGGGGTCAGCTGTCCTGGCTCAGTGTCCCCTCCCAGGCTCTTGCCCACCCCCAGACTCCTCACTGCAGGGCAGAGTGAGAAATGGAGAAAGCCTGGACACTGTGTGAGCTCTGCACAGAAGTAGCTAAAACATCTGTGTGATATCAGCACTGCTTGGTGACAAATCCAAAGCACAGCACTGCACAGCTGCTGTGAAGCAAATTAACTCTATTCCAGACAAAATCAGTCCAGCTGGGATTTGGGGATATGGCTGGTGCTGTCTGGCATTGTTAGAGTCCCTTTGCTTTGCCTCTTGTTTATGCTGGGAAGTGGGATGGAGGGAATGCCTGGCACTGTTGCTGCCTAACTTAGAAATACTCTCCTACTTGACTCCCACCTAAAAGCAGAGCAGTGCTAACTTCAAATCTATATTAAAGCCTCTGTACTACCTCTATTGAATGCACTCAACTTTTGCTAAATAGTGCAGGAAAACCAGCACGGGAATTTTTGCCTAAATATTTTCTTTCTAGTAGATAAATTGCATATTCTTCCTACAGATTAGACATTGACTAATCAATGTGCATTGATATGGCCCAAGTGTCCCCAAAATAATCTGTGTGTCTTCAAACACTAAGCCACTGGGCAGCATGCTGGTGGGGTATAAGCTTTTGCAGGTGTAATGTTAAGGGTAATGAAGCAATATTTAGGCATTACAGTATACAGCACATGAGGAATGGATAGGTCACACTAAGCTATTAACTATGACATCATATTGTATTCTATGTGCTGAAATGCTGCTTCACTTCTTCAGACTATTTTGTCCATATGACAAATTTGAGTTTGTATATTCCTAAAAGAGCTGTGCACAGATTTTCAAGTATGGTTGCTCCCTCACATCCTATTCTGCTTTTGATGGTACTACCAAAATTGAGAATTTATAGAAGGAAAATGTATTAGAGGACACTCGGATTCAAGTTGATTTCCTGTGCCAGGCACTCAGGCTCCCTGACTTGGAGCTGTGCTCCCACATTGGTCAGACTGCTGTAACTGTTAATGGCTTGGAAGGTGGCTGAGGCCACTTTCCTCTAGGAAATATTGACACCCTGCAGGACTGAATGTTAATATGCCAGCTTATCTGACATGGTGGCTGCTGAAAAATGAATGTATAAAAAACTTATTTTACATGGAATTACTTCATGGTTTTTGAAGGGGCCAATTGCTGAAGTGGCATTGTATAGATACTGATTTTCTGTACCATTTGCCATTTCTTTAATCAGATTTACAATAACTTGATTATCCTACTCTGCAGTTCATACTGCTAACACTCCACTTGTGCTCCTCAGTGCTAGTAGGATTCCATATTTTCTACTTTTTCTGAAAGCTATACAGATTTGTGCTTAAAACCAGCTGGTTAGAGAGTGTCTTTCAATTTAAAAACCATCCTGCTACTCAAATATTTTCAGCCTATCTATCATTCTGAATTGTTGTTTAAAAGTAATACAATAGAATTCACTTCACTTGCCAAATAGTTTACAGAGGATCCTATCTGCTGTCTTAATTCTTGTTGTTGCTTTCGCATAGGATCAGGCCATTATCTTCTCACACAGGGAGAACTCATCATGGCTCCACCTAAGAACTAATTCGTTACTACATTAATAATAGATTTCAATTACAGTAATTTTTGTGCAAAATAAAGTATTACTAATCTTAGTACAGGGTAGTAAAAATTTTCTAGTAAATGTTTGGTGTGTCGGAAGATATTTTTGTGGAAATGATTTTTTTCCACAAACTATGCTGTTTTTAATGGCAGTATGCTTGGGAGAAGAGAGCTCTAATTAAAAACCAAAAAAACATTGTCAAAATTGAATATTTGCGCCTTATTTTAAAATACTTCTTTTCATATGAATAGAATTAGTTGGAGAACAAAGAGTCAGTTGAAACACACTTTAAGCTAAATGTATTTCAAAAATATCCCAAGAATATTTGAAAACATGCATATTTTGAGTGGAGAGGGAAGTGCTGGCGAGTCTCCACAAAATCACCTCAGTGACTTTTTTGTTGGCAAACTCAGCAGAGAGGCTGGGCTCAGGCCTGGGAGCTGAGCTGTGGTGCACAGACCAGCTCTGCATTTACGGGTGCATCTCGTGCCTGTGCAGCAATGCTTTCTGTCCCAGGCAGCACGGAGCCACTGCAGCCCACAGCAGTGCAAGAGGGGAACTGCTTGGAATTTTGCTTTGTCTTCACTTCAAAAGGTTCACTTTCTGAGGTGAACAGCACAAAAGGAAGAGAGGAACAGAGACAGCAAGGAATCCTTGGCCCTCTTTGTGTCCTGTTCACAAGGAAGCTTTTGCTTCCTAGCCTTTCCTCAGTCCCTTCCTTTGATTCCAACTCACTCCTCATCCTTTTCACTTCCATGTCTAATGGGAGGCATCTACATTCTTCTATTCAGCACCTATAATTTTATCTTCTTAGGGAGCTGAAGGCCTCATTTAAACACTGTAAATCCTCTGAATCCCCAAAACTGACCTCAAGGTTCTGATAGTAGTTATTTAGTCATACTGATGGATTTGTAGTTGTAGTGCACAGGCACACCCACAACCACAGCTTTTGCATAAAACTGAACTCATTCTAGAATCAGGAGTGGGATAGCAAAAGAAGACATGTAGCTTGTCTCTTTCTTAAATCTGGATCAGTCCTACAGTACAGAAGTAATTCCTGACTGATTTTTGTCTACACTGCTTTTAAACCTAGATAATTAAGATGCACAACATATTCCAGTGCTAATGCTAATATTTAATTTTCCTGCTGAAGTACATGACTAGTTTTTCTTATTACCAATCATCATGGATGTGGGGGAAAATAATTTCCTTAGTATCAGCCTTTTTCTCTCTCCTGTGAGAAACCTCTTCTACGGGACAAACAGAACCCCAGTTGTTTCAGTTTTCCCCAATGGGATCTGCTTGCTCTAATGTTATGTTGTATCTGGTTGTCTTCCTCTGGGTTTATTTCCATTTAGTCTACATGTTTTTTATCTGGTGAGATTACTTTGAATTCTGTTCCTTGAGAGCACTCACAGTCTTTCCCACCTTGCGGTAGATTTATAGGCATGCTGTCTTTTCATCTAAGTCAGTAGTGAAAGTATGGATTGATACTAATGCAGGAGGGAAGCATGGCGAGCCCAACCCCACAGTGGAGTTTGACACTAGAAAAACAGGAATTTCTCTCAAGGGTGATTTTCTACCTGTTTTAGAGTTCACTCTTGTCCTGGTTTTGGCTCAAAGAGAGTGAATTTTTTTCTTAGTAGCTGCTGCAGTGCTGTGCTTTGGATTCAGTACAAGAGTAATGTTGATAACACACTGATGTTTTAGTTCTTGCTGAGTAATGTCTACACGAAACCAAGGACTTCGCAGTGCCTCATGCTCAGCCAGTGAGCAGGTACACAGCATGGTGGGTGGGGTGTGCAGCTGGAAGAGCTGACCTGAATGGGCCAAAGGGATGCTCCGAGGTGTGGAATGTCACACACAAACTGGGGAGAGTCAACTGGGGAGTGCTGATTGCTGCTCAGAGACAGGCTGGGTGTCAGTCAGTGGGTGGTGAGCAATTGTTCTGTACATCAGCTCCTCCTCTTGGGTTTTATTTCTATCTAGCCCTCCCTTTTGTTATGATTATTATGATTTAGTTAGTAAACCATTCTAATCTCAACCCATGAAGTTTGCCTTTCCTTTTGGCTCCCTCTCCCACAGGGTGGTTATTCTCTTGCAGAAGGATGTTAGATTTGTGAAAGCAATCGCATCAAGTTTTACACACAGCATGTGTGTGTAAAAAATGTAAAACTGCTGGTGATGTTCAGAGAAGCACAGCTGGAGTTGTGCTTTTCTGACTGCTACCATCAAATCCTAGTTCAGAATCCACAGAATTCCATTGAGATGGCTCAGGATGAGCCTTGTATCTTTGGTACTCAGACTGGGGCTTTGACCCGAGGACTCTTCAGATGCTTTTTGTCCTGTGTACCAGATCCTGCACTCTCAGGAGCACAGGTAGCAATGAAGTCATGCTGCTTGTAGAGACTAGGAATGGGGAGAGAGGCCCAGTAAGAATTCTCCTCAGCTGCTGCATAAAGTGACACCAAATTACCTGAAAAAGTTTCTTCAATTGCTATTTCCCCTACAAGCCGGGCCCACCCTCATATTGCAGCACTCCAGCAGTTTCGGGTGATTGTTGCTCCAATGAGGTGTTTCATGCCTGGAATTATTTCTTTGAGGGAAGAAATAGAGATCAGGACCAGGAACAGATGGTTGATAATGACATCTTAATTCTAGAGAGAATGAAAGTGCTATTTCATTATGGAGTGGTATATTTAAATTGCCTTCAGGTGTTAGTTTAAGAGAGTAGAGGAAGAAAGAAAAGTTAAAAAGATTTTTAAGATTTAGTAAAAGGGATAGATTGGTACAAATCAGAGCTAGTAATAATGCCCTACAAACCTGTCAGATTGTAGTAATGTGACAAGTGCTTGCTAAAGGGAATCATTGCCCCATGTATGGTGATGGACTTGTTTCACTTTGATGAATCAACTGGTTTGAATTATTAGAAAAATGAAATGTTTGCCCTGGTTCAGAATTTCCAAATGCCCCTTCAGGATAAAAGGACATGCTTTATGTCTTTTTAATAATTTGAGAATCTATTTTACGCTATGCAAAATACTCTCTCTTTAAAGCACTAACATACACTTTAAAACAAATTCATAATCCAACTGAGTTTGGTGTCTAATAAGCTTCATTTAAGGGATTTCTTTCCTCCTGCTAAACTTTCCTACAAACTGGACTTCTTTTAGTAAACATGTAATCCTAAAGGAGTATTATGACACTTTCAGTAAGCAGAATCCTGGCTGATAGATATTTTGACATAAATTAGGATTAATCATTCTAATTCCTATGGGAATTTATGGTATCTGTATATGAGAGATTGGAAAACTATCAATTCAAGACCTGTGTGATAGAAAAGCCACACACCAACATCTTTCTTTCTGTGAAAGATGTCATTGAAGGGCTGTTATTCTGTTATATATGTCATCCAACATGTGTGAAAGATCAATAGAGATCCATACACAAACACTTTCGATCTGTTTGTATGCATTTGAGGAAAAGCTCTCATAGATTTCTTAAAAATACACAAATTAATATTGCTTACTTTTCAGCAGGGGTAAATTAGGGTCTTTGAGACCTTCTTAGAACAGTCTGGAGTTAAATAATATGCATGTTTTTCATTTTACTATGATGAATGCAAAGCTATTAAACAACCTTTTAAAGAGTTGGTGTAATTATCTGTAAACAGTAATGTTACAAAAAAAGGTCAAGTTGTCCTGCCATTAGAAGTTTATGGATATAAACTGGATTTATGTTGCCATAAAATGGGCACCGACTAACTAGATTAATTCTACACAACTAAACCAACTGTAGTAATATTTAGAAACAATAAAGTGATACCAATTAAAGCAATTTTATTTTTTGTGTCATATTGATTAATGGTGCACTAAAATTAACCAAAGACCTTAAAATCAGAATGGTTGCAGGAGGCATCCACATCTCAGCATTATTACCAACAAGAAGAAGCAGTTAAGGGAGATGGCCCTGCAATAGTATGAATATTTAATTAATAATTAGTCATGTAATTTCTCCTCAGGAATTATTATCCCTCAAACTGGTTTGTGAATTTAATTATTAGCAGCCTTTTTGTTTCCATGTCCCCTCATTACTGTCAGGATTGATGTAACATAAACTTCATTAAAAATTAAAGCAAGAGTCTTAATTACAAGGCTACCCTGACTGAAGTCAGAATTAGCCAAGTCAGTGATGTGCAAATGAGTGCATTATTTAAGAAACATGCTGGAAGTAGTTATGCTAATGTGGAAGGTTCACAGTAGCAGACCTTTTCACTTGCAGTTGCATATTCATTAAATGCACTATGCAAATTTAATGTAGCAGCCTTAGTAATGCGTTGTTAATTTATTCAGATTTATTGAGTAGGACTTAAAAAAATGTACAAATTTAATTACTCTATCTGCTAGAATGATATTAGGAGAAATAGTGGAGGTTTAAAATGTGTTGATCTGGATTACTGCAGTTTGATGGAGGATGTAGTATCAAAGGACACAATTTTGATAACTAGGCTTGAAAGAATATTTGATTTACTTATAGAATGATCTAAGAAATCACTAAAATTGCACATGCTACTTCCCAATAGGAAAGTAAAAAAAAAGTCTCAGCTGTATTAACTTAAGAGCTAAAGCAGTGCTGAGTCCACAGTCTAATGGATGTAATGATCCTACTGAGACCAGTAAAGGTTATGTATGGAGATCTATGGGAAGCAAAGTGTCTTTGTGGAAAGTTCACCGGTTGTTACGTGTTCCTTGGCGATGCTGCTGCTCATCAAGTTTAACAACAGGAATCCTGTCACTTTGCAACATTACTGGGAGCACACGGTCATTTGTTAGCACTGGCTGATATGAAGATTAAAATTCTGTTTTTCTTTTTACTTTACAGTCTGCAGAAAAACCCAGCACAAAGACTGCAAATTTACCGTTTTGGAATAATTCTCTCCTGGTACATTTTTTCCCTACATATGGGAAAAAACCCTATATGATTGCATTGTAGTATTCACTTTGAAACCGATCCAAAATTACTTGGTCTCTTGTGGAAAGACACATGCCAGCAAGTATGACCCTGTTACCACTGAAGAACAGAAAAGCTGAGCTAGAATAATTTGTTTCCAAATGTCTTTGATTCTCCCTCATGTAACAGTTGCCATATTTTTATTTCCCACCTGATGTGTAGTCTCAGAAAAGTAATTGCTGCAAGTGTGTCTTGTGCTTTTTCAGTAATCGACTTCATAGCTGGGTATCTGTAAAAGTTCAGACAATGTTCAGATACTTGTAAGAGCTAAAGCCTGGGCTGCTTATCTGGGCAATAAGAGTAGAAAGGACTCCCTCCTGCCAAGTGTGATAAATACTTGCACATTCTCTGTGCTGTGGGGTTGCCTGCTTGCTCACTACTGGATTGTTGAGACATCCAGGATGTGTCAGGCCACTGGCTTGACACTATGAATAAGTGACTTCTGTTCCCTTGCAAAGGTCTGATCCTGCTCCCCTGTAAGGAAGCAGTGAACACTCCACCTGTTTATCTCATTGTTAAAACTGGCTGCAGGTACCTGAGTCTTCAGGTTAAAGTGCTAGTGCTGGGCACAGCCAGGTCTGCATTATGAATTAAGCCTTTGTGTAAAGCTTATCTGAGAAGTTCTTCTGCTCTTGCCTCTTGTTCCTGCTATGGTGAGGCTGCTGTCTTGCCTGTCCTCTGAACAACACTGCAGAAATTAACTTGACTGTTCACTTTTAAATCATTAAAAAACTAACTGCCATTTGAAATAATGACAGCAATATAAATAATCTGATGTACATTCTTAAGTCTGCATGGATTTGTTTCACAAAACCAACCCAATCCCTAACACCTTCCTCATCTTTTCACTTTCCCTGTGCTTTACTGGTCTAGGCCAGTGAGTTCTTTTCAGCCAAACCTGATCCAGCTGAGTAATGCTCTGTTGCTGGGATATGAGCTGGCACCACAGGTTTGACATTGAAGTCACCGTGTAAGGGAGACAAGGGACTATGCTTTCTGTCACACTGCCACCCTCAGTGCATGCCATAGTGCAGCCTGAGACGACAGTTGCCACTGGCACAAGGCATGGAAACAAGTGGTTGGACATGTCAGGAGGGTCCTTTTTTGGTGACTCTCCTGTTGAACATGGAATGTACCTACAGCTTCTCTGCCTATGTCTTAGGTTCCTTTCACTGCTAAATATTATAATTTAGATTCCCTGACCATGTTTCTTAATCCATTCTGGAATCCATCCTGGTTTTGCCAGCTGACTTGAGGAATCTGGAGAAATCTGTCAATCTCCTTCTCTCTGCTCTCTTCATAAACAATTGGATCTGTTAGATTGGGGTAAAAAGCTGACTGTCTGACATATCAATTTTGATTTTCCCTCCATGCAGCAAACTGCTTTCAGATGAACTCTTTTGCTGCAGGAAGTAGTAATCTTATGACTGCTACACAAAAAGGATGTATAGAAATGTACTTCCCTCCTCTGCTGTCAGGCCTCTCCCCTGGACCACACAAGGCAGATTGTAGCACTGTAGGTTGGTTCCTCTGGTAGATCATTGAGGCATTGCCTGGATGTGTGTACACACAGCCCAGGCTTTCTGGAAGTGTTCTGAGGAAAACTTATCCTCTTTGTCCAAACAAGGATCTATGCAATATCCTACACGTTGCAGGAGTGTTGTTTGAAAGGCATTCATGGTGTTGATAAGCCTTTCAACGTGTGGCCTCTGTAAGTCAGAATAATTAAGAGGTGTGGGTATGCTGCACCATAGAGAGATTCTCATTTCACACACATTGTACTAGAAATTACTCTCTCAGTAAATTCACATTCACTCTTCTTTTACATGATTATCTAGCCATTGGAAATTTCTTTTTTCTGTTGAAAGCATAGGCTGCCTAACTTGAAATAGTTTGATTGCAGTGAAGTCTTAGAGCTGTGCCTTCATTGTGTGGGTGGGGAGATTAAATATATGCAGTGTATTCTTGGAATAGTTGAATGATTAGGCACTTACATCTGTTTAATTAAACAATGAGCTTCAAACTCTGTTTAATTAAGGCCTAGCTCATTTCAGTTGTGGTCTCATGCTGGGAATTTTAACACTTCTGTAATTCAAATCCAAGGCTATAATAGAAACAGGCTGGTCTCCTTTCAATCCTTAATAGCCAGTGGTGCACAGCACAAGCAAAGAGATGATCTGCAGGTGAACAGCGTAAGAATTTAGGTGTTATTGGGAAGAAGGTGTGTTTAAGGTAAGAATTGGGTCAATGTGAAATCCTATCTGTTGGGTGATGTGGGAAGTGAAGACTAACAAATATCGTCCATCAACAGAGTATATTATAGCCTGGCTTTACCACTGGAAAGTCTTGATTCCTTAATATTATTGCCTTAGTCTCTTAAGAACTTCACCCACAAGGCTGAGAAAAAATAGGATTTGAGACACAGAGGCTGGAGCTATGATTTGAGAACCTTGCTGTATCCCATTTAGCAGAATTCACAAACAAATTTGGGGCTGATCTGGTTTCCCGTGCTTTGGGATTGCCTGCCAGGCAGTGGACTTTCCTTTCTCTGTCTCAATTATGAATTTGAGACACAAACCTCCTTGTGTAGGGAAACTCAAACCAGTGTTAATCAACAGGGAAAGAAGCAGCAGCTGAACAGAGTGTAGTGTAGTGTTCTTTCAGTACTGAGCTGGGAAAAGGAAAGAAGAAATTTCTATGGAAATATAGGAAGTGTTACAGATCTGTTGAAAGGAATTCAGAAAAGCAATTCTTGTGATCAGACTAACAGGTCTAAGTATTCAGTTCAGGTTGTTTGGGAACTCCAGCTTCCTTGTGACTTGTTACCTTGACTGTCCCTGAGGAAGAAGCACAAAGAGATGCTGCTGCAGTGAGTAAATGTGACTGTTTCCACTTTAATTAGCATGAGCCTGTGCTGGAATATTTGGGGAAATGGGATTAACTTTCAAACAAACATGGAGCTTGCTCATCTTGTGTTTATCTTGCACATGTATGAAGTCCTGGTGAACCCAAAACCTGACCATCTTCCCCAAGCACCATATGAATAACACCTCAATTGCATCATGCTTAGTATTTACTCTAGTCTGTGACTGGTGAGAAGGGAGGAACCCCTAAAAAAGTAAAGCAAGTCTCAACTTGGACACTCAGGGTTTCCAAGCTAAACAAGAAAGAGAGATCATTAAGTGCCTGCATGTGCTGTTTCCCAGCAGCTGCAACACACCTTGTGCAATGCCAGTCCATTCCCCATCTGGCAGTGAGGAGGCTTGTGGCAGTGCTTGGTATTTCTGCCTCCAGGAAAAGACAGGATTTTGATGGATGCTTTTTCACAAATGTGCCAAGGTTTAGGCTTACTGAACTTGAATTTTGAAATAAACAGTCACTTTGCAAGCAGCTATTTTTTTACTAAGATAAAATACTATTATTTTTAAAAAACATTTACATAATGAGCAATTTCATATGCATAGGTTTAATTTTGGTAAGTTGGTCTGTGTATGTATATATAATCAAATAGTACCTTTGGAGAATACCAATCATTCATCTCAAATGAGAGTTGTAAGAATAAAACCAGCAAGAATTTTGGCTGAGATGGTCTAACACAGTAGGTGAAGTATTGCTCTGAGTGGGTTTCTTCTGGATCTACCTACTGTTTCTTCAGTCTGTCTCTGTTGGTGTGTGGTACCTGCTAACAGAGACAAGGTATAAGGTTATGTAGCCTTTTGCAGTGACACTCTGTGCATTTTGTTTGCTGCTGTAGGAGCAGCAATTCAGGTGGTGCACATGTGTAACCTGCCCCCCATGCAGTGACAGCCATTGCCAGACTGTCCCTATTGCTTTCCAAAGGTAATACGCAGAAAACTGCAGTAATTGGGTGTGACAGCAGCATTATTTTACTGAACCTTAAAAGAAAAAGGGATGTGGCTTTCTTGTTCAACAACCCTGTGTTTCAGTTTCTTGCTGTAACTTTAAAAGCACTGAGTTAGTCTGGACCCTGGGCAGTCAGAGCATCTGATGGCTGTATCCTTGGTGGGGATACTGTAGCCCAGTGAATAATAGCTCTGCTTCTGTGGGTCTTATTCTTTGTTGCAGATTAAATTGGTTTAATCAGCCTCATGTGTTTGGGCAGCCTCTCATCTTCCTGCTTCTCTCTGCTCCACATCCTCCACCTAGTACATTAACTGGAGGAAAAATTTATGATCTCATTAGTTTTGCATATTGGTTCACCTAGGAGCTTAAAAATGTCACTCAACTTCATCCTGTTATGAAAGCATTTAATCCACTGAAGACTACTCAGGTGTTTCTGAGCCATCTGACTACTCAGACAGCCTGTCAAAGTTACATAAAAAACAGACTTTGTACAGGTACTTCTAATCACCAGGATCACTGCAGGTTCTAAGCTGGGCTTCTGGGGGGTGTTCTTGGCTGTGCCAAGGCTCACTCTGAGCACGTTCAGATGTGCTTCCCTGCAGATTGCCAAATTCCATGATAGTGGGCTGGCATGGGGATGAAGTGAGGAGGCTTCTCTCTCTGTTGGCTTAGGCCCTGCCTGTTCCAGTTCTTGTTCTTCTCTCTGTGTATTTTACAGCACTTTCTGCAAAGCATTGGCCATCCCTGCTTGCATTTTACCCAGGTCATCCTCTGAACTGCTGCCGCAGGGAGTTCTGGAAGGTGACTGAATCCTGGTACCCCTGGACCTTCTTGTGCAGCAGACCTTTGCTTTCCATGGCACAGAGGGAGAGCTGTTGCTGCTGGAGCTGTGGTTTCTTTGGAAAAATCTGTATTTCTGAATGATTTCAAGAGTTTGGTTGAATCTTCTGAGTCATCTTTTTATTATCTTGTACCAAATGTATCCTGAAAGAGGACTCTAAGGGCCTTGGTGCAGGAATCGGGTATAACTTCCATTCCACTGTCAGCCTTTTCCCTTCATGCCAACTTTGTATGTGAATTTTTAACTTGAGAGAAAGCTTTGTGTAGATGAAGAATAATTTCCTGATGCATTTCTTGACAGCACTAACAGGTTGGGGTATTCTGCGATAATGCTGCACCTTATGCTTCCTGCTGTTTGAAGCAATTATTTTTCATGTAAGTTGTGTTGGTCCTACTTGGGGATTTTTACAGGTGTCTTTGTATCCCATGGCAAAGATTTGAGGCCTGGTGCTACTTTTTCTATGTCATCGTCATAATTCCAACACAGATAAGCTATTTTGGGGGCCCCTTTTCTGTCAAGTCTTGGGAATTTACAGTCTGTCTCCCTTGCCCTCTTTGTCAGACACTAAGGCTCTCTTGCCTTAACTGAAGATGACTTGCCATATGGTAAAGTGGGTTTGTTCTCTATTGAATGTTTTTAATTGCAGTATGTTTACAAAGAGCTCTGTAAATACTTACATATCTGATGCAGCTAGAAATTAGTTTTAGGCTGGGTTTTCCTGGGACTATTCCAAATGATGCTGTTCAGAGAAGTTAAATTGCATTTGCTGTCATTCACTGCTTAATGACAGCATGCCCAGCATGGGGCTGGATGGCATTGTGCTTGCCATGCATCCATAAATAAGACCTCAAAAGGATTACTTCAAATGATATAGGTGAGCAAGCTCCCAGTGAGGTCTGGCAGGGATGCCTACTCTGCTAGCGCTAGTGAAATTACTTGTATGATTTAAAGCCAATGTAATTAATTTTAAACTCTGTTGATTGCAGTAGGATTTTACATTCATTTTTTTTAAGCTGTCTGAGTATGACTTCTACACATAAACAGAGTCTGTCAGAGCTTTTTCTAAAGGCTGCTTACTGCCTCCATGAAAAGTTTAATTTGAGGGAGAGATTATTTTCTGCTCTTGGGAAGCCCAAAATCAAGATTCAGACTTGCAGAAACAATGTTTACATAAAAGACCTCAGTCACTGTAATACTGATTTTCATCTAGAACTGGTGTGTAAAAGCCTTCTAGATAACTTAAATATCTACAGGTAAGTTACAGACATGACGTGTGTGTATGCCAAGTCAACACAAAGCACCCGAGTCAGGAATTGCAACACAAAGCAACCCCATGCAAGAAACTGTATAATGTGAAGTGCAAAGAATTCTTAGCTGGATGAAATCAGAGAATGGGCTAAATTTGTTGAAATACACATTGGGTTATTATACAGTTGTCAAAATATTTATTAATCATGTCTGAATTCTATTAAAACTTTTCCTAAATGTTCTTGGAGGGAAAACAGAAAATCTCAAGTTATCCAGGACAACTTAATCCCTGTAACAAGTAGAGAATATTCCACTTAAATTCCTGTTCAACAGACTAAGTTCCATTTTGACAGCCAAGTTGTTTCCATGTTGTTCAGCCCAGGTACAGGTATTTGGAATAATCTCTTTCAGAAGTATCATCTGCATGGAAGGAAAGCTTGTCCTCAGCTACATCCTGAAAATCATACCTGCATTCCTTCTTTGTCTTCACTGACCTGTTTTGAAATGCAAGTGAGACCAAATTCAGACTCTTGGGCAATCCTGTCCTTGGTTTTAGCTGGCCCTCAAGCTGTCCTAAACTTCTCCATGAATATTCTTTAGAGACTGCAGGCATGAGAAACACTGTGGGCCTGTTTTGTGTTTCCTGAAGCCTTTGGAGTGTCTATGCCCAGCAGCACCAAGGTAGTGGGAAGGGCTATCAACAACTGGATAAAAGCTCTGCTGGGAAAGGGTTCGGCCTGCAGCCACAAGTGTTGGAGTATATGTGAAAGTGTGTGAGGAACTTCCACTGCTGCTTTTGGAATCATTTTATGGTGCTTATTTTACATAAGTAGAACTAAAGTGCACTGGATCTCTGCAAACTGATTACAGGTCTTTGTTTGCAAATGGAATGTGTTCTCCCTATCTTCTTATTCTTGGACTTAGAATGTATCATATAAAAACAGGTAGTATTTAATGTAATGAAATCTTTAATTTTTGTGCCTCTGTAGCCTGGAGAGGTCAGAGCAATGATGAATGATTTCAAAAAGTGGATTTAGGATTTCATAGCTGCTGTAGGTACTGGGCATAAATGGCCTGGGTAAGGAAGCTGGGGCATGCAGGAGCACCCCTGGTGGGAGCACCGACATTAAATGTGACAGCATGGTAGCACCTCAGGAAATTCAGGAGGAAGAAGTTTGGAAGGAAGAATATTCAGAGCCAAATACGTTTCTGGTGTGAGTTACTTTAGCTGCCCTGGCAGGCTTGTGCAGTGGAGGCTGTGCTTGCACATTTGAGGATGTGTGCTTGCATCGCAAGAGAATTTCTTCTCCCAGGATATTGGACTCTGAAATTTAGAATCAAGGCTCTAAAGCACCTTGATTCTCCAGCATCCTTTAAGTTTTAAATGTCTGTCTTTTGGGTATGGTCTTAATAGACTAGGGCTTTAGGACCAGTTTCTCTGAGAAGCAGTTCTGTTCAAGAAGGGCCCTTGACACCATTCTGGCTTAATGCTAGACACATCTGCTGCTACTTGGGCAAAATTGACACTGTCTAGAGAGCAAAGCAATCACCTGCTGTAGCATTACAGAGCATTTACACTTGAGCCATGTTACCAGGCAGTAAATCTTGACCTTTAGGAGTTCAGAGATTAGATTTCTTTGCTGCAAGCGCTCAAGATCTTGTTAGGCATTTGTTGCTATTCAAAGCAGATTTCAGGGGTTACCTATGGGTTTAAATCATAGCCTCAATCATATTTGGAAGGTTCTTTTAAAGCTGAGATAGCTTCAAATAAAAACTAGGATTACTTTTACATTTATTGTTAGTAGTTGTCAAGAAGCAAACGTGGGGGGAGGAGGGGGTTGTGGAGGTGAAGATATTGCTCTAAGTTTCAGTGTATATTTCAATGTGAACAAAAATTTTTCAGTGTTTGGAGAGAAATGGATTCTTTTCAATGTGGACAAAGGGATGCACTAATTCCACTGGGATAATTAACTAAAAGTTGTATTCAAAATAGGACTGAACACAGACATAGCTTAAAAGAAACTATTCTGAAAATAGGAACCCCTCAGATAACCATTGATTAAAATAGACACAGTGTTAATAATTTGGTAATACTGAGGAATGCCTGAAAGCTTGTGCTTTATACTGTGTACAAACCAAGCACTGCAGAAGGGGAGTCAGGCAGATGCCAAAGAGCTCACTGAGTCCCCACTACTACAGGAATCCTTTGTTCCCATTGCAGAAAAGCACTGATGATCGGGTTTGTGTAGGTGCACACAGCAGTTTACCGGGACTCTCATCTCCTTTGACAGCAAGACAGAAGATCAAAACTCATAAGACAGCTTCTCTTTCTTTCTCCCATTTCCCCAAACCATTGCAGTGGGTCACCAATCCTTATTTCTCTCTTTTTTAATCCTGAGCTTATTTTTCCAAAAATAAGAAGAGTTACAGTCATGAAAGAAATCCAGTTTTCATCCAAAGTTTTTTAAAAATAATTTGTGAAATGTAAGTATAAACTCAGATATAAAATGGAAAGCTAATGACTGAAAAGCAATACAGTAAGAACCTGTTGTAACTGATAATAAGAGCATGTTCTGCATGTCACTGGAGTTTAAATGTGGTAATTCTGGAATGAATTCAGAAAAGAATCAGCCAGAAGAATAAGGGATTTTTGCCCTTTGCTCAGGCCAATGTTCCAGAGCTGGATCACACTCTAACCCTCTGGGCTTTGTATTAGAGAAGCATTGGAGATCACTTGGAGAGTACAGACAGGGAAACTTTTATTGAGAAAAGGAAGCACGATTAAAGTGATTAACTACCATGAAACAGTTCATTACAGAGTCCTTTAAAGTCCAAGTCTCCCAGCCCCCAGGGTTTCGCTTTCTTGCTTTTTTAAATCCTGTAAAGTAAAATAATGGTGATTTCTTTTTCCTGTAGAAAGGAAGGCAAAGCTTAACAAATGGGAGGAGCTCAGAAGGGGGCAGAACCTTTTGCCTTATTGCCCTTCGGAATCTATAATTGATATTGTAAAACTTCCCATTGAAACACAGTTTTCCAGGACTTCAGAGGCCAGAAACTTCATAGTTATTTTTCTAAGCCTCACAACTGCAAAGTGTAAGAATGTGTTTGAACTGATTGGACAGCCTTCAGCTGAGCAGCTCCACTGCTCTGTGCAGATGACAGACACCATCCTCACAAGTCCCAGGTCTTGTTCCCTGTTGTGTGATAACTAGGCATTGAAAACAACAGATGAAACCATAACTGGTTAGCTAAAGTTGTCTCAGTCTCTCTGGACACATTTGGTGCCTCACAAGGTATTAGAGTTTGGCCTTGCACAGCTGATTGTGCAGTTTTTGAAATCCTGACCAGCGGAAAGAGATTTTGGATTTAGTAGATAATGAAAAAGTTCTTGGTGAGTTCTGTAGGAGCATAAAGGCTTCTCTGATGATGCTGGCTCAGGTAGTTTAAGGCAACTGAGATGTCCTCAGTGCATCTCTGCCTCTGTTTTTCATGCTGGGGAAGATCTGAACTCCCCTGGTCTGTCTTTGTAAGACATTCTTTGCCCTGGTTCTACATCTGCCATTGTCACCTGTTGTGTGGTTCCACTGCTTTGAGAATCTAAGGATGTCAGAGTCTAGAGTATGTTTGCAATAAAGCAGTTAGGGCAGTGCCACTTCCATTTTTATGGATGGGAAATTGTGTTCTGTTTTCTGTGACTGGGTCCTCTGAGGAACTGGGGCAAAACACCACTCAATGTCTTTTGAATGTCTGGGTTTAAATGGGAATTGCATTGGCATTCTGATACAGAGAGGACAAGGAAAACAAACAAACAACCCCAGGTTCCTCACATCTTCAGCTGCAGTCCAGCCTGCCTTGGCATTCTAAGGGAGATCAGAAGAACTGGAGTATGTCAAGTGCTATTGTGTGTAAAAACACCAAAGGGCTTTGGTACAATGCTCCATGAAATGTTGACATACTATGTTGTATTTCTAAATTCTAAAATGTTTGCTGTTTATTTGAAACAGTATCCTTAATATAGGATATTATATTTTGATAAATAAAATACATAGAAACATAATCTAGTTGTGCCTGACTATACCAAACCTCTGTAGAAGTTTTTGTTTTGACTCGTTTCCCTCCCACTTCTTCCCTACAGAAGACTCACTGTTGGTGCTAGCGAATGCATGGTGTGCAGTGGTTGCTATGGTAATTATTTCTTGTAATGAGTTAGTGTTATAAATGGCTAGGATTTAATGAAGAGTTCCCTCAGGAAGATCCTGATCAGTTTGGTTATGCATCCCTGTGAGACATGCCAGGGTGCTGGGCATTCATCCACTGCAGCAGAACCGGGGGAGCGGTGGTGGTCCATCACTCCCAAAATCTCCCACGCTCTTCAGAAGCTAATTCTGTGGGAAACTCAAGTAAATGATGCAGGACTTACTAATAACTGGGCTGGCAATCTGCACAGGTCTGTTGCTCTGTACTGAGGGGGGCACTCAGAACAGCTTGTGCACAGTGCTGATTTACTGCAGGGGCCTAAGAAGATGTTGAGATTTACAAAAGCTGAAAGAATACTGCCTTCTGCTTAAAACAAGTAGTTTTTACTGTTCTGAAGGGTCCATGCACTGTGCAAAAGCAAGTGATAGCTTAATGTGGCAACTGCAAACCTCAAATCATATGTAAAATGTGAGGTTTTTTCCTAAAAAGATATATATATTTAGATCTTTATAGAGACTCATCAGATCATGTTTTTAAAGCAGGTGTCTTTCCGAATCTGAATCTTAATGTCTTAATTTCATTTTGAGACTGTGGAGAACTAGTTAACTGGTTCAGCAACCAGTAATATATTCCTTCCTGGAAATCCAGAGACTCAAATGAAGGCTACTACCAAATATGCTTGAAACCGGTGTCAGGTGGTCGTAATGCTCCATCACACAGGTAGAGGTTAAGGGACCAGTCATTTTATGAGACCACATGTGGGTCTTCCTGCAGTTTTGCAAAACAGAAAATGACTTAGTCTGCTTAGCAGAGGACATTCAGTTTGGTGTTTATTTTTTGAAAATAGTGTATGGAAAAACTGAGATTAAAAAGGGAGTCTAAAATGTCAAAATGGCTTTACTTGTATTTCCTTGGGGCAGTCTCTCTAAATGTACTTTGTAAGCCAAGATCAGTCCATAATAAAAGAACATATCCAAGCAGCTGCTTCTCTCTGAGGGCACACTAATTATTATGGGTCTGACCTGGGGGCAATCAAAATCTCACTAACTGCTGGTGTTTGTGGTTGGATTTCTCCTGATCCAGAGCTGAGACCAAACACATAGAAGTGAGCTGGCATGAGATGTTAAACCCATTTGTTGTATGTTAATTTATTTGAAATTAAAGTATCAAGGTCATGTGTAACATATTTTTGGCTATTCCATAAGCCAAATTTAATACTTGGGCTGGGTAATTAGGAAAATAGTGGGTTTTTTTCTAGACTTAAAAAGCTCTTCAGAAGTGATATATTTTATAGTGAGATTGTTTAGTATTTACTTGGAGCAGATTTTCATCTCAAGTACTTCAAAACATGAGACTTTGTTAGACTTGATCAGATTCTTTGGCTGTGTCTCACTCAGATAATCTCTGCTGCTCCCCTTTACCAGAGGACCAAGGGTTCTTTTGTCGAGGGCCTTGTTTGTCAGACTGTGCTAATGCATCTTTAATCATTCTTCTTCCTCTTTCTTATGCATTTGCTGCATAGTTCTAGGTGGAATTGCCTCTTCAGATTTTTTCTGTCTTGCAGTGGCACATTCAGCTCAAATTGTTGTACTCAGTAGTGCCATTGTCACATTATAACAAGGAAGATACTTCATCATGTGTTGTAAAATGAGCTGAAATCTTCTGCAGGGAGCTGAGGGATCATGTTGTAGAAAAACATTCATTTTTAAGCACCAAGTCATTACACTGGAAAAGGACACATTAAAGCTGTCAAAGTATTTTCACTCTGTAATGCCAGGGTATCATGTTAACAAGTTACAGGGCATGAGGTTTTCTGTATTCTCATTTACAAAGGTGTACAATGCAGATGTTTTTAAATGGGCAGTTTTCCTCTGGGTTATGAGTTTGGTAGTGGCTAACAGAAAATTTTGGTTTCGAAATATTAGCAAATTAGATAATATTATTTGTCAAGTCTAATTAATGCAGTCAGTTCAAGCACTGCTTCTTTTACTGTTGCTGCTATGTAATTACGATTTTAGATTCATCTCCATTTTTAGTATTTCCATAGAAGGCAGGAAAGTAATATAGACCATCTCACTGTTAATCCAGTAGTTCTAGATTTTTGCTTATATGCTGGTCAGGAAAAGAAGAAAAGGTTTAAGTGAAAGATAGTGAGGGCAAGAGATCTATCCAGGGACAGAAGGACCATATTGCTGTATTAAAAAAAAAAAAAAAAAAAAAAAAAAAAGGTACCTGAGTTCAGCCAGCTTAAAGTTTGAATTACAAAAGTGTGACAGTTAAGTAAAATAAGCCCCATGAAATTTTGAAAATATCTGCTTAAATCATCTTACTGTGATTGTTGGTACAAACAATTCTGAAATATTTACACAGTCACAACGTATCTATGAGGCTCTTTCAGATCTAGTGGGAGCAGGAGTGTGGGACATCTGTTGTGCAAACCCTTCCTGTGGCACCAGGACTGCTTGGTTATGAATTGGCTGGGTGAGCAAAGAAGTTGTAGCATTTGCTTGCAGTGTGTTCCTGGGCTGTCTTGTTGAGTGTACCTGATTAACACACTGAGCACACAAGAGTAAGGTAATATCCAAAGACACACCAGGCTGAAGAATCTTGAGGATACCAACCAAATCTCTGATAGCTGAAGAAGACAAAAGGGACAATTTCTGAGGTGAGATACAGAGAAGATACAGGAGGTAGGTTCCCAGAAAATCCTTCCAGCTGGCTAATAGAAATGGAAGGCAAGGAGCAGGAAGGAAGGCACTGGAATTGGGAGCCTGTGATGTCTGTACGTGTGAGATCAGAAAGGTCTCCTGCCAAGGAAAGAAGAAATAGGACTTCCCTTTGTGCAGCTCAAGGTACTTCTTCAGGGGTGGAGGAGCAGAAAGTGGACCAGAATAAGGATAATAATTAAGGGACAAGATTGAGGCTCCCTTGGAACACTCTAGGCACTAGATGGTAGGAGAGAATTTCCTACAGAAAAGAGTCAGATAGGGGTGGCAGCAGCCACAATTCACCAGTTTTATCAGCTAACAGACAAAGAATAATTAGAAGATCAGAACCATTACAGTATTATATATTACTGTGTTCAGTATTATGGGAAGAATAGCCAGAGGACCAAATGGCAGTGAATCTTTACTGTAGACAGTAAACAGAAAAAAGGAGAAATTCCTGTGATGTTCTCAGAATGTGTGCTGGAAGTATGGAGAGAGCAGAGTTCATTTTTTAGATCATGTCCTGAAGAGACACATGTGGTGATATAATATTAATTGCCTAAATATAGTATTAAAAAAAAATCCCACCCTTGTACATTTATCTTCCAGGCAAAGCTAGATGCTGTAGAGAATGTGGCACTGATGCTAATGATGAGGGATTGTGCTGCTGATTGGTGACTCTCAAAGGATGGACTATTTGCTACTTTTCTCTTTCCAATATTGCGTCCCTCCTGTGTCAGACATGTCAGAAGATATCAATCGGTCAGCAAAGAATCCCACTCGGTAGCAAAGCAGACCATAAATAATGCCCTCTGCTAAAGCACTGACAGTTCTTCAGCCATGAGAACAAAACAATACAGAGGTATTAATTGCCTCTTTAAGAGTATAAAACCACTCTGCTGCTCGGAGCAGTGCAGCTCTTTAGGATCTTTAGCTGCTAATGACCACTGGAATCTGAGGGGCTACAATTGTCTTCCCAATTATTTAAGAACCTGAAGCAGTCTCTGAGTGGTGAGTACTAAAAAGAAAAATCAAAGCAATGTGCTATATTGTGCACTAAAATGATTGGTTTATATAGTTCTGTATTTTTATGTAATTTAACATTTAGAAAACTAAAGACAGCTAAATAAATAAAAAAATTCTGATTTTTCCTATTTCCAAGTAAAAAATTGTTTTTATTATTATTTTTAAGGACTCCTTAAGGAGATTTCTCTCAGAAATGAGGCATATGCTGTTCCTTTATTTCTCTTTATGAGACATAAATTTTAAAAGGTTTGGCCTACTGTGGAGAAAAGCAGTGCTGAAGGACCTGTGCTGCTTTTTGTACAGACACATGAATGGAAATTCAAGCTGAGCAGAACCAGTACTGCTGGTGCCTTTCCTTCGCTGAGTGGTAGCTGTGTTCTGACCCAATCCCAGCTGTTTGGTGAGTGGTTTCCCTGCCCAGCCCTGGGTATTTCTGCCCACTCCCTCTTGCCCACAGCAGGTCACACTCAGGAAAAGTGACCTTCAACTGACTGGCTTATTTATATCTGTGACTTGCAGAAGAGCAGGTGCCCCTCCAGTGATACCAATTCCTCCAATAAACACAAAAAACCCCACATAATAATTCAAGGTGAGAGGAATCTTCAGAAGCAGGGCTGATTCCAGAGCTGGATAGGGTTGCTCATGTCTGTGTCAAGCCCAGTTTCGAATATCTGTAGTGTTGGAGTCTCCACAGCCCTGAACTGCTGTGAATTAGAAATTAGTAGCTGAGAGGAATGAGCAGTCTCCACACCAAAACACAGCTGCATACTTGCACCCTGGCTGAAGGCTGAGAAGCTTTTGCTTGATTTTTTTTTTCTGGGCAGATGGAAGTAAAATACTTCCTGAAGGCATAGTACAGGAGAAGCAGTCTGAGCTCTCCAGCAGACCAAGAAAACAACTTGGGTTGGGTTTAGCCTCAAGAAGAGTCTGGAAAGGATTTTTTGTCTGAAATGGTTTTGAAGATACAAAGAAAGGGCATTGTCTTGGCATCTTTGTGCTTATAAAACTGAACTTCCCCCATTTTGTGCCTTTGCAGAGCTGCACCAAAATCCCTGATTCCAAACTGTGTTTGCTTTCAGTTCATCACGAGTATTTGTGATTTGCAACCACCATTGATTTTGGAAAAACAAAGTCAAATTTAAATACATTTGTTAGAGGTCTAGTTCCTGTTTATAGGAACTAGAAGGGTGGTTGGAAATGCAGTACCAGATAAACACACTCCTCTAGAAAAATACTGAACACTGAGCTGCTGCTGTGTGTAATAATATTGAATGAATTCAGTGGTGTTTGGCTGTAAAATTAATTGCTGAAGATTTGGGCTTAACCAGTTGGCCAGGCTGTATTTCACTGCAGTAATTTTAGGTAGCATGGGAGTTCATCTTCCTGTAAGAACAGAGATGAGGGAACATCAGCTCTCCTGCTTTGTGAAGTATCAGCCAGAATAAAAGTGGCTACTGCTGTACCTGAAGGACTGTTGGTAATTGCCCCACATCCAAACGAGCAATTAGCTAAAATAATTATCAGCCTTGAAAGGAATCCACACACTTTTTTTTTGTCTGTGACTGTATCAAGGATAACAGGTGTTGAGAGTGCCTTGAAGGGACAAAGATTAAAGATTATTTCATTATCTGGATTCCTCTAGGCAGAGAAGTCTTGCGTTTTATCCTGTCATGCACAGAAAGGTCTAAGCAGCACTTTATTCTCCTCATGCTTTGGCAATTTTGAAGCTGAGCTTCTGACAAAGAGTAAATGTTGTTTAATCTGGGTGAATTGTCTGTCCTTGAGAATTCACTAAATTATCTCTATGTCTCTGCACAGTCTGCTTCCAACTTAGAGACCCAAAGAAAACTGAAATCAAGGATGCCAAAGAGGCACTAAGCAACAGTCTTGCTATGACTGAGATTTAGATTAATTAGGATAGTAAGTATTTGAAGGGTTCCTTTACTTGGAAACTTACTGATGAGAAAGTGTGTTTCCAGCTCATTTCCCAGCAGTGACTTGCAGGAATAATATCTCTCAAAACTGTCACTAGATTATACCATATTCTTCCAGTGTGCACCAGCATTACATCCATGACAGGTCTGTGCAAGTCAGTATTGGATCCCAGGATGATGTGATGGAACATGGCAGAGAGATGGGATGGGTAGAACTGTAGCTAGTACATGTTTGATTTATGACCTTTTTTAATCTGCTCTCATTTGATTCTTCACCAGGTCAGCATTAGGTGCTATGCAGAACACTTAGGTGTTATACCTTTTTTTGATTCATTATCCTCTGCTTTTGTTTTTCACTAATCTCTTTGTTCCTGCTTTTTTTTTTGTTTGTTTTCTTTTCTATGTTTCCCAGCTACCATCCATGATTCCCCAGAGTTGAAACAAGTTAGAAAAAGAACTTGTCTTCAGTCACAGCTGGCATCCAGTTATTTGTAGTGGCCCTTGCTAACATGCTGTGGTTCCAAGGCCCATAAGTTCTTGGTGTTTTATGACTTTGACTGTCCCTGGAGAAGGGTCCATTCTGGTGGTGCTGTGTGCAGTTTATCTGCCTTTCAGAAGAAGAGACTTGGTGCTGGTGCTAGAGCTGGGCAGCACCACAACACTGGCTCTTCCTTACTACAAACTGCCCTCTCTGAAGTTAAGTCAGTTTTGGTTTAGGAGTTTTCTGGAAGAAATACCTTGTTTTCTACAGTGGAGTTGTTCCAGTTGATTGCAGCTGAGGATTTCTGGTTCAGAACATTGTACAAATTTGTGCTGCACTTGCCTCAGTACGTTGGTTCTGTACAGGGTCCATCTTCCTGCTGTGTAGCAGGCCAGCATTTACTTCCAAAAAGGAAGAAATTCTCTTCCTTTTTGCTGGATTTCAGTTTTGAGGGCTGTCTGTGCTTTTTCTCTGACAAGTCATGAAAATCCCTTGCATGGCTAAAAGCATACCTTTTTAAGTTACCAGGTAGCTGGTCTCTTCCAATTGACATTGACCTGCAACTCCCTTTGTCTACAAGAAAGGTCGTGAATGTGTCTTCTAGCAGCAAATAAAGCAAGCTACACAGGCCCAGTTACAGATACAAAACTGGACTCAAGATTGCATTGAGATGCTTTCCAGTGAGACAAGGATTTCTGCTTCCTGCCAAGGTGGCTGCAGCAGCCAGTGAAGATGAGGCAGATGCATGTGAGCAGTTAAAGTGTGAAAGAAAGGCAGGCTGGCTCCTCTTTTTCATTGAGAGCAGTTTCCTCACATCTAATTGTGCCTCTCTCTGTATTTCATGTAGTACTGCTGCCATAGTTTTGAGCATGTTTTTAAATGTTTTAATTTTTCCCCCCTCCTTATGGTTACTTAGGAAAACTTCTGAATGATTAATTCACCTCATAAATATTCATATTAAATTTTATATTTTCAGTATGGATATGTAGTACACTTGCTGAGAAGAGCTACCTACAATAAATAAGTAAGGCTGAGGATAAATTGAGCATTCAGAACTCCTGGAATTTGCCAGGGACTGACTTAAGTGCAAGTGGATGGTTTGAAATTCTGGTACCCACAGGTCTTTGTAAGCTGAAGTTCTCAGTCTCCATGTTCAAGGAATGAGTCTGTAATGAAAATACTTTGATATTCAGGAAAAAAATTAAAGCTTCACAAACCTTCAGCTGAAAGATCAAAGTCATCTTTGAATAAATGTGACTGCATTTTGCCTTTCAGGGACTGATCTGTCTTCCCTGAGATGATTCCTCCACTTCTCATGGGATTCTTTCTTCATGTTTGTGGGCTGTGCTTCTAGAACATGATTTTTGTTTACTCTAGTGCTGTAGTCTGATGGCTACTAAATGGCTTGCTGGAGGAAGGACAGATTGTGCAATTTATTATTTTTTTTTTTTGCAAATTATATTAATAATTCCAGTGACTTTCAATTAGTTGCCTTTTCAAGAGTTTGACAGGTTTAACTGCTGTTAATAGTCCTGGAATTAAGCTGTCTTGAGCCAGGTCAATATGACAGAAGCAATCTAAACCTTTGTAGCATACCTTTCCTGAATAACTAGGGAAACTCTACCATTGATTAAGAAAAATGGGAAATACACGGTATTTGAAATAAGTTTTGGTGAGAGCTCATGCTGCTTATTTACAGAGGCTCCTGTGGGAAAATGGAGGTACTTAATGTGTAGGTGAGATGAACCTGGAAAATCCAGAGCATCTGTAACTTAGCTTGCAGGTCAAATGGTTTAATGCTGTTGGAGAAGTTAGAGATACTTTCCAGAAGATAGAGAAGGCAGATGTTTAGCCTGTCCCAGGCTTCCCAGAGGAGCTGGATACTTCAGGGCAATCAGCACAGTGCAGTTTACATGTTTACATGCCCTGGGGGAAAGTGGAAATATTTTTCCACTCTATCTATAGGAGATAGTTATGTGTAGTCCAGGAAGTTCCCAATCCCCTTAGTGACCCCTCCAAATCCTTTCCTGAAATATTTATACTCTAATAAAAAAATGAGGAGTGGTTTACTGAGATTTACGGGCAGATGGTCAGTGGGAAGCAGAGTAATGGCGCCTATCTTAAAACCTTCTATTTGTGTTGAGCACTGATGAAGAGTCATCCAAGAAAACCCTGCAGGTTCCAGCATGGACCCCACTGCTGTGCCTGCCCAGTGTTCCCAGCAGGCAGGATGTTTCTAGGAAGGCTCACTTGCTGCTCTCTGCTTTGGACTGCATTTCCAAGCAAACACCTGCTTGGAAACCCATTTCAAAAGCACACAATGCAGCTATCGTTTAGGAAGGAAACTGAGCATGCAAAGAATTAAGGTAGTGCATTGATGAGACTGAAGCTATTTTGAATAAGAACAAACACCCTTAGGCTTTTGGGATTTTAATACAGAATTTTGAAAAAACATCAAAGGGGGAAAAGTAAATACTGGTTTTTCAGCTATTGACACTTCAAATTTTGTTTAACAACAGCAATATCAATTGCATGTTTCACACAGTGTGATTTCCTTAGCGAGATGAGCAATATCAGCTTTTGAATGTAGAATCAGACTTTTTGCATGGAATTGCAGGATGGTCTTATTTTAACCAAGTAACTATATTTTGAGTGTTTGTCTCTCCTGTACCTGATCTGAAAGCTTCAGTTACAAAAGAGATGTATGACCTGGGAGCTCAAGCTTATGCAATCAATAGTAAACTGATTTAGACTTAAGAGTGCCAAGTGCCTTTGTGAAGCGTTTGTACTTCATTGTGTGTTTGTGTAAGTGTAATGTAGCAAATGAAATTCTAGCCACCTGTGATTCATATGTTCATACCTTTTAAAAATATACAGGGTTTTTAAACTGTAAATATTATCAGCTACTTTTTGTCCTGATCACTTACAAAATAATTTGTATCTGCTAACAGGGTTTGACAAGGTTACTCATTTTGCCTCCCTTTTTTATCACTCCAGTCATTTTCCACACAGAAGTCACTATTCCTCCAGTATCTGGAAATCAGCACTCTGAAAAACAGTGACACTGGTGGGCAATCCATTAATGGCAAAGGCTGTTGCTATTTTAACTGTTGTCTCTGGAGTGGTTTGGAGAAGCAAATCACCAAAGATTTCCAAAACTCTCTGGTGTAGTTTCAGCAATGAATGACACCAAAGAAATTGTTCTGTGAACCTGCTGCTGCTTGTGTTTGTCAAGATTCAGCCAGGTCCTCACTGCTCCCTCAGTTCTGTTCACAAATCTGTCTCTTTAGTTCATCCTCGCTCCTCAGCCTCTGCAAGCCGCTGCCACCTGTGGAGCCGGGCTCTGGCACTGCCAAACACTGGCGAGGGGGATGTGGATGTGTGTCAGCATCTGCTCCTGTGATACCCCAAGATGGGGGAGGTACTTCTGAATTTATAAGGTCACTTTTTATAAGGAATTAACTGTAGGATTACTGTCTATGTAGCTCTTGGTTCAGACTTAAAGGATGACAGCTTTTCAGGATTTTGGGAGGCCCATCACAGTAATTATCCTGCAGGAATACCCAGACCTGGTCAGTGCTTGTTTGGTCTGTTGTTTATACACCATGCAAGCATTACATATATATAATGAAATACCCCTTTTATTACCAAAATGGCCTATGAAAAAGCTAAACATAGTTGGGATAAATACCTTTAAATAAAATCAAATCTAGGGAATAGTTAAGTTATGCAAAGCTTGGACGTTTTAAAGAGAGGTATGAGTCGTTTGATGAATAGGAAATTAGTTAGGAAATTCTGATTAATTATTAATCCATTGAAAAAGGAGCTAGAAAAATTAATATTTTATATCACAGATATATCTATATAAAATAATTCTGTAGTTGGTTAGTTAGCTGGTTAGAGTACAGCTTCAAACAATCTATAGAAACAAGTGAATCCTCCTTTATCTCAAATATAATTAGCCATTTAAATGTCTTGGGTCAATTTATTAACACTTTATTCATCGGGGTGTAACTTTTATTAGGCTTTATTACTATCAGAAATTATATCCTACACAAATACAATAGAGATTTAAATGTTCTGTAGAATGAGCCAATGCTTCCTGACTTTATTGCACAGTATTGTAATGAACCTTGACCAGCTGTAGATTTGATAAGTGTAAAATATTGCTGCTTGCTGCTAATTTTGTTCCTTTTTAATGACTGATAATCCATGTCGATTTAGTGTGATAGTCACAATCCAATACTGTTTTCCTGCCATAAATGTGATTGTAACAGGAGCTATTAAGTGTGTCTATGTAATAAAATTAGTCAGGGAAGCTCTGTATATTGTTTCCAGGTCTTTGGATTTTCATTATAGTAGTGGAACTTGTTAGACTGTAAAGCTTGATGGTTGCCAGCTCAGACAAGCTCTTTTCTACTTCTGTGCCAAGCAAAGGGGTAATGATGCTGCACTAAGAAGTCTGTTCTCACTGTTCTGGAAAATTCATCATATATAAACATAGGGGATCATTTTGGGGAGAGCAGGAAAGGTGTCACAGGAGAAGAAAAAGAGAAAACTCATCTGGGCAACAAGAGTTGCTTAAAGAGACAAACCTTGCAGCTGAATGTGTTGGGAAAGGTGACATCTCTTAGCAATTAGGCAGCACTGCTAAATCAAATGCTCATGTTTGTCAGGATGCCAAACTGTACAAAAGGATCCTAGTGAGGAACCTTGGCAGAAGACTTTTCCTTTATGGCTCTGTTCAGCAGCATACGCCGCTTTAAGATCATGAACTCTTGCATCATTCTGGGTCATTCTGAGAAACACACGCTTCCTCATCTACTTGCTTTTGGTCTCATTTGATCTTGTCTAACCTGAACAGTTAGTTCTGTTTCAGTTCTTGGGCTGAAGGGGAGTTCTTGGGTTTGAAGGGGAGCTAGTTTTACAAGAGTAGTTGAAATTCCAATTGTGAGACTAATCGAAAAGCTGTTTCTGTAGATTAACATCACTTAAAATTTTTTCTTTAAAGTGAATAATTATGTTATCTCCATTGATATCTTGGCAGAATAGTAACTAAAAGCTGTACCCATATCCAGGTAGTATCTCAGAACAATTTATTCTGTGGTAAAGCAGATATTTAACACCTGAATTTCTCTTACTACTTAAGTAGATAATGGGGAATTCTGCCGCTGGTGTCAGTGTAGGCATGGTTTTGCCCACAGTAGTTTTGTCTGGAGAAGCCAGACTCTGGCTCTCGTGGTGTGAGGGCTTTGCTATGCTCTCCATCTGCTCACGTGGACTGAGCTGTACTGACTGCTGGGGTGGACAAGAACTATTTGCACACATCCACCGATGATGTTGGCTCAATAAAGGCTTCTGTCAGCAGCTTATAAGGGGCAGTTTATAACTTTTCACTCACTAAATAACAATTCATCCCTTTCAATACAAGGCAGGAACAAACCTAAAGATTCATAACCTTCTACATTATTTATTTGCAGCACTTTCTCTGTCACTTGGTAAAGCTCCCCAAGAAAAAAAAAATTAGAAAACTGACAAGTACACACAGAGAGAACTATATTAGCTTAAGGTTTACTGGAGCCTGTTTGCATTTTGGTGGCTGTGTGGTAGAAGCTGTGAGGCCCTTCTGATCTTTGAGTTTATGCATACATGGATGTTTAAATGTCATTGCTCAGTCTGTGCATTATCCAGACCTGCTGTACTGGGGACCATTCAGATGTTCCTTCCATACACCTGCAGTTTCTATGAAGGCTTTCAATGCACAGCAGTAGCACAAGAAAACAGTGGTGGAAAATACATCTAGCATGAGCCTTTCTGCAGAGATCTCCAGGCTGCTTTATGGCTGACATGTACTCCTTTGCAGTGGAATTCTGCAACTATTCCTAGGATTCAAAGGGATTTCTGCTGCTATGCAGCAGTACTTGCATAAGGCTCCCTGCAGCAGTTTTGGGGGATGCTGGCTGGTCAGGGCTGCTTCCTGCCAGAGGACAAAATGCTGAGGCTGGTCAGCAGGTAATAGCAGCTGAAATCCTGCCAACACCATTCAGAGGTTAAGGGGGTAGTCAGTGCACCTGCAAATTAGTGCAGCCATCCACAATCAGCACCATTTCATCAGAATTTCTAGGGGAATCCGTATTCTCTGTGGGAGAAGTCCAGTAACTGCCTCCTTTATGCCTCTACAGCAAATGAATTTTGAGCAGGGAGAAGACATTTCCTCTGCTCAGGCAGAAGAAATAAAGAAAAGGGAACTTACTTCACCAATTTATAATTCAAGTTATTGGAATAAGTTCCTAGTGTCCCATTCATTTTTTTGCCAGACGAAGATGTCCCATATAGATTGAACTGTGGGCTTTTGCTCTAGCTCAGCTGGTACACTAATACAAAGGGTATTCCTTGCAAATAAACACTGGACAGATACAAAGAAACACTGAGCAAAACCTAAGCCATGCAATGAGCTTCAGAAAGATCAGATCCACAGATGTGCTGACTGAAGTTTAAGAGACAACTTAACAGATGTACAAAGCTGTAGATCAGAGGGGATATAAAACAGTTAAACTTGCTTAAAGGCACAATGTGTCACAATCTAACGATTCCATGCATCCTCAGCCCGACAGAAGAGGGAACATACGCTCAGCTCGGTGCTCTGGCTGTAGGCATGCCAAGAAGATTATAAAAATGCCATGCTGTGATATGTTGCCCTCCTGCCTGAAAGGCTACCATTAAGCTGCTTATTTACTGCACCTATTCAGGCAGCAGTGCGGTTCAGAGTGCTACCTGTCTTCTTGTTGGATAAATTAGTTGTGGATATCACAGGATTGTTGCTGCCCATTGTTCAGTCTGGTGAAGGTGGGAAGAGATGAAAGGCACAGATATGACCTTGTAATGTTTTGTGTAAAATAGGAGATGCTTTTTCTTCATAGTGAGTGTCATGGTTGATCTTGGTAGAACTGACTGCGTTAGCAAGTTTGGAGTTAAATTTAAAAGGCTAACATACTAATGAAGGCAATATTCTTTTCTCAGTCATATATATATATATATATATATATATATATATATATAAGATATAAATATATATAAGGGGAGAGATATGGAGATGTGGAGGAAAATGAATGTCATTAGAGCTTTGTGCTCTCTATAAATCAGCACTGTTTGAAATTAAATCATCAAGAGAATGCACAGGAAAACTTAGACACCCTGTTAATGTAAAACATGTTGTTGTTGGTTGGGGTTTTTTTTAATATATATAAATTGTTGAGCCCTCATGTTTATATGATATATGGAGCTGTGAACTTTAAATTAGTGATAATAGAAATTGACAAGAACAGCATTAAAAACTAAACCATGCAGCCCTACAGGCTTAATTATGAAGTGAGCAGGAAGATAGACACAGAAAATCCTGTTTCAAAATTTTACCTCACATAATATAAATAAAAGATTATGTCTTCCACTGGTAGCCTAAGATCAAAAGGATAATATAAAATGACTAGTCTGTATTTATTTTGCCTTTATTATGTGTATAGATAAACTATATATTTCTCGTTTCCTTGTGTTTTTTAGCTATACACAGGGACACTTAGATATAGATTTAATTATGGATAAATAGCTATAAATTAATATATGTAATTATTTTTAATTTTTCATTTAGTCATTAGAAAGAGGTGTTCTCATTGTCAAAACTTAAAAACAGAACATTTTTGAACAGTGTTCTAACTGATAGTATGGCAAGTTTAATACAAATTAGGCAAATAAAAATATTGATTTTATACTGGAATTTATTTTAGAAAATGTGGTTCTGAAGATAAGGATGTTTTAGATAATCACTAACAGAGACACATTATGGTAGAATTTATTGTATAGATGTATATATGTCATAATGTAAACAGATATCTTCACCACTTAGCTATCATACGTGCTGAACTGATAATATTCACTGCTGTTCTACAAAAAACCCTACTAAGTTTGAATAAGGCACTGGAGAGACTACCTGGAAAAAGCACTTTCTTCTTCCTGATCAGCCATTCCTAACCGAAAACATTTTACATGGTTTTGGAATAGAAGGTTAGTCAGGAAAAAAAAAAAAAATAGTAAAGAATCTCAAGAAAGCAGGTGCAACGTTCTCCTTCCTTCCTTGAGCTTCTTATTTGATAATTTTTAGATGCCAGAATAAAAACTGCCTGAATAGCAATCGATGTGCAGCCAGTGAGGTTTTGTTAGCTTTCAGGGTGGGTGTATTGTGGCACAAAATCAGGCTCAAAGGAAGAGTGAAGAAATGCTAACACCTTGTTCTAATGGTTTCCTAAAAGGGCACATCAGTATTTTTCTTGTCCTCGTGTGCACAGGCCCTCAGTGATGGGATGTCAGGAGTGTCAGGCGCTAATACCCAGGCTTGCTCTAACAAAGTAACTCTCTGTTTCCATACTTGTTTGCCCATCTTATAGAATCATTTCATAGAAAGCCTTAGTTTGTGAAAGTATCCTTGTTAAGAGATGCTAGCTGAAGCTGAGATTTTCTGATGCTGCCTTACAGCACTGAGTCCTCTTGGAGTGGTATTTTAACTGGTAATTATTGTATTTGATTATGATCAATCGGGATGAAAATTGACTTGACTCCTAAAAGTCTAAATCTCTTTTTATCATTATTAACCTGGCCTTTTCTTCTTGTGTCTCTGCCTCATTGAGCCTCCTCCACACACATTTGCTGAATAAAGATGGCCCTTTGCAGAAATTGAAGGAAAATGTCATGTTGTGACCAGTCCTAGATTCAATTTAATATAAAATATTTTTAAAATTACTGTTTTAACTATTCATTTTTCAGTATATTGGGAGTTGGTAATATTTCAAAAACTTTTATAAAGGAGGAGACCTTTGCAGTTGTGCTAACTCTCATGGAAGGACCTAAGTCACTGCAGTTGCAATTAATGGTAATCACCAGCAAATCTGTCTTAAATGTCTAATTAATCCTAAGCATGTAAGTAGTGTGACTGCTGTAAATGGAACCACTCAGACACTCATGTACTGACATGCACAAAATTAGTCAGGCACTTGGCTCCTCCAGTAGGTCCAGATGGAAATGCAAAACTCTTGTGCTAAATCACCGTGGGCTCAAGAGAATGGTGCAGTTTAATTATCTCCAGCCAGGGTTAAAGAGGGGTGGAAGTATTCTTTTGTGGCAGAGAAAATCACCCAGATGTCATTTGTAAGGGCAGCAAGGACCAGCTCCAGGGAGCCAGCACAGGAGAGGTTTTGCTGCGTGGCTGTTATTTGTGAAGGAAGCTACTTTAGGATATTAATGCAAGCCCAGTAATCAGCCTGAGATGAGCTTGAGATGGTTCATTCCAATTTGGAGATTTCTTTCTGTTTGAAAGTGTTGATGGGAAAATTATCTAGGTCATGTAAATGAGAGTAGGGATCATTTGGGGAGACTTCAAGTACTGCAGTACTAATGGGCAATACTGAAGCAGACTTCATTTTTCATGTGTACCAATCACCTGAAGTATCAACTAGCTGCACATTCCTAAAACTAAAGGATGTTGTAAGGGGGAAAGGTGGGAAAAATCCTAGAGCCGTATTAACTAGAACGAACTTAGAACTGTGAAAAATTCAGGATAATTGGTGAACAGGAGGATGAAGAAGTATAGCTGTGAGTTTTGCAGCACTGAGTATCAAAGCTTTATCCCACACCTGTAAAAACTGCAAGGTCCCAACAGAGGCTAACACACTTCAGTCACTGTAACTGACAAAATGGCTTCCAGGAGGAAGAATATAAGCATTAAGATCTTGGGCAGTTGGGAGTAGGGTGGAATGTTTGTCAGAATTAAAAATTATTAAGAATATTGGAATTTAGTGTGGATTTGGTATGTGACAACTCTACAGAAATTTGTCCCCAGTTCTAACCGCACTTACATGGCTAAATAAAACATAAAATTATTGTTTGGTCACTGTGTTGGACGGTTAAGCCTTGAGAATATTTTTGTATTTATTACAGACTGTAATAGTCTTTATTTTCTATATAAATCTATTCCATATAATTTATGATGTAAAAATATAAGTGCATGGCAATCTGCAGTTAAATCAGTGCTTACTGCTTCAAAAAGCGTCTAATTCTGGTTCAACAGCCAGTAGTTCTGGCAAAGGACTGAACCACTGTGATGTGATGTACACTTGCAAAATAAACAAAAAATTGCTGTGATACTGAGCTAAAGATTATTTACAGATTTAGTTTTCTTTGAAGGGAAGGTCCATGAGGCTTTGCTGTACAGAACACCCTTGTCCAAAACATAGTGATTAACTATATATACAGAATTTTTTACTTAATTTCTTTCATATGTGTATTTTCAGACAATAAGTTTGTGTAACCTCCAAAAAAGACATTCAGGATATTTAGATTTTATAGAATCCTGAAGTTAATTGCAGATGTTTTGGATAGTTTTATTTTGTCCTGCTTTGTCTTAACCATGATTTGGTATTTAGTCCTGGGCCAGAAGGATTTTTTGATTGTTTGGAACTTCGACAAAGGAAATACTTTTGTTCAGAAGTTTTGCAAAACTTGCCAGATTTTAAGGTTCCACTCACAACACCCAGCAGATGACAAACAGCTCCTGGGAGTGCTTGGGTAGCCAGTATCTTGTGCATAACCGACACTGTGTGCACTTCAGTCCAAATCCAGAAAAGTGTGTACAGATATAAGGAAAACACCTGGCTTTCACAGTCCTCCTGGCACCCAGACAATGACTCAAACCAGTTTCATTTTTAAGTGGCTTTTTTATCCAGTCAGTGCAAGTCTGGTGTTCTGAGATGCCCTGAGAGCTCTGTCTTTCTGACAGGACTGCTCTGGGCTGGCTGTTCCTGAGCTGCAGCACATGGTTTATGTACCCAGAAAGAAAAATGGAGATGGGAGCTCAACTTGTCTCCAGCCTGGTGATGCTTTGTCAATATTGGATTGGCAATCCTGTTATTATAAGAATCAAGGACATCATGTAGCTGTTAGGAGCTAGAAAATAGATTGTTTACTATGTTCCATGCCATCAATCAGTTTTGTGAGAAAACTTGAGCTCTGGCTGAGTGTCATAACTTCTTTTAAAAGCCCCAGGTGTCTCTGTTGCTTAATATTTATTGAGATTCAATTAACAGCAAATTAAAACTATTCATTTTTTAATGGAAAATAATTAGAATATTAAAACAGTTCTGTAAATAAAATTCTTTTAATTCTAATCACAGTAATAAAATGGACATGATGTTTTAAAAATTACTGCATAGTTGCTGCAGGAAAGTCATACCAGTCAATGTGTATAGATTGCTAATTTACTTCAAACTGGAGATTAGTAATATAATTAAAAATTACTTCTTTAATAAGGTATTTCTTGGTAAAATAATGCAAAAGGCCAAATTTAAATGAGAAAGGTTAGTTTCCTTGAAATATTCCTCTTTGGTATGCAGTGTATCTGCAGACTAAATGTGTTTAGAGTTTTATGTCACTCAGTATTATATCAAGTCTTCTACTAATGTTTGTTTCACTATGCAAATTCAAAGTTTGGAAAGCTGTTGCCTTCCAAGTCCTCTGTACATAATTATGTACATAAGCATATATATAAGAAGGATATAAGAAGTCCCCTTTCCAACAAGAGTCCCTTCTGGTCAGTTGCATAGCATAAATTGCAGCCAAAATATTTAAATTTCATCCTAGAATGAAAACTTCTTAGGACCTGCAAAATGCCATTTAAAAGCCCAATGTGTGGAATGACCTTAGTAGTTAACTGACATCCTCCATTTCAACAAAAGAGTAATTGAATCATGTATCAAATGTTTGCATTGAAAACCAGAACATTTTAAGATGGAACCAAGGATCAGCTTGACATGTCCCAATAAGAAAGAAAAATGAGACGTACAGTGGAGAGGAACAAGTGTAAAGCTGGGCCTTCCTGCCTGCCAACCTCATGCAATCACTCTTGTTACTGTTTTGGAGCCTTAGAGGTTTGATACTGGCCATGGTCTGATTCAAGCTCTAGTGAAGTTTATCAAGTGCCTCACCTGGAAAATGAAATAAAAAAAAAAAAAATAAAAAAAAGAAAGAGGGGGTTGGGGAAACTGAAAACTGGTCAGATTTAGAAGAAAATGTGTAATGGATCATTAAAGGAAAACAAGAGTAGGAGCTGAATACTTTGCCCTTAATGAAGTCAGGGTATTTTATCATAGTTGCTCAGTTCTCTGCAGTTTCACATTGCTGTCCTTTCAAAGAGACACAGGCACAGGTACCTGAGGCAGTCTCTAAATATTAAGGACAGACTTCCCTTTCCAAGGTGAGTACATTGTGGAACTTGATGGTGCCATTTGGTATCCTGGGGTTGGACTGGTGACATTGCACATGCCTATTAGGCAAGTCAGCAAGCAAACCTCTCCAAGTCTGAGCTGCACAGTGCAGTTTTCCTCTTAATTTCCTCCACTTCTCATGTGGTAAGTCATGACCTCTTCTTCAAAGTCTACCCAGCCTAATCCCTTCCTTGGACCTGACAGCATGCAGACATGCAGGCATTTTTTTAGGTGGGTGCACAGGCACAGACCTGCTGTTCAGTGTCTATTCAGAAGTGTTCTTCAAACTACTTAACCTGGAAGTGGATAGGAAAACTACCTTCTCAGGGCAGAATCAAATGTTCCCATGGTCTAAAGCTAAACACATCCCTAATTGGTATTCAACCTTAAAAAATGTCTTTCATTAAAAATATAATTTGACGAAGTAATTGACTTGCATTTGATTAAGTCACAATCTATTGGATTAACATGATTAATAGATAAAATTATAATCAAACAGAGCAGTACAAAAGGTGAATTGAGTCATGGGTCACAATAAAATACTAAATTCAAGAAAGATTGATATGACAGGAATATTCATTTCACAGTAGGTATCACATTACAGACAGTGATGTAATTCAGATGGATTTGGGTAGTCAGAATCAGGGCTGCTTCAAAGGCCTTTGAAGTGGGTGACAGTTATGCCAGAGATCTGTTTACAGTGCATAACACCCACAGTGTAAATATTCACTGCTCCCATATTGATAGCAAAATGTGGGGTTACTATTAGAAGAATTAGTTCTGAACCACAGAGGAGAAAAAACAGCTTAATGATCTTAGAATCAAAAAACCACTTAGCCAAAGAAGGACTGCTGTAAGACTTCCTGTTCCACAGCACTGGAATACAGTATAGCATTTCATTGTACACCTCTATTAGGAAGATAACTAAAATTTGTTATGAAATTTGACCCACAAATACAGAGGACACTGCATTGACTGAAAAAAGGTTACCCAGAATAAAAATTCTAGTATTAAAACTATAGTTTTTCTTTTAAGTGAACAACATAGCAGCAGACAGCAACCACATCTTAAGATAACTGTAAAGCTGCAGGTAAACCATTAAAGCTGCACCTGGATGAACTGTCAGCATTAATGTATCTGGCTTGTACTTTGCTTTGAAAAAGAAAAATGAATGGATTAATTTTTGTCTAGCAACTAGAGTTCTCCTTCTCTGAAGCTATATGTTTTCCTTCTGTGCCTAGCATGGCATGTAATTTTAGTGCTCCCCTTTTAGGAGTGCCAAGTGAACAGAATGGTCTGTGTGGTACGTAAAAGTAATCATGGCTTGAAATGCATGAGGGCAACCAGCTGCACCCTGATATTGGAATTATCTAAAGATAATGTTTCTGCTCAACCTCTGTTTCAGAAAAATAGAACTGGTGGAAGTAACTATACCTACAGTTACCTAACCTTCCTAGACTGACAGCTTGTCAATAATTAGATCAGATTAATTAGTAATTAGGTCAATACTTGGACTGCTACTGAAGTTAGTGTGTGGGGGGGATCTGCCAAGTTCTTTGAAACAAAAATTTGATTACTAAATTGAAGATACTGGTAAAACATAAGCAGAAAATTCCCACAATGGGATGACAGATTACTGACTGTTTCAAATTTAGTCTACAATAGTCCTGTTCATTGAGGCACCTGTAAGATAAGGAGAAACAGGTGAATTACAGACTTCATTAAATCATCGGAGTTCAGGAAGCTGTAAAATCTTTCAGGTAACTTCAGCATTCTCTCAAGATTGACTGAAACAGAATCTAAGTCCAGTAAACATATTGAGCAACAAGTTCAAAGTACCCAGGGAGTTAGGGATCGAGTTGCCTATGGAGCCCATTCAGGGAGTGACTTTGTGTTTAAAATGATGATTGTTTTAGCCTAGTCAAGTGGGGGATGGTGATGCCAATGCAACGTGGAAAAGCTGTCACTGCAAGTAGCTTTCTACTGGTTGGCTCGCAGTATCCCAAATACAGAGACAAATGAGAATGTTTGTTGCCTAAAGGAGAATTTCTTGTAGTCTAAGTTCACATGCTCTGATAAAAGGGAGTGCAAAAAGACTGCCAGATATTTTCCTGACTATTCCATCAGGTGCCAAATGATTAAGTAGTGAAGCATAGCTGTATTTATCATCCTCTAAATCATTCCACAAGATAAAAAAGTGCTATTGTACCAGTGACACCACACGCCAGAAAACCTTGGTGTTGGTAGGTTGGAAGTGCTCATTGTACCTCCTCAGAGCCTCCCTGCTCAGATGGCACAGGTCCCACTGCAATTGTGCCTTTTTTTGCCTTTCTTTCTTTTTCTTTTAGTTAGAGTCAGCTCAAGTGGTGTTCTGAGAAGAAATGGGCTTGCTTATTTTTCTGAACTGAGGATTCTGTAACTGCAGCCATTTAGTGGCTGCTGGCTCCGATAGACTGGATTTCTAAAATCAGGAAATAGGAATTACAGAAATGACACAAATATGCTCCATATCTCCACAACAGCTTCTGCTGCCACAAGAGCCTACTTCCACCACACTGAAATTTAGGCTTTAAAAGGGCCAGCAAAAGCAGAATAGTTACTAATGTTTGGTCATTCTTGTTCAGCATTAGACAGCGTGGCTCAGCCATATGTGTATTTGCCTATTAAAAGACAAAAAAAAAAAATCTCATTTCATTTCCAAGTTTACTTGAAATCTCTTGAACAGCTGGCACATGATATCTCAGTATGTTGGTGCCAAAGGTAATAAATTTTGTGGTCCTTATAACACGTTTTGGAATAGCTTTACCATTGGAAACAGAAGGGCTAAGCTGGACTCTGCTCTCTATACTGGGATGGTCAGTTAACAAAAATTAAGAAATTAATAGAATTTAGCAGATGTATTTTTCAGTAATTTCACTATTGTTGTCTGGACACCCTGAATTTCAGAATGTGTTACCTCTGACCTCACTCACTAAGCATAGTACTTGCCAAGGTAAACTCTAAATAAAAATAAAAATTAAATTAAAAGCTGCACTTTTGTACAATGCAAAATGGAAGAAAACAAAAGAAAAAGGAAGACTATGCTGTTTCCAATGTCATTAAACTTAGGCAGGACACTTTACTTAACTTTAAACTGTTGTTTTGAAACCACTTGATTTGTTTACTGCAGAAACAGTATTTTGTTATGGGTGAACTTAGCAATGACCAGCTAGGGATCCCTGTATATTGATTTTTTTTGTTTTATTTAAGAATAAATTTAGATGGATGGATGAATTTGGAACGCTGTTGCTTCATCTTTATCCCTAATTGAGATACTACCATGGATTGTAAGGCTCTGGAGTATAATGATTTGTCAGCACAGGACACAGAGTGGACCAATTTAATAGTTGCTAGAGGGGTTAGGATTTCTACCGCCTTTGATGAAATCTTTTTTAGGTCAGTAACATTTAGAGATATAGAAGAAAAAAAATGAAGTAATTGGAGAGAAACCAGATGGTTTGTGGCTAATTTGGAAAAGTACAGATTATTGTTGTGCAGCATCTTATTCATTAAATGAAAAGGCCTTAAGATTTTATAAGGGATAGATTAATATTGATATCACGTTATGATTCACACTGTTTAGTGTGCAAACATCAGCCATCCCTTATTTTTTTTGCCCATGCTCAGTGCTATCACTGAAGCCACTGTATGAGGAATTACCATGGTGAGTCAGTAGATGACAGCCTTACATGTACATTTTTCATTTATGTTTTCCTACTACAGAAAAAACATTTGCACACTGTAAAACACAAATTCAAGTATTACAGAAGCAGCCAAATGTGTGCTTATCATGGAAATACCATGGGTGAGTGAAGTGTCAGAAGCATAAGCTGATCTCTACATTCCCTGTCATTTTTTCAGAGCGTCTTACTTTACCACTTGTACAAATTCCTCATTAAATATATGTTAATTTTTAAGTTTCTTTACTGTTCCTTTCTGAAGTAATACAGGCATACCAGCTAGCAATCGAGATGTGTTTATTTTAGGATGATAAAAGTAAAATGTTTACCCATTTCTAACCAGGTAAATATTATTTTACTCAGATTTATTACAATAATGCCTACGGACTCTGAATGAAATTGCTGAGCAGTTCATAGGTACTGCAAGGAGCAAATTTTGCCTCATACATTTTGTAGCAAAAATAAGCAAGACAGACAAAAGATGAGAGTGCACACACAGCCTGGGAAGTGACTCTTTTAGAGGGGCTTTGTAAGAGAGAGGTGGAATGCTTAGGAACAGTGTCTGCTGACTCAGGTGAGAGATGCTGATCACCAAGGGCCCACATGTCCCAACAGATATGCAAGTGAACTATTCTTAATTGAGGAGCACCTGCCATATAATGTATATTTAATACAGTATTCTATTTTATATTTGTGTATTGATATATATCTGTGCCTAATTTTGTCATATTTCAAGATGTTATTACGAATTGTTCACTGTATATTGCAATTGGTATAGGGGATTTTTTGGCTCCCATTAGCTAACGTGGTATTCTTAAGACTTTAACCTTCTGTTGTTGGATGAAGAGATTTAAACTTCACAGCCTGTTGCTGTCACTTGCTGGCATAATTGAGAATATTGTTGTCTGAGATTTTTGGAGAATCCTTTCCATTTGGCAGAGATGTTTGGACACGCTTGTTAGGAACTGAACACTACAAAATAGATGGTCAGCTCTGGAGGGGATTCTTCAGCGAGGGAATAGCTGTAAGAAAACAGTGCCAAACAAGCAGCATTTTGCTGAGAGGTTTTCAGAATAACATTCTTGACTTAGAGCCCATTATCTAACAGATGTGTATTGATTTAATAAGCCTCCCTACTGTTTCACTGTAAGCACTTAGTTCTCTCATCTTCAGTGGAGGATGTGAAACAGGACTCTATTAATAAAAAGTCTCTTATTCCAGCAAAACATGTTGGTGCCCATATTTGTCAAGGACAGTTAAGTATTTCAAAGCTAATTAAAACTTCATTTTTTGATTGGGACATTGTGGGCAGGGCCCTCAGCTAGATATAGTACCTGATATATATACACTGATGTCCTTTTGCTTGACCAAAGAACAACACTGGAAATCATTTAATCTACACAATTTTTTTTCCTGGTATACCTCAAAATTATCTTACAAAATAATATGATTTTCTGTATCTACAGAGGAAAGTACTTCACAACTTGCCACTGTCAAGTTGTTAATTAATTCTCATTTCTTTTTCTAGACATATTTTAAATGTTTTTTCTAGATGATTTTTTTTTTTACTGAGCAAGAGCAAATAAACAGGAAAGATTAAAATAGGTGTTATTCTGTTGAAAGAATGCATAAGTGTGGGAGGGAAGAGGGAGAGCCAGCTCTACTGCAGCTGCAGAGTTCTGTCAGGTTTAGCAACAGATTTGGTTTCTGTGACAAGGCTTTGGTAGCAGGAGGCTCCAGGAGTGGTGTCTGTGAGAAGGTGCCAGAAGCTTCCCCCGTGTCTGATAGAGCCAATGCCAGCCAGCTCCAGGACAGAGCTGCTGCTGGCCAGGGCTGAGCCCGTCAGTAACACTGGATGGGATATAATTTATTCCAGAAGTGGGGGAAAACCTGCACAGCAGCCATTGCAGCAGGGGAGATGAGTGAGAATACGTGAGAGAGAAACTCTGCTGACACCAAATTCAATGAGAAGGGGAGGGAAGAGGTGCTTGAGCCACCAGAGCAGATTTTCCTGCAGCCCATGGAAGTCCATGGTGGAGCAGAGATCCACATGCAGCCCCTGGAGGGAGACCACATCAGAGCAGGATGCCTGAAGGAGGCCATGACTCCGTGGGAAATCAGAACCTATGGAGAAGAGCCCATGCTGGAGCAGCTTTGGTGGCAGAACTTGGGAACCTGTGGGGACCCACACTGGAGCAGGATTTGAAGATCTGCAGCCTTGGGATTGGATTCACATTGGAGAAGTTTGTGCAGGACTGTGTTCTACGTGAGGGACCCTGTGCTGCAGCAGGGGAGAAGAGAGTGAGGAGTGGTCTCCCTGAGGAGAAGGAGCAGCAAAGACGGATATCTCTGTCTCCTCAGCCTCTTAAGGAGTACTTTTAATGTTTCCCCATGCATATCCCAAAGTAACAAGTCACTTTTGAAAATCTTGTTCAAATGTTACATCCTTTCTTACAGATGCCTCAGTTAAAAACACTGGAATTGCATTCCTGTATTTCGTATTTCTGTCACGCATAAAATGTGAAGCACCCTGAGTCCAACACAGGAAGCATTCTATACAACACAGCCTTTTGGAGGTAATGAAAACTTGTGTGAGTAGTTCAGCAGCTGTTTTGAACATTGGATCTCTTCTTTCATAATCTATTACTATTTTCTATAAAGTTTCAAGCAATTTGCTTCTCTGAATCAGACTATAAAGTTTTTAACTGTAAAACTGATCTCCTCATAAAGTATATATGTTTTCATGCTGTAATTACCTGAGGCCTGATCTTCCAACCCCTGACAACCTAAGTAATCTTTGTAATTGAATACATGGAGTGTCAAGTGACTCCAGAATATCTACTAGGTCTCTACTCAACTTTTGTAAATCACATTTTGTTTTCACATAGATAAGTGATCTAAGTGAAGAGTTAACGGTGTTCTGTCTCTCTTAATTTTATATTTGGAAGACAATTATAATTCAAAATGTTTCTTCTAGTTGAGACTCCTTAGGAAAGACATATACATCGCCTAGAGCTAGAAGTCCAACTTTGCTTTTAAATGCAAATATTTTAACAAGTATAACACACAGAAGCATGAACTATCAATTATTACTACTAGGCATATGTAAAACATCTTGTTTATCACAAAGAGACCAAATTAGGCTAAAAATAAAATAGAAATTTGTAATTGAAATGTTGCCTTTTCTCCTTTAAAACTGCCCATTGTTCTTACCAGAAGTAGCCTTCAGGTTGTCTTGATGCATCTAAATAGATCTTTCAATAAGAAAAGATGGGAACTGCCAGTGTTGGCAGACTGTTTGTCATGCAATGAGACTTCCTGGGAACTTAGAACAGGGCATTATTTACAGCACCAGCCTGTCACTTAAGAGTTAAGGCTTTGTTTCCTCTTACTTTCATTCTCTAGAGGTCTTGCTGGTACTTACAGAATGACAGGAGGAAGTTTCAAGTCGGGGAGAGAGCATTTCCCAGCTGACCTACCAACACAGGAATGTAGACAAAAGTCCATGGAGATTTTGAAAGTATTAACTTTAGCAGATATTTTGAATCCAAATATAACAGCATTCAGCTGAAGATGAAACAAGTGTAAGTTTCAATAAATGTTGGATTTATTTTTTCAGTATAGTACTGTCTCAGCCTCAGTCAGGTCAAATTCTACTGTCTATCTCCATCCCCCAGAAGACCTTGTTCTGAGACAGTAATACCTTGGGGGTCTGGTTGATTTGTTTGTTTGTTTGTTTTTCTAGGCTACTACTACTTATCTTTTAGAGCTATGGCTGGATTGAGTCCTCAAGGTGATTTAGTTGCATCACTTTGTAGACATGACAGGGTTTTACCAATACTTTCCCTTTCTCAAGGGTAGTTGGTAGGTTTGGACCAGAAGAGAACTGCCTTCATCACCCTCAGTGCACATTCAGGATGTCCCTTGAACAGCTGCACTCACAGGAGCCCCATGACAGCTGGATGTGTGCATGGCACAGTGCTGTGACTCTGTGCTCAAGGAACAGGGCCTGAGGAGTTCTCCCTGGAACCATTCTGGGAAGTCAACTCTGCACTGCAGCAGCCTGTTACTTCCCCTGTCCTCATGTCTGCAGAGCTCTGCTGAGACTGCAGCTCTCTGATCCCCCTTGGTTGTTGGACTGTCTTGTTTTGTCCTCTTTAGATTTTGGTACAATTTTTTGTACATTGGCCTCACTATGGAATAAATTCAGAGCTCCCTGTCGCTACTGAGGTTCTGTGTATCACACCAGGCCCTTTGATTTGCTTGAGATATTTATAAAGGTTATTTCTATTATATCAGATACAGTTTCACCTTGGAATTTACAGTGGTCATAATTGAATCCATTTAATGTTGACAAGATTGATATTGTTGTTTAATACCTATTTTACAAAACAATATGTCTAAGTACTATTATTTAAAGATGTATTGTCTGCATTGCTTCACAGTCTCTTCTCTCTTACTGATGATTTTATGCTTTTTCAGTTTCTGAGGGTTTAGATGTCAGAACACAAACTTTTTCTCTATTCTATTCTTTTGGAATAAAAGAAAGGCTACCTCTAAACAAGGCTGTCTCAAAAAGTTTCAATATTTTTGTTTAGTGTATGCCCCGCCCCATCATCAGCAGCTTCTAATTTCTCTAAGAGCATGCAATTAAAGAGACTTGGCTCAGCTGCAAAGACTTTCACTTAAACTCATTAAGTGGATAACAGCCCCAACAATATTTACCTTTGTCAAAATAATAGGTCCTCTACTAGGTGGTGTGTGATTTTATATATACACACAGCTATTTTCGTACATGTATATATGGCATCTGATTTTGCATTTTAGTACAGTCCAAGAGTAGAAGTCAGACCATACCCTTTGTGTCATTCTGACTTCAAAAGGACATAAAATAGCCCTCACATCTCCATATCACTACCCAAAGTCTCTTCTTTTTTGTTTGGTTTCTTGCACCAGAGAGAAAGGAGTGTACCTGAGGCAGTCAGTTGTTTCTTGTCTCTGTATTGTTTGATATGTGATGAGCTTGGTTATCAGATCTCAGTGTGCAACCAAACATGGCTTCACTTGCTACAGAAAGTGCTTATCTACAAGGAGACAAATATGCCCTCTACTGACTTCATCTGTGGCTGGAGTTTAAAAGCTGCTGTCAGAGAGCACACAATGGAACTGTTTGCAAATAAAACAAATTAAAATAAACATATTTTATCATAAGAAAGCAATTAGTGTTGACTCACAGATTCACTTGGTTTTTCTTTCCTGACCTTGACTACATTGTGATGGTTTTGTGCTTCCTCGGACAGTTTCTACTTGCATCTGCATTGATTAAACCTTGATCTCATTTATTATCTCAGGAAATGGTCTCAAGGTCACAGGGCTGGAAATTTAATTATGGTGGCAGTATATTAAGTGGCACATTTAAAGATGCTGAATCGTAGTAATTAATTTTTTGGATGGTGGTCTCTCGGGAACAGGTTTTCTCTACACTGGGTGTTTAGACATCCATCACGGCCATTCAGCTTGGCAGCTGTCTTTTAGCTTTAAACTGCATCATTATTCATCTTTTATGAGTGACTTTAAAAACACTAGACAACTATATCCTTTTTTATTGTAATATATGTCAGATGCTTGTATTAAGCTATACTTCACCTTTGCTATAAAACATTAACAGAGGTTGCTAGCAGCTACCTAGGCTGGCCTCTAAATTGAGACAACAATTACCCTTCGCTGACATCTAGTGTCAAGACATGAGATATAGCTGAAGTGCCGAATCCATTGGCCTGGAAATCCTGCACTTCCCCACTGATTCAGGCTCACCCAAGAAGCTGCAGCACTGGACGTAATTAGTGGACACGAGGGATTAACTTGGCACACAATGTTGACTTTGTAGCAGCACTAGGTTATAGGATGAAATGCAGCACTGTCAAGGTCTTAAAAAGCTTGTAATGTTTAATGAAGGAATGGTCATTAAACTTGCTGGATCAAATATTAGGCAAGATGGAACTGGGAGGTATTTAATAAAGAGGCCTGAAAATATGAACTAAATCACATATATTCATTTAAACTGCTGGCTAAAGCCCAGCATATTTCAAAATAATTCACTGCTGGTTTAAGCTAGACAGTATGAACTGGGAAGGAGAAGAGTAAGCATGTTTTAGCTTTCTGCATAACTTTACAGATTTTTTTTTCTACTGTAGATTATTTTTCTTAAATACTTTAAAGTTCACACATTTTGTTGGGACGGCAAAAAAGTAAGTTCTCTAAAGAATGAGTGTTAGAGTACTCAAAGTGAACAAGATCTTCAAGTGTGGCTTTTCATACCTTTGTCAAGCTTAATCTTCCAGGATCTATAACAAAATATTAAACACTGGATTTTTAAAATATTGTTACAAGAGTTGGTCCTCATACCAGTATATTAATAACACTATTTTTTACAGGTTGAGGTTAAGGTGATCTCTTAAAGCAGCGGGGACAGTCACAGAATGGAATTAAATTCTAGGTACAGAATACTGGGTGTAGCATTCCTCCTGCACCTTGTCACCTCCTGAATCTTGCTACACATAGTTTTTCAGCTGTAAAAGCCTTTGTGTTTGCAGTATTTGACATTCTCTTTAAATTTGTGTTGGGAACCCATCTAGTTCTTTGGGCTATTTGGCCTTTCTGGAACAGTAATCTTCTTCTGGAAAGGTGAGCTAGATCTCCTTTTTGTGCTGTGTTTTGTGATTAGAATTATGTGATTCTGGGTCAGATGTTTAAATGCATTGAACTGAAAAAGACTCATCTTCCCAGGTGTATGTGTCATCTGCATGCACCTTACTTCCCTGGGCTCACTCCAGCAGTTCTGTATGCTCCACTTCAGGCTCTTGTTAATTCAGAGGGTTTGTAGGCAGCATTTGTAAATGTGGGGCATGTTATTCCTCCGCCCATGGTCTGTGTTCCTACAGTTTGGGAAGAAAACAGCAGGTAGAACAGCAGGATTATGGGGAGAGAAGTGAATGATGGATCTCTGAAGTGAGATATATGAAGGCACAGAGCGTTTCTCAGCTTCACTTGGGTTTGACCGTGGAGTGACTGCAAAGGGCATCCCCAGCAGTGTCACACAATGTAGATGGTCTCAAGGCCGGAGAGTGAGCACAGCAGATAAATTTGGACCAGGTTAGCTGAGCCACAGACAAGCCTACTTAGAAATGGAAATGAGTGGCTTCTTACAGAGCTGCATATAGAGCTTTGGAGGTATCCACATTTCATCAAAGTGAAGAGGTGCAGAGAGGTGGGAGATGGCCAATATCTAGTCAAGAGTCAATTTAAACAGGAAATGTTCGCAAGTATAGTGTTCAGTCTGGTTTCCATCTACATGTGATTGAAAACTCCTTAGTAATTCCCTTATAACAATGGACTGTACGCTTGTAACTTAGCTCTCACCTACAATTAAATATTGCCAGAGAACATAGAAATGGGAATAAGGTATCCTGATCACTCCAATGGTTCATCATGGTTATGTTCTAAGTGCACTAGTCTGTTCTAAATTATTAAGATTGGATAAATTGCATGTGTGTATGGTTGCACATCTAGCCAAGCAAATCAGGGCTAGCTACAGCTGCAAAAACAGGGTGGTTAAAATAGCTTTTTTCCCCCCCATAGGTTTCTGAACCATTGTTCAGAATCCACTGGATTTTGTGAAGAAACAAGCAAATCACAATGTAAGAAATATGGTGGAATTGCAGTATTTGATGGATATTGGTTTGGTATTGATTGGATATACTGATACCTGGAGCATAGTAAGTACCCCAAAAATTCAAGCGGATATATGGATATTCTTTTTCTCACGTTTGTTATCTTCTTGTAACCCATTTTAACAAAGACCATGTAGATATTTGGGTTGTATCTCTCTATGCTATTGGCCCATTCACAAATGGTTTGAATATATCTTCATGTAAATATTGCCATCCATTTGTACATATGTGAGTATTCACAATGGAGTGGGGACAACTCTTTAGAAAGTTTAATATTTGGACCATGTAGAAGAGATAAAATCAGTATAGCTGAGGCAGCAATGTTGGAAGAGGGATAGGTATATAATAAATAATCCATAGGTTAAGAATAATTAATGCAAGTAATTAGATTAGTAGCTTTGCACAACAAGTGGAGAAACAGAATTAAAAAAACCATCAATGCTAACTTCAGAAGAGGCTCATGATACCAAATCAAATATTCACCATGAACTGCTTCTTCTGCTGCAGTCATGACATACATTCTATTCAGATTTCCTTACTGCTGGATTAAGTCACCAGCACTGTTATTGAAATCAAGATAGCAAATGTTTCCATAATTCATTTGCAATTTATGAATAGCAAAATTAGTTTGTTTTGTTGGTTTTATGTCAACAAGCTCAATAAAACCACTTTTTTTCTCCTGTCTGTGGGCTTTTTTAACTAAAATGCTACAGCAGAAGAGCAGCAGTCATAGAAAATTGTTGCACTTGAGCACCTTTTACAACAGACTAGCAGATGTTTGGCAAATTAGAACTTCTACAGCTGAAAGGTAGGATTTGTAACCAGTCACACAAGGTTTGAGTCCAATCTGTTGTAAATCATCAGAACTTTCAAATGACATATCAGGTTTTCTCTCTGCTTTTAAAACCTCTCCTATATTAAAACACCATATCATTCCTGTATTGACTTCTTGCAGATATCTTGCCGTTAGTCAGTATATTTGCTTTACTTTTATGGTAGTTTTGAATGCCACAGTTTTAGCTCTTATCAGACAAAGTTCCTTTCAGATGAGGTAGGCAATAATTGGATTTCTATGTATACGAACTATCTTTCAAAACTGTTTCGGTGCATACTCACATGACTGATATCCTCATAACCATCCACCCTGAACTACATTCAACTTTCCTAAATGAGATTTTATTGGAACTGATTATGATTAGATAAATGGGTGACTTCACTAATGTATAATACACTTTTCAATTATAGAATATGTATGATAATTTACATTTCTTGTTTGATAGTATGATATTTATGTGACATATTCTGGATGAGATCTGCTGCTGTTTATATAATGGCCTTTTCTTTTAAATTAAATCTGCTTTCAACTTCTTTTGATATATTTAATTTTTTAGGATAAACAAAGACATTACAAATCCACCTTAATTTACCCTTCAGTGGAATTAAATATCTTGGTGGATAAATTCTGGTCCTCAAATTTGTTGCCTGAGGAGATAAATTCTACCATCAGATGAACATAATGTGGCTTGGAAGTTCCCCAGTTATGTGACTGCAGAAACAAGCAGCCATTATCAAACTGACAACTGAGAGACTATTAAGAGAAAAATGGAATTTGATGGAGAAACAGGGTTTCTTCTTTCTTGCAATAAATCTGATTTATACCTCCTGGGTTAACAGTTTTCTTTACATGTAGAGATTTTGTAGGATGCATTGCTAATTTTGAAGTAGGTGAGAATTAGAGCATCTTTCCTGGCAAAGAACCTCTGGCCAGGGGAAATAAAAAAAGTATTTAATGTACATTATTTTTCCTACTGATAGTTTTTATCTGGTGTGAACAACCAAAGAAATGGCATTCAGTCACAAAAGAGACATTGTCTACAGATATATCAATAAATTGTATTGCTAAATAGTTTTCAAACTTTATGTTTAAAAAAAGAAAAAAGAGTTCATATCTGTAATGAATAAAGAATTTTGGAAACTATCAGATCACCCAATTTAATTTTAAAATGGTCAACATACTAGAGGAATACATTTTTCTAATTTTATGTAATCTCTCTGAATGTTTCCAGGAGTTCCCTGACAACACAACACTGGGAGGAGCAGCTGATCCCCCAGAGAGCTGTGCAGCCTTGGGAGGGACCTGGACAGGCTGGAGAGAGCCTGGGCACGGTGGCTGAAGTTCAACAAGGGCAAGCACAGGGTCCTGCACCTGGGGAGGAACAACCCCCAGCACCAGCACAGGCTGGGGCCAACCTGCAGGGAGGCAGCCCTGCGGAGAAGGACCTGGGGCTCCTGGTGGAAAATGAGCTGTCCCTGAGCCAGCAGTGCCCTGTGGGCCAAGGAAGCCAATGGGATCCTGGGTGCATCAGGAAGAGCTCTGCCAGCAGAGCAGGCAGTGATCCTGCCCCTCTCCTCAGCCCTGGTGAGCCACTCTGGAGTGCTGTGCCCAATTCTGGGCTCCTCAGGACACAGAGACAATGGAGCTCCTGGAGGGGTCCAGGGAGGGCACAAAGGTGATGAAGGGACTGATGCACAGGAAGTTCCACCTCAACATGAAGAAGAATTTCTTCACTGTGCAGTGACTGAGCACTGGAACAGGCTGCCCGGAGAGGGAGTGGAGTCTCTCTCATGGGAGATATTCCAGAACCCTCTGGACACAAGCCTGTGCCATGTACTCTGGGATGATCCAGCTTGAACAGGTTACTGCCCCACAGTAGCCTTCCCAAAAGGAGAAAACCCAGAAAACCAGATAAGCTATGCAGCTGTAGTGAGGTGATCCCATTGCGTTCCATTGCTCAGTACTGGTTTCTTTTGGAAGTGATAGTTTTTCCAGTCAGGCACTATGGCCAGTTGCTTACATGGGACAATACTGATACCGACAATATCTTTGTGTCTTTGTGTGTGTGCATGTATATTTATATATCTATATATAGTGTACATATATTTACATGCACATAGTGTCCTAAAAACTGATAAGAATTCCAGCATCTCTGTAACATATACAATGAATTTATGTTTAGTCAGTATGGAACTGACATATGATACCAATACATGGCTTTTAATTCCTGAAAGGGTTTTAAAAAACACCCAAACCTGATGCTATTGCAGAAGCTTTGTAAAGAACTGAGAACTCACAGATGTGTCTTTATGATACTTTTAAGACTGTGACAACATTTTTCTTTTTTCCCCCCCATCCCTTCATGGTAACCAACAGAGGCAATTGGTAACAGACCAATTTCACATTCCAAATTTTCAGTTGTTTTGACTATCCTTCTACTTCAATCATTCCTGGCACAAGTCCACTAGACTTAGAGAAGGAACAAAGCCAGCTCTGGGGAAAGCTCAACAGGGCCATTTGAATATGAGCACTGAAATTTCTAAGGTTAAGAGTTTGTTAATAAAACATAATTGTGTGTACTTTTTGCTTCCATAAAATGTTTTATAACTTTATTCCAGTTAATATCCTTGTTGTGAGATTGCTACCATGGGTCTGTAACTTGTAAAAGTATGTGAGTTAACGAACAACTTTCACTTGGCTTTTGCCAAGTTACTGAATTACATTAATAACTGATTGCAGCCTACTGTTTTATTAGGACAGTATTTTCTTAGCTATTGACAGATACATTAATGACAGTGATGAGCAACTAGCAGTTTTAGATTGAACTTTTTTTTTATAGTGTAAATTATTTTTTTCACAATTTAAAGTTTAGTAAGCATAATGGTTTTAAACTAAAAGAGAGTTGATTCAGATCTGATATGTGGAAGAAATTCTTTATGATGAGGGTGGTAAAGAACCAGAGCACATTCACCAGAGTGGTGGTAGATGCCCCATCGCTGGAAACATTCAAGGGTCAAATTGGATGGGGCTCTGAACAACCTGATCTGGTAGAAGATAACCCAGTTCACTTGGAGGGGTGTTGGGCTAGATCTATGAATGTCCTTTCCAACCCAAACTCTTCTATGACTCTAACTCACCATAAGTAATTTGAAGGAAGATATCCATATCAAGCTTTTTGTCAAAGGGGGAGGAGTAAGATAAGTACTTTGGGATTTCTATTCATTTAACTTGCACAGCTCTTTGAGGAGAGGCATCCTCTTCCTCCTGTTTCTTAAAGTTCCCACAAGTGTGAGGACAAAGTACAGCCAAAGAAGTGTCCTTGTCTTAAAACCGATGAAGCACACCAGCTATGTAGTCGGTATTCCCTGAAATGTTTCATTATGTAGGATTGGGAAGCAGGAGCTACAAAATGTTAAGCTGTGCTATAAAGTGCTGTTTTGGAGGCAGTCTGCATTGGAGTTAGGGTGATTATTATGTCCACTAGTCAGTCACTTGAAGGTCAAAAGATTGTCTTGTAGGAGCTGGTGACTCCAAGCTGCTCTGCTGTGACGTGGGGATGCTGCCCTCCAGAGAAACAGGAGGTTAACAATCCAGATGGTGCTTTGAGAAGCCCTATGGAAAGCCTACAGAGAAGGCTGGACCCCATCTCTGCTCTCTTGCTGTAAGACAAATCAAATGGCAGAAATGATGTAATTTTAGACTTCATTGAGTAAACACATGTAGGCTGGGAAAAAATAGTTTCATGTCTGATGCAATTTGTAGAGTTAGAAATGGTAGTTTAGAGGAGGGAAAGCAGAGCAGGTTGCTCAGAGTCCCATCTAACATGGCCTTGAACACTTCCAGGGATGGGGCATCTCTGGGCAACCTGTGCCAGAGCCTCACCACCCTCACAGGGAGAATTTCTTCTTAATATCTACTCTAACCCTGCCCACTTTCAGTTTGAACCCATCTCCCTTTTTCTTCTCTCTCCATGTCCTTGTCTAAAGTTCTCAGTTCTCTGGCAGCCGTATTGCAACCTGAATCTGACTCCTCTCTCTAAATCACTTCTCTGCCTTTCAGTAGCAAACTACTGAAAATGAAGGTAATTTGATTAAGAAAAAAAAAAAAAATCAACCCTTGTGTAAAACTAGACTATACACATAAACCTGTATGAGGCAAAGCAGCTATAAACATAATTCTCCTCCTCCTTTAACGGTGACACCATCTGCTATTTAAGTCACTAACTATTCTGATTATTTTAGACAAATTTCAGTGTGCATTTTCTTGTGTCTCAGTAACAAGGAGTGTGTTTGCTCCAAAATCACCCTACTACAGCGAAATGTGAGAGCGTGTGTATTTGATTCATATTGGGCTTGGAGTTTCGTTACTGAGTAGAACAGAATGCTCCCAAGAAGTAAATACTTAAATAAACAATAATGCTGATGCAAATAACAGGAATGCTGAGTCTACAGAATGCATTATTAACAGAGTATTAGTACTCACATTGGCTGAGATGTGTAGATAGCTGTGCATGCTGTAAATAACTCTCTGGCTGTCAAAATAGTAGTGCACAAGACAATTGGACCCAGTGCAGGCAAAATGGCATGAGCCACTTTATTTTCTTTTAAAATCATGACTCATTCATGAATCAGTGGACAGGTCTTAGATTTTAACTATCTGTTAAAGCTGTTGGGCAAATTCCTTTTCACTGGAAGATTACTGATGACCTCTGGTCCTGTCGTTCTCTGAATTAGGGAGTGTGTATATACATATATGAGGCCTTTATCATACCTTTACATTTCCTTTTAGAGATTTCAAAGTGTAGTTGCTTTACCCCACTGACTTTAATATTGTTCTTGTGTTTCTCCACAAAAATAACTTTTCTAGCCTATTTTGGACTCTGTAAGAACTTCCCAAGGACTAACTGAAAAGAAATTTACTTCAAATTAAAATTTTTGAATTCAGGTATGATCATGCAGACAACAGGCAGAATTTATTTAACCTTCAGCCAGCTGCTTAACCAAGTTGAAATTATTGATAGCCCATCAGCACTGATCAAGATGGAGAACCTAAATGAAGAGGTGCCTTTTCTCTTTCTTTTCCAGCCTTCAATGCATCCCCCTCCCCCTCCCTTCCTTTTTTTTTCTAAATAAGAGAACCATTGAGCTGGTAACAAGACTTGAAATTCCATGTCAGCTCAGCCAGCGTGGTCAAGGAGCTCAGCTGTAGAAGGGAAATAAAACTGTTAAGTTATGACTGCCCTCCAATCAGTCACAGGGGTAATGATGTTTGGCTTTAGTCAGGTTATATGTCAGTAAATATACATCTCTCAGACAGCCTTTAAGACAGCCTTAAGATCATGCTTATTGTTTGATATAGATAGGGGTCGGATGCTGATATATGGTGGTCATAGGCCACTGAAATAAATTTCACAGCATTCAGCAGGTAAAGTTAATCTCAGTAGAACAGAATGTGGCGACAGTTTTGATAGACTATTCATTCAACAGTGATGGGGCATTTTTCCTCTGTTAGGTTTTGTGCAAATCACTCAAATGCATATTTTCCCCTCCCTTGCCTTGACTTTAAATTTGCTGCTACCTGAAGTTACCATTTCCATTTGGTCTTTAGTGTGGAGCTGTGGCAAGATCAAAAATTCCAGTTTATAAGCAACACTGTTTTCACATAGTTCTCTGTTTTCTTTCACCCTGCTCACATATAAATCACTTTCAAAGGTAAGGGAATCTCAGCATTCTACATTCTGCCAATGAGATATCAGTCATGTTTGGGTGATAACGGGAACTTTTGTCTCAGGAGCAAAGCACTGAGACAAGACCTTGCCAATAGAGACATTCTTACAGCTCTGTGAACTAAAATTTTACTATAGCCTTAAACAAAATTTTTTTACTATATTCTTTCTGATAATGATATTTAAGTTTCCACTTAAGCTTACTGTGAAGGACTTCATATCATTTTCAAATATTGGATCATACATTTCATTCCTGTAGCTTGACATTAGACATTAAATTCGCTAAGTCTCTCCACAGCATTTTTCTAACATAAATGTTATAATCATCCATGTCATAAACAGCAGAAGGTTCCCATTATACCAGCTTCTGCTCTCTTGCTATTATTAAGCATTACCATTACATAGAGTAAGAAAATGTAAAAATACAGCCTACATGCATTTCATGTAACAGCACTAGACCAGAATTTGATAAAGCCTTGTGTAGTGCTTACACCCTAAGTAAAATGTGCTTTGGGTTTTAGAGTATAATGCAGTGTCCATTTTAAAATTCAACAAAATTATGGCTGTAGGCCTAAGTTTAAACTGAAGCATCAAGCTGCTCTTTGGTGTCACAGCCTTTAATCCAGATCTAGAATAACAAAACTGTTTTAGTTTAATTTAGTAGGATTTGTCAGAGCAATGGCTTAATCCTAAAGTTTTATTGTGTGTTTAAATTGTCAAATATCAATTAAATTAATGGAAAATTGTTCTAGGTAAAGACAAAAGTGGAAAAACAAGAGGCTATGTCTATAACTGAAGGCAGATGTTGTTGATAAGTTGATTGTATATCAGGCTTTCAATGTTAACCTTCGTTGGTGTTGTTTCACCAGTTTTTTTTTAAGCTCTTGCAGTCAATGAATAAGTTAAACTCAGAAACTGTAATATTCATACTATAGCTGTTTATATTTGCTAAATGCTGATCCAAGTCCTAAGAGAAAATTTTTATAATGTCAGTATAAACACATCAGATTTTACCTTTTAAATCTGCCAGGAGAATTTTATGAGACTCTTGAAATATTAAAAAGCTTTTTTTCTCCTCTTAGATGGTATTAACTAGTCTATATCCACAAATTTTAAATTTTCTTTCTTAATATATTATTTTCTTTTAAAGAAGATGCTCTAATATTCTGGACTTCTACAGCCCTTTTTAGACAGGTACTGCAGAAGCACTGAATGATGCTTCATAAGCTTTGTGATACAAATGTCATCAACTGAAAAATTCCCACTACTACCAGGAATCTCACAGTTCAATGAAATCCTTTACATGTGAAAACTGAGTAAGAACTGAGAATTCATGTTGTCTGAACTATAACTAGGCATGAAATTATTCAGAGATCCATGTGATCATCACATGTTAACTTTCAGTCAAGGGGAAGGCCCTGGCAGGGAAGTGCTTAGGCAGGTATTTCAAGCTATCAACTACTGTAAGCTGTGATTAAGAGCTTTCCTCGAGAGTGACCCTAATTATCACTCTCAAATAAGGTAGGCCATGTCTGCAGACCGACTTAATTTGGGGAACATAGGCTCAGCTTTTCAAATTAACATATGAAAGTTTTGTATTTTCCTCATTCAACATATTAAGTTCCTTCAGAGAAAGAAAAACATTTTAAACTATTTTTGAACTCTTCTTCCTCTCCTAGTCAAGTTTTAAAAACATGAATTTCCAGGTCTCTGAATATTCTGTTATAGATTTTACTGGCCAGTTCTGACTGTTCTGCTTAATATTTGATCAGTGTGGAAAGGCACTGATCTGAAGGGAACATATGATCAGTAATGAGTTTGATACTTCCTGTCCTGCTGAGAGTTGGCTCTCTTGTGGCAATGCTTGAAAGGCTATGAAATTACTTCTGTGTTTTGCAGTAGTGTACCTTATATTGAGTTTCAAAAGGTTTAAGTCCTTATGGGGTATGGTTAATGTCAATGTTATATTATTTATTTTTATTTACCTTTTTTACATGTATACTATCACCCAGTACCATAACCAGTTCTCCTAAAAGCTCATTTTCAGATTTCATTTTTGCCTTGTTTTTCTGTTATTTTTTAAAAGCACATTAAAATAATTCAGATAATCAAAGCAGGTCTTATTTAGGGTGTCTGTAGCTGAAAAAAAAAAAAAGGTTTAAAAGCTTCTACATCTTTATAATGATTTAATGAAAAGTAAAAAGTTTCCTTGATGTGGATAGGGATCAGTATGAATTGTTTTACACTGATAAAACAAATTATCACAAAGGAAACACAAATCCTTCAAAGTCTTTAAAGCACTTTTTAAATCACTGTACTTTCATGTATGCCAAAATTTTTGCTGGCATTATATCAGAAAACAAGTCACAGCCTTTTGTAACTACCTTGGTGTGACTGGTCAGTATCAATTATTACTTCATTTCTTTTACAGATTCTTCATTGCAGCCTAGTTATCTGTAGAGAACCATGGAAATAATATTTGCTTTGTTTCTGACAGATTATTTTTCAAGAAGAAAACAAGAATTTTACAGCTATTTTTTCAAAGTATAGTCTTTTTCAACACAAAGATACCCTCAAGAACTACTAACATAATTCTTTAACTACTAATCTAATTGTTAAAACTCCTAATGTAATTGTTTAACATTTCATAATAGGCTACCCAAAAACTACACTGATGCCCAGAAAATTGAAAGCAAAGGGTCATGTAGTAATTACTAAGTTTACATAAATGATCTGGTAGTAAAAGTTAGAATCCATGTAAAAATTATTATTGTGTCATTTTAGTTAGGCTGATAAATGAATTTTTAGCAATATTGTGTATGGGATTCTGGGTTAAGCTTTTTCTACTTATATCTTCACTGAACAGATTTTCAACGCTTGTACATAAAGTATATTTTTCTTATTTTTCTTACCAGGGCTTAACAAACTACAGCTTATTCCCATATGGGCAGTGGGGGGGGGAAAGGAAAAGTATTTTATTACTGCACTGCATATCCAGGGTTCAGACACTCTTTAAAATGTTGATGTGATTTTTTTTTTTTTTGTGTTCATTTGACTAAGGCAGACTTTATGCCAAGACTGGAAGGTACTCTGGGAATAACTTTTCATAGTTTCTACTTCCAAACGTGCAGCAGATAGCAATTAGTTAGCTAGTTAAGACAGAAGTTAATCAAATCACAGCTGGCTAGAGCCAGGACAGATCCATCAACACTCTTTTGCCAAGCTGCCCATTGCAAATGCAGTGACTGACACATGGATTTATCTCAAGCCTATGGAGATCATCAGCTGCAGCATTAAAAGGAGGCATTTCCATGACTTACTCCGCAAATTCAGTGTGACTGGTTTTACTACATTCACTGCACTGACTGCTTCTGCAGTCACTGCTGAAGAATAAATTATGAAGGTTTGTTGATGATTCTCAGCAATCACTTCCTAGGCTATCTTTGCAATGAGAGTCAACTACACTACAAGAGACCATTTCTGATTTTTACTTTTAATGTCTAGTGGTCCATAGCAATTGGCATAGATTTGGCTTTGAAAAAAACACTATTAAAACATTCTAAATGGAGCACTGAAAAATACAAGTAGATGCAAACTCAAGTCTTTAATCACATGGCCATCACTGCACACAAATAATCTGTAGGAATTTAGTGGATTTCTAGAACTGACCTCTATTTTTCTTGTACTTGTTTGCTGAAGCATATAAATATTTCTCTTAATTAAGACAAATTATTCTGATATTTTCCATAGGCACAGTTTCAGTGCAATATAGCACTAGTTTTTTGAGATATTTGTCTTGTCTTATAGAAGGTGTTTCATCATTCTCAGAGAAGCTCCCTGTGTAGTTCCCAATGAAGCTTCACAAACATTTAAATCTCCTACTGGAGGGGAGGTGGATTTAACTGTGAGTGAACACAGGTTTTAAACCTCACTACAAAAAAAAGAACACCAAAAAAACCAAACAGAAATACCCCACCCACAACTATTTTTAAACAACTCTGCTCCTGAGTATGATTAACAGGAAGATTTCTCTTACAGCATTACAAGGAATAATTAAGCTGTAAATGTAGTCTCTGTTTGCCAAGTGGGAAACAATATTTTTACCACAGGCTTCCCCCACCTCAACTTTATCTATCTAGATAAACATAATTAAGTAGTGGATGATGGTTTGTTAGCATTTTATTACATGTGTTTGCAAGGGCATTAAGAATAATCATAAAATGCACAACAAATGTTATAGGTATTGAGGTTTTCAGCACTAGAAAACGTGACTTCTTAAAAACTGGACTGGAAACATGTATTCCTACAAATTAACTATTCCTCTATGCAGAAGAGCCATTGAGATGCTGCTGTCTTGGTTGATTTACATACAGTAATTGCTAGTTCCTATTAAGCACTGACTGGTCACCTGCTCAATAATATAAATAGATTCATATTTTCAGATAGCAGTTATTCATAAGTAGTATGAAACATTAAATTTTCTTTAGATTTTAGCAATTAAATCGGATTTTCCTTTTGTTTAGCATCCTGTTTGTTGCTTTGCTATTCAAACAAAATAACCTGGTGAAGCTGTCAAAATCTGCAATATTTTGTATGGGTATATTATGTAAATGTATATGTATGTATATAGTTACATAATGGTGAAAGTTTCAAACAGGGATGGAAATATATTTTTTCCTGTACTTTGGCTAAATTACATGATCTAAATGTCTGTACCAGAGTCATTTATCTGGCTGAACCTTGAAAGTGAATTGAATTTTCTACAGACAGAACCTACAGGAACAATTGATATTTACAGCTCCATGAGCTAAAAGGGAAATGTGCCTGGCATGTGTAAAATTCCTCACAGCTGAACTTCCCCCAGAATCCATTTAACAGCTTAGGTCACTGGCTCATCTGTACCTGAATCAATGCACAGCTGACAAACCAGGAGACAAGAGGCTGGCAGAGGGACCTTGCTGAAAATGCTCATTTGTAGAACAAGTGGCATAACCTATCTGGCTTCCCAACAGCACCACAGCAAATCCTCAGAACTGCCTTGGCCTTCCCAGCCAGGGAGTGGAAGCACAGCCAGGCCCTTCTGCTTCTGACTGGCCCACTCCAGTAAATGTTCCACTGAGCTGAGGCATTTCTATGGAATGACTTTGGGCTCTATTTGCTGTGGAGTTGTGTTTTTTATGTTCTAGTATTTTTGTATTATGTATTCGGGTTTGTTCTATGTACCCCCGTGGTTATATTTGGTTCAGTCTCTAGTTTCCTGCCTTCCCTACCCTGTCCATCACCCCAAAATTGCACTGTCATTCCCCTGTCTGCCCAAGAGATGTCCCCGGTTACTCATGGCAGCAGTGATAAAAACCCCTCAGCTTTCCAGCACACTTACACTTTCTGAAGCACTTGGCTTTTACTCTCTCCTAGGTTTGGTAAAAACACCTCAAGTCCAGGATACACAACCCTTGGAGATCTGAGTGCAGCTTCTGGTTCATGCTGAAAAAACAGGAACTCCACATGCTGCTTTAATGATAGTGTGGAGGGACTGTTTTGGGAAAAACAAGTTTCTCAATTTTGGAGATTCAGTTCTGTACCTGACTTCAGAAGGTACTTTTTTTTTTTTTTTTTTTTTTTTTTTGAGTTGTTTGTCCTGTTATAACAACACTTGCCAGTTAAAAATGTTTTGATTTTTCAAAACTAAAATATCACAACCATCACAATGCCTTTCTTTTACAGAATTCTTGATTCTTTACATACGTAGTTTAGTTTTCTAGAAAATCAAAAAACTATCAAGAGAAATAGTTTTTTTACCTCTGTTTAATTCTTTTTGTTTTGAGGAGTATGTTCAAAGACGAGGACCTTGGTACTCTTGCTCAAGGTCTGAGCATATAACACAGGATGGAAAGTAGCATTAGTAGCCTGCCATAAGAAGGTGACAAATACAGACCTTAGAAAATGCTTTTAAAGTCAACCATTACTTCTGTTATGCCACTGAAGAGGCATGAAAATGCCACTACTGGAATTTCAAGTGAAACCTCAATTTACTCCTGGAAGGTACTGGTTTTCAGAGTCTCATGTGCAGCCTAAGGTCCTAAATTCTTCTTGTGTTGTGTTTCTACTGATTCCACTGAAGATACTCTGGAATCCAAGAGGCCATAATTAAGGAGGAAGGGCAAAGGACCCGACAGAAACACTCTGAATTTAGGATATTACTGTCGAGTGATTTCTGCATGGTTTTGATCATAAATATTGTCCTGCATAAAGCAAAATAGTTGATAACTCAATCTGATGACATAAATAGTTATTTTTACTCTGTGTGTGTGTGTCTTTCTATCAGTTACTTGTTCATTACTGTGATACTTCTAATGCTAATTACTAATAATTATTAGCTTGAACAGAACTTCATCCTAAAAAGGTGTAAAAGTGCATCGATGTTGTCCTTTTGAAATGCTTATGTGATAGTGTAAAGGCTATAAATCATTCCTGTGATCCAACATATAATTCACTACTGTCAGAAAGCAAGTTAACAGTATTACAACTTTGTTGAAATTTGAATGCATTCCATGTTCAATTTTTTTTAATAAGAACTGTAAATAACAGGCCATTTTGAAGTATAATAAATGATCCTTTCCAAAGCCTAATGATAGCTTACTTTAGTTATAGCCATTCTTTTATAGCAATAGACAGCTTTAAAAAATAATTCGTGCCACATATACATAATTTTAAGGAGCTGTCATAAAGTTTTGGAGTTAGTCCATTCATTTATACACAGGTATAGCAATTAGTAGGAGTATCTTTGATGACCTAAATCTCATCTTACACAGAAAGCTGCCTTATCTTCTGGGTTTTGCACATAGTATTTTCTTCCCAGGTATTTCATATTCTAGAGAGTTCCTTTCTACTTAGGATATTTCTTATCCTCATTGATCAAACTGATCAATCAGAGGCTAAAGATTTAGTGTGCCTCTGATTTTGTATGTTTAAAAAAATAAGATTAAAAAATATTAAGGAAGCACCTATTAAAGACATTCCTCTGAATTTTCAATCTCTGTAGAATATATTTTCCAGATATTAACAGAAATCCCAAAGAGTAATATATTTTTTTAATGAAGTAAAACACCAATTCCAACTTAACTCAGATTTAGAAGTTGCAAATTTAAAAAAAAAAAAAGTATCATTGAGATAGCATTAGCATTACCTACAGCTTTATAGTATTCTTTACCTACATAATAGCAGATAGCTATTTTCAATTGAGCTCAGCTTCAAATGTTCTGGAAAAAAATAGGGTAGGAAGAAAACAAGTCCCCTTCAAAGAAATCCATGTATTTTTCTGGTTCTGGTGTGGCTGTGATTTTGTTGTGTTGAAAGCAAAAAGATAAAAAGTACTACAGGTATTAATGCATCATGAAAAGAAACGATAGGATAAACTTCAGTTGGAAACCACAAATACCTGGTGTGGATGAAGAATAAAGATGGTTTTTTACTATTATGTTTTCACTGCTTGTTGGTCCTACTCTTGCAACAGATAACAGTGCCCATCACCACAGGGAAAAAAAAACCAAAAAACAAAACTCTCCAATTGGAGATGTGTTTGAGGAAAAAAAAAGAATGAAAATTATTTGTTTTGAGCAGGTTATTTTTTCTTCAAATTTTGCTGGTGATCACATTCTTGAGGAGAAAGATGTGACATTTTTGCTTCACAACTTTGTTCTACAGGTCAATCATCAGCTGGCATAGTCTTTTTTGTCCTTTTTGCACCACTTTATTTTTTTACAAAGTGTATATTTCATGGTAGTTGAAAAGATGAAAAGCTGTTTCTGGAATAAACAGCAACACAAACCAGCCAATTCTGCACAGCATAATGGGATTTTAATGTATTCTTCTTGTTGGCATAGTGTATTTCTGTGATAATTTTATGTGACAGCATAATTAAACTGGAAAACAATTCCCATTTCCTATGTATTTTATCTATTTATCATAATTTATTTCTTTACTTTCTTGCTCTGCTATAAATATTACTGTAAGGAGAGTTAAATAAGTTAAACCAATGCAATTACTTTTACAGATTGAAATTAACTTCATATATCAATTTATACTGGTTTGTATACTGCACCTACTATTTGCCCTGTACAAATAAATGCATTTGTTGCAGTATATTTATAGTGTCACTATGGTTTCCATGTTTGCACTCCTTTTGACTAATGTTCCATATGTTAAAACTTGACATTTTAACAGTATTTTCAAACAATTTCATTCATTATCAAATAACCATTTATTACATTGTGGCAATTTCAAACCATTTACTGGACCCTCTAGACATTGCTAAACAATGATTTATCAAGGAGCATGCAAATTTTACTGCTTATCACAGCAAATATAAAAAGTAACATTAAATACTGACTTGACAACAGCCCTGACCAAATTATTTTCCTTTTTTAATCTTGATGAGTCATAGTTAGTAATAGCAGTTTGTAAGTGTACTGGAAATTGAGGCCAATATTCTAGATTGCTCATTACATGAGGTTCTTTCTGGTTTGCTCAATTCTTTTGCATGCCTGAGGGATAAATTGAAGATTGTGGGACACAACAGATGCATCTCTTACTGCCTTTTTATTTTCTAATGGCACTTACAGTGCCCCAGCTTTGTCCTGTGTGACAGTGCTTTTTACATTTTATTTCACCATAAATCTAACAAAATTCACCTCTAGGCCAAATCTGTATTGATTTTTGCTTACCTAGAGTGAATAGCATTGAGGCAAAGGATTTTCAGGAAAAATCTTCTTCCAAATATTCTAGCCACTAAATAGAACTGATTGAATTTTCTATGTGGACACTTGGCTGCAAAATGCTGCACTTCTAACAGCATTCCTTATCTCTCCCCTATTTCTATAGAATTTGAGATCCACTCCATGTCTGTGAGAGAACTCTCTGACACCCACAAATGACAATTAGGTCTCTGCAAGCACTTAGGTGTAAACCTTACAAGAAACAGTATTTGATGGAGACATCCCCATTCTCAGAGATCTCATTAATTGCAGAGCTCACACATTCAGCTCTACATAAAGTAAATTAAAAGGCTTAAATATTGCAGAGGATATTCACAGAAGGAGTTTCAAGGACTTGGGAGTATTCCTTATTTGTGGGGTTCATACACGGAGTAAAGCTGAACATATACTATTAACACTGAATTTAAATTATCCCTAAATCAATAGTTTGGCATTGTTGGTTGATGCTACAGTAACATTAAATAGCTCCAGAGAAAGCCAAAGCTTCACTGTGCAAAACTAACAGCTTAACATCATCCTACACAGAAGAATTTATAGCCCACACTGTTTGTTTGTGAATTGAGGTAATAAGGAACCACAGAGTAGATTGTGATCTTCTTTGGCCAAGGTCACAAAAGGAGCAGAACTGAAAAGTACACACAGATTTTCTACATGTCAGTCTTAATTTCAAAGGCAGCCAAAAGGTTTTGATTCATTATCTCCAATTCAGGAGTGGCTATGAGGAGCCCTTGTTCTGTTACTGCTTCCATACCAGAAGCAGCAAAGACAGCTTTTACTCATTAACCTAATAACGTAATCATATAATTTAAATTGCCACAGCTTTAGCTGGTTCTGATAAGTCAGGCTGTAAACTGTGGTAGAGGAGAAGGAGCCAGCTTTCTGCTCTGCACCGTGTTACAGGAGGACAACCTCTGCCAGAAAGGTGCAGGTGAGCTGGGGCACTTTTACTGCCAGTGCTGCAAGAGCCAAGGTGCAGCATGAACTGGGGCCTTCACAGCTGTGGAGAGGTAAAATCTTGTTTGCTTGTTGAAGGTCTTCCAACTTCCAGCATAAGTACTTCACTTCTTTAATTTTACCTATATGTATCTGGTATGTTTAGCCCTAGCACCTCAAAGCTCGGGTGTTTTCTGTGATGTCAATATGTAATGTTTGGGGTTTGGAGGGGTGAACTGCTTTCTTGAGGTTTTATGTTAGTTTGGTTTTTGGTCACCAGCTCTACTAATGTTCTCTGAGAATTCTGCTACACTAGTAGGGTATGACCAAGCCCAAAGCCTGTTTACAGAGTACACAAGGAATATTCATCCAAAAGCAGTAAAAATGATAATTAATTTTACCCCAGCAGAACTGCTTTCTTGTTTTCTCAACTTTAACAGATAATTTCTAAAAATTATTCATCTATTCATAAATTTTAGTAATTTTAAACATTTTAATCATTTAACAGTTTTAATCAAAACTGCCACTGAATTCAGGGAAGCCAGAACAGGTACAAAAAAAAAAGTTTTGACTTTAACCAATCTTTTAAGTGACACTATATGATGCTAGAATAAATGAACCATTACATCAATGTCCCTGCCTATTAAAAACCAAAAAAAGTTTGTCTTAGAAAATGAGTGAGGACCCTGAGCAGTCAGAAGTGAGCATTTAATCACTGGAGAATCTGAGTTCAGTCCCAGGACAGAGCAGAAGGGCTGCTCAGAACCAGGTAGCTCAAATTATAGCACTTTGGGCACAGATGTATCTATAACCCCTCTCCAGTGACCCTAATGTAAGTACAAGTGTATTTACTTTCTTTCATTTTGGTCAATCTAAATGACAAACTCCTAGAATCTTCAGGTACTTTCAGATCCAACTCTTGTTGATCCAGGAATTGCTCCTAAGATGACTGGTCTTGTTAATCCATTTCCAGCCTCATTTTCTCCACTACTTTGCGTACTGGAGATTACTATTTCTTGGTTTCCACTGGTCACATTAATCATGTGACTTCTTTTCACCTATCCCTATGAAATCAAGCTTGAGGGGATTTTTGAGTGGGTTTGTTTTTTGGTTTTGTTATTATTTTGTGGTAGACTTCATATGTTACAATCTTCAGTAACCATGAGCTATCAAGTGCTAGAGATAAGGCCTGATTAAGGCAAAGATGGCTTTTAGTATAATCAGGGTTAACAGCACTCCCTCTAAGAATGCAGAAATGGAAAAAGAGTTCTTCTCTGTGGCCAGCAGCCTGGGCATGAGGAAGGAAGTCATCAAGGCGAGCTCCTTCCTCACTTAAGGAGATATTATACAAAACATTAAACCCAATGAGGGTATCTGTCAAAATCTAAGAGACTTCATCTCTGCTGTTATCTACCTTCCATTATGGATTAATTTGACACTAATTGCAAAAATGATTTAATTTAGCTAATCTTCAAAAAATACTGTTAGAAAATTAAAATTAATGGCCAGGATAAAATCCAAGTATTCTACCTGAATAAAAGCTTGGACATGAAAGGCCTGATGCAGAAAGCTTAGACAGAAATTACCTCAAAAATTGCATTTAATACATGAAGCAACAGAGAGCTAAAAATAAATTTAAAGAAGAACATGACAGGTATCAGTGGAGGAAAAGTCAAAGTTGTGTACCAATGGAGAAGGGTGGCAAAAATCAAATTTGGAACATTTTAATGCTAAAAAGAACTTTGGTGCTCTATTTTTTTTTTAGACCTAAAAAAACCAAGAAATTGCACACTTTTAATTCCACACTTTTAGTTATTCACATAGCAGAACCCAGTAAAACAAGAACTTATTAACTATGTACTGGACAAGCCAGAGAATGTGATTTTTAGAAGTAGTTTTATAGTTCAAAAGTCAAATTTGTACCAGCAAACTAATCACAGCTTTGTGATGTTCTTCCAAATTCCTGTTTCTGATAAAGGCACTGTGTAACATGATGGATTCTCATTTGTAGCAGATGGCACAAGTCCCTGAAGAATCATGTGCCAGCTGTTCATGGGCAGAACACAACACACTCCAAGCACACTTGCTCTTTCCTCTCACAGCCTTGCTGTGCTGGCACTGGGGCTGCTGAGCATTCAGAGCAGCAGAACCTGTGTGTCACAGGCTCTCTGTGTAGCACATGAGTGACGGGTGACAGCTCCATACTTTGTGCTCCTACTATGAGTTTGATGCCCTGCATTGCTTTCCCCTGTTAAGTTTGGCCTAGACTGGCTTGCCTTGTTCAGGGGTTGGAAGGGAAATGTTCTCCAGCACACACAGTGTGATTTCCTTCCTCCTGTTTGCATTAAATGAAGGGGTGCCATTCCAACATCTTCCCAGTGCCACTAGACTTGCCTTGGAAAGTGGGAAACTTGCCTTGTGTGTGGGAAACACAACTGCCCCAGCCTGCCTCCCTTGTGCTCTGTGTGCCTGTTTAATGTGATCAGCAATGTGTACAGCTTGCAAGGGAGAATAAGGCTGATTCTAGCACATGGTTAATTAAGACATTACAGTTAGCTATTTGCTAGGCAGGCTCAGGGGAGTAGTAATAGGATATGGAGTCTTTCACCTTAAGTTCAGTCATTCTTACCCCCAAATTCCCAGGTAGTGATCAGTAATTTCTCATTAACCCTGACACAAGCTGAATCCAATTCCACTCAGGCATGTGGATGAGTTCCGAGCAAGTGTCTGCCAACAAGGAGTGTCAGTATCTCTGGTAATTAAACTTCAAAGTGAAGAACCCCACTGCTGTAAGTGAGCAGCAGAAGTTGATGTTTCCCTGTGGCATTATTTTAACTCCTCTGTTGTTGTTGTCTCCAATCTCAACAGCTATCAAAAGCTGTCATATCAGCAGATATAGATTTAGGTTTTGAAGGCTACAAATTGACTATTGTTCTTAGGTTCTCCAGCAAGGCAAACAATTAGTAGTAATACCACATAAAAGTTGGGAAAACCTAGTTTAAAAAATACCCAATACAACACCTAAATTATATGCATCTCCAAGAGGTCCCCTAATTTCATGATCCTACCTGCACTGCCAAGAATGTAAAGAATCATTGGCTCTTGACATCATTTTCTTGCCAAAGGGCAATTACCTATTCTGTATGCATTGCCTTAATCATGTCAAGTTGTGTCTCATAAATTTACATTTCTCCCAAGGAAGCACTGTGCATTGCCAGCAGCCTGATAGGCCAGATCAAAACAATTTCTTGGTGTGTGTTTACATCAATTTTTGGCTTCTGAGCTGCTTTAGCTGTAGTTGCTCTGCAGAGCAGCACAAATTCACTCTCTGAACTAAGCTGCATCAGAGATAGAGGGGGGAGTAGCAGAATCTGGATGGATGGTCCTTCCCAGAACCGAGCAATGCTTTCTAGATTATTGAACTGCAAATCAGCTACACAAATGAAACCACATGCTAGAGATAAACACAGTCCTCTGAGATGGGCTTGTTGTCACAGTCAGAGAGGGAGAAGGAGAGAGAGCACACACACACACTCGTGTGACTAGGGGCGTAATGAATGCCAGCTTCCCTCCTGCCTCTCTGGGATATGTGAGAATGACAAACTCTCTGAGGAACAATTCCTTTGACTCGTTCATTGAGGAAAGAAAACTTGTCATGCTGCCAAGAATAAAACTGCTCCTGGGCTTAGTTTTGAATTTTATAAAGTGAATAAGTGAAAAATGTATACACATTCACTTCAGACCCAAGTCATTAATAATTAAAAGAATATATAATTGTACCCAGTTTTCCCCTCAAGCTCAACCAGCAAGGATGTCTTCTGTCCATGTAACAGGGCATTTCATGTGTTTTGTGTTTTTTTCCAGGAGCTGTTGGAAGTGAGTTGAACTGAATGCATCCTGCATGCAGGTAGGAATTACATCCTGACCATCGGAGTACACACAAAAACACAAACGCAGAACTCAACTGTTTTGTATCAAGGAAGCTGCAGAATTTTGATTATGCATAAATATTTTCCTGGTATGAGTCATCCACAATTGATACTGGATTTAGACCAGAATATGATAAAAATTATAATATTAAGACAGCATTATTGTAGACATTAATACTGTAAATTACAAAGATTGGATATCTTTTATAAGGCACAGGAAGGTAAGAATGTTTACCATGTCAAAAATAATTTTTGTTTTCTGAGGTTATTTTCTGCATATTTATCTGTATCTATTTCCCTCTTCTGAGACAGGCACACTTCCCAGTACAAATTTAGGAATGCTGAATTAACAGTATAAAACCACACATTGGTCTGCAATTCTACTGCTATACTGGAATTATCTAGTGGTACCTACCTGGAAGGAGATGCAAGAGATTTATTGCTTTTATTTTTCTGCATTATTCCCACAATTAATTCCCAGTTTTCAGCCAAAATGAAATTCAGGATTAATATTCACTTTTCTCTTGATGGCATAGAAGTTGGCAAGTATGGTATGAACAGCCATGTATTTAGTACCTTTCACTTGCAATACAGAAATCTTATTTAAAGACTAATGAAAAACATTAACAAATTCTGTAAACAAAACAATCATTATACATTCCCTCCCTTCCAAACACAGACAGGAAGTTTCTCATGGGTAGCAAGCTGGCTCTTGCTTCCTCTGATACCAGTATGGCTGTTTGTAGGCAACACACTGTGATGCTCTCTGATAGAGAAAAAGATATAAAACTCCTTGAAAATCATACACAGAGGGGATCAGTAGATTGTATGTAGGTAATAGCTATGTCCTTGAAACAGCAAATGTGTGGGATTTTGTTTGACTCTTAGAAGGAAGCACATTTTGTACTTCTGCAGCTGAATTCCAAACACAAGTTCTTCATGTAGACCTGACTTAGAACTTGGCTTCTTTTCAACAACAATTTGTTCAGAGATGGAAAAAGACAAAACACCAGAGGGGTGTGTTAGGGGATGTGAAGCCAAAGTCTGCTTAAAAACTAATCCACTACAGCATCATGAGCTGTACCTGAAGTAGCTCAGGAAGCTTGGGAAGGGAGAACACAGGGACACAGACTGTGTGAGAGTCACTTTCAGATCAATAACTTATCTCATGATATGCAAAGACTGTGCAACTCAGCTATCATTGCAGTGGAACAGCTGAGTGCAACAGAATGGCTTTAAAGAGGAGGTGATAGAAATATCAGAAGTGAAGCAGAATGTTATAGACCACCTACCTCTTATCCACATATCTGAAAACTGCTACTCTGTAACATGTTGATCTTGAAGTTTCATATCACTGTTCTCCAAGGCAGGAGCTAAATTATTTTTATGGACTACAAAAGAAAGTAAACTACAACCAAAAATCTTACCATCAAAAAAGGGCAAAATCAAGTTGCAAAAAACCCCATACTAAAGTATATGGATTTCCTGTATAGGTAAAATGGCAAGGAGGAATTCTGTACAAATGCAGTCTCCACATCCACCCCTACTGGGACAGACTTTCCAATTAATGTTTTCAAGCTCCAACATTTCTGAGCTGTTGCTTGACCCAACTTGAAAGGGAGGCATTTCCCATCTAGTCGATGGAGGGTTTTCAGATTACTAGAAAATGTTTTTCTAATATGTAAAATGTGGAAGGACCATAAAAAAGGGGAATGTTTTGTATTCCACTACTTTTGATGACATATTTCTATGTAAAGGTTAATTGTCAATTATGTCAGACCCTGAAATTGTGTAACAGTCGATTTTCCCCATGCACAGGACAAAATACATACAACAGTGCATTATTCCTTCAAGACTGTTCTCTTTGGTAATGCTTCCATGTCAGAAATTGCTTATATTTGCAATTATCTGATGTTTAAAAATATCATTATTCAACATTCTCCAGTAGTTGGCTCTGACCTTTAGTTTGCTTATTTTCTCGGTTCGATTTGAGCACTAGATGGATTTTCAGCTATCTTGTGCCACCTCGTGTAAGAGATGGGAAATTACACAACTTTCTGACCACTGTGACCTGATTTTGGCATTGGAGTCCTACAGATGATGTTTTTGCATTTTGAATACACTTTTCAGTTTATCAGCAGCTGAAGCACATTTTAAAAAGTATTTAAAGTATTTAATATGACAATTTTTCTTAAAACGTGATTTCTTTATACTTAAGCTAGCTCTACCTTTACATTTGTAACCTTTATATGATAATGTATACAGCTCTCAGGCCATCTGCTGTGCATGATACTAGTTCTTTATGAATATATTTTCAATATTCTAATTAATATACCTTCATAATTGTGCTTTTCCCCCTGTTATTTATATTTATTTGCTGGTTGGTGCTGCTTGCTTTTTCTTTACTGGTATTTTTCTTTCTCATGTTTTCCTCTATGCATTTTTTGCACCCTTATATCCCTTTTTAATTCCTTCCACACTTCTGCATATCAGTCACATTCACTCTAAGTTCGTTTAGTATCCTACCATAAAACAAACTACTGCTATTGTTGTGTCTATTGGGCAGTAGATCAGCTGTGATCAAGTCAGTAACTGTCTGTATATCATGTGTTGCTAGAAAGTTTTAAACTTTAGCCAAAACTTTAAGTCTAGTTCTAAACCTAGTACCATTACAAACTGGCACGTGAAAGAGATAAAAGAAATTAGGTTTATCTACCTTTTCATGTTTTACTGTGATGAAGGTCCGTATTTTGGATGCTGTATTTATTCAGGTGAAATTGTAGCTGCAAATGATGTGACGATTCTGAGGTTTGCCTCGGTACTTCGGCTACCGCTATGTTAGTGCTGACATTACCTGTGCTCTTTTCCCTCATGCAGGATGTACCCCCCGTGCTTTTGACACTCATCTTACACCTTCTTGGGCTCCTCGGCACTCCAGCCCTGCACACACAGCTCAGCGAGCGGATTTGACTTTTTCCGTCCCGCGGGGCGCGACCCAGGATTGGAGCTCTCGGGTCAGTCCTGCGACAAGCGGCACCGGGCAGTGGGGGAGGGCGGTCCCGAGTGCAGGGCCAGCAGCTAATTAGCGTTAATCACCTCCAGCCGAGGGCTGCCCGGGGCACAGCCCGACTCCGCCGCGCTCCCGAGCGGGGGCAGCGCCCCACGGCCCGGCGCCGTCCCTCAGCCACAGCGGGGGCGGCCGAGCGCACTCGGCCGGTTCAGCCGGAGGAGACTGACGGGCGGACTCTCTGAGGGCTGCACAGGGGCAGCGCAGGGGCAGGCACTGATCTCCGCTCTGTGGCCAGGGACAGGGCCCGAGAGCGGCTGGGGCACGGCTGGGCATCAGGAAAAGGCTTTCACCCGGAGGGTGGTCATGCACAGAACTCCCGCAGGCAGTGCTCACAGCCCCGAGGCTGGCAGAGTTCCAGGAGCGTTCGGAAAACGCCGACGGGCTCACGGTAACGCGTACGGCGCCCCTGAGCTGCTCTGAGGGCTCCCCCCGGTCCCGCCCTCACGGCGGCGCGAGCCCCGCCCGTGCTCCTCACGCATGCGCGCGAGCGTCCTCGCCCCCCCCGCCGGGGCTGTCACGTGAGGCGGCGGCGGATGCGGTTCCGGGTGAGCGCGGGCGCGCAGCGCGGCGCGGCCCCGAGCGCGGCCCGGCCCCGCTCCCGCCAGGTACGGCCGCGGAGGGGCGGGAGCGCCGGGCCGGCAGCCGCCAGCCGCGGCCCGGCTGCGCGGGGCGGGTGCGGGGCGAGCCGGGGCTGTGGCCCGACCGCAGGTGCGCGGGGGGCGGCGGATTCAGCGCTGTGGCCTGGCCCGGCCGGGCCGGCGGCGGTGAGCAGGGTCCCCGCGGCCCGGCAGCTCCTCGGCCGCTCCCCTGCGCCGCTGCCGCCGCACGGGGGAGGGCTGTGAACGCGGAAATCTCCGAGGGGACAATCCCCTGCCCTGCCCCCTCAGGATTTCGCATAGCGCGGCTGTACGGAGCCGTGTCGCGGAAGTCAGAGTTGCTTTCTAGTGCCTTTTGTCTTAGTTCCTCCTGATTTCCTGTTATTAAGTTAAATAATGGTTGATTATTTCTGGTTGACTTGTATGCGTTTTTAAGTCGTGCAAAGGAATATCTGGGCAGGGTATAAATCTTTTGGCATGATTTTGAGAAGTTAGTGTTTACCTCTAAATAAGTTTGAGTGGCGCAGAAATACAGACCCTTCTGTTGCTCTGGATGTGGAGTTTAAAGGAAGCAAGAGTTTTCAGAAGCTTTCTCTTTTAGCTGTCTGAGTTCTTTGTGCTTTGATGCGGAGAGAAGGGAGTAAAAGGAGACAATTGATCTGTTATTAACTGTAGCCCTTTTGCAAGTGGTAAAGTCTGGAGGTCCATCTTCAGGTTTGGGAAACTTGTCCTGGATTTATGGCAAATCTGGCCATGTTCTAAAAGCCACTGGAATTATAGAAACATATAGAAATTGCAGTGAGCTGCATCCTGTGAGTTTGTACCAGATGATGTGTCTGCTCCTTGCTTTAGGCTTACTGTAAAGTCAAATGTGAAAATTATCTTAAAAGCATCTCTTTAATGCCTGGAATTAACTTGACACTCAGTTAATGTTTCTGTTGACACAGTGAGGTGAAATGTAGGGGGGGAAATGTAGGCTAACCTTGTTTTGAAGTTGATTTTGACATTTTGAGATGGAAACAACTTTCTGTTCTTCGCCTGTTGAGTACATTGTTCAGTAAAAATGCTTGACATTGTAATTGTCCTGCAAAGTTAAACTTTGTATTTATTCTATTTTAGATGCAGGGGTGCTGATCAAGTACTAAATATAGGTGTTTGTATTGGATAGGCAGATGAGACCATAGAAATGTCTGGCTTGTAATTATTTGTGTGCTTGCCTGAGAACTCAGAGGTGAAAACCTAAATAATTTTTGCAAGCAGCCTTTAACTTCATTAATAAAATGACCTCATGCTTTCTGTTGTCCTTCTCTCTGACCCCTGTTGCCACCCCTTTTTTTAGGTATTTGGGACAGACCCAAGTCTCTGTTTAGCTGTACTGTGAATTTTTATAAATGGCATTTTTTAACAGGCTTCTTAACACTGTTGTACTTGATATGCCAGCTAAGGCAGCTTGGTATTAATGGGAGAACTTTGATAATGACCTATTATAGGAAAAAAGGATGAAAACACTGGTGTTCGGCCTCTGGTGCAAGCAGCAGTGACATTCTTCAGATGCAAACTTAAGTAGGTTTAACCTGCTGTTCTGGAATGGAAATTTGTTTATTAGCTGTAGTGAAAGAGCAGTGGGTTTGAGTGATGTAATACCTTTTTGTAACACCATACCTTGCCTGTTGAGATACTTAAAAATATAAAAGGCATTGTACAGTACTAAAATCCAGTGGCTCCAGTGGGAGAACAGAACCTCCTGGCAACCCTGTCTCCAGATATTCTTTGTGTTGAAGTTTCTGACCTTTAGGCAACTCTCCATCTTCAATTTCTTTATGGAAAATAGAAAGTAATGAGCACTGGAGGATAAGATCAGGCTTGCTGTACCTTTTTGAGCTGGCTGTGAATAGTGCTAGGATCAGGTACAAATTATTTGCTTTTTTCCTACATGACTGATAAATACTTGCATGATTAAAATTTATATTTTCCAAGTTACAGTTTTAGATTTACGGCTGAATTAAAATGGCTTTGGCATTTTAAAAACATGTCAGCAGTGCCACAGCACAGGTAGAAAGACTATTCTAAACTTAGCTTTAGTTTGCGTAAGCAGAAGTAGGTTTTTTTTTTTTTTGCCTGCTAGTAAACATTTATATTAGTTGAGGTAAAATAGCTCTGAAGTCATCACTTCTCTAACTTTCTTGAAAATATTACTCTTCCTTCTTGATTTCTCATTCTTCTAGTTGACAAGTGACAGTGATTTTATAGGTGAGACTTGAAGTCAAAACATCCAAACCAGCTACTTAGTCTGTGTGACAAGTAGGATGCTGACAACATACATTCAGTCTTACCTGAAGCTGAACTCCAAGCTTGCCTTGTAAGTTTCTTTCAGGTGTTCTACTTGGTACTTAGCAAATGATTGCTTTATAATCTACCTTAATGAGAAGCTGCTGTTGAGAATCCTGCAAGTAGTGTGAGGAGTGTTCCATGAAAACTCCCTAAGCTTAGGTAACATCACCAGTAGCGTTTAAACTCTTGTCTTAGTACAACAGGTTTATCCCAGTGTGATGAAGTAAGTGCAGGTGGAAATGCTTCTGCACTGAAAGGCTGTCCATTTGAAATTAATAGCTGTTACTTGGTGTTTGGTGTTCTTCAGAAGTGTGGGAAGAAAACTGTTCAAGTCTTGCAGCAAAGCCCTGCTTTCAGCTGTCTGAGAACTGTATAGGGAATGCAGTGCAGGTGAGCTCAAGGGGAACATCTTATAGCCACCAGCATAGTGACAGGCTTGGAGGGGGGTGGAGGTGGTATTTGGGTGTTTTGACTGCCAATTTTTTGTCCTTTAACAGTGAAGTCATGAGTTAAGATTTTCTTTCAGGTTTATAGTCACCTGCATATTTGTATCAGCTGGTTTGTTCCATGCTGCTGGAACCAGCAGCCTTCTTCCACCACTGCCTTCTCCTGACTGCTGAGGGCTTCTGGGGAAACTCCTTGGGCTTCATCTCAGTGTCCTGAAATGAGCACACATTCACTGTTACTGCTGATCTAAATGTGATCTTCCCTCTGAGCAAATATTTAAAATGCTCTGTTGCAGCCAGCAGGTTGGTGGCCAGGAGTATCCACACCTTGTATGCTGAGAACATCATCAGCTTGGTGAGAGGCAGGACTTGTTTCCAAGCAGTGCTTTAGTCAGGACAAACAGGGAGAGCTGGGAGGGCAGTGGCTGGGGCAACGGCTTCACACTGCTGAAGAAGGACAAGTGAGACGTGCAGGTGCTGAATGTCTCAAACAAGGAGAGTTTGTCCCTTCAGAGGAACTAGGTTCCTAACTTGTAGAAGTTTGATTTAAATTTTCTGGATGAGGATGCAGGGAAATGTCAGTAAAACAGGCTTAAATTGAGCTCATTAGTGCTTAATTTGTAGTACTGCAGTTTTACAAAAAGATCACTTAATTTTCTTTACTAGTCAACTTGCATAGCATAGCTTTAAGCATTGCAGGACGTTTTAAAATGAGGTCAGGAGCAGAAAAAAATTTGATTTGTCATGAAAGGAAAGCTGGTGCTACAGAACAGTAAGTGTAATTTGGTTTTCAGCCAGTTAAAAAAATGATATCTCTGGGTTAGTAAACCAGTATTGGTTGCATTCAAACTTTGTACTTACTGCTGTTCTGTGTTGATTGGTTCTTTGCAAAATACCACTGTTTCTTGTTTTGATGTGTGTTGGTTTTCTTAATACGTTCATTGATAAGTTTACCTGTTTCTGCCAATCTTTAGAGCCAACACAGCCAAGAGCTTCATCTGATTTGGACTTTTATGTCAGCATAATGGTTTACCATGTTCTATTATTGGGGATTCCTCATTGCTGGTGATGGGTGAGCCTGAAAAACTACAGCTTTACTTGCACATCATAGGGTGAGTTTTCCAAAAACACTGTCTTAAATAGTTATTTTTAAAGTGTTTGTGTTGTCAGAGGTTTGGTTTTTTTTCTTTTTAAATGGCTTGTAGTTGAGATCTGACCGTCTGGACTTTTTCTCAAAATATACACTTATTAATTGTCCCCTATAGAATCTACAGACAATTCAGGTTTCTTACATTTTGGAGTGAACTGGTGTAATCATAAATGATAGAACTAATTGCTCAAGGCCTTAACTTTAACTGAGGGATTGATCCTCCTTGACTGCATGAAATCCCTTCCAACCTAAATTATTGTATGATAAACCATTCCACAAGGAGTTTTGTATGGGAAAAAAACCCTAAAATACAAACAAACAAAAAACTTTTCCTTGTATTGTTTTCTTTTTATTCTGCATCATACCTCAACTTGATGATAAGTTAAAGGATGTGTTGCAAGCATGGGAATTGCCACAGTATTGAAATAACACCTTCTGTTATATTCCTGCAGCTCCTCTTTAGCCCATTGTGCTGAAGCCAAGAGGTTCTGCCTGATCAGGAGTCTCTGCTAGCAATTTAAGTGAGCTGGAGAATGGAAGGAGTTGAGTTTAAAGAAGAGTGGCAAGATGAAGATTTTCCAAGGTTTTGAATTATTTTTTAAAGTAATTTGGATCAAACACATATCATCAGCAATAAGCTACCTCTTGGTCTTCCTGGTGAACTAATACTCAGTAATAATCTTGAAGTCATTTCCATTAATATACTTGATTTGGAAAGGTTTTATGGCATATTTCTTCAGGATTGCCACCACTGACGTTTCCAGTGTTTCTGAAATGAAGATTTGTAAACTTGGCTTTGTTTATTTCCTGTGATAATATTTTGCAACTAGGTTGTTTGCATATTACTCCCAGTGCCTGAAGGCCCAAATATTTCATTAAGTACAATTTCTGAGGAAGTCTTTAAAAGTCAATGTTGCTACTGAAGCCTGGGACTACAAAAAATTAAATCAGCTTTAGATGCATTCTATGACAACATGACTAAGCTATTTGTGTAATTTATTTCAAGTCTAATTTTGTCAAGCAAGAATGTGACAAGTTTTCTTAAGGATGACACTCTGGTTGTAGTCAGTGTTTTGGTATTTGTCACAGGATGGGATGGTCACTTAAATGCTATAAAGGAATTTTCTGCTGCCTTGGTGTTTGTTAAGTGAAAGTTTGAACTTAGGCTGTAAGTAAAGTTAATTCAGTACTAACTTTACAGTGGGTTTTTGTAGTAATATGTAAGTCTTAATATATGGCATTACAAAAGAGGTCAGAGCAGGTTTTATCAATAATTTCCTTGTGTCCCAGGCCCCTGCCGGAGGATGATCCTGTTGAGTCTGATGCACTGGCTGCAGCTGGAACAGAAAGTGAAGCTGGTAAGAAAATTTCACTCCAGTCCAGCTGTCTGCTTTCTATGTAAATGCTTGCTTTAAAGCTCCTTGGTTTGGGGGGATTTTTTTGCTTGTTTTGTTTTCGGGGTTTTGGGTTTTGTTGGGGTTTTTTTTCCATTGGTTGGAGTTTTGGAGGTTTTTACATTTAAATTTTTTTTTCTGGATTTTGTCCATCTGCTTTACTGCAATATTTGCCTTGTTCCTTGAAGCATTCTGTCTATTCACAGAACAGATTATTTAATTTTATGTCCTCACTGTTGTCTGTAAGTCTTTTTTTTTTTTTTTTAGCTTGTATATTATTTTCTATTTTATCAAAGTTGGTTATGATGTCACAGAAGCCTAACAAAAGCAAGTGCTAAAGACATGAATCTGTTGTATTACTTGCCAGATTTATTCAGTGTAATATCTGGAGCAGCTCTGGGACACTTGGATGAAGCAGGCAGGGGTGGTAGTATCTACTACCCTGCTCAGACACCGTGTGTGCAAAAACTTGAGAACTTTTAGCTGCTGTTCTTTCCATCCCCTATTAAAGTCTTACTCCAAAGAAAGTTTAAATTACGGGCAATGATTTATAATGTATTATGAGAAAGGACTGAGCTCTTCTGTCTAGGTAATATGCTTATCTTAACTTGTTTTAGCTTTGAAAAGAAATAATTTGCTTTCTTTAGATACAGAGGGCGATGGAACCAAATTGAGGAAGAAACTAATGGTTCCAGATACTAGCTTGACTTTGGATCCTGGTGGGGAATCTGTTTTGTCTGATGACTTGGATGAGAGTGGAGAGATTGATTTGGATAATTTAGATACTCCTTCAGAAAACAGCAATGAATTTGAATGGGAAGGTGAGTATTTTGGTTCTTTTGTCTGATACTCTAAAATATTTTCTTATGTGCAGGTCAGCTGTTTCTCTAGTAAGAAATAGCTATGATTCAATAGTACAAGAGGAGAAATACAAAGGAAGTTATTAGATTAGGAATTAGAAATACATGCAGTGACTTTTTAAAGAGCAAATCAGATCTCATCTGATTAGTAAACAGGCAAACAGTTACTAGCTGTAACTGCAGGTAAACTTAGGTGAGGATCATGTACATATGCATCTAGAAGACTTGAAGTTATGTAAAATCCTCTATTGCAGTAAGAACTTCATTAACAGGAAGAACATCATTGCAGTAAGGTTTTAAGAATCACCCAACAGAATAAAGTACCTAAGGTATTTTACATGTGTCAGAAATGAGTTTTAAATGGAGGGAGCCAAACAAAGGGATATAAATTAGCTACTCAGAAATTTCTGAACTGCCATTTAAGGAGGACTTAAATAATAACTTAGTATTTTAAAAATACTAAGTAATACCTGATCTCAAATCTTCTCTGGTAAGAATGACAAAAGCTCAGTAGCCTTAGAGTATGCATATTTGCATACCGACTAGAGGCAGTAGAAGAGCCTCTATTTTATGTCACGGAATTCTGGAATGACTTCATAGGAATTTAAAGTAGTCATAGCCACACTAGTAATGATCTCAGTTTTATTATTAATATCTTGAAGTTTTAAAACATTAATAGGTGATATATCTTACAGGCAAAACAGTGCAATTGTAATACATTTTATTTGAGATAAACATTTTGTGTAGGACTTAAAGCACAAATTTTAAACTTGGGAGTCTAATGATGTCTTAAGGCCCTCTTTTTGGAAGCCAAGAACAGTTGTGTTGGGCAAATTGTTGGAGTCTCTAACATCTGTAAACTTCATGGTTTAGGAATGTCTCTAATAAGTAAATATGTAAACTCAATTATTATATTCTCATTCTGAAAAGAAAATAAATTCCTGATTTAACAGGAAGTTCTCTTTTCACTGTTATGTTTGAAACACTACCTGTGGAGAAAGAAACACTCTTTAGAATAAGGGGGTGGTTTTGGTTTTTAAATAGCTAAAGGCATATTGCAGTGGAAGTTTTCTTAACAGAGACTGTGTGTTTAAATTTGTAAAAGGATTTTCACTGTTTTAATGAAGAAGAATTGGTATTTAGGGTTACTTTTGCAGTGATGCAAAGGAATTATTCCCGATATTTGTGTCTTGTTTTTAAAAGTGGCTGAAAAGGGTTTCTGTCTTTTCTTCCTTTAATGCTGCTGCCTTCATTTTCCTGGAAGGATAGTTTCAATTAACAGCTTTGTTTCGGGAGCAGACAACTAACTTGCAGTAGGTTTTTCTCGCTTTGGGTAAGGTCCATGCAACCAAGTCAAGAATCATAATTTCATTGGAGCAAATTGTCTTACAGATTCCTCTCAGCACAAATTCAATATATTTTGATTGCACATGTGAATTAGATTTAATTTCCAATAGATTTGTCTGCATGTCTGCTTGCAAGGTACCTCAATGTTTTAAATCATGCTTCATGTAAATCTGTGATCAACCTCTGTAATTCTCATTGGAGTTAACCACTTTGTCTATTTTGGTGAAATTCATTGAGGTCTGTGTTCTGAAAGCCTACACTTAATTAGGCTTCTCCACAAATGGAAAATTTTCACATACTTGTAATAGACAAAATTACAGTCAACAGATAACTGCCAACATGAGTATGTTAATAAAATATCCGTGACATCAGCTGGTGTGTCTGGCTGGCTGAAGAATACCAAAATTGATTAGATAGCAAAGTGGTTAACTTGTGTTGTGGCTGATTGTCACTATGCATGGTATTCATAATGGGTCTTTCAACATGTTCTCATTTTGGCAGACGATCTTCCAAAACCAAAAACTACTGATGTCATCAGGAAGGGCTCACTGGCTGAGTACACTGCAGCAGAGGAGAAGGATGATGGCCGCCGCTGGCGCATGTTTCGGATCGGAGAACAGGACCACAGGGTGGACATGAAGGCAATTGAACCATACAAAAAAGTTATCAGCCATGGTGGTAAGGATTGGTGATGTGCTGTGGGGAACTGCTGAGCAACTCCTTTATAGGCTGAGATGGGGAGGCAGAGGAAGAGCTTTGGGCATAAAGACTTCTGGTAATTCATTTGTTGCAGTGTTAAGACATGGTTGATAAAATATTTTTTCTCTATTAAATTAAAGTTCCAAAATGTACACATGGTCACATGTACTAAAATACACCTATTTAATAAGATATATTTACTCTGTTCTACAGTGTCACTGCTACCTAATTTTTTGGTTTCTAGACTATTGAAAACATTAACTATCGATCTGCTAAGACAGAAATCAAATCATTATTCTTTCCAATGGTCTGTAAAGTTTAGGCTGAAAGAAAAGTTAATTAAGAACATAAGATTTTATTAAATATATGAGGTTCTACACCGAAACATTGGTTATAGATAGAGTGATTGACATCAGCTTCAGCTGTTGCTTTAGAAGTAGACAAACTTGAAAAATACCTTGATGTTTTCTGTAACTGTATGAATGTGTCCATATGGATGTGTGTGCATCTCTTTAAGGTAAATAATGAAAAAGCTTACTGAATGTGCTTGGCTTTGTGTAAATGTAGTCAGTGTATTGTCACCTTTGTCACTACTGCTGCTGATTTCTTTTTAGGTTATTATGGTGATGGATTAAATGCCATTGTTGTGTTTGCTGTTTGCTTCATGCCTGAGAGCAGCCAGCCTAACTACAGATACCTAATGGACAATCTGTTTAAGTAAGTCATCATATGCCTTTCTTTTTTGTTATTTTTAGTATATTTGAGCACTACTAGGAGTTAACTTCAATATCTGCAATCTTATCTGAAATTTTCTTTGCTTTCTCTCCAGGTATGTAATTGGCACTTTAGAGCTGTTAGTAGCAGAGAACTATATGATAGTTTACCTGAATGGTGCAACAACACGGAGAAAAATGCCAAGTTTAGGCTGGCTTAGGAAATGTTACCAGCAAATTGATAGAAGGTAAGAAGCTCTGCAATATTTCCTTACAATATTCACACACTCAGAGATAGACATATTTAGGAAAAGCTGCTGTTTAATGTGGTCTCTTCTGGTTAAGATTTGATGAAGGAAATTGGTGTATTGAAAACATCTTCCTAAGCTAGGCAATGTGGGATGATGCTACAAACATGCCTGGGTAGTGTGTGGTGGATTTTTTTGGTTGGTTAGGGGTTTTGTGTATGCTTTTTGTTGCTGTTGCTCTCAGGGTGTTTAGTGAAAATAGTACTCCTAGAATACTGAATATTGTTATCCCGTAGAACATCCTTACAACTTAATGTATTAGTATAAGGTTAGTAAGAGAGGTCCTTTGTCAACCACTTCATCGTTAGTTCTGTAAAAAGATTCAAAGAAGCTTCTCCTTGGAGTATTATTTCCTTGTCAAATTGATACTGACTCTTTAGTTTTTATTTTACAGTTGTGTAGTATTTTTTCCTCTGATGGAGCTTGAATTCTAATAATGGGATGTCAGAATACTGTGTTTATGTGACAGTTGTGCTTCTAAAAACATACTTCTTACATATTACAAAACCTCTGGTCATGCTGCCTTTTTGTTCTAGTAATTATCCATTGTTTAAATCCTTCAGGTTAAGGAAAAATCTGAAATCATTAATCATAGTTCATCCTTCCTGGTTCATCAGAACTCTTCTGGCCATCACAAAACCTTTTATTAGGTAATGCCCTGGAAGCTTTTTAATAATTCTGACAACTGTTTGCTTTGAACTTAAAAGACTGTTTTAATATTGACCTAGTGAAAAACGTTTAGAGTTGTAACTGTACCCTGCATTTGTTCTTCCACAGCTCAAAATTCAGCCAAAAAATTAGGTATGTCTTTACCCTGGCAGAACTAGCTGAACTCATCCCCATGGAATACGTTGGCATCCCAGAATGCATAAAACAGTACGTGTTATTATTCCAACATCTTCTACATGGATCATGGTTTAGGACTGGTAGATGTTGTAATCAGTGTTTGGTTTGAATGTAACACTTGGCACACAGTGACTTGAATGAGATTACTGCTCTCTCTGGGAGTGTCCATGTGTGACCTCATTGCTAAAGGCAGTTTGGAATGGAAATGTGTAGTCATTTTCAGAGTGGAGCTTTGTGCCATTACTAAGTTGTGGTGTGTGAATTAAGCCTTCTAGAGAAGGTCTTGTTGCATTTGTTCTGCACCTTAGTGTGTATATCACTCATTGCTTGTGAGTGGGAAATTGTAGGCATGTGGATACTGAAGTTATTTATAATGTCTTCTAAAGCATTTTCAGTAAAATGTGGAACAACTTAAGTGCTGAAATATCACTTGGATTGGGGTTTCATTTGAAGAAAGGTGATGGAAAAATGCTGAATCCCTACCCACTACAGTTCTAAACTACTTTGGTAAAGAAATGAAGACAAAATCAGTGTAATTTTTCTTCCTTACCTTCCAGATAAAAATGGCCATTTTAACATCAGCACAATTCTGCTGTCAAAGATTATGATATTTTTGTCAAAAGCATTTGTGAATGCAGTAATAGAGTAGAAACTATAAACTTGGGTCTTAAGAAAACCAGATGAAAACACTAACACAATCCTGATGACAGCCTGTTAGAGGGTATGACACACAAACCCTGTCTTGTCTGCATTGTAATAGGTGAGACAAACTGGGGGAAGGTGGCCCAGTGTCATGAGGGCACATCCATGCTGGACAAAGCCTCGTGCCCCCTGCAGATGGCTGGTTTTTCTCAGTAGACATCTAGCTGCTTGTCAGTTCCACAGTTTAACTCTGTAAGACAGAAAAACAGTTTTCATGGGGTGGGAGTGAAACACATGACAAAGCTGAGGCAGCCTTGTGCTGTCTTTAGACTTTTTTTTGACTGGGGTTTTATTTGAGGGTGTTACGAATATTCAGACTGTCATTCTGAGTTTTAAAAGATTTCTCTCTCTATTGATGAACCTTTTAATTGTTCTGCAAAGTCTGGACATGGTTAACTTAAAGAGTTAATTCTCAGATTTCTGTGGAGGTTTATATCTGGCTTCAAACTGTTAGGGATACAGACTTTAAATTCTAGTGATGAATGCTAACTCTGTACAAGAGGTCATATTGAATTCATTTGTTATGTCATAGTAACTAAATCTTAATGGGTTTTTTTAATGCTAATAGAGGTTGGAGGTACAGTGTGGTTTTTTTTTAATTATATCAGTTTCAAAATTTGGTTTCTGCAAATTCTATTGACACTAATACTGGTTTGCAGCTTCTGTTGATTTTGGCCTTCATATGTTACATTTACTGAAACAAAACTTTTCCTCACCAAGGTATGAAGAAGAAAAGTTTAGAAAGAAACAGAAAAGGTATATTCATCTTTTGATTAGGGTTGCATCTAGATAAGACAATTTGCACTGCAACTAACTCCCAGTTGATTGGCTTGCATAAAGGAATAAGCATTTGTAAATATAAACATGCACTAGTGCCCAAGTGTTTATGCATGACAGCAACTATGCTGTACTTGCAGGCAGTATGGAATCTGTAAGAACTCACCCTGGGTGTTCAGACAGCTATTTGCAAATAGTTTCTATTACACTTTTATGTGAGATGCTCACTTTTAAGGGGATACATGGGTTCTCAACTTGAAGTCTTTATGAGGCAAAAGTAGTGCTTCTGTATGAACCCATTAAAGCAATGTCATTGTTTCTAACAGGAATTGATCTCATCTACAGGAGATGAGCTGTATTTAGGTGCTAAGCTGTAGCTATGCATTAGCAGAGATGCAACTCCATAAGAAGTTCTTATATTGAATACTGTATTTTTGGTATTTGCTACCTTTTTAGTTATTAACTTGCATAGATGCAATCTAAATTAGTATTTTAGTGCTGTTTGTATTTGCAGTGCCTATGTTCCTTCCTAATAAATACTGGATTTCCATTTTGTTAATTTCCAGTCTCCTGCTAACTATTCAAGCTATTCCACAGCTGATAATTTTTTTAATGAATATGTTATTTTTTCACTTACTAACAAATAGACTGAAAGATTTTGCTACTAACTTTGCAGTTTTTTTAATCACTTTTCCTTTGTGTACATAACTGTTAAGGTTTATTGTCTATATTGGGTAGAGGAACACTGAGATTTAAGTAAAAGGAATTTAAATTATTTCTGGAAACTCGCATGTAAATCCTAGTGATGTGTTGAACATTCTACAGGAATTATTCCAATTAAGGGATAATGTAAAAAATCTCTAGTAGAACAAGCACTTTTTAGTGTCCTGTTGATAATTTCACCTATACTACTGTCACTCTTGTAAAAAGGTAATATGTTCTTCAGTGCAAATTAGGTCTAGAGATCACAGGAAGAATTGGATACTGAGCCTTCAGTCAGGTAGAAAACAGTTCCTTTTTATGGATTTGTGGCCCAAAGGAGCTGTCAGTGTTTCTATCATTTTGAAAAACTGGCTGGTTATAGTCTGAGAAACTGGACAGGTATGTTAAACAGATTATTAGATGTAGTGTCTCACTTTAGAACTGCTGTTGGTTTTAAAATTAATTTACCTCCCTGCACAACCTGTTTGCCAGAAGATGTTACAAAGATTGTAGCTTGTTCTTACTGTAAAGAGGAAAAGTACATTTTGTGCAGGGTTTCCAATCATCTCTTTGTTTCTGCAAAGCAGCGTTTTGTTTGCTGGTCCCAAGGCAGATAGTAAAAAATAAGGTACAAAATCAAACCCACTTTTATCAGCATGATGGTGAATTCTTCCAGGATAATTGCAAGAGTCTTAGAAGTTAATAGAAAAAATATTGCAGTTAAGGAGCCTCTTCACTTTTGTTAATTCAACTAGTGCTGTTACCTTTAATGTTATAGTAATTAAGCCAAGAAGGTAATTCAGTGCTTATGAATTCATCAGAGTGTAGTGCTTGCCAGTATTGTCATGTGACCTGTACTGTATTCCTGCTTGCATTTGTTACTATGAGCACAGGCCGTGCTTTTTTCTTGTAGTCAAACTTCACTTGCATTTTTAAAATGTTTCCTCTCAAGTGCTGTAGTTACTTAAATGGTTTCCTAACAATTTTAATTAATTTCTAGGGGGTGGTAGGAAAATAGATATTGAAACAAGCCCAAACATCATGACTACATTAAATAAAAACCTTAATTTAATATTTATTTACTAAAATGTTTCCCGCGTAAAAGCTTTGTGTTTTCCTGTTAATAGTTTTTTTAATAATATGAGCTATCAAACTATGTTAACACAGTTTAATTTTACTACTTTCTTGCTAAGCAGAGTTGACCAAGAGCTGAATGGGAAACAAGAGCAGAAAAGTGAACAGTAAGTTTGGAGTCCAAACAAGACTGAAGAATACACAGATGGAACGATGCTGTTTGTGCTCCATTACAGTGCATTCTCTGTGTGTATGTATTATATAATCTGTTGCAAAAGGTGCTTTGGACTAGCACACAATGAACTGCTTACTGCTGTATTGGTTTGTCTTGACTTTAATTGCTGTTTATGTAATCGTTTTATATTGCTAAATGGCAAAGAACCCTATGTTTTCAGAGGATGTTCTTGCAGCTGTTTATCTAAATGATGCATGTTCTTCAGTAAAATATTTATATACCTAAATGTTAAAGGAAAGAGATAATATATATATTTTTATGACTGAACAATATATTGTGTGTACCTGCTGAAGGAATTCATTTGCAGGTAGACAAGGCCCTAAGTTACTTGTTGTTATTGTATAAATTTGTTTTGCTGTAAATGGTCGAGTGCATTTCTGTTGTCATGAAAACTTGTTTGGATATTAACAATCACATTAACTTGGCTTTCACAAATAGAGCGATCCTTATTTTTGTTCATTTACCATACACAAGCTCACTCCTTTGCCTCACCAGAGTGAGCTTCACCTTTGATGTCTTTCAGTCCATAATTCAGGATGCAGAACTGCAGTTCTGTGGGTGGCAGTTTGTTTAAGCCTAAGCCACAAAAGCTGAGCTGTCTGACTGGTAAGATACCAGAACTTTTTCAGTTGAAGTTGTGGATTTAGATTCTGCTTCAGTATGTCAAGATTGTCTCAGCGAGCAGTAGGAAATAAGTTCACTGCAGTTCTTTGTGGATGAATCTTGATTGTTTCTGGTGGGAACTCTGGTCATGCTCAGTAAAACTTGGGAGCTACACAGGTATTCTAGCCACAATACCATTTTTTAGGCAGTAATATGAGAAGTCTTATGCTACCTGTGTCATTCTTGTAGATGAAACAGCCATTTCTAAAGCTGTTAGGCACATGATACCAGCACTAATTCATCTTTTAAGAAGTGTTTTAAAGGTTGGCGTGTTTTCACTCCCCGCAATGGTGGTAAATCTGTGTCTGCAAGAAGTCTTCTTGGACAAAACTAGTGTGTATAGGTTTACTGGGACAACTGTAATGCACTGGTTGATACATTGTAAAAGTTTGTAATATCTTTTGATAAACATTGCATTTTCCATGTAAGGGCAGGTGTATGCAAATAAATTCATTCAGGAGTTGAGCAATATAATATGTTGTAGCAAGTATATTAAATCTTTGCTTTTGGTGTTTATTGTGCTCACAATTTTGTCTTAAGGCTAAAAAATACCACTTTTTAATTATATTTAATGTTACTCAGTTACTTTATTTTAAAAAAAGTTATGTTCAATCAGATTATTACATGACATTGATAGACAGCAGTTGTGAGACATTCCCTGGACAAGACTTACCAAGTAACAGTTAATCCACTGTCTCCAGTGATAACTGCAGAGACTCTGAGAGCATATGGGTGTCAGGTGCATCTCTCTGGACGTTTACTTAAATCTGCAGTTCAGATACTTTCATCTCAAGATCTAAGTCCTTTTGTTGCAGTAGTTTCTGTATCAGAGTTTCAAGGAGATTGATAGGCAGGATTTATTCACACAACAGACAATACCAATGCAAGTTATCTTGCATCCACTCCATCAGGTTTGGATCTTGCTCTGAAAGCAGAAGACAAATGCACTTTCTTTGGGGCTGTCTTACCTCCTGCTTCAGTTTTGATGTTGACACAGGTTAATGTAAAGTTCAAGTCAGTACAGGCAGCCTGTTTGCTTCTGATACTTCTGTGGTGTGATCTATGACCATGCTAATGTGATTTTTACTGGGTTGGCATGTGTCCTAAGCTAAACAGGAAGCATTCTGGTAATCTCATTTCCATTTTTTCCTAATTGATAGAAGGATTAGTCTCAGTAAAATAATATTCTTTGTTGAAGGTATTGTAGTTCTGTGTCATGTGGCTTCCTGTGTGTATAGTGCAGTACAGAGTAGCTGTTCCTCTGTATATGCCATTTACCAAATGATGGGATTGTTATTGTGTTTCCTGGTAGCCAAGGATTCTACAGTTTCATGCTGCAGTAGTATGATTTCTGTTGGAAATGTGTATGTGTTTATAAATGGTTTATTTCTCTAGTATAAGTTGTTGTGAATGAGTATACAGGCACAGCAGTTGTTCTGTCTCTAAAGATATGCAGCTTGAGAAAGAAGTGTACTAAAGAATTATTCCCCTCTGCCTTCCTGCAGCTCATCATTTAGTGGTGAGGTGGATGTTTACAAAAAGCAAAGTGGTCCCAAAGCTATGGATGTTTTGTCAAACTTAACTTTTTTGAAATCTATAATATAATGTAATATACTTTAATATTTAAAAACCTGAAAAGTTGGAATGTCATACTTAAATAAAAATTATTTCAAAACTTGAATCACTTTGTGGTAAGATACAGTATTGGAGGGAATTCACCTTTCAATGGCATTTCCTTCTAAAAGTAAGAGTAATTTTGCTAGAATTTGGTGACCCCTATCAAGAAAAAATTTCATGAGTCACTAATTTACCTCTGATTTGGAGGTCTCATTACTTTATATATATTTATATATGTAGTAATAAGTCATACCTATCTCATTATTGCTGTGCACAGATGGAATAGAGATGTCTGGGCCAGTGGCCTCTCAATGTGACATTTCCTAATGATTTCTGCAACACGGTAAATTCAGAAGTGGCAAAGAAATTCTGGAGAAAGTGTCATTAAAAATTGATGTGAGTAGACTCTGGATTTGCTTGAGTGTTCTTGATCCGTGTAATGTGGCAGAGCCATCTGTTGGAGGGTGATGGGAAAGGATTTAGTGCTAAAGCAGATTGAAGAACTTTTATTCCAAAAAGAGTAGATAGAACTAGTTAGAATAATATGTAACCTTGTTCACAACAACACAGTTTGGCATATTTTTTCCTTTATCCTCAGTAAACAAGTGAAGAACAGCCCCAGTTGCTGTGAGGAACATGGTACTGAGAGACAGCAGCTACACTCCAAATTGCAGTCCACTAGGATATTGCAGCCTATATCCGTTTCAGCAACTTTGTTGCATCATGCCCTGAATGCTCTAATGACAGTTTAAAACACTTTCAGCAGTTAATTGTGTCATACTTCAAGGTCAGATTACATGTGGTAGCAATGGAATCTTTTATGAAGCACCTCCAAGTGTATAATGGACAGGAGAAGGTGTCATTGGTGCCTGGTCATGTCAGCTTCACTGATGATGTCTGCTGAAATGTCTGTACTTGACTGAAAAATATTGAACTATGCTGTGAATAGGCACTTTATTAACTAAATCTGTCACAAGGTAGAAAGTTTCTTGGGTTAAATTTTACACTGAAAGAAACACACTTTTTTGTCAGTGTACCATACAGATTTATACAGTAATTAGTGTCTAGAAAGATGGTTTAAATTCATGTTTTCTCAAAAGCTTTTATCTTTGGAAATGGCTTGAATTCTCACGTCATTCCAGTCTCCCTCAGAAACCTCATATGAGGAATGGAAAGGAGAGGGATAACAGCTTGCAAGCTTTTTGTAACACAGAAGCCTTACAAATCTTGCAGTCAAAATTCTTACTCGGTCCTTGTGGATGCAGGTCATTCTCAAGAGGATTTGCTTCACTAACTGCTTGTCAGAGACACTTGTTTCAAGTGCTTTAATTATACTTTTTAAGAACACCTTCTTTTAGTCAGAGGAACACTCTGAAATGTAAGGAATATTTAAATATTCATATTCTGAAAGACATCTTGCAGCTTTCCTAGCTTCAAAATTCTGTGTTGAACTACACTATTTCTTTTATCACATCTCATTACCCATATTAAACTAACAGGAAAAAAGAGCATTTGTGAGGAGGTGCAGTCATGTTACTTTTTCATAATTCCCTTCAAGCATGACTGAGATCAGTGAAATTAAAGCCATTCTTTGCTCAACTAGATTTTTTTTTTCAGTTTTGCAATTTGACCTGCCCAGATAACTCTGATTTACATTATTTTTTTTAGTATTGAAAGTGATCTGAAGAGAAGCTCTCAGAGTACTTTCCAAAAGTCCTTATCTTACCATGTTCCTTACTCTTGCTTGCTCAGCTGCTAGTTAATACTGGTAAGATTGAATTCCAGGTTAATAATTACAAATAAATACTCATGGAGGACAGATGCTTAGTTTACCAGTGGCTCTGCGGTTCTGCAATGTTTCTTTTCATTAACAAAACCTTTTTATCAGCAAGAAAGACCTGAGCAGTAAGGTGTTTTAATGGTTGAATTGTACTTGAAGGGTCAAGATAGAATGATTACGCTGTCAATTAGTGTTTGTAAACTTTACTGTGGGTGATAATGGGAAACGTGCAGGGTTTAACAAAGTGAAGCTGTAGTAATCATGCAAAAGCACGGGTTGTGAGTCATGGGTAATAGAACTGGCTTAATGGGCTAGTAACACTCTTCACAGGTGTGACTATTTTCCTTTGTCCCTTTAATAGAAAAAATATAAGGAGAAGACTCTTCACCTACCTCTTAAGACTACTATGATCCTTCCTTTTTAAATGAGCTTGTCTTCTGCGTTGCAGGGTGTGCGGGGTGCTGTGCTGAGCACGGTGTGAACGTGCTAGCGGTCATTACTGACGGGCTATTTCTGACGGGCTCAGCCGTGTCCCCTCAGGGCCCGAACGGGGCAGGGACGCCGCGCCGGGCCGGCCCCGCCCGTTCCGCTTCCGCGCCGGCGGGGCGGGGCCGCGCTTCCGGCCGCGCGCGGTGAGGCCATGGCGGCGGGGCCGGGCCCGGGGCGGCTTCCCCGGGGGCGGCGGTGGGGCCGGGGCCGGGGCCGGGTGGGGCTTGGCGGGGCCGCGGTGCCCGGCTCCCGCCCGGGATGGCTCCCGCAGCCGGGCCGCGCTGTGCGCTGTGCGGCCCCGCGCCCGCGGGCCGGGCGGTGCTGCGGGCGCTGTTTCGGGCTGTGCGGCCCCACGGGCTCGGCTGTGGGGCGTGCGGGGTTCATTGTTGCCTTTGTTTGTTTTCAATGAGAGCGAGGACAGCACGGGCGCGCAGCCGCGGATGAGCAGGACGTGTCCAGCCCTCGCAGCGAACCATGGCGTATCAGCTCTATAGGAACACCACGCTGGGGAACAGCCTGCAGGAGAGTCTGGATGAGCTCATACAGGTTGGGGGCTTGCGGTCTGGGCGAGTAGCTTAATAAAGACAGAAGTTTTTATCCAAACGGTTTTGTTGTTCCTGTGTCGGGGTACTTATGGCGAAGGTTTGGGAAACTTCCTGTTTGAAACTGCAGGGGTTTGGTACTGTGATGTTTTTTTTTTCTTTACATTCTGAGTAAAGTGTTTTATGTAGGTGGCATAATCTCATGTGGCTCAGTAAGTTAACAACCAGCCTAAGCTGGAACATTACAGTCAATTTGATGTTCTTCTGATTATTTCCAGTAAATATTTATTATGAGAGATCTATGTGTAGTACAGGATTGAAATTCAGAAATGGAAATAAATACAGGAACGTAATTTTTTTTTTTAGCTTGTTCTTTTAGACATCTGCTGCATTGAACTTTGTTTTGATGTTTTTAACTTATACTGCATGTTTGAGCTTTTTTGAAACAACCTAAAATTTGTTTTCTTTTCAACTACTTCAGTCACAGCAAATCACACCTCAGTTGGCCCTTCAGGTGCTACTTCAGTTTGATAAAGCTATAAATTCAGCACTGGCACAGCGAGTCAGGAACAGAGTCAATTTCAGGGTAAGGAAATGATATCTTAAAAGTTTTACATGAGATAGAGCAACTAAGTGTTGATGCAGAATGTCATTTAAAGCTGGATGCTCTAAGCCAGAACTTAAGAAGGTTCATTTTGGCTCTGATAATGACTGTTTACCTGTGTATTCAGTATGCAGCTGTAAGGCTCATTACCTTGTTCTGCCAGGGATCTTTTGAATAAATGCAAAAATCAGATGATGAAAACAGGGAAGAGGGAAATGCTTTTTTGGTGGATAACATTGCCATCCTCAGTGTCTTGCAGATGAGGAGGGAGCCTTCTGCTTCTCGCAGCTGTCCTAGCACAAGTGAGATGAGGCCAGATTTTCAGCCACATGAGCAATGTGAAGAGAGACTAGAGAGTTTTAGATCCACCCTTTCACTGGATCATTTTGTAGTTTATTTTCTGTAGGTATCATAAAAAATTAAGTTGGGGGGTGTTCCCAGTCAGCCACCCTAATTGATGTTAGATAGCCAGCAAGTTGTTAAGTGTCAACTTGAATGTAGTGTTAAGGAAAAAAGCACAAAACCCAGCTTCACATTAACTTTTGTTGTAATACTTCTCTACAGTGTATGTAGAACACATCATGATGTGAGTGGGTCCATGAAAGACTAGATTTTTAAACAATATAGAGATGTTAAAAATAGCATCATTTCTCCAGCACACTTAAATTGTTTTGCAGATGTAGTATGGTATAAAAAACAGTTTAGCATGTGTTTAGTGGATAAATTTTAAAAACCTTACTTGGACCTTAAGTTCTAAGTTCAAGAATGTCAATTTAAAATATGTGAAGGTCAGAAGTTTTCCATAGTGTCATCCTCAGTAATACATCAAATAGGAGGGATACCCCTTTATGTCACATGTCACTTTTATAATGATTTTTTATTTAAATTAACACTTTGTTTAAGCAGTCACAGAATTCACATCTTGTTATGATCACTGCTGTGTGCTGTGATCATATCTGATTTTTCTAACGGCCCAATATTTTAAGAAATGTTTTCTGTTGCTGATCCTTTGTATACATTAGAAAAATTGTAACACTTCTTTGCCTACCTGGGGAGCCTCCCCTTGGATATCCTGTAATGGCACTCCATGGTCTTGAGAATTTCAGCCACTGGAGGGCATTTAAACTCCAGTTTTCCTCAGAACTGCTTGCTTGCCAGTTTGTATGCATTCACGTCCGCTGTTGGCCTTGTAGCATATGTGTTCTAGAAGGGACATAGTTCAGTAGATACTCATCATATTTTCTGTTGCTTTTGAGATGCATCCTGTAGAAAATGTCTCTTGTCTTTTTTAGGGGTCTCTGAACACATACAGGTTCTGTGACAATGTATGGACATTTGTACTGAATGACGTGGAATTTAGGGAGGTCACCGAACTTGTGAAAGTGGATAAAGTGAAAATTGTAGCATGTGATGGAAAAAGTAAGTATGAAATATAATATAAATAGGCTGAGACACAAAACTTGATTGTTTTTAGAAAGCTTTGACCAAATGTCTTACTAAAGCCAGGTTGACTGTATGACTTAGACAGAAGTAGGGCTCTGTATTTCCCTTTACATCTGATGAGAGATGAAACAAAAGCCAGCTAAATACTTCCCTGACTCATAGGCACTGAGGTAGAATCATGTTAGGGACTGCTGTGCACCTGTTGCTGGGAAGTACATAATACTAGAGCAATTAGAAAGTCAGAAGCAATCTTTTTTTTTCTGTGTGGTGAGTTTTCTAGTACTAACGTATTTTTTAGGATAGTACGATGTTTTACTGAATCTGAAGAGTGTTTCAGCTGTCTGAGCAAGGAATTGTCTGAGAGAAGTGTCTAAGCAGTCATTCTCTGGATTTGATAGTTGGGGACACAAACCCATGAGAAGTTTTTGTGTGCATTTGCAAGTCATAAGACTTATTTGTTGCCTAACAGACCCTCTGTTTGTACTCTGCTTGTGAGAGTTTACAGTCCATATCTGCTTGACTGGATTACTTTTGTTCATGTCTCTTGAGATTTTTTACTGGAGAAAGTAATTCAGTGACTTTTGTGGCAAGCTGCTTTATAACTTTTAACACCATCAATGTGGCAGAGTATTGCTAAAGCCATGTGAAATGGTGCTGCTTGTTTCATCCTCAGAGAGTGATGCTAAAAGCAGGAACTGAGCACGGAAAAAGCTTTATTTAAATGCACCATAGTCCTCTGAAACAGGTTCTTCATGGCTTCCTGACCCTGGCATGCTTACAATAGTCCCTTCAAGTTGTAGTTCTAAAGAGTTGACAGAATTTATTGTTTTCTCAACTTCTGGTATTAGCCAAGCATATAATCTTATTGCTTTGTTTTTGTGTGCTTATTATAGCTAGTGGAGGAAACCTAACTTTCCAAGTATTAATCATTTTCATTCCTGATAAATTGTGCAGATAAGATTTAAACAACTGGCTGACTTGAAGTTGCTATTAACACTACAGCCTTTTTTTTTTTGTTCCCACGAGAAGCTGACTTGTTGAAGGAACAGTACTCTAAACACTGGCGTGTTGTTCTCCATATTTGAGTTACATACTTTTTCCACAACTCTAAAGACAAGAAAGCAGTAATGGTTCTGTATCGAAAAGTGCACTGGTGATTCTGATAAAAGGTCAGAACAGAGAATTGGTCTCAGTTGATTTAATGAAGATTGTGTTCATTCTTGCATCCATTTCAAAATAAATGACAAACTACAGCCCACACTCCACCAGAGGTTATGGTGCTGGATGTGCAAAAACCTTTTTCTTTAGTAGATGATAGCCAGATGTGCCTTGTGGCTGACTGCAGTAAAGGGTTTGTGTATTGTTACCTGTTAGAGCAAAACTTTCAGTATTTTTAATGTGTGCATCTACACAGCTCTGGAGTTTTGTGCTGCCTCTTCTCAGTGTTGCTAAGTGAAGTGAAACAGCACAAGCAGTTCATGCATGGCATTGAGAGCAGTAGAGACAATAGGGTAGGTACAGAACATGTTCTAAAATGCTTGGGGAGCACTTCAGAACTTGTGGAAGGTACTAGAGAAAGTTCTTGGTTCTCTGTTTTCAGTGGAGGTGTGTATTTGTCTCACTTTCTCTTTTCTTTCCTAGACACTGGTTCCAATACTGCAGAATGAATAGACCTGTGGTTTGTCTGCAATATTTTCTGTTAATATGCAGCACTTTCTGGAGAGAAGCATGGAAAGGGACTGATCATACTCAATTCCTGTGATGCAGATGTGAGTTAACCCATACTAGAAAGCATCACAGACTGACAGCGGAAGAAATACCTGTAGCATTTCTTCATTTCACCTTATAGGGCATGAATATAATGTTACTTTTTTTTTAATTACAAGAGATACTGTTGTCTTTTTTGTTCAAAATAATTTCTGTAATAAACTTTTATTTAAAAACTTTTGAAATGAGTGATCATTGGAAAACTCAGTTTAAAACTAGCATTAACGTACCATATTTCCCCAAAATTTTCTAATTCTGTTTAGAGAAATGTTGCAAATGAAAAAGTTTCAGTTACAGGGTTCCAAGTGTGGTTGCACTGTCGGGTATTGCAAGAAATGTCTGTTACAGACCGATGGAGGAGGACATCGGCAAAAGCTTAGCAGCTCTTGCTGGGCAGCATGTTTGTGTGTTTATGACTGCAGTTTTCTGTCTATAAATAGCTCTGCTACGTGCCCTTTGCTGCACACTGCAGATTGGAACAAAAAGAACAGACAAGTTGCTTTTATTTCAATAGCACAATAAATATCTGTTGTTATCTTAAGGGATGCAAATGTGTATCTGTACCATGGTCTTCTCTTGTTCTACATCACTCAATCTTCTAGGTTTAAACTTTTTTTGTTTTCTAATAATCATGTGGTAAACTGAATTTCAACCCATACAAGTATAAAAATTTGCTCTTCTGATCTCCCAGCTACTTGTAGTCTCTTCCTGTCTGTAGACAGACTTCTCCATTTCGAGTTCTCTGTAGCCTTTTGACTCTCCTAATGCAAATAATTATATCTTTTATTTTGTTCCAATTAAGTTGTGCATTAGAGTCATAGAATAGCCATGGTTGGAAGGGACCTTAAGGATGATCTCGGTTCAGTCCCCTGCCATGGGCAGGGACACTTTCCACTATCTCAGGTTGCTCCAAGCTCTGTTCAACTTGGCCTTGAGCACTTCAGGGATGGGACAGCCACAGCTTCTCTGGGCAACCTCTTCTACTGTCTCATTACTCTCACAGGGAAGAATTTCTTCCTATTATCTAAATCTACCCTCTCTCAGTTTGAAGGCATTTCCTCCTTGTCCTGTCACTCCAGGCTTTAACTGTATTTCTGGGATAGTGTTTGTCCAGTTGCTGGATCTGTTCCTTCTATGGAGGTTGTTTCAGTTCATGGAAGGAGTGGGGAGCAAAGGGAAGTTAAGGCAGTCTGGTGCCAAAGTTCTTTCTGCTTTTTGTTGTTTTCCTCTCTATAACTTTCTTGCCACTTGCTATTTTTTGGGTTTGAATTTCAGCTACTCCTGCCAAGTTCATGTGATTAATGTACTTTGTGGTCTTGGAAGAGTGAATTTACAACTAAAAGCATCAACTGCACTTCTGCTATACTAAGCTATTGTAATATCCACTGGAAAATACGTCATTTCACTTGCTAGAGCATCAGCACACTTGCTGCTGCATATTTGGCTCCTCTTTGCCTGTAGTGTTCTGGACTTTTTCATTTATTTATTTCCTTGTTGGTTTTCTTTGGAAAGATCACAATTGCTTCCACTTCTCAGCAGCAGAGAGAAAGTAAAATATAGCTTTGCATCTTGACATAGACCTGGAATGGATGTTTCTATTTACAAAGTAAATTAAAATGAAGGGAAGAGTAAATAACCAGTGCAGAACTGGCTGTGGATGACGGCCTGTTTAAACATGTTTCCAAGAAAAAGGATTTTGTCAATTCCATAGGTGTGCAAACCAGGATGTTATCTGATGTAAGCTGTTTGCTCAGTCAAGGATGTCAATACCTGACTTCAAGTGTTATGAGAGGGGCACAAATTTAAATTGCAGAGCAGGAAGAATTTATGAGGAATTTCCAGAAGACACGTTTAATCAGGATCGTTATGTACCTTTGGACGATGACTAGGCACAGTGAGGTAGGGAAGAGTTATTCAAAGCACAGATACTAGTGTTTAAGGATCTTGGCAGCTTAGGGGGTAGGATTTCAGTCAAGGTCCTACTGACCTGGGTTTGCTTTTCTGTAGTCAAAAATTTTGGGGTGGAGAGGAAAGTAGAAGCATGTTGCAAAGCACTTTAGTAAGAGTGTACTGGGAGACGTGAACTTTGTCTTTGCTGTAACCTAAAGGGTGGTTGTTGTTAAGATTAGCCATTATGGACTAGGAGGTAGTAATTTACAGATATATCAACATTTTGGTTTGCATCTTGTGCTAAAAGAACCTGCATTATTCAAGGAAGTGGAAAATTGTTCACAGTGAGTAGTTAACATTTAATGGTCACTGCTGTTGCAGTCAGAAGAAAAAGAACACCCTAACCCTTCTCCCTGAATCAATTTTACTCATGACTGCAGATACCTTATTGTGCTCATATTGTTCATGTTTACTTTTTGTTTCTTTAGAATTTATTACCTGTTTTCCTCCAAATTCGTTTTCATTGACCCATCTCTTTATTATAGGGCATCTCACAGCTGATCATATAAAGTATCAAATATGAAGCAAGAAGGAAACCCTCCTAACTAAAGCTAAAAAGAGCTGTTATGGACCTGTTGTGTAAGTATGTAATAAGCCTCATTGTTCTTGTAAAAATAAAGTGAAAACCAATTGGAAATGAAACATAAAGACAGGTTTAAACCAAAAAAATCTGGTTTTAAGTCTCAGAATTATAGTTTCATCTGCCTCCTGTGCACTTCTTGAAAGGTAAATTTGCAGCATATTACCTCCTTAAACAACTGGTGGTTATCTAGAGTTCAAGTTATTAGTTAATGATTGTAGACAGACGTGGCTGAAGTAGATTTTTTACTGCACAAAGTTAATATTTCTGATATGATTTCCAATTGGACAGCCCATGATTTTACTGATGAATTTCATATGGAGTTTAACCTATTTTTTGAGGTGGTCCTATAATCTGGTGTGATTCTGTTACTTTGGGCTAGTCCTGCTCTATTCCAAATTAATTCTTTTTTCAGTTCTACAACCAACTGGCAAGTTACATGATTTCTCTGTGCTCTGTTGCCAACTTTCTAAGATGCCAGCTATCTGATTTCTAAGATCCTTTGAGATCTCTGGAAGGCAAAGTTCTCTATTAGAGTTGAGTTGTGGTTTTTACTGCCATTTCTAATTGCAGAGACATATCACTGCTTTGTATGACTACACTCATAAATATGACGTTCCTAATGTCTTTGAAAGAGAATATGCTGAGAACATTCCTTTGCAAAAATCTTTTTGTCTTAGTTCACCTTAAGTATTTGGGAGTAGGCTCATTCTTTCAGAAGAAATTAGGTCACTCCTAAAATAAGTGATTTGAAAATAAATTTGCACAAGATAGCCTTTGTTTTTCCAACCAAATCATCTGAGAGGAACTCTGGGTAGTAACACCATTAGAAACAGGAAATTTCCTTTGGATCAAGAAAATTGGATGTCGAGGTTTGCAAGTTGTTTGCCTCTGCAGGTAATAACATCAGAACAGTCATTTTCATCCAAAGCAATGATGTCTGAACGGGAGGGCTGCCGGGGCTGTGCTTTTAGATAACTGCTGTCCCTCCTACTGAGTCACCAGGCTGGCTCTCTGGTATGCTGGCTTCACTTGATGCCTTCATATTCTGTGGGAAAGCTTTTTCAAATCTGGATAGATGCTTAGATTCTCTGTCTTCAGGTCTAACCAGGGAGGGCAAGTGAGTAACATTAAAGGAAAAAATATTTTGACTTTGCTAAAAGGCTTACCGTGGAACAGATTTGAAGTGGCAGTTTGCACCCCCAATGTAAACTCTTGTCTCTGGCTCTTGGTTTGTAACATTTTTGTGTCTGACAAAAGATGAAACACTATTATTACACTGTTTACAAGCAATACTTCATGTTTCTGAGTGAAGAAACAGCTGAAGAAGTTAAACATATTTACAAAGTAAAGGGGATAAAAATTACTGTTGACAAGTCTGTAAGTAGCTTGTAGGTATTTATCTTTCTCTACAGGTATATTTGCAAAATAATAGGCCGCTCATTCAATAATCTTTCGCTATTTCAAGCTGGGATTCCTTCCAGCCCCCCAAACACCTTTGTTCTTCAAGAAATAAAGTATTTAGTTTTTACAAACATCCATTTCATGGACAGATTTGAGTTTGATGCAATTTCTTAGAATTGTTAAGTTATGGAGATCTTTTTGTCTCCATGAATATGCACATTTCCCCTCCATTTTCTAAGGGAAAAAGACTTTGCCACAGTTAGAAACATGGTGACCCTTCTCTGTCTGTTTCCGTCCAGGAACTTGAACATATCCCAGCCCCCCCACTGAACCCCTTGGCACTAATTTGCCATTTTGAACTAATATGTATTAATTTAAAGTAAGCAGAAGAGTTCTAAGAAGCAAAATCAGGTTGGCAGCACTGATTTGATGCAGTCTTCTGTGGTGGGAGACTTGAGTTCTTACCCTAAGTCACCAGAGAAGTTCTGTTTGTTCTAAATGAATGTACTAGACATGGAGATAATTTCTATTTAATGTTGAATTTGCTGCTGAAACCATTTAAAAAACTTGTATGTTACCATCAGGTTAACATAAAGCTTGAATCTCTTTAGCAAATGTCTGCTTACCTAAGTTGGCTCCCCCCAGGATCAATAATTCTGTTTATTTCCTCTTTTTGCATAAACAAATGCTCAATGATACATTGGGTATTTATGTTTTAGAGCTTTTCTTGCCAGTACTTGGTGGTGTTGTCTGTGAAATCACTATAGTGTTTTAAAAATCACTATTTTACAACCAAGTTCACTTTAAAATGTTTAACAAAATTGCAGTGATACTCCTTTTCAAGTCAGTTACTTCATCTTCTCATGCTATTTAAATCAATGTTTTAAAGATCCATGTGACTGCAGTCATAACTTCATTTAAACCATAGCCTGGTGTTATGGAATTGCTTCAGATGTTCTTTGTATAATGCTAATTCTCTGCTGTAGACCTTAAATTTGTAAAGGTGAGTGTTTACTTACAAGAAAGTTACTTTGAATAGATTTTTTTTTTAAATAAAGACAATGGCATTAATCTCTTAGTATTACAGGTACTGAAAAGCTGTTGGATCCATGGCAAGGGGCTAGCTTTAATATGAGAAGGTGAGAAAAACACATGTGGGTGAAATACAGAAGTTTGCAAATCTTCCTTTCAGCTACTAGAAACTTTAAAAACCAATGTGTTAGGTTGTTCATTGCCCATTACTGGATATGGCAATTACAGTACTCAAATATAACCAAAATATATATTTTCTTTTGTGGGGGGGGTAGGGGGGGCGAGGTGGTGGGAAGAGAGATGTAGATCTTAGGGAATGTAGGTTTGCACACCATTGTGTGCATCCCTCTGCCTGTGTTTGAGATGGAGAAGTGGGTGCACAAAGGCTTAACTGGTTTAATGCTGCCTGCTTTTCTGCCACGAGTACAAACCGTTCTCCTCAGAGGACAAAACAGCGAAGCGTTATGTATTTTATTGTCTTGGATTTTATTGAGGGTTGGCTTTTAATGATTAACGGGTTTTTATAGAGTCAAAGTTTAAAGTGAGGCAAAAGCAGCAGCCAGATGTTCAGCTGAGCAGTCGGGTGCTCTGTGGAAAAGCCAATTAATCATTGTTTCAGCTCTGCCCCAGCCCACCCGGAGGCCCCGTGACGGGCCCGCAGGCAGCAGCCCGGGGGTCACCTTTGCCCGCGGCCTCAGGAAGGGCCCGTACAGCGCCCCGCCCCTGCCTCCAGCGGCTCTGGGAGAGAGCGGCGCTCTGTGCCCTGTGAGGGACCCCGCGGCCCGTGAGGGACAGGACGGGCGCCGAGCGGGGCGGGCTGAGCCTCCCGCCCTCACACACCGGCCCTTCCCTCCGTCTGTCCGTCCGTCCGACACTCGGCGGGGCCGTAGCCCCGCGCCCGCCCGCGGGGCTTCTCCTCGGGGCCGCGGCGAGGCGTGAGCCCCTCAGGGGCCCGGGGGATCCTTCCGCTGGCCCCGAGGCGCCGTCGGCTGGAGCCGCCCACGGAAGGCAGCAGGTGCTGGCCAGTCTCCGCGGGTCCCCCTCAGAGGCCCCGGCCGTACAGGGCCTTGTGGCGCAGGTACTCCTCCAGACACTGGATGGCCGCATCGTCCACCTCGGGGTCGAACTTGTTGGCCAAGAGATGGTGCTGCTGCAGCATCCAGGGCACGTCGCCCACCCCGTAGATGCAGATGGAGCGCTGGTGGCGGCCGGTGCAGGGCGGGTAGGGCGCGCCCTTGCTGATGTCACCCTCCAGGTACTCCCACTTGACCAGGCGGGGAAGGGCGTTCATGTCCGAGAGCTGGAACTTGTCGCTGAGGGGAGTGCCCCCCGGCACGCCCGGCATGCGGTTCAGGGTGGCCCAGACGTACTCGTCAGGGCTGTAGCTGTCCTTGGACCACTCGAGGAACTTTTGTGCTGTGGGGTTCTCGAAGACATACTGCACGAAGTCCCGTGTGACGGCGTTGTAGGCGCTGCCCGTGAACATGGGGTAGCTGTGGGGTGGGGGCAGTTTCTTCTGGGCAGTGCGAGAGATGGTCTCGCCCACCTCGTGGTGGTACTCCCAGCGCTGCTGCTTGGAGGCCGAGGGCCTCTCCGACTCCACGGTGTTGTGTCCCTGCAGCACCTGCAGCACTCGGACGATCTCGGCGTTGGTCTTGATGGGGAAGTCGGTGCCGCAGGTGTTGATCAGGTAGCGCCATGGCACGGGGCTCTGCAGGAGGTCCTGCATGCAGTTGAGGTCGGCCTGCAGCCGGGACCAGGCGGCATAGACCACGCTTTCCAGGCGGCTGGCCACGAAGACGTTGGGGAAGCAGGCAGCAATGGCCCGCACGGCCTTCTGGAAGGCGGCCGGGGATTTGCTGTCTACATGGACACAGTAAACGTTCTGCGGGGCGTAGATGGATCGCAGGAGCCGCTCAAACATGTCGATTTTGTGGTGAATGATCATGGAGTAGGCGATGGGGAACTCCTCCTCCTCCTGGCTGAGCGGGAACTCGATGTAGCGCCGGGTCTCCTTGAAGGCTCTGCAGTCCCTCGTAATGTTCAGGTACTCGCCGGGCGTCAGCGAAGCCCTTCTGTTCTTCACTTCCAGGTTGTTGAGCTGCGCCTCTTCGATGGCTTTGTGGTCCCCGCGGACGACCCCCGAGCAGTTGATGCTGCGGCTGGGGGAGAGCTCCAGCGCCCGGTAGAGGCGGGAGCGGCCGGCGGGGTCGGGGCGCGCGGTGCCGCGCAGCGCCAGGGCGGCGGCGAGCAGCGCCAGCGGCCCGAGCAGCAGCGCCCAGCGCCGCCGCGCCGCCGGGGCCCGCTGCGGCCGCGGCATCCCCGCGCCCGCTCTGCCCTCTGTCCTTACCCCTGCCTGCCCTGCCCGCAGGCAGCCCGAGCCCTGCCGCACGGAGCAGTCTGGCAGCTGGACACCTACTGCCTCTGCGAGGTGGTGGAGCAGTGCCCGGGTAATCCCGGTGTGACCGCAGGTGAACAACAGTCCCCTCCCTCCCCGTGGCGTGGCTCTGTTTGGTTTTATCAACACTGGAGGTGGTTCTATATCTTCTGTGTCTGTTTAAAAGACGATATTTCATTTTACCTCTGTCCAGCATGTAATGCAAGGAAATTTCTCTAGAATTAAACCTTCTGTAATGCACCTTTTTGAAAGACTTTACTAGATTACTTTGGTGTCTAACCTGCTTTTCCAGTGTTCTGATTGATAGGGAGGATTTGTGCTAACGTCTTTATGAAAACTTCGATGGGAGAAGGTGTGGCTGTTAACGTCCCCACTAACTTCAAGAAGCAAGTTTGTTACAGAGTCCAGTTACAGTTACAGTTACTCCTAAAACAGACAAGGATCTGCACAACCTGAACTTCTTTGGTATAGGTAACGTGTCAGAGACATGTGGATATCCAGTTTTATCGTTAATAGGTAACCTAAACCCATGGTGAATCAGCTTGCTGCATCTCTCCAGAGTTATTTGGATTATTTGGATTAGTTATGTGAGAAATACCTAACCCTACATGAGGCCTGTATATTATTTTGTAGGACCACACCTAAAAATACTTACGGTTGGCTCTGATCTTTCTTTAATTTTTGGCTATGTAATAAAGTATTATTAAGCAAAATTAGTGATACTCTCACTGACTGCTATTTAAACAAAATTTTTCCTAGGTATACTTTGTACATAATTTGCTGTCAAGTACACATCTTGTAATAAGGTACAGTATCCTCTTGTGAACCACTGTATTCCACTTTTTTCATTTGTAGTCACATAAGGAATGTTTTTATTTGTGTCAAGTAGTAATGGCTCTTTTCAAAAGAACTGTTATTTTTAAAATCAGTATTTCCTTTGAACTATGACCAAAATTGAGAAGAAATTAGATTTCCACTTTCCTGGCTGTTCAGTTGGGTGGTGTTTTTTTTTTTTTTTGGGTTTTTTTTTTCTTCTTTTTTTTTTTTACTGTCTCTGCTGGTATCGTGATACTTACCTAAAAACCATGGCATTGTGTTTGGCTTATAGCTTTGAGATTTATAGTTTTAAAATTACCAACATATATTTGGAAAATTTCATGATAGCTTTCTCAGTTATGTATCTTTAGACACCAGAAGTTCAGTGTTCTTATATGGAGTCTTTGGCACACTTTCCAGAGTGGGAAAGTGAACAAAGCAAAGGTGGGAACAAGGAAGTGTTGAGGTTCCTAAATAAATAAACATCATGCAAATATAAGTATATTGTATATGTATACTTTATCTGTAAAACTTTAACATGATGAACATGGTCTTGTGCAGGTTCTGCTTTTTGAAACTAGAAAACTGTCTGATTATAGACTTCCACTTCTGTTTGCTTCCATTTAATTTCAACTGAATTATGTGTCACAGTCCTGTACTGTCTAACTGTTCAAGCTGTATCTTTACAAGCTGCTGAGATTGCATGCCCACTAGCAGAGTCTTGGGTCAGTTTGATGATAAGATAGAGGTCAAGTTCATCTTTGGAGAAACTGTTGGATGTTAATTAATTTTCTTTTCAGAATTCTACTTCATTGCTGGTTTATGACAAATGGTTTGAAAGCACTACATGCAGTATGTCTGAAGCTGATGCAGTAAGGACATGAAAAGGTAACAGTAAAAAGCAGTAAATAAAATATCAAACCACAATAAATTTTGTAGCATGCATACCAGTTCCTGTTATTTAACTGAGCACTGCCTGATGCTATTCACCTTACAGCTGCAGACTCATTTCTCTGCTCTTTCTGGACCTGTGGTGCACTTTTACTGAAGTCAGAGGATCTCTGCTTTGATCCAAGACAAAATTGCTGGACTGAAGAGCATAAGTGAGTGTGGCTTAGAAAAAAGCTGAAGCAGACAATCATAATTGAGATATAGTCTATAGGATAGTATTGGTTACTTGAAATTTTGCACATCAGCTGAACACTGCTCACAAAGTATAACAAGTTTCCTCAATTACATTTTGTATAATAAAGCAAAATAGGGTGATAAGGCATTACTCACCTTATACAGATTGCTGAAGAGACAGACAAATAAATAGGATGATGCTGGTAAAGACATTTAAAAGAATTTCCTTTAAACCACTCTTAAGACTGGCACTGTTTCTGATTGTGGTGCCCAACACTGTAAGCTGGACTGCATCCTGGGGAAGAAAACCTGTTTTTTTCTTGAAGGATGTAGCACAAAGAAAACACAGTGATACTGGGGATTATAAATACATTAGCTCATGCTGCACTGTTTCTAGAAAAGGGTTGCTTCATACATCATGGGAAATATAAACAAAACAGAAAACAAAACTCTTATAGACAGACAATAGAGGAGTTCAGAGCTACAGGAATAAAGAACCAAAAAGAATAGATTTAATTTCGGACATTTCTCACAATGAAAACCCCATTATAACTGTCTTATTGAATAGATGGTTTCTTAAGAGATAAGGGACTTCCTGAACTAGACACAAATGTTACTGAGAAAGGTTTTTGTCTTTTACCCTTAAAAGCATCTTAGTTTTATTTCTTGCCTTGTTTTCAGCTGTATAAATAGTATTCTGAACTTTAGATTTTCTGTTCTGTGGTAGAACTTTTATCAATTTATCAATGTTCTGTGCAGTTTGATTTGGTCACAAGTAGAGAGTCTGCCACGATACACCGACACTGCACAGAGTGTTGACAATTGAAAGTTATAGAGCTGTTATGATTATGAAATAAAAATAACTATTTGGATATATGCATCTCTAGTTATTAGGCAGCTTGCAGAAGAGTGACATGATACTATAAAATAGTTAGAAAATGATTCAAGCTATTTTTCTGAGTTACAACTGAGATGAAATTTTGCAGGTTGTTTCAGAGAAAAACCACTGGAATTGGCACTAAAACCATACCAGACTCCTGAGGTGTATATGTAAAAACGGTTAAGCTAGAAAGATTTTGCCACATGCTAGAGGATAAAAAATTAGAATGTTTGCAAAATGTGTATTTGACTAACTGTGGAACAGTTCCTGGACAATAAAGGCTGGGTTCAGCCAAGCTGGTAAGTTGGAACTGTTCTTCCCTCCCATCTTCCACAGGTAGACTTACAAAAAACAAAGCTAAAAGAAGAATGCCAGGAAAACTACCACGCTTTGGAAGGGTATATTTCAGCAAACAATAGATTCCATACTGAAACAAGGTGTTCTTTAGGAGCACTAATGTTCCTTTATTTCAGGAAGGTTATGGTTCATGATCTCCTGGAAACTATTTGGAAATTATACAGCAAAAAGGGCTACACTGTTCCACATTTAAAATTGTGAGATCCCAGCACTGATGTGTAAATCCTGACTGATACTGTGGCAGGATGCCCTGTGCTGTGCCCGTGTGGGACAGAGTTCCTAGAATACAGATGGCATTGTCCACCTGCTGCTGACACAAGGTGTTAGCCACCATTGCTAAAGCTAATGGGCAGGAGGAAATGCAGAGTATTGGTAATCAATTGCTTGGTGGTTTGTTGTTTCCTTTTTTAAAACATATATTTTTTCTTATATGACCATTAGTGTAACTGGAACCATAAATCTCACCAGCAATATGGCTGTGTCTTTTTACTGCTAAGACTTGACAGGCACATATATACTCACTAGTGTGAATGTTTAACATGTAGAAAAGAATTGGGTCAGGAAATGTGGTTGTGTTTGTGGTTGTGGATATGAGCAGGAGGATATGAGCTACAGTCTGGGTAGTTTTGGTATTATTATCTGGGTAGTTTTGCCATTATTTCATCTTATGTGTAAAGCGTGTTGAAATTATGGTTAGCTCTAACAGGAATCAAAGTGACAGATTTTACAAGGCAGTGAGAGCTGACTCTCCTGCTTTTGAAGCACCAGAAGTGACCAAATGTAAGGATAAGTGAAATGCTTGCCAATAAGGGATAAAAATGTAAAAAATGCACACACTGGGTTCAGAAAACGTTTTATCATGGTACATCCCACTAGGCCTTAAGGAATCATATGCTTTTGATATGTGTGTTTTCACCTCAGATTGGTAGAGAACAATAGGTGATGTTGATGCTCTTACTCGCCATTACCATACTGATGTTGTTTTTAAAATTATGAATACTTGGTGGCTGTGAGGGAAAGATGGCTGGGCTGTGTGCCCAGTTTCACATATGAGCATGCCAGTGAACGTTTTGTTTTTGTAGCTTTGAATTTGTCACTTGCTAATGACACTTGACAACCTTGTGTACCTTCATAGAGGAGACACCAGTCGATTTCTAGGTGGGCAGCAATCAGGAAAAATTGTAGCTGTGACTGCAGGAAAACCCCAAAAGAGTCTGAGTTCTGAGAAGGGAATACACTGAAAAGAGCTTTTACCACTGGAATCGATAACAGAGTTTTTGTGAGCAAACAGCTGAATGAGTACTGTAAGAAAAACTATTAGCAAGGCTCCATGTTCTCTTCTTTAACTTTATTCCATCAATTAATAGCCTGAGGCATGAGGTTTTTCATTGGATATTAGTGACTCATGTTTTGAAGGAACAGGCAAATATACCAAGAATGCAGCATTGGAATTCAAGGATTAGACCTAAATTAAGATAAGGAGAGGCATTAATTAGAGAAGAGACATGAGAGGAAGGCAATTGTGCTGCATGTGCAGAGCTGGTCAGGTATTAGTTGTGTAGTTCTAACTCCCCATGGCAGGGGGGTTAGAACTGGGTGATCTTTAAGGACCCTTTGAACCCAAATAATTTCATGGTTCTATTACCTCCTTAACAGGTGTGGTGAGCTGAAAACTGGTTTAGAGAAATTCTTGTTTGAAACAAGGTACTAAAAACCCAGAACAAATGCTAAATACTTGGTAGTCTATAGAGTTTTCTAAGTAAGACAGAACAAAAGATTGTCTTTTCTAGGATGATGGTAGAAGTCCATTTTTCTTTCCTTCCTCCATAAGAGGATTGGTGTAAATTGCTTGTCCAATGTTTTGATTTCCAGCTGTGTTTGGGGCTTCCATTAATGATTAATTTGGGATTATCTGCAGGCCATCAATTTTGTTCACTCCTAATACTTTGTGTATGCTTAAAACTGCCAACGTGGTCAAAAGCCTTCTAGATTGAGTGCCAAGTTTTAACTGCAAATGTAAATAATGCCTGCGAAGTGCACAAGTCCCACTTTGCACCTCCATCATTTTTAGTGCAAAGTGAGTAAAACTGAAGGGAGGGTACAAGTCTTCAGGAAAAAACCACAAAAACCAACAACTAAAAAAACAACTGAAAAACAACCAAACCCAAGCAACTCTTTGTTTCTAAGTCTCCTAAAAAGGAACACTTGAAGCATGTCATACTTGTAAAAAGCAATTTCTCTGTATTTCAGCATATTCTCAGCATTGTTTGCTTTTCTTTTCAACTTCAAAATCCATGAAAAATTGCCAGAGTGCAGTGCTGGACTCTGCGACCCTCAACACCAACCAAATGGCCTAATAGTGGGACTAAATTAGACAAGTGCTTGAAGAAGATATAGCCTTGCCATAAAAGCCAAATTATTGGCTTATCAGCAACACCTTCTGTCTTACAGCTGACTGAGAGGATCTGGCAAATTTAGTATATTGCAGGATCTGCCTGTGACACTGTTCCATTGTCTCCTTATGTTTCTAATGAAACTAAAGTTAATTTACAGCTCAGAGAACTGGCTACCTTCCATTGACTATCCCTGTTGTTCAACTGTGGGTGAAGAGTTCAACTGTACTTCAAATTCTTCTATTGTTTCTAGCAGATGATTCAAATAATGAGTGTGAGACATTCTGCCAGTTACTAATTCTGAACTTCAAGTTAATTATGTTTATATTGTGTACATATAAAGATAATATGCTTCTTCTGAGCAGTGTCACTTGTGATAGTTGATAGAATTACACTCTTTTATGGTGAAAAAGCTGTATGTGTCTTATTAGTCAAATGTGAGCTAATTACTGCCTATGTTTCTTTATAGCTTGTCAGTGGTTTCCAGTGAGGAGCTGAGCACTATCAACATGAAGGCATTGGGAGGGAGAACTTTCATCCATAGTAACAAATCCCGTTCTGTCTCCCAGTGGATGTTGGGGATAGACACTGCCGCTGACAGTGTAGGTATGTATAGCACATTGCCTGTTACCTTTTGTATGTAAATCCTTGAAGAGTTTCCTCTCCCTCAGCTAGAAATGCATGTTTCCTATATACACATACTCCCCATCTGTCAAAATCTCTATCCTACTGAGACACAGACTGTGAGTTTTAATGGGAATTTATAGGTTAGTGCTACTGGAAGCAAAAGAAAAGGAAGTTGTTTTTCTCAAGAGGAAAATCAAATAAAACATGACTAAAATAATCACCAAGACCAGTACTGCTGGTTAGAAAGGAAGAACAATTTTGTGTCAAAACTCTCCTCAAACATTACAGGTTCCGTGTGGTTTTATTTGGTTTGTGCAGCACTGTTTTTGAATCAAATCACAAAGTAATGGTGACAAAGTGAACTTTATATTTTTAAGTTAAAAACTGTTGTTTGCTGTATTCAAACATGTATGTTGTTCAGGCAATATCAGTTGTCTTTTCTCCTGCAGATTTTTAATTCATTTTATGAAATGAGCAAAGTTAATTTGTTTTTGTCACCTTGCAGAATCATAAATTACTATAGAATGACTTTTATGTTTTTAAAATATGTGAATACAATGTTCTTGGGCAAGTGCCTGCTTAGTAATGCAAGAATAACTCAATGTCTCCTTCCTAAAGAACACCAGGGCTTTTAGCTTAGCACCTCTCTGGATGCAATAAACCCACTCAGCTGGTGGTTAAAGGAGGGATGGCTCTGCTTGCTCTGAGTTCCCTTGTCACTTCTAGCAGGATGACTGTAATGAGAGCAGCCACATCAGAAAAGAGTCAAGATTTCAACTTACTTCTCTCTATCAGATCATTTCAGTGACCTAGAAGTCAGAGTCACATAAGCTTTTTTTAAAGGTGTGAGACAGGGACAACAGGCTGTGTTTTCTCTGCAGTCCTCATGCTTTCTTCCATAAGAATTTAACTGAACTCCAGAAAGGAATACACTAGAAATTCTTTTAATGAGAGCTCATCAGTTTGTGCCTATATTTGGAAAATAATTCTTTTAAAGTTACTAGAATAACTAAAATGAAGTAATTTTCCAGACAATTTATGCATTCATTGAGTTATTTTCTTTTTTTTTTTTAATACTTTGTGGTTCTTTTTATTAGAAAATAGAAAACTTTTGGATTAAAAAGGAAAAAAACTGTGTATGTATGAGAAAGAAACAAATACGGGAACACTTTCAATTGCCTCTTCTGATGTCTATTTAGGTAACTGTTACAAGTCCACCTTAGTGACCAGTAATACACCAATGTGCTGTATGTACCTGAAATCTGAACTTTTAGAAAATCTAAAAGTTGTATATTTTTTGTTTAAAAGAAAAAATGCTTTTCAGATTATTTTTTTAGCCATGCTGTCTGACCTTGCTTTATCCTAGTTAATGACATAAATTTTGATCATGCCATCTTTCAATTAGCCTACGCATTTCACAGAATTTAATACTTTGAGGCAGTTTGGATAGAATCTGTGCATATATTTCAGTGTTCTTGCAGCGCTATTACTCTGTCTAACAATAAAGGAATAAGGTACGCAAAAAGAAGGGAGACTGTTCCTGCCTCAGAGAAGACAAGGATGTTCATTGTGCTAGCCTGGGAATAGGATTAATTTTCATTTTTAGACTTTGCTTTGGTGAAAAGCAATGTAATGTAAGTTTTTGATCTTCATTTTTGTATTCCTTTTGTGGAACTGATCTTCTGTGTCTCATAGGGCTTTTCCTAAGTTAAATATTTTCTCTATGTAATCTCTTTTGCAGTATGAGGTGCTGTGTGAGTATGTAAGCCTTAATCATAAAGATAAACTTCCTCATTTAGATTGGCATTTTAGCTCATTGATGTTCTTGGGCATCCAGAGGGATCAAGTCTGCAAATATCTGCTGAAAAATGTGCACTTATTATCTTCCCTGATTAGGACCTGTGAACTTAATCAGAGGACTGGATATGCAATACATGCTTTGGAAGTCTCTGCCTCCTGCAGAACCTGGTGTAGTCTCTATTGTGGAATCATATAATTGTTTAGCTTGGAAAAGGCCTTTGAGACCATTCGGTACAGCTGTCAGCCTAGCACTGCTCAGTCCACCACTAAACCACATCCACAGTGCCACATCTCACTTGTACTGTACACATTTCATCTTTCATCTCCAGGGCTAGTCACTCAACCTCTTTCCTGGGGAGCCTGCTCTTGTGCTTAACAGTGCTTTTGGTTGTCACAGTCTAACCTGTCCTGATGCAGCCTGGGGCCATTTCCTCTTCTTGTATGGCTTATCACTGTAATTTTCAGCCTTATGCAAAGCACATGCTGGCATGGAAATTGTGTCTTGTCTGCAGTGATTCCTTGCTTGCTTTTGTGACAGCTACGTATTAGCCAGCAGATTTCTCAAGAATGGTTTATCTGACAGATTTTTTTCCCCCTGCTGTCTTGTGTTTATTTTCAGGATGGGAGGATCCAGGAAAAGCATAGGTGCCACAGCCTGGCTTCTATTTACTTTAATGTGCTGTATGTAATTCCTTATGGGTTGACCTGGAGTTTGTCATGCAATGCTTTCTGACACAGCTTCTTTTAGGTTGCAAGGTTGGGTCACACCTATGAATTGTGGAAAAAAGAATCAAACTCCACAACTTAGTAAAAGTTGTAAAGCTGGTATATTTATTGCAGTGCTGGGTGCATGTGGGGATCGTGCCTCCTTCCAAGGACATGCATGCTCCTGAGAACTCCCAATCCCTTTTTGTTCTTCCTTCTAGTACATATGCATAGAATTCCACAACAGTTTGGTTTTGCATTACAGCTTGCAATTAGTCCTAGTATAGATTAGTCCTTGTACAGAGAACTCTCTGGTCACTTTGTTCATCTCTTGCAGACTTAGCTTTGGATTTTATTCTCTTCATTTCAAAGTTCAAGGAGCCTCCCTTATCTCTTCAGCTTGGAAATTTGCATTCTTCCTCCTCGGCTGAGGCAGTTTTTACAAGCACAGCAGAGTTAGCAGACTGAACAGCATAGTTTACCTATGCTAGCAAGCTACTAATAATCCAAAGCAGCACAGTTCACCTAAATCCAAATGGATTTCTACCCTATTAAATTTACCCTGCAAAATCCCCCTTTTCACTTGTATCTGTGCTGCTGTCCAGAATGGCCACAAGCATCATCTTGTGGTGGAAAAATTGAGCTAAAATTCTGTCACTTGGAGTCTGATAATGAAATTAATAGCCTGGATTCAAAAAAAGAGCTGCCAGCAGTCATGCTCACAGGGCAACCAAGGTGACTTTCCCACAGCAGATTTTGGGGCTAGCTGATACTGGGATTCAGAGTGGGCTAGAGGCCCTGTTCCTGGTTTCTCTTCAGCCTGTCCCCTACTTTGTGTAGTGGCCCTGTCTGCAGCAGCATTGGAACAAAGAGGATGGAGGCCAAATTTGCAACCAAGTGGAAAAGCTTTGTTAGGAAAGGAAAAGGAAATTAATATAACAGGATTCTCATCCAGTTTAGATGTCCTTAGAAAGGACAGATCTTGCTGAAATGGCTTCATCCTCTACCTCAGAGGAAGTGAAGTGGGCTGAGCTAGGGAGGTGCCCTAAGCAGTACCTTGAGATGGAAATATTGAAGGTGGCACTTCAATAACCATAGTGGGTAGCTGCATTTATGGAGATTTAAGTTTAGACTTGGCCTGGTAAAATACCTGTCTTAGCAAACCCTCCAGTGTAAACATAATTTTGCATACTTCACATGAAGTATGTGATTAGGTCAGCTCTCCCTGTGGCACTTAAGGGAGTGATATATTAGTTCATTTCAGGATGAACTGCTCTCAGTACAGGCCAGCAGCTCTGCTGGTGTGGTGATACAGGCCTTTCACAGTGCCACAGACCACAAGCTGTGCTGGGAAAGGCCTTGTAGTGCAGTGTGCCCTCAGTATTGATTTGTGGTTTCTGTTCATCCTCACGTGAAAAGATTTTCTTCTATTCCCGATGGGAATAGTATCAACCTAAAGAGGCTACATCACAGCTGAAACTATTTAGTAACTATATAGCTACCTTATTCTATTGTATAAAGAATTTATATGGTGTATGAGAAAAACTTGACTGTAACTGGATTATTGATCTTCATTTTCTTCCATGAATAATCAAGCTGTTACTGGATTATTGTGAGATTTCCACTCTATCTCTTAACAGCTGCATTCATGTTTGTTTTTAAATCGTTGACATATTTACTACACAATTCTGTTCAGTGCAGTGCAAGGGGAAAAGGGCACACTTGGTATCCCTTCTGGGTAGTTTTGATTCCTGGTAAATCCTGTCATATCTTTCTGAGACTGTCAGTTCAGTTTCTCTTTGCCAATCTGGCAGAGTTGCAGACTTGATGACTGATTTTGTGGGGTTTTGTTTAGAATAGTAAAAGGCTTGACAGCTAAATGTATAATACATATTCAAGAAATGTTCTTTCCTATAATGAAAGTCACAAGTCCTGTCATCTCCTGGGAAATTTTATCCAATAAATGTATTCAGAGTGAGAAGAATCTTCTCAGTTATCTTGGTTTTCAAGTCTTAGTTATTAATATGTTAGTCACAATCACACTGTAGGTGTGTGTTACTCAGCAGGTTTTTGTTTGGTTTTGGGAGGTTTTTAGATTCACATGGTGGGTAGCCATGGCTGGGTGGAGGTTCCTTTCCTGTGCAATGAAGGTGTGTGCTTTCCACGTTATCTCGCATACCTGAATAATTAAATAGTCTCTTTGACGTGTACCAGCTGATAGAAAATTCACCTTGTCTACATGACTTACTCTTAATGTTACCTATCCAACACTTACCTTATTCTTATAGGCTTCAATGTATATTATGCAAAATTTTGGTTATAATCTCATTACTGATGATCATTAAAAAAATATTTCTTGGAATAGCTTACATGTTTGGCTTCTAGTTCTGCTGGTCATGAACAAAGTAAGCTCAGGTCTTCCTATGCTGTGCATCTAGAACTGGAGAAGACATTTTGCTTTATATACAGTTTAACTTAATTTGTAATGAATGGTTCCTGGTACTCTCGTTAAATTTTTAACCAAAATTACTAAAATGAAAATCCAATCATTCTTCACCACCAGTAAAGGCATCATACATATATTAAAATATGTCACCGTTTTGGAACATGGCATAATTTTAAAATATATTTTTCCTCTCAGCATTCCTCTGAGGTTGGAAGTGCTAACAAACTCCATGAACTTATTTCCAGATGAGAATTGAGCTGCAATGAGGTTGAGACTTGTTTTTTGGGTTTGCTGACTTAGTCTGTCCAGCAGAGGAGGGAGCTGAATTTGCCTTTTTTCACGATCAAGAACAGCATTCTGTCCACCCTGATCTGCAGTGGCTGGCACTTCCCTCCCCCTGAGCTCCCAAGTCCCAGACCTTAGGGAGGTCACAGCCATTGAGCGGCCAGTTTTCCTTCAGATGACCAAATACTTCCTCCTCTTTGAGAGAAATACCAAAGAAGGGAGTGAGTTATTGCCTCTAGGGCCAAAGTCAGCAATTTTACCAAATACAAATCACAGAAGCTGTGTTTGCTTGGCAGTGCTAAGTTGTCTCTTGCTGTGGCTGGGGCTGAGAAAGAAGCCGGGGACTAGCTGTGGGTTTATGAATTATTTAAACTCGTGCACCATCTAGTGGTACCTTTTCAAAAAAAGCCTATCAATCATCTAAGATAAAAGCAGATCATCTATTTAATAACTTTCTATTTTAGGTTTCAACTGTATGTATAATTAAAAGCAAGTAGCTGTGTAAAATTGAATATTAAGCATCATCTTTCCCCTACGAAGCCTGATGTTATATTCCTTAACATGTGTTTACATATTTCTTGCAGATAACATAACTGTTGGGTTTATCTTCTTAAGCAAAATGCTCTTAGTTCAGAAGAGTTAACTTTCAGAGAAACCAAGAACAGTTGGTGCACAAAATAATATTTCTTTTTAGTTCAAAAGGTCAAATATTCTCTTGAAAAGTATGACTTTTAAGAGAAGCTGTATTGGTATTTTGAAGAGTAAGAATGTTCACTGCACAGAAAGAGCAGTGACAGTGGCATTGCATATTTTTTCCATGTAAAACTGCTGATGTGCCTTACATCTGCTCTGGGAAGATTCTGAGGAACAGTCAGCAATGAGGAATCAATGCATTATCTAGCTCCTGCCGCTCAGGCAATCAGCTTAGAGATTGTGAGCTGTTTTTAAGAACAAAACAAAACCCACTCTGAATTTCTTGTATTATTTCTAGTTTTTTAGCCTGTAGGCTGCAGTCGTTTCACACTTTCAAGCTTTTCTCAGGATGCAGGGGAGTGGAGATATTTTCTTTTAAAATTAATGCTGAGTCTCAGACATGATTCCAGTAGCAGACTCTAAGCAAAGCACTAAAAATAGTGAGAGTCATGATAAAATTGCAAGAGCAGGAAGTGTTGCCTCTGAGAGGAGTGGGGAGGAATCTCAATTTGCATGCATTCATTAACTTGGTGTCTGAAGTTAAGCTGCTTTTTCTAGGGTGCTGCTGCTTTCTTTGCTGTAAGAATTTTAAAAACTTCATAAACCAACTCTGGCTGAATGTTCTAAGGTAGTTTATACCCATTAGAATAACATGCTATTTACAATACATTATCACAGAACTAGCATGTAAATCAGATTATTTATAATTTCCTGGACAGCTTTGATTTTGCAGGTAGACTGAAGCTGTGTGCATGCTTAATTTTTTTGGATAAAATGTCGTGGGTGCTAATCTCTGGTTAGTGGTAATGATCTGGAGCATGTTGGAAAGATAATTGCATGCTAGGCACAATGATCTCATTCAAACTGGTGATTGTGCTGCTTGATCTCCATTGTAATACCTATGGCTTCAAAAGATGCATATTAGTATTTCTGCATAGAAATAAATATCTGGCAAGGTTCTACTTACATGAAGCTATTTATGCTCACACTCCTTTAATTATCATTTAAATATAAAAACTCTGTAACTGCTGCCAGGTGTAATGCAAATAAAGTGCATTACATCTCACTTCGCAGAAAGGAGGTCACAGGGCAGCTCATAATTCTACAAAACAGCATGGAAGGAGGTATGAAAACCAAAGTGATGGGCGACTGAGCCAGGTCCTTTCTACCTGTGAATTGGAATGGTTTATGATACCTTCTCTCCCAGGTAGTATGAATCTAACAATTGTACCTTAGAAAGGAAAGGTACCTTTGAAAGTGGGAATGGCTGTTGTTAAGCTTGTGATACTTGGTACTGAAAGAAAAATGTCCAGTCTTTACCATTAGCACTGGATGTTTAGTAAGTGCAGAAAGACAGTTTTCTGGTTTTAATGAATAGAAACTTCTGCTCCTGAACAGACCCAGAATTTAGGCTTTTGAATAGTGATTTGTGTGGTATCTGTAGGAAGGTAGGTAAATTTTCTCACTGTATATTTGTTGTAAACCTCTGTCCAGTATAATACATGACCTTTCACATTTTGATTTTACTGTATTGCACTTTAAATGTGGTCTCTATCAATACTTCTATAGTCTGTTTAAAATTCAGTTTAATTTGTCACAGTTTTCTTTTGTGCTCTCATTTTGCTCAGTAATTCCATACTCCTGCTGACTTGTTTGTGGTTGTACATAAAATGCTATAAATTGTCTTAAATTTCACTAAGTTTCTGACATCGAAATATGAAGAGGCCATTGTGTCAGTAATGGAATTTTCCTGTTTGCCATATTTTATTCTTTCCTAGACAGTAGTGCAGTGGTAATGTTTTCAAAGTAGAAAGACTTTTCTTACAGGCCCATCCCTGTGTTAGTACACTGAGAAATTCTGAAGTAAATACTAATCACAGTCCTTTCTACATATCAGAAGTAGTTTGTGGAAATGCTCTTTTATATATTGCTGAACTGGTTGGTTAGACCTGTTTTTTATTATGTGTATTTGAGTGCAATACCAACAAGGCCAACATGAAATCTAACAACCAACCACTTTCTAAATCTCAAAGTAATCCACAAGTATAGTGTCAACATTATCTTCAGTGTTCTCTAGCAATGATTAACTTACATAAGCAGCTGATGAAACTGTCCGTGCTTCCCTTTTCATTCCTCTTGGTACTAACTTGGAATTTGAATGTTTAAATAATTTAATGTTATTTGAGTGTTTAAACAAATGAAAGTCCCGCTGTAGTCTGGAAAAATTTCTAGCTGTTGTAGTTTTAAAGCCGTTATTGGAAATAAACCAGTGCCTCTCTCCTAACATGATGTCCAGCTTTAGTAAAGTTCAACTACTTATCCAAATAATGTCAGGCATCATAAATATCTAAACAGGTCTTCTATTTTCATTTCTTTGGAGGAACTGGAATACTCTGCACATTTCTTTATTTTGAGAACTTTTTAAAAATCTCTATTCCAACAGTTAAGTAACATTGACTAAATCCATTAGCTGGCCAGTGGCATCCTTTTTCCTGAAATAGCATGACAATCTATTTTCTATAGACTCACAGCTACCTAAATGATTTGAGGAAGTAACCAAAATTGTACGTTTGCTTTCCCAGGCATTTTGGGGGAGGGAGCAATGGAGCTAGAGATGCAAATACTTCTGATATTGTTTGAGGATTAATATTATTAATATTATGAATTCTTATTTAGTTCGTAGGAATCAAGTGATCCTAACAGTAAGAGACCATTATTGAGTGTGGGAATGAAGCAAAGATTTAGTATAACCATGGTTTTGCTTCCAGAAATGCCCAGCATTGCATATAATTTTCTTGTCCTTTGTATCTGCCATTTTCAGAGTTAAATGTGTGCTTCTACTTGTGATGGCAACCCCATAGCAACACCATCTGTTTATTCAAATTGATGTTTCCTTCAAGTGAAATGTGGTAGTTAAATATAGCTTGACAATTACCTGACATTTTCACAATTTAGTTGTTTTTCATTGCAGCATAGTAAAAAAGCAAAACTGGAATTAATTTGGTTGTCAGACACTAACTGTAAATAATATTTCCCAAAACCAAATACCCAAATTTTCTGTGAAGAAATGCTCTTATCTCTCACATTCACCCATTCACCCATGACTTGCTTAGTGTGAGTGGCTGTATGATCCAGATAATTGAGTAAGGACTGAGTGGGAAGTATAAATTCATAAATGTCAAAGTGCCTAGACCAGCTTTGGTTAGCTTTGGAAAACACATACCATACTCCTGTATGTCATGGACTCAGTTTTACCCTCTCACGTTTATTGGGATGAATGAGAACTGTGTTCGTGTTACAGCTGTAGCTTTGCCCATTTGTAGGTGTAAGTTCACAAATGTCAAAGAATATCAATCAACATGAGAGTAAATTTTTAGATCCCACCACCTCTTAAATTATAGCTGTGCATAGGAGTTGGTTTAGCACTACTAGTCCTGAAAGATGTACCATAATTTCTAGGAACTTTGGGGTTTGCTTTTGTTTGGGTTTTTTTTTTCCTCTTTAAGAAACTGTGTATTTCAGAGGCCTGCCTGGACACAGAGGTCATATCCCTGTGTTTAAGTATCCAAACCAAATTTAAGTTGGAGGCAGCTGCAGATGCTTAATAGAAATGTGTAATAGAAATATCTGTCCAAGCAGAGTTCCAGTCTCTGCCAAAACACATGGTAAGATAAACTGGTATAACCTTTAAATGATTAGTGAAAAAACAATCTGGTATGGTCACCTCAAATAAATGACATAACAGACTTAATCATAGCCACAAGTGCTAAAGTTACTCTGAGCAGGAAAGTAAAAATACCACAAATATCAAGCACTTCAGGCTCAGATTTGAATATCTATTTTGGTTCTGTTTAGTGCACTACTCAAAATGGAAATGGGGCCATTCTTCTCATTTCTATAGACTTCAACATTGTAGGGAAGGAAGCAAGAGGAAAGAGAAAACAGGATAGTTCCTTCTTAAATCCTACTACTGTGTGGCAATCAGAGTGGCATTACTGAGATTTGTTCCTGTCTCTGTTCCTTTTGTTGAAGCTTTAGAGACACTATAAATTGTTAAAGGCTGCTATCACAACAGCACCAGGGCTGCCAGTGACAGCCTGTGGGGGCTTTTCTACTTGTCCTACTTACTCTTAAGTATATGGGGAGAGGCAGGGAGAAGGCTGTAATGAAACTGTACAACTTCAGTTCATCAACATGAAAGGAAAGGAGATTAAAATGAAATAAGAGGCATGAGTCATCAAATTGACATGCACTACTGGATTTAGCAGTCAGTATTGGTAGGGTTTCTGTAGGAAGGCCTGGGGTATTTTTGGCTGTTGCTGTCAATAGCTGTCAGAAGAGCCTGACTGAGCAAACTGAGATAAGAAGGAAGACTGTAATACAGAAGGGAAGTTTTAAAAAGCAACATATCTGCTTAATTAATTGCAGACTACTTATATATTCATTAACTGCTATTATGAGTCAATCTTTCTTTGCTTCAGATTTCCATTCTGAAGGTAGAAGCTAAAGAGCAAAGCAACTGTTCCCCAGTCACTTCCCAATACTGTTTTATATTTTGTCACATTTTTGTACCTCTCATTTAAATAATGAAGTACAATTTTGAGAAAAAGTTCCTAAGGGAGAGACAGGACTAGTGTTTATACAGGAAGATTGTGCTATAGTTGAGATTCATGCAGTCATAATCTGAGAGGGCTCTTAAATAAGCAACTATCTATTAGCAACATTATTAGAACTAGAATTGTGTGTGCATGTGTGTGTGTGAAATAAAACTGGCAAATCTGTAAACTTTTAAGTTGAGAAATGTATTTATTCCTCCCCCATCCCCTGTGTTGAAATAGTTGACTCTAAATCTTGTGGTTGTGTTTTTTTGGGGTTTTTTTGGTGGTTTTTTGTTTGTTTGTTTTGGGGGTCTTTTTTGCTACTTCAAGCTACTTTTAAAAATGAAAATTAATTTTAAAATGTAGAAATTCTATCATGGATTGCCTCAGATGGAGTTAAAGTTCATATAACACTTTAGAAGTTGTAACACAGGCTTTTCACATGAAATAAGGAAAAGACCCTTTTAATAATTTGATTTGGATTAAGTTCTCTCTTCCATCTTCTTTTCTTCAAATACAGTTTTCCTTGCCAGTTGTTGTTCTCTTGTGAAATATGCTTAAGCAGCTAGCATAGTATCCCAGAAAGGTCTATATAATAGTCACAAGCCACTTACATTTTAAAATATTTTTCTTCAGCACCAGTGGCTTGTTTACTTTTCATTTGCTGCTGTTAGGTTTTCTCACAGTGTTTTCAGCTGAGCCATGCTTAGGGATGACACAGGACTTTTCCTGGCTTGTTACAGAGCAGCATGTACCTGAAGCAATTCAAACTGACAGAACAGCTTCCTTCCCTCCTTCCCTCCTTCCCTCCTTCCCTCCTTCCCTCCTTCCCTCCTTCCCTCCTTCCCTCCTTCCCTCCTTCCCTCCTTCCCTCCTTCCCTCCTTCCCTCCCTCCTAGTCCTTAATCCTGGCCAAGAGCTATAATTCTGATAAGTCATTCTCAAAGCCCTAGTAACTGTCCTTGGGGAGTACAAAATGTCCTGGATAGTCCTGCTTCAGAGGGCTGAATCTTACCCCACATAACAGTGGGAGAAAGCACACAATCGATGGAAGAGTCTGTTTCTTTTTGCTGTTTTCTTATGCAGAAGAAGGTAGAAGTCTTCCCTTTATGGCCCAGTAGTTTCCTCCCATTGCACAGCCCTACAAAATAACCTCTGCTCCCTTCGGAAGTGCATGTTTGTTACGACTGTGGTTCTGGTCAAGGCAGCTGTTACAGTGAGACCCTGCCCAGTTAGAGCTTTTCCTCAGGTCACTTCAGTCCTCCTGAACTACTTTTCACTAAGCACAGACAGGCTTGGTGGCAGTCAGCACAAAGCCAGCACTGCAGCCTGTGGAAGAGGAAGCATTTGCCTGTTGTGATTGCCACTGGGAAACACCTTTGACACACTTCGGGCTGAAATAATCCATTTCTGTGAGGTGCCTCACAGTGCACCCCTAGAACATTATAGGAAAAAGGAGTTTGGAGATTGCTGCCTTGAAAATATCGACTCAAGACATTAAAGATGGCCTGCAAAGTCAGCATTACTTAATCACAGACTTGAAGATTAAGCAAATTATGTAATTGTTCTGTAGGTGACAGTAAATCTCTGAAATGCTAGACTGAGACTGTGATCAGAGTGCAGGTCTGGTAAGCTTGGGTTGGATTTGTCGTGATGAAGAGCCAGGGACAAACTTGACAGTGCCAAATTCAAGTCATTGCAAAGACCCAACCAACAGAGTTCTCAGGTCAAGAGACCTGGGTGGCCCCCACTCCAGGAGCAAAAAGGGCAACATAAATAGCAGAAAACTCTATCTAACTTCTAGGAAGGGTAGAGAGTATGCTATTGCTGATGAGGTAAGTGGAAATAAAAGCAATTTATTGTCTGGAAATTTGCCATTTGTTTGTATTAATATCTCAGTAAAGAGGCTGAAGAGACCATGAAGTGCAACATGTCTAAAGCAGAGCTGCCAGTATACATCTGAAGGCTATATTTTCTTTTTATTATTATTTTAATTTACAGTTAAGAAATAAAAACAGAAAATGGATGGGGGAAGTCTGATGCATTTAAAATTAGTTCCAGGCAGTTCAATTCCTTTGGCTTCAGCTGAATATTTCTTTTTTCTAGAATGTTTACAAGAGGTTTTGTTTTATTGTATATCTTTCCTCTTGGTGATGCTTATAATGAAATTTACCTTGAAGCAGTTGTTTTGAAATCTGATCTGAATAGCCTGGTATTGGCAGAGTTTTCTTTCTCTAATGGTTACACACATGGGTCTAATTATCTGCTTTTAAAACATTTTGGTGAGGTAGCTTTATGATTTCTCCTATTTTTCTTTAGTTTAAACACCAGGAGATGGCCACCCTTGCTGATATCAAGAAATAGGGTAAATGTGTTATATTGAAATTTTAAGATCACTAAGTCACATGGATAAAGGTTGGAATTATTCTTTTTGTACCTGAACTTTGACTTCTGTACAGTTCTTGCAAAATGAGTGCCTTTGGTTTAACAGTAGGTTTATTGTGTGCTGTATATACATATGTAGATGAATTCAGTTTCTTTTCTATTTCTTCCTTTACCACAGTAAAAAAGAAGGAAATTGCAGGCTTTTAAAGCCTAATGCTCACCTCAGTATGATCTGTAGGAGGTTTTTTTTGCACACAGTGCAAGTGTAGGTCTGATGAAGTAACTGTTTGTCTTCCCACAACTCGAATATCTCACTAGCAAGTTGTGTCTAAAAATATAAAAATACCATAAATTGCTGGAATTAATTCATTATTAGGATCTATTTCAGATTGGAATAGTGATGAAAGGAACTATTATATAAATTTTACTCCTTTGTGATTTACTGCAGAGAACAAACTCCCTGCAGGGATATTGCACTGCTTCTGGTTTATGGGCATAAGCACACAGCAAATGGCAATGGTCCATAGGAAGCTCACAAGGGATCTGCTAGAGATAATTAGTGCATCTGTTTTCTCTTCCCAAATTCATCTGTGGTACTAAACTAGCTGATGATTCTGTTTTGCTTGATAATTGTGAGGAAGGTTATTTCACTAATGCAAACATCAATCTTCCTCATTCACACAGGTAAATTCAAGTTACATTGAGAAATGTAATGTGGCCAGCAAGAAACAGGTTGCTATGAAATACTGTTTCTTCCTAATGCTTTCCCTGAATGAAGGCTTACAAAATGTGTGACTTGGAGTTAGGAGTGATGGACCCCTGTGAGTGCAGAGGGAGGTTCTTGAGAAATAGTGCAGCTGCCATACATGGGAGGCTGAATTTCTTTTTGAGATGATGAGCTGTATTAGGTGAATGCTGTTTCACTGACTCTTAAAAACTTTAATGAGTCAGAATTAATTCCATGCAAATCTGATTTCTCCCTTGCTCTTTTTCTAACTGTCAGAGAGGAGGAGGAGGAAAATTTTATAAAACGCTTTTTGCTTTAAGAGTAGAATTTCAGATAAGTTACATAATGTCCATGAAAACTGAGAGTGAAATGTACTATTTTGACCTTCAAAGTCATCTGATAAGTGCTTTACAGCCATTTCAATTTTGTCCTCTTAGTATCATTAAATTCTAGAGAACTAAGTCTAGTCAATTAAGATTTACCCACTGCTTTATCTAAGTTTAAAATGTGATTTTGAAAAAGCTTTTGATGTTTTAATACTGAATATATTTTCAGAACAGAGAAAGCTCATAGCCCTATTTCCCATTCCAAAAAATATATTCTTTAGGCCTCTCTTTCTTAAGGGTACATTCTCTCGGATGTCTGTCTTGAACTACTCTTCCTTTCATAAATAATATCTGGGCTTGAGTTTATCTTGATCACAGCACTCCTGAGTGAGTGTCAGTTTATATAACCAGGGAATATGCAGGGCTGGAGGGACCCACAGGAATCCCTGAAGTGCAGCTCCTGGCCCTGCTCAGGCAGCCCAGCAGCCCCAGCTGTGCCCAGGAGCCTTGGGCTCTGTCGGGCTGGTGCTGTGACCACTGCTGTGACCACTGCTGTGACCGCTACCACAGCACCCAGCACCCTCTGGGGAAGAACCTTGCCCTAATGTCCAACCTGAACTCCCTGGCACAGCTTCAGAGCCTTTGCTCAGGCCCTGTCAGGTCACCACAGAGAAGAGGTGGGTGCTGTGCCTGCAGTGAGGGCTGCCCTCTGTCTCCTCCAGGCACAGCGGCCAGGTGCCCTCAGCCGCTCCTTGTACAGCCTCCCCAAACCTTTCCGCACCTTTGGAGCCTCCTGTGGACACTCTTGAATAGCTAATGTCTTTCTTATGCACTGGTACTCAAAACTGCTCACAGGACTTGAGGTGAGGCCACACAAGTCAGAACAGACAGCTATCATTTGGGAATATTTTGGACTGGTAAAGAAGGGAGTAGTATTTAAGCCCTTTCCCCACACCTGAAGTTACTTATAGACTTCATAGGAATACTACCAATGAAAATTTCTAATTTAATGATTTTGTGCAAGAAATAAAAAGCCTGGGTGTAAGCACATGCATTAGTTGCCTGGTAATGTCACTAGAAAATGATGATATATTATAGTAATTTTAACATTAGACTTTGATCAGCAAGCTGGACTTCCAACCTAGATTTTTCTGTCACTTCTAGAACATTATCTGTGAGCTGACTTGAGTAAAAGGGACTAAGGATGAATGAAACAGTTAGTTATATTTATATCCAGTTAGGTTTTAATTTTAGTGTGGTTTTTTGGAATTTGTTTTAGAGGCAGGAGAATGGAGAATCAATACAAGTCAACTCTAGGGAGTGTTTGAGTAGGAAGGGTTAAGGACAATCATTTTAACAGAGATGGTTCACCTAAGGCAAATACCTTTTTCTTATTTAGGGGAATAACTATTCTAAGTCTGTTAAATGGGCATTAATTGCTACATTAATTAATGGACATTCATTGCTACTTCTATAAACATCAAAATATAGACAAAATTGATGAATTTTTTTTAATGTTCTGTTGTTCTTAATCTTAGTAACCTTAAGAGATTTCTGTTATAATAAGTACTTTGCACTTAATTGTCAGCATCCAAACAATGAAATGCAGAATTCCTGTCGAATGCATCAGCTGTATGGAATAGATTGCCTTCTGTAGAAGATGATGTTCATGCTTTGTTTTTCCCTCTGAGGCTCAGCAGAGCAAGACAGCCTTTATGACACTTACTGGATAGGTTTAATTAGGCCATTTGAGGCACTTTGGATCAAAATAAGAGAAGAACCTGTAACTGCAGGTCAAATTTCTCAGTCCCAAAGGCCACTGGAACACTTTCTGTAGACAATTGGGAGAATGAGAGCATATTATAATTTTAAAGGCTATTTTTTTTCCCTTACAATAAAGGCTTTATCTTTTTGCTGAGTGCAGGGAAAGAAAGAATGCTGGTTCAGAAATAGAACTCTTGTTAAAGGGAGTGAAGTGTCTCATGGGTTGATTTCAGTCTTCCTGTAGGGTTCCCACTTTGTATATAAGATACCTTGTGGTTAAAAACTAGGTATAAGCCCCATTGTGTTGTATTTCTTTGTTTAAAAGCAAGGTGAGTGTGCCTCTGACCCATCTACTGGAATAATGTGTGAAGCGTGTTTGACTGTTTATCCTGTGCCATGTGCTTTCTGCTCTTCAGGCTGTGAGCAAGGTGCTGGTAAATCTCAGAGGAGTAACAGTAGCAGTCCCAGAAACAGAAAAGCCAAAATTAGGAAAGGCAAACTTTACAGCAAGCTGATTTCATTCTATTCTGTTGTATGTTAATTGTAGCAGAATAATGATCTCTGGAAATAAATTGTGTCCCTGTAGACAGGTCCAACCTATATCTCCAGACATGTATGCACCACAGTGATACACTTGCACAATATGTGCAGGGGCAAACCAGCATATGTATAATGTGAAATGTTTAATGTTTGTTGGTAGCAATTCCTCTCTATTTAAAATTGGTGAAAATTAGTCTTATCATATTTTATTGCAATTGTAGAATCCAGGCACATGGAGAACAACTATGGATTGCTGTGTATAAGTGTCAGAAAGTAACATCCTTGCATGACAATGGAGGGGAAAAGAACCCAAAAAACCCACACAACAGACATTGCTGTCACTCTTCTATCTCTGTTCTACCTGTGTGTATACATCTTTTGGTTTAATTATAAAATTTTCAGGCTTGCCAGTGCAAGTTCTGGCTGCAGTTATGTGAAAGAATTATAGTTGATGGCAAAAATATATTTGCTCTAAGAAAGTTTTGTTTTCAATGAAGTCGGTCTTAACAGAGGTTGACAGACTGAAATCACCAAAGTGAATACACATCTAATTACTTTCCATGAAGTGTAATCTATTACAGCAGTGCAAATTGGGAGGTGTCTCAGAGAAAACCCTCTTAAATTACACAAGAACCATTTTCAAGAAAATATCTAGAGGGGCAAAGTAGGCTTTTCTGTAATAAATAGAGATCCCTGAATTTTATATGTACAAGAATCCTATTAATTTGGGAACTTAATCTTGTGTTATATGAGGCTTTTGCTGTTGGCTTCCCCACAGTCAGTACAGCCCTATCCATGTGCCTCTTGCACTTAGTTGCACATACAGTTGTGACTCATGTTTCAAAGGTCCTGCCTTGTATCTGAGGGCAATCCATCTTGAATGCCATCTTTGGAAAATTAATTTTTCATCATGTGTCTTTTTGTTTTCTCTCTTTGTGCTATTTGCTTTTCTTCTCTCCGATCAGCAGAGAGATGAGCTTTGGGTTTGGCACAGGAATGTTTTTATTATCTACTGTGGGAAGATCAGATGCAGTCTTTCAAGCTTAAGCTGATCTGCAGCAGGAGAGAAACTTGGATCTGTCCTTCTGCCTTTTTCTTTCTTCCCGATTCTCAAATACCCTGAATACATCCTGAGTTTCTCCCAGAAGTTTCAACAGTGAAATGTGAAGACTTGGTACTCTTGTTTCATTTTGCTTGAGCACCCTGATTGGAGCCAGAGCCTGGGCTGTGGCTCCTTTGGGAGTATCTCACATACCAAATGTGCATGTGCAAGTAAAGCCTCTGGCTTTGAGAGCAGTGTCTCCAGGAAGTATCCAGCCTCCTGAACATGTGCTTGGCAAAGTTCTGCACATTGCAAACCCTGAAACTGCTGCATGTGAGCTTCTCCTGTCATTAAACCCTGGAGTGACGTGTGGTGTCCACCCATCTGCCCAGGGAGTGCTTGTTCGCTCTACAGTGTCACAAAATTACTGTGGTGAGTCATAGCTATTTGTCCTGAGGTAAACTCCAGCCATACAGTGTGCTCTGTGCCCCCTTCAAATGAAAACCCTCAACTCAAAATCAGCACAAATGGGGTAACTGTTGAAAACTCACTTCTTCAGAGGCTCCAGAGAATAAAATTTTATCTCAGATTCACAGACCCTCTTTTAGTTAAGAATGTCTGCATTATGTGTAAGAGCAAACTGGATGAGTTCTATGGTGTTGTCATTAAACATCCTTTCTATCAGCAAACCCCTGATGGCATCTAACTCAGCTCTTTTCCTGGAGAGAAGAAAAACACCTCAACTATTTAATTAGGTCTTCTGTACTCTCAGCCAAAGCTGATTTTTTTTTTTTCATGATATTTTTTTTCTAGGTAACACTTCCAGTAAATTCTGTTGCTAGAAGCTGCCCACTTTTCACAGTCTATACATGTGGGCTAAGCTCTACTGGATTTGGCAGCATTGGACAGTGTGGGAAACTGGCCTGACATAGGAGATGGGGCTAATGCTGTAGAATCTTTTGCTCAAATGTATTCTCTGATTGCTTTTAGTCAGCATATGGCCTATTCCTGCTTGAGGAGAAGGGAATAAGAACTGAGAAATGCAAGAGCAGCAATAAAGACTCTGGATTTTCCCTCTTACTGTCCAGGTTCTGAACTTCAGCAGAGAACTGGATTAATGAGTCATTTTCAGCCTGGAGTAAATCCCACAGTAATGACTGGCCTTAGAAAGCATCCTACCCTTCTATGTTTTGAGATGCACATCAGGGTTTTTTTAAGAAACAGGTTTGTCTCCTTTGATATAAAGAACTGCTTGCTGCTTCTGTCCATAAAACCTTCCTTTCCTCTCCAGGGGCGAGTAATAGCCTTGTGCTGAGCCAAAGGGTAAACACAGACTTGTAATCAAGGAGGTGTTAGCAACTAAGTACTGGTCTATTAACTGCCTGTTAGTACTCAGTCATTTGTTTGCAATTTTTTAAATGTCTGGGAGGAGCAGGCAAGTGATGATTTCTATTTTCTGTTCTATATTGGGGAAAGAACTGAGCAGGAACATAAAGGCTGATTTAGGGACTGGTTACCACTGAAGAGTGGTTTTACAACATCTCTTATCTGAATAATACTCTTTTCTGTGGTTTTGAGTTTTGTGGGGTAAAGCAAGAAACATTCTTTTATGAGCTGGTCTTGAAATGTGTAGCACTCTGCTGTGGTTCTGGACCTTGAGCTAAAAGTTGCAAAACTAGCTCTAAGTACACCTAATTTTGCACTTCTTAGGTTACCTTCCTTCTCTAACTGATGGGAAGAAGAGCAAACCTGCTATTGCAGTAAGTGAATTTCTGACTGGGGTGATTGGTAATTAACTTGTTTGTTTCTCTGTGGGCAAATTTTCCACTGTATTTAAAATATTGGGGTTTTTCCTATCATCTTGTTTTTATAGTTACTGTAAAAACCACTACTGTTCCTGTGACATGGGACAGATATTTCATTGCTGTTGAGTGCACATACATTAGTAATTGTTAGTCACTAGTGTTGTCACAAACCTGCAAAGGACAAGTTTCTATGCTGTTCCTTAGAAGGTTCTTTCAGAAATCCCATTCTTGTCCATGCTCCACTGACCTACATGCATCGCATGGAGTGTACTTGGGTTCTTCTGCTCTGCCATGGCACTGCAGTGCTTCCCAACAGTCATATTCTTCTCCTTGTGTGCACGTGGATGAGGATGAGATACATGGCAGATGCTCCAGGAAGGGATAAAGCATTTCCATGTCTTCTGGCTTTCTGTCCTTCACACTTCTTAATCTCATGACCTTGTTTTAAGTCTTTGTTGCAGAATCTGGTGATGAGACATCCCTGCAGATAATATTTGCAGGGAGCTGTTCTTTCATTTTCAGTTGTATTCATCAGGAAGGGTCAGCCTGCAAAGCCTTGACACAGGTATATACTGTGCCATTGTGCCATTATTTAAATGTGAGGTGTTCTGTGGTTTATCATTTGGTACTTCCTCAGCCAGTGCTTTTTCCCTTCTGCAGAGTTAAAAAAATACCACTGTATTTTGCTGCTAGTGGAAATGTAATAATTTATACTTAAGTGTTTGCATCAGCAATCTGGCCTTCTTTAACACTCAATGGATAGTGGTAGGTTTAGGTTTGGGAGTCCTCTAAAGGCTCTGTGACTATAATGAGTACAGGCTTCTAATTTGGACACCTGTATTAGATAGTACTAATGGTCTCTGAAGAGATTAAGTTGTGTGTGTGGTTAACCGTGTACCCATCCATGGCAGAAACCTGAACGAAGTCCATATAGCCTCATTCCCAGTCCTGTCCATGCTCTGAAGCAGAGGATTTCTAAGGAATGGTATTGCTCCCTGTAGCCCCTTGTTTCCAAAGGCAGGTTTTCAATTCTCTTCTGTGAATTCATGCTTTCATTTAATAGCAGTGTGTTCTCTTATGTTCTTCAATGAATCCATGTTGAAAACTTCTATTTCATCCATCTAGGATGAGAAATCAGATAATCTTTTTGCAACAATGTTCACATAATGGGCCAGCTTTCCTCTCAGTGTGTTTGATAACTGCATCAATGTAGTAGGAGCTACATGTACATACAGGGAATAATAGTCTCAAAAATCCCTATGACAACTGCTAATTCAGCGTGACCAATGTATAATTTCTGCTTCAAGCCTGAAGCAGTCTTTGGACCATTAAGTTACTCTTACAGCCATGCAGTTAATGTGTTAAAAGGGAAGGGGAAGTATTGTAATTTCAGTCAGCGGGGCTCATTTTAATAACATGCTCCTTTGGATTTCCCCACTGAGGATGACAGAAGCCCACCACTGTTGTCCTATTAACTATATAGCTTGTAGTCTCTTCACCTAGAAGTCCGTTCTTTCTTTACATCTTTCTGAGTCTCTTCAGCTTCTGCTCATAGATAGCATTTTCAGGCTGAACACAATAATCCAAAAGAAAATTTACCTTTCAGTAGTAAAATATTTGACATTGCTACTACCTTTGAAAGACAGTGTTTTCTTTGCTCTTTCCAAAGGCTCCTGCAAACTGAGCAGAATGTATCTCACGCTTTTAATTCTTAGGACTTTGTGAAAGCTTTTAGTAACTAAAATTGGTAACTTATTTCTTTTCAAGCCAATTGTCACAAGTCTGCTAATTGGTTCTATGATTTTTGGAACAGTGTTGCTGTGCCTTTGCACAGATGTGAAAAATATATTAGGAGCTTGCAATTCAGGAGGAGTCAGGAATGCTCAGGGATGTTCTTTCACTACTGTTGGTTTATCTGGTAAAAGAACAAGTCCCTTGTTTCACAGCAATATGGTAGTGCAAGGGTAATGCTCTATTAAAGAAAGCTGAGATGATCCTCATTACTGGATTATTGTCCATATCCAGAATTGACTGTTCCAAGTACTCAGTTATACATAGCACATAGGCAGTTATCTTCTTCTACAAGTTCTAAATTTTGTACTGAAAGATCTCCATGAACCTCTCTGTTTGTGGAGATCCAGTTGATTAGATGTTTACTCCACTCCTGAAATGTCAGCCAAAAGTGTTGTCACTCTCACAAAACAAAAATTTCCCATATTGTTTATAAATCAGGAATGCTTACTGTGTTCCTTTTGCATGTAGTGCTGACCTTTTAGCCACTCAGCTTGATTTAGAAATAAGAAATAAAAAAAATTAAATTAGAATGTCACGTCACCTTTGTCTCTGACAAACAACTTCCAGATCTACTTTTCTCTACAGTAAACTGCAAAGACTTTACAGATTTGCTGCAATTTTCAGTAGAGAACTGTAATGCCTTAGTGGTTCTGTTCTGTACCAGGTTTCACTGCAGAATTAACTCCAAAACATCTGTAGAACAAATCTTCTTGCATACTGAATAAAAAATGTGTTGCTAATTGTGTGGGTGGCATTTGTCAGTCTGCTCATGAGTGTCAGGAACCATATTGTATTATTTTTAAAGTCTCTGAAGGCTGATAACAATCTGTCTTTAACTGTAAACTAGTAATCTGATGTAATGACAGGAGAAATAAACTTCCCAGCTGACCTGACAGAAAAATGTGTTCTTGTTGAGTAGATATTTACAGAGTCAACAAGTCATAAAAGCAATTGGCTGGCAAGAAATGCTGTCATTTCAATGACACTTAATAATAATGAGCTTTAAAAATCAAATTAATTAGGAAATAACATCTTCTTGGTCCCAGTCTCACAGGTCAGAAGGTAACAGAAGGTAACAGAGGTCTGATTTCTTGTCCTGCCCTATTCTGTCCTGGCCTGCAGTGTGTGTGCTTTAAGCAGTGCAGAACCAATCAGCAAAAATTCTGATTATTTGATTTCTATAAACATAAATAAATTCTATAAACATAAGGAGGGAAGCAGCAACTCATAGTAGCCCTAATTTTATGTAATACTAGCTACAACTACTCAAAACCAGCTAAAAAGTAGTTATACCTTTCCTTTCTAATTCAAGTTAAATATTTGGAAGTATTCATAATGTGAGTATGTCCTTCTTGCCTTTTTAACTGGCCTCCTTGTGTCTGTCATTTTAATTATTTAAAGCTTTAATTTCTATCTACAGTTAAAGAAGATTCTTCCTAAATCTTCAAGGAAATATTTTTTTTTGTGGATATTGTGTGTTAAAATAGAATAATACTTCTTATTAAGAGGTATTTGTTTAGAAACTCTTTCAGGTGCTACAGATCTACCATCAAAGTATCATTAAGAGCTGTTTCTCATGTAGCAGTCATAAAAGATGACTAGAGGAGTTTCTCTTCTTGGGGATAGTTGACTGTGTCTTCACTGTATTAGACAAAGCCAGAGCTTCTGAAAAACTTTGTTGGACTCTAAGCACAAATATCTCTTTATCTTAGTATGCAAGTTGAAACTGTTGTCTGTCTGTTTGCATCTAGTCTCTAATGGTCTTGTGTATAGGTATTTGTAGGTGCACAGTTTGTGGTAATTGGGAGTGGGGCTGCAGCCCAGCCTCATCCCCAGTGGGTGCAGCTGTGAGAAGCAGGTGAGCAGCACTGACAGCAATGAGCCATGGAGTGCCCAGGGGCACTGACCAACCACCAAAGGGAGCAGAGGGCACACAGGTGCAGTGCATCAACATGAGGGTATAAAAGGCTGGGCTGCTCTGAAGTGACCTGGTGTTACTCTGTATGGGTTGAAGCTTTCTGAATTTGTATGATGATACTCTTGTGTATCGTGTCTGTCTCAGCTGTGACGTGTGCTGCAAAGGTACTAGCAGAAATAAGAGCACTATATGTTGTGCTTACCATTTGTATTCAGTATCAGTTGCAATGGAAAGGGATCCAATTTGTATTTCTGTTGGACATAGTTTAAATTGTGGTATATAACTGGTCTTTAACAGCTTTGCCCCAGTTTCTATGTTTTCTGAAGGGGGAGATTAAAGTGGATGCTTCATTATATTAAAGACAAAAGACACAGAATAGAAACAAAGTTGTTTTATAGAGGCAAAATACCTAACAGACCAATGAAGTCTGATTAGATACCTTATTCCACATTTTTTTTTCATATATATATGTATTTATATGTTTTTTGCTAGCTGCAGCACATCTGTGGTCCTCTAAAGAACTTCCTGCATTCAGTGAGGTGCAGAAATGTAGCTAGGCTAAAGAAAAAAATATGATGGATGAAGAAAACATCAAAGTATGTCAAGGAGATATACAGCAAATGCTGAGAAGGAAGCCTCATTCCCAAGGTGAGGATTCAGCAGATTTTCATTTAATCTCATTTTACCCGTTAAATGTTATGAATTCTGTGTTTTTATATTTTTCTACAAATCAGCTGTTTCCCATGAAAATTTGGAAGTACACTACTGTTTGACTGGGTTGATGTCATCAGCCATGAGGGTGGTCAGGCCCTGGCACACATTACCCAGAGGATCTCTGGCTGCCCATCCCTGCAAGCGTCCAAGGCCAGGTTGGAAGGAACTTGGAGCAACTTGGCAGAGGGTTGGAGTAGGATGATCTTTAAAGTCCATTCCAACCCAAACTATTCTGTGATACCTGATCATTTTCCCCATGGCAAGAACCTCTCTACTTCTAGAGCTGTGTTATGCTGACAGTCACCCAACCCCCAGGACTAATGAGCAGTGTCAAATACTAGTTTTGACAATACTTCTTTCGTTTCATCCCCCTGTGTCTGTGTATGGTCACAGAAGAGATACAATGGATTTTCCAGGGAGTGTTGGTCATACTCATGCTTCCCTTCTCTTGCAGCTTGGAAATGTAAGGTCTCTGCATGACTTAGTGGTTTCTGGGTTCCTGATCTTTGTGGACTACTGCACACCTGCTTTTTAATTTAAAGAGGAGGAAGATGTTCAGATGACACATTGCAGTACTTGTTGCATCTCTTTGGTCTAGAGAATTTTGTTTCTTGGGTCTGTTCACATTGCTGTGAGCAATTCTAGAGCAGCCACTTGAGGATCACATATTCACTAATTAATTCCCTTTGCAAGGCAATGGACTAGAGCTTTCAGCAAAACTCTGCTAAACTGTTTTTTCTTTTACAGACAGAACTCTCACTGGCTGAGAATCACCTGTAGGACGATATGTGCAGTCATATCAAGGAAGAGAAAAAGTATGTCTTTCTGTAATTATGGTTATTTTTTGAGTGTGTTATCCATATATTTTACAATTTATTTGTCTTTGCCACATTTAAAGAATGCTGGACTTTGCACTGGTGAAGAAACCAAGGAACTGTTCTGCTCATGTTTTTTTTTGGTTTTGGGGTAAAATAATCTTCAATCATGAGCATAAAGAATTTGACTATGGAGAATAGAGAATGTGAGGGGCAAACAATGATAGTTCATTTTATGCAGGCCCAAAACTCTTTTGGTTTTTGCCTGTCATGGGTTTGCCAAAAGCTAATAGCTCAGTGCATTTACAGCGAAAGGTTATGTGTACAACTGCTGACTGCAATGTGTCATCAAATGTTTTTTTCCTGTCCTTTACATTAGCTGCAGAAGGAAGTATTTTTCAAAGGTAAGATGAGATTCTTTATGGGTTTCAACAACATTCCAAATTGATATTGGGGCTCTATTAGAGAACTAGATCTGGTTTTCTTCCCTAACCATCAACTGTCCCTTGCTTATGATATGAAAATGCATATCTGCAAAACTGTCTTCATGTGTGACCAATGTGTGTGTTGGTGCAAAATCTATTACAATGTTTACAGCTGGTGTTTCTTACTGATTCAGGGTTGCTGTATCTGTCACTGATTGCACATCATCTGTAGTAGGCTGATTTTAGGTGAGAATTCTTGGTGTTTCTAGATAAGGAGGCCTTTCTTGAACAGGGACAGGTACAAGTGTGATTTTTTTTCTCTTCTCTCCCATATTATTTTGCCTTGTTCTTAGTCTTACATGTTTCTGGTTTCGTCATAGTAAGTGAAAAAAATCCAGTGCTTAGTTCTAGAAGTGTATTGCTTAAGCCATTTCCTTTTCAACTCTAATGTTATTGGAAGAGTACCAGTGAAAGACTGCTTTGGTGTGGGGGAGGTAGATTTAACCGAGTGAGACAGAACACACCTGTGTGCACACTGGAATAGCTGGAACCAGGTTAGTTGAGAAGTTACTGTAACCTGAAGCAGACTTTCATGTCGAAATAGAAGGCACATCTAAAGCAGTAATTTACTGTCACGTACCCCACTTTGCTGCGGGCATGGTGATTGCCAGCACGAGGATGGAAACGGAAAGGGAGCGACGCTTCCCATCTCCCCCTGCCGCGGGACACCGGGGGCGGAGGAGCGCTGGCGGTGCAGGGGCGGCTGGGGGCCGTTCCCGGCCGCGCTCTGCCGCCGGCATCGCCCAGGAGCGCCGAGGGGCTCGCCGTCCACTCTCACCCGGCGCCGAAGGCGGCGGCCCCGCGGGCGGCCCCGGCCAGGGCTGTGCCGGGTACCCGGCGCGGCTGCCGCGGGGGCGGAGCGGGGCGGAGCGCGGCTCCCCGGGCCGCTGCGGGCAGCCAGGGGAGGGAGGGCCCTGCGGCCGGTGACTTCATGAGGAGGAGGCGGCGGCGGCGGGAGGTGGGTCTCGCTTTCCTCTCCCGGTGCCGTCTGCAGGGCGGGCGAGAGGCGGCCGCTGCGCCGGGCAGCGCGGGCGGGGGACAGCGGTGACGGAAAGCGGCAGCTGGGGGGGGACGGCAGCGCTGGGTTGACTCCCTTCCCCCTCCCGGCCGGAGGAAGATGGAGCTCGGTTAGTGAGGGCTTGCGGGAGGAGCAGCGGGAGCAGGTAAGGGCTGCTACTCCTCCTCCCGCGGCGGGCTGCGGGCGGCCGCTGTCATTGGCACAGGTGGGCCCGGCGCTGCCGTGTCCTTGCCCGCGGCGCCGCGGCCGCACAAGTTCCCGCTGAGCGCGGCGGACGGCCCGAGGGCAGCGCCCTCGGCCGCAGCCCGTGAGGGCACAGGCGGGCGTTCAGAAGCGCCTCCCGCCCCGTGCCTCGGCTCGGCGTGGCGGGGATGCGGTAGGGCTTTCGGCTCTGCCCCCCGCCCCGTCTCCCCCGGCTCATTGATGAGTTCCGGGAAGGGTTTCTGCATTGCAGACTCGCTCCGCTCCTGCGTTCGCGGCTTCAGCCTGTACAAGGAGCCTTTTCCCTGGCGGGTGGTCCGGTGCTGCTCGGACAAGGGGCCGATTCGGGCAGGTGGGATGTCCTTCTGTGTTTCTTAGACCATGTCAGGACATTTGGGATGACTGACCTCATTCAGTAACTATTACATGTACATATGATAATTGTTCTCCTTCTGAAACAGCTACAAAAGGGTGTCTGCCAGGATTTGTGGGAATAATGCTCATTAGGAGTTCACAGGATGCAATATAGTGCAGTGAGCTATAACGTGTATATAAAACATAATGCAGTGAGGCACACGACCTTACATAATCTAAATTTAAAAAGCTCACTACCCCTACGCTTACCCTGGAGGTTGTAGGAATATGTCTGTTCTAAGCGCTTTCTGGAGACTCGTTCGGTACCTAGCTGACATAAAGATGCAGCCTGCCCTATGAGCAGTGCTGAAAATAAAAGGATAAATTGTTAACTACTTTTGCTGTAGTTTTGTCACAGTAAGTTCCTCGTTGCTGGTCAGTGTGCCTCACACACAGTGATATTCATGGCTACATGGGCATACATAGCTCCCACAGCCAGAGGGAATGGTCTCTTCTGTTGTCCCTTGGATGTGCCTTTAAACTGACCGGCTAAAACACTGTCAATATTTTAATAAACTCTCGAGGCTTCTCTCCCTAGGCCTGAATAGTACTGCATTTTCTAGCATATGGATATAAATTTGATATAAACAGAAAGAAGCCTTTCACACTTTTCATTTGACCTTCACCATCTCAGACAAATAGTCAAAACAGATGATCAGGGAAAGTCTTTTGGAGAGGCCTGGTTTAAAATATGTTGCTGTATGCAATGTATGCAACTCATACCATATCTAGGATGATACACAGTCAGTGTTCTGAGCTCCCTATCAAAGGGAACTAATGTCTGATAAATTTGGCCCACATTTTATTTTAACTCAGTCCTTACAGATGACATTGACTTTAATAAAGGCTGCTATGGCACAGATTTAAAGCAAATTGTATTTAGCTTCTGGAATTGAAACTGCTGTTGATAGGAAAAGTGTTGTCTTGTTATTTACAATCTGTTATGAAAATTTGAGTGTGTTAGTTGTTAAGGCTGGATCTGGCTCTGTTTTCTGCTGCTGGTGTGAATTGGCTAAATGGTCCCTTTCTATGGATGGAGGCCAGATTTTTCCCTGGTATGACTGTGCTGCTCACACAGGGGCAAGCTAGACTTTTCCCATTTGATTCTGAAATATAGATGGATATCAGTGCCTACCAGCCTCTGGAACACTTTCTCTTGCAAAGCTGCATGCTTTTGCTAAAGCTGTAATGTTGGTGAAGAGTACAGAACCTCTGTGGGCTGTGCGTGCCCACACGCCAGCAGTCGTGGTATGACGTGGGGTAGCAATGGCACCTTTGTGAGTCTGGTTCTTTTGTGATGCTACATTTTCATGTCTGTAGTTTTTATACGAAACTCAGTCATCTTCAGGACAGCTTAATTCAAGTATAATATAACAACTGTTAAGGGAATGAGACTGGATAGGAATCAGGTCTTATAAAGTTATATTTTTGTGTATGTGTAGTGCAAAAGTAACTGTTTGCTTAATAATAATCTATCTGTTTATGGAAAAGGTTGGTTTGTTGGTTAGGTGTTTTTTTTTTTTTTTTTTTTTAATGGACTCCAGAAGATTTTAGTCTTGGTTTAATCAATACATATTCATGTAGTGGTGATGGTGTCTGGATGTTACAGACTCCAAGGAAGCGTGTAATGAGCAGGTAGAAAGGTACTTAGTCCTTCCCTAGTAAGCCTCACTCTGCATCTTTCACTGCCCTGGCACATCTCTCTTACTGTCATGTTGGCAGACTCAGCAAAAAGGCCATTCAGTGAACGGCTCCAGGTAAGGGACTTCACAGAGCTGTGCACATGCAGGCTATGAACACTGACTGATGTTACTGGTGCAACCATTGTGCCAATTGTTGCCATAGCTGCCCTTCATGTTACTCATTTAAAAATCAGGCAATCTATGTTTTAACCAGCAGTTCTATGCTCATACATAGAACATCTAATTTAAATTAAAGCTGCATGTTTTAAATGTAATCCCTGTGGCATTTTCAGATAATTTAGCCTTGTATGGGTTCATTATATCTGGGGGAAAATATTTTTATTGAATTTGTTATATACTGCATAAACTCAAGAATTAAAAAAAATGTGCACATCACTGTGCTGTCACATATGGTTATTTTGCCTGTTACTGCCTTTAGACACAGCAATCCTCTGTAGTGTTCATGGGAGGAGAAGAACACTTGCAAGGCATAATTAGTTATTGAGTTACACAGGAGAGAAAGTTGGACCAGAGAGAAGGAAAAGACCAAGGGAACTAGCAGAATATTTGTGTCCAGATAGTCTGCACCTCATATCTTACAGTTTTTAATGAAGTCTCCTTCTGTTTAATATTTTCTGCATTTAAAAAACACAATGAAATCTGAAGCTCCTTTTGACTCAAATTTTGTAACATATTTTGGGATTCATTAAGAAAAAAAATAAACATAAAATGAAACATAAACTTTTAATTAAGCAAATGGTAAGCTTAAAATACCAGGTGCGACTGTTATTAAATTGAGGACTGAAAATAGAAAAAGGCTTTGTTGTTGAAGGTTTTGTATTCTACTGGTTCATTTATCACTGACAGGACTATACAAGCATTCACAGATATTTAGACTAAAGCATGGAGCTAAATGGTATGTGGACCTTCTAAATAAATAAATCAGGTTGCCCTAATGAAAAAGACTGGGAGATTAACCTGGCTGCTTAGATGGTCTGAAAATTCACCTGTATAGACTTATACAAAAGTAGTTTACCAGTTGAGGTGTGGTACAAATATTGCATGGATATTATATTGCATTTTCCTGTGTTTCTTTATCATTGTTTTCCTAAGGCAAAGCATGACATAAAACAGAAAAGTTGAATAAGATGGCAGAACTCATCTCAAATCCTAGGTGGTAATTTGTTGGTTTTATTTTAAGGGCAGATTAATTAGTATATGCATGTAAATGTAACAATACAATACTTTCACTTTCGAATATTTTCTAGACTTTTTTTGTTGTCCTTCCCCAACTACTAACCCAGGAGAGGAAAAGCTGTAAATCTGACAAGCATGGAGGTACTGGAGATATGAAAGACTTGACTTACTGTTCTGTTTTCATATTGTTCTCCTAACATCACTGTTTCTGTGATTATTTCTGAGTTTAAGCAGTTTGAAAAGACAAAGCTAATTGTGATATATTTTAAGTCTCATTCTCAGATTACTTAAGCTTCTTGTTCCTCTATTTGAGGTTGTCTATTTTAGGATGCTGTTATACCAGTGATTTTTAGCCATAGTGCTTTGCTGTAGTGTTTTACTGTGGATTGTTGACATTATCTGTATTTACTTAATATCTCCTGGATGGACATTTTGAAAATCTTTAGGCTTGAAATAGAGAATTTGTTTAGCTTGCTTATTAGCTTTGATTAAAAGCATTTATATATTCATTTATTTAGGGTATCTCAGCCTCTTAAAATACACTTTCAGTAAAAAAACCCCCAGAAATCTCAGGACAAAAGTATGAATTTGCTCCAAGTTAGTTTGAAAAATTATTTTGATTTTATAGACGTCATGATGGATTGCTGTTGCTGGAAGTAGTTTTCAATACTTGTAGGGCATTTTTCAGGCTGAGCGTATTTGCAAATGCTGCATGATATATTTAGTAAAATTAGAATGCTTCTTGTTCTACATTGAAAATTCCTTTGGTCAGAATTTTCCTGAGTTTTGCTGCTCTCTGCTCATGATTTCAATCTTGTATGCAATGCTTCAATTTAGCCTGTACATAGAAGAAAGTATGGGGGTTTTGTACAAAGAGTAAAGTAGCTATTTTTATCTGTCAGTGCTTTGCAGATACTCAGTTCTCCACAGTGATTTTTTTTTTTTTTGCATTTGCACATTCTCTTAGGATCTGCTGAGTAATCATTTGCATTGAGTAGTTTAATCAAAGAAGGGGCAAAACCCATGTAGAAACTGAGCAGGCTGTGGAAGAATTTTGATTCTCATTTGGTCACAATGGTTATATTTCTACTATTGTTTTCAGAATTAGAGTAAGGAACACTGAGAACTTGTTCTTTAATTAGATGCTTGAAATATCACATTTCTAATCCTGATGTCTGCTGACATTAGTGGCCTCTGTCCTATGGAAATGTACAAAGTGGTTACTGCTGTGTGTGCCCAGGAGATGTAATACTGTGATGTTATCAGAAATGTGTTAGAATGCCTCTGATTAAAATGGCCAGCTGCCATGGTGATAGTGCCATAGAAACTGGTAAAATAATCAGTGCCTATTAGGAAATCTGAATGAAAAATTCTTCTCTAGTTTTCTGTCTTTTATGTTTCAGCACCTAAACAGGAATGAAACTCTGCTGATGTTGTATTTCTGATTGAAAAACATACTGAATGAATTCCTTTGTATTACACAGCAGACTGGGCTAAGGTTGTTGTATTGGTACTGCTGAAACACTAAATGCATGAGTGCCTGAAAATTCAGTCATCCCACAGGTGACTTCTAGTCCCAAGAACAAGGGCACTGAGGTAGGAGACCTTTCTTATAGAGCTGGTATTTGTTGTTAAGTCACTTTACTTTTCTCCATTGTATTTACTTTCTAAATAGTACAATAAGTATAATTTCCATCAAAAGCACTCTTCAAGCAAAGAGGGGCTGTGACCGTGTCCCATAGCCAGTGTCTACATAGACACAGCACAGTAGTGGAAGATCTTTAATTTGTGAGCCTGACTTTGTAAAGGGTTTTGTTTGACATGAACTACGCTAATCTTGAGTACAACAATGCCCAATAACATCATATAATACTAATATCTTTACTGGCTTAGCTTTTCTCATCTCTTTTGAGATCTATTGCAACAAGAAACAAAGTGCAAGAAACAGTGCCTGGCTTATGTTGCTCTGTCTCTGGTTGGAATGAGTCATTTCACCATTACTGATTAGTGACTCTGTAGGGTACTTACACCCCATTGGAAATTGCTAAGCAAGGACATGGGGAGATGAACCCAGATGTATCTGTCTAGCTATATACTCATTACATTTCTGTATAAACACTTATATTGCCTGCAGAGTTTCTGAGGTATTGCAGAGGAGCTTTTATCCTGTGTTAAACAGTTTTCCCTCTTAGTGCTGAGATCAGTGTAAAGGACAATTGCTTGATGGTGGTGAACTTGAGTTTATTAGATTCACCCTGTACTAAGCAGAAGACAGTAGAAGAAAACACAGACTATCAAGATGTACACTTAGATACAGAGATGATAAAACACTTTCTCCAATGAAAATAACATACATGAGAATAGAACTCAGACCAAAGCAATGCAAATGGATATATCAGAACAGTTTATGATCTGCCATCCCTTAACATCTTCCCATCTCTTACCTGAGAATATGTAATATCCCAGTAGCTTCCATTTCAAGTCTTAGAGCTGTTGCATTGTCAATTCTTATGAAGAGGACGATATACAGGTGGATTAAATAACATTATGCTAAAGAGACAGGATTGTTTTAGTGTAAATAAAGCATTGATTTAGCAAACTATAATTAAGTGTGAAGCAATGAAATCACCTCCATGTCCTTATAAATCGCTCTTTACAGCTTTGTCTCTGGAAGAGTACAACTGGTTTAAAGGAAAGGCAGAGTATAAAGGGAAGGCAGATTTATGTAATTTCAGCAGAAAGAATGACCGAGTATACAACCTGTAGTTAAATTTCACACGTGGGAAAGGTTCAGATAGTATGGTGTGTTCATCTGTTCTGCCAAGAGCTGGAGACAAGCTTCCCTTCAGAACAAATTAACAGAACTAACATATAATGGAGAAAGCCACAAGGATAAGGTTAAATAAATCCAGGTTGATGCACTGTTTGCACTTTGCTAAATTGAAGCTGTTTGCTGGTAGGAAATTGCCATTGAAAAGTAGCATCCTTTTTCATTACCCCTGAGTACCATGCATTTACAAGAAGGGGATTAAATTGAAGATTGTGAAGTTAATCTGAAAATTCAGAATTTAAATGAAAAATCACGACAGCTGAAATGGTTTATATCAATGGTGTTGGTGTTTCATGTTTGGTTTTCTAACAATCATAAAAAGCAAGGTTCAGAATAAAACTATTAAGTCATTTAGGGTGGCAGTTCCAGGTTTTAGTGGTAGTTTTCCACAGAGATTTGAGGCTCTATGAGCTACTCTCACAGCTTCTTATCGTGTATAGTTTTGGTATCTCAGGATGCAGGTGGAAGAAAATCAGATATTTTACCACTGGACTTTTTGCAGTATCTCTTCTGTATTGGAAGATCACCTGTGTGAAGCCTTGAAACTTTTGAGCCTTGTAGTTGGGAGTGTCTCAGTGGCTGATGAGAACTGTAGAAGCCAAGTGTTTCTTAGCAATAGACAGTTTATGCCTTCAGGCTTCTTTATATGAATCATATGAACCTCAGATACACAGAATTCACATCTATGTTTATAATTGAAGTTTTCTTAGATGTTTTTGTTGCTGTTCAGTTCACTGCTCAATTCTTCAAGACAGAGTTTCAGATAAGTAGGAAAAGTTGCTTGCACTCATATGAGTAACTGAGAGGCACCCAGAAGGGCTTTGCTGGTTTGCTCTTTCATCTTTCTCTCAAGTATAGTCACACTTGTATCTCTCTGCTCTGGCATTCCAACGTGATCATGCTTAGTAGATAAGGACTGTATAACAGTTTTGGGCAGGAAATACAAAGGTAGATATTCATTAGTTTATAGTCAGGCTGTAAATACTCAAAGCAGAATTTAATCAACATTATTAAAAGGAGGTCTTGTCAAGAATAAGAGGGAACAAAAGGCTGTGAAAAATGTTATATGAAGTTCTCTTGAAGAAACCCCATGTAGAGATCTGTATTGTCTCCTGGGCAGCACAGTTTACATTTTTATAATTCTGCATTGTTCAAAATTTCTTCTTACACTGACAGATAAAAGCCCATGCAGAAGAGCGAGCAGCATCATAAATCTAGAGCGGTGTTGTTTGTAACACTAATCACTATGTTGTCTCTCTCTGGGCCACATCATCTTTGTAGCAGGAGATAAACCTGTTTCCTGTCCCTTAATCTATCCCAAATACTGTTCTCAGTTCCTTTACCTTTCAAAGGGAAATCCCTGTGATTGGCAGAGGAGGATGTGTTAAACAGTGGCTAGTAGTTGGAAATTGAATCTCAGTACTAGTGACTGGGAGAATTAATAAGAATTTTTTAGTAGGGTCCATGTCTATTTGAACTGGTTGTGTGGTTAAAAACACATGCTACAAACTATTAATTACTTATTACACATGAGGGACTCTTTAAAGCAAGCCTGTGGCACTCACTGACACACGCCCCTCACTGCTGCAGTGTATTGCTCATGAGGCTTGGTAGCACTCTGACTTCAAAATCTCGTGTCTGCAGATAAGCATTATGTACTCACCCTGGAAAACCTGATGCATGTGCTTCCAGTTGAGGTATTGCTGACTGCTCCACCTCAGAGCTAATGCAGATCAGGTGCTTGATTATGAGCCCACAAGGCTGCAAAGTGTAGACCTCAATTAGCACAGAAATATCTTTTGCTACCACCAGAGATGAATATTCACTCAGCCTGAGCAGCTCCGTTCTCAGTGTCTGGAGTTGATGACATGTCTGCATCTAGCTGATAATCTCTTGACTTTCTTTGATACAGAATTTGAGCAACAGAGCTGTTACCATGTTCCTTCCTCCAGTTTTGTCTCCTAAAATATGCTTTACAGAAGAAATGGCCCCTTCAAGAGCTATTCACTTGTTAGGTTTCATTCCACATGCCTCTCATATTTAAGATTAAATATTTTCCTATCCAGTATAAATATAGAGAGATATGTACTTATGAGAGAAGATATCTCTGAAACCTTTTGGCTGTCATTAAATGTATCTTTACAGAAAGTAACGTGTGGAATATCCTATCTTGGATTTCATAATGAAGTTTACGTCCATAAAAAGTTGCTTTATTTTTGTGAGGTAAAAATTGGGAGAGCACAAAATCTTACTGTATATTTTAGGTAGAAGTAGTCCTATGACTGGCTTTACCCCAATTATTTTCTTACAGAGGTTATAGTAACATGTGTGTGTATGTTTTCTCTGCACCATTTTTCTTCTCTGGGTCTGAAACTTACCAGTGGAGGAGAAAATGAGTAACAAATTCCTTGAGAGTCAAGCTGCTGTGGTCCTTAGGAATTGGAGAAAAAGAGGTCTGGGATTTTAAAAATGCAAAATCCATGCACCTCTTCCACTGAATTGGGCCTTCTCTCCTAGTAGAATAAGGCCAAAAAATAGCCTTTAAGTTGTGGAGTTCTGACTATCTCTGGCAGAAGATTATCTCAGAGGGAAATCATTGTGGCAGTAAAATACATGTTGAGCTGAAACACTAAAAGAGTGGATGGACAACAAGTGGGTTTAGTTCACTGCTATTACCATTACTCTGTTCAAACCCATAAAACTGTCGTTTACTGTCAGAGTGCTGCAGATTAAGGCCCAGATATTTTAAACACATTTCATGACTAATATCTATGAAAAAAAGTCTATTTTGAGCTGTTTGAAATGATGCCATGTCAGTATATTAACTTTTAAAGTGGGGCAAAATGTAACTGTATAAAATAGTTTGCCACATAGGTGTGATTTCTGGTGATATTTTATCTCTAAGCCATATCTTTTTTGGATATGGCTATGGAAAATAAATTATATTTAGGGAGAGGGAGAAAAAAAATAGATTTTCATGAAATCTGTAACTTCATCATTATTGTGTATTTTGTGGTCTTAAGAGCAGCTAATTTTAAAAGTCATTCAATGTTGTAGAGTAAATCCTGAGATCTAGATGCAAAAAATCCTAGTAAGTCAAATTCTAATTATAGTATCTTGTGGTTATCTTATTTGTTTTTATTGCTATACCGTGATAAGTTTAACCTGGTGTTAATGGTAGTTTTGTAATTTGAGATAATGAGCACTGAAGACAAGGGTTCACCAAGTGTTGTGAAGGTGGAAATGCCAGAGCGGAACTTCCCTGTCTGCACAGCTGTTTATGCAAAATGTGACCTTTGTTTGATTTCTAGCTTAAGTTCCAGAGCAAATGAAATGCAGTAGCTGTTGAGATATAAAACTATATGTACACAGTTATAAGGAGCTTTCACTACTTTTGAAAGAAAAAGTTGTGGAAAAGGTAGTTGAAGAATTATGCATGTGTTCTAGAAGCATGAGTTACTACCAAATTTTAAAAATATTTGCTGAAAACCTGTAGAAACCTTTAAACCTTGTAAAGTTATTTTGAAGTAGGAAATTAGCTAATCCTTTAGTCATTTACCAGGGAAGTTGTGTAGGGTTTTTTTTGGTTACTTGGTTAGTTTAATTTTTAGAAAATCCTAAGCAGCCAGGTAAACAAAACTTATGGTCTGTTTAATAAAATATCTGGATGGGGAGAACTGCTAATAATATGCAGTTCTCCTTCTGTGTTGCTTTTTCACGTTCCCGCTGTTTGCTTGGCTGGAATGTAGTGGTGTTACATATTTGTGGATCTAACAGCTCTTCTTCAAGCCTTGCACTGTAAAATTGGGTCACTGCATATAATGCATGTTAAATAAGACAAGAGGGCTTGTTGTATTTGCAGAAAAAGTTAGCAGCAGGATCTCACAGTATTTACAGGAAACATATTTTGGTTAAGAATAAGCAAATTTCCTTTAAATAAATTACTAGCCATTCACAAAGTGTATTCTTCTGGAATCTTCCTCTGTATGTAAACGGTTAAGGATTTGATAAAGTTGACCAAATGTAGCAAAAAGTAGACTATGGCTCTAACATTCAGTGGCTTCATAGCTCTTTTGTTAATGTTTTGCAATAGCATGTTTAAGTTTTGTGTGTGAATAGTTGAGATAAATCTGATTTGGTTTTTTTTTTCAGAGACAGATTAAAATGAATTAATTTATATCAGTAGCCATACAGAGGAAATGGTTTCAAAAGTTTCCAATGCTACAGGTGTTTAGGAGATCATATGACTTCTTTTAATTGGACTTAAGTTTCTAGGTGCAATGAAGTACTTTAAAAAAGTTTATTATTGTCCTGATGATTAAACTTCCAGATAAAGTTGTAACTTCGTTAATTGCCAATCTGTAAAACCCTAATTCAAACACTGATTCTGTATCTGAAAAAGTAGAGTTGTACCTAAGTCCCAAACCCTTGTGTGTTGTCTATCCTTCAGTACTGTGCAAAAAGAAATGTCTTCCTTGCTCTTAGATATGCCTGTTTAAAACTGAACCCACAAGGGTGTAGTCTTTGGGAAGCTATGGCAGATACTCTAGCATTCCCTTCCAACCTTTCCCTTTCTGGAATCCTCTAGAATTGCTCTAAATCCATGTTTTCCTAGGAATCCCATGCTTGTCAATCAGAGGGCTTATATTGCCTTGTGAATGATGATCAGTCATGAAACAAAGTTTCTAAAACATTAATTTTCACTCCCTCTTAAAAAACTCCTTCAAATTAAATGCCCAAAGAATGGGAAAATGTATTACTACTTTCCAAATTTGCCTTAGTGTTAAGGGGACTAGTTATCCTTTTTATTTCAGAATGTAGTTTCTATGTATCAAAGGATAAATTCTTCAGAGACTTTGCATCTGTTTTGGGGATTTAGTATTTAATGGAGAGATATCTAGGATGTGACTCATTAGTTTTCTGAGGCTGGGTGGGACATTTATGAAGTTTTATTGTCTGATCTCCTGAAATCACTCCAGCTGTAGAACTCGGCGATAGAATTTCTTCTTAAAATTCTATAGGTCTTGTTGAACTCTAGCATCCTTTTCAGAAAAGACTCCCACTCCTGATTTATAGACTCTTAACTCATTAGATGAATATCATGAATCTGTAAAAAGTAGCAGCCTTGTACACACAGGTTATATTTTGTTGTTCAAAGAAGCCCTTTTGTAATACCTTTTCTGTGACTAAGAGTCAAGTTGGGTGAAGAGTTGGGGTTTAAAACAACTGAAAGAAAAGGATTTCCTTTTGTATGGTAGCTAAGCTGGCGTTTCAGTTAAACGGTAAGTGTGTGAGGGTTTTAGAATTGTCATGACTTAAAACATAGAAAATAAGCATCCTGTATTTGTAAAAGTGATCAGAGTTTTAAATGTTCTTTTCTAGGACTTGCTTTTAATCTACTTGCATTTTATAAATTTATCCTATGATGAAAAGCTCCTGTTGGCTTTGCTGAGACCATGGGTAACTTCAGAGATCTGTATGCAAAGTCAGGCCACAGAATCAAGGCCAGGATGGAGAAGCTGCTACTGCCATTGCACATCTTGGCACTTAAAGTATTTTGTATGTCCAGAATAGTCCAGTGCCCAGGGTAGCAAGTGTTTGGGGAAAAAAAGGTCTTCTTTCTTGGCAGAATAAGCTAAGACAGCTGTTAAATTTCATGCTTAGCTGCAGAGCTCATATGTGATCACTGAAGATGAGTATCTGCCTTAAATAAAGGAGCAGGTCATTAATCTTTTGAGAGCTGTTCATGCAGTCTTTGCAAATACAGAGGACTTAGGGATAACATGACTTCAGTAGCACAGTCTGCTAGCTCTTCTATGTGTCAGGGTGGTGTTAATTGGAAGAGAATTAGAGTAAACTTGCATGCTTTCTAGCTGTATTGTCACCAATCTGTTTAAAATATTTTAGTTGCCTTTCTCAGATCTTTACTGTTAATGAAATTACTTCTAAGATTTTATGCATCTAAAAAGATGCAATAACAGTGCCAGAAATTAAATTAATATGCCATGGGAGCTTTCCTAATGAAATTAATATGGTATTTATAACCTTTTTAAAGAGGCTTTTCACCAGTTACAGCATAAAATGAACTCCCAGGAGAATAAGATGATCTTTTACTTTTTCAAGCTTTTATATTCCTGCCTGCTTCTTTCTATGATACATAAAATAGAAATCTTGAAATAAACATTAATTCTTTGAGATCCTTCAGTGGATTCCAAAACTTTTTTATTATTAATTGTGAACTTCAGTTTTATATTAGTGTTTATTTTTTTAACCCATTAGTTGTGTTTTCCATGAGGTAGCGGCAACTATCAATATAAAAGAAATTATTTTTTTTATTTGGGGGATTTAGATGTATATATTTTAATTTACTGTTTATGTTTTATTTTGTAAATTGTGAATTAAATGTGCTTAAACATCTATAAACAGGTAGTATTATTCCTAAGGTAGGTCACAGCTTGCTGAGGAGAACTGAGAGGAAACTGAGTATTGCTGCTCTCAAAGGTGAGGCAGAGCTAAAACCAGCATGAAGTGGGTTTATTGTAGAACCAATAAGGGTTAGGCTTTCATCACATTGGTCCCATTTGGGGTATCACTCACCTGCTCTACTGCCTGCACTATGTTCAGTGGGTCTTCCCTTCCCAGCAGGGAGAGCACTGCTAGGTTGGGAAGGTTGGGTAGAAAATTACATTGATTTGTGCTTGCATCTTCTTGAAGTTACTTGGAAAACACTGGCCAGGCTTCCTGGGCACCCCCTGGTATTCATTTCCATGAATCTTTAGGATTTTCTCTTGTTGCCACTCATGATCTTTGCTGCTTCCTTTCCTTGGCCTGTTCATTCTGAGCCTGCTCCTGCTTTCAGGGAACCCTTATTTTCAACTCCTGCCGAAGCCCAGCGAAACTGGGCTAGCTCAGAACGCTCCGGTAGTCACAACGGGAGTGGGGAACAGCGGGGACTGGGGTCTGCCCACAGCTGAAGAGCTGCAAGCTCTACCGTACACGCTGTCACAGCCACAACAGGGACCAGGTGAAGGAGGAAGCTCTTTGTCTCAAGGTTCCACAGGAAAGGTTTATGCCAGATGAAGAAAATAAGACTGAAAAGCCCTAAGCACGTTAGTGCAAGGGTTTAAATAAAGAAAATCAACCAATAGGGAAACTTAGAGGGTGGAGCAAGGGGATTACCTAAATCATGTGGGAGTAGAGGGAAAGGCACATGGGCCAATGGGGCATTGTACATTAGGAGCTTTCTAAGTGGGTGTTTCAATCAGGGATTGGCCCAGGGGGTGAGTGGCACAGAACATTCAGGAAAAAGTGTCAGGGTTGCCTTGATAGTCAGGGGAGGGACTAGAACAGCTTGAGGGACAGCTTTAAGGGAGGGTACAGCTTAGGGAAAAACCAATTTGGGGAAAGCATGGGAGGATAATAGAATGAACCATTTAACAACAACTTAATGAAGTAAACACGAACCACAACACATTCCAACTCCTGTTTTTTGCCAGTTGAAATAGTCAGTGTGCAGAAAAAATGTGTGAGCAGCCTTTTTACTTGCATGCTCTGCCTCTGTGCTAGTTGGAGGACTCAGAATGTGACCCTTCTATTTAGTCCAGGTGTCACTAAAGTTTACCAGCCACCTGTACAGACTGCAGAGAGCAAGTATCAGTCTTCTTCCAGAGAGTTCAGAATCCAGCTCCACTCATCCACAGACCCACACACATCGCCACTGCTCTGCTGCCTGTTAGCATTTGCAGTTGAGCTGTTCTTTTCACTGATGCACTCATGGCAAAAGCTATGCTTGCTGCCATTAGGAAAACCTTCATTCACCTTGTCATAGCCTCTGATCTTCACTAGCACGAATATCTTGCCTTTGCAATGTACTTTCACACAGAATTTCTAAGTTTACTTGCTTTGAAAAGAATCCAAATGTGGATTGGTGCTAGAACAGGAAGTACAGCACATGACTGTCATTTTGCACCTCACATGACAAGGTCAAGGTTTACGCTATGTAAAGACTTCATATAATGTGAGAACTTTCACATACTACAGTACTTGATAAATTTCAGGGAGTGTTGTAGTCCTTTAATGATGCAAAAAACTCCCCTAGTGAGTGTAGAAACATACAGGTAAAATTTAAAAAAATTGAAGTGACTAAATAGTAGCAAGAAAATATCTTTTTTCTTATTGCAGATTTTTATTATTCCTTTATATCTTTTCATGTGGCTTTGTGTTGATGGTCTTTTTCTCTGGTGGTTCCTACATAGTTAATGTGAGGGTGTCTCTTTGTGGATTGGGGAAGTGTCACATTTCCCCTCACTTTTCAGTCAGGAGTCCAGCTGGATGCTCTCTCATGCCTGGAGGCAGTTAACCCCCAAAATAGAAAGTGTTTGGTGGCAGTCAAGGTCCAAAAGCATCACTTGTACATCTCACAGTTGGCTGTTCAAATTTTTTTTCAGTTACTAAGGTGCTTATAAATTTGAAAGAAATGTTGATGGGCTGATTGTAGAAGCAGCAGAGCACTTTCTCTGGCTGTTATTTTTATGCTTCAGGATATGCTGGGGAGAAAGCATTTGGAATATGAAGAACAGCTTCAGAGATGAGGCAGCTTCTTATTTTCTCATGCCATAGGCCTTTCAAGGAGCAGATACCCATCTCATGTTCTTTTCTTTTAGTGCTGCAGCTTTTGGTTCTGCTGAGCTGTTTTAATCAGAGGGTTATTGGCATGTCCAGTGTTCCCAAGAGAAAACAATATGGAGCCTGATTGTTTCTTCTGTTGGTTTAGCATCCTTTCTGCTGCTGAGTATCACATTTCATGGGAAGGTTTCAGCCAGCTCCAAGAGCTGTGCTGCTGATTGAAACCAAAGGAACAGTAGTAAAATGTGTGCTTGCCACAGTTCTAATCATAAGCATTTCTGCTGTTTAACTTGGAAGGAAATTACAAAGTACTGCTTGGCCAGCTTACTTCTGTGGCAGAATTGAAAGAGACGTTTTAGTACTTTTTGAATTTATTTTTCATTTAATCAATTAGAGAAAAGGGGTCAGGAACACTTGGGAATGTAAAATATCAACCTTTATGCAAAGAGAAAACACATTCTAGATGGTAAGCCTTCCCTGTATTTGTGGTGGAGAAAGATGTTTGCCATGCAGGGGATTATACACTGTTAGAGTGGAATAAAGATCTGCACATATGTGTGTCTATGCATCTGTTTATGTGTGCATATACATCTAGAAAACAATAGTTTCTGTTCCTGCTGGTCAGTGCAAGCTTTTTCTACAGGCCTTTCCTTTCTGTTTCACCTGTCTGTCCTAGGCTTGCAGCAGGGGATGCCAAGGGATGTAGTGTGTAGTGGAGCTCTGGCCATGCTGGCTTCCCAAGGGAGCCGATTTGGGAGGCAGTGAGATTTTTAGGGAGTGAATGATGCAGGATTTTTTTTAATGCTCTTCAGTATGGATTTTCTTTGAATTTGGGATTGTTCTAATCCTGTACTGGGGGGTGGGTATTTTTGATTTGGTGGGTTTTTTCCTTCTCTCACACATGTGGTTTAATATAAAGATCATTAACAGCAAGGATTTGCAATGCCACCTCAGTATTTTGTTCTTACATGACCTGGGATGACAATAACCTCACAGGTGCAAGACATGATTGAGCTGTCACAGTCTCTCTTTCTACAGGATGGTGAATGTTAAGTACAAAGTGTGTGAGGTTTGTTGCTGCAAACCTGGAACTGAAAGGGCAGTTCGGTTCCTGTTGAGTGGCTATGTGGTTATTGGCTGATCGACTAAGATCTCTTGTTATTAAAAGGTTTCCTGCCCCATGAAGAGCATTTGCAAAATGATGTTATGATAATCACCATCTTGATGGATACATCAGGTGCTGAAGTGCAGACATGGGATATTAACAGCACATCTCTCCTCAGAGTTAGATAGGTGCTGTAGCCAGGAGATGTAATAGTCCACTCAAAAGTGAACGTATTTTGTGGTTGTGTTAAAAACTTCTCAAAGATGCAGAAGAAAGGAGAGTAAAAAAAATTTTTTTAATGATCCTTTAAAATCAGATGCTTCTCAACTCTATTAACCTGTCCTTGCATTTTCTGGCAACACAATTCTGTAACTTCCAGTCATTCTCAACTGTAGTTTACTAAATATTTGGAGGATTAACACTCAGATTCTGAATTGTATTTCTTTCCTTGATAGATTGCTTAAGTGGGGGGAGTAAAGGAGTGTATAGAAGACAATTGCCAAATTTGTAAAAACTGAAGGGAACAGCTGCTTAATACGTGTATTAATAAGCTGTATTACTGCCCATGGCAAGTGAAGAGGTTTTTTGATGTTCAGAATACTATGAGCAGAGACCCCTGTAGCTGAGGCAAAAGTTTGAACTTTAGGGAAAATCAGTGCATTGAATACAGCAAATCATTATATGTTAAACCTGGGCCCTTGAACTTAGGGCATGAGCTTTGTGATTTGGGTTGGGTTTTTTCCTTCACACAATTGATTAACTATACGGTTTCTTAAACTGGAAGATACAGACTGTTGACCCCTTAGGCTATTTTAATTTTAGATACCTACATTTAGAGTTTGGACTCTTGTTTAGAGCATTGAATTTGAGAGATTTGGACTGGAACCCAAGAGCTTCATCCTCTCCCTACTTACATTAGTGTCATCTCTGCATAATACTGAAATTAATAGGACTTCTTTTTTTCTTGAGACCTTCACAAATTGCTTTATTTAGTTTTTCACTCATTTTGCTTCAGATGGTATGTATGTTGCAGTTCCTTTTAATAAAAGCAAAATTTGAAGCAGATATGGAATGCAGAGTTTTTTCACTTATACTTGGAAATTTACAACTCTGCTTTAGGTGAAGCTTACTGTGGAGCTCTTCAAATAGCTGTGCTATATGTTCTATCATAAAATTAATTGATTATCCAAAGAAAGGTTGCTTATTATGGTTTCTTTAGAATTAACTAATGTGTTCCCATCCTTGTCTGGATTGCAAAGTAAAAGTTACAATATGTAGTGAATCTTTAGGATTTCATAATCAAGAAAACATCTTCAATTTAAAAAAAAAGTTACTACATCTGTATAGAGGAGAGACTGACAGTGATGGTTGTGTTTTAGAAGGGAAAATAGTCTTTGATATCCTCAGCACAATTGCATATTCAACCTGTTACTGTAGTTCAGCATTGGAAGTCAGATCCAGCACATTCTGTACTGGGAGGTATTAAAATCAGATCAGTGCAGCTTTACATGAAACCAGTAGTCTCCAACTATATAGACAAAGGTGGCCTAAAGTCTGTCAGGCAGATTTCTGAGTTGGGCTGTACAGCAGACTCATACTGGAGTTCCAAGCTACATCAGGGATGCTAATCTATTATATTGTTCCAGTACACTGCAAAACCAGTATTGGAAGTGACACTGTATTCCTTTAATCACTCTCTTTTGTTCTCAGTAGCTCAGTGGAATTAAGCTTTGGGCCAGACAGTGACAGCTAGAAGCAATATATGTGAGCTCTGCAGAAAGAAGATATCATGAAGGGGTCTTTATTTTTATGTGTAATTTGGAGGAGAGAGTTATTTTCCAGTGGTGTGGAGAAACTAATATAAATTTCATGAACCATTTTTGTTTCATGTTTCAATGATATCCAAGTGCAAATGTCAGCAAAATCTCTCCTCTCCCACCTCTCCAAAGCCATAAACAGCCTCAGCAGTACCACTTCTAAGATTTGTTACTAATACAGTCTCTTTTTTTTTTTCTCTTTAAATTATATATCAACAGCTGTACAATAATTCTGGAATAGTCATAAAGGCACAAGATACAGAGACAAAAGTATGTGACTTTTCATGAGCCCTCTCCTGAGCAAGGCCCCAGAAGAAGGCAGCAGACTTATGTCAGAAGAGTGAAAGGGTAAGGAAGCATAGCCAGGGTATCACTTGAGGCCTGCAGGCATGTGCTGATGAACACAGTCACTACACATTTCCCAGATTAAAAGAAGTAAGACTGTAAAAACTATGCTGACAGTTCATCGAGGGTAAGAACTTGCTTATTCCCTTAAATCACAGGTATAATTTTCATTTCTTCCAAATTATGAGAAGCAGTAGGGTGGTTAAAAGTTCGAGCATGCTGCCTTTCACACAATTTTTTTATCATAGTTCTGGTGAATATTTTTTTTTGGCAGCAATATTTCACTTTTTTACATTTTAGAAAATCCAAAGTAGCTTGACTTGGATTATTTGATACAGCTTTATCTGAGGAATATGTGCTTCTGTCTAATCAGAAATGTTATTAATGGTCTACAGGTATTAGATGGCAGATGTAATATTCAGTTTGGGTTGTGTTCTGGATGACAGCATAAATAGATTATATAGAAAATTGTTTAGGACAAGATTAATGGGGTGTGTTTCATAGATGTTCCATGGTTTGGGTGGATACGTGAAGACTCAGTTTGAATAGTTCAGCTTTTCAATAGGCTGGATTATACAATCCAAAAATTTCAAATACCAAGAATAAAAGGTTTTCTAATTCTGTTGGAGTATTTTTCCTTTAGAAAGAGCTGAGTTTGATGAGATGCCTTTCTGAAAGGCAATCAAATTTGGTATAGGAGATTCCATGTATTGGAGAATGAAATGTGATAGTTAAGGCTAAGTGAGAATTGAATTCAACAGATACCCAAGGGAAAAAATCTGTAAATCAAAGCAGCTACCGAATGCAAGCCCTAGTACTGTAGCTTTCTGAAAGGATGCTGTACAAAAATAGTTGTAAAATATATTTGTAGCAGTGGGATACAAATATTTCAAATAAGCAAGTATAAATTTATGACTGAATATTTCACCATTCCTTTTTCAGTGGGTTTCAAAACCTTCCATAGGTTTGGAAAATAAATTCTGGTTTGGTATGCCATCCAGTTAATTTTAAAATTAGTTTTATTATTCAAACAAGAATCATTTTGTAATGCAACAGTTTAGGCTGGGAGTTTGAGACAGAATTTACTGAATTTTCTATCTAGTGTACTACAGCAATCTGTGCAACTGGGTAGTTAAAGATGCTGTACAGATTCAATAATTAAATGATAACAGACTTATTTTTCTAAAAAGCTTGCTCATCTGTCAGAAATCATTATTTTCTTTTTCTTGGTACACATATACATTTTGCCTACAGTGTGTAGGGGTGGTTTTGCTGTGGGTGTTTGGGAATGTGCTTCTGATTGATGAGCTAAGCTGTTTCTTCAGGTACTGAAGCAAATAACTGTGGATGCAGCACTTCAGCAAATACTGCTCCCCAGGAGAGAGGCGGAGAGAGAAGCTGCTCCCACAGAGCTCCTGCTCCTGACACAGGCTTGGCTTTGCTTTAGGAGCTGGTATGAGAAAAATATCTGCAGCTTTCCAGTGGTGCACTCAGGATTGTCCCCCTCCAAAAGCTGAGCCGTGGCTGTGGCCAGTGAAAGATGGGCTTAATGCAGAAGTAACAATTCTGAACACTGGGGACTCTAAAATGGGATCTTTTAGTAGGAAAGGGAATTAAACAACTTACTACCAATAAAATACTCGCATTACTGCAGTAGCTTTAATTTAATAGCTGTTTTGTTTCAGGAAGTTTTTTTGTTTGGTTTTTCTCTCTAGGAATTGAATGGAGGATTTTCTATAAATAATAATGATATTTCTGTTAACCCTCATAATTTAACATAATCTCCTCTTTCCAGTTGTTTTGCTTTCTGTGTCTCAGAAGGATTCTCTCAGTAATTTCATTGATTGAACAAAGGCCAACAAGCTTTTGGGACTGTACATTGGTATCTTGGTTTACCAGCTTATCTTCAAGTAATATTTCACTTCTGGCAATATATTCCCCAATTCTGTACATGTTACTGGTTCACCAAGGCAACAACTTTATTTCTATTTTACTTTTAATTTTAGAAGGTGTTTTTTTGTCTTTAAGCTTGAAACATATATTGGCAGCTAATATCACTCTAAATGAGAAAGCAGGAAAAATGGGAGCATGACAAAGAGCACAGCTGTAGAGCGCTATGTTAATTTTTGGAATATCAAAAGTCCAAGCATCTTTTGACATGTTTGCTTCCTGAAGCTGAAGGAGAAAAGGCTTCTGGTAAGGGCCTAAAGAAATGAATGCTGAGTGTTTCCAAGGTTTTTAGCAAAGGAGCACATGAAGTATGTGAGTAGCCAGAAGACTCCTTGTTAATCCCTTTCCTGCCATCCAGTGTCTACAGGCTGGGGAGAGGGTGCAAATTTTAAGAGAGCTGGTTTTCCTTGCATCAATATATTCCTATTTGTGGAACATTTATCACATTGTCCTATTACAAGTTAAAGAAAATAATTTAAATAATCCCTCCTATGAGCTATGATCATTAAAGTAATTTTACACTAAAATACGACCTCCAGGCTTAGGAGCAGTTGACTTCACAGCTTTTCCAGACAGTCTTGTCCAATGTTAGGGAGGCAACTGAATCTCCCAATTACAGAAGAGTGTGCTAAATATTTTGTTAGACACTGGAAAACTCCTGTTAAACGTTCTTAAGTTTACTAGAAGAATACCTACTTGCAAAACATCTCATCAATTCTACAGTGTCTGTGGTATCACTTAAAGATGCAGTTATTTTGCCCCATCAGTCATTGAGTAAAGACCTCTGCAAAAGAGGCATAAGCTGCTGTGCCTCTCATTTGTTGATATCTGTATGTATTGGGGGGTGTTTGGGGTGTTTTTTGCATTTTTTTGTCTTTGTTTGTTTGTTTGTTTTTTGCAGAGAGGCTGAGGCTTTGGAGAATAGCCAGACTGGCTGTGATAGGGACTCCCTATTAGGTGTATATAGTGTCAGCATCTTCAGTGAGCAAAATCCTCCTCCTGTTCTTGTAATTTGTTAGTATTTGAAAACCAAGTAACTTGCAGAGGACTCATTGACATCCTCTGGGTACTAAAGCCTTTCTTTGTAAGATCAGTATTGCAGCACTTGTGCAGGTGTCCAAAGGGCTTTGCCTCTGCCACTGAAGTATCTCATCTAATGAGTTCTGCAATGAATTCTTCAGAGCCATGGCCAGAAATAAATAGATTTTGTAAAAGGAATCAGCATTTCTCTTCCTCTTTGCAGTACATGGTAGACAAAATATGTAGGCTGATTTTGTGAGATGAGAAGATGTGTATCTGCTGAGGTACAGCTCTGCCAACAAATAGAACATAGCAGGGGTTTTTGTTGCCATTTTGACTTCAGAGAGAGAAAACCAGACTAGGATCCATTTCACTGCTTGCTGGATCCCAAGAAACATAATGATCCTTTCTGGAAATAAAACCCACTAATTGTACCCCAAAGTTTGGTTATCTTCTTCTATTAATAGTTCATATCTCTATATATATATAATTCTACATAAGACAAAAGTTCTAGGGGCTTGATAGAATCCTTTTTGAGATACAGATTTTTCATGCAGTTTTGTTGGGTTTTATTTCAATAACATAAAGAAATTGCCTATTTTCAGAACTTACTTGATAATGAAAATTCACTTTTTATTTCCAGCACTTTGACTGAAAACTGCATTGCCTGGTGTCCACACAGCACAGTAAAAACTGTTCTGAAAGTCTGCAGTTTATTTATTTGTACAATAAGCAAACAATACAAAAATCCATACTGCAAGAGCTACCTTAACAGATGACTATGCTTGAAAATCCAATGACTAGGAAGTTAGGAAGTGATAAAAGAAAATTTATCTAGATCAATGCTTTATGTTTCCCTATTACAATGCAACCTTGCAATAATGTCATTTATTAGGTCTCAGTTTCAAGGTTATAACATGAGCATTTCCAACATATCTGAAAAGAATGACCCCAGAAGATTTTTCAAAATAGAACAATGGTTTTTAAAGATTAACTGGCTTTGTTAATCAGTTCTTCTTTCATAATAGTAGATCCGGGTTTTTTTCTGTTTTGCAGGTACTCTTTGAAAGTTTTTACTGGTTTAAATAGGAAAGCTCTTCACAAACTTGCAGAGGTTTTTTTGTAAAGGTTTCTGTGAGGTCAGAGATCTGTGAAGGCTCACAGCCTACCCACGCAAGTGTCAGCCCTTTATGAATGAAGAGGAAATTTGTCTTATGAGGTGCTCTAACTACTTCCAGACAAAGAAAATATCTTAAGCTAAAAACCTATTGCCATGCCTGACAGTCCACAGGCTAAAACAGGTGAGGTGAATGTTAATGGTGTCCTCACTGTCCGTGTGCAAACTGCCAGAGAGCACTTGGGAATGGAAAAGGAGTGGCAGTGACTGTCAGGTGTGATTTGCAGGGTCCCTGTCCTGACTGCCCAAATGTCCTATATTGTCATGTAGAATCCTGCTGGCTGCTTGCAGCACCAACCTGGGACTTTACTGAGCTGTAAAAGTGTCTTATTAAAGCCTAAGGTAAATTTCATCTTACTGATTTTTTTGAAAGTGGCTTTCTAGTACTATAGAATCACTGATCTGCCTATACGTGAGATGAGAGCTGAAATTTCTACAATCTCCTCTTACAAGACAAGCTTTGCAAAAATAAAAATTAACTATTTACTTTATGGGGGGAACAAAGTAAGAGGAGATTTAATTGTAGCTAAAATTACCAGAACAGAGAAGAAGACAAGTGATAGTAGGAATATCTTTTTAAGCATTGACATGGTATAATGAGCTCCATGACTTAGAAATGGGGCTAGATAAAGCAGAATGAAAGTAGATGACCAAATTTTCAGTGGCAAGTTGAATTAATCATCTGGAATCTGAAGGGTTTTCCACCAGCTGAAGTCTCTTAATCAGTGCTGGTTGTCTTCCTAAAATCAATGTTGTAGCTTAAATGTACAGAACCATAGAAGTATTAATGTTGGAAAAGACCTCCAAGTTAATCAAGTCCAGCCTTTGACCAAACACCACTATGCTCACTAATTGTATTGTGAAGTGCCACATCTACTCATTGTCTGAGCTCTTGCAGGGATGGTGACTCCACCACTTCTCTGGGGAGCCTCTTCCAATGCTTAACCATTCTTTCAGTGGAGAAGTTCTTCCTCATATCCAGCCTGAACCTCCCCTGGCACAACTTGAAGCCATTTTCCCTTACCCTGTTGATTGCTATTTAAGAGAAGAGGCTGACTTGCTCTAGCACCTCATTGTCTTTCTTGTGACACTCCCACTCAACTTGGTGTCATTTGAACTGGACTGGCCCCAAAACTGAGCCCTGGGGGACACCTCTAGTGACTGACCAACTGGATTTAACTCCATTCCAATGGAAGTCATAGGCTTCATACAAAGATGACAGCATTAATTTCTCTGGCTTGCCTTACGTAAGAGCTAGGCAGTCAGACACCCTGAATTACACTACTGTCCTCTAAATTGCTACTTTGACTTCAATTTCACTCTCAAATTTACAAGGAAAAAATGCCAATTTTTTAATGATATATTTGGAACAAATTTAATTGGTCAAAACTCTAGTTTTAAAAGTATCTTGTTTAATTTTCCCCCTTTGTTCATTACAAAACTCTGATGAACCTTTTATTAATAATTTTCCTTAAAAGGTTACATGACAGAATTTACTCAGTTTTGAGAAAAATGCAGTGAGATGAGAGGCGAAAACCCCAGTAAAACCCCTTCTGTTACATCTTTTTAGATGTCCAGGGTGTTGGACATCTAAACAATAAATATTTCTGTTTACTTTTGATATGAGTCCAGCTGTAACTTTAATTGTTCTGTTTTATGTTTGGTGAAATTTCAAGTCATAACAATTCAGGTGTGTTCAGGTTAAAAAAAGCAATGCTTAATTAAGTTTTCAGAATGGGTTGACTGCAGTTTCCTGCTTATGATTTTTTGAATTATAGATCTTGACAACTGAAATAACAGTTTTGCTGTTTTCTAGAAACTTAGCATTCCTGTGGTCATTGCACTTAATGGAAAAATTAAGACAAAAGCTTTCTCAGTGTACACGTCATTCTGTGTGCCTAACTGGATGAGTAAGGAAATTTGTGGATGTTCTTTTCAGAGGAAGTGTCTTATGGCATGAGTTTGTTCGTGTTGTAAATCACGAGCTACTGCCCTTCAAGTAGCCCATGGGCATAAAAGCCTGTGACCACTGTAAGCCACTTGCAGGACAATGTGCAGCCTTCTGGTGTGAGCAGGTGATTGTTGGCCCCTTTTCTTTTCTTCCTCATTTTTGCACAGCATTGTATGAATGTGTCTCCACTTTCATGTTTCACCTTCCTTTTTCAATGTGGCAAATTTTGGCTGCAATTGAAGAAAACCAAGAAAGAGGAAAAATTCTTTCCCCTTCTGTGTATGAAAAAGCATTTTTATGAAAGTATATGGGAATATGCTAATACATGCTTCTTTTATTTATACATGCTTGTAAATATACTTGCTTTTTCTAAGAGCTCATTCTTGACATAAACGTGGATACACTGGAAAAATATACAAGTTCCCTATCATGCAGCTGATCTGTGTCCATTACGTATTTTGTACCTTGCTGCCATCTGTCCACTGGCACACTGCATGGACAGAATAATAGGGGAAAATTCCAGTTAACTGTGAGAAGCACCCAGCAGATATTTGTGGTTTTCTGATCCATTGCACAGCATCAAGTGCTCGTCTTAAAGATTTCCTAAAAATATTTTGACCTTTTTTCCATACAATATTGTATTAGTTCTAAAATATGTTGCAATAAATAAACATTGTTTTAAATTGAATTTAAGAAATCTAGACTGAAATTTTGAGAAAATAATGTAAGATGCAAAGAATGTTTTAATTTATATATCTATGGAATATCTACATTTTACTAATTATCTGTTTTCTACACTAGTTCAAGGGTTCAGCAGTGGTCATTGCTGAAAACCTCACTCTGGCAGGACTCTTCCATAGCAAACCTCATGTGCTAACAATCAGCCAGTGAATTGCACATTATCTGCAATTTCAGTAACCTGCTCACCGTGACCTGTCCAAGTCAGGTAGCACTGCAGCATTTTTGGATGGGAGTGCTTACAGCCCTCACCTGAGTCTGACAAGGGCCTGCAAGGTCAAGGGGAGCATTGCTCAGGTAGATTTGGGGTGTACCAGCTGTTCCATGTGGCTCCAATTGTCTGTGTCTTTGGAATATGCATGTCCATGGGGGACAGGATTACCAATGGAGTCAATCCTGGCCCTCTCTAAGTACAAATTTCCGTGTTACTACTCTTTGCTTTCTTCATTCATTCAGGGACAAATATCTTCATTGGGCTCCTAGACAGTTCTTTGCTATTTTGTTTGGAAATAATTTGTAAACCTTTGTTAGGAAAGCAAACTGAGACAGGAAACGTAGACTAAACTATGAGGGTGCATGTACCAGGGTGGGTTGTAAAAGCCCTGCTTTAACAGCTCCTCTGGAAGTCCATAAGAATTTGCACAAATCCAGCAAAATTCTTGTTTCAGGTTATAGTTTAAAAGTTATTTTCTTGGTCCTCTGGAGACATTAAAGTATTTTAGGGAAGAACTGGTTGCAGTTTAGTTCAGTTTCTCCCAAGACATCTCTTTAATGTTTATTCCTTAGATAACACCCCTCTGTTCAAGTCACAAGACAGGGAGCCAGTGGTTCAGTGTCTTTGGTTAGTATTATTTATGATGTTTGTTTTGTCCCTATAAGAAGGTCATAGAATTAAAATTATGGTTTCTTTTTGATGTCTCAGATGGAACATGCAGTTACAGAAGCAGAATTTTGTTGTTACTGTGGCGTTGACAGTATTCATAAAAGTCTGTGGTACACAGGTGTACACCCTTAAGCTGATCTAGACAACAAATCCTTTATGAAAGATGGTAGGGCTTTCTCCCTTCTCCCACAAGAATTGCCTTCCTGTGGTTGGGAAATCTTTTTATAAAGGAGGTAGGGATAATCTGAATAGGGAGCTCACCCTGTCTTGGAATATTGGTCAATACCTGCTTCAGCAGTAAAATAACATTTAGGTAGAGTGAGAATTTTCAAAGGGTCTGGAGAATATTTGCAGCCTTGCATTATTTATTTTTGAGGATGAAGCTATAGAGAAAAAGTGGTTTTATTTTCTTCTCTTGGTAAGCACACACAAAAGCTTCTAAATTTTAGGGAAATTAAAACAAATAAATTAGCATTTTAATATGGTGAATTTTTTCATCTGTGTTCTGAAGATTCTGATATCCCTAGAATGATAATTCTTCCCTCCTGAAGCCAGTGTCAGAATGATGAGTTCTTAGGAAGTTCAGCCTCTAACAAAGAAGGGCGTTCTGTGCTGCTCCAGTGATTTGTTCTCTGGCCTTCTGTGGGTTTCTGTGTCTGGAACCTGTGTGAGGCTGGTCCTTGTGTGGAGGCTTTGTGAGGCCTTTGGAGGATTGCCTGGGGATTCCTGTAGTGACTCTAATCAAGCCATGGGACATTCAGTTGGAGTCACAGTTCCTCTAGAGATGCAGAGAAATCCTAGATGTGTGTTCAGCTCAGATGTACCACGAGTGTGCAGGAGGAGAGATTTGCACATGGCAGAGAAATCCGGCTTGCCTAAGACAGGGAACTTGGCATCCCGTCTGACCTAAATACTCGGTTTGTTTTCTGACAGAAAATCATAAATGGCAATATAAGACGTAATTAAAGCTTTCTTCCCATATTCAATTTCCAGTGCATCAGCTTCTGGAGAACCTAAGTAGAGACAATGGGGGTGGGGAAGGGACCACACTGCAGTAAGCAGCAGATGGACCAAGCCAGTTTTTACCCTGTTACATGAGTAATTGCAGAGCTATGACTTAGAGATGGAGAATTGTGCATGTTAATCTAGAAACCTCTTATCTGGAAAAACCTCCACAAATTCTTGAAAAGCACAGTGCAAATTATGAGGACAATTTGGGATCCCTGTTCTAGGTTTTTTTTTTTTCTGAAATACTTGGTCTGCCCTGAACATCGGGATAATGTGGCTACCCTATTCAAAATATATCTCAGCTGGTTCTTTGCTGAAGCTATTTATGACTTTTGTAAATGTTATTGCAATGATGATCTCATGTGTCCTCAGGTCTGCTTGAGTGTTAATTAGTTTATTGTTTTATGTATCGTGTGAAAAGCTTTTCTGTTCCATTTGAAGTTTGAACTGTAATTCGATCCTTAGGATGCCCCACATGTAAGGCAGAGTTGCAGAGCAGGAGGTTAGGATGCAGTATCCTTTTCCTGCTGTGTTGCTGCCTTGGCATATTATCTGTTTGACATCTTTGTAGATGAGTGTCTGTAAAGAGAGTGAAAGATGATAAAGAAATTGTTTTCTCATCTTCTGTATTAGGCATCTCACTCTCCTCTTGCAAAGGGTTCTTCTGTTTCGGTTTGTGTCTCAGCAGGAAATATTCCAATTAACTTACGTCACAGATGTACCTTGTTGAAGATCATGGCTCATTTTGCCAGGCACTGCTACAGTTTTGTTACGTGGAAATTTTTTTAAAACAGCAATGCCCTCTCTTTTTGCAATTTAGTATAATAATGCTAGAACTCTGTAGTACTTGAAACTCTTTTTATGATCAGTTGCACTGTTTTGTCTCCAGCCTATTGCTCAATTCCCTTCCAGCTGTAACCCCCATTGTATTTTCTGGCTGCTAAAACTGGGGCTGGCTTTCTCCTGTGTCCTTCCAGTCAGTGACACAGCTGCTCAGTTGGGAGATGCAGGTAGGCAAGTTCTGTTCATGACTTGAATAGGTTTTTACTTCTGCAGGATGACAATCTTTCTATTGAATGTTGGCCTGCATGCACACTGGATGCATTTCTGTTTTATTCATATGAAAAACATGTTCTACCAGTATCACTATGGAACATCTTGATTTTTTCTGGAAGAATGGCATATTTTGCTGAGGTTTACAAATTCTATTTAAGTTGCTCTATATGTGATTCTTCCTTAGCCAGCTGACAAAGTTTTAGTCTTTTAACTAACCAAAGGATTCTTTTTTTTTCAATGAAAGGTAGTGTTGATGACACTTTGCCAGGTCAAATTTTGAAATGTTTTATTCTTGAGCAGTTTTCAATCACTTGCAGTCAGGGTAAAGATACATTTTCTTTTTTTTTAATAGGCTACAGTATTATCTATATTATTAGGCAATAGAGGTTTTATGTTGCACTATCTGTTCTTTCTAAACCCATAATTCATCATTCTCCAACTGTCTTGCTCACAATATGCATTTCAGACAAAATACGATCTAAAAAACAAGTGCAAAAAGAGCTTAAGTATTTACCTTTAGAGGTAATAGTAACCATCATAGTTTAGTTTTGGATGGATTTCTGCTATTGGCCAAGTAGTTATGTTGAAAAATTGAGCTTCCTTAAAATTACATGTTACTTACATCTTGTCACTGTGTTGGATCACTTTGATCTGTAATTCTACCGAGGATTTTGTTCTCTACTTTGACCTTTGTGGCGCAGTTCAGAGCTCTTTCTTTTGTCTAACACTACAGCAAGTGAGTGTATTTTGAAATGTTGCTTTTAGTTTTTTGACAGACTTCATGTGTACAGTCTCAGGTGATTCGAAACTGCTTCTGTAAACGGCTGGCTCCCCTGATGGTAATTACACACGCTTTGGATGCATCTGGCAAAGGAACAAAGGCGGGTGGGATGGAGTTCAGGGCACCTGGCAGTGTTACCTTTGTCCCTGTGCCACGGGGACATGTGAGGGGACATGTGACAATGTGACAGGTTCACCTGCCCCACTGCGGGCAGTGGGGAAGCAGTGGCTGGTACCGGCTCTGCCTTTTGTCATTTCCACCTCTGTCACCGTGTGGGTGTCCTGTCTGGGAAAAGCCCTGTGAAGAGTTTAGCAGGATACTGCAGGTTAAATAAAGGCACAAAATCAATCCTTCTGGAAGGCTTGGGAAGTGAAATGGAACATAATCACCTTGCAATCATTTTAGGGATTATTGTAATTTTTTCTCGTTGCATTTTGTTGTAGACTGCTTCATGCATGGGATATGACACTAGAAAGAGCTATTTGTCTTCTGTTGTAATTTACCTTCTTTCTGCTAGAGGGGGAAGAATATATAGATGGTAAATTTAGGGTGATAATATGGAATGTCCTCTAGAAAATTTCATAGTGGTTTCTGCCACACATAGTGCCTTAACACACAAAATCATTTAAGAAAAGAAAGAAGAAAGAGACAAGCAAGCTAACGAACCAACAATGAAGTACTACTTAGGATATGTTTTAAAAGTAATGTTTCTTAATTTTTGATAGAAATTATTAAAGCAAGGGCAATTTTTTGTAAACAAATTTCCCATCCCCCACTGTAAAGATGTGGAATGTCTTTCTTCTACTAAAACATATAGGGCTCCATGAAATCAACCTGTGGAGAAATTAAATGAAATGTTACATTTCTATGTTGTCAGATATCTGTCAGCTGCTACTAGAAAGAATATTAAAGAAATCGTTTAGGCTCTAACTGCATGGCTTATGATAGAGTTAGGGATAAATGTGTATCAAGTTCTTTGTTTTAAATTGATAGCTTCTCCTGAATGGGAAAAAAAATTGGTGGTAGTGATGTTAGTGAAGAGATCTATATTATTTAGAGATAAAAGTATGTATCTTTCTATCTGTATAAATATATCAATAATACACAGGCATATAGACAACATAGATGCAGTATAGATATAATCTACCTATATGTTGTATATAGTTTCTATAAACATGTCATATCGATATACGTTTTAATGTGTACATAGCATTTTCTGTTCATAAAACCTCACTTTTATTTTTTAGATTTATAATGCCTTCATTCTAATGCATTTGACTTCTACTTATAAAAATATTTTCTCATTTCTTTGTATGTTACTTGGTAAGCTGCTCATAAATTATAGCACATGTGGGGGGACTGTGTTCCTTTTTATTAATTGGTAGGACAGTTGGGAAATAAAAATCAGTTCTAGGGATTGAAGTAGGCAGATCATCTACAGAGAATCATATTTTTCTTATTGTCTACATTTCTAACGGAAAATATGGAAATAATTTCTCTGACTTCAGCTGAAGAATATATGAAGGGAATAACATAAGAAATCTGTGATGATCTTACGTACACAACTCTCTAATGTAACATTTAATTACATTTCTTGCAGGTTTGCATTAGGTGCTCCATAATGTTGTCTTCCTTAAACCTTGCAGAAAACCTAATTTGGTGATAAAGTAAAAAAAAAATAAAAATTATATTTATTAGTTTCTCCTAGTAGTTTAAAAGATGGAAGAAGTGGAGGTTGGGGGATTGTTTGGTTAATAGGTTGGTTTGTTTGATAGTGGATATTTTTTCATCTTTTTCAATGAGTTTTGATACTGTGCAGATACATGTTTGTGTGCTATACAGCAGAGCAGATCCAAGAAAATTATTGTTAGGAAAATTTACAAAATGTACAGTGTGCTTGCTGGTAGGCTTTAGTAACAGATCACATTTGTCACTAAGCTTTACAGTACTTTCCATGTATAAATAGATTTTATTTTATGTATTCTGGCCTAGATGTTGTGTCTCAGATGAGAGAATTAATTAGATGGGGAATTCCAAGGCTGGATTATGTCCACGGCAAGTAAATCGCCTTTTCAGTTGATGCGAAGTTCTTTTTAAGATTAGTATAATCAGTCTGATTTTGCAGGTGTAGGAAGTGATTTGGAGAAGCAGAGCTGTTGTGTGTGTGCAGCAGCCTGGGCCGGAGGATGCTGTGGGCGCGGAGCTGCCCTGGCGCTGCAGCCTGGCCGGCTGTGGGTGCAGTGAAACTCCGCCCTTGGCCCGGGCCGGGTCCGGAACCTCTGCAGGTCCGCTCTGTGTGCCGCACTGCCTGCAGCCCTTGGCACTGTGGGATCCCACTGTCAATTCGTGGCCCCTTTGCAGTGGTTAGATGTGCCTGAGATTTTTCGCTTTCCCTTCTTTCCACTTCCTCAACAAGTTTTCATGTTGTCCTCTACTGCTGGTAACGTTGAGGAAAAGAGTGAGGAGAGGGATTTGAGGCGAGTGGTGTTTTGTGTCCCATTGAAATGCAAGTGGCTCTTAATGTGTCAGGATGTACAAGCAGGAGGAAAACAGAGAAATGGGTGAGCAGAGGTGAAGAACTGTCATTGCTCTCCACTACTGAATAGGCAGAGTAGGCTGATGTCATTGCCACCATAGGAACAAAAAAACACCAGAGAGACGCTGGGCTTGATTACATCAGTTCATAAAATGGGCTTTGCTCTCCTCTTTGCACTACCAGCTTTGATGCAAACGCTGATGTAATGCAAGAACTCTTACTAAAAGTGCAAAACAACCATGGTGTAATTTTTTTAGCTTCAGAGAGGATTCTTTGTTATTGAAGGAATGGTGATTGTGCCACTCATTTTAGTAAGTACCTTTTATAACAGTTGACTAGATGACATTCAGCTGGATTGGCAGAGACACATTTTTGTCCTTTGATGCCATTTCTAAGAGTCCCTGGTTGAAATGGAAAATTTTGCTGCTTCATCTTCTTTTACACTTACACAGGAACTTGAATAGAGAAGAATGGAAGTCCTGCATTATTTTAATGCATTGAAATATGCAAATATACTTCCTTTTTTTGTTGTTGAACTTCCTGCTTATTCTGCCAATATATATAAGAATTTGAATGGGTCATAGTAAGAATGCTTATTGAAGCAGAGTTCCCAGCTTGCTGCAGTGGGCAACTTGGGCTCAATTAGAACACCTAGACTGGCCAATATTGAAACAGCTGCATTTGCAGTTTGTTTCAGGAACATGGGTAAATAAGGCTCTGCACCCTTGCCGAGCTATTTGCAAAATGAGAGCTTAAATATGTTTTGATGTAGGTTATTGATACACAGACACATAGATATTGTAATGAACTTATCCTGGGGTTTAGTAAACGTGTAGTTGTCCTGCAGAACTCTTTACTGTCTTTGTTAAATGGTAGCTATCAGTGTAAAGTTGATTATCCTGTACATCACATGTCAATGTCATACTTTACCAGCATGGTTTGAGAAATGTTTAGAATGTGGTTTTCACAGGGACTGAGAAGACATGTACTGGGGAATGCCCTTAACAAAAGGGAACTATTAAGGGTGTTGTGAAAATAATATTCATTTAGCACATGAGAAATAACAGTAACTATTTTACTTAGCATAATACAAAATGTGGAATAGGAGGAGGGTAATTTTTGGAGCAAAAGTTAGCATTGTGAAGAAGTGATTGCATCCTGGGTCATTTTGCCAGTGGAACTCTATAACCATGTAAACATAAAACATCAGCTTGAAGCACTTCATCTAAAATGTTGGGCATTTCTCTTTTAAAGCTCTGTCTTGACTACTTTTGAAAAAATAGAGTTAAGCAGTTTAAAATTTTGTTTCTTAGGATATAAAAATATGTAAGGACTTTCTGTTAATATCATACTAAAATCATCAGACAATTCTGTTGTCTACAAGAGAAAACAATTTTGTAATTTATTTCCCTCTCATATTAGGAAAAAACACACATCTGCCCATAAAATTTAGTTTTCCAAAGGATATAGGAAAATTATATTTTAAAAAAATAAAAAGGGAGGAGGGGTGAGAAGCAAGCGTTCAAATTTCCATGGAAGCTCTGTGTTTATGTAAAGTACAGCAGCTGCACAGCAAATTCCCCTCTCTGGATGACCTCAGTTCTGAACAAGACAGACTGTTCTGGGTGCAGGTGTGATTACTGAATTATTTGTTCTGTTTTAGTGTCAGTCAGTTACAGAGAAGTATTATGGGTAAAATTTGTATCCACTGAATAAAGTGAATTGGTAGATTTGGTATTCCACAGTTCACTATGTGCCTTCCTGCTGTTGCAGAAATAGTTTATTTCATTCTCTTGAATTGCATTAGTTAAATAGGACAGACAAGAGGAAGGGACTCCAGCAACAACCTCTGAATACATCAGGCAGGCAGAAAGGCAGGACTGCACTGAAGATAGTGCTGGACATAAAAGACAGTTTTGACAGCTGAATTAGGATATTTTTTAAAGAGATTTGTATATGTTGTTGGAATTGAGAATTTAAGTTTCTTCTCCATGCTTCTTGAGAAATAGAGCTGTGAGAAATGCTTGCTCCAAACACATTGATCCAGTCAGCCTTGGTTTGAATGTGATTATTCTTGTGAACGTGCTAGCAGTTTTCCAACCTACCTTCGATCACATTGGTCTTTGCCAGGTGTCTGTACTTATTTATGTCCTGTGTACCTTTTATCTCTTACTGGTTTATGCAGTTTTATAAGAAAATACATTTCTTTTATCAGTGTTTGGTGTAGACTTCCAGAGAGCAGGACTAATGTACTGAAACGTGGCTGTTTTTCTGCACTTGTCTGCAACCAGACTGGGGCACCTGGGTTCCTGAACACCTGATGTGTAGCATGTCAGCTTTTCAGGGTCTTGGAAGAATCAGCACTGATCTAGAACCCACAAAAGTGAGTTCTTGTAGAAAGATGAGTGTCATTTTCTCCAAATAATTAGCAAATTCACTCTGTGCTTTGACAACCATGTTAGAGAACTATTCATCATAAGATGTGTGACTTCAGCAGCTAAGGCAAACTTGCACTTGTAGGATGTTCTCCCTTTTCTTGCTGAAAGGGCAATAAAAGGACGTGGCGTTTCAGGTGAGTGGTAGTCCTGTAAGGGTTAAAGAGTGATGGCAATGGTGTCTTCATGCATCCACTGTTCTGATCCTTGTCTCTTCAAACATGGTCCTGACAGGACTGGCTTCATGTGAGGCACACACAGAGCATTAGTGCAGAAATGTGTGTGAAAATTTGGAAACATTTTTTTTAAAAGAAAAGGGGATTAAGATTCCTATGCAAAAACAATGTACTCATAAACACATGTTGTGTTTAATGAACTTGCATTATGCTGTGTGCTTTAAGTAAAAAGTAGATGGAAAGTGGAAGGACATTTGCTGAGAATGATTTTAAATACTGATCTTGTTTCTGATCCAGTGCATCTTCTTTAAATGATCTGACTCTAATTGAAGACATATAGGGAAACAGATCAGATATCTTTGAGGATTAACAGCAGTTTTAGGTGAGTAGTAAATGATAAACAGGTCAAAGGAATGTGTAATCAGTGCAGTCACGCTATAGCATGATTCTCCTAAGCATGACAATTGCCTATTTTTCTTTTAAACCATCTGAAGCAGATAGATCTTCCTCATGAAATTGGTAATGCATTCATGGCAGGACTTGGAAACGCATCAACATTTCTAATGGTGGGAAGTAGTGAAAGAGGGGTTTGGCAGGGTCAAGGACAGCTCGAACACCCCCCGCTGCAGTTGGTGTTGGGAGTAGTGAGACACTGTGGTGTAAACAGCTGGGATTTCTCTGAGTCATTCATTCTCTGCTCCCACCTCATCGCTCTGTCTATGTGCGTGGGTGGCCAGGTGCGTTTCTAGGCAAGGAAGTAATTAAAATTGATGTGACATCTCACAGTCATGTTAGGGGGAGAGGGGACATGATTGCATCTTTTTCTTACCTGTTTTGGAGCCTTTGTGCACTCACCTGTGTGCTGTAGGTGACCATCAGTAAAAAGGGCAGAGGACCAACACAGAGATAGCCAATTATTGTCCCTCACGAGGACACCATGGCTTGTATCTTTAGTCTCACCTGTCTGTGACATGCCAGGCACTAGGCTAAACATCCCTATTAAGATGCAGGAAGGGTCTTTCTCAGAAACAGAACTGTGAATATCTTTGTATTATTGCATTCATCTGCCCATCTGCTTTCTGGGGGGTGGATGGTGGCTTTAGGTCAATAGCAGTTGATCTGATCAAGGGTATAAACGTTAGGGGTGATACAATTGGGGACATGTCAAGTTCAGCAGGTAACATGGCTTGTGCTTGGATCAATTCTGCCTCCTGCTGAGAAAAACTGGTTCAGCAATAAAGTGTCAAGGCTGGGTGTCTTGGAGCTTGATGAAGGTCACAACTCAGAGTTCAGGGTGTGTTCATTGTTCTGCACTAACAACTCGTGTCTGTTAACACCAGGGTTGGACATTTTGCTTCAGAAAAGGCACCTCCATGTAGAAACTTAGGGCAAGGTTGCTACCTCAGCATGAGGCTACAGCAACCTGGAATAGTATTTTGTGTATGAGTTCTTTCATTAGATGGTGTAAGGTAGAGTAGAGAGTCATCCTGCTTCTTTTAACAATAAAATCTGAAACACCTGAGCCCAGGGAGGCCAGCTGGAAGAAGATAATGAAACCTCCCAGTAAATGAGGTAGCATCATGTAGCATTCAAACAAGTTACATATAACTTGAGATAAATAAGAGTTGTTTTTTTATGATCTTTGAACTTATTTTCATGTTTCTCATTTGTTCTTTCAGGTAAGACAGTGAAGTCTTTAACTGCTCCAGAAGAAGAGGGTCTGGAAAGAAAATGTCTCTGGCAAAAAAGTATCAGGTAACACTGGTAGTGGGGAAGCTTCATAATTTTTAAAATACTTATCTGAACCAGTCTTGATGACCTGAGTTGCACCTGAATTCGAAGTCACAGGTTCAGAGGAAGGAAATCTTGAGCTCTTGGTCCCCGAAACCAGAAAAGTGCCTGCTTTTAGTTTTGTTTTTTTTTAATGTAAAGTGCTATTGCTTTTGATATGCAAACAGTGCACTATACTCTGTAACCTCAGTCATCTAGAGAGCAAAAGGAAGGGCAGAGAAAAATCTGCATGGTGCAGGAATTCAAATGATATGGAGACAGGGCTCCTGCTCTTTTTCATGATGCAGTAAAATTCCAGTAAAGCACAAAGAGATCAAATCAGCTTGGACTCTGAGGGCAAGGATTGCCTTGTGTTGTAAGGGGCATTTGACAATTCCTGTGTGCCATGAGTATAAAAGGTAACTGAGATGACTGAATGTTAAAGTAGCTAGAGCAAGCAGTAATAGAACTGAGTGGGCTGTAGCCGAGTGACAGCTCATCATATAATCATCATGTTTTCCACTTAGAGCATCTCTGAAAAACAAGAAAGATGGTTTAATTCTATTTGCTTTTCCTCTAGAAAGAGATTTGGAGTAATTGTGTTTTGGAAAAACCTTCATTGACATCTGGGCCATAGGTACCTATTTTGAGTGATAGAAGAGTTATTGCCTGTGGTTCAAAATATCTTCTCACACACACACCCCTCATTAGATCGTAGGAGAATTTCCCTTAGTCATTTTTCTTTTTCCTTAATTGCCTTCTCTTGCACAGAGGTCAGGCTGACTCTGCTGGCATTTCATGGTGTAGAAGCAATTACTGAGGAAAGCACAGATTTGTGCTTGTTTTGGTGTCTTTGATGTGCCATTCTTCCTCCTGCCCATGTCTCACCCCCGAGGAGCTGCTGGAAGAATCCTAGATGGGCACAGATGGACCACCTCAAAGAGTGGCTCTTTGAGGGCAGCCCCCTGGCCTCCCCATGGCTCAGCTGTACCATGGTAGGGAGCCAGGCCATTGTCCCTCCTTCTTCTCCCCAGTTCCAAGAAGATGATTGAGGAGAAACATTGGTTCTGTGATTATATATATAAAGCCAGTAGCAGGTTCCCAGTTTTTACAGGAAGCTCTCAGTATCCTCTGAGATATGTCAGTGGGGTTTGTTTAGCATTATCAGGAGAATGGTAACTGGAAAATGGCTTTATTAGGTGAAATAGGATTTAAAGGAAAATGGGTCTCACAAGATGAAGCTAAAATCAATAGGAGATTGCACTTTATGCTGTGAGTCTTTAAGACTCTGTGTGTACTGTGTGATCTAGGGTTGGGAGCTTGTCAGGTTTTGTATCCAGAAGTGGCTTTGCAGTTCATAAAATATGGTTCTTTTTTAAGTGAAATTGCGTTTATTATTGGTAAAGGTGGAGTTGTCCCTATGAAGTTGATGAAATGTTGTAAAAATGTCAGGAAGGGTGAAGCTATGGCTGTGTTTTCCTGTGAAGTCATCAAACTGGGTGGTTGGTGCAGAGTGTAAGGGAGCAACTTCAATTGTTTGCTTTTTGTATTCTTTCAGAAGGGGTAGCTCTGTTAGCAGCAGTGCACTCCACTGAATTGCTAAAGCTTGTGCACCTCTCTAGCAATAGTTTTTCCTACTGCAGCCCACCACTGAAGTGTCTATATGCCTGTAACTTGCTTTGCTGTTGGCTTTCAGTTACTGTTGGGGGGATTGCATGTGTGTAAGATTCAGAAATAGCTTTTTCTCAGAAATTTAGGGCAGGTCAGTTAACTAGAAATTATCAGAAATTAGGAATATACATGCCAAAAGGAATTAATTTTCTGCCACCTAGGAATGAATGAGTGAAGGACTTGCATTCTCATTTAATTGAGAATTCTGAGTTTTCAGTGGCTAGGGGAAAAAAAGAACTATTTATTTAATAGTGTTTTTAAAAGATGAATATGTTTAATAAAGTGTAGCTGTTCACAATACTGGGGAGGCAAAAACAAGCTTTATGGTCTTGTACTTATTTCTCAGTCATGTCTACAGACCACTCAATCAGCAGAGCAGGTGTCACCAGGTGGCCCAAAGAAGAAGGAAGAGGAATCCACCTGTTCAGGCCTTCTGGGATTTAGCATCACCTTTGAGTCAGTGCAGACTACTTTTGCTGAGGAAGTGCTGTAAGGCAGATAGGTGGAGACTGGGGATAACATCCATTGTTGGTTCAGTTCAGATTGCACCTATCTTACTTCAGATGATGAATGTAGATAATTGATCAGCTTGAGAGCTGAGATTTGGTATCTTTCTAGCATGGGCCTAGAAAAGTGCCTTTGCTTTTTGTGATAAAGAACTATGTGTAAGGTCTTAATTAAAGAGAGTTTTCCCTTGTGAAAAAGTGTCTCTAGCTTTTGACCAGTCAAACATTTGCTGTGACTTCATGCTGTTACTACAGATGCTGACACATAAGCTCTGGGAGCTAAAGGGACTGTACAGAAAGCGTCCCAGCATCTTGGTGATACTGCTTCTGTCACCAAAACCTTCAGAAGGCATCAGAGATTGTCACATTTTGGTTATGCCATAAACAAGATCCAGTCTGAATTTTGAAAGTATTAATAACCTTTATTGGAAATTACTGTAAATGTTCATGTTCTTTCCAGAAAAATTTTCTTGTGATTGTTTCAGTTTGACTCTAGTGCCATTTGTTTTTCTTTCATTCTGGATGAATCATCAAATAGCTGAATGTAGAATTGAATTTGACTGAGGTCAAATTCATTGCTTGTATTGGCAATTACAATTTCATTTAAATCTGTAGTTCACACTTGTAAGAAGCTGTGGCTTTTGCTCTAGCCTCTTCGTTGAAAGACATATTTTGTATCTCCATGCCCATTATTTGTGCTGTCATAGGAATTAAACCCAATTAGAATGACACCAGTATTCTTTCTCTCATTTGCCTAACTCTGTTTTATTGCCCAGTGGATACAAGCAAACATCCAGGGATGGTGTTAACAGAAGGCAGAGAAACCACAAGAGACTCTTCTTGCAACCCCTTATGTATTAATTTTTTCCTTCAGTTTTTTTCTATCTAAAGTGATATTTGTTCTGGCTATCTTTTTAACATCTGCAATTGGAGCAGCTGTTTTTATTGGGCATTCAGAGAGCCCAAGGGGCACTCTGATGGACAGTGACACTGAGAAGTCCTTCCACGTGTGCTGTTTCTGACTGAGTGTTGTGAGTGTGCAGCAGTTGGGCAGGATGAGGGGGCACCAGGACAGCGCAGCAGCGTTAGTGATGCACCACTTGCTCTCAATGATTTGTGGGTGTGGCTGTAATGAGTGTGTGAGGGAAATGCTGCTGTTGCAAAGGTATCAGATGAACTCACAGATTTTGAGCACCATTTTTTATCTATGACAAATTTGGCATAATTGTGTGTACTTGTATAATCTGCATGTAACAATAAAAACACTACAGTGTTTCACTACTAATGTTTCAGTCTAGAAGTCTGAAATAAAGACTTTGGCAAGAATGAAAAAACTATCCGGACAATCTCTTTAAAATGTCTAAATTTGGCATTTTGGATTGTTTCATATAATGCTAAGAATTAAAGATGTGTTATCTTTAATAAAAAATGTCAGTAAAATGTTGCATGTGAAATTCAGTAGAAATTTGTTAAAATGTTCATGTAAGTTCTCAACAGCATGGAATTGTATCTTCATTTTCTAAATCTTCAATATGCTGGTTTTATGACCACCACCACCACTACTTGGAAATACTCTGTGTATGAATATGGAGACTGTTTAGTTCTTTCTGGTCAGATTACCATGGCTGTTCTCCCTTTCAGTGCAGTTCCACAGAATAGTGAGCTTAGTACTCTAGGTGGCTGACATGAGCTCAACTCAGCATGTGGAGCAGGTAGTGTCTAAGGGCTTTAAAAATGTCCAGCAAAGGTGTGTTATGTTGAAATCAATTTGTGCAACAGCATATACTTGGAAAAAACACAGCTAAGAGAGTGGAAAAGGAAAATAAAAAAAGAGTGGATTGGATTTTCTTTTTAATGAAGGAGAAAGTGTAACTAGTAGGGATGTCACTTGAAAAAATTGTGCGAATTCACAATTCATATTCTTAATATTTAAAAATTATAAGAATGAAAGCCCCAAAAACTTTAGATTATGTTTTAAGACTTTGATGAATGATGCATAGACTAATAGAGAAGCAATATGTAATCAGTGTCAAAGGGAAAATGTTATTTGGTCACAGTATTGCTAAACAGGCTTAAAAGAAGAGTATGTGCAGGTCATTTTTGCTCTCTTAGCAGGTCAAGCAGATCAAAGCTATATAAACTACAACATACCCAGTCAGGATGCAAAACACTTGAGATAAAGCTCATTAAACCACCTGGGTCTATGCTTCATGGTTGATCTAATTAATATTGAGGATTCTTTTAGATCAGTCTGCAGTGCTTGTTGGTTTTGGGGTTACTGTTTTTTTTAGATCATATTACTTTTTTTTTTAACAAAATGAGTAGTTTTCAATCTGCAGGTAAATTTTTCATAAGTAGAAATGGACTAAATATATTTGATCTACTGGAATATTTTACTCTGTTCTGCTATGGACAGAACTGGTCAAACTGGTAGAAAGCCAGCCCTCTAAATGGATTTTGAGGTGTGTTTCCTCTGTTTATCTAAGCCAAACGGGAAGGGGGCTGGGTTCCTAAGAAGCTGCCATCTGATGTAGAAAGCATAGAGTTATATTTTCCACAATAGTGCTACAGAAAAGCATCCCAGGGTCAGAGTGTGTAGTGGGTATGAGAAATGGATGCAGAACAGTAAATTAGTGTGACTTTTGGAATGAAACAGTAAAACTTGTTCTGCGCTTCTCTTCATCCTCATAGGTACATGATACTGCAGAGATTCAAAATCAGGAGTAAATCAGCTGGACAGTTGCCTCCTGCCTTCCTAAAGAGGCAAATATATTAGAAACAGAAGAAGGGGCCTACCTACCTCATTCCTGTGAGTAGTTATAAACATCCCCTCCATCCCTCACATCAGCATCTGCCAGGTAGCTGTTTTGGAAAGCTGAGCATAGGGATGAGGTGAAGAAAACAAAAATTTTAATTTGTTTTCTTGGTGACAACAATTAAGTGTAGCCAACTAAAGAAACCAACTAAAATTGGTTTACCAGGCTACCAGCATGCCTATTGCCTGTGGCTACACAGAGCTGATGGATGATGCATTGTTACTCATGAAATGAACCTTTATCTGTGCTTCCTAAAGCTTTCATACTGCATAAATTCCTAAAACCATCCACATCGTTGCCATGTTAAACTGATGCTGCAGTTGATGTGTCACTGCAGAAGCTGTTTGGGGCTTAGTTCTTTGCTTTTGTATTTCTTAGCTGTTCATTCTGTAGTAAGGTGGTGTAACATATTGTGAGGCTTGAACAGAAGATGCCCAGAGTGACCCCCTTGGTCAGGGCAGTGAACAGAACAGTGTTTGCTAAATAGCTGCTGTGTAGCTGATACTGCTCTGAGTGCCTTTTCCTTGTGACTTCTCTGCCCTTTCTCCAGGGAGAAGGTGGGTTTGCTACCTTGGGTGCCTGCCTTCTTTGCTTCACCAAAATGAGGTAGGGCATGCAGGAGAGAAGGGAGACTGTTGCAAGCAGAACCTATCATGGTGAGTTAGATTTTGTCCCTGCTTTTGCTGTTAGAGCTTCTCAGTGTCGCTACATTGCTCAAACCAAACTGTTTACACAGAATTCTCTCTTCCCTGGAAGTATGTTATACATAACACTTCCTTGGCAGCAGTGCTGGATTGAAAGGTTCTTCCCTACTGCTTTTGCCTCCTCTGCCCCATGAGGTCCACAAAAATGCTTGGGGGGACCTTCAGCAATTTAAAGCAGCAATTGAATGGAACTGAAAATAATTACTCTCTACCATGTATGCATGAAAATATGAGAAACTGTGGTCTGTAGCTTTGATTTGGAACCACAGCATCTGTCTTGAACATTATCCTAAAATTAAATACATGTGAACTGTATTTTTAATTTTAAGTTGCTAAATGCCTTCTAAAATATCTCATACTAATACTAATAGAGATTATTTCTGCATGACTATAGATTAAGTTTTCAGTCATTGTTCACTGTGTTTGTGAAGGAGTCCCAGGAGTACAGTCCCAGTCCATAGCACTGCAGTATGGACATTATCTGCCCTGGTGTCTTCATTTAATGGATTTGTTTCTAATTTTGAAGCTTAACCTTAGGTTTGAAATTCACTGCAAAGAACTTTCTCAACAGCAATAGGGAGTAATGAAACATAGTTTGTTATAGAAGCACTGCCCTTCTCCCTCCTTCTCATGGTGCTAATTCTGTCTCTTGTCTTGCCTACTTTTTTGCCTTCATTTCTTCAGGTTTTCCCAGCCTCCCACTTCTGTGTTATCTCAGTTTTCACATCATCTCAGTACCATTTACGGATGTGTCAGGTCAAGCTTCTGGGCAGAGGGTTCCCACATACTGCGCTCAGATAGGCCTGAGCAATTGTGTGTCTACAGATGTGACAGTTTTGAATTAATTCAGGATTAATTTAAACAAAAACAAATGCAATATCTTCTGAAAAATGTTTACTTTCAAGAAAGCTTCATACCAAATATGTATAAACAGACTGATTCATGTGTGGTGAAGCAAAAAAGCAAAGTTAGAATGCACAAATCTTTCTTTCCTACTTTCAAGCATGAATTTGTTCCTGTGTTGTTTCGGGGCACGTTGTTTTGTTGTTATTGTTTTTATTTGTTTTGGTTTTGGATTGTTTTCTTGTGGGTTCTTTTTTGTTTGGTTTTTTGTTTTTTTTTTTTTTTTTTTGTCTCTGACTGGCAGAGGTCTCTGCTTGAGCACAGTTTCCATGTCTGTCTCTGCTTGAACACAGATTCTTTGTCTCTTCCTTTCAGAAGTGGGACTTGGTGTTTCAAACTGTCTCAAGGTTCTTGAACTATTGCTGAGCTCATCAGTTCTCTCTATAGCTGATGCACACGTTTTTTCCAAGCTCCACCCTCCTCTGTGCATGCTGGATTTAATTTAAGCTTTTGAGGATTAAGTATGGTATTAGCAAAACCTTTGGGATTCTTGCTGAGAATTGTATATGTATCCATTTTGATCATGGAGAAGCAGCTGTATCCATGTGTTGAATATAGAATTTTTCCTTTGGAACCACTGTCACTTCAGAAGTCCTTGTGAGGTTGGACACTGCACTCAGCATCTGCGAGTCCCTGTCTTTCTGCTTGGGTGTCAGACTACTTTGATTTGTCCTTGCCAGATCACCAGCACTGAGCAGATTGCATTGCTCTGTTCTGCTGGGACAAAGTCAATCCATGGTAATGGCTTCTTTAATCTTTTAAAAGTGATTATTTTATGTGGGGCAGTGGCTCCAGCCAATTCCATTCTCTTGCTAGGGATTGTAGTCAAATAGAGATAAGCAGTGCCTGCATAAGACAAGTCAGACTCTAATCTTGCTCATTTTGTGCCTAATTTAACTGAAAAAAAAAAAATTCTGAACTTGGTTCTCAGAAGTAATAACAGTGCATGGCTTATGTAGTTTACCTTCTCCAACCTTGATTCCAGGTAATACTGGTTACCCCTCTATATACTATTAACTCTTCTGTATCTAATCTAAACCAAATTTATACAATGTATCTTGTTTGTGCATCTGAATTGTCTAATTCTACTTTTACTTCTGTTAGAGTTTGGTTTTTAAGGTCCGGAAGAGAAAAAAATTAGAGTAGACCAAGGGTCCAGAAGAGGGAAAAATTTGAGTAGACCAAGGAACCTGAAATCTTGAAAAAAAGAGGAGGAAATTCAATTATCTATTATTCCACCATGCATAAGTTTTTTTTTAATGGTGTAAGTCTCTTTTCAGCTACTACTTGCTTTTGTAAAAATAGATCCTTCTTGGATATTTCTTTTACCAACTTCCCAGCACTTACTTCTCTGTGTGTCCCCTGATGCCCTGGTTTAGATGGCTAAATCTTCAAGTCACAGGTGCTGTTTGTTGCTGTCTTAAGCTGTGGGAGCCTTTCAGGTCCTACTGAGCTCAGTGTCTGCTTGAGCAAGGTGGTGTTCTGGCTTGTAATTAAGCCCAAGTATCTCTCATCCTTCCTCTCACAGCTCCTCCTTTGCAAAGGAATTTCCAGGTTCTAGTTTGTTTTACACATCTGCATCAAGCAGCGGCTTTTTCCAGCAGGGCTGGGGACAGCATCACCCAAAGCACAACAAATTCCTGCCCACGAGTTTTTAGGAAACTGCCTTCTTTGGGATGTAGGCCATGTCCCAGAACTTTCCTGTAGTGAGGAGGTGGTTATCACTTTTAATTTTCTGATGCAGTTACTATAACTTGTAGTCAGAGTGATAAGACACAAATGTTATTCCATTTTATTTAAGTTCCATCTTGATGGTTGCTGTGGTAGTATTTTTACAGAAGTTGGCTTATTATAGAGCAGTGGCATTTGGTTTTACAAGTAACTGGGACACATTACCTGCCACTACAGGCAGCTTACTCTTGAATTCATCACTTGGCATTTACTGTTCATTTTAGGCTGATTTAAGATGATGTGCCATTTGATTATAGTCTGAATTTCAATATTGAATTTGTCCTAGGAATCCTCATTAAGATACAATTAATAAAGACTAACTGCTGCATTAGGATACTTGGGCAGCTCTGCCTAACGTGGGTGGAAGTAGAACTGTGTTGTAATTACAGACAATGCTCTGTCATTTTGAGATTTAATTTCTAGTTGGATTGGTTATTTTAATAACTGTCTATTATCAGACAGTTATATTACATAATAGCAACAATATTGTTATGGCATGAGGTACATACTGTGAGTGCAAACATGGAGATGTAGAAAACAAACATTGCAGTGCTCTTCTACATGGCTATACAGCTTTCGTCACTTATTTTGTCAGTGTAAACTAAATAATTTACTCAGTTCTCATGAAATCAAAATACTTTTGCTGTATTTTAGAAGTAGAGTAAAATACTTCTAAGTCCTATTCCACAGTGAGAAATTAGATTCATTCTCTTTTGCAGAGACTGTTTAAATCCCATTTTTTATCACTGAATCCATGTCTCTAAAGCACAGACTTCACAGAGCCTTTCTGGCCAGTGTATTTCTTCTCTTAGCCAGTACTGTCCAAGGTAGTTTCTCATGGAATTTCAGGAAGTTTGTGTTTGTCTTGAAGATTTATTTTTCACAGTAAACCTATTTTTCTGAGGTAGGTAGTTCTAGACCTGGGTGAAAAGAATTAAATGTATCCTTTAAAAAAATGTTCTCACTGGACAATCTAGCCATCAGGATATAATTTAATTTAAAAATGTGGACTGGTTCAGTTCAGAGCAAGGCCCTGTCATTCTACAGAAATATATCTTAATCTAACAATCTTAATCTAAATGAAAATTACCAATATAGAGCAGTAAAGGATACAGTTTTAAGTATTTGATGCAGTTTAAGTATTTGATACTTTGAGAGTATTTATACATGCATTTTACAGTTATTTAGCATGAAGTCCATGGGAATTTCTATTTCATTGGATTTGCTGTTAATAATATGATGTGCATATTAGCACAGTGTCTGCAGACAAAAATAGACAGTGGCTGCATGATGAAAGCATGATCTTTGTCTCTCTTGAGATATTACTATTTTAGATAAGGTGATTAGAAACTCTTTAATTTCTAACATTTTAAACCTTTAAAATCAGAATGGTTCAAAATAAATATGCATCTGTTCCAGATGCTGCATGGGTTCTGTAGTAGAGTTTAAGCATTGCACAACTGAATTATGGCCTAGCCTAAGTTCATTTAGTCATATTTATGATTAAATTCATGTGGTTTTGAATCACTTCTCCTGCAAAGCCAGAAAGGATTTCAGTAAATTAGACAAAAGCTATCCATACCTGATCTGTCAGTGTTTTTAATGTATATAAAGGCAGAAAGCATGTAGCTAGAGAAGCTGACACTGCTTGTATTGCTAAAAGAAGAAAGAGCCAGTTCATAGAGAAGACAGGGAATACCTTGTTTCCAAGTAAGTCATCTCCTCTCACATTTCTTTTGAGCTACTTCTGTCTATTTAAAGCTTGAAAAGCTGACATAATTTGTTTCACAAAGATGTTTAAAATCTTTGGACACTTTACCCAGAGAGAATAAAGTTTTTAGTAACTAAAATAAGTTACAGCGTAAATTAAACCAGCAAGATTTTAAAAGCATTTCTTCATGGAGCAGTTAATTCTTTACAGAGGACTAGAGGAGCCTTAACACTCTTATAAGCTGAAAGGACATTTGGCAAATAGTAAATTTGAAGGCTGAAAAGGGTCAAACAAACACTGTGGTGAAGTTCCAGATACTTATTTCCTGGTCACATTTTGATAAATTTGAAACCGAGTCTACATCCTTTGCAAAATGTGTACTGCATGTAATTATATTCCAAATATTGTTTCACTGGAGGCTATGAGATTTGGCTGTTTAATTTGTGTTATTTATTATTGCTGTGTTACAAAAATGAATTGTGCACTGCTGGTATAATAAACGACCAAATGTCTTATCAAATGGGCAGGGATTAAAAGGATGTCTTATTAAAATGTCTTGGTTGGAAAGTTCTGTGAGTAATTGGATAAATTTTTATGGTGAGTTTTTGTTTTTTTTTTCCTGAGGGAATGATCTTTCCCTTTATGCAGAAATTAAGAGAGATTTACATTCTTTTCAGCAATTGTTAACATAGATTTTACTGCATACAAGAAATCATTTAAATATTTTTTTCATGCTTCTGAAACCATCTGCTGGATTGCTCAATACTATGAGACGATTAGATACAATTTTCATTCTTGTGACAATTAAAGCATCACTGAGAGCAGGTGCACCCCAAGAGGAAGCCAGTCATCTCTTTTGGGAAGGTTTGCTGGTGGAGAAAAAAAATGCCTGAATTAGCACAGTGCATGTTTTTTACACTGTTTGACAGAAGTGCATACACATGTCTGGGCTAACTCTGGGATGTGCTGGTGGCTGCACGAGTTTAGGGTATTAAAGGACAGAAATCCAAAGAAAATTATGCTTCCTTGTCTCTGCTGCTTGCAGAACAACTTCCTGCAAAGCTGATAGGATTTCCCAAATAAATTTTCTACACATGGAGCTGGTTTTTTCATTCTGTGAATTCATAGATATTGAGTGTGCCTTGAAGCATGCTGATCCTTGTGTGTTAACCAAAAGTAGATAGATGGGTCGAGATAACACTGAAGAGATTGGCACCTTCAGCATTGAGATCTGCCTTCTATTTCTGAAAAATATTGGAGCTATTTATAAATTTGGAAAATCACAGGACTGTATGTGGTTTATCATGCTTATGCTTGTTAGTTCAGCTTCTGATGTACTATTGTAATTAACTTTATTCCTAGCTTTCACAATCACAAGACTGTTTTTCTATTTTTAAGGCCTTCTGCAAGAATACTGGATATTTTATCTTAACTGAAGCGCTGTGGCACATTGCAAATGATGTATAAAGCTTTAGTGTTTCTCTTTATTTCTCTTCAGAGTACATAGTATATACATTGTGCTGTTTGACATCATAGCCAGCTTAGAAATGCCCAGGAGAACGTTTCCAAGGCCTAGAAGGGAGAGCAAAAGTACTATGAAAGCTAAACCGCAAATTTCATCTTTATGCCTCTACCTAAAATGAGCAGGGAACTGGAAAAGTTTTCAGTGTTTTTTCAGGCTGTTTAAAATACAGATGGAAGAGGAAAAAGACTGCAGTTCCTCCCTGCTCTTCCTTAGCACATCAGCACTGTCTAGGGCAGTACATGCTGTCCATTTTTCTGCTCAGCCAAGGTATGGTGAGTCTGTTGACCTGTCTACAGTATTTCCATTGCAAACATTCCTTCACTGCTGCTGTTCCATGTTAGCAAGACAAGGTGTTATAGTTCCAGCAGTACAGGTATTTTCTCAGCCAGGTTTCTCCTTTAAGAAACCTGATACACTACAGCTTCAGCCCGTACCTTTTTGTTTCCACGTGGAAAAAAAAGGCCCTTGCTGAAGCCTTTGGTCCCATTGATGTGTGTGCCTTCATTTCAGCGTTTAACAGATGGATTAGTTCATGGAAAGAACTGAGATCAATGTGAGCAAATCTGTCCCTTAATAAATGCTTGTAGTGGTTTCTAGAATGCATGATAGGACAGGAAGATTCCCAAGGTCAGCTTACTGGAGTGACATTCTATTAAGTGTCTGACTTTCTAAAGGTAAAGTATTATGGGAACATTTACTGCTTATCTCTAAGTAGCAATTGCAATTATAATATAAATTCTCTGCATGTCTTTCTGTTTGAGTTAAACTCTATAATTTGAATTACAGAGTAGGTATAGGGCCAGATTTTCAACCTCCTGCTGGAGATGGTTTGTATAACTTTGGTCCATTTGGCTGTGTCTTTACTTTAGGAGACTGACACTCTAATTTAATCAAGCAGATGTGGATTTGTATATGTGGAGTAGATATTCAGTCACATAAGCTGTGAAAAAAATTCACAGGTTAGATTCAGGACTGTTTGAAGTTGCCCAAGAAGTTCTTTGCAACTAAATTTCTTTTGAATGAGATGTATTTATGGAAGTGGTATTTTTTTTTTTCCTTCCTTTTATTTAAAGTCTCCAGTCTATCATCATCACAGAAAACATTATTGTTATACATAAGAAAATAGCAGTTGCTGTGTAGTTTCCAAGTTGCATATATTACAATGCACATAAGCATAAGATCAATTTCTATATTAATCAAAACACAAATACTAGTGGCATGAGTTTAGTTCTGATCCAAGCTTATTTGACAGTTTGATGGTGGTGACCTTCTTTTCTTGACATACCACTTTTACTTTGAAGCTACTGCTTGAAAAATCAAATTATTATCAACTGGGTAAAGTTCAGCTTGTGCCATTTTACATTTCAAGTATCATGAACTCCCCACAGATAGTTTGCTTTTCAGTGTGTACTGACTGCAGCTCCAAGAAATGAGCTCATTCTGTCTGTCATGAAATGGAGAACACTGCTCAGTAATTGACTGGATCAGCAAATGGGAAAAGCTAGAGGTTTTTCCCAAACATTTGTACATAAGAGAAAAGCTGACTCAAGTGAGTCAATATTGTGTGTCTGCTGGTTTTGGCTGGGCTAGAGTTAATTCTTTTCACACTGTCTGGTATGGGGCTGTGTTTGGATTCGTGCTGAACACAGGGTTGATGATACAGAGATGTTTTTGTCATTGCTGAGTGGGGCTCACACTGAGCCGAGGCCCTTCGTGCTTTTCCTGCTTCTAGGCTGGGGAGGGATCTAGGGGTGCACAGGAGGTTGTGAGGAGACACAGCCAGGACAGGTGACCCCCACTGACCACAGGGATGTTCCAGACCCTGTGACAGAAGGGAAGAAGGAGGAAGGGAGGACATTTGGAGTGATGGTGTTTGTCTCCCCCAGTCACCATTCTGTGTGCTGGGGCCCTGCCCTCCTGGGGATGCTGAACACCTGCCCAACCACGGGAAGCACTGAATGGATTCCTTGTTTTGCTATGCCCTCCCAGATAAACTATCTTCATCTCAACCCAGGAGTTTTGCAGCTTTTACCTTTACCAGTTCTCATCCTGGTGCTGCTGGAGGGGGAGTGGCCGAGGAGCTGCGTGGGGCTGAGCTGCTGCCTGGGGTTACACACAGCAGCACACACTGCCTGTCTGGCAGACTGACTGATTTACTGCAAAGTGACTGACATCACAAATAAAGCCATCATTTTTTCAAATAGGTTTCTGCAAAGTTAAGCAGGGGAAATAGGAGTTCTGCTTCTTGCACTGTGGTTGGTCACTCCTTAACTCATATAGTTGGGTTTTTTTCAGGTGATGGAAGAACATGGTTTCAAGCAAACTCTTTTTAGTTGTTCTTTTTTTTTCCTTGGTTGGTTTTTTTGTTTTGGGGGGCTTGAGAGGTTTGTTTTGTTTTTGGGGGTTTTGTTTCATTTATTTGTTTTTGGTGGGGTTTGTTTGTTTTTTTTTTTAAATTCCTTTTGTGTGGTTTATAGTCTTGTCTGAGTGTTGAGCATCTGTCTTCCAAACACTGCTGATCTGTTGTTGTGGGACCAACTCCCTGCATCAAATCATAATTTTCTCTTTCCCTCCCTCCCACACAGCCATTTCTGTTTCATATAAAACCTAAATTAACTTAAAGATCTTCATTGAAATTGTTCCTGTTCCACATCCACAACTTTTTATTCTGAACCAACAGTAAAAGAATTCTTTCTCCTCCTTGCATTTCTGGCTAATAAGCAGCCCTGCAAATCAGGCAGAGCCATTTTCTGCCATGAGTTTTTGAATAATTTCTAATAAATTGACAGCGGGTATTGTCCAAAGTGCTGAAACATTTGTTTCTAAAAATAATCAGCAACAACTCCCAGTCAGCTCTGCTATGCATCTGGCTTCTGATCAGCAGCAAAGCAGAGGAGTTTGATCAATGTCTTTAAAATTAAAAAAAACCCAAAAAAAGTGTGAAAGAATAGTTTTTTTGATAGCTTAAAGGATTTTTTTTTAATTCTATCTGTCAACTTTCCAGGGCTTTTATGATGAAATTCAGGGGAAAATGCAGGTATTTCTGAAATCCTTTCAGGATGCAATTTCAGATGTTTAAAAAATATATAAATATTTTTCTCTGCAGCAGATTAACTGGAAAGATATTTATATGCTGAAGCTTGCAGTAAGCTCTAAAAATATGTCCTAATTCCCTAAAGTGAGGATGTCATCACGTTTGTCAGCTAAGGCCCAAGGAGACTGCAAATTCTTTTGTGTTTTCTTCTCTTTTTCCTGTCTGGGAGTTCATGATGAGATGTTTGTTTCAGAAGAGTGTTCTTCATTTAGTTTACAGGTCCTTTTTTCATATGTGAATTTTGTACATAAGTTAAAAAAATGCAGACACTGGTTTTGGTTTTTTTGGTTTGGTTTTTTTTTTTAGCTGTTGCCTGTAGACATTAATATTCAGTGTAGTGAAAGGTTTTATTCCCCCACCCCCTGGCTCTATTTTGCAATCAATAGCCTTTTCCATGTGTTTTTTCCTGGCATTATGAATTTCCTAGTTTGTACAGTGCTATTTAATTCCATGTCCTGCTTTTCCATAGAATGCAATAATAGATGATGACGACAGTGGCAATTAGAACTAATGGGCTACTTCTTAGAGATGCTGAATATCCATTAGTCCTGTTGAACTTGCTCAGAAATTAGGCTATTTTAGCATCAAACTTGGAATATCTGTTAGTTGCTGTTGCTTTTTTTGTGTGTACAATTCTGGTGTGTGTTTCCTTATAACACTTCCCTTGATTCATCAGCTTTCAGTTCTCCTTGTTTAGCTGGAGTATTTCCTATTAGTTTTCATATTGTCTGAATTAGAGGAAAAATCATCACTGTAGAGGTAGTTACAGCTCATTTATGGAGAAAACTAAGTTTGTGTTACCAACTTGATTTGACTAAATGCAAAACCTGTTTATGGAAGTTTTTAAAAAAATTTCGATGAACAACCATTCTTAATATTAGGCAATTTCACATTCATTTCACTGACTTTCCTATTGCAGGACTTTTCAATTACTTATGTAGTCTAAGTGAAACACACAGTTACTATACTTATATTATAAATCTTCAAAATGTTAAATGAATCATTCTAGATGCCATGTCTCAAATCTTTATTTCCTCATTTGTATCTCTAGCTGTTTTGAAATCTTGGAGATGATATTAAATGATAGGCTTTTTTAGGATGAAAAGGAATTAAGTCTTCCATTCTCCTTAATTTCCTAAACTAAATGCAGTAACTGAGGAACATCATGTTTCACAGAAATAAGGGTGGGAGTCTGAGGGTTGGGGGGAAATTACCCAGTTTTGTTTTGCTGAATGGTGTGTGTGTGTTCTTCCCTGCTGGATCTCATTTAGCTCAGCACACACCGAGCTGATATTCCAGCTTTTGCTGAATTCCAGCACATTACACAAATGCCTGATCATAGCTTGCTATTCTTTCTAACTTATGTGCACCTAAGGACTTACGAGGACTTGCTTTTTGTACATAATTTGAATTTCAGAAGTTCAATCCTGTTGCTACTTTTAGGGTACTTGTAAGAGAGAGACCTTTCTCATCGGTCTGTCACTGAAGCTGTGGGATGAACCAATTGAGAGGATCAGCATTTTTAAGAGGAATGTGGAAGAATCACCAGTGTTTTGCCTTGATGTGAGGAACAATGTCACGTGCCGAATAACAGTCAAGCCTTGTGTTTAAAACAGCAGCTGAATTGTCTCCATAAAGGCATGGATGTGCTGCAGACTCCATTTTTAAAGACTACACTGAACCCTTAATCGCTGACTGTGCACTTGACATACAATTAAGCATTTGAGCTTTCCTCTGATCTCTGTGTACAGGAAGATAAAGGATGCTTGGAGACTTGTATTAGACTATTTATACAGAGCTCATACTGCTAACACTTTTGATGTCTTTTAAGCTTCTGCCTTCATATCCCTGTCAGCTCAATCCACTGCACACATTTTCTGAGTCAAATTGGCATAAGCTGGGAAGGGGAGAAATGTGTTCACATGCAAGAACACTGGTCACAGTAAGACTTTTGTAGCAGAAGAAGAAATCCTTTACTTCATCAGTAACTTGTGACAGACTCTACAGATTTAGGACATAGATAAAGCAATAGGTGTTCCTCATGTAGTGATTATAAAGGAATTTCAAGTGATGAAGGTTCAGGAAAAAAAAAAACAAACTGAGTCTGTGCCAGCACTTCAGACTGTGCTCAAGAACTTGTCTTTGGAAAGTTAGATCATTGAGGTGCTGCCTTACTCTGGGGAATGACAAATGTCACAGATCTGCAAGAACATGAAACATCAGCTAGTCATGAATCTTCTGTAGCTGAGATGTAGACAGATGCTGTGTGTCAAATTTTGCATCCTTCCCCTCAAAGTTTTCAACACGGACATCTGCAGGACACAGATAGACACAGTTCCATGGCTAGAATAGAATTATCATTTCTGTGGTACTTGTCCTTTGTCTTTAAGGAGACCAGTACCAATAGTGGCCATGTTTATCATGGAAACCCCTTCCTGATAGGGGTCTTGTTATTATTTATTGAATGTTATTGCTTCCCTATTATTAGAGATATCTTTTCCCTCATATGTTGCTTGAACTAAATAAATTATTGTAAAGAGCCAATGAGCAGTGGGTAAGGCTTGTACTGAATTTAGAACTTGCACTGAAGAAAGCAAGTCTTGACAGAATCTAAACACAAATCTGATGTTACAGAAGGTGATGATTTCTGTCTGGACTTACTTCAGTGTGCATGTATGTAACAAAAATGGTGGAAGCAAGCACACAGTTGAGATGTGCTCGTGCTTGGGGAGATGCTGATCCATATTCAACAGAGTATTGGCAGAGGTTTCCAGCACTGTGCAGCTGATCCTAAGCTGCTGAGAAAATTGTAGGAAGTATTTGAGTCCTGTGTCAAAAGCAGAAGTGGAAAATGGAACCCCTTTTGATTTCAGAACAAGCAGTTTGAGAGTCTTGGGAGAGAATTCAGGTATTTCTAGAAGCTAAGTGGAGGAAGCTTCTTCAGCTTTTTGTTAGTGACTGGTTTGAAATGTCAGATAAAAAAAGGGGAAAATGAGAGTTAATGGGGATATTCATTCTTAACAAAAAACATCTCTGATCTCTGGCATCAGCTGATTCTGTCTTAGGCAGAATTCAAAATACCTGTTGGAGATGGAGTTCTTTGGTTTGCAATACATATGTCGCATCTTCAGTCTGCCTTTCATTTTCTTTGCTAACTTCACACAGAAGCTGTTGCAAGGACCGTGCAAAGGCAGAAAAATAAATTCAAAATTTGTGCTCAGAGTGATGAAAGAATTGCAATTGAACTTTTCATATTTCATGATAACTTTATTCTGAGTGTTTATATCTTTATGTAGTTTGTCACAGACCAAGTTGGGGGTCATATAGGGAGAATTCTTCAGTTTCTCAATTCCCCATACAGGGGAATACAGTAGAGTAAGCAATATTTAGGGTTGATCTTGAACTGCTGAAGCTCCAATATGTGAGAAAGGCTGAAAAGGCTGAGCTATGTGCATGTTCTTGTGCCCTGACCATTACAGTATCCAGGGTAATATTTTAGATGACTTATTCACAACTACAAGCTAAATGGAATAATTTTTATTTTAGTTGAAATGGTATATTGTGATATAATAAAAAAAAGATTTACTGCAAGGATGTAAGTTGAGTCCTCTTTCAACAGAAGTAGTAGGCTGAGTGTTGGAAAGTGTTTATTACTCTGTGCAGCAGATGTGTTGAACAAAGCTATAAAAATGTTTTGATCATTGTTTGTTAATATGTGTTGAAAAGAAAGGAATATACTTCTCTTGTTTATTTCTAGGGCAATGATAAAAGTTACATCTCCTTAGCAGAAGCATCATCTTTCAGTTTTGAGGGCTGGATATCAGAGTTTTTAGTTATTTCCCAAAGCTAAGGGGAGTTCCGTAGTGTAGATATTTCAGTTGGTTAATATTGTATCGCTGGAAATGTGGAGGCATATTCACCCTTGATGATTATTTCTATCCCCTGCAGTCCAAGTACCCTTGAAAGTGTTAAGAGTTATTAAAAGTTGCTTCTTTAAGTTGAGAGTTTTACAGTTATTTTTAAGTTCCCTGAGGGTGATAAATGAAGGGTCACAGGCAAATGTGGTTTGATTGAATTTCCTTTGCAATGTATGAAATTAAACTTTTCATGCTCTTACAACCTTTGAAATAATCTGCTTCAGCGTGAGGGTATCTGTGGTGTGCTATGTCCATATGTGAGTTCCAACGAAGAATTGAAGATAATACTTTGGTCATATTTATGGGTTTTGCATAAAAATATGTCATGGTGAAGAAAAAAAAAAGGTAGGACTCTTATTAACTCCTGTATGTTAGTTCATTTGCACCTGAGTTAGAGTTGGGTAAGGTAACACTTGTTAATTGAGGTACTTAAGTTACAGTTGAGCTGTCACACAGACAACTGGGAGTTTTTGCATAGGAACTATTATCTACTGAGATTTGATTCCTTGGGTATATATTTTAGGAAATAGCAAGAAATAATATTCTGTTTTCATATCCTAATTCTCAAAAAAATAATAAAAACTGTGGACCTTGGTATAGTTTTGCCTGTTTTAAAAGCATTATCCGAAGGAATGTTTTTTATCATAAAAAGATTTGGGCTGGTTTTGGTGAGGCTGGGCCCAGTTACAATTGTATGAGTTTTGTGAATGGATTAAAAAACCAGAAACAATAAAACTGATTGTAAATGTCTTTTAGAATGATAAGGTGAAGCTTTTAGTAATTGGATTATGTATTTGCAAGCAGCAGGATTTATTCTTAGGAGATGGTAGTAGATTATTATATGGAAAGGGAACTGCTGTATCTTTTAAAATTAGACCCTATGAAATGGTGTTCCTTCTTTCTTCATGTGCTCGTCTGTTTATTTTCATCAAAATGAGTGGCTATCCTGCTTGAGTCTTCTGGATATCTCTTCATTAGTACATTGTTTCAGATTTTAGAAGCTTATGAGAAGAAAACTTTCAAAGCTGTATTTGAATAGTCTTAGGACAAAGAAATCTTAAAAGAAATTCCAAGTGCAAGTTGCCATTTTCATGTAGGAAGCCATAGGGATATTTTTTGTACATTCATAATTCTTTTTTTATTAGTTGTCTGGGTTGTGCCAAAGAATTTTGCATTCTTAATGCAAATTACTGTATGTGGTAATTTATCTGTATTAAGAGAAGCATCCATTAGGCTTCTAAGGTCAAAGGTAAAGACTATTTTGGCAGTTAACATTATTCAAATAGCAGAAGTGTAATGATTAATATACTATTATTTTTTCTTCCAGATTTCTCAGGGGACAAAATTTTGCTTATTCATACCTTCTACTGTGGCAAAAATGGATTCTTTTCCTCACGAAAAACCAGCAGCATAACACCCATCCAACACCTGCCTCAAGGAACTCTTATTTAAAGTCTATTGTAAGTCAAATGAACCACTTGAAAACGGTAGCTTTAATCAGCTGTGTGTGTCTATTTACAGCTCGGGCCCAGCAGCCGTACAGGGAGCGCTAATCTGAGCAGGGCGGCTCTGCCGCAGCTGCTCCCGGCTCTTGAGAGGAGGCGGCAGGCGGCGGCAGGGCTGGGCTCAGCCCGCGGCTCCGGCGTCACCCGGGTGTCACCTGGCTGTCCCCTCAGGGCCAGGCTGAGCCCACGGCTCCGGTGTCATCTCTGTGTCACCCGGGTGTCCCCTCAGGGCCGGGCACGGGCACGGGCAGGGCTGGGCTGAGCCCGCGGCTCCGGCGTCACCCGGGTGTCCCCGCAGAGCTTGGGTTGAGCCGCCGCGTCACCCGGGTGTCACCTGGCTGTCCCCTCAGGGCCAGGCTGAGCCCACGGCTCCGGTGTCATCTCTGTGTCACCCGGGTGTCCCCTCAGGGCCGGGTGTGGGCAGGGTTTGGGTTGAGCCCGCCTGCCCGCGGCTCCGGCGTCACCCGGGTGTCCCCTCAGGAGCGGGCAGGGCTGGGCTGGGCTGAGCCCGCGGCTCCGGCGTCACCCGGGTGTCCCCTCAGGGCCGGGCACGGGCAGGGCTGGGCTGAGCCCGAGGCTCCGGTGTCACCCGGGTGTCCCCTCAGGGCCGGGCACGGGCAGAGCTGGGCTGAGCCCGAGGCTCCGGTGTCACCCGGGTGTCCCCTCAGGGCCGGGCACGGGCAGGGCTGGGCTGAGCCCGCGGCTCCGGTGCCACCCGGGTGTCCCCTCAGGACCGGGCGCGGGCAGGGCTGGGCTGAGCCCGCGGCTCCGGCGTCACCCGGGTGTCCCCTCAGGAGCGGGCTCCACGCACCGGGGTCAGGCCCCGGTGACAGCAGCCGATCAGGACGCTGATCTGCAGTGCAAATGAAGGCTCAGCCTCCTGTTTGCTATGACGATTGATTTCAGATGGCGCAGTGGAGAGACAGGAGGACAGAGAGCTCAAAAGTAGGAGCTACGAGGGGTTCAGCTGGAGGTGTTGGCTGTGGAGCTGAAGCTGCTCGTGGTGCCCACAGGCCCAAGCGGGTCACTCCTCATGCAAGGCTGACTTGGACAAAAGTAATGAAACTCCACGCTATAGATCTCCAAAAATGGCTGCTCAGGATGCATGCTTTTCATGCACCAAAGTTAAATTTTATGCGGGCAAAGTACATGATAGATGTTTTGAGAGAGAAGGTTGTGTTCAGATTAGAGTTTTGGCCAGCATACCTTTTATATTAGAAGGATGGCATTTGGAGAAATATATTCAGTATTTCAGTAGAAGATCTTCTTGCTGTATTGGGACAAATTCATAAGAAAAATTCATTAAAAATTCATAAACAAGGAAAAAATTCCAAATGAGGAAGCAGTCTAGTCTGTCCATGTTGCTTCTTTGGAGATGTATTCTACTAAAGGAGATGTATGTTACTTAGTGAAACTGCATTTAATAAGAGGCCTCGGATTAACATCTGAAAGCCTAATTGTAATTTTTTCCAGTGCAGTATAATACTGCCTACTTCTTTATCACTCTCATAGATAAAAGAATAATTAATACTTGAATTGGTTTTAAAGTCAAGGTATTTGTTTCAGAGAAATTCCAGCTTTATCAGTGGCATTACATTTATCCTTTGCACAGCTGCTTTCTGTTAGAATACAATTACCACACTATGAGGGCCCTTGTGAATAAAGGAAGGGAAACATTGTAATTGACTTAGGTTCATTCTCCATATCTTGTTTTATCTTGTTATCTATATCATGTTTTCTCGTTTGGAAAATATTATAGCAATGGTGGTGTTTTGTCTTGAAAAAATACTGATGCAGGGGTGTAGGAGATCCTTACCTGAAAAGGCTGTGTCTCTTGCTTGGTTTATTCCAGTTCAGGACTCCTGTTTCTATGGACTTCTTGTTTATCTGTGACATTTTTTCTTTCTGAGAATGTAATCACTCTTAAGTAAGAAAAATTATGTTATGTAAACCCCCTGAAGGTCCATGAAAATACAGGTGTAAAAATCTCATCTAAAGATACATTAGTTGTGTCCTTCATTATAGCTCTATCTTGAAATAATTCAAATATGTAAGTAAATAGTAGACGCTTTAAATAACATTTCTGAAAATTAAAATGTACCTGCATTTTTAAAATACTTCCTAGATGGTCCCTGAACCTTGATGGTATTTATCCTAGAACTGGACTTGATGTATTTGAACAGTTCTCCTGGACAGCTGTTCTTCGATGGTTCCCCAGAGCTGAGGATTATTCAGCATAGCTTCTTTCTTCCTCTGTTTTTTCCACTTCTGTGTCTAATGTTCAGGACTTGTCTACACAGCATACCAGGGAAAATTGATGCAAGTCAACTAAATGCATGAATTTAAAGAGGGCAGCTTAAGTCCTACCAAGTCCCTGTGTGCACTATCCCATTCATAATTAAAGTGGTCTCCAGTGAATTCAGTTCAACTCACTTTGAAGGCAAGATGAGCCAAACCAAATTAAGGCCAGCATTTTATTCACAAATGAAAGTGTTTGCAAAGCAATTTAATGGATATAGACAAATCCAATTAAATTAACGGGGTTAATTTTCCTGAGTTCCATTGTGTAGATAAACCCTTAGTAATAAGTCTGATTTGAGCTTTTACTTTTCATCTTTTTTGGTCTTCTCCTTTTGTTCCAAAACTCTGTCATTTTAGACTGGAGAAGGTAGATAGTCCATACCAAATGCCGTCTTGTAATTTTACTGTGTTTTTAGAGTCCACATTTTAACATATAAATGCCCTGCTTTGCCATCAGGTCTAGTTCACAGTAACCTTTTCTTTAGGTAATTACCATCGATTTGGCTTCTTCAACTAATGCCTTTAAATCCAGTTAGCAGAAAAAAAATACCATCTCCACTGTCTTAAATAGCCTGCATTAACTACCACGTCCCTTAAAGCTGCTGTTCTCCTAAATAAATCTTCTCTACTGAATTTGATTGTTTAATTATAGATTTCTGCTTAATAGTTTAACCTAATAAAGGGTGGCTTAATGTCATAATATGTTGCAATTGTAGAATTATGGCATTTCCCATCAATTGTAGCCTGTCAGAAAGAATTGCTTTCAAAAGCTCAAACTGTGCACAAAGAGGGTCTTTCTGCCCTCCCAGGCAGTCAGGCAGCAGGAGCATTGCACCTGGGAGCTGGCTGCACCTCTGTGCATTGCCAGAGCAGCTGAGAGCCAGCAGCGATGTTCAACGGCCCTGAGCCCTGTCACTGCAGGGACATAAAAATAGCCCGGGGGAGCTGGTTTCATGCAATTGCTGGGTGTGTCTCCGTTGGTTTCCCAGAGCACCAAGACTGTGCCTCTTACTGATGGTGCTTATTTCATCCTTTCTTTGAAAATTAGGAAAGTGAAAGATCTTAGTTGCAACTTAGTCATTCTGTCTTCCTGAGGCTTTGTCCATTGTGTGCTGTTTTCTCTCTGTTCTTCACTTTGGTTTTGTCAGCTGTGTCTGTTCTGGACACATGGCATGGGATTTGTTTTAACATGGCTGGTTTTGCTTCATTAGTTATCCCTGTGCATCTCTTTAAGCTTCTTTATAGAAAAAACTCTTCATACCATTTAGCTGAGTGAAGCTGTTTGCTTTTGAAGAAGTTAAATTTAGATTCAGGTGAAGACTGTTCACTTCCAAGCATGGCTCAGCTTTGAGAGAGGGGTACTTGAAGCAGAAGAAAAGATCAAATATAACTGAGATTATACTAAATTGATTTCAAGTCCTATTAGCCCATCTTAACATTTCAAATTAATCAGTATCTCCTCTTTAAATACTTTAAAAATTATTTTTCTTATACTATAAAACAAATTATCCAATTTCACTGCCTCTTGTATTTGTGCTGTATAAATAAAAAATTTTTAGGGAAGAAGTTTGGCCAGAAAGTGAGTGAAAACCAAGGTCTTCCTGTGTTTTGATGGCCAAGATGTGTCAATGTCCATTCAGTTCCAAGTGACGTTTGTGTGTCGTGTGAGACACATTTGAAATGAAAACTGCAGGTGTCTGTGTGTGTCTGTAGTGTTGCCCATGGAGGAGTGGTGTGAGGTGAATGACTGTGTTAGATCTGCTCCGTGTGCGTATTTAAAGCAAAAGTTGTGTTAATGCTTTGCCAAGCCATTGACAGCAAAGGTTCCTGCGGTGAGGAGAGACCAAATCCATCTGGGGAGAAGTGGGTCTGAGAGCACCTGCCTTCTGAGTCACTGCCTCCTTTAGAATTTATAATTTATTTTCTCTTTTACTTGCTTTTTACACTTTCATCTCAGTGGTTTTTCACAGCTGATAGTAGTTTTCTGTTAAAGATAATATTTTAAGACTTTTTCCTGTTGGGTTTTTTAATGTAAATACTAGAGGGCTGAGCAAACAACTTCCATAGGGAAGAGACCAGTGTTAGTTTAAATGCACACAGAGAGGATCCTGCCAACTCTGCTCTTTGCTTCCAGAGTGTAGATTCTATGTGGTAATTTTGAGGTGATGCTGACATCATAAATGCAGAGATTGGTGTTATTCTCTGCTCTAAGAAGGATGTCTTTTTTTACTATTGAAAATACTGAAGTAATGCTGATTCTGAGACAACTCATGAATTGGCTTCTCCAAGCTGATATACACTTCAGCTCCCCAAACTTATGAGCACTTCAGCCCCCACACAGTGACTGTACTTGAGGGCCCAGCTGGTGCATTTTAAATTAACACTCATTATACTACTGAGTCACTTCTGGTGGTGGTCTGAAATGCACCAATGCTTTGTATCATCTCTGACAGGTTCCTTTAGCTTGATCCATATGTTTCTATCCTGCTGTCTAAGATTAATTCCATTATTTCATGTAGTCACTAAAGAAATTAGTTGTGTTCAGTTGCTGGTGATCTTTTTGTACAGATTAGTGCTGTTGAGTACAGTGCATCTATGTATGAGTGTTTATCAAAAATAAAAGGAGCATTTTTGTCCAGCATTTACATTGGAACAGATTCAGTTGAGACAGAGCTTAGATGTGAAATTTGGCCATAATCCCTTAAGGTGGTTCTCTTTCCAAAATATCTGCATTCCTTTTTAACTAGTTTCCTCAATATTTCCAGCTTTCTTCCTGTTACTTCACTTTCATTAGGATTACCCTTAGAGGTGTTTCCCTTGCACAGAGGTGTTCCACTGCAGTCTGTGGTCCTTCACTGGACTCACTCCAATATGTCCATGTCATTCTTGTGTGGCAGATCCAGAAAGGGACATAAAACTCCTGATGAGTCTTGCCACGACTGAATAGAGAGGAAAAGATCACCTCCCCTGCTATCTTCACGTGGCCCAAACATAATGCTAGACTTGATAAATAGCATAGAAGATGTGAAACATGCAGGTGGTACAGTGTAGAGGCCAAAAGAGTGTGAAGTGGGTAGAATTAGCAACAGTGTAATCTACCTTTGTCCTGCAAAATATGGAATTGGTATCCAGGAGCGCTGAGGCAGCTCCAGTTGTTTAGCCTGGAGAAAAAGGAGCTGAGGGGCACCTTATTTCTCTGTCTGAAAAAAGGCTGTGGTGAGATGGATGTCAATCTCTTTTCTGGCAACAGTGACAGGATAAGAGCACATGGCTTTAAGGCGCTCCAGGGCAGGTTCTGGTTGGACATCAGGAGGAATTTCTTGATGAAAATTGGAATGGGCTGCTCGGGAAGGTGGTGGAGTCACAGTCCCTGGAGCTGTTTAAGGAAAGCCTGGACACGGTGCTTACTGCCGTGGTCTGGTTGATAAAGTGGTGTCAGGTCATAGGTTGGATTTGATAATATGAGAGGTCTTTTCAAGCCTCACTGATTCTGTGATTCTGTGATCTTAAAAGTATCTTCCAGCTGTAACAATTCTATGATTCTGTGATTTTATATCCCACAAACATTTAGTTTGTTGGACTAAGTTTGGTTTAGTGGCCAGTTCCCATGGATGAGGCTGAGAAGGACCCCACCCTCCTGAGGCAGAAAGTAAATGGTTTTTGCATTGTAGCAGGGCTATGTACTTGCACAAAGGGCAATGTCTAAGAAAGCAAAAGCATTCCATTTTTCAGGCTAAGTATAATCAATTACACGTGAAATAGGAAAGGACTGTTTCATGTGGGGGACAGTGAAATTAATTGAATTCCAATTTTCTTCACAGTTTATTTCCCTGTAGCTGTGGTGCAAGCAAGAGCCAACCAACATCATCTGCTGCCAATAGAAAATCTCCATGCCAGACCTTACCCTTGGCATGAGGTAAAGTTGTAACTGAGGCTGTGAGGAGGAATCAACAGGAAAAATCCAATTCATGCTCAAAGGTAAACTTTGGCCAGTGAATAACAAGCATGAAAGTAAAACATATGCTTTTCCTTACCTTGTGTATTGTTTAATTTCCTCCTGTTTTCTTTGCTTTGCACCATTTCAGCAGCAGTGCAGGCAGGGTTGAGGTATGGAAATATGCTTAGGATGACTGTGCTTTAAATTCCAGCTGTTTTAATAGCTTGCCTAGCATGAACTCCTCTTGTGGTGACTGCTTTAATTTCTATTTTATGTTTGTAAAGAGCATTGCCTAGAAGGAGGAGGTTTCTGTTTTCAGGAATAAAAAGAAGATGCACAATGCAGTAGAGCAGATGTATTTTTTGTTGGCCATGGATTTGGCAGGAAAAATTCCCATGCCAGACATTGTCACATTTCACTTGGGCAAAACATGATCTGCTTCTTAACAGGTCCCTGGGTGATTGTGCCACCAGGAGAGCATCCTAGTAAGATTGTCCCCCACAGACTGCTCATAAACACAGTAAAAATTGTTCAGCAGCTACAGCATTGGTTACCAATGAAAGGAAATAAAACAAATAAACCTCAAATTACTGTAATATTAGCTACTATGAACATTGTTTTAGCCACAGTTCTAGAAAAGGAAAGAAGAAAATTAACTCCGTCCCAGCCAGACCCAGAACAGCAGAGAATCTATAAATTACAGGAGCTGTATTGGCAAGGCAAATAAATGAATAAATCCTAAGCCCTGCTGTGTGTGTGTTAGTATTAGTAAGGCAAAAGAGCTCTAGACATTTCAATCCTTGCTAAACCTCAGTTTATGAGCAGTGACAATGATCTGGTGATTGTGCTTTTAATAAACCAATCTTATGTTTAGTTGAATTGGAGTCAAGTTACAAAGCTATTTATGAGCTCACATAAGAAAAATCAATAAAAATATGAAATATTAGGATAGAGAAAACCTTCCAGTGTGAGTGACCAGCAGCTCTAGGCTAAGGCAGAGATGGATGACAAATGCTGTTTATTTTAATATGCTGCCAGCTTTTTAATAGTCTTGTTTAGGGAACAGAGGAGAAATGTGGCTTATGTCACCTGGGAGTATATTCTAAACCATGTTTCTTTTTCTCCTTGGCAGATGGAGACCTTTTAGCCAGCCAGTGAGTCCAGCTGCTGCTGCATGTCTGGCAGCACCTCTGAATGATCACATGACTCTTGATATGGATGCAGTCCTGTCAGACTTTGTTCGGTCCACAGGGGCAGAACCAGGTCTGGCAAGAGACTTACTAGAAGGTAAACTTTTTGGACCCAACCATTTCCTGTGCTCACGGCTTGCTTAAACCAAGAAGCAGTCATAACAAGCAGCTCTGGTCTAAGGAAACTGATATTTCTTGGTATTTTTACGAAGTCAACTCTTGTAATGAGCTGACCATAGATTATACTAAGGCAGTGTTCTTAACAAAACTCTTAAAAACTTCCTAGTATTAGATTGCTATGTTTTAAGTTACTAAGAGTCGAGCCCTAAGTGTTTATGTGCCAGTGAGAGAAGGGAGGAGACGTTAGCTGAATTTTCATATTCAGCTGCCTGAAAGTAGTTGTAAAGTTTCTCAGGTCACTGTAGTAAGTCTGAAGTTTAGTCTGAAAGAGATTTACTCTACAGTGATAGAGATATCACAGGTATTTTTGGATCGCAGTGGTTAATATGTATACCTGAACTTCACAGCATGGGAGCCAAGTGGTAGGCTGAAAAACAACTAAGAAGCTGTATCAGAAAAAGAACTGTCTATTTATATATTTTGTTGTAGTTGTTTTAGGTTTATAGGCTTAAAAGTGGAAAGACACAATTGATATTTGAGAGCATTTCATAATAGTTGGATTTGTTAATTTCTTTTCATGTTCCATACTGAACTTGCTGCCTGAGAGATTTGGGGGTTGCTTTTTTTATCTTAATGTGCTCTAAGAAATTGAGTTAAATCAAAGTAACTGAGCAGCTACAGCAGACGTGAAAGTATAGCTCATATTATATATCTCCTTTTTGCAAGAGCTGCTTCACCTTATGTATGCTGAAAGTTTTTCATTTTGTGGCAAGGTCTTCCTTTACTCTGGGCTTTTCAGTAATAAGACATGATAGCTTATTAACACAGAGATGCACACAATTCTGCAGCATTCCCCACGTCATCTGATACATGAAATAAAACCTTGGAATGCCTAGCAAGGAATATTAGCATAGGCTCGCTATATTTAAGAGTTTTGTCTGTTTTGTCTGACTGATTTGATCAACGTGTCATTCTCGCCTAGAGTCTGTCTTAGTTTGATGGTCTTTTAGAAAAAGAACATGAGAAGATTTTTCTCAGCTACGTCAGGACAGATTGTCAGATATTGTGCTGATAGAGCATTGCCAAAATTTCAAAGGGTTCCTACATAGCAGAGGTCTTTCAGAAGAGAGTTACTTACATTTTTTCCTTTCTATAAAGAGCAATGCTTTCAAATAAATATCGAATGGAGTTTCTTGGTGTTGTACTTCTCATTTCTGTAGATGAATAGTTTTACATTGAACATACTAACAAAGAAATAAGAAATAAACAATCTAATTATTCTGACAGGCTAATAGACATATGCATCTGCCCCAAATCATTTCCTCCTACACAGGAATTTCTCAAAGTGAAAGGGATTGTTGCTAGTTCTGAACAAGATGTGCTCAGACAACCATTTCAGCACTTGTGGCTACATTTGGTGTAACAGCTTCTAACACTGGGCATATCTTGTGCTGGGAGGCAATAATTGATGGAGTGGTTTTTCCATTTGTTTCAAAAAGACACAACAGGGACTGCTGCCCTCACAGCATTTTGACTATCACAGTGTGTCAGTTCTCTGTGAGTAGCACTGAAACCCATGGAATAGCTTCTTAACAATATATAAACAATATTCAGAAGAGCAGCCTCCACCCCACACCCCTGTGATGCCAGTGCCTTATACCTGGTCTTGGAATGGTGATGTCCATAGTTACAATCAAACTTCAAATATTTCCCAAAATTTTTCCAAGGTTTGGTTGTTTGTAGCCCTAAAAATGATGGTCATAGTGAACTTGGAGCCAAAAAAAAGGCTTGTGTAGAGCCTAATTTCCATGGAATCACAAGTTTTGGTCAGATCTTCAATGATCCCTTAGCCCTTTGCTCTTTCCAACCCACTCAAAAATTCTATTTTTGTAACTTGCTCAGACTGAATTTTCACAGTGTGCTCCTATGGAATAACACTTCCTTTTCAGAGCTAGTGCTCTTTCTTTTGTTCACCCCTGGGGAAAATTTCTTCAATTTCACTATCCTGTAGATAATCAAGGATACCAATTTCTGCTTCCTTATCCAATTATTTTAACATATTAATTGTTTTGCTTTGGTTATGTCCTGCTACATCCACAGCACAGTTTTGCACAATGTGCTGCGTTCATCTTGGCAGCAAATGGGTGAGTTAAACACACTGTTGTGCAAATAGCTAAAAAATCTGTACATTGCTTATAGATTTTCTACATTGCCAGGAGCTGTCCTGAATGTTGGCTCACTTGATGTTTCTATACTCTGCCTATCCTGCTGGTAAAATCCCTGCAGTTTTCTTCTGCTGAGCTTTATATTGAGCACAGCTGCTTGTCTCTTATCTCAAGAAACATTCTGCTGTTTGTGCTTGACATGAATCTTTCAGAAAGTGTCCATTCTACTTTTGAAATGAAGAGGCAAAGATATTAAAAAAAATAATAGTTATATAACATCTTCATGGTTGGTATCTGGTATAAAATCTAATATTGGAGTTCCATATTTATTAAGCTGCTTGTAGCTATTTCCAATTAATTATAAATTAATATTCATAAATTTCAATCACATATCATTAGCTGTACCAATTCTGTTTTAGTGGATTATACACACATGCTAAACCGTTTGTTCCTTAGAAATGTTATTTTCTAGCTTTGCTTTCATTTTTGGATGATTACTTACTAAGTCTTTCATGTTTCATTTCCTGTCTCTGAGATGATGTTTGCCACTTCCTGAGGTTTTTACCTTGTTTATGTGCTCTCAAGAACTGAAAGCATTCTTGTGTATGTGAGGTGATGAAGAGTAGAAATTATATTTTTTGAACCTTCACTAGATTTGCCTTTTCAGCCTTTCATTCTCAGTCTTTGCTGATTTCTATAAAAACAGCCTTAAAAAAAAAAGCCCTCACTTGAATAGTTAATATTGACAGATAAATTTGACAATAAATGTGACCCAGATGACAGAAACAACAATCTCAGCAAAGCAGTTTGAAAAGCAGCCTATGCTGGCAATCATGAGTATCCCTGCTTTGGACAGGTGTGAATTCAGGAATGGATCAACCTCGTGTCACAGGGAAACAGGAAATGTCACCTCTGTGTGTGCAAGGCCCCTTCTAGTCACTGGGAAAACTCCTTTGGCTCACTCAGCTTTGGGAATGTTCTTAAGCATAAACTGAGAGCTCTGCATGGTGGAGAATTGATTTCTCTTCAGCTGTGTGAGCTCCAACTTCCCCTTTAATAAGGAGTAAGGAAGGTCCAGGAGTAAGGAGGGCACGTCTCTCTCCCTCCTGGATTGTCTGGGCTGGCACCTCGATACTCTCACACATGGAGTAACAGTAATGCTGGTGTGTTTATGTATAATCTACTTTAAATGTGGCCTAAGGCAAAAGAAAACCATTACAGAAAATAGTTAAATCTTTAAAACAAGTTGTACTGTATATGGGTCACAGAATCAGGGCCGTGGGTGTGGATGAACTCAGAGATCACTGATAAATCCAGAGAAAGCAGCTCAGTTTTCAGGTGAGCAGCAGGTGTGCAGTGTCCCCTGGAATAGAGGGGCAAGGCATAGGATGAAATTCTTTCAAATGCCAACAGTGTAGGCAATCATCAGGCACTGGAGGATTTGTGAAATAATAATACAAACTGATTCAAAAATAATATATTTAACTGAAAAGTTGCCCTTTGGTTTGTATAAATTATTTCATTTATTTATATAAATGATGTAGCATTTCACCATTATATAAAAATAACTGTTTCTATTTCCAGCTTCAAACAACACTTAATTGAGGGATATATAGTTGAACATGAACTCAAGAACTGGGAAATTGGCTTTCCAGTCATGAAATGGGAGCAGGAAAGGTGACTGACCCCATGGAACAAGACAGAACTGCAGTAAAGAGGCATCTCCTCAAAGAACAATGTATACAAGCAGAATTCAAAGAAAAGCATGCAATTTATAGAGAGGGAGAGAGACATTTACAGTGTTGTCATGTGATTGAGTGTACAAAACTAACTCCCCGAAAATAGTCTCTTATTCTCCTCTCCCTCAGATGGTTCCTTTTTTAGTTCTCTGTGGAAGGCTGGGCAATGGGAAGAGGAAGCTGAGCTGCTACCAATGTCTCGTTAAACAGGGAGCAAAACTCTCATTTCCAGCTGCCTGTTCAGTTTGGAGTGAGTCTGCATTCTAGCAGAAAACGAGGCATGTGTTAACAAAATGGCCTTGCTGTATTATTTTCCTTTGAGAACATGGACAAAAATTAAATCATGTTTTAAAACACATGTTCTAATTTTATCCTAATTTTGTGTATTAGTTTATCAGAAGGAAAAAAAGCTGATCTGAAACTACTCTTACCTTTTGCCTGTAAATATTTGTTAATCTACTTCATGCCAAACAGGAAGAAATGCCTGCATTTCAACTGAACTTGAGGATTGCTTTATTAGCAGTTGGTTTGTAAGAGCAGACTTCTTTGCATTAGCCTGGGGTGTTTCTGTGTTGCCTTCAAGTTGCACATGCAGGTGCATTTCATACTTTCAATGCTCAGTGCCTTCCTCAGATGATTCTTCTCTGAAAGTTACCTTGTTGCCCACTCAGTTGATGTTGTCCCATCATGGCTGTATCCTAGTGGGTCCATTGGTCTTGTTTCACTCCAGGCAGCGTTTCCTGTCCCTTTGAACGTTTCCTCTGCTGAAGTCCTATACATGTTCTGTATAGACATTTCTCTGTCTATACATGTTGTTGCTGCAAGTTGCCTTTCATTGTGATTCTTACTGTTTAGATCTTTCCTAGTTCCACATCTTAAATTGCATCCTTTCCAGCATTTTATTTATCATTAAATCAGGAATTTCGGTGACCTTTCAAATGTTCTTTTAACATATTGGAGTAGGTGGATATTTGAAAGCTTGGAGGGGGGGAGGGAACTGTGTAATAGTTGCATATTTGCTTTTCTTACTAATTAATGATTAAATCCTCTTGGTTTTCATTATATCTGATTTAAGAAGTGAAAGACAATGGATTTATTAACTATTACAACCCCACTAAGCTATTTTAGCCCAAACGGTACAAAGCAAAAAAACACAAAGACTAAATAATATCATGTTGCTCTGGGGTTACAGCACTGGAGAATGCCCTTGTGACACCCCCACCTGGAGTGCTGCATCCAGCTTTGCTCCCCCAATGGATCTCTCAGGACCTGTCCAGAGGAGGCCATGAAGATGCTCAGAGGACTGGAGCACCTTTGCTATGACACGCTTGGGCTGTTGGGGAGGAGAAGGCCCTGGGAAGACCTTGGAGTACCTTCCAATACCTAAAAGGGCTCCAAGAGAGCTGGAGAGGGGCTTTTGACAAGAGCACAAGTGATAACACAAGGGAATGGCTTCAAAGTAAAGAGGACAGGGTTTGATTTGATATTGGGAAGAAACTCTTCCCTGTGAGGATGGTGAGGCCCTGGCACAGGTTGTCCAGATAAGCTGTGGCTGCCTCATCCCTGGAAGTGTCCAAGGCCACATTGGACAGGGCTTGGAGCAGCCTGCTCCTGTGGAAGGTGTTCTTGCCCATGGCAGAGGGCTGGCATGAAATGATGATTGAGATTCCATCCAACCTAAACCATTTTTGGAGTCTATGATTTTATCAATGCTTCTGAGGTGAATCCTAGTTGTGCTGTTCTTTAGCACTTTGTTTATTAACCCTCTGCTCTAGTTTGAGGGTAAGTGGCTACTTGCACCATATACTGTTTTATCTAAATATTTGGTTTTTCTTCAAGCCCATGATGCCTCCTGTTGTTACTCAAAGAGTGATTATTTAGGGCAGAAACTTCACAGTGTAGCTGTGTTTATTTTTGAATATCCGTTTTATGTAGGTGTCTGCTATCTCTGACACTAAAACATCAGTTTCAGCCTTCAGCCACAGTGTATCTTCAATTCCTTACTCAGCTGCACTTCTTTTTTATTAATATTTTTCCTATCTTTTTTTCTTTTTTTTTTTTTTTTATTGTTTTTTTGGGTTTTTTGTTTTTTGGTGTGTGTGTGTTTTGTTGTTTTTCCTCCAAACATGAAGGACTTGGTTTCAAAGCAGAGACCTTTGTGTGTTGCTAAATTGCACACCTGCTGACTCACATAGCACATGTAGCTGTTCAGGAAGCAATTGCTCAGTAAGAGTGTTCTTTCTGTTCAGTCAGTGAGTTGATTTGGTTCCAGCACCCTGATAATGATTTCACTACTTGTGTTTTCTAACCAACTTTGTGCTCCTCCAGCTTTTTTGCTGACTGATGTTCTCTGGCCTTTTGAAACTGGAAGCCTTTCCTGCAAACCTACTGTGTTGGTGCTGGTTTGGAGCAATCGAATTGTTACTGACCCAGAGCTGCCAGTGGCTTATCTGATGTGATTGTGTGCACTGAAATAACATTGTTATGCCTCTGAAATGCCTTTTTAAATATAATAATGTCATATAAACAAAGAAGCAGTCAGTGAACGGAGCACATCAGATACGTAACAGTGAAACAAAAATAGCAGGCAATCTAAAAAATAGCCTTGTGTTGGTTTTTTTTCTGTCAAATTGCAACACAAGCTTTTACTTGACTTAAATTAATTGATGAAATTATGGGAAATAAATTAATTGCCTGTTACTTGTCCTTCAGGCATAACCTCTGTGCAGGCAGGAAAGACTGGCCCTTCCTCTTGGGTGCCTGTGCAGGAGATGGCAAAGAAAATGAGAGATGTGACAGTGGAGTTGTGTGAGGAGCAGGGTCTGGGAGGTGTCAGAGAAGAACATGGGAGACACACACAAACAGAACTTAGGAGAAGACTTCCTCTTTCCCTTCTCTAGGGACCAGAGGGACCCTGTGCAGTCTGCCCCAAACCAGGGGCCAATGCCACTTGTTGGACAAGGGGCAAAACTGGAAGGAGGGACCTGCCCCGTAGGCTTTGGGTGGGAGGATGTGTTTGTTTCCATATTATATGAATTAATTTTTGTCATTTCTAACCCAGCATAACTCAGGGGGTTTTGTCTCTCAGAACTTGGTTTGTAATGTAATAAGACACAGTTTTAGAAATTCAAAAGCTTTGTGTATGCAACATTTAAAGGAGAGATAAGCAGTGTTAGTTCTGTTAATCTCCACAACCACGAGACCCACTAATTTCCTCAGTAACTTGCAGCTAAAACTTTCTCACCTACCTGTCACATTGATAGAAATCCTTGTTCAGGTCATCTACTCTGGACATTTCTGAATTTTATAATCTTCCTGATTGGTTCCCAGCTTGCCTTTTGTCTCTGCAGTCTATTCCTGTGGTCCAAATTGCATTGTATTTTTTATTAGACTTGTTACATTTTTAAAATGTATTTTGCACTGCATTAGATTGTGTACTTATTTGTATTTTTTCTCTCAGTCTTTCATAAAACCCTTAGTTTTGTTCTCTCCTTTCTCTAATTGTCTTTGCTGCCTCTAATTTCCTTTATTCTCTAGAGATTTTTCTTTGCTCATTCTCCCAAACTGATGAATGCTCCTCTTTTTTTTAATGGGCAATGGGGAAAACAAAAGAATTGTCATTTGTATTTACTTGTGAAAGTGTAAATCAAATGGAGAGGGGCAAAGGAGGAAACCTTCCATCTTTCCAGTGGAGAGGGTAGCTGGAAACACTTATCCTGGTCATTGAAGGTGGCTAATTTTCAAAAACACTATTTCATGGAAATGGAAAGGTGCTGAATATGTTCTTTAATTTGATTGAATGTTTTTCTTGCATTTCAATGCTTGCAATTTAGGGAAAGTGAGTCCAATCATAACTTCCTGTGTCAGTTCTCTGAAGTTTAGGGCTTTGGTGCTGAATTGGTGCTTCTGTTCAGGAGATGGGGAGAATTCCAGGGATATGAAAAGATTTGAAAATTAAATATGTATGTGTTAGGTGTAGAAATTTTAATTTTTGTAAGGTTCCAAGTCTATTTTCGAAGTCCATTTGCTACAATATACCATGACGTGTAACTCAAGAGCCACTGTGCAATCCAGTTTTAAATGCAACACACTGTGAGCCTGCTTTCTGAAGGCTCAAGGTAATTTTTATGACAGAGTTTTTATATAAGATGATTGCATTTGGCTTAAAATTGAGGCCAGCGGGATTTCTGTGAGTCTGCTGATTTTCTGCTTTCCTCTTACATACATCAAAGCCCTGTCACACAGCAGCCACTTACAGCACATGCACTGGGATTTTTTTTTAGCTTCTGAATTTAAACATGAAAAAGTCTTGAGCAGGGGAACTGCAGGGAATACCCTGAGAAATGCTGTTGGTGTTCCAGTGCTACAGGGCTGGTACTCAGGGATCTGTACTCAATGAATCCAGGATGTTCCTGCAGGTCACATAGCCCTGGGTTTCTAGCACTGCCAATACTGGAATAATGTTTTGTTTAAAGCTACATTTCCTAGAATTATACTTATTGTCACCTTCATTTTTTTTTTTTTTTAATTTACTTTGTTTTTATGGTTGAGAAGAAGAATTTAAGAATGTGTGTAAAGTGCCTCTTACAACCAGAACCAAAGAAAAGCCATTCTTACTTCAAACACTGATTGGGTTTGGGAAGGCACTTATGGCTCTGTTTGGGTTGTGTGACTTGTTTGGGATGTGTGTAAAGTTAGAGCAGAGTCCTGACTGGATTACAGCCTTTTACTCTACATGGGCTTTTTATGGAACAAAAGCTGGTAATAGCTGAAGTTCTTGTTCCAGTATTTCTGACAATTTTCACTGAATTTACATTTTGTCCTTCAGACTTTCTAATAGGCAATTACAGCATTACAGAACAATTCTATATGGCTCACATGGTGGTTTATATTATAGTTTGCTCAGGAACTAGGTAATATTCTTGCTCAATGATACCAATTCTCCTTTCAGAATTTTGTTAGTACGTCAAAACCTGAGGTAGTTTAGCTCAGCCTTGTAGGTACCGACTGTTTGTGCTATTTTTTTCCTTCTTTGGTTAGGTTTTTGTTCTTCACAGATATGACTGTAACAGTAAAAGGCTTTCTTCTGGCTGTTTAAAACTGCTTTGTACTATATTTAGCTTGTCTCCTTGGTGTAAGCAAGTAAGTTACCTTTAACTGCATTACTCAGGTAATGTAGCTTCTCAAAGTACATAAAATGACAACCTTCTATGGTGTAATAAGTCATGTATTAGTCAGAATCAGGTTACTTTTGAATTTCCAGGAAAAGTGCTTGTGGAATTCTCTGGAAGTCTCATATAACTTGGAGGGCCTCTCTTTCTTGTTATTAAATATTTTTAATTTTCCAATTAGAAACAAGTACTTGAAGAATGGTAGGCGTCTCTGTATCTTAGTAGGATTATTTTGAAAATAGCGGGCAGGCATCTCAACATGTTTTTCATGTTGGTTTTTTTTTTTTTTGAGAATGACAAGTCCTGTTTCACCACCTGTGCTAAACAGACTTTTGCTTCTCTGGATATTGGCCTGCATTCTGTGGTTGCTGGTCAGAGCAATATACTGAAGTGGAAGGTGGAAGCAAATCATTTAGAGGATTCTGTGCTTAGAGGTTCCACAAGCAGCTCCCACAGACAGGGAACCACACTGACTCAGTCTCTTGCTGCTGGTTTTGTTACAGAACACTGTCCTTTATTACCTGCTTTCTAAAAGGCTTTTAAAACCTCTAAGAGAGCGAGTTCTCTCTCATGTATGAGATAAAGGGACCTAAAGTATTTTTGTTTGCATTCTAGCTGTTCTGCAAATGAAGATAAGAAAGTTTCTGACTCTTTTGGGCTATGACACTATGACTCTTGTCTTTCCATCATTGCTCCTAATTATTATTTATTATTAATACAACCATACAATTGCAAATTACTGCTCCCTCTCAGTGGGATTTAGAATTCATCCTAAATTGCTAATTTCTGGAGCCATTTGATTAGAATCTCAGCAAGGGAAGTCATGGCCTTGATCGCTCCTGTGATACAATGTCAAAATTGAGGGTTTATGGATGAGGGGAGATGGTACCTTTTACTCAGTGGTGGCTGGCTTTGACACTTCTTCCCACAGTGCTGCTGTGTTGGGATGCCACAGGCTGGGCAGTCCCAGGAGGGTGGTGGGGGCAGCTGCTCCCAGACAGGGCTGAGCTGAGGGTTCCTTTGCTGTTTTGCAGGCAAGAACTGGGACCTGACGGCAGCTTTGAATGACTATGAGCAGCTGCGGCAGGTGCACACGGCCAACCTGCCCCAGGTGTTCAACGAGGGCAGGTTTTACAAGCAGCAGGAGCCAGAGCAGCCGCCCCAGGTGACCAAGGCTGAGAGGCCCTGCCTGCAAAGGCAGGATGACATCGCCCAAGGTAAGAGCTCCTCTGGGGGGTCTCAGGGGACAGGTGGGTCTCCAACCTGTCTGCTTGGGAGCTGTGCTTGGCTGCAGAGTGTGGGAGGCCATGTGCCAGCAGCGTGTGAGCTGTGTCATTGTCACGGGGCTCAGAGCTGCTGCTAGACCCTATTTTTCATGTTTTGGTGGTTGTCAGCTCTGCCTCAATTCTGCAAGTTGTTTTTTTTTATTTTTGTTTTTTAAATGGGTGATTAAAGTAAAATATACTGTCCCCAAGCAGTTCTGTGGTAGTCATGAAAGAAGTTAATTAGAGGGTGTCACAGACCACTCTTGTATACAGTTTTCTATGCTTATTGAAACAAACAAACAAAAATGTTTAAAAAAATCCTTATTTCACTCTTTGCATTCTTACTCACAGTGTGTGGATAGGATGTAAGCAGACTATGAATAGCTTTCAGCTTTGAAATGTCATTCTTTTATGGTTCCACAGAAACTGCCTCCTATCCCCTGCTGAACAGAAATTGAAACCTTAAGAAAAATTAGTCAACTACCTCTAACAGTTAATTTCCAGTACAAGATGATAAGCATTAAATTTGCTTTTTTGTTTGCAGACCTCTTATGGGTTTTATTTCAGCTCTCTCTCTGACTGTTGGGTTGCAGTTTTTTCCTATTAATTTCTCAAGAAGCTGTAATTTGTCCCAGAATAAATCTGCAGGTCTGACAGCTTGTCATGTAGGCAGGTAATAGCAGTAGCCTGGTGATGGCTTTCTGTGCAGCCATTAAAAGGAACAGAAGGGCTTCCCTTCTCCTGCTGACTGCCCTCCTGTTAAACAGGAAATAGCATCAGTGCTTAGGAGTTCCAGTAAAGCTGTTTAAAAATTGCTGACTTCCATCAGAAGAAAAGGAGCTGTGGTACTTCTTAAGACTCTTTAAATCACTGAATACAAATAAAGGGAGGAAGAGCAGCACAGTTGATAAAACCATGTGCCTTTAGCCTCTTTGTGATACAGTTTGCACTGAAACATCCATCTGATGTTTAGTGGGTGCAGTAGGTAGTGTGAGGTACATCTGACTCGGACCACCTGGGCTGACAGGAATTTGGCTGCCAACTCAGTGTGTAGCTGAGGATCTCCTGGTCAGAGATCCACCTCTGACTGACAGGTGAACCTAGGGATGTTCAGGGAGGAGCAGAGGAGGGAAAGGAGCACCTTGTTTTGCACCAAGGAGTGGAGAATGCAGCCAGCAGGGGAAGGCTGGGCTATGCTGGGAGGGGTGATGGAGGAGTGGCAGCAAGGGGATGTCACATGGAGGTGCTGCCCTGCACTTCAGTGCCCCTTCTCAGGGGATTTAGCTGAGATGTACAGGGAGAAGAAACAAATCAAACCTTCTACCCTCTCCCTCCCTTTAGGTTAATTTAGGGAGTGCAATTTAAGTCTCAAAATTAGAAAGACTTTGATCCATTAGAGAAATAAAAGTTCACAAACTGCAATAAAATTCATTTTAAATAACCATGAGTCAGTTTGAGATGTCTTAAAAACATTGTTAGTGATAAGTCATGTTAAAGTAAGCTTTAATTAGGAGTTCAAAACATTAACTGATTATCTGCCTATCAATAAATTTTTCTTCCAATGAGGCCTTGAAAACTTAAGATACATCAAGGAAAAATTTTATAGGAATATTTATTTTTCACATTTTGTTATTTTTACAGCTGATCTTTTTTACTAGAAGGTGAGTCAAGTTCCTCTGGCTTGCCAAAGGGACCTGTAATAGGAACAAGCAATCTTTCACAGTTGGGAAATAACCTGAAAAAGGCAGCGAACAAGATGTGGAATAAATTCCTAGTGAAATGAATGTGCATTCACCAGCTTTGGCATTGCTGGCCTTTTAGGCAGTGGTGCAGGCTGTAATTGCTCTTTGGTTTCTCGACAGAAAAGCGTCTTTCCAGAGGGATTTCCCATGCCAGCTCAGCCATAGTCTCCCTGGCTCGCTCACATGTAGCAAATGACTGCAGCAATGAGCAGTTCCCTTTGGAGATGCCCATCTACACATTCCAGCTGCCAGACCTGAGCGTGTACAGTGAGGACTTCAGGAGCTTCATCGAGCGGGACTTAATTGAGCAGGCCACCATGGTGGCATTGGAGCAAGCAGGTGGGTGACACCTCAGCTGTCTGTCAGCAGCTGGGTCACACCATGGGTGTCGGTAGGTGGCAAATTCAACATTTGGGTTGGCATTTCTAATCCTGCTTCATGGCCAGAGCTTGCACATCCTGCCTGGAAAATAAAAGCCAGAGCGTAAATGTAACTACTGTGTTCTTTTCCAAATGACTCATATCCCAGTCCTCTGTTTCTTTTAAAACCTTATAGAAAAAATGGTAAAATTTAGTTAATAAAACAAAGAAATTGAGAGAGAAAGGAAGGGACTGGTGGGGAAGTCATGCAATAGACAAGGACATGAGTCTGGATGGTCAGAGAGAGTTGGTACTTCAGTTCTTATGAGGAAATTACATTGCAGTGACTGTGAAAGAAGACATCTTCAAGTTCTATTGCAGCTTGAGAATATAGTTTTTGGATATGTATTTTACATATTTATTATTTTTTATAATGAGAAACTACATAATTTTAAAGCAATACTTCAGTATTGCCACAGGGAAAAAAGTGTAGATACTTAAAATTAATGTTAATTCACATCTATTAGTAGTTAAAAGTTTTAAGCCAATTTTGAAGGATATGAAGAAGTCTGTTTAAAATTAATATTGGTGCCTTATGAAACAGCAGGAGTGCTAATGAACCATGAAATGAACACATCTGTATAGTGAAATGCTCAACCCTGGTGATATAAAAGAGTTGTAAAATCAGATTTCATGGTTGCTTGTGGAATATGGAATAGACAGTTGCCTTTTTTGTGGCTTGTATAACACTGGATTGATCTGAGATTCATTCTCCAGCCCTGGTGCCCTGTGTGAGCTCAAACCGATAAAGTGCAGCTCTGGTTTGAGCAGGAGCTCTGCTAATATGGTGTCCCACTGAGTACTTATGAGGTGTTGTCATGTGCTCTTTTTTGGCTTTGGTGATTGAAAAGCCAGACATACTTAGATAAAAGCCTCAAAAAGTACATACTTAAGGAAGAAGAAACAAAACCTACAAACAACTAAAAGAACCCCAAGCAGTGCTCAGAAAACCTTTTTCTGGGAGAAACAGCAGTGTAAAATAAGGTAGGAATTCTACCAGGCAGCTATGAAGCATGAAAACTGCAAGTCACCTATGAAAAAAATGTATCCAGTTTCTCTAAGAACTAGCTAAGCCGAGGACGACAGGGGAAAAGTAGGATAATTCTTCTCTCAGCTCTGCCAAACCCTCCAAAGTGCACAGGGATAGCAGAAGATACCATTGTTGACCTACCTGCTTCAGTGCAATCACAGCCTTTAGAGTCTTGTATGAACTGGAGGATCACAGAAAAAAAATCAGAGAATGTGTGAATTTAGAGCTGACATCCACTAATCCATACAGAGCTGGTTGGCTTTGAACTTGAAATGGCTGCAGAAACGACCAAATTTGCTGCCTCTTAGCATTCCTCTCTCAAATCTCTCTGAATATTAGAATAAATAATTTTTTATTTTCTTCACATTAATTAGGGCAGTAACTTGACACATACTGGAAAAGCACCTTCATCCCCAGAGCCTCTTGCACCCTAGAAAGGAGAGGGTTTGACCATTTGAAGTACTCAGGTTTTGATCACAGGTGTGCTTGCAGCCTACTTAAACATAGTTTACTTCATGAGCATTTAATTCAAATAACTTGGAACTTCCTGGGAAGCACTTCTTATTTCAAGTAAGTTAAAAAGATAAATAGTTTGCTTTAAAAAATCATGTAAGGCTTCATAGAAACTAACCTTTTGTCTTTGTTTTAGATGTAAAGATACCCAGTTTCCTGCCTATTTTATTTGTTGTACAAAATGAAGAGAATTAATAGGAAAGCCACATAGTATTAGAAATTTTATTGTCTCCTACTGACAGTTTAACTATGGTTTGGTCAATGACATTAAAAAAACCTAAAATATGAGGTGCATATCCTGCAAAGAGCCTAAAATCTATTTCAAACCAAATCCCACGAAGGACAGTAGCCTTTGTAGCTGAGGTTGGGGATGCTGCTAAAGGAAGAGGGGAGTGTGCTTGGGTATAATGCCATGAATTTCAAGAGAAAAGAAATAGAAAAGAAGCTGATTAGGCAAAGGAGAAGGAAATTTGCTAGGAGCTAACAGCTTACTGCTCCCAAAACCTGGACTGGGAGAGCAGAATTGCCACTAACAGTGTCACACATGGGTTCTGAAGTGACCATATTAGCTGGGTGTCTGTAAAGCATGTAAGGTTTTTATGGAGTTTTTTTATATGCTTAAACTCTTGCTAGCTTGACATCTATATGTGACAGCATGTCCTGGTTGCATCCTATCTGCATGGAAACTCAGAACAAAATTCCCAATTTACTGCAAAGTGCTGTGTGAGATGATGAAGGAAAGGCCCAGACAAAGGCAGTGTGATTTACTTACTCCCAACTGCTGCAGTGAATGGTTTACTCCTTAATATGATTGCTCTCCAAATATTCCTTTGAAAGGATAAAATGCATCACATTCATAAAAACATTCTGAGATTTTGTCCATCTTGTTAACTCAGCTGTTGATTATTGCCAGAATTGGAATGAGGTCAGCTCGCGAGTAACAGGCAGACTGATCTCTGTGAGCTCTGGCAGGAATTCCTGTGGTTCTTCAACAGAGGCTGGCTCGAGTACTGATAATATGAAATGAAGTCTGTGTGAAAGCAATTTTATAATTCTAAATATTTTGTGCATCAAGTTGATTTTCATTATAGACACGTGCTCCCCTCTGTGTCGTTAATGTGTGGGTTCACACAGAGAGATGGTATGAAAACTTCTGCTCTATTGAAGTACTGTGTTTTAAAAAAAACAGTACAGCAGAGGAATGGCTGGACTAATGCAGTCATTTTAACTGTAAGAAAAAACAATTCTATTGCAGTGGTGAAATATAATTCAATAAAAATGGTACAAGTATACTTTATGAAACTCCAAAAACTGTTTTCCTATGCTTTTCTTTCTGTGCTCATGTTTGTGTTTTCTAAGAAGCAACAGCCAAAGTAAACAGTAATATGCTGTTAAGCCTGGGCTTTGTGTCTCCCAAACCAATCCACCAAAATTGTGGAGATGTTTGATCTCAGTTTTCATCTAAGCTTCATTTTACTTTTCCCTAGAGACCCATTATAACTACTAGATTTTAAAAATGAAAATGCAGCACTTTTTTGTTATAATCCAATAATAAACCCATACCTGCTATTTTTTCAGTCAGCCATAAGCTTTGTGATGTTAGCCACGCCCCAAACGCTTTTTGCAGGATGCACTTGGCAGAAGATCACTTTTATAGAAACCTCCTGTTACTCATCATAAACAGCAGACTTTGGCATTTCTTATCAATAGATGTTAGTTAATCTGCAAAGCAATGCCACTCATTATTTCCTTAAGTCCTACCTAAGGTCTGTCTGGTTTTAGGTATTCTAACCAGGCTTTATACAGCATCTTGGTGTAACTTATTGCTGAATATGATCCCACCAAAACATTCTGCTAAAAACAGGTGGCAAGTTGTTAATGCACAGATGCAGGAATTGCTACAAATGATCTTGCTCTTTCCAAAAGCTGTCTAACAGTGCTTTGAATTAAGCATCTTTATTGCATATTTAATTTAGAACTCAATAAGCCTAGTCTGAGGTGTAGTGCATTTACAAATCAGCTGCTAAAATCATTTGAGGATTACCAGATGTGCTTATTGATCTGCTATGCATCTTATCTTTACAGTGTGGTACTCTTAACACATTTGGACTAATAGCAATTTAATTTCATTGTTCTTAGTACCCAGAACAAATAACTGGGATACGTAATAAATATTGCTACACTATTTTTCTCCTAATGTATATTACTTGTAATTACAAATAACCTTCACTATAATTTTGTAATGAAAACTTATTAATGGAGAGGCATTTATTTGTTGTTTGAACTTCCTCCTGTTTTGGGGTTTAACCTTAAGTGCAAGACTACTTGTACAAATATATAGATGCTATTTCTTCCCAGCTTCCCAGTCAAGAAACTGGGGGAGAAAAAGTCTGCCTATTGCATTATTCATTTAATTATTCACTTGTGCATTACCCACAGACCTGCCAAGTCTTGGGAAATGTACCAGCTCTACGCATCTGTGTTAATCATCTGCTCTTCCTCATCCCCAGAGATGTCACACAATTACCCCCATTTTCTCTCTTTCTATTAGAAGTGCTCCCATGACCTTTTAACCAAGACTTAACACTCCAGTTTGCTACCACATGGCAACCTGTGAGCCAGGAATGACCTGCTTTTAGTGTGGGCTTGGGCAGTGATAGTCTTCATGACTTATTTGTTCATCAAGCATCTGTCCTTTTGCCAGGTTTTTCCAGAACCCATCTCTGGTTTATAATCTGTAAAACATGCTTCACATAGCAGTGATGGATAAGTGATTCTCTTAAGTATTCCCTAAAGAGAAAGGCCACATTCAATACTATACCTCAGGCTATGCTTTGGTGGCATTTTTATTCTCTGGCAGTGTAGCTTGGTTTTAATAGATCTAATAATGATTTATGCTATGGGAAATGAGAGGAGAATCAGTTGTTGAAACAATCCATCTGATTGAAATAATTTACTTAGTAAATTTACCTTTATAGTAACATATCTTGATTATCACATACATATTACTTTTGTCTTTTGACAAAAGAAAAATTCCTTTATTACCTTCATGTAATCTGTCATGTGAGTGTGGGAGGCGAATGTCAATTATGTTTGGGAACTGACAGCAGGGCTCAGAATGGTATTAAGGCAATAAACTCCTTGGAAATCCATCACTGGATGCAGCATATGAGACTGGTAGATGCAAATTAATTAAAGGTGCTCTTTTCTTTCCTAGTTCCATGTAGAGACTAATTTATCTGCCTCATTTCTAATCTCAGTTTTAACTTCCAACGTTACACTTTAGCTTATTTGGTAAAGAGGATGTCCATGGTTGCCCCTCCTGCTCTGTGTTGACTTGCACAGAGCACTGCTCCTGTTCATGTTCCTCTCCCTATAACCAGTGTTTCCTTTGCAGGACGCCTCAACTGGTGGTCCACGGTGTGCACCAGCTGCAAGCGCCTGCTGCCCCTGGCCACAACGGGTGATGGAAACTGCCTCCTGCATGCTGCCTCTCTAGGTAAGGGGCAGCCTGGGCAGGAAACCTTCTGCCAGAAATACTCACTGCTCTCCTCTAGCCCCGGCCAAAGCTCAGAAACACATGAGATGCAAAGATTTGCATTAAAAGTCTGATTCTGGAGCAATATGTCCTTCACATTTCACTGTAGTGTTCTTTACCTCCAGCATACCTGAAGCAGGAAAGAAAAAAGTTTCTCAGGATGTAAAAGTATAACTGGAACAGTATCCAAATCCATGTATCACAAACACCAGTGATCTGTTTTACCTTATATTTTTTGTGTTCCTGGGCTAACAGGTCTGGAACAGGCAAATTTGAGGTTCTTCTGCAGGATTGCCCTCATTATGTACAAGGAAATTAATTCATTCTCTTGATTTTCTTCAAACAGTTCTCTGCTGTTTCAAGAATGCAGTGCCAATCTCTGTTAGTTCCTTGTAGGGTTTAAGTATATGTGAAACAACATTTCGGGTGAATTAAAATAATTTCTAATTGATAAATTAATTGTTTATACAAGACTTTTTAAGCCTTTCTGAAAATCAATAGAAAGCTGTGAAGCTGGTCTTTGATGTGCTTTCTACATCCTAACCTGTTATGAGGAAAGTTAGACTTTTTGCAGCTACTAAAATCTTCCACCAAAAGTACTCCAAAGAGTGACTGTTTAAAAACACTGGGATATTTATTATTTTGGAGATACTCCTCTTGTTGAAATAGGCAGTAAGAAAAGAGTTTTCTCTGTTTCCAAGGATAATTTTATATTTATTGAGTTAATTTTTTATGTTAATTACTGCAAATGTTTGGAGTATTTTAACCTGAACCCAGCAGCTGACAATGTAATGACTGATATATGGCTGTCTGTAAGCACAGGACTGGGGACAGCTCTGCTTTCTTTTGGTGTAGGTTACTATTCCCAACGATATAAAAATGTTTCATTATCTTAAAATGAACTTGAAAGCCTGTGATATTTTTAGACTTTCTATCATCTTGAATGCTTTTCTCTTAATTTTGAAGCCAAAGGAAATTTCCTGCTGTGTAAGAGCTGGAGCCTTTGGGGGCCAGCACCGTCTGTGATTCCAAGGGGTGCTTGCAGTGCTCATTAACATCCTTGTGCCTGCTGGCAACTGCAGCTAAAACCAACCTGTGCACTGAATATTCCATGGCTTGCAGCAAAGCTGGAGTTGCCTGCAAGCAAACACTAAACCAGTTCATATCGTTGGTTGTTCCTAATCAAAGTTTAAAATGTGTTAGAACTCTTGTTGCTCATTAGCTTATTTGTGATGATTCTTTCTTTTGGAAATCTTAAAAATAGTGGGTGAATTATTTTCCATGGAGGATCTTCAATTATGCATTAGCTAATTCTATTTCACTGCTTTAAAACTGGATGTCATTTTGTGCTGCCTTAGGGATGTGGGGATTTCACGACCGGGACCTTGTGTTACGGAAAGCCCTCTATACTATGATGAGAAGTGGAGCTGAAAGGGAAGCACTGAAAAGAAGATGGAGATGGCAACAGACTCAGCAGAATAAGGAGGTCTGTATGGCCCAAAGACAGCCTTGTTAATATCATTGAGGGTTACAAGCATTCTTCTGAAGTTTGCTGTGAAAGTTTTAATTGCTATCAAATTCCTTGTGCTGCCATTGTGCTTGTAGTTTCGTGGGTATAAGTATGCAGAGTTTTGTGCCTGAAAGGTCTAGGGTGCATTTGGAACATGTAGAAGAAAAATGTGTAATTTAGCTATCAAAAGCATTTAAAAATCTGTAGATGAAATCCACGAAAGAGAGAGAATCCCATTTAGGAAAGATTTCCCAGAATCTTGAATTAGGATTTTTAGAGCCGTGGCCAAATATTGAGTAGAAGTGTCATAACTAAAAATCATCTGTAAATTTGATTTGATTTTTGATTAAAAGCTGTATCTTCAACATGTTACTATTTCCTGAAGATGTCTGTGCCTAAGCAGTAGCTAGAAAAGCCAGTTTCAGGAGAAATCCTGAAGGCAAACAAGTGAATGTGCTAACTCTACAGTAGGTATTTTAGATATTTTTAATAAGTTAATATTCTTTCACGTGAGTGGAAATATTGAACTATTAATGGTCCAAGATACTGCACGGAGTCATGTGTGAAACTCAAGTGAGTTGTAAACCCTGGTACAGAGCTCTGCTTGCCCTGTGTGCCAGCAGAGCGGTGACAGCATTTCCTCCTGCCCCACAGTCAGGTTTGGTGTACACGGAAGAGGAGTGGGAGCGCGAGTGGAACGAGCTGCTCAAGCTGGCGTCCAGCGAGCCGCGCACGCATTTCAGCAAGAACGGGGGCACTGGTGGGGGGTAAGTTCACAGTGTGGCACAGCCCCAGGCTTGTTCTCAGTAGGAAAAGCACAGCACAACGGAGTGAAGGTGTTCATAGCACCACCAAATGCCTTTGCAACTGTTGTACTCTTTTGCATGGCAGAATTATCTAAATATCCCATTATAATATTTAGTATTTCGGTCGTGTTTTCTTGTCAGTTACCACACTAACTTGAGGTTACATTACATGTAAAAGAGTCTGCATTTAATAAATCCTAACTGTTTTTCTTGTAGAACAAGCATGTTGGCAGTATCATTTAGCCTTTTTTCATAAATATATTTGTGAAAAGATTTGGGATGAAACAGTATATCTACAACATTCAAATACCCCTGACCCACATATAGAATACTTTAAATAGCCACTGTGATAAACCATCCCATGCTTTCAGTGCAGTTATCCCCAAAGGACAGGATTATTGACCAGCCTTCAGAATGCAGAAGCTTTCGGTTTTGTGTCTAGTGTTTATCACTAAAATATTTAGTATTTGCTCAGTGCATAGTTTTCTCTACCTACTGTCTCCCCTGGAGAAGATAATGTGTGGTGATAAGTAAATTGACAAAACAAGGCATACAGCCTTATAATAGTGAGAGTAACAAAGTTTGTAAAAAATATTCTTTGGGCTCTGAAAGAATATTTTATTTTCCCTTTAACCTTATGATGTTAAGGATAGGTAATTCTAGGAATTCAGGAGGAATTTGCTTAGAAAATTGTCAGCCACAATGTGTCTCCTTTTCTTCTATTCTAAAGTGAAAAAAAAAAAATTAATTTTCATTTTAATCTCTAGGTTGTTTCATATGTTTGTAGATATTTTCCTGTTGATATGTTTCAGATTTCTAATGCAGTTCAGTTCATATTTCTGTTAAATCTGATCATTCAGCCCCAGTTTCCTCTGACTTGTTCTGTTTCATTCTGCATGTACCATATTCTCTATGTACCACATATTTTCAGTACCTTCTAGTCAGAGATGCCCTCAAATGTTATCTTTGCCAGACAGTAAACCTTCAGTACCCATGTACCTACATGGGGAGTATAGGTACTACATAAATAACCTTCTCATCCTGGTTTGCATTTATCTCTTTTTTCAATCAAAATAAAGTAAATACAAATAGCCAACAGTTAATTTTTCCTTTGAAATAGTGAAATATGGATTAGACAAGAAATCCTTATTCTATTAAAAATTTGAATGTATACTTCTCTTTACGTTCATTCTAAAGACAGAATGAACGTGACAGAATGAATTATTTTTTCAGTTTAATGAGCCCATGTTCAAAGTAGGGCCCTTGACAAGGAAAAGGAATATCAAAATAGTATTTTTGAGATGGGGTATATGATGTCCTTTAGTTAGTTGCTATATTAAGCAAGCTTGCACATCAGTCTTTGAACTGTAGATGAGACGTTTTCCTTTGGTGTCAGAATTAGCTAAAGCATCAGAAGTTGTATCTGCTTCAAAAGAGTTCAGTGACAAACCTAAGGATGGAATTGTGCTGCCTCATTCACCTGCAAACTTCTTTTAGTTATTTTTCAGTGTGAGCTACATGCAAAGGAGATCAGCAATTGTTGCTAAATTTCCAAAGATTTCTCCTTTGAGACACTCTCATTCTTAGGCTGGGAAGCTGGAAAAAGAGAAGGAAACACAGAAAGCCCTGGTTCTTAAGTGCTTGTTTCCAACACGTAAAGCAGAGCAAACTTAGGAAGCAGATTCTTGTTTTGAAACAGATTTGCACATCTTCCTATAAATGTAAAAAATGAATTCTAGATTAACATAATTACTTCATTTATCTCCATTTGCAAGCAAAAGCAGGGGCACTGAATTGAAGGAACTGCATTGAAAAAAGGAAAATGTCTGATACCCTGTTTTTTGCTAAGAACCTAACTATTGCCATCCTGCTCAAAAGAAAATTCCAACCCCTTCCTTCACTGTGCAATTGTCAGAGCCTGTTCTCATGTGAGAGTGAATATCACTGTTGTTATTCACTGCTGTAAACCCAGGTGCTCTTGTGGTTTGAGCTCATACAGACCCTGGAAATGGATGGTGCTTGTACTTATTGTCACCTCCCAGCTGTGTCTGTGCTGTTGGCATTATCTTATTAATAAGTTCAAGGAACTTAAAATGGGGAAGAAGGAAGGGAATACTTCTGTAATCTTCTTGTATATCGTTGGAATTGAGTTTGAGACAGAAACCCAGAACGTTTAAACAGGAAGAACCTCTCAAATGCAAGTGTCCTCTGGGGTTTTGGACTTCGCTTGGTATTCCAAGTGCTTCAACAAACAGCTCTTCATACAACTCCTGCAGCCATGCAAGACCCTCACCTTGCACAGAATTTAGTTTAGATCATTTAACAAGACATTGCCCTAAAATGATTTTTATTTGATCTGGTGTCTGTTACAGGAATGCTATTTCTTTTAAACTGCTCAGTATATGAAGCAATTGTAGGGTGCAGATAGAAATGGTTTATTATAACATATTTACTGATTATTAGCTCTAGTTTCTAAAGGCTAATACCTCTTTTTATCTGGCCTATTTTCAGTTCACATAAAGTACTGAAGCCAAGCACAGCCAAATTGCTGTGGTGATTCAAATATGGAGCCCAAAGCATTCACATTCTGTGTTTCTTTTCCTTTAGTCAATTCAATATACCTTTTTTTCCTTGAAGAATGAAAGAGAATGTTCCACTACTGTGCAATTTCCTGTGTTTGAATTACTGACAAACACTGTAAGGAAATCAAAGGAGAGGTTCTACACCTACAGCTGCAGCTGTGGTTTGTGCTGGTTTTCATTTGGAGATTGTAAAGCAGGAAAAGAAAGGTGTCAGAAATGGAATGGAGGCAAACTGAGCCCTGAACTCAGATATTGTTCTGATCTCCTGCTTCTGGTAAACCACCAGGTTGAAGAACTTTATCCCTGTCTTGTTATTTCAGTGCGTCTCAGCTGTCTGAGGGCATTGGTCTCTTGCTCTGTGTGAATCCCATAATGAGTCCTAAAGTCAGAATAGCTGTTAGAGTCTGTTGGACTGAAAATCTGGAGCTGTGTGTGGGGAAGGAAAGCAATGTCACCACAGGGAGCTGTTAGAAGGAAATCCAAGGACATAAGAACAGATCTTGCTCAGAGTTTACAGGTGAGAAAGCAGCAGCCAGCCAGTTAGAACAACAGGGTAGGTGACTTTTCCCTTCCAGCTTTTTGAAAGAGGTTTTCTTTCATTCCTGGCTGCAGTACAATCTGGATTTTCCATAAGAGTGAAAATTTGGAGTGCTGAGACCATGTCTGCTGTGTTTGGACTGGAGGTACCAGTGGTCCTGTAGGTCAGACTGAGATTTTTATTTGTTTTTCTTTTTATTAGTAATTTGCTCTTAGAATAGAGATAATTTATTTAATCAGAGTGCTCTGGTTGAGCAGGATTCTGCAATACAGATTTACATGCTCTTATATAAGTGGATTTCATTATTTAAAGTTAGCTTTACATGAACAGAGGAATTAATTTCAGTTTTCTAAATTTTCTTGGGTTCTGTGTTTTATTGACAAAATTATTCTGTCCACAATTTTCATAGTCATGTAGCCAGCATACATAAAAGATCCCTGAAAAAAAGTGGAACGATCAGTGGATCAAAGGATGTGGCAGGTTGCTATGGATACTTGTTAATGATGATTTTTCATTCTCATTAATCTTTAGGAAAATTCATACTGAATCCCCAGCAAGTGGCACTGAAATAATATAAAACAGGCCACATGAATTACTGGCAGTGATGGCAGAAAATTGAGCATTGAAGAGGTTTCCCAGAGAAGCTATGAACTCTCTCCCCTTGGAGGTACCCAGAGGCTGTCTGGACACAATCCAGGGCTTTGGGTGGCCCTGATGGAGCAGGGGCTGGATAAGGGGTTCTCTAGAGCTCCATTATGGCCTCAGGCACTCTGATCCCGTGGCAGTGAGCAGTGGAATGTGTAATAGCAGAGAAGGGGTTTGAAATGTGTGAATATGATCAGAGATAGTGAATCAACATGGGGATGTGATCCTGGAGAGGAAAAAAGCCCAGTGGAATTTTGGAGTTTGTACAGTCAAGCATGGCATCAGCTGATCAAAGGGATAGAGATCTCTCTGGTAACAGCTGTATCTGGAATATGCCTTTCACTTCTAGAAACCTCATTAACTAGGAGATGAGGAATAATTAGAGGATTTGAAGGAAAAAAATTAGGACTGATAGGCTGGAAATACTAATGTGAGAAGATAGCTGGAAATCTTTCTGACATTGTCTTGCCAATAATATAAGTCCCCTGAGTTTCTTCTGGCTGACAGATTACTCTGAGGTGACAGAATGGACTGCAAATGCTGAAAAGCTGTCACAGCCAGCTGTGGAGAAAAGTTCAGTGAGGAACAGGGGAAGAAATTGCAAAATGGGAATTTGGTTTGAACATCAGGAAAAATTTCCTTATATGTTTAGGTAGCAGGAAAAGGGATCCAGGGATGGAGTGATGTCTCACTGCTTGACTGGTGACTGTTCTGCACCAGCTGCTGGTGACCATTTCCACCCTGCTATGCTTCTAGGCTGGGATGAAAGATTTGAAAGTGAAGTTCCAGGGATGGGCTGAATGCTGTGAGACCTCTGAGAGGTTGTTGTGCTTGTCCCACACACTGTGGAGCAGTGTCCTGGCAGTTCTGCTCTCTTACTGTTCTTCACATACACAGAAAATTAACAGCAGTCGGTTCTGGAGGTCCCTGCACAGCTGGCAGGAAGAGGACAGGTGCTGCCTCCCTTTAAGAGTGTGCCTGTGTCACCTTGCCCACCTTTATTTGTCAGGGCTCACAAAAGCTGGACTCTGGATATATTAAGTGGCACTCAGCAGTGAATTTCATCTTCACTTTTTCTGCTTCCCACAATCCTCTCATTTATCAGTCTTCTTTCATCTAGTTTGGTTTTGTTTTCCAGGCAGAGGCAAAGCTTTGAAATATGGTACTGACATTAATGACATTAAACTGGGAAAACAGAAAGGGGATAACTGAAACCAAAAATGCATTAAATAGTTAATGCAGTCAATAGAAGGGACTGGAAGTGGTCAGCTAGAAAAGTGCGGACTTTAAGAGATTTATCCTTGCAGTCCAGATAAAAGAATGATCTCTTTGGTAGAAAATTGACTTTCTGGGTTGGCTTCTAAAGGTGCTGGGCATTTCCATCTCCTGGACTATTGTGGGGCTGACCTGAAGCATAGTGATACTAGTTGGAAAACTTTTTTTTTTTTTTTTAAATGCTGCTATTATTGTATTTACAAAATGCATTTTCCTTTCATTTCTTTTTACCGGCTTCAGTGATTAAAAATATGGGTTTCAGAGGAGTGGAGATATAAGGGACAGTGAAGAAGAAACAGCTGCTGGGGTGTGTTGATCCACCAAAGTCTCATGGTTGGTTCAAGCTGGTTCATAAAGTCTCAATGCTGTGTCTTCCAGAGTGGACAATGCAGAAGATCCAGTGTATGAGAGCTTGGAAGAATTCCATGTTTTTGTCTTAGCCCATATCTTGAGAAGACCGATTGTTGTAGTAGCAGACACGATGTTACGAGACTCAGGAGGAGAAGGTAAGGGCTTTCATTAGAGATCCATGCACCTCTGTAAATCAAATCAATTGTAAACTGATACCAGCAAAATACCCTGCTGTAACATACCAGTGTTTATGGCACAGCTGCTGCCTTCTTCTGAAAGGAAGAAAAAAAAGGAAAACACAGAACGATACTCAATCCCTTTCTATTAGATAAAAGTAAAAAAATACAAGATAATTACACAACCCTTGCTGAAAACCTCTTTATCCCAGATATTCCCTATTAAATAACCACCAAATTACAAAACATAATACATTTCTGACTGGTCTAAGTGAACAAAGTTCTAATTTTGCCATGTTATTTAGGTGCCCCTTAAAACTCTGCAGAAACCAATCTAATCTGACTTTGAAAAATTGAATTTTAAATGTGTGTATCTGGGATTTTTGTTTTTAATGACTTCTTTGCAGCTTCTCATTCAAAAGTTTCCAGAATGTTTTATTAAGTTTGCACAGGTGAGCACAGAAATGTTAGATCCATATGTGGAGCCAGCTTGACCCTCTTTGAGCAGGACTCAGAGCATTAAATTCATCTCACTTTCTACCATGAACTAACAGAATTGTAATTCATGATAGGGTGTTACTTAATTAAAGAGGGATGTTTGGCTGATTAAAAGAGGATGTTAAGCAGGTGATGGAGTTTACAGAAATTTACTTCCACAGGAAAATACTGCAATATTTCAGTTTTCATTGCAAATTATGAACTACAAGTAATGATTGTAGATTATTCCGTAGGTTATTGAGAAACACACCTGAAAGACAGTGCAGTGATTGTTCAGGGCCAGAATCAGGGTTTCATGAAGGAGCTCATCTTGCAAATATTTCAGCAATAAAGTCTCATATTTTTGTAGCAAAAGGAAAAATAATTGGTTCAAAGCAAAACCACTGATTTTTCCTGACCAAATTTGCTGTTTCCCATAATTATATATATAAACAAGTGTAGAATCTGTCAAAGGAAAATTTTGCCCCTCCAGATGGAGCATCCCATCCAAATTCTACATGTAGGATTTTTTGAGTTCTTCCTTACCTTTATCATATATGCATCTGTATGTACATTCAGGTATATACAGTGTGTGGACTATAAACACATTTGCAATGTTTGTTATAGAAATCTGTTAATGGAAGGCACAAGTGGAGCATGTTACCAAAAGACCTGCAGTGTATTTACTGATGGTTATTAGAAAATAATTCAGCCTAGAAGTATTACAGGAAGGTACAACTCTGCTTACATGCATAAGAGTAATCAAGGTTTTGTTATAAGACCATAATATCTTCACCAATAAAAAAATTAGAACAAGGAAAATTATGTAAGAGTGGAAGATCTTGCTCATGATTCTTTGTATATTTCCTGATATTTTATAATGAAATTTTAGCTGCTGTTGTGCTTGTTTTCTGCTTTGGTTACCCCACTTTAAGCTGCTCTCCTGATGCTCTGATGATATTGCAGCACAATTGTTTATACAACTCTTTCTGTTCTTTCACATGGTTGCAAAAATCTTTGTCTCTGCAGCTTTTGCACCGATACCGTTTGGAGGAATTTATTTGCCACTTGAAGTTCTGCCAAACAGATGCCATTGCTCACCTCTTGTGCTGGCCTATGATCAGGCCCATTTCTCTGCTCTTGTCTCCATGGAACAAAAAGACCAACAGAGAGAACAAGGTATGCTTTAAATACAGCAACACTGACAAATATATTGAATAGAGTGCACAAAGTACTTTCTTTTACCTATAGATGTATTTATCTGTCAGAAAGGAAGCAATACTCACTAAATTTTATTGCTGCATGTTTAGGAATCTGAGCAGCTCAATCACAAAACAATGGCACAGTTCATTTCTTCCTTTCTAACAACTAGAATAATAGCAGCAGCCAGGAGCCTCATTTATCTCAGGCACATCTCTCTGCCTTCAGTACCTCAGGTCTTACAAGAGCAGTAATGTTAAATGTCCTTGAGGTTAGCAACTGCTTTTCTGTAGGATCTCCCTATACCTGTACTCCCACAGGAAAGGTGCTGGGCGAGAAACCCCTACCAGATATTCAGAACAGCATCAGAAACATTAACTACTGACTTTTCATGTACGAGTTCATCCAGGTTAATTACAAGGGTCAATGAATCAAAGTGGTGTTTGTTTTGCATGGCCTAATTGTACCTCTCTTACTTCAGGGCCTTGAATGCACAGGCTTCAGTTGTGTAGAGCAGCAGAGAGCATTTGGCATTTATTTTTGGATGAAGGGAATGCTGTAGCTGTAGCTGCCAAGCCAGTTGCTGTTGGAGACTGCAGCAGTCCAGCAGCAACCACAGCGTTGCTGTTGTCCTCCATGTGCTGTGACAGGAGGGAAATGGGCACAGGGATGCTCCAGCAGTGCCTGGGGTTTGCACCTTGTCAGCAGAGCAGCTTTGGCACATGGCAAGGGAGAGCCACAGTCCTCAAGTGTCAGCAGCAATGGCACAGGGGTCTCGGCACATGGGCAGATTTTGAGCTCTCAGAATGCAGCTTAGAGCTGCACCTTCTTAAAAATAGCATCCTGGAGAGCCAGGCTATTCATAACTTAAGAGTATTTATGCTCTAACCAAGTGTCAGGAGCAGCATCTGAAGATGTCAGAGCTCCTGCAGGTACATACACACACGTTTAAGCAGCTGCTGAGCTCTCTAGTGGAGGAGACAGTTATGGCTGTATTTGAGAAGTATATGTGGTCAAATAAATACTGATGTGAATGCTTGAAGTTCTGCTTTGGCATAGAGGTCTGTATCAGAACATTTAAAACACTACTATAAATAGATATAAAGAGAAAACATGCTAATATCCCCTTGTCTGGAGAGGATTTAAGACACATTTTGACACTTCTTACACACAGCCCCTGGCATTCTGATGGTCACATGGGCCCTCTTGTTTTGAAATCCAGTGTCTGGTTAAAAATGGGTAAATGCTTTTATATTAATGGAGACTCTACTGATGCAGGTCTTTTGTGTCTTTGTTTATGGAAAACACAGACTAGGACTCAACTGTCCCTGAGACTGCTCCCTTGGCATTGGAGCTTTCCACACTGCCATGCTCAATCCGAGTAACACCGTGAGAGGTGTGGCAGTTGTCTTGAACAGCACCATGTCAACTTGTGTGTCAGCATTTTATTGTACTGGCATGTTCAGAAAGAGTTAAAGTGTTGTTCTTTTCAGATTAATAATGGCACTTGAGGCACAAGGATATGAGAGCTGGGAAGTGCTGTGACTGCCTTCACAGCACAGAAGGCAGCAGCACACCCAGCTGGGGAATGGCAGCAGAGTCCTCGCTGTGTGTGTCACACTGCCATGGACCAGCCAGCGGCTGTTGCTTGTCACTCATCCCATCTGTTGGAATTAGGGCTGGTAGGCTGTGCTTGGAGAAGTGTAGTTCCAGCTGGAGAGCCACAGCCAAGTGGGCCAACACTGACCAAAGTGCAGACCCTGCTGGGTGTCAGGGAGGTGCTGCAGTCTGTGGGTTTGCTATAGAAATGAATGGGATGGACTCTGCTTGCAGCTGTGACAAAAAAATACTTTTCTATCAGCAACATGGGGAAACCTTACATTAAACCCCAACCATCAAACAAAATTTATTTCACTTTTGCAGTTAAGACAGAATTTTCAAAGTCCCTCACTTTAGCAGATTTGTTTTCCATGAAAACAGCAGTGCTTTATACCAGCCTTAGACTCTACCTTAGAATGGGGATACAATCAGCAGTGAACACATTTCTGGCATTCAGAATGTGTACAGGAGTTAAGACAACAGTGACATGCTACAGACAACCAGCTCGAAGCTTTGTTTTTTACTTAACTTTGTATTTTAATAAAATGGAGTATCCCTAGGCATTTTTAATAGGTACTCTTTCAGTGTCAGTAGAAATAGCAAGATTTTGAAGGGATTATTTTAAAATTTATAAACCAAAGTATTTATTTAACTATGTGAAAATTAGTTCGTTTCAAGCCCTCCATAGAGAAGAAAGTCACATTTACCCTTTGAAGTTTCTATCCCAAAAAGAGGCTGCTTCAACTGTCTGGTGGTTCTTTGCTCCAAGCTTTCCATCATCACCTGTCCTAGGATTACATTCACAATTTTTTACCAGGCTGTACCTGTAAAACCAGGTGCTATCAGAATGGAACTTCTGTGTTGTAAACGTACAACATTACACTTTCCTCAGTTGCCTTCTTCCTTTAAATGGTTGAGGTCAGATGTCAGTCCAATCAGTGCCTGCTCGTAACTCAGTTATTTGGCAGCATTTTTCTTGTGAAGCGCGTTCAGTTATTCCAGCCTCTTTGTTGCAATAATTTCATAGAATGCATTAGGATAAGCCCTCATATTACACCAGGAAGTGTTAGAAGTGTATCGCCCGCAGTTTCCGTGCGGCGTTGCAGTCCCGAGCCGTGTCCGTGCGGGGCCAGCGCTGTGTCCGCGCCGCGGGCTCGGGGCGCGGCGCGGCATTTCCCGGCGCGGCCGGCAGGGGGCGGCGCCCCGCGGGATTTGGGCCGCTTTGGGCCTTTCCGCAGCTCCGCGGGCGGCGGCTGAGCCGGAGCGGCCCCGGGCTCGGAGCCGCTGCGTGGGACCGGAACGCTGCGGCTCCGCCCTGGCCGCGCGCGTTTGCTGCGCCGCAGAAAGGGTTACAAACCCCACAGAACCCCTCGTGATGTCAGGTTTCAATAACTGGCTCCTCCAGGTTTCTTTGCCCTTGGATTGTCTGGCATGAATACCCAGGGCAAGTCCTGAAGAGCTCTAGTGCAGAAAGGTAAATGCCTTGGTTGGCTGTCAGAGGAGCAGCAGTGACCTACACCATGCTGAGGATCTAACCCAAGCCCACACAGCTTTCACTTGTTTTCCTAATCAAATGGAAGCGAACTGGTGGCTTTAATTAAAACTGACATTGCTTTATTTCTTAGTCTCTTGCTGGTGATGAATGATAGACACTCTGTGACATCTGAGTGTGGTCTCTGCATGCTGAGTATAAAGCAGAGTCATTAAGAGACAGAGTCATTAGGGCAGAGCCTGAACAGAGAGGGGAAAGAGCAGAAGAGCAAAACTGCTGGGCAGCAGTGCTGGGCTGTAAGAACAATAATGGCCTTTGCACTGCACTCAGAGGCCTCAAACTGACCTCTCAACCCATATACATGTTGATCTCTGCTATTCAATTATGTTAATTCATTTTGAATTCAATATCACTGTAGCTTCCTCTTGCTTTCTTTCTTAATGCTGATATCAATATATTTTTACTTCTTTGACAGTACAAAGGTACTAAACTAAAAAGACAAAATAATTAACAAACATGCGAGTCTCTGATTCTGAGAGATAGGCAGGAATATTGCAACATTTTATTGCTTTCTGCTATTCTAATGGCTCTGTCTCCAGGAAATGTTGATAGTACAGTACAAATGGCCATGTGGTTCTCTCCAGAGATCTCCCCTCCTCCACAGGTGACTATCATTCACTCCAGTAGAAATTAATGTATTAACCTCTTCCTCTTTTATTGCACAAACATGAAAACAGGCAAATGGAGCCCAGTATAAATCATTTGTAGTGCTCTGGATGAGGCAGCTCTGCAGCACAAATTCTGCTCTTCTTGAAGCAGAGATTCTGCTTTTTACAGTCGAGTCTTTTCTTCTTTTTGTCATTTTTGTTTCCCCCACCCCAATCCTTGTTTCTTCTCTGCTTCAGCGGTGATCCCCCTGACTGACTCTGAACACAAGTTACTGCCTTTGCACTTTGCGGTCGATCCTGGGAAAGACTGGGAGTGGGGAAAAGATGACAATGATAACACCAGACTGGCCAAGTAAGACCTTTCTGTAACTTCAGTGTTAAGCAGTAAAATGTCTTGAGCTGTACCTGGTTGGAGTACTGGGAGAGCTGCTAACAGCAAGGCCTTGGTTCATGTGCTCTGCTTACATGACAGAAGACATGGGGGGGTTCTTCAGCTGACAATCACAATCAGGCTGCTGTTGCATCTCCCCCTGTTGTGAAGTGTTGCTTTTTCTTTCAGGCTGTTTGACTATTTGTTCCCTTCTTTTTTATCTTTAGTTTGATTCTGTCTCTTGAGGCAAAGCTTAATCTTCTGCACAGCTACATGAATGTAACCTGGATCCGCATCCCCTCTGAGACACGGGTAAGTGCACTTCCCCCTTGGTCCCGCAGCATGGCAGATAGAGGGCACAGGAGGATAGGCTGCCTGCAAACACTTCAGTGTCCTGGCAGCAGGGACAGTCACTCTTGGCTCACTGATGCCAATCAGGCTCACAAATTTTTATGGTTATTTGTTTTAATAACACTGTTGCTTGTATGTTTTTTGCTGAAATGCATCTTCTAGCTTAATTTTTCTGGTATAAATTTCAGTAATTTGTGTAATTTAAAGAAACCTTTTCTCACCATTGTTTTCTCAGAACTTTGTCTTGGTCTCCTGATGCCACTGCTAGGTCACCAGTTTGTTTCTGAGAGTGCATTTGTAGTTGTGGACAGCTCCCGGTTTAGAGTGGCTGACAAAAGGCCACAGACTGGCACTGAACTGGAGCCTGCCTCTTCCAGAGAGCTGCTTTAGAACCATGCTCAGCTGGCACTGAAATTTCTCTGCAAATTGCATTGAATAGGTGGAGGGGTTGGGCTGGAAGCAAAAGGTTGCTAGGAGAGGATGGAGGTGATTTAGACAGCCTACACAGATGAAGTTTGAACAGAGAAACAGAACACAAAAGGAGAAAGTATTTTAACAAGCTGCAAGAGAGGAAAAATTCATTTTTCTGCAGTTTCTACAGTAGTAGCTAGCATGTCAGAAAAAGGAGAGTCAAAATGGTCCTGCAGTTGTAAGTGGTGAGCCCTCATGTAACCTGGGTTACCTCTCCCTGCTCACATTTGCTGCATGATCATGGTCAGGTCACTGCAGCACTTTCCCCTTTGCTCTGTGGGAGTAACACCTCTGCTCCCAGCTGAGTGTTGGGGTGCTCAGGGCTTCCTGGGAGAGAGGACAGGTGAGTACCCAGGGACAGTGGTAGGCAGGTATTTCTATACCAGAAGTATACAGATGTACAGAGCTTACCCATCCCCCTGTCCTTGTAGTCAGGTGAGTGTTTCAGATTTATCTCTAGCAGATTTTAGGTTCATGGTGCCTGAAATCAAGGCTGTTCTGCAGGAGTACATGAACGGAGTCCTGTTTTAAAGTACCTTAGGACCCATGTTATTGCATTTTCAAGGAAGGTGTTTTATCATGTTACCTAAAATATAAAGTGGATCTCAGACTTATGACCAGTTTTATCTGCCTTGCCTTTCCAATAAACATGAATACACATCATTGTATTCCTCAGCCTACTTGCCTGAGTTTAATGTCTGATATTTCAGATGAGATGTTTTGCTCTGGTGCATCATACTTTTAATTTTCATGTACCAGAGACCTAAATAAATAAAAAGTCAACTTAAATAAGCTGGGTTTTGAACATAATCTATTTTGAAATACTGCTGCACACAGGTTTGTGTGCTGTATCCCCCTCACAGCTTTCAGCAGCAGCTCATTCCTCTTGCATCACATCCTCCCCAGCTCCTTTCCCGTGGGCTGAGGGACAGCCTGCACTGCTGATCCGCTCTGTCCTGGCTCACTGGGGCAGGAGAGAACTCGCTACCCCCATGACTCAGGCACTGACTTTCACAGAGCCTCTGAGTGACTGACCTCTATTTTACAAATGTGCCTGAAATGAGCCAAAAGCTACTGTAGGAACAAAATAAAATACATAGCAAGCACAGCCAGAAAAGCTTTATTTAGTGATGAAACCAGTGAGAAATGTCAGTGCATAAATTAAAAAATGTATTTAAAATTAGTGTCAAAATCTGTATTGAATTGGGGGTGAGTATATTTGCACCAGCTCCTGTATGAAATGGCTTTTGCTGTATCTAATTATAATTCCTTTTCCATAGCAGGCCCCTTTGGCTCAACCAGAATCCCCTACAGCTTCTGCTGGAGAAGACGTGCAGTCTCTGGCTGACTCCATGGACTCAGACCGAGATTCCATCTGTAGTAATTCCAATGGCAATAATGGCAAAAACGGTAAAGAAAAAGAAAAGGACAAACAAAGGAAAGATAAAGACAAAACCAGGACGGATTCAGTTGCCAATAAAATAGGAAGCCTCAGTAAAACCCTGGGAATTAAACTGAAAAAGAACATGGGTGGTCTTGGAGGTCTGGTGCATGGGAAGATGAGCAGAGCCAATTCAGGGAATGGAAAAAATGGTGACACAGTGGAGAAAGTCAAAGAGAAGAAGTCCAAGTCTCGCAAAGGGAGCAAAGAGGAATCTGGACAGTCTGCGAGCACATCTCCCTCTGAAAAGACCACTCCATCTCCGACTGACAGAGCCAGCAGCTCCCCCACCGAAAAGGTGAACACTAAACCCTTCTCTGACAAGCAGTCTGACCCATGGAAGTACAGCACAGACGTGAAACTCAGCCTAAATATTTTGAGAGCTGCCATGCAGGGTGAACGAAAGTTTATTTTTGCTGGCCTTCTTTTGACCAGTCACAGGCATCAGTTCCACGAGGAGATGATCGGCTATTACCTGACCAGTGCCCAGGAGCGCTTCAATGCAGAACAGGAGCAGAAAAGAAAGGAAGCTGAGAAAAAGGCTGCAATGAATGGCTCCTCTAGTAGGAAACTGGAGCCAGAGGCATTTTCAAAAGAAAAATTAGAACCATCTCCTCAGGACAGGGCATCACCCGTCTTACCTCAAAGCCATACAACTCAACTGGTTTTAAAATTCAAAGACCGCACTAGTCCCACGCCTGGGTCCTTTTCTTCACCCAGCAATGGTGCCAAGAAAAGCGGCCCCATCCCGGTGTCTGCCCACTATAGCCATACGCCCCCCGTTCAAAGGCAAAGTGTCATCCATTTGCATGACGTCAACTCCAAGCCATCGAGCTTCCAGGATGATACCTACAAGCCAGTGGTTGGCACCCTGAAAACCTGTGCCACCTACCCCCAGCAGAACAGATCGCTGTCCTCGCAGAGCTACAGCCCCGCGCGGCTGCCCGGGATGCGCACGGTGAACACGGTGGAGTCGCTGAGCTACGCCAGGCCGGCCGAACACAAGTCCCAGACCTACACAAACGGCTTCGACACCGGGGACATCAGAGACTGCTTGGAGTACGCTGATGAGGACGCTCCTCAGAGCTGGCTGAACGACAACAAAAACCAAGGCAGAAGCACAGTTTGCCCAATATATTCCATCCAGCAGAACCGCTGTAAGAAGGAGAACTGCTCCTTTTATGGGCGTCCCGAGACTGAGAATTACTGTTCCTACTGCTACAAAGAGGAGTTAAAGCGCAGGGAGAGGGACAGCAAGGGACACAGGCATTGAGGATTCTTCCATGACTACTTAGTTTTACCATTTTCTTACTTACAAAGTAAACAGTGTTGGATTGCAGTAAAAGGAATCCTTAAAGAATAAAGGATTGATGAGTAAACAGTGTCTAGCTCTTCGCTTTACTGGGGCAATGAGGAAATAATAGGAATAATTTATCATAAAAAAATATTATTTTCCATTTTGTCAGTGTCTTTTTTACATGTACTGGTAAGCTGAAGGGTTGTTTACTCCTTTGTCAGTGCTGTGTATATGTTTGGTCAAAATTTTACTAATGGTGCCTGAATTTACACTGACATCACTCAGGTAGTAGAATGATAGGGGAACGTCATACTAGTGAAGATGTGGTGTTGTAATAGGGTAGTATCTGCCTTGCAGACATTTGAAATGATATAGCTATAGAGTATTTTTTCCTCAGTAAAACCTAAATTTTTCATAGCCTTTTTTTTCAGGAGGATAGTGATTTTGCATACTGCACATTTTTAACATGACAGCATATTGCATTGCTACTAACGTTTGTATATTTCAGTCTGAAATTGAATGATTCTGGAAAAATGGGAGTGAAAGGTCTGAATTCATGAGGGCTGTAGGTTGTCTTAATTTTAAGTTCTTACCAATTACTTCTAAATTTTCGTTTTTTTAAAAAATAGATTTGAACCACTTTTATTTGCACTGAGTTTTTAAAGAGGTTTTATAAGAAAATTCAATATGACTTCATGTCCCCAAGCCCCCTGACATAATAGTTTTGCACACCTGAATTTCAGAAGTATTTTCATTGATGTTAAAATGCAGAGAAATCTTACAATAAAATTAAACCATTTTCAAAAATTATTAGATATGGAAAATTTGATGACCAACTAGGAAATTTAGGATCATTTTAGACTCAAACTGCTTGCCAAAACCAATGTAATGCATCACTTTATTGCCTTAGCTAGTGCACGAACCTATTCATTATTTACTTATTCCTTCTAAACATTATTGAGTGATAATTATTGCAAATGTAACTACTTGAGCCTTTCTTGAAGACTGTTGGCTCCACCTCTTTTCCAGTCTTCTAGAGTGAGTCATCTCCCCCGAGGAGGCTCCCAGATGGCTGCAAAATGCCTCCAGCAGGAATGGCAGCTCCTAGCACAGATTTGCACAAGTCTGAGATCCAAATATTTACGTAAGTGTTTGCAATACTTCTGAAAATATAACTTTGCTCACAGGAGCATTTCTGCAAAGCAGACACCGCAGATACTGTTGAAGGAGATGGATGACATGAGGAAGTTTTCTGGGATACAGCTCTGGGTTTGCACCCCTCCACCATCAGCTGGCAGAGAGCAGCACCAGGAGCTCTTTGGTGTTACCCTTGTGAACAATGGCTCGATTTAAGAGCTAATTTCACATAACAGGTTAAAGTACTGCTTCCAGGGCTGCTGACTCTGCCACCTCAAGGTGCAGAACAGGAGTTCTGCCTTCCTCTTTAGAGAATAACACTTTTCTGCCCACACAGGAAAGATTCTTTGCCAAAGAGTCTTAATTTCTGATTATTTGCCTGCTGCCACCCAATTTTAATTTTTGACATTGGTGGCACCGTTGCATACAGTTAATCCTAATTAACCCTGAAACCAAGCCTAAAGTTCCCTGTGAAACAAGATGCACAAACTTCTGCTGCTGTGTCCTGGCTTTAAGAAAAAGCACGTGAGCTTTTTCCAGTGTCCCACATTGGTAGAACTGAGCATATACTTAAAATTGACCATATGTTTAGGTTTTCTGCTGAATGGGAGGTTTCAAAATAAGTCCCTTGGTCACTTCTGTAAAAGGTTAGAGTCTTTGCCATGTTAGCTGTTCCATGAATCCAGACCTGTACTTTGTATTCCTTGCTGTATACTGAGCATACACTGAATCTTACTGAACTTGCGTTCCTTCATGAAAGGGAAATGTTGGTACTTGTTAAAACTCTGTGTGACTTCTCTCCTTAAGGTAAGCACCTTCCAAATCCCATGCCTCCTGTTGCATACACTGGTAAGCAGTGTCCTGCTTTGCTTTGCTGTTGTGATTATTACATTTAAGTTCTAATTGTCAAAGAAAACTGGGATTGCAAATTATGCTAAAACAAGCCAGACCACGTTAAAAGAAATTCAGTATTATACTTGATTGTATTTGCTGCTGATTGTATTTGCTTGAGAAAACTGGCAGGATTAAACTTCAAGAATAACAGAAATATTTAAGAATTCTTAGGGCATTAGAGTAGCAGTACTGTGTGATATTCCAAGATTCATTTCTGTGTAAAGTTGTGTTTAAGAAATATTACATTAGCAGTAAACTACACCAGCCCATATATTTGAGTTACATCCATTCCAAATGAGCAAAAAAGCAGTACATAGTAAAAATAATCAATTGCCATGAGATTTTGCTGTTTCCCATTTCCATAGGATTTGTTTCTATAGTGTGTTTTTAAGGTCTTCTCATAAAAGAAAGAGATTTTCAGCTGGTCACCATGTAGATAAATTACTCTGTTCTGAATTATTGAATTTATTGTACTCGTGTTATTAGATTATTTTGAAAAGTCAGTCGGTCTTATCTGTACAGGATACCAAACCTGAGTGTTCATTGTCATCCTCAGAACACTCAGATATTTCCCTAAATATTTACCTCTACAGGACTGCTCACTTTAAAATATCTGTTGTATGGAATACTGACAGAACCCTTTTTAGTCGTGCCTATTTCCTTAGAATCTTTTTGTTGGGATATCTTTGAATAATTTTCTAATTGCCGTTTTCTTTTAGAATTCTCTTCAAACATTCTTTCTGTTTCTGGGCTATTTGTGGCAGCTGTGCCATAGCTGTGATTAAACAGACCAAACATGCAGAAACTGTGCCCCCCTCCTGAAGAAGTGTTGTTCCATGAAAAGAAGACTGTAGCTATAGAAGAAAATTTTCTGCCTATTTTTTTTAGAGAAAATTCCCAACGGCTCATGAGTTGCATTCACCAGCAGTGAAAGACATTGTGCCATTCCTTAGCTACCTGCTAGAGGTAATTACCTTCACATATATTTTTCTGTTGTGCATTATGCTAACCTCTCAGTGCTCTTTTGGATTATTTTTCCTGACAATTGGAAGTGTTTGCAGCCCACAGGCCAGCCAGCCCTGTGCCTGATCTGCTCTCTCTACACCTTCCAGAGCTGTAGAGTTCCCACATAGTCCCAGATGTGGAGAAATCTGCTTTGCTTTGGAGGGACCCTGCTCATTCCTTCTGTTAGCCCGAGTGCTGCAATGCACACACATATTTTTGTATTTGTATGTGCTTTTTTTCGCGCTCTCTTCTTGATAGTGATTCAGCATTTGTCACTGTAGTCCAGACTTCAGAAGTACAGAGTAAACACTGGGTAAGCTACACCTTCCGAGATGGATCCAAAATCACTAGGAGATATTTAGGTTGGAGGAAGCTGGAATTCTTTTAAAGTGTGAATGTGCAATTTTTCTAATTTAAAAAAGGCTTAAACGTATTATGTAAATTTTTTTTTTACTTCTAAACTCTGATGCAAAGGTCTGTTTGTAACAGAGGATACCTGTGATACATAATGGGTTTCAGTCATGCTTTATATTAAAGTTTCGTTTAAAATGATTTATACAGAGTTAATAAACCACTGTTGGAGTTTACTAATATATTTTCAGGGCTGGGTGTCAGTTGTAGCATATGGCTAACAAGCAGCTCATTCGGAAGAAGGTTTTGTAGGTTATCAAAAGTAACTTCAGATTTTGGATTTTAAAACAATTGGTGAGCCTTTTGTTCTATGAATACAATGGCAATATTGTCCCAGCTTTCTTTAGCAATTGGATGCTTCTTCCTGAATCAAAGGTAACATTAGAAGCATCAGTAAAAGAAAGGTGCTGTACTTGAAAAGCTTTGTGTTGCTTGTATCCTAGAAGTCTGAGCAGGCCAAGTGGAGTGTTCAGGGTGTTAGTGGAGCTGAGAGCTGCGGTGTGAGCAGTGCTGGGTGCCCTGAAGACGCTGCCCAGGACCTGGCACAGCGGCTGCAGGGGCCCAGAGGCCGCTCCTGGTGCGGGGCCGTGTGCTCGGGGGATGAAGGTGTGGGTATGAAACATGCACAGCACAGAGCTGCCAAACACTGCCCTCCACACAGCCACACTGGTGCTCACCTTCACCCTGCTGCAAGGATTGCTTATCTTCAGCAACTCCAGTAGGTGTTACAGAGACATGTTTCTGATCCAGGCCTGAGCCTTTGGCAGTGTCAGGCTGCCCACCTGACTCTCCCAAGGCGACAATGGGTGAGAATTCTGCCCGAGGAGTAGAGAGAAGCCTTAGGCTCTTTGGGCTGCCTTTGCTGTCCTCTGCAGGGTGTGGACAGAATCCCATTAGCAGTGGGGGCCTTAAACCAGGTGCTTCATTGACATATAAAACATTGCAAACTGGGCACGGACGTGAAGTACAAGCTAGGAAAGGATTAAGGTCTTCATAGCACTGTGAGAGTTTTGCACAGGTGAGAACCCTTACGTTCATAGAAACCACAATGATCTCAGAAAAACAGAGAAGCAAAATAACTGATGCTGATTGTAAATGGCTTTTTAGCTTAGTGTATTTTAAGTCTCTGTCAGTGTATTTGAAGAGTATTTGTTTTAGGGAATGGCAGCTTATGCAGAGGATCACCAAACTATAACATAGAAATGAATTTATTTCAGTAACAGACACTAATATCTATTTTAATTTCCACATGGATTTCCAGTGTATATGACTAAAATATTATATTGTTAAAAATGAGAGGAAAACAACACAAAGGTGTTTGTAAGTATGTTCTATTTCTAGACTTAAGGCTGTATTATGTTGGAATTTTACAAGCCAAGTTTAAATTGTAATATAGAAATTATTTTTATATTATTTTCAAAATACGCTACAGAGCAATATTTTGCGCCTTTATTATAAACAGGGTCATCATTTTAGTAGGTTACTTTTAGAAATGCTGGTAGAAATTAACCATGGAAAGAAAGCTTTGTAAATGTACTTGTTGTTTCTAACTGCTCTGTCTATTGTGCACATCTGTATCTAATGTGAGTTGAATATACAATTTTTTTTTAATTGAAAAGCTTTAAATTTTTCTTTATATATTTTGGTACAACACTGTTCCTCTCTAATTCTCTTCCAGTCCTAACCAATAGTCACTTTTATAAGCAGCTTCTGAATAAACATGCATATGGAAAATTTCCTTACCAAATGAAACATTTCTGCACAGATATTGATTGACGTGGGACATTCATAACACACCCTGAACCCACTGGAGTAGGATTCATTTGCTTTTTTTAAAAAGAGAATCAGCTATTTATTATTCCTTTGGAATGAAAATCAAGAATGAATGCAATCATTCCGTATCTGGAGTAAAAAAATCATTCTAGATCATAGAAATTTCATCCTCTTAATATGTATCAAGTATGCATTGGCTTCTTGCAGATTGAAGTGTTCAGATTTTATTTCTTCACAGTTCTTTGTACTGTACATATCAATTACTGATGAACTGTGCAAAGAAAAAGACTTCACAAACTAATGCATATGTTAAATTAGAAGTCTGTGTTATTTGTAAAACTCCCTAACTTTTGCAGTTTAGTTTGTTGGGATTTGTTGTTTAAGAATTACTATTAAAGTATTTACTGCAACCAAAATTTTCAAACCTGGATACTTAATGATTGCGCAGCTGGGTTTCTCCTGATCGATACACTGGTTTTAAGGTGTCCTGAGCATCAGTTTCTGTGGGAAGAAAGGTTCCCTCTTGGTTTCAGAAAATCATTTGAGTGTTACTCCAACACATATTCAGGTCTTTTCCTTATTAACACTCTACACTTCTTTTCAGTCAGTGGAATTTGCATTTTATCTTTAGCGATCTTCCATGTGTGAACAAATAATTTGGCTTATTCATAAATGATTGTTTTGAGTATGGAGAGACTTGCCTTGTACCAAAACACCACATAATTGTTTAACTGTTGCATTATTAATGGGGCTCTTTTATTTCACTGCAGGAGTGGGGAAATAAGACCTTATTTTTTCCTTGGGTATCGTGATCCTATTATTTGTCTGGTTGGGTTATTCCTCTGAAGTGAAAATGCTGTTCTGATTGCTGTTTTCCGATGTTCTGTCTCCCAGTACCTGAATGCCTGTACTGTACCAAGAGAATTGAAATGGCTGATGCACATTTGCACTGCGGAACAGCCATGTGGGCTAAGCCACCATGTTCCAAACAGCCTTAAAATTACGGCTCTCTGGGGACTGAGAGTCACTTAACTGGATGCAGCCTCTGTCCTGCTTCCTCATTTAACCATGACTGTAAAACTTTCAAGCCTGCTGTAGTCTGTGTGTCTCTAGACACATTCATCTGAATACCCTGTGATCTTAACAGAAATTTTTCTTTAAAAACTAGTGATTCTTTGATGAGTGTTAGTGTGTCAGGAAACCTTAATCAAGAGAGGAGATGGAGTTAAACTAGAGAAATTATTGTAGCTAGTGGAGGAACCAGGGCACCAAAATACTAAAAAGGGAGAAAATAGTTAAGATGTATCACAACTTATTTCCTGTTAACACTGTATGTTTTGTAGATCTTCCTGTATTCTGGGAAACAGAAAACTGTTTTTGCCATTCATCTCTGCATCTAATGGAGCCTCTTGCTTTGTTGCAGAGGTTTGCTATTGGGGAAGAAGGGAGAAAGGGAAGTTCTCCTCCCTTCTTAAAGAAAATTCTAGGGGGAGAATCATCTGAGGTTGCAAAAAAATGATTCAATGTTGTAATTAAACAGTGCCTAACTCTTATGTGCATTCTGTATTTAATTTCCATTTTGCCACTTTCAAACACCATTGATTTAGAAAAATAAGGAGGGGGAAGTTAAGAGACTAAGTTGGTATGTTAATGAGCCAGTTATTCCTTTTTTCACATGTGGAATCTATATAAACATGAAAAGAGTCACACTTGAGTTGCACTTCCCCTGCTGAGAGGTAAAAGCCACCTTTATAGGTAAATTCCATGCAATTGCTTTGCCACAGAGTGGCATGAAGGCTGACAGCATGTCAGGAGCCTGAGAGCCATGGCTGCTGTGGCAGAAACAACAGGTCTTGATCATTCTTGCCTTTAATACAGATGCAGTTCATTCTGGCCCGTGCTGAACGAACAGTACCTTTGTAGTGAAGATGCAGTGGAACACTGCCCTGCTGCCATTTGCTTCCAGGTTTGAGTAACAAAAAGCCTCTTCCCCATCCTTTTGATTAAAATATGCAGGAGATGCAGCAGCAGGATGTGGCATCTCAGGCTCAGAGAATGCCCCACATCTCCTCTAAATGGGCTTTGCAATCAGGTATGAATTGAAACACAGCCATGTGGGCGCAACAGAAGCGCTCTCATCTCTCAGCTTTGAAAATCGTGTGCACTTTTAATACTAACAAAAACTAAGAAATGGTTTTATTATTTGCTCAAGATTCTGAGTACTGTAAATGCAGTCTTTGTATCATGCACAGTGTGTGTACAGTACAGAAATGCTTTTCCCTCAGAGCTGTTAGAGAGTTTTGAATGCACATGGTGCCCAACTCTGCCCCCTCACCATAGCCAAGGGGAGCAAACAGGATTTAGGCCTAGACTAAATAATGGATGAAATCAGCCACATAGATCTAAACAGCTGCAAGTTCCCAACCATGGTGTTCTAGGCCAGCTTTGACAGCTTTGTACAAAACTCCATCCCAATGACTGAGATTAGGTTTGTGCTCTTTCCTGGGGAGGAGCAATTACTTCTGTGTTTTTTCCAAGCCCATTGCTCTGAGTCTCTAACTCCTGTGTTTGTAATGTGCCAGGCTTAGCATGATTCACCTAGGAAGCAGTTATTAAAATCTCCATAGATTTGTTGTTTTCTTCTTGGAATCCATCTTGAGTTTTACTTTGCATTCAGTTTTAAGACATAAAATATTGTTATGAACTTTGCATAACGCCTTGAATTTGTCTCTTGTGGGATTGAAGGACTTTGTTCTCCTTGAGAGGCCTTGTTCTTCCTCACTGATTCTTGTGACTAACACTTTTGTATGGAAAAAGTTGAATGAACCATTGAAAGTATCACTGCTGCTTACATGTACTTCTGCCATTTGGTACATCTTGTGTTGTTAAAACTCAATGCCTCTCAGAAATGGGCAAAGCTTGAAGGACAGTCTGAAGTATTAGATACAAAAGGTATATGTAGTTAATTCATCAGAACTCTACTGTTGCTATTGTGTAATATGCCCCCTCCAATTGTTTGTACATCTTTTTTCCTATTGCTAACTTTTTTTAAAATCTTCTATTTTCTTAGACAAATTCTAAAGCTCTTTGTCCTTAAAGCCTGTGATAGATTTTCCAATAAAGAAGATTTGGCTTTTGCAGTTCAGGTTGCATTTAGAGTGGCTTTTCTCCCAAACAATAATTACAAGTAACAGATGTTGCACCTTTGGCTTAAAGAAGTATATTTACTCATTAACTGAGAGTCTCTGTTCAATTATAACCAAAGCTAATTATATAAAATTTAAAGTGTCAGGACTGGTAATGTGACTCTACCTAGCAAACTCAGCATTTTTAACCCATAGAAATGTACAATAAACGTGTTTGTACTTGAAGTCCATTTCAAAGAAGGTAGTTGGCTCTCACTGGGGCTTAAGAAAATGTTAATAAGGAATAAAGTAAGTCTCATTGATTTTGGTTGGCTGAGAATTCAACTTCTTCGTAGTCTTACCACTCTTCTCATTTTTCAGAATCTGAGTTTGTTGTTGCCTTCTATAAGTTTATACTCTTTTAGCAAATGTTGACTTAGGCTTTCAATAAACTATGTAATAGGAATTACAGAAATTCATTTATAGCTGAAATTACTCTTCAGGTTTTTTGTTTGATCATTTTCATGCAAAAAGGGATGCATTTGTCTTTTCCCATTTCTCCACCCTATTTATAATTTCAAAACACAATTGGTTGCAGTCACCTTTCTCTGCAAAAGAAAACAGTTGATAATTTTTAAGCTGACTGCCATATTGTTTGAATCCACTGTTCAAAAGAAACAGGAGCATTAATTAACATTCAAGAATAAGGAATATTTCTTGTTGTGCAAAATGTGAGTTCTTGAGAACCTTTTCTACATGCAGTTTTCATTTAACTTGAATGTCATTTTTAATCTGATCCATACTTTGACAAAGATGATGTGTAAGAGCTGTTTTTAGCAGTTGGATTGTTACTTTGTAAAGTATTAAAGCACTAAACCAATTTTTGCAATAGGTAGTAAAACTTGCTTTTGTTTTGAAAAACTTCCAGTTATAACTGTTGCACTTTTTATAGCAGAACTGTATTTAATTTCTTTCTTTTATGAAAGATTACTCAAAGTAACTGATAGCTCTGTAATCTGTGTGAATTGGCTTCTCCATTATTTGAATCTGAGAGAAGCTACAATGCCTATTCAATAAAATTAACTTATTTCTAAAGTACCTGTTTGCTTGAATACTTTTTTGTGCTTTCTGTGTGCTCTCAGGGTGATGCTGGACAGACCCTGAAGCCCAGGGAAGAAGCAGGGACAAGGATAAGGGGCTGCTGCAGGTTGGGGGGGGGCAATTGGCTCAGCACAACCTTGTGTGCTGCTACCTTAATGTTCATTTAAATAACAAATTGTGGCACTTTCCCAAAACTCCACCCAGCCTTGCTGAAATCAATCTGTTAATACTGTTACCTCAGAGGAAACAAAATGAAAATAGTTCAAGCAGCCTAACATTGCTATAAACCCCAGATCAGGAGCAAGTACTGTGGGACTCAGATTCAGTCAAAGAAAGAATCTGAGAGTTTCTAGCCAGGCAGACACCTGGGAAAGAGCTGGAGAGAATGTAAATAATTCTTTATCTCTCTTGTTTTTCACATTGTTTATAGTTAAGTTCTATCACTGAGCGTCAAGCACTCTGCACCAACGGTGTGGGTTGTTTTCACTTCAGAACCAATGGATTTGGTCCTTGCGAAGCTCTGTATAAAAGAGCAGTGTATTTTGAATAAACCGGAGTTTTTAGTATTACAGCCTTCTGAGTCAGAGTCTCATGATTCCCGTCCTGCCTCGACAGTGACAAAGTACAAGTCCTGTGGGAGAGATTTCGTTTCTCTTGCCTGTTGTAGGGGCTGATTTTCTCTCATCTAATTTCAGTGTACATCAGAAATGGTGACAATGGAATTGCACCATTGAAAAACATCTGTGTCACAGTTACCCAGGTCAGGGACATGCTGGAAATGGAGAGGGCATTGCAGGGGCTGCCCCTTGAGGGCAACAATTGAAGGAAAAATAAAAAGGCCAAGGGTAGCTTGAGTGAAGAACTTAAAGCAGCAAAAGGATCCTGAAATGGAAGTAGAAGCTGTGGCTGACATGCCAGCCATGTGCTTCCAAGGAGGGATGATGAAGGCCTCTTCAGGAAGGACTTAGAGGGCTACACTGACACCTGATAGTAATGGTTTACAGGACTAGTAAACAGCTAATCAAAACTCACAAAGAGATGTGAATCTAAGATAAAAAAAACAAACAAACAAAAAAAACCCCAAAATATTTTTATTATTCCTGTAACTATAGTATTTATAGCTAGACATTGCCCAAATGTTTAGCTATTTGCAGCATAAGATAAATCTGTTTGATGAAGTAAAGGCCAAGGCATTACCTGAGCTTCCTGAGCTGGAGAAATTCCTAAAGGATTCCTGCCCTCTCTCTGCTGTGCCCCATCTTATGCTTCCAAAATACTGTCTTTCTGCACAGAAAATGTTAATTCACTGTTTTTACTCAAGAAGGTCAGAGAACCATCTGAGCAAAAAGGCCATATGTCTCACTGCTGTGCAGGATGATGCTGAACTGACTTTCTTCATTCTACAGGAACTCATCTTCAGGATGTCTGCAAAGGCTGAAAACTGTTGGAGATACTGAAACGAAAGGATGGCAGACCCAAGCATCCACTCCTCTTCCACAACATTCAACAGCCTGTAAGTCACGGTATAGTCAAGTTTCTTTGAAATGTGACGTTAGACCCTAGACCTCATCTGCCACTTACAATAAAAAACTTGGATCGTTTGAGGAAGGTGGTGGAGCAAATGGCAATGGCTGGTGAAGGACACAGCTATTAATACATTTTTATTAGAAGGTAAAAAACCAAGGTGGCAATTACTTGTTCTGATAATTTTCCATAATTTCTGTGTGCTAGCTGGGTTTGAATACAGTCCCAAACACTTTCCAGAAGGCTGGATGTGTTACCAAGTGTGTTATAAACTTGCTACTCGAACTAAAGAATTTGTGGGGTTAAGGGAAAGGACACAGACAAGAAGGAAGATGGTTTTAGGCAGGGCTGTCTGTGTAGGCAGCACCCAGATCTTTCTGTGGAGCAGAATGTAGCTATGGAGGAAAACACCGATGTCAGTGTCCCCTCGTGGTACCCACAGATGTGGATGGCAGTGGCTGCTGTTTGGTCATTGTCACCTGAGAGCTGCATGAGCTCATTCCCCATGTGGTAATTCAATCTGCTGAGTCATGACAGGTTGTGTATCTTCATAACTGATAAAAACTGTACTGTCTGCTTTGCCTTTGGCTTCTGTTCTTCACACAGTGACTCTTGTATTTAGAGGAAATTACCAGAGAAGCCAGGAGCTCATTAGCTATAGCATAAACATCTCACAAATCTGGGCTTCTAAGGTTCGTGGACAATACTGCTGTCATATTTTATTATCAAAAATAATTGAAAGCAAATACAAAATACACATGCAGCAGCATCACATTTACCATATAGTGCTTCTTATTAAAATGTGGGTAGTACCAAATCGCTGATATGCTCATTACCCTGTGATATGTGCAAACCTTTTAGAACTTAGAAATTAGAAAAATATATTCTTTAGTATGTCTTCATTCTTTCAATTGTTCTAGCTATTCATGGGAGATGACATTTACCTCCCTGAGCTCAAAAATAAACACATACTCATCCAGCATGTTTGCAAAGAGGTTTTGTGGAACTGGAGACATGAGGGCAACTGTTTATCAGGCAGGAAATGTATGATTAGGAATAATACTGAATAATTCCCAGGGATTTTTCCCTGGGAAAATTTTTGTGTGATACTCCCCAAAGCAAATCTTTTTAGAGGCATCTCAAAGGAAGGTACAGTTTTAGATCCTGACTGCTGTCCCTTGACATGTTCCACTTGTGTCAGGTGTCTCACACAAATGTTCCCTGTGCTGTCAGGAATTTAGAAGCTGGGCTCAGTCCAGCCTGAGGTGCCCCTACAGTATAAAGATTAGGAATGTAACAGTGCATGTAGATTGCAATTGGATAGTAGAGAGCCAGATTTTTCCCTTGAGAAGGGCAAGGATGCCATCCTGTGTGTGCTGGTTGCAAGGTGCTGGGCAGAAGAGGCTGAGCAGGCAAGCAGGGAGGCCCTGCTCTGAAGCAGCTGCTGTTTGAGGTGCAGTGGGATGTGAGCACACAAGCAGAAGATGACCCAGCAAAAGCTTTTTTCTTCTATGGTAACATGAACACTGGTAGAAGCCTATGTCAGCTGAGGGATGTGAACATAAAAACCATTGACATCAGTAAAACTACAGAATTTTGAAAGCATTGCACACATTGTCCATCATATTTCAGCTCCCGAAACCAATAGGGTGAGGGTTTTTTTTCCCAAGAATCTTCTATGTCAATTCATAAAGCCACTTTTCTGGCCTTAAAATCGCCCTGTACTTCAGGCAGATTATTTGAAGGACCTGGTGAGGGTGCTGCATAGCTTAGCTGCAATTTTTCTTTCACTGTGTAACTTCAGGCACAGGCCTGGGCATGTTCTCAGGTCCCAGCTGGCCCTCCCAGAGCCAGATCACAACACCCAGAGAAGGGGGAGCCTGAGTACAGCACAGACCTAGCCAAAAACACAGCCACAGCACAGCTGCGATTTAAGGCTGGCCATTCAGCTCTGCCTTTACTCCTATTTAATAGCAGTTAAGTGGTGAAGTGCTGTCTCCTTGAAAAGCTTTCCCTCTCTTAGCAAACACCACATAACATGCAATTTTTACAACGACTTGCAGTATATTTTTACTTCTGAAATACAACCCTTCCGTTTTAGATCTCCCTAATCACAGTGATTTTGTGAAGAACAACAAATTTCCCATTCCTGGACTTAAAACTTGACTTTTTTCCTTATTTCCTTCAGCATTAATTATCCCTACTAAAAATAGACAGGTGTGGTCCAAAAATATCCAGTGGAGCCTAAATGAAAAGTTTCTTGCAGGGACGCTAACAGCCAGACCTGATTTATTCACCCAGTCTTGTTGTTTTTGCAGACCCACCCTGCACCAGGTTCCTGTTTGCAGGCTTGCCTCTTATTTGCTCACCCAGTTAATCAGTCCAGCTGCCTGCGAGGACACGTGAAGGGGAAGCCATCCCCTGCCCAGTCTTCTGGGGAGGTTGCAAAAGCTGGGGAGGGTGGCTGCCTTCAAACCTCCCTCCCCTGAGGGTTCCTGAGAGCCACTCCTCTGGTGCAGGGAGGAAGGTGCTTGTAGGTCATTTCCTTTGAGGGACCTGCCAAGCTGCTGTGCCTGGGAGCACGGGTGTCTCCCTTGGCTGGCCCTGCGAGCTGGCAGCAGAGGACGACGGCATTCCTGAACAAAACTTTCTTCTTTCTTCTTCTGTCAAGTCATCCTGTTTCTCCCAGCAGGCTGCAAACACAGTTTGTACAGCAACCCCAGAGAGGGAAACCTTGGGATTTGTTACAAGACTCCCAAAGTCAACAAAACACTTGGAAGTTAAACCGAATCTGCAAGGCCTTGCAACATGGATCATTTCAAAGGGTTTGAGCTGGTTCTCAAACTTGGCTCTGAGCAGGGGTGATTCTGTGTTTTGGTGTAGGAAGTCCTGATACAGCCTGGGTTTGGGGCCAGCCACTTGTGGGCGTGCCCGTCTCCTTACTCCCCTCTGGGCAGATGGTAGCTGTGATGTTGGTTCTTAGACCTATGTGAGCGTCCAAGTGTGGCATTTTGAGAGTCCCAAACTGACATCTTTTTTGCTAAGGGTGCGGCATGAGGCTTGAGAAGAAAAATGCAGGGCCTTTGAAGTGGAAGGCTTTGAAGTTAAAAAAAAGCTAGCAAATTCCAGTTGCAGTTCACTGTCTGTGGAAAATCTGGAAGCTAAGACTTTTGACCAAAGAGGCTGGACAATGTTTAAAAGTAACAGACTGGGGAAGTGTGGCTTTAATGTTTTAACTGTTTATGCCGTGGTGGTGAAGGTGAGCTTGATTCAAAGAGTGTGTGCCAAAAAACACTGTCAGTCTCTGCCTTCCTTCACTTCCAGTGTGAAACTTTGAGTGCATTCAGATCACGGACATAAAATGTGTGTGTGGTGGAAGGGGGAGGGAGGAATTTCTCTCTTCCCGTTGCTATTGTGTTTTGTTATGTTTTGTGTCTGTTCAGTTTGTCTCCAGGATCAGAGAAGTGACTCAGAAAGTTATTTCCACAATAGGAGAGCATGGGAAAACACAAACATTAGTCTCTTAAAGACACACAGCCCTGTTTATCACACACTGACATGCCTCACCTTCTGACTGCTGGAATTGCTAACACATGAGCTACCTTTCTCATTTCTTTAGAACCCCGTTAGGATTTTGCACCTTAGGCCTTTCTTTTTGTCTCTCAAAAATTACATCAAACTTCTCTACCCTCTACTCCTTCCTTATTTTTCTATACTTATCCTCCCCCTCTTTAACGTACCTTCCCCAGTTATGGCACCTCTCATCTGTTCCTCACTTTGGCTCATCTCATCCCTCTTTCCATGCTGCCATGGAAGTCTCCAGCACCATCTCTCATGTCCTTCAGCTGGGCCTTTTTTCTCCATGGTGTCCTCATATCCATCAACTCGGCAATACCACACCTTCCCTCTGGGAGATGTCCCATTCCCACCTGCTGTGCCTTGGGGAGAACACTTGAGCTAGCTCTGAACAAGCCAGCCTGGCCACTATGAACCTTTGGGACCCTTTGGAGCATTCCCTGTAGGTCCCAGTGCTGCAGGCCCAGACCTGCTGTGCTGTGCTCAGCCAGGACAATTATCCAGTGATGCAGAGAGGAAACATCAGCTCAGCAGAAACCCGGCAGCAACAGCATCCTGGAGCCTCCCTTAGTCCAGGCCCTGGTGCCAACCCCTCCTTTTTGATTGAATATTTGTTTCAGCCAGCGGGAGCCAAAGATTAAATCTAACTCCTGCCAGTGCCAACCAGGTAGGACAGGTTGATCCTTTATTTACAATTATGATGAGGTAGCAATTATACTCTCGGGCTCTTTTCTCTTGGTGAGGTAGAGCTATTACTAAGCTCAGTGGTTTGGTTTTGTTAGCAGACCTTTGGAGCCTGCTCTTGCCTATAACCCCCCTCAGGTTTTCTTGTGTCTCTTTTCTTCTTTTTTTAATTTTTTTTTATTTTTTGATGACTTGTTTAACATAATCTTGTTCTCTGAGATACCCAAAGCGCAGATCTGCACCATAGCCTGTGTTGAGTCATGCTTCTCTCTTCCCACCTTGCTGCTCACATATCTGGGCATCCAGACTCCATCCTTTTTCTGCTGCATGCATTGAGAAACCAGTTCAGAAAATTCCTCGCTTTCTCTTTATCCTCCTAGCTGTGCCAGCAGTGCAGTGTAGCTGCCTAAACACATGTGCTTGCCTGCTTCAGCGCTTGCTCAGCTCCCTTCTCTGCTGCTATTGGAAAACATGCTGCAGTTTCTGCTCATCTTGGAAGGTGCTGCCTTGCTTGCTTGCTCTGAAGTTTGGTAGGAAGCCCCACGTGTATCCTGGTGCTGTACAAGCTTTTCAAGTCAGCTGCTACAAACACTTGTCTCATTGTCCTCACCTCGTTTTTATTTCAGTCTCCATCTTCTCTCACTTTTCTATCTCTTTCTATTGACAGTGTATTTATATTAATGTCACTTGAATCTCTTGCAGTCAACTACCAAAGCATGCCATGGGTGTGGTTCCTTGAAAAGCCAACGCAATGAATCTTGAGGTGGATTACTTTGAAGGCAGAAATTATATGCAGGTAAATGGAAATAGGGAAATCCCACCCTAATTCTAGCATTATTCTTGCTTCTCTTCTGAAATGTTGGATGCCTGCCAAGTCTATGAATATTTCATGGCAAACGCTGAGTCACAGGCAAGACAGAAACCCTTGCAAGACAGAAAAAGGAGGCAGGAGAGATGCACACTCCTTGCATTTAGGAACAGCAGAGAAGCAGGACGGAATGTGTTAATGCACATTTCAGAGTGGGTGCCTGGGCAGGGAGGCGCATTACATTAGAGTATCAAGGCAGCAGCTCCAGACTTAAACCGTACACGCATAAGTCCTTTGGAGGGAATTGTTTCCCTTTTCATCCTTCTAGCAAGTTTAGGAAACAATCTCTGACTGCTCTTCTGATATCAAACACGAGGTGGATCTTTCATTGTAGGAAGACTGCAGGAATGCCACTGTGTAGCGTCTGTTGTAACAAACAGTGCCTGGAAGTGTTGTGTATTCTCAAGAAACTTCAGATTCAGTTCTTCACATCTGCCAACACCTTGTTTTTGAGCAAGTGGCTCAAATTTGTGTTTCAATTTTCTTATCTTTAAAATTAGGAAAGAACATTTCAAGATACTGTGAGGTTACATTGTTACTGTTTTGACATCGTATTGCCACTTGCAGAGATAATAATACAAATTTGCAAAGAGCTGGGCTTTAAAAGAAAGGACAGCTGACTCCCTGAACTTTAGGTCACACATATTAATCCCATAACCATCTTGTGAAAAAACACAATATATACCACCTTTGAGAAAGGAATTTCAGTATGCAAGTACAAAATACCAGTTAAAGCACAGAATACAAAACAACATCACCAAAACTTTCTCTCAAAAGTTAAAAGAAATCCCATTTTTAACAATAACACTGGGTGAAATTTAAATTAAAACACCAAACAAGATATCAAGTCTCAAATGAACAGCAGAAATATTAACAATTGATGCTTTTTAGGTGATAATTAGAGAAGAAAATTAAGAGAAAACCAATATTTCATAGTTATAAGTTTTATTTTGGAAAATGTAAACCTCACTAACCATGCATACAAGTTAAGACAATATTTTACAGTTCTTAATTATCCTCCTTTTTTCACTTTTTCCTTTTATAGTTGCATAGGACATTATCACAATATATAATCTATGCAATACAAAATACATAAAAAGTTACAGCAGAGCAAGAATAGATGAACATATAACTGTACAACTGTAATACTTCGATGTAGTGATTTAAAGAGTTGAAGAGTGAGCCCCGGAAGCTTTCACGTGCTGCTGACAGCGGCAGCTTTACAGCTCCCGGCAGCTGGAAGTTCAGCTGTGAACACGCGCAGCTCCTGGCACACGCGCCCCCCGTCCCCACGCAGGCGTGTGCTGCTGGAAAAGCACAGGCACACATGTCCCCCACATGCACAATATGCACAGGTAAATGCACCTGCAACCAGAGATGAAACTCAACCACGAAATCTCCAACAGGTTCAAAAAGTCCGAATGCAATGGCATTTGGATCTAGGAATTTGGTTCAGGCCCATCACTAGTTATAATGAAATGGATACCTATTTTTGCTCTGTAGACATCCCTTCATTAGTCAGTGTGTAATATAGACACACTGCTGTGTATTCATGTATACACACATACACTATACAATATACACATATATATCTATTTATATATATATATGTGCATATGCTTATATAAATCCATATATATAAATATATATATTTATAAAAACCTATACCAGTGGATGGGCTTTTGCATTCTATATTCTGACTTATGGGATAAACAAGAATAATTTGGGTATTTTCTTCTGCCTAAGGCTATAGCTCTTATCCCCGAGAGTTACTAATGAAGATGTTCATCATACCATTCACTGACATAGACTAGGATGTTAGCACCCAATGCACAAACAGATGGTCTGATGGAGTAAAAGAGCACCTGAAAGTTAGTTTGTAGGCATGATCTGATGAAATTAGTAAATCTAACAGCAATGAAAAGGCAAAAACAACACTGCACTTCACAAAGTACAAATTCTGTAAGTCGTGACGAAACACTGGAGACGAGCAGTTGTTCAACAGGTCTGCTCCTCACACAGCCTTTAATGCCTGGCTGTGCGAGACAAGGAGAGTGCTGAACATCTGGGCAGAGGGTAATGAGGTTTAAAGGTGTGCAGAGGCTCTCACAGCTACAACTTCTTGCAAGGGTTAATGCAGTAAAGAGGGTGGGATACAGACAGGAATTGCATTACCATCGAACAGAGGCTTCTGATGACTTGTCATAAATATATACCTTTGCAGTTATGTAAACAGATACTAGGCATGTAGTAGAAAAGCAAGGAACAATTAACTTGCAGATACAAAAAATTCTCACAAAATCTAGCTGCCAGGAATTTACCAGGACTGCTTTCTAAGAAGCAGGATGAAAACTGAATTCATGTTGCCATTAGGCCTTTGCACAGGGAGAGGTTAATGGAAGGGGTGAATGAGTTTTTAAGAGCATCTTTTGTTTCACCTGGTAGTGAGGTGATGATTTTCACTTGCAACTATTTCCTATAGAAAGCAATTCAGCTCAATACTTGGAGAAGTTAGAATCGTGGCTGGAGAAAATCTTTACAGGGCTTTCTTAATAATAATAAAGCTGTTGCTATCATCTGGAATGAAAAAAAAAATCATGGCAATGTTGCATTTTGTGAGAACACCTCAACAGATTGCATGGGGAAAGGAGGAGGCAGGAGAGATGCACGGTCCTCCAGATGGAGAAACCTGCACCTTGCCAGAGCAGTATTTCCTGAGAGTGACATGTTTCTTGCTGTGCCAAGAGACTGTTTTAGATTACACTGCTGGGTGAAAAAACAGAAGGGTAAAAATCTGAGTTTAGTTTGGATCAGCAAACAGATTTCAAAACATAATTTGAGCTATTCTGACTTCTCATATCTGCAAAACTCAGGAGGAACCATCATGGGAATGGAGTCCAATGACCTTGCTGATCATCAGACATTTCCAGCAGATGCTAGAAAACCCCACTCTTTTCTCATACGAAAATATTAAGAGAAGTTTTTATTTACATTCCATTTTGGAAAATACTAGTGGTTTGGAATTTATAATTTTTTGCTAAAGCTATAAAGTATTAAACTTTTAATGGATGTATTTGAAACTCTACCTGGGATTTTAAAACACAATAATTTGACTGTCAGCCTAATACATGCTGAGGTATTTACAGCTAAGACGTAAAAACAAAAAAGTTTTAATGACCAATTTCAGAGTATTTCCTGAAAGTCTCGTTATGTTGGCTGCATACAGCCCCAAGATGTTCTTATTAAATGGAACTGACTTAACTGAAAATTTTACTTAGAACCAATTTATTTTCTCCTGCTTAAACTTGAAAAATTATTAGTAAAATCTATGAAGGATATGAGTAAAATATTAGTTAACTGTTGGAGTTAAAGATTGCATAGGTCTGTGTCCCTCAGAATAGGTTGTTCCAAAACCTTCATATCCTATAATCTCAGTACTAATAAAACCTGGTGCAAATATTCCTTCTCCAGGCTAGTAAATTGACTTGTTTGTAATGCATAAATTGATTCATACTGAATTATTAAGTCCTAAATAAATGAACTGGAGTGGTTCCTCCTTTCCTGAAGATTAAATGATACTCTTGTTGGAACAGGTGATTTTACAGCAAAATTAATTTGGAACATGAAGCCTATAATGTTTGCCAGTACTAAGTGCTCCTTTTGATTTTGCTTGTTCCCCCTCTCCTCTATATGTCTCTCTTAAGGTATAATGATGAGAAATGTGTTTGACTTGTTTTGAAGTATGTGCACTAGACACAGCTGACCTGTAGAATTCCTTAAGCTAGACATCTGAAATGCCTCTCTACTAACTACAGCACGAGAGCACTTCTAGGAGTGACAGAAATTATTGGAATGTGAATTCCTGTTACCAGAAGTCTATCAAGTTGTTAAAATTGTGCATTCAGTACATGAGATTAAAAAAAAAAAAAAAAACCAAACAAAATAGGAAGTCTGTTGAGGCCAATAGATCTGGTTTTCCCCCAACTCCAGAGCTTAGGCAACTCATCACATTATAACTATTTGTCATTTTGCAAAAAACCCTTACTATGTTCTTTCATTTTCTGTGAAATGAAACAGTAGAATTGTGCCTCTCACAACTTCCCATTCAAAGAGGAAAATTAACAGAGGTGAAATCTGAAGCAAATGAACATGAAAAAATACTGAAACATCTGCACTTGTTTAGATTTATAGTTGTATTTGTATTGATAAATACTTAGAGTATTTATCTGTACAACTAATAGAAGGTGTAGTATTAGGAATAATGTATATTAGGGAAGTACCTATGGAACTACTTGGAAATCTATATTAGCTTCTCACAGTCAACATACAGTACAATAAAACCTTGCAAAACTGGATCAATGCAAAGCAGCAAGTAAGATACAGGTTCACTGGGAATCTGGAGGCATTCACTTAATATCAAATTACACGTTTGGCATAGAGAGTTTCTTTTCACCATGCTACACTTAACTGCATTTATACCTTACAGTAAAAACAGCAAACATCCCAAAATTCCAGAATCAAAAGGACCTGAATTGATAATATGCACCATCAGACCCAGACAAACCAAGGAATGTGTATTTGCTGCCAGTGAGGTTTTCAGTACATCACTATGCTTCTGGTCTGTTACTATATTTTCTGCCATATAAAACATAAAAATCCTTGTGCCCTATCTAGTGTTAAATATTTGAAAGTTATTGAAAACTAGCCAATATTCCCTTTCTGTTATTAAGCAGTTATTCAGAAATAAAAGCACCTTGCTTTATGCTGGTGTGTGTATTTTTGAGAAACTTGAAGTAGTGCTGAGCTATAATGTAATTTTATTTTAAACTTAAAAATGCATATTTTATTATTCCAGTCAGAAGATACCTTATGACTTTCACTTCCTTTTATCAATGACCACAGTTTTGATGCAACAGAATGCAGAAACTATGTCTTCGCCAATTTTTCTTTCTAAGATACAGCCGTACAGCAGGTAAGTACCTTGATAACAGTTTTGGTGGGCATTGGTTCAGTAATGCTATTTCTGTAGTTAATTTTAAAAAGCAAAACAAAGGAAGAAGAAACAAAGGAAATTGTTCAAGTCACTGTGGTTTGATTTTAAAATTCTATTGGTCCCATACTGAACAGGCAGTGCAGACAGCTTAACAGCTTGGAGAGAGTGACAACAGAATGCCTCCGAGATTCCAGGCCACCTTGCCATAAAACGTTACCCAGTGTAAATTTGTTTCTTTGTGATTTAGGTTACTCATTTAAGGCATTTTGTTGAAAAATTTTTCTCTGAATTTTATCTAGCGTGAAACAAACCAACAAACAAGTTTATCAACCTCACAGAGATTTTTGCAATTGGAAGTTGGTTTTGGAGCATCTTCAGCATGAAGTGAGAAGACAGCTTGCTACCATAGGCAGAGGGCAGCTTGAAGAAAGAACAACACTCCTGTTTGGAGACTCCCCAACACAGGTATATAATCAGGAAAATGAGCAATGGAAGAGTCCAGTACTACATTCCAGTATTGGGCTGGTTTCTGTATTGTTTGCTTGTTTTTTACTTTTTCCCCAGTGTGTGAAAGAACCTAACAAAAAGCTTCTGAGTGCAATTATATTTACAGAGTAAGGCCGTGGTTAGGGTGTGTCTTCATTGTAATTATTGTGTAACATAAATATCCATCCCTGAGAAAGGAGAAGGGGGACACAAATCCAACACAGTTGATTTTTAAGTGTATGTATGCTTATATTGTGCAATCCGGTTTTACAAACTACTTCAACACCTGAGGTGAATTAAGCAGATTTTTCTTCCTTTTTTTTATATTTTTTTCATTTTCTTATAAAGAATAATGAAGAGGATCCATAAATGGTTGCAAAATATATGAAATATTGAGACAGCAGGAGTTACTAAGTGTAACAGGTTTGTCTGTCCATGAGGTTAGAATAGCCACTTGTGTGGTTGGGTAAAGAAAATCTAACTAAAAATTGCAGTGGGAGGCAGCTATTTACTGATTTTTAAAAAAGAGAGCGTGGGAACTGAATGAAGGGAAGCAACAGAGTTTTTTAAATGTGTGCAACACAAAGAAAACTCCACGTTAGGCATTAGAGGCAAAGTGCTGACATCCAGTGCAGGTAGTCTAAGGGGAGCTGGCGGGGCTGATGGTGGGGCTGGAGGCGTCCGAGCGGCTGTAGTCGCTGAGCGAGCCTGTCCTGGAGCCGCCGCCGCCGCGCCTCTTGAGCATGCTGGGGTGGAAGTTGGCGTGGCGCCGGGCGTGCTTGGTCAGGTGGTCGCTGCGCATGAAGCGTTTCTCACACAGCGGGCAGCTGAATTTCTTCTCTCCGGTGTGAGTGCGGTAGTGCCGGGCCAGCTCATCCGAGCGAGCAAACTTCTTGTTGCAGCCCTGCCAGTTGCATTCAAAAGGCCGCTCACCTGCGGGGAGCAAACACGGCACGGTTAGAACGGAGAGCACCGTCTCCCATGGGCTATTTTTTGTATGCAGGGTATAGAATAAATAGGTTGGAAGCAGGGTGAATGCCACTTGGCACTGAGTGGATGGAGGTGTTATCCTCTGCCAGAGTAGGCTGCTGTGGTATTCCAATACATTAAAAAATGCTGTCAAAGTCGTCATACACCTTATTTAATAACTGAGTCTTCAGGGATGCTGGGCTCCTGATCCTTTCATGGCTATCTCCTATCTCTTGTGGTCTGTTGAACTTTATGACTTAATAATATCTGTACTGAGCTTTATAGTATATTCACTTGTTCCTCCAGGCTGCCCCTAAGTGTCTGACCAAGGAATGATGAAGTTTCCTTCTTCAGCTATTTAAAAAGTTATGGTAAAACTGCAAAATGGTAATTTTGAGGCTCTGGATGTGAGGCTCTCCCCTTGTATTCTCCACGGCTATGCCTGTGTTTTCTGCATTTGTTACAAAGCACTGCAGTTTCCCTTGTTCATTGCCTCAGGTCTCACTCAGAAGTGAGGCAGGGAGTGCTGAATTCCAGTGGGGACAGGTGTCACCTTGAAGGTACCAGGCTTTTTTGAATAGCTAACACAAACCTCATGAGCTGTGCCACTTAAGCTTGGAGCAATGAGCAGTGAGCTCACAGCAGGAGCAATCTGGTGACCAGGTGCAGTTCTGAACAGATCTCAGCCATGGCAGAGGCCTGGTGCTGTTTTAGGGCCGTGCACTGTGGTAGATGTGCAGCCTAGGAAGCTCTGCAGAGGCTGCAGACAGAAGTAGCATTGTTGTTGGGTAGATGGGTATCTGGAATCTATTTCCAGCTTCATCACTGATATGCTGCATAGCTTGGGCACCTCATATTATCTGCTTCCATGCTGAATCCTGAAATTTGCTGTCTACAACTTCTGCTTATTGGTTTGGTGCTTATTGTCACTGAGTCTGAGCATCACACATTCTTTAATTGTTATTAATTGAGAACATCTTATTCTTTTGTGAATACCTAAATATATAGACTTAGCACTTTTGGTAGTTGTAATTTTAGTAACTTCCTACTCGCACTAATTCTAATGTTTCTAATTCTGAATAGCCTGTTCAAGAGGCCCAGAGAGCTACATTTCTGAGCCAAAATAAGAAATAAAAGTCTCTCCACAGTACACTGAATAGGAAATAAAGAAAGAAATTAGCCTCTTGGAGAAATTCGACACCTTAATTAAAACTGTCTGAGATAAAGATTGACCCCAGAAAAATCTTCAATCTAAGCAGCCAATAATCTGCCCAAAATTCACAAATTTGGCAATAACATTTATCTAAAGAATCTGCTAAGGAGACTTCTCCTCAGAAAAATAGTTTAATAGGTTACTTTTCTCTCTGTTCATGAGGCCTCCAAGATACTTCAGCCAAATCTCAAACAGTGTCTCAATGAACAGACAAACAAGTCTTTTTAAAATAGGATTTTGCTCAAGAATCTGGAGAAAGCAAGTGTCCTTGATATTTCCTTGATTATTTAGAAGAAAGACCAAGGCTCACTAAAACCAACTGTTCTTGGGCACATTTGGTGGATTTCATTACACCTACAACCACAATGCAGTGGTTGCATCTGGCAGTACACACAGATATTCTCCTATGGAGAACTGTGACCACCCTGCCTAAGGACTGCATAAGACACCAAAGATGAACAGAACTGTGGCTTCCCCTGACATAGAGCCTAAAAAAAATCAGGGTTACACAAACGAATTTTAAGAATAAAACCACAACAAACTGGATTTAAAGGATATAGTCTTGTTGCATAAAATAACCCATGCAAATCCATCCAGTGCCCTCCTTAGCCTTATTCTGTCTGCAAACTGTCAGGGACTGAACTCTCCACCTGCTGCTAGAAACGGGAAACAAATGTATTCTGGCTGTTTGTCACATATCCAGTTGTGTTCTTTGATATATTCCTGCCTGTGGCAGGACATGTCTGGGGTATGACAGCCCTTTAGTGTGACCACATTCACTGGTCTTGTCCCTATGTTTTGGTCGTAGTACAGATATACATCCAAGAGGGCTTTAGAACCCTTGGGAAGAAGGGCAGTGAGGCATGGTCTTGGGGTAGATGTGGCCTGCAGAATCAGAGTTCCTCATCCCTGAGCTATGGCATCAGTTTTTGCTAAGACAATGGTCTTTGGAGGTTTCTATTGCTTGAGTTAATGTCTCCGTTTTCATTACAAATGGCATCAGCAAATGTTCTCCACTTGAAGAACTGTCCCATGAAATGAGTGCTTTCAGACAAGGCAAAAGTTTTCATGCAATGTTTTGCATCTGCTGTTGACACCACCATGAAGGAAAATGGTACCTTCTGTTCCAATCAGTTTAATGGCACCAGCTGCTCCTGTCCACGACTCTAGCATTTGGGAGCCAGCAGTAGGCACAACAATCCAGTTCCTAAAGGGAGAGGTGGTTCTGAAGCAGGATTGTGTAACTAGCACTAGTAGATGATGAAGGTATTGCACAACTTATCTCCCCTTCTCCTCACTGCACATCAGGTCTGGATGAGAACATTCAGGTTCCCACTCATCTGTCTGATTTGATGTCAATGGTGGTGAGGATTTGGGTGCTGAGCCAAAAAATGTGGTATTTCTTCCACTGTATTTCTAGCATTCCTGTACTTCTTCTTCCCAGGGAATATTTTCCCCCTCAGTCCTCTCTAGTCTTGATTTTATATCTTCTTGATACTTGGTTTTAAGTTTCTTGGCCAAGTGATTTTCCACTGACAGCTGGCATCACTCTAGTAGTGGTAACAGTTCTCTAGAGTACTTCCCAGCTTTGTTGAGGTTTAGCAATTCCTCTTCAAAGAAAAACTGTATTGTGAGGAAATGCTGGATGCCTTGTGTGAAGATATAAGAGTCATTATTATTGTTCATAAAAAATTAGTACACAGTCTGGAACAAAGTTGCTGGGGGGTATTAATTAAGGCAAGACCCAGCTGCTGCTCCAAAACCACACATGGAAATTCACAGTCTGTCATCATTCTCATCTCTCAAGCAGAAGGGATGTGGTTTTCTGTGCAGGTAAGTTATATAAATGTCCTTTTACCAGCAGTAAAGCAATCAACAGAATGAGAGATTATATGAATTGATTGCCTAATCTCATTAGGGAACATGCAGCCACAGTACAACGTTCTTGCATAAGCAATAACCCGTGGACATGTTGTACTCAACAGGGAGTTTTCACCATTGAAATGGTGTAGCACAACACAATAAGGATTCTTGCAGCTCCATTTCAAGCAAGGTTGAAGCCAGAATTTTACCTTTATACACTGAGTGAAGAATTTGATCTTATAGATAATTTAGAAGTGTTTTCAAGTACCTTAGATATGGCAGGAAACACATCAAGCATGTGAATATGTATACTGAGAGTCAATGCTGTGCCTTGGCAGCAGTGGTATCTTTGTGCATTATGAGCCTTACCAACAGGCCTTCCAGAGCCCTCCCAGAGCCCTAAAAGATAAAGATGCTAGAAAATAAATTAATAAAATGCAACTCTGCCATCTTTATCCTTGGAGAGGCAGGCAAGAGATGCTGTCAAAAGATAAGGAATACTGTAAATTTTTTTTTTTTTAAATTTTAAATAGCTTTTGATATCCATGTTCCAAATCCTACTAAACAGTAACCTGTCTAGCTCCTTTGCCAGGGCACATGACATCTGACTAACTTGTGTTTAAGTTACAAAAACTGAGAGAAAAACATTACATTGGAGAATTAGATTCAGCTGATCTCAACTGAAAATTACACAAACAAGAACATTTTTGACTATTTCCTGAACTTCATCCAGTAAGAAAAAAATGCAGGTAGTGTAAAGCCACATTAAGAAAGTTGCAGTGCTCACCAAGTGAAAGTACGTGAGCTGTGCAGGTGCACGGAGTTCGGAATTCCTGTCGGGGCACAGGCCTTGCTGCTCATTGTCTGGCAGAGCAGCCTGCCAAAGGAAACCCAGAGTTGCCTGGGCTATAGAAACAGCATGAAAAAAATGCACCTCTACCCTCTCTTACTGGAAAGGATTCGGAAGTAACTAGAGCCAGCCTGTTCTTATGATATTACATAAAGGTCCTTTGTATTATTCTGTATTTTTTAATCATTATATAGTGAGGCAACTGTATGTAGTTAGGGGAAATAAAAACTAAAGAGATGGTGGCATCAGATCTGATGTCTACTGTGCTTAATTTGTACAATCCTTTTAGTGCACATATAAAGGACTCTTTCCTATATAGTGAGCCTCCTTTACAGACCCTGGAGTAATCTCCTTCCTGCTTCACCAATTCATCTGTCTGATATCCAGCATCTGAGTATCAGTTAAAAAAAGATAGCAAGTACTGTATAGACCTAAGCATAATTTTAAAATAACTTACTAATGACTGAAATGCCCAAACAGATTGAGACAATTGTGAACCTAACCATTTTCCAACTTCAAATGCAAAGATTAGGCAATTGTATGTGAAGAACTTGAAGTTTCCTATCCACTGCCCTACAGATTAGAGTATTATCAAGTCAAACCACATACTGGGGGCTATTTTTTTTTCAATTCAACTCATGTAATAGCTCTGCACATTATGTTAGCATCTTCAAGCACGTCAAGGCCATGCAGTAACAAAGAAATTTGTATCCTGGGAATTCCATGAGTGTCTGCAAAACCAGAAACAGTAAACCAGAAACAATTTTCTGTGATCTTTAATCTGTTCTGCTGCTTCCCAGAACAGGGTTGAATGTTGTTATAAAAGCAGCCTAGAAGCCTGAACATGCTGCTGGATGCTATTCTTATATTTCTACATTTTCATGTACATAATTAAGAGTATATTTGGAAAGACAGATCAGCAGGCTGGGTGGAGAGGATGAGGGGCAGACAGTTGAATAGAGATGTGACTGAAGAGGTCTTCCTCCAGTAGAGGAAATGCTATCTTGGGAAAAACATTCAGCCAAGCAGACTATGTTCCTTGAGACTTGGAAAAAAAAATACCCCAAAAGACAAGGAAAAGGTCATCCTTCAGTAGTACTGGTATGTATTTATGTCTGTTTTAATTTTTTATATTCTCTTGTTTATAAAAAAGTCCTTTCGCATGGTCAAATAACAAAGCCATAATCTCAGTGCAAGAGAGAATAAGGCTTTGATGTTAGGTGAATGGCAAGTATTTAAAAGGGGATCAAAAATTTCCAAAGCCTCAGAATCTCAAATTCCTATATGGTGAAACCTCTTAGTTTTCAATTAATAATTTTAGGGGTGATATTTTGTAACCAAATAAGCCAAATGCAATCGGGTTTTTTTACATCTGCTTTTTGTGTCTGCCCAACAGCTTTTGAGTATCTCGGTCACCTTTACACACATCTAACAGAGGTAGCAAATTCAGCAACATTAAGCTTCACTAGTTCCAGGGAAATGAGGATATTTTAGTAATGTTCTCAGTGAAAAGTTATAGGGTGAATTAGACTGTCACTAGACACCAGAAACCCAGTGTGGGAGTGTGATACGAATGGCCAGATCCAAGAAAAGCTCCAGTTAGAGTTTCCATGTCACTGGACACTGGCACATAACTGTCCCCATGCCCCTAGGACACACAGCTACAGCAGCCAAGTTGCATTAGGACCTGCAGACAGAAGCATGCAAAGTCCTGCTAATTCCATTATCTGTCATGTGACCTTTTTTTAGGAACTGGAGTTCTCAGAATTCCAGCAGGCACAAACCCAGGCATCTACAAAGTTCATTCACTTTAAAGTGTGCACGTCTTTATTTTGACCTTAACAAATACAGTCAATAAATTTATAAATTATTGGCTCTTATGTTTTCTGGGTGCACAGGAAACTACAATGAGTAGGAGTGCAGCAGCTACCATAACATCCATTGAAATCCTTGGTTTATTTTCTGTACTTCGACATTTTTGTTGAGTTATTTAGATATGAATGTTTCTTGAAAGGCAAATTTCCAAGTGGCAAGTTTATATTTGAAGTCTGTGTGTGTTACCATTTGCTGTGCAAGTGTTTGTATTACTCCATCTGAGAGCACAAATTACACCCTGTGATTTATCTGTTACAGCCACAGTAACTAGAACAACTCAAATAGCAAATGACGAGCACACGCAGTCAGATACTATAATGATAACAGCTACAATGCCAGAGAAATGTAAGCAGTGAAAAATTCCTACTCTAGGCTTAACCATAGACAGGTCTGTCTGAGAACCAAAATAGCTCATTTGGTGTGTTCCATCCAGATATCTGGTCCTCTTAAAAAAATTAACACTCACTTTCACCCAAACAGAAACTTTTTTTTTTTTTAAAGCAGATTGCATTCTATCAGTTGTATCTCAGCTTTTATTTCAAACTTGCTCAATAATGTCTTTAAAACACCGTTTATAATAATTTAAACTACTTAACTGTATTTTTATCAGCCACATTTGTTTCTCTCTGTCAAAGCAGAATCATTCAAACCTATTCCATCTTTATTTTTTTCCCCAGGATCCTCCATCACGTAATCTTTCTGTTGTCTAAAATATGCATTCCATCATATTTACTGAATCTCTTTTCAAACAGGGGTGCCCAAGCTAAACTGCTCCAAGTATCTATAGCTCAGCATATTTAAAATATCCATGTTTTTTATCCTGTATTTTTGCACAGTGAATTAAGAATCTGATATTTGAAGCTGCTAGCTTTACCAAGTCATTTTCTGCCTGCCATTTTAACTCCCGATTGACTTCTGTTTGGTTCTTGCTTCATCTCTGCTGCACACTACTGTGTGTACACTAAATTAAGTTCTGTGTTCCACTCCCAGCTGAAACCTAGTTCCAGACCATTGCACACAAAGTGCAAGTAGTTAGAAGTTATATTTCAGGATCTGGAAAATAAATCTTACAGCAAATTTGCTTTAAAATGAAATGGCTACAAATCTAATAAAAAGAAATATTGCTAGATCTTTTGCTAAGGTTTTGAATAGAAAAGGGAAATAAAGGCTAGAATTATGCGGGTAACATTTTTCCTGCTCATTTGAAAAATTAAAAAAACCCATTGAATTGCAGAATTTTGCAAAGAAACCCATAGTAATTTTATTTTTAGTTGACCAAACTGTTTTACTTCTTCTAGTATGGATTTTGTATTTAAATCTATTTAAATTCCTTTAGCTCTGGGGACAGTTTTCAAGACAGTGAGGATTTTAATCTGAAATTAATTAATAAAACACACACACAACTTTTCTGAAACAAAAAAAAGTCAGTTTAAACAATTTTCTGACTACTTGTCAGTGAAAAACTGTTCACCAAAAACAGTAGTTCCTGTAGTTCTTGCTACTAAAGAAATACAAAATTTCTAATATCCTTCATTAACATTTCTTGGCAGCTTTCTATCCATAAAGACATTTTCATTAAGTGACTAACTGGAGATTTGATCTTCAAAGGGAACAATTTCATTTGTGCTTTCTACTTCCACTAAACTCCCCGTGTTTATAAGCACAAGGGAATTCAAAGACAGCCAAGGGTAATGACCATGAAAGTTTATCCTCCAGTTCACAGAGAAATCTTGGAGTAGATTTTAGATCTGTGCTGAAAATGTGACTGAGAATATGCCCTGTGGCATTGCAGTATGACCCAGAAAGCCTTGGGTGATTCCCTACAGCATGTCAAGTACAAGAAACATTTTCCGGAGTTAGCTGAGCTGCTTTCACTTCCTTCTACTTTTGTCCTTTGGAGTCATTTTGCAAACTGGTGGTAAAGTGATGCAGCCTTCAAAACACACTGTCTGTTTTGAGTTCTCCCTTCAAAGAGCACAAAGATGCACTGATGTGCCACGCACTGTCATGACAAAGAAACAACCAACCCAAAGCTCATGCTTGAAAGACCAAGCATATTTTCCAAGCATGTATTTTTATGATCTTCTCTGCATGGATACAGTATAATTCCATAGATATGTAGTGGATTTTGTTTGGTTTTCTTCTCTCTAGCTATGTTCACACTGTTGTTCCTCTCTGCTAGAGAGTACTCCAAAACACAGGTAATCCTGCTGAGCAATTGAGAAATTAAATTCTTTCCCATCAACTGAAGATCATAAAAAAGCCATTAAAATCTCTTCAGGATTTCCAGTTTGAAATTCACATCTGTAGGCCTGAGCAATGAGATGCTACTTTTTTTACTGCATCTTTATACTAAAACACATAATGCCAATATTTGGCTTTCTCCTGTGCAGTTTGTCACTTCTGGTTTCAGAAAAGTTCATGCTCTATCTCCTCCTTATACAACCCCTCCCTGTCTTGTGTGTTCCTTTCTCTTTTGAAACTACAAAAAATCAGCTGCACTAGGCTAGGGCTTTATGAAGCTCCGTGTCAATTATACAGACTACTTCAAAACACGTGGGGTGGGTGGGGCTGTGTTAAATATGTTAAAGAGCTTTTCTCTTCAAACATAACCAGAGACAAAATCACTAAGGTGAGTTTAGAATTCAAGATTCCTTCCTTTTATTATGGGGCCTAGGTATACGGACACAAATTTTGAAATCATCCTCTCTAGAAGTAACTGGAGTCTTAAAAGCTATTTCCGCAATGAAGCTGAATTAGCTGAATAATGCATTGAACCAACAGCACTTCCATAACTTTCTGAATAATGAATTAACCTGGTCATCCACTCATCACTTAGGTATGAATGGGTGCATCTGATGACCTGATTTGATGCATCAGAAGAATCCAGTGGAATAGAAAAGCCAGCAGAAAAGCAACTCTAAAAGTGAAGGCTGAGAAAGGGGGTGTGAGGGAACAGAGACATGTAATGTCTAAAACATCCCTATGGCTTAGAGATTCCTCATCACTCTTTTAAGCAAGGGTCACAAATCATCTGCAATTACTAGCAAAATGATGGGAGTCCATTTAGTAAAAGTTGATGAGGGCATGTTTGGTTTTGCTCCCCTCCCCAGCTTCCCATCAGAAAACTGCTAGGAGCCACAACAAAGAAGGAAAGAATCAATGTTCTTTCTTGTTGGTATCTAAAGCACTGAGATTTAGCAAAACAGCTCCAAATCCGTAACAAGGTGTTTCTGGGGCACTTAGGGTTGATCATATACAAATGTAGTAAGTGCAGGTCCTCTCAGATATAAACTTACTCATTGATACTGTGGGTGTTCTGGTTAGACATGTTAGGTAAGGAGGAGATGCACACATGTGCCTTCTCTTCACAGAAGTATGAGTATGAAGGATGGTCCCCACATCTACAGGGCAGGTAGTTTTCATTTCATGGCTAGAAAGAACTTTGTGGCAGCAACTGCATTACTACTGTATCTTCCAGGAGGCCTTGTCAAAGTCTACATAAATATTATCTCTCTTGACCCTTTTCAGTCATATTTGCTGTAGTTTTGCTATGTGACTGTACTGATAGCATGAAGACTTAAAATGCACTACCAGTAGAGAAATACCTGTTAGTCTGTAATGCTGTGAGCAATCAAAACTCTAGCCATCTCCGACAGAGGAGAATCCATCACCCAGAAAAATGGTAATTTACACAATTGTATGAGATGGTGTTTACAGTGCATGCAATTTCAAAAATAAGGTATTAATCTCCTTACAGTCCTATATGGATTTATCATTGTTAACTAATGCTCTTTGTGGATTCTGTTTTAACTCTGAAGTATAAAGTTCACTGTTTCATTCTTTCTCAAAGGTTTGGACACATGACCAAAACAGAGACCTCTCATCTACAAAACCTTAGACATCTGAGCCATTAGGACACCCATGAGGCTGGAAACTTACCCAACTAGCAGGGACAACTTCCATATCTAGGTAAGTGCAGACTGGAATGCACCCTGCCTGCCCCACAGGAATAACTCCTATTGATTGTGCTTCCATTAAGTGCAATGCCTTTGTTTACATGGACTTTGGCCACATCCAATTATAAAAGCAGGATTTTTTTACCTTCTTGCTGGAATATATGGGTAAATAAAGCTCTTATACTGAATACCAATGACAAGCCTAACTTAAAAAATGAAAGGCAACAGCCTCAGTGACAGAGAGTTTATGTTCTAAAATAATGCGAACTAAATGCTGGGCTTTCTATCAAAGTGAAGTACCAGCAATCGCTGCATATAATTTCTGTTCCCAAGCCTAAAACTCTTATTGGGTCTCCTTATCGCCGAGGTATTAAATCCTAGACCAGTGCTCAGTAAAACAGCAGAAATCCACTAATTTAAAAGAGCAGCAACTTCCACTTGATTTTCTCTCTCCTGTGGTATGTTCCAAGAACGGAGATCAATAGCTGACCCTTTGACTTTGCATTTAAATGCCAAATAATTAAATTGTGTTATGCTGAAAAGATGAAGTGATGAATTCTGGGGAGAGGAAGATGGATCTTAGCTTTGTGTCATTTGCAAACCACACTGAAGTATGACACTCAGCAAAGAAGTGAACTCTGAAGTTTAGTATAGTAGCCCTTTAATTACTGTATTTTTCTATTTCTTTTCTACTCAGCTCTATGAATGTAATAAAGAAGGGTGATTATTTAAACATCTATTGTGATTAAAAAATAAAAAAAAAATCTGTAAAAGAGCCTCAAAACACATAGGTATTACTGAATGATAAAAAACTAAATGATGGTGAATTTTTTTTTCCTTTTCCATTGGTCAATTAAACTTTTAAATAAATATACTTGAAAAGAATACTGAAAATCCAAAAAATCTATGTGCTAATCAGCAAATCTGACCTATTGCATCACCCCAGCAAAGGAATTTCAGCCTAGAGTCCTTGCCTTGAGCCAAAAATTTGTTGTTTAAGGGACTTTCTTCATTCCTTTCATACAAAGATTGTGGCTTCAGCATAGGTCAGAAAAGTCTGGCCTCTTAAAACAGACTAACATTGATGAAGGTATGTGGGATTTTGTTCTTTTTCTGTCTTGTTGATGAGCCAATTCAAACCTTTTAAAGTGACAAGTGACTATAGGAGGGCTCTCCAAATGCATGTAATAATTAAGCACTGTTTTTATTGATCGAGTCCAGTTAAAAGTGAAAAGTAATAATGTAGCCCTTGATGAATACATATGCTGGACTGAGGCCTTGTTCAGTCACCTGAGGTCTCGTGTTACTCCTGTTGCAGCACACTAGCAATGCTGATTTGTTGTCTGCTACAAGCTTTTCAGCTGCACCACTCACCCTATGTTAGAGCAAACAAGGTGATTAATGGCAATGTTATGCAGACGGCAACTGAAGCCAAGAAAACAAACTCCCCAGACTCGATTCTTTCTTCTCCAGGAGGGAAAAATGTCTTTCTGATAGTGGAAACAACAAATCCAAATGTATCTACAGGGAAGGTGCAGTTAAGGTACCAACAGAAGCACAAGGTTTCCATTATAGACTCCTGTCTGTATCCTTCCCGTGCTACCTCAGAATTGCTGTCTGTTACCCAGCCCACTGTGCAAACCCAGAACAGCTCCAGATCAGACATCCAACTGTTAGCAGCTTTACAGAAGCTCTGGAGTATGACACTCCTTGGCATCCCATCCTTCTTCAGGCCACACTTTACACTGGACAAAAATACTATATTTACACTATAGGACACTTGCATCTCTCCTTCCAATCTGGGAATTTCTCTTTGTGAAGCCCAGGATTATGTGCCAACAGAGCTCACAGGCTCTCAAGCCATTCATTCTCAGTGGTGTGGTCATTGCATAGAAAAATTATAGATGGAGCAGAATTAACCAATAGGTACTCATAGGTCAAATGGCAGGAACCAAAAATGGCACACAGTGTCACAGTTAATGTCATAACTTTTTTCACAAGATTATTTTGCAAACATATCTCCATGGATAAAAACTTGAACCTGAAGATGCTGGTATTGCAAGAATGTTTGAAATCAAACCGAAACTTCATAAACCATCCCTGTCTGTACAATGACCACAGGAACGACCTCTGCAGTGGTTCAGACTGCTTTCAATGAAAGTCTACCTCACAAATTTTTAGTTGTGGTGGCTTTCAAAAAAAGTTGCATGGTAATGTTCATGATCACTGGTTAGACAATGGAAATGTTTTAAGTGAGAGAGCAATTAAATAGGTAATGATCAATTATATTAATCTGGTGTGAACTGTGGGTGAATTCATTATGAAATTGGGAAATTTTGGCTCCATGAGCTCTGCCCAGCAGTTGCATGAATAGCTGCAAAGAAAGAATCATATGACCTCATGAATCAGTCTTTTCTCTGTTGACATATCAATGACTTTTTTATTATTCTATTCTACTAAAAACAGGATAATGCTTGTAAAAGCAAAGCTTATCAAATTAACGAAAAGCTGTCCTGCTATGCAAAATAACAGACTAAAGGATTATTCATCTAATCTGAGACCTGGACTTTATTTATCTGCATTCTGGAAGACGTTGAATGTCATTTGCCTCCAACTGAAGTGCACATACTTTGGCATGAACAGACCTTGTGGGTAAGTTATGACATTTCATGTGCACAGCAGCTCCCAGGATTTGGGGACAGGATGAGATTTCATTTTGCTAGAAGCCAAGCAAACAGAAGTTAGTGAAGTTGTCTTTGGCTGTAATTGTGAAATGTCTCCTTGTGAACTCTTGAACTGTTCAATCAACAACATCACAGTAACACAGCATGCCTGAAACGTGGGGCTTCAGCATTTATAAACCCAGCTAAAGCTGTAAAGCTAAGTTAAAAATCGGATGCTGAGTTTATTGCAACTGCATGGAAGAGAGAGGGAGTGGGATTTCCTGTTATTTTATTCTCTTTCTGGGTGGATTGTTTGCCAGAGATCAAGGTGGCGTTGAAGTAGTTTATGAGCAGTATCTGCCAATGGCCATATTGAGCATCCAGCTTCGGGGAACACGCAGCTCTGGAAAGTAGTTTTACGGGCTGATAATCAAACACTAAATCTGTTGCTTGACACAAGGCAGCTACCATTCAAGGCATGCATAAAACTATTGCAAGCACACCAAAATCTTCCGCCCAGATTGTTAAACCACCATCTCTGTTCAAATAAAGCTTCAGGGCAATAGAGGAATTAGATTCTATTGTAACAGTTGTAATGTTCTAAACTGCCCACTTTTAAAACAGGTAGACTTTTTAGACAAGACAATTTGCAATTCAACATTCAATTCCTGCAAGTCTCATTTACATGTTCTATTTTGTAAATACTTTCCCTGTTTATTTTGTATCTCCTTGTAGCCCCTTCAACCACAGCTGTATGAAAAGGAAAAAATAACACGTTACCTGCTCCTTTCCAGTTTCAGCTTTTTAAAGTGTTTTCTATGTGTCTCTACAAATGTTTTAAGCACACATCCATGCAGGCCTCATTCTCGTATCAAATCAGAAAATAAGAGAAGGTTTTCAACACTTCTCTCATTAACACCCAGGGTGTGACACAGCCTAAGTGCAGCTCAGCTGCTGCGGCCACCCTGCCCTCCTGCCCGTTCGATGTTGGTTTTGAGGCCAGCGAGTGCAGGGTCTGAGGGAGTCGGCCCCACCAGCTGTGCCTGACGTGTGAGGTCACGGCGTAGGAGAGAGGCCATGGCCAGGGCTGGAATTCAATGAATGGAGCATTTGCTGGATTGTGGAGGATCCGAGTCACAAGTCAATTATCTGAGTATGACTCTGGATGTGAGACATAACTGAAAAGCTGATGTCTTACGTAGAACATGGACATGCTTCAAAGAGAGCTTTGTCAAGAGCATCTTGAGATGTATAACACACCTCTCAAAAATAGAGAGGTGTTTTCAAAAAACTATTTTACCATGGACTCACAGTGAGAAATCAACTGGATTCCCTTTTTCATGAGAAAATAGTTCTTTTACTACTTTTCTACCTCAAAGTAGTACTGAAACATCTATACTATTTTAAAATTGACTAAAAGATACACACATACATCATGGCCCCTTTAGCAGCTCTGTCTTCCCTTGCCTGCTGCACCATGTCTTCATTGCTTGCCTTTACAGAGCACTCTGTGAAGTGTTAAAACTGTTAAACCCAGTTACATGTCACTGCAGAATATGGTTTATACATGTGAATCATACCACAAGGGCTGTCCAGCAACCACCATTTTCTCTGTAAGTATTTAAAAACCTTGTTCACATGTAAACCATTTCACCTTGTGAGAGATCAATGATTCTTTAGCAGAGAGCCTTAATTCTATGGGTCCATACATGTCAGGTAAAAATTCAGTAGCTGTAAATGTAGACAAGTTGTACTAGAAAGGCCCCTATTACTTCCCAAAACATAAATTCCTAGTGCCTCAAGCACATTTATTGCTGCTCTTCTATACTTGTTTGATTAAGTGTGCAGATCTACTCTCTAACAGACCTACTCTTTTGGGTGAGGAGAGGAAATCCACTGGCCTTTCTGGATTTTTGAGGTGGAGCACCTGTTTCCTGTGTTTGCAGGAAATTAGTTGACCACACTTAACGTGCCTGATGCACAGGGGCTAATGAAGTACTCTAAAACAGAGGATCTTATTGTGGCCAAATTTTTTCAGGAGAAGATTCCTGGGACAGGGAACTTCTGTGAAATATAATAGGAATTGCACCATTACTATGAAATTCTAGAAGGTATCAGTGTCATATAACTCTGCAGGTTAGTTCCAAAATCCTATGCACAGGATATAATTTTTACTTTGAAAAAGATCTTAGAAGTTCCCTGCTGTTCTTCCTTCCATTCGGACTCTTGCTTAATCCAGTCTTAAATCTGAGGACCACAAATTATTTGAACCTTATTTCCTGTCCATATTCCTAGCTCCTGCTGAGCACAGCTCTGGCAACCATGGCTCTCGGGCTGAGATTCAGGAATTGCAATATGCAGAACTGCAAGGTTCATAAACTTGAGTAATCGGGAGGTTCTGTTACAACAGACAGACTGTGAATAAACCCAAACAGGAATTGCAGCTTCATGAGTTGTGGTGCTGTATCCTGACTTAGCTTTGAGGGATTGATATGATACAATTATTGCTGTTGCAGCTTGACAGTGCCAAATGGGACAGCTTATTATTCTTCCCAAAAGATGTGATACACAAAGTACTTTGAACTTGATTTTCAGCCAACTGGTTGGAATTTCTTTCTACTTTCTTTTTGAAATTAGTTTTTAGAGCTCAATTTTAGACTTTGTGAATAATGGACAAATAAGAGAAAAAAGTATTAGAAAAAATGATTCATCATTACACTGCATAAAACCAGGTATGTGTTTTTTCATTTTTTTCAGAACAGAAATACCTCAGCACTATAAATTGTGTAAACCATGCTGTCTGCATGCTCATTGAGCTGTGTTTTATAATCAGAAGAGTACAAGACTGACCTAGGAACTTAGGACTCTTTTTATATTTAAAAAAATAGATATTAAAAAATCAAACGGTAGTCTGATTTCCAAGTGAGAAACAGCTGTACAGTGAAAGTTACTGTTGTTCTTACTGTGTTAGTCTGTGAAACCACAACATATGTACTTAAATTTAAAAAGTACCAGCACAGTCACTTCTTCATAAAAGGAATACCACAGACCTTACATGGCACAGATGAGAATGGTACAGCCTCCTTAGAACTATTTGATTGAGGAAACAATTATGTGATAATTTGGATCTCTTTGCAAATGAGACTGGAACTCAGTTCCTCCACAGCATTCAAAGAAGAAAAACTATCAAGCACACCAATCACATCAGCTCCTTGTCTTTCTGTAAGAAATTTGTCTAAACATCTAAGAAAGCAATTTGCATGCCAACACCAGGAAGACGTAGCTTATACTGAATGAGCTGCAGTCTCTTGCAAACAACAGTGATCATATCCAAGTGAAGTGTATATGTATATTTTTTCCAAGGATACTCTACACACAGAACCAGAGTTGGCTCTTGGAAAGAAGCTTTAAGCAAACATTTGGACAGAAGTTCAGCAGAGGTATGGAATATTTTTCTAAACTAATTAGTCTGTAATTCACCTGCAAATGCTAACCTTAGGAGCACAAACTGATGACATAACCTCAGAAAGTATAGCTGCTTTTTCAAGAACTCATTACAAAAGCAAAGCACCAACCAGATAACATTCTCTCAGAATGTTTTTGTAACTTACTATATTTTTTGGTGACAAAAAATAAATTTTAGTAATTTTTGCCTTAAAGGCAAAAATTAATCTAATAATTTGTACAATCAAGGGGGAGTAGTCTAGTGCATGTAGAAATTAAATTGTGTTCCTGTAAACAATCTGTAAGAACACCAGTCAGGATTCTTTTTTTCACTGAGAGGTTTGGTGTTAGACTGATAGAAGGGAAGTACTCAAATCCTTATGAATCTATCAAACATGGTGAAAAGGTGAGCTAGGATTTTTTCATGTTACAGAGTCCTAAAACTTCAAGGAATTAACAGCAGCCTATAAAACAATCTCACTTGAAATTTTAGGGGAGAGAAAAGGAAGTATCAAGCAAAAGACAGGTTTAAAACAGCATATTATCACAGAGGTGATTTTGTTTTGATAAGGTCAGTGATATTGTTTTCTCCAGAGGCAATACTGCTCAGAAAAATCACACTCAGAAATGCAGGGAAAACAAACGAGTTCTATATGACTTTTCACCAGTAGGCAGTGTTAGCAAAAAGTCTCTAAAATGTGCAGCCCTTCACCATGGCCGCCCTTTTGGTATGAGTTGGGTGAGAGTTTATCCTTGGAGAGGAAAGCTGTATTTGCTTAGTCCACACTGCTTACTGGAAACGTCAGCCAATTCCAAATACTGCAGTAGGGTAAGAAGCAGAATCACAAAATGTTCTGTTCTTTTTGTTGTCTTTTTTTTTTTTTTTTTTAAGAACAGCCCTTTGGGGACTGACTGAAACTTTTCTTAGAAGATACTGGTGCTGAACATCTGTACTTTGACAAGCAGTGTTTAAAAGCTGTTTCTCATTACACTTCTGTCTCTGCAGTATATAGTTAGAGCTTTGTAAATTATCACTTTAAGGTATCTGACAGTCATGTTCCTAAACACATTTCATCTGCACGTCCCAGTTACATAAGTCTGGGACAAGGTTCATGGTAAAACATTTGTGCCAGCTGTTGTACAATATTTGCTTACACCAGTGAGCACAGCAAAGATAACATTGTAATCTGCCTGACCACTTCATCCTCTGAAAGCGACCAATGACACTTATTAATTAAAATGGTTCCCCAGAAGTTAGACTGCTAAATTTGCACTCCAAGCTCCAACAGATGTTGGCTTAAATCATATCTGATTAGGTCAGTGAGGTGGTGCTCTTAATGATATTATCCTGCAGACTGAAAGGAGATGCCAACACAACAAAACTCACTCAGTCTGAAGGAAAATGTGGGAAAATGGTGCAAATCTTTCAGCATGGTAATTACCTCAATCTCATGCGATATCTGAACCCTTTGCAGATAAGATGTTAAGAAAGCTGTGGAGTACTAGAATGAATGATGAGTAACATTGCTCCCACAACTTTTGGCTACACTCCTCTTAAAGTTACTGTTTCAGATCCCCCACAAACTGGCAGTCATTTGAACACTTACCTCAGCAACAGTGCAAGGGATTCTGCAGCACAGGTAAGAGCTGGAAGTTTTGGGCAGAGGGAGAATTCTCTCTCCAGGTTCATCAATGAGCAGTGCTGAATTAATCAAGTTGCAACAGCCCTATTCCCCTTTCAAAGTTTCAGCAGCACACAGAGGAGCAGCAGAATCAGAGTTAGGGTTCACTAAAAGTTATATTTAGCTGTGCAAACCCACTTTTATGTGTATTATTAATGCAATGCTATATATATGCATAGTATATTTGCAGGTGGTCAGTTAGGAAGAGGTTTCTTTCCCAATCAAATACAAGATTCTGTGCTTAAAAACCCTCATGTGTTTCCTTATTAGGGACACTGACAGCTGTTTTTTTTAAGACAAAGGATAGGTGATTAGCTAGAGAGTCTTACCTCATATCATACAGCTTGAAGTAAAATTGATTATATTAAATTCACACCTAGCATCTACCAAATTAGTAATCAGTAATTAGAATTACTTTGTCCCATGATCAAATTCTACATCTTCTCTGCCATTTGAAAAAGAAAAAACTTAGCTTTTTGATACATTTCTTATAGGTCTGTTTATGCTAGCAACACTATGTAGGGGTACCTATAAATTCCAAAGCATTTCTGGTTGCTCATATATTTGCTCATACACTTCTATTTAAGCTAGAATTTGGTTCCGAATGTTACCAGTCTGAGAAATTCTTAAATGCTACTGAGAAGGATTCAGTAGTTTTCAATGATGAAAGCTGGGGGAAATAGAATGTGTAAATATGGTACATCTTTGCATAAGGGGAAATATGTATCAATGAGAATCCAGTCTGAAAGTAATCCTTTGGGCTATCTAAGAAATTCTGTTTTGTTTTGGTCATGTTAGGAGAATTCAGAAGACATATTTACAAATACATCCTGGATTTATTATACAGGCTAAACATTCTATTGGCACTGCTTGTATAGACATATATACAGCAAATAGAAGTTTCCATTGCCTTTGAGGGGCTTTCAGTGCTCTGAAAGCATAAGAAAGCTGCATACAATTTATATAGGGCTTGGAAAATATATCAATCACCAGAATAATCAAAAACTGCCATGGCCCTCATGTATTAATGCTTGTCTGCAGTCCTTCTGCTGGCATTTTAAAGAGATTGCAAATTAAAATGTAGTAAGCCCCTACATACAAATAACAAAAATTAGTCCATGGTCCTGTGAGGTTTTAGCAGCATCTCTGTTCTATTTGTTATAGCAGAGTAAGGCCTAAATTACTAGATTAAGAATGTAGGAAAGCACTCTATTCAACTGTGAGATTTGCAAGAATGTAAAATAGTCTCTAAAGTCCCAGTCTAGTATGTAAATTTGTACCCATGTAATTTAATTTATTTACCCTGAAAACACAAAATAAATATTTCCCCGATCTATTAACAAACAGCTCATAATTTCACCAAAAATTTGCAGGAAACATCTGAAAACGTACTAATCCTTCTCAGCTGGTTCCATTTTAAGTTCCCATAGTGGAAATACTGACAGCTGTCTACTTTCAAAAGCTCAATACATTGCTTCTGGCTGCTGTACCTCACCTGATCTTACTCTGGGAGAGTTAGCATTTATGCTGCTCTCCTTTACCAGCTTTGAAAGCTACTGTTGAAGGTAGTAAGGACATAACTAGCATGCCCATTCTGCTTGGGTATTTATTGTCAAGGAATATTCCAGCTGGCTACAGGACTGAGTCAGATGGAAAGATGCATGCAGCAGCAACACCATTCTTTCATATGACTTTTTCAAGGTCCTCTATTCCAAAAACTCATATAACTTATAACCAAATAATAGAGAGTGGTCTGGTAGAAATAGAGCGTGCAATAAATCTAAGACAGCTTATTGGTCCATTGACTGCAACATCAGCAGATACCCAGTCATCAGTATTTTGCCTATATTTCCTGAGAGCACTACAAAAGGACTGTAAGTGATTACAGCAAATCTTTTCCATGCACTAGAGGTCATTTCAGGATATGCTTACTTTAATACCATTTGACTTGTGCCAAGTTCATGGTTAGTAAATGCTTTTTATGTTTAGGCTGCAAAAAAGCTTCTGAGGTCGTTTTTCTACAAGTAACCACAACGGTGGCACTCTGAACTTTAAAAATTTTTCTTTTCTATTAAGTGGAGGCCCTGTAAGATCTGCTGAATCTGCAAGACCTGAAAAATACAGGATATGTGTGTCTGACTTCAGTGCCTGCACTTAAATAACCCACATTGTCTAGCTATTGTTAAACTGAACACAGCAAGATAATGATCTCACTGCCCATGCAAATCTACCTCATAAAAGCCAAGTGAGTAACAAAGGGAAAAAAAATATACCTATAGAAATTCTACAGAAAGGACCCTTCAAAAGTTGTCCTGCATTTGAACAGCAGAGTATTTTTTTGGCTCTGTCAGCACCAACTTCCAGACAGCTGATCCAAGATTGGAAGGGGGTGGGGGGAAGTTGGAACATGCTTAACTTAAAAAACTAGAAACCACATGTCCAATATAAACAAGTTCCAGGTTTCTGGTCTTGGATGTACCATAAGCATGTTCAGCCAGACAATAACACAATGGAACAGTTGTTTTAAATGGTTAAAGGTGCCTTCTTTTCAGATGGAATCCAATTGTGAGTTTGTTTCATACGTAATTCCAGTTTAGCAAAAGGTTTGTTTATGCTAAACTTCTGTCACATACACTTTCCAGTGTCTTGCAGAGAAATGCTACTGCAGAAAAATCTTCTGCAGATCATTCGGAACACTCTTGTCCATAGGGCTATGATTAATTCCTAATACAAACAGAGCAATCAATTACAACTGTCCATTCATTAAAAACCTTGCTTGCCACTTTATTCCCAACTATTTGTAAGACCTAGGTCTTGCCACTGAGAAGGAAAGTGTTACTACCAGTGTCTGGGATGAGAAAACAATTGGAGAGTCATCCACCTTCACAACTTCCAATAGTGATAGGTTTCATTACACTGGACCTAAGTTCCACTTCCATGCTAAAAGGAAAATGGTTTGTGGAAAGAGAAGTCTGTGATGTTTCTGATTTTTCATTAGACACACAGTTGAAACAATAATAGGTACAGTTTTACTTTAAACGCTTTTTAGCTACAGTATCTAAATTCTGTTGTTACCAGAAACGTCATTTCTGTATCTTCTGCATGATTAATATCTCTACAAAACCTGGAGAGAAAGACAGGGGAAAGGAAATAAAGGGAAGCCTTTCACAGAGAAACTTGTATAACCATCAGGACAGGTAATTCCCCCTAACACCTTGTGGGAATCCAGGACTTCCCTCTGGCTGCCCTGGAAGGCCTGGGACCCTGGCAGGGGATCAGGAACCCCCCCATACAGAGCCCCGAGAGACACTGTCTCTGATCTCTGTCCATGGAGAAGAGTTTTCAATCTTACAGGATGAATTACAAGCTCTGAGTGTTTACAAGCTCTGAGTGTTTGATGTAAGTAATAATTAAGTGTGGCAGGGGTGCAAAAGTAAAATTTTAGGATTCTAGATTAGGGGTTCAAAGGGGACAAGATGGAGGAAATTGGGTGTGTCTTGTCCTTTTTCTCCTTCTTCATGCCATGTTTCACTGTAGTGTTGGTATTTTTCTATTGGTTTAGGCTGGGGACACACTGTTCAATGTAGGTGATAGATATTGGCACATTATTGTAAATATAGCACAGGTAGTTTCTGGTATATAATGTCTGTAACATCCCACTGAGGGCAGAGCCCCACACGCTGCCCTGCAGGACAGACCTGCGGCAGGGCAGCAGAACATGTTAGAGATAAACAAGAATAAACAACCTTGAAAACCAGCAAAGACGAATTATGACTTCTTCTTTGGCAACGGGGCAGAAAGACAGAGACTTTTTACAATCTCGGAATCATCAATACCTCAGATTCCAACAATACCTAATATTAATCAAGTGTGTGGTAAATACAGATGTCATCCAGCCGGATTCTACATGCAATTAATTTAACCCTAACTCTTTTGCAGGTGAATTAACTGAATCTTATTATTCAGTCTTGAAGCAGTCATGCAAAAGGAGTGAGTAGGAATAGCTGTACTTTTCTTCCTGACATCAGGTACTTTTGAAACTTTTTAAAATTTGCTTACTCTTTAAAAAGTTTATGCACTGTGTTTATTTCAAAGACTTTTACATTAAACAACTTATAGCATATGTATTTTTTTGTTCTCTTCAATGAACACAGATTGTTTGATCCAGGCTTAAAATCAGTACTTTTAAATAAGAACTTTAGTCTTGAGAATTGCATTGTAGGGTGAGGACTTAGGCAGGACTTTGAGGGAAGTTGTTCTATGTTTTCTACTGACTTTTTTTACATGTTGAAATTTTCTTAGAGGAAGTAAGAAAGGAGTTGCAGAGCTCTTTCAGAGGAAACACAAACAATGCTTTGAAAAATCTGTATTGTTTTAAAAAATACAAGCTTATTAAAAGAGTTAAGATTATCAGCTTTCAGAAAAAAAGTAGCAGGCTGCAGAAGTTCTTTACATTGAGAAAGAAGGCTTACACCTTAGGCTGGAAAGATAACTGTATTGTGAGGCTGATATTTGAATCTGTCCAGAAGCCACCATTTGGGCCCATCTCAGAAAAAAAAAACAACCCTATAGAAAATGTTTTGATGCACTCAGCAAAGTAAGGAGGTGGAAGGCACTTAATTGACACAACAGCCTAGAGGCACCTTGCAGCTTTTGGATAATCTGGGTGTATGCTAATGAGACTGAAGGAAGCATACAGAGCCTATGAGTTGTTTCTAACTTTTAACACAAGAAATCAAACCCAAGAGGCCCAATATGCAGAGGGACAAATTCATTTAGTCTGTCCTTTTGCCTTTGGGAAATATGTGTTGGGGAAAGGCCTTTTCAATTTCCTCTGGCATCCTGTTCAGAGGGAGTGCAGCTCCCCATAAGTCCCGGTATGCAGAGCAGCCAAACTGGCAGCTCAGGAGGAAGGATTGAAGCACCAGCACCACTCATTTCATCCTGCTGTGGACAAGAGCTGTGTGCAGTCCTGCTTTGCACTGCACTTGAGTGGTACAGAAGGCCCTAGATTGGGTTTCTTCTCTTGTAATCTTTTCCTGCAAAGCCTTGGGTCTTCACCAACACTGCCCACCTGCTACACACATACACATATTCACTTTCAAGAGTCACTGTGTGCCTAGAGACAAGTAAAGCGACCTCAGCCAGGTCTAGTCCATGGGTTTTTATTTAACTATCTATGTTTCTGGTAATTGGCAGGTGTTAAAACATTTTCTCAGTGGAGAGGATTTTCAAAATATGCGCATCAGTGACACCTCTTTTATCAGTGGGATCAGTATAGCTTAGGACAAATTAGGCTGCTGCCTCTGTGGACCCCAACAGAGCTTCTGAGATCCACAGGAGCCTCAGTGGAAAAGTATTTGGACTTGACAACTACCCACTGACACTAAATATAACCTTCTGGTAAACATTAAAACTTCAAGGGCTTTGTGGCTGATGATCATGTCGAACTCCAGGACATTCAGTGAGAGACTAGAGTGGAAAACATAAACATGGAAAGAAACATAGGGGGATGGGAAGTTTGAAAGCTGGTGGAGAGAACAGAGATTTTTGTGAAAAGTTTTCTTGCCTGGTTCAAGGGTTTTCAGTGTAATAAAGGTGAAATATTCATAAGGCTGAAACAGGTTAACCAGTAATGTACCAAAAAGGCACACAAGAAACTGTGAATTGCTCCACCACATTTTGTCCTAATAGGAGTACTAAAAAACACTGCACACTGAGTAAAGAACAAAAAGCAAATGCTCTTGGCATTTCCATCTTGGTTCTTCTGCTTTAAATAAAAGAATTAGCATCCTCTGCACTATGGTTTTTACTTCATGTATTTAAGTTCTGATATCTGGCTATAATTATCAGAAGGATTTCACACAGAGCACCAAACAGGTAGAAAATAGTACCAGCTCTCAGTCTCTATCAATGTGGGCTAGATTTGATGCAATAGTACTTGGAAGGCTCTGTATCTCTTTGATATAAGCTCAAGGATCTGGTCTATCCCTCCCTGAACCATGAAGAGCAAAGCCTTTACTTTCTCAGCAAAGTAGCAGACAAGGACAAGCAAGTTTCTAAAGCAGATCATAAACTGCTCAAGTATCTCTTGCATGATTATCAGTTATCTTCTAACCTGCTGTCCTCAGCCTTCAGGTCACCCCTAAATACCAACTCATCTAGTCTTACAGCACATGGAAGAAGTTCTGCTCCATAGCAGAAGTTTTGACCATTCTTAGCAAACATGGTTGGGACTTACTTGGATAGCTGTTTAAAGCAGCTTCCATGTGTACCTGGGGCACTTTCACCAGTGCTCTGTGAGGTGGATAGTCATCACCTTATCTATCTGACAGCTGGGCAGACTGATGTGTTACTTAACTAGTTCAGGATGACTAGAAAGAAGACCCAAAGCCCTCACTCTAAAGCAGTAAAACACCATTACGTGTTTTGTAAGAACAAACATTTACCAGACCTGATAATTTCTTCTGTTAGCTTAATTCTTATTGTCTTACAAACTTTTTTCAAGGCTGTCACAATTTCTTTTAAAGATAGAAAAAAATTCAAACACCTTAGAAAATATTCTGCAAAGAGAGTAAGAGGCATTTAAGCCTGTTTAAAACTCAATCCAAACAGAGACAAACCTGTTGCCAGTGAGGAGGGAAACTTGGCAGCTTTGCTTAAAGCTTCCCACACAGACACTGGAGACGAAAGAAAACAAAGAAGCTGTAGTCCCTGAGGGTCCTGCCACTCCCTGGGCAAAAACAGCCTCTTCCCTCCTTTTCCTTTAGCTCTCAAACATACGCACGTGCTCTCTTAGTACCATTAGCTACAGCAATAACTAATTGAGCCCTACAGCCCTGGAAAAAAAAATACAGGAAATGAAGAGTTAAAAAAAAAAAAAAAAAAAAAAAAAGGGAAAAGAGAACTCGGAGGCGAGCCAGCGTCCCCGAATGACTCCGCTCTGCCGGCAGCCTGGAGCGACACTCCCCGCCGGCCCTGCCCTCCCTCCTCTCCCCGCAGGGCGGGCATGCCAAGCCCTCCTCTCTTTATCAGGGGCTGGAGTTCCCCTTCTTGGTCTCTGGTTGGTTTGGAAACCCAGAAACGTTGCTAAATTTATCCTTCGCTTTCAGGACAATGGCAAATGCCAGCAATAAGAATGCAAAAGAACTGAAAATTAACGGAGACAATTCTCTGCAAGCCAAGTGGAAACACCTTTTCTGTAAAACTCCCAAGGCGGCAAAAAGCAGTTACACAGAGCAAAGCAGGACAGGCTGCCTGGGGTGCCAGGAACACGCTGTTCCTTTGGCTGTGTGCCACAGGGAATTGTCCATCCATATGCTCAAATTTGATGGGGCTTTCTTCTCTCCCACAGAGAGCAAAGCATACCGTCAAATTAGACTGGCTCTTACTTTATCTCAGGAAGGCAACAGGAAAAGCTGAAGGCACACTGAAAGTAAGGCCAGCAGGGGTTAGGCTGACACTTCAGAGCTAAAACTGCTCAGGAGTTATGTCATGTTTAATTCTGAGGATCTCTTTCTTACTGCCCTTTTTAAGAGAACTGACCATACATCTTAGTAAACTAATTTGCCATCTGAAATTACTCAGTGGAACATCTTGCACAAGTCTGCTCTAGTCAGTGTGGTGCCTCGACACATGTGCTCTGATTGGTGCCTTCAGCAGAGACTGATCTCAATTTTTGGTGTCCCCTTTCTGACTGGAAGCCATCCTGTTTCCCAGCACCAGGCAGAGGCGTGAGGTGTGGCAAGTCATGGGGCCTGTTTCAAGATGGCCCTCCTAATACTTTCAATGCAACTTTCTCAAGGCTTGCAAGACTTCCACATTTTCTGTGGGTGTGTCTCATTAACTACAGTAGCAACAAAAAAGTGCTCAGCCTTCACCAAGAAGTAAGCACTGAACACTGATGAGTACAAGTTACTGGTTGCATTCAAATGTTTTGGTTTTTTTTTTTCTTTTGAATTTGGCTCTACCCAGCTGCCAAAAGCGTTTTAGACACTGCCCATATCCCCCTCTCTCCTCACTCATGGTGTCTCCTTGTGACTCGTGTTCAGCCTCTCATCTACCTTCTGCTTACTCTAGCTTTCACTAAGTGTCTGCTAAAGAAAGAAACAGATACACAGCCATGTAGGTGCCTCTAGAACATTTAATTTTATAATATCAAGAGTATAAATACTTGCATGGGAAGTGATAAGCTTGTATAAAGAGAGGGACTGGAGCACGGAGTAGGAAAAACGGGGAGGTAAGAAGTATTGGAAAGGGTAGTAGGAGACACACAGAACAAGAAGGCCAGCAGCTAAAAATTACAGCTTGGTACAATCCACACAGATGACCCGCATGCCGTTCCCTATGACATTAATAAAAAAGGGCAACATTAGCTTTGATTCTATGCCCAGAAAGGGTTTATTCCCAGAGGGGTTTTTTTTTGTTGTTGTTTGGTTTTCCCGAGCTTGAGTTCCAGAGGTGAAACCATAACAGTGGCCAAATAAAAGTTTGTTTGGTTTTGTTTTTCATTTTAATTACCAAGCTGTAACAAATAAATCTCTGGCTGGATTGTAACTAACCTGTATGGGTCCTTAGATGAGCTTTAAGATGGGAAGATTTGCCATAAACTTTTTCACACCCCACATAGTGGCATTTGTGCTTTTTCTGGGGTGATCCAGGGTCAGTCCAGCTTCTTATGCGTTTGTTCTTTTGTCTGGGGCTTGGCTCAGTTACTGCAGCCAGGCTAGTAGGTGTGGCTGCTCTTTCTCCTCCGCTCTTACCAGCTGAAGACAGACTTTCTTCCCCAAACTCCTCAGGAGCAATAGAAATGTGTATTTGTTCTGTTATATCAAGCGTCTCTGTTTTTTCCGTCCTTAGAGCAGGTGAGTTTGGGACATGCTGGTTCAGATCTGCTAAAATGCTAGCTACCACAAGTAATGATGATCCATTGTCTTTCCCGGTTTCTCTGACTTCCCGTCTATCTTCTCCATTGGATGAAGGAAGTATGGCTGCATCAGGTTGGGGATCAGGCTCCCCTTTGGGACTATGGATAACAGCACGACTTGACATAGAAACAAGGCACTCTGCTGCAAAATGATCCACATATGCTGCTGTTGCCATTTTTCATAAGTTTAAAAAGAAATCCAAACAGGCGAAGACAAAAAGAGAAAAAACAAACCAAACACAACAGCGCTCTTTCCCTTTTTAAAAAGATTACACAAGCAGACTTTTCCCTCCCTTATTTCTTAGGATCGGTTTGTAGGAGTCAAGGCTGATATCGCAGCCATCAAACCCACACTTTGTTCGTGACGATCGCACCCAGCTTGTCACTAAATCGAAAAAGCGTTGGCGGTCCAATGGAAGAGAAAAAGAGCAGCAGATAGATCCTGTCACTGGCAGCTTGTTGCTCGGAGTATGGATTGATGCCGTGTTCTCAAGAAGGCAGTGAGCTGGCGAGGCGGTCTCGCAGCGCTCCCATGGCGCTGTGACAGCGGACCCGGCGCTCCCCGTTATCGCAGCCCGGAGCCGCCCGGACCCCGCGGGGCGTGGCCTGGGGAACATCTGGCCGTGACGTCAGCGCGGGGCCGCGGCTCGCGCCAGCAGGTGGGCGGCGCGCGCGGGGGGCAGCGCCCGCCGACGGGAGGAGGCGCGCGATTGGCTGGCGGCGCGCGCGGCCGGCACCCTCCGCCCCCGGCGGGGCCGCAGCGCGCAGGGCGGCGCGCACGGACCCCTCCGCCGGGCGCGGCCGCGCAGCTCCCGGGCCTTTCGCTCCCGCCCCTGCACGCTCCGACGGACGCGTCAGAGCTGCACTGCGAGGGACACAACAACACGCGCTGAACTTCACGCGATTAAAACGTTGTGAAGTTGGAACGGGTACAAGTGACAGGAAAGAGCGGAGCTGCACGGTTTGGTCCGCAGCTACACAGATGGAGCTCCGGTGTGGATTTTAATGGGTTGTGACAGGTTTAAAAAACTGCCAGAGAACACACTGGAAATCACCTTCCTGTCAAAACTCCAGCACTCCGCAGCTTCTGAATTATTTAAGTACAAATGCAAATAACTTGGGTTTCATTATTATTCTCTGCTTGTAAAAGATTCAGCTCGGCCAGTTTTATAGAGATTAATGCCTGAATCAAGGAGAGAGCTGTATGTGTAATTAACTTATGGAGTAGAAGTAAGGAAATGGATCTGAATGGAAATCTGAAAGCACTTGTGACACCTATTACCTTTTGCTGGAACATGTTTCTCCAGAGTAATTCCTGTGAAATTCAGGTCTTTAGCAAACACTTTTTTTTTTTTTTCTCTCTGAGACAGAGATGATCAGAGGAGGGCTGCTTTGGAAGCCCTTCTTTCTGGAGGAAAAGTTTTGTGGAGTTTGAGGCGGCGTGAGTGAAAGTGACCATCTGTTCCAGAAGCCCAAATAGTTTTGGTGTTAGGCTGAGCAAAAAGTTGGTTTGGTACATGTGAAAATACCACATTCAGGAGTAAAGTCTGCTTATGCTACCACTGTGCTTTGTGAAAAAATGGAATTTATGTTCCCGTGCACCACTGGCCACTGAGGAGCCACTGGCCCCTCAGGGCCAGGCTCATGGTACCTGTGGGGCCACAGTGCCCCCATGTCTGCTCAGAGCAGGGCAGCCTGTGGTGCTGTCTCTGTAGCACAGAGAAATAAGGTACACCCAGTGCAGCAGGATGTGGTTTAATGCTGAATCGAGACTGAACGTTTTGATGCAGACACACTGTACTACACCATTTGTTCTGAGCAGGTCTACAGGACATGTTAGCACATTTCCCAACAAAAAGGTTGAGTTTGGGACTTACCTGTTAGACGAAAAAGGAATTCTGTGGAAAACATCTTTATAAAGAAACATTATATTCTTCTGTTTGTTTAAGCAGACCTACCTGGCAGTTGTTTAGTAGTAGATTCAGAGAAGAAACCCTGCAGCTCTTTCAGCTTGACAAGAAACGGGCCATTTTTAGGGAAATGAAGAAAGGGTAATCCTTAGGCACAAATTCTGTCTTAACTCTGGGATCAAGGACAATTATCAGAAAATGTACAGTAAAAGGGAGATGTGGACTTTTCTGGTTGCCAACCACCAGCAGGCTCTGATCTGGATTCTAGAGGCTCTTTGCGCCCTCAGCCCACGCAACCCCCTCAGCGCTGCTGCGCCCTCAGCCCACGCAACCCCCTCAGCGCTGCTGGGCCCCGCTCCTACCGCCTCTCCTCGACGCTCTCTCATCCCGTCACGCACTGTTCTGGTCGAGCTCTTTCCCGCTGTGTAGCGGAGGCCCCCTCGGGGTCAGAGGGCCGGAGGGGCCGGTCCCCAGGCGGGCAGAGGCGCTGGCCGAGCCCACAGGGCGCTGCCGACCGCGGGATCCCCGCCCTCAGCGCGGCCCACACCGCCTGCCCGCCTCAGGGGAGAGCCCCTCGGGAGAGACGAGAGCTGTGATTGGCTGTCCCGGCCCCTCGGGGCAGGCCGGCCAATGGCGAAGGCCCTTACATGCCGTGCGAGGCGTCCCTCAGGCAGGTGGACGGTGCGGACGGTGATGTCGGTGTGGCCGGGGGCTCTGTGCGGGACAATTCGCTGTTGTTCCTGTTTTGTGTTCATGGCGTGAGCGGGCAGGACACGGCTCACCACGTTCCTGGCGTCTCTGGCCAGTGGAGAGCGGCGCAGCGTCGAGTGCACAGCCGGGCCCGATGGCAGAGGCGGCTGTGAGCGGGTAATGGCTGGTGCAGCTGATGGCCGGGAGAGGGGCGAACTTTCATTTTCAGATATCTGTTGGGTTAAAGCCGTGCCCTGATAGAAGCTGCTGTTGTGTAGGAGTGCCTTTTCCCCATGGTCCATGGCCCCTGGCGTTGTTGTGCCGGTTTGCGCTGGGAGCCGGTGTCAGCGCCGGGCACTGTGGCACGGTGGCGTTCGGCGCGGGGGCTGAGGGGGGAGCTGTACTTGCATGAGACCTGCTCCCTCTTTGCCTGGATGAACCCTGTGAGTTGCCTTCTTCATTTGGGAAAGAGTAATGTTGTGAAAGTTACTTTTAATAGAAAAACTTTTATATGCAAAAGAAAAGTTAATACTATTCAGCAGATGTTTATGTTGTCCAGTTAGGGTCATATATTGCTTTCTTTTAAATCATAACTATGAACAAAAGTGCGCTTCTGACTTTTTAATAGCTCACTAGAAGTAAAAACAAAAAGTCCTGTCTTGCACACCGTTAGTAGGAAAGTCACTGTCGCTGCTTGTTCAAGAGCAGGGTGTGCAATAAGTGTATTTTTCACGTGGACATCATTCCTGCTTCCCAATGGGACCAGCTTTGGCTTCAATGCAGGATTGCAAATCTCAAATGCAGCTTTCTGAACTAAGAGTGGTAAATAACCTACCTGCAAGCAGCAGGGGTAGGAGGTCTGTCTGCTTTGCAAGGAACTTCAGTTGTTACATTAGATCCCTAGGACAAAAATAATTTATGGAAAATCACTAGACAAAATACTTTGCCCATTTATCAACTTCTTCTTAAAATCATGTATATTTACCTGCCTATTAGTTCATGGATAATTGTTGCATGTTTTTTTCTGATTAACTGGAAAAGTGAATTTCTGTAAGTACACAGTACATCTCGAATTCACCTCGGTTGAACATCTTATACCTGACTTGTTAATACCAAAGGAGGTGAATTTTGAAACTGAGATTACCAAAAAAGTGATCAAAATAGATCCTACCTCCTTACTTAATTTTCTTATTTGATTATATTGTTAATGTGCTCTTACCTGCAGGCATCTGGCCCACAGACTGAGGTGAGAATTTTTCCCTTTGTTATGGCATTATTTTTCTATCCACTCAAGAAATACGTCCTGGTTTTTGGCAGAGGTTTTTAATATTTATTGTTTTCATATTACATAATTTAGAGTTTTGTTTAGCTACAAGTGTGTGGCAGCAGAATAATTTTACATGGAATCCACCCTGTTTTGCCCTTCCCAAAATAGCTCATTGTTTTAACTTACAGGAATAAGAAAGTCTAAATTGCTTTGTGAAATGAAAATAGTTTTATGGACTCTGTTAACAGGAGCTTTAAACAGAATAGAACAAAGTCCTTCTACAATTGCAGACTGATGGCATGGCCAAAATAAAGACGTAATTGAGCTCTAGGAGCATTTCTTATAACTAGTGTAAAAACTGTTATTCTGATTAGAAGTTGGCTGTAAACCAAATAATAGTGGAAGACTGCAACATGCAAAATTGGGCCAACTGAAGGAAGAATTTTATGAGTGGGAAATATGAGGAATTTTATCTGAGAGAAATTAGTTTACTATTCTGAAGAACATGATAAGATCTAAACATGCAGTTTATAGTAGCAGATACTTCATCAACACTTTTCCTGCCTGAGTTTGCTCAGTAATTTTTTCTCTTTTCGTACACTTCTGTGTTATATCCAGTGAGTGAGATACAAGAAGTGTAAGCCACAGGAGTTCTGTGGGCTTCAGGGAAGTTACATTATTCTATATCATCTCGGGAAGCTATGTATGAGAACAGGAAAAGGTCACATAGCTGCTCTCCCTGTTTCAGTTCCTACAAAGCATCTGGAAGATGAAGACATGTAGCTTCATTTCATTTTGTCTGTGGAAATAGTTCCTTTTCTAATGAAACAGAAGAAAAAAGGAAACAGAAAAAATAGCAGATGTCTCTCTGCCTGTGTTCTTGCAGTACTTGTAGCCACAATCCTATGACAAAATCTATCAGTCTGTACTGAGGCTTTTCTGTGGCTCTTTCTTAGTGGTTTCATGGTTTGAGGGGGGGCTCTGGAAATAAAAGGAAATAAAAGGGGATGGAATTATAAAACCTGTGGTCTGCAGGTCTCTCAAAGATAAGCTTGCCTAACACTCTGTTTTCTTGGTATCAGGTTAATAATAGTGCAGAAGAGAGGAAGAGAGGGAGGCAATGAGCAGGTTCTTGCTAGAAGTGAGCCACACTCTCCCCTGAATGTTTGCACAGAGTTGTTTTTACCAGGCATCCTGGTGTGTTAATAAAAGAGTGAGTATCAGATGTTTAGCCTCATCTTCAGAATCCATTTAGCTCATTTGAATTTGGACAAATCACTGTGTTACATCAAGTAATTGCTTGAATGTGTATCAACACTAATAAGACTCCAGTTGTCAAAGACTTGGTAAAAAAAATTATATAGTGGCTTACATTTGACAGTACTGTTGCAAAAGGGGGAGTTAAGGCTTGAATATTAAAAAAGTCAGGAAGCCATTTTTACCTGTGAGTCAGCAACTTTAACATTTCAGAAACACAGCAAGAAGCTTTGGAGGGCTGCGAAAGCACTGTAAGCTGTAGTGAAAGCAGTGTTCTCTATCACTGACCTCCCTGACTGGCTGTGACAGGAATCCAAAATGCCAGAGTATTGCCCATTGTGCTGTTGTAACTGATGACTGCACACAAAATGGGAGAAAAAAGTATTGGCATGGCAGTGATAAAAGTACAATTAGGGAAAGAAAAAAAAAATCTTACATTTAAGAAGTATTTTGATACTTTCAGAACACAAAAGAGATTGTGTTCTCTGGTGTGTACTACATCAGTTTGTGCTATTGTGTGTGCTGTGGAAAAGAGAGTTTAATATAAATGTAAACACAATCTTGTGTTGAGCAGTGATTGAGAGGTTTATTTTTTTTCAGCTCTTCATTTCTGCAGGAGGAGACTGAAGTGACCAGTATGGCAATGGAAGGGACAGGGAAATGGAGAGGCCCAACTGGGCTCACTCCCCCTGGTCTGAGGGAATTGGTATTCACTGGGTAATGTTGTATCTTTGTGGAAAATGCTGAAAGCTGAGGAACAAAAGGAAGCACATTTCTTGTTCAGTGCTTAGTCCTTTTTTGTCACAAAGCATGAAATGATAGTTTAGATCTTAGGAGTGAGCAGCAATGATATTGTATGCAAACTGAATCAATTTTAATGGATTCTTTTGGGAGAATACAATGATACTATCCACAGACTCATCAAAGCCACTGTGTGTGCAAATAATGCTTGTGAATTTCTAAGTGGCAGCAGTGACTGGGGGCTGTGGGGTGCCTTACATGCTTATAAGGTTCTGTGACTTCTGGGCATTACCCTTTCCATACTGGAAAGCCCAGAGGCAGAAGTCAGGAACTCCTATGTGAGCAGCAAATGTGAAATTTTGTTACCTGAAGTTCAGTTTCTGCTTCAGCTGTCAGACATGGCACTGATCTCGGCAGATCACAGGAGACACCTGAAGTTACTATGCTTATAGCATTCTTTCTTACAGACAACCTCTGAGACAGCTGTGATCAAAGAAATATCATGTATGAAGGTGTAAAAGACTATTTCTCTAGTTTCTTTCAGCCATAAAGCAGGAAAAGAGGACTTCAAGGTGCCAGTGCTGTTTCTTGCAATAATGATGAGCTGGTCTTCATCAAAAGCTGCACAGTGATCAACATCACCAAATACACCAAGCAGGCCTGTTCATGGTGTGCCTCACCTCTGCAGCTGGGGCACAAGAGTGTCTTGGTTCATTTCTAGATAGAGACCTGCTTTTCTGCTGTGGTGAGACCTCTGAAGTGGTGACCCACAACCAAACATTCAGGATTTTGCTGTTGATTTTCTTTTGTATCTTCCTTTAACCTCTCTAATTTCCATAAGGTTGCTTTTCATCTTACATTACAGAAGAGCAATTCATTGAGAGCCAAGCTGTAGGTCAATGGTCTGTAACACACTATGAAAAAATTTCAAAGTGAAGGAGTTACATTTGATGGCCAGTGGTTCTGAGATATCTAATCATAAATCAGCAGCTGCACCAGTAAAGTGCCCTCTAACTGTTGATGTAAAAGCTTAAGAATATTGGGAATTGCAAATTTCCTGCCATAAGAAAATCACAGAACTTGAAAGGATGATATGAAGTTCTGTGTCTGCTATGTATTGGTGAGGAATATGGTCAGAAAAAGAAAATAACTTATTTTAAATGCAACATCAAGTTGAATAAAGCTTACCAAAGAAAAGGAGAATATTCAAGTTAAGGTACAGCAAATATGGGAAGGTAAAACATAAAATAATTACTACTTCTATTTTCACTCTGTAACCAGACTTCTGTTGGGTTTTGCCAGCTATGAAGCAGAAAGTAATGAAGTTAGAAGCCATGTATTAAGCATAATCACTTCCACTGGATTTAATCCACAGAATCATTATTACCTTGAGGTCAGTTTAACTCATTTCAATGTTGGTTTTGGTCTTTTATTGGTTTTGGTCTTTTTGGCCCATTTATTATTTCTGTTTCTTAACTTCTCTGTGCTTTTTGCAATGTGTGAATATTGCGTGTTGTCACTTTTGCTAAGCTTCTTTTTATTCAAAAGCGCAGAAGATACCAGCATGTCATCAGGAAGTGCTCAGATGAGTGAATTGACCCAGTAGCTTATTCAGTAAGAGTTGCATAACATTAATTCACGTTCATGCTTGCAAGTCAGCAGTGGCTCACAGGTGAAAACACCGCTGCAAAATATTGCAAAAATTGCTGGATATTTTTGCAATATGCTTTCTGAAGCAGATATTATAATGTTACATGAGTAATATGTTAGGCCAACTGGAGTAGTCAGTGCTCAAAAATCAGATTTTATATTTGCAGAATCATTATAAAAAGATACAACGTTTGAGTACAATTGATAACTAATGCTTCCTGTTGAGCAGTTGGTATATTTGTGTGAGACTGCAAACTGAATTTGGAATTCAGGGTTCTGTCAATTTTTCTTCTGCCTCTCAGTTGAGCCACTGCAAAGAACAAATGAAATTATTTTGGACTGCATCATGAGGTGGTGAAATACTATGCATTTCTGGGTCTCTGTGCATCCCAGTGGAGCCTCTGTGAGTAAGAAAATAGCTACTTTCCCTGGCAGATCATTGTTTATAATCTGAATTTGGACTTAAAGGTGAGAGTGTAGTGGAGATTCAAGAGCAGTGATTATGTGATGAGGCTGATGAGAGCTTAGCAAAGTAGCTACAAATTATACATAAAAGCATCTCTGCTTAGCCTTTTTCTTTTGAGTATAAGCATACTGCTGGTGGAGGAAAGATAGGACTTGGAGGGAGAGAAATCTGTTTTGTTGCTGCTTGATTCAAAGGTCAGCTAAAGAGAGAGTGAGACTGAATGACACTGAACTAGATTGCTCGGAGACCTCTGATGTTAGAGAGTTGTGAAGTTACTGAAAAAATGGGCAAGTGTATGTGGGTAACTTGTGATATGTAAAGTAAAAGTAACTGGTTTTCAGCAGGCTCATGTGATCTGTATATTTGCTTTCCCTGAAGATTGCCACTGAAGGAATAAACTATTAACCCAAAATGTCCACTTAACTGGGAGACTTTTACACGTTTTGGGAGTCTGAATGTAGATGGGTCTAGGAGATCCCACCTCTGCAAAATTTGCTCCTCAGGGTGGGAGTGCCCTGCAAAGACCAAACCCAGCAGAGTTTGCAATGTGTCCAAGAGTGTAACACAGGTCTGTGTCAGGAACACAGAGTTTATAAGTGGGTTTCTTTTTTTAAAAGATTTATCAGCACAGATTTCAGCTTCACTGGCCTTTGTGCCAGTCTGTCTTTAGTCTGCATCTAGGTCACTAGCCCAGATGTGTGGTCAGTCAATCTATCCACACAGCCTTCTGTGTAAGCTGTGCAAGTCAGCTCCCTGAGTTTTGTGTAAAATAAGTGAATCTGTCTCTTACTGATTAATTAAGGAGAGTGAGTCACCCAAGCCTGAATTGCACTCCTCTGGAAACCATTACTCAAGTGCAGCTGGAGGCTGAGCATGGGATAATGGCTGTTGACAAGGTTCAGTTAGCTTTAACTGGGTGTGAGTGAGTCCTTGTACTGGGTTTGCCTGAGATGGGGTTAATTTACTTCACAGCAGCTGTGCAGTGCTGTGCTTTGGATTTGTCACCAAGCAGTGCTGATATCACACAGATGTTTTAGCTACTTCTGTGCAGAGCTCGCACAGTGTCCAGGCTTTCTCCATGTCTCACTCTGCCCTGCAGTGAGGAGTCTGGGGGTGGGCAAGAGCCTGGGAGGGGACACAGCCAGGACAGCTGACCCCAGGGGACTGAAGGCATATTCCATACTCTGAAACATCATGCTCAGCAGTGCGGCTGGGGTGAGTTTTCCAGGGGTTGCCATTGCTTGGGAACTGGCTGGGTATTGGTGTAGCTGGTGTTAAGTGATTGCTTCTGTATAGCTGTTTTTCTTTTTGTTTTGTTTTGGGTTTTTTTGTTTCCCCTTCTCCTGATTAAACTGTCTTTAACTTGACACACAAGTTTTCTCACTTTTGCCCTTCCAGTTCTCTCCCTCAGCCCACTGTGGGGAGAGTTAGGGAGCACCTGTTGTGGGACTTAGTTTCCTACTGCTGTATCCTCTCTATGAAAACCAGTCCCTTTTCACTGCCTTCCTGGGCAGTGTCCTGGTGCTCTGTTTCATCTGTTCCAACCTACAGCTTTTGGTATCTCCAGCTCTGCTGTGGGTTTCTTGGCAACAATGGGAGATTTTCCTGAGTTGTTTTTTGGTTTGGAGTTTGTTGGGGTTTTTTTGTGCTTTTGTAACCACTGTCAGTTCTTCTGCAGCCAGGAACTTTATTGTCTGTTCTATGAAGGAGATTTAGCCAGCAGATAATACTGCTCCCAGAAACAGGGCCTGAGAAGCTAAGCCAGCCTTTCTCATCTGTGAACAGACACTGCTTGACTTCCTTATTGCTGTAAACTCTGTGATTCATTGTCTCCTATGTATTTAACGCATGTAGTCTCTTAAATGCAGTGTTTGTATGATTCCTTATGAACAGAAACTGTCTATGAAGCAGTGATTTGCTCTTCTCTCCTCCTCTTGTTTACTGCCCATGTTTGCACTATCTCCACTATCAGCACAAGACTTGCAACTGGCCCATGTCTCCTGCTCCATTGTGCTGGCATCTTTGACTTTGACACATACTGACACCTGACTGTCAGCCCTACAGATGCCTAAAATCCAGATACTTTGATGGAGATAGGATGAGTTATCCCATAATAATTCATAGATACCCAAACTTAATCCATGTGGAAAGATAATCTAAACAAGAAAAAGGCTCTCTCAAGTCCAACCAAATGACTTTGTTGTAGAATGAGACCTGGGATACCTTTGTGTTTTCTTTGAGAATCCAATCCTTGCATTTTCAGAAATGCCCAGGCGCAGGTTTTGCTGACAACCTAAAAGCAAATAATTTTTACCAGCATTGTTTATGCCAATAAATTGATTAAGTGGTAGACATGCAGTTTAGATGCTATGTGTGATATGCAGACAGACTTCAGAGAGTTCTCTTGGGTTTTTTTTTCAGGAACACTAGGTGACAGTGACATAATTTAACATGACAGTATGTTCTCCTCTCCTGAGTCAGTTCCTGATGTAGAAAATAGATCATACATATATAGTAGAGGACAGTTGCAGAAATATGTCATCAAATTACAAAAAAGGCTCAGTCTGTAGAGTGAAGTACATAAATGATCACACATGTGACTAAGTGCTGTGCAGAAACTTTAGTTATTTCCAGGAAAGCCAGGCAGAGGGGGAAAACTGTGCATGTCATATGGCTTAGAAGCATGAGCTGTACCAGCTGGTTCTCTGGGACCTGCCTCACAAGTTTCCTCATTGTCCAGTATGTCCCTGCAAAACTATAGCAATGCTCTCCATTTCTGAGAGCACTGGGCTCAAAGACATTTTGAAAATTGGGCTTCTTTAGTGTAGTTTTGGAGACCTTTGACGTCAATTGTGTAAATTCTGGCTGTGGTTTCTTCTTTTTAAGCTAAGAGTAGTTTAGTTTACTACCTGAAAACTTGTTCTGAAGCAGGCCTATGTGCTCCATTGAGCTATATCAGAATAATTCCCTTTGAGCTCTGGAAATATGTCTTTCCCAGAACTCTTTGCCTGAGTGCAGTGTGCAGTGCCCTTCACTCTGCACTGGTGAGGCTGCACTGCTGCACCTCCAATATTGTATCCAGTTTTGGGTCCCTTGCAAGAGCCTTGAGGTGCTGGAGTGAGTCCAGAGAATGGCAGCAGAGCTGGTGAATGGTCTGGAGCACGAGTGTGATGAGGAGCAGCTGAGGGTGCTTAGTTTTTCACGTGGGGAAAAGGAGGCTCAGGGGTGACCTCTACAACTCCCTGAAAGGAGGGTGTAGCCAGGTGTCAGCCTCCCAGATAATAAGTGGACAAGAGAAAGTGGCCTCAAGTTGCAGTAGGGGAGATTTGGACTGGATATTAGGAAAAATTTCTTCACTGAAAGGGTTATTAGACATTGGAATAGGCTGCCCAGGGAAGTGTTTAGAGGAATTTAAAAGATGTGCTGATGTGACACTTAGGGACATGATTAAATAGCAGGCTTGACAGTGCTGGGTTAAAGATTGGCCTGGATGATCTTAAAGGTCTTTTCCAACCTAGATGATTCTGTGATTTTATGACTTGCACACTGACCCACATACTATAGACATCTGAAATAATCTGATGTCCTTCATGAAAGGCTTACCACATCAGTAATTATCACACTAGCTCTGACTTAAGTAGGCTTTTTCAGGATCAGGAGTGATTTTTCATGGTAATGGTTTTCCTAGGAGTTATCCTAAATCTCCAGCATTTGTCATTCAAGCTGATCATCTCACATTTGAGGAAGAGATTGGGCCCTCTTTCTGCAAAGTCAGATTTACCAAATAGCTCCTTGGTGCAAATGGCTATGTACAGTAAAGGTGAGCTCTAAAACTTCTTCCTCTTGTTCCTTAAATGACTGGTGAGATTGTTATTGTAGGTTTTGTAAATCTTCAGAGTTCTTAGCATACAATCCTAGTGTTTATATGACTGAAATTAAAAGTACCTAACTTGTAACACTTCAGACTTAGCATCAACTATTAAAGCATATTTTTTGAATTAAAAGAAAGAAAATCTGGACCTCATTAGACTACAGAAGAACCAGTGCAGTCACCACATAAATTTTGCTAAAGGAAAAACATAAAAATCCACAGCCAAATTTCTGGATTCTCCTTTGCATGATCCTACTTCCTCTTAGTTGGTTGGTTGGTTGCTGTGGGTTTTTTGTTATGGAAGCCAGGCTCACTCAATTTCATGTCTGTTTTCTACTTTATACATTTTAATTTTGTTACGTGAGTTCAAGTGATAAAAACAAGTAATGTTGTAGATGTCCTTTGCAAAGAGGTAAGTGGCTAGAAGATAGGTCCCTGTCTGTGATGGGAAGCTGCAGCTTTTGGGGCATAAGTTATCTCATGCTGATTAGCCTAGGAAATAGTTTTTCTTGAATTTGTCTTGCCTACAGAACTATTTGCTTATTGTTGAGCTGCCTGTGTATATATCACAAACATGGTTTTCTCTTCAGCACTATTCAACACTTTGTCCTGAGGAATTCTAGCTATGCAGATGGTTTGCAGACAGGTGACTGAAAATTTGCCATTTGTTTTATTGGTTAGTTTCCCAATTCATGCAGGAGTTCCATTTCCTGAAAATAACTGCCATAGGAGAGCACTGACAACATGGATTTCCAATGCATCTTTTTATATTGCTTCACAGTAATTATATAATCCAGAATTTACTTCGAGTAAATGTTGAGAAAAGAAGTGTGGACGTAGTTCTTCAGAGGACTTACCATTCACCAGAATCAAATGCATTCACTCAGATTCAAAGAAAACAAACATAGAAGGGCTCAAATAACACTAAGTGGAATGTGTTAAGAATACAGAGTGATAATTTTCCAAGTGCATTGGTTGATTTACTCTTATCCCAGATTATTTACTTGGGATATGAAACTGTCTTGTTTTGTGCATTCAGCTGTTTACAAAATAAAAATGTAGTGGAACATGTGGTCTGGCTAGGTCTGCTAGGCAGTGAGTTTGTGTTCTGAGCAATTAAGTGGTTCACTGCATTCTTCAGTGGGATTGCCTGCCTGAGAAGATTAATTTCCTTTTTGGTGGTTTGGGTATTAAAAAAAAAAAAAAAGAAAAAGAAAAACCTAGTTCAGTAAGAGGATGAGTTCAGTGACATTCAGCAGTATGCACAATATGCTGGTGGTCGTTTGGATTTAGGACAAAGCCTTACCTGTGTACTTCAAGTGTGCAATGAACTTAGGATTCCCTGCTGGGGCTGGAAGGAATGAAAAGTTTAGTGGTTTGTAGAACAGTAACCACCTCAGCTTTTTTGGTGCAATCTGTGAGTAGCTCTTATGAGACCCTCTCTTGTCTTCCTGCTGCTGAACACCTGCAGCAGAAGCCACAGCATCTCTGCAGTTCTGTCTGTACCTGGGAGGAATAGATTTCCCCTTAGTAACACTACATTGAATTTCTGGGGTATACTGTGCTTCACTAATAATAGCCAGGCAATGCAACAGTTGTTTGTCAAATTTGTAGTGTTCTCTCCAGTGTAGTTACTCTCTTTAGTAGCCTCCTTATCTATCAGGGGCAGCTTCATGTTCTGAATGAGGCTTGTGAGTGCTGTGCATGGCAGGTGCTGGCTAATTGCGTGTGTTTGTCCCACAGCTGCCAGTGCTCTTCTGTCCAGCTGAGCACGTCAGGGCTCATCTGAACCATGACTGTGGTCAACAGCAGCCCAGAACAAGGGGCTGCTTGTCCCACAGTGGTGACAGCAAAGCACCACGGGGTAAGGCTGACTGTTCAACAGTTTTTCATGATTCTGCATAGCATAAGTGCTGAACAAAGCACAGTGAGTGAGGGACATGATGTCATGCATTTTCCAAGAAACCTAGATATTTCAAAATTCATAATAAACGCCTTCAGTGAGTGGGATGCTTTTTGGGGAACCAACTGGGCCTTTCTGATAACAGTGTATTTATTCCATAGTGCAGAACTGCCATGCTGTGTCTCAGAATAAGAGAAATAACATCATGATCTCATTCAGTCACTTTGGACGTGTTTGTGTCCTTCTCCCATAACTGTCTAGTTTTTCAGAACTGTACTGTGAAGGCTGAGGCTTGCAACAGAAATCTTGTACAGACAAAATAAGGATGCAGGCTTAATTACTTGTTGCAGTAAGTAGTACAGTGCCATGGCAGCACTTGTTTGTAGATTATTAACTTTCATTTAATAAGTAAGGTAAATTTCATTTTCATTCTTTGTATTTCAATGTTGTAACTTACAATATCTTTCAGAAATAATACCATATAGGCAGTTCAGAGTGGAATGTGATGATACTTAATAACATATAGAAATGCTTTACTGATTGTATAGTGAAAATATTAAATAATACACTTGATGCCATTGTTTAGGTGAAAAGTGTTAATGTGTACATTACAGTACTGTGAGTCAGAGCACACACCTTCTAGCTGGCGGTCACAGAACCCACAGAAGTGAAGAAGGTGCCTGTATGTTTCAAAGTAGCTGCACAAAGATAGTGTTGACTCTATAGCTCATTTCTAAACAAGAGATTTTCTTTGGGCTAGGACATTCCCCAGGTGAGATACCTGCAAATGAGGAAGAACAAACACACTGAGGCAGTTAACAGCAGCTAACCCTTAGTGAAAGGGCAGGTGAGTTGTGGTTTCCTTTGGGCAGGAAGGAGTCCATCAGGTGCTCACCTTAACTGGGGCTCTGCTTTCTAACTCTTCTGCCTGCCACCAGTGAGGCATTTTTAGCTCTCAGGTCTGTTTTTTTTTTCCTTGAAGCTGTGCTCCAGCCAGGGTCCCTGGTTTGGAAAAAGCTGTATTCAGTAAGGGCTGCCTAATTCTGTCCTTAAGGGCCACCAAAATCAACAGTAGTTTTCTGAAGTAGGATCTTAGAGTTCTCACACAGGCGGGGAGTAGAACTGGTGGTGCTGCACTGTGTGGGTACAGCTCAAATAGAGAGCATCCAGAGAACAGAAATGTTTAATGAGAAAAACTAAGGCAAATAAATTCAAATAGGGAGGAAACGAAGAGGGAGAAGAAGGCTAAGTATGTAAAAGACAATAGCAGCAGCAAAGAGTCACTTTGAGATACTTAGTGCAAACACTGTCCTAGGTTTGGAAACCCTCTCTGAATTTCTCAAAGCTGTCTTGAGGAGATACATCATATATGTTGTGGACTATGCAGCATCTTTTGTCGAGATTACTAGAAGGACTTTATGTAAGTAGTGAATGACATAATTAAAAACACAAAAAGCATTCTTATTCTGAGTGAGCCATGGGGCAAGGATACAGGGTTCCAAGGGGGCCTTTCCCAACCCCAGAGCTCACTGCTTGTAACCCAGAGAATTAGCTGTGCTGTACAAAGTGTCCATTGTATTCTGCACGCACACTGTTCCTGTACATTTCCAGAGATGTAATGCACTGTAGGAAGTAAATGGCACAATTACAGACAAAACCTGTGGAGGATGTCTCAGAGAGAATTTGAACAACAAAACATCACACTCTTAATTAGTATGTTCCATGTAGTAAATAAAGATGCTCTGATAAGAGAGGGAAGGCTGTGAAAGCTTGACTGTAAATTTTGCTTAAGTGAAGACTGCATTTACCTTGTGGGAATATTTCCTGTGAATGGTTTATGCAGTATTAAGAATAGAGAAGTCCTGCAGTTTTGTATTCAGGGGGAAACTGCTGGAAGAATCTCATGTCTCTTGCTGCCTGCTAGAATAGGCTCACCATGTCACCTTTCTTTAATTCTCCCATTTCTTTTCAACACCCCTCTTGCTGTTCTGACGTAATTCTGTTTCATTTAGATCTGATTAAGTATTTGCAGAAGTGCATCTTTCCAGCAAGCTGGTGGAAACCCCAGGGCTGCGGTTCAGAGACAGAAGAGGAACAACTAGCACTGTGGAGTTTTAGCATTCTGTTGCATCTGTTTATATGGATTATCCACAAGTAACCCATCAACTAAGACAGCCTGTTTAATTCTCTGATCACAGAGACTTCAGACTCTGCATAAAAATTCTTCAAGGGCTCTTGTCCTCCAGGAAGCCTGGGACTTCTGGTGTTGGAAGCAGTGCAGTGCTGGTAGTAGTTGTGGGCTGGAGCACAGTCCCACCTGCTACAGCTCTTGCTGTTAAAATAAGTAGGAGACACAGGTGTTTCCCATTTCAGCAGATGATGAGTGAGGCTGAGATACAGGAGAGAAAGTAGTGAAAAACATTTGTCTCCTAAAGAGCTGGGTGTGGAGGAGCAAGAAGAAGAGGTTTAGTTTTCCATGGAGGCAAGTGAAGAAGGTTGGTTGTGTGAGTGCTGGAGTGGAAGAAGACCTGTTCCTTTCAGAGCAGGGCTCTTGGCTAAGAGAAGAGGGAGAGCATCTGGTGCTTGGCTTACCTGCAGTGAGAGAAGGGGGTGAGTCAGGGGCTTGGAAAGATGGAACAAATGTCTTTGATTTTTATCAGCCTTCTGCCCATTACTTAATTTAGCTGGTAGCTATCAGGGAGGGGAAAATGATAGTTTCTCAGAGTAGCAGAAGAGGAGTAATTTGTTATGCTGGTTGTCATGACACCCTCCCCCCCAAAGTATTTTAGAAAACCACCATTAAAATGTTGAAATGAATAAAGAAGTGAGTCGTGTGGGACAAAACTTGCTATCTTTAGGTAAAAGCTTGCTGCATTCCTGTATCATGTGGATTATTGGGTAATCTTCTGCTGGTTTTGAATGTTTGCTAGAAATTGAAATTCAGTAGTGAAAGGCCGTTGAGACATTGCTTCTGTAGTAAGACGTGTGTGAATGCAGAGCCTTTGAGTCTGTGATCCATTCACTGCCATTTAGGGAGGCTGGGAGCACAAGGGCTACATAATTTGGCCTTTTTTCCCTTTTGGTATATAGGGTAAAAATTTAAAAAACATCTAAGTAATTACTTACCTTCCCTTTTGACATAATATCTTGAGTTTTCCACTGAGATTAAACCCTCAAGTTGCCAGTTATTTTCAGAAATAGTTTATATTCTAGACTAATTGAGGGTTACAGGGAATTATTCTTATTTTTACATATTCTTGGTAGGATTCATAGTCTAAAGAGAAACAATAAAAACAAGAGCTGTGATTTCTGATCAACTTTGTACCTAAGGGTTGTGATGCATTTTGTTCATTGTGCTGCAAGAGCGAACCAGCAATTCTTACCAGGATCTGACAAGTGGCACATGCAGTGAGAAGAGAGGAGGATGAAATGTGAGAGAGGCTGCCAGTCAGCACAGCAGCTTTGTGCAATGTATTTCAGGCCACTTGGTCATGAGGAGTTGTGCTCTTGTTATCTGTGACAAGGAGCTCATGCTTCACCAGGAGCAGCTGTGACTGGCAGTCGGGTGAGTGCAGACAAGCCAGCAGGAGTGCACTACAGCAGGGGAAGGAGGAAGAGTGAATGAAGACCTGAGAGTACTTGTAACAGCAGAGCTGAGAGCTAAGGAGCAGAAAATGGCACACAAAGTGAAGGATTTGGGAGATTATTGTTTGAGTATTGCAGTATTTAATGGATGTATGATCTGTCCTTTTTCTTCCTGTCCCTGCAGCAGATAGCAGTAGGTAGCAAATACCTATGGAGGGATAAGGCAAGCTAAATGGGTTTCACATTCTTGGTTTCAAGTCTGTAATTGAATCAAATGTTCAGATGCATGGCTCTGACTCTGTGTAACACTGAATTAATTGTATAAAGTATTTGCATTCTTCTCCCCCATCTCCTACTGCCACTCACAGAATAAATGTAGGAAATTTTGAAATCTTTTGTTTAAACCTGTGAGTGCTGCTCAGCAAGCAACAATAGCCTCTGGACTATATACGAATATCTGTATCTAAGTTTAATGATACTGAGTCAGTGAAAAAAAGAAGTGGGCTGACTTTGGTAACTGGAAGGTGGATTAAATCATGCAGTGGATATCCATTATTGCCAGTTGTCTGCTGGTAGAATGGAGCTTCAAACCAGAACTTGTTCTTCAGGAAGTGCTGACATTATGAGGTAGATGATATGTACAAATGTGTTTTCCCATTACTGGAGAATGAAATATAACCTAGAGGTGTTGCAAACTCCAGCTTTAAGCAGTGTTATCTTTTATAGCATATGCTCTTGGGGGTGTGATACCTGAAGCTGAGGGTTTGTTTAAGGAGCAGCTAAAAGCTTTGGCCAAAGTCCCGGTATTTTGATAAAACATGAGTACTCAATTGGCAGTGCTGTGACAGGAAGGGCAGCAAGTGACCTTGTTGCAGAGGCCCAGGATGGCTGCTGGAGGCATATGAGGGGTATTGCTGGAAAGAAAAAACTGCCTAAAAATCCCCATGAGTACCTGGAGGAGGGCCAGCGTCTACTGAAATTGCTGAATAAAGTAGGCAGTCAAAATTGCAGTCAAGCCTGGATAAAAACTGTGCTTGCCAAAGCCTTAAAGTATAGAAATCTTCTGCCATCCCTGCCCCAAGTCTGTCAAAGGGCTGTGGAATGTGTTTTCCCTGTGTTTACTGCTCCATGCAGTTTAGTCTAATGCTGGCATTGGAGAACTGTAGCAGGCATTCCTGGTTGGTTAAAGTAAGTGGTATCCATGGCTTGGGGAAGGAGTGCTTTTCAATCTCTGCCAGGTTTCTTTGTTTCTCATGGATCAGCACTAATTGTGCTGCAGTTTATCCTTGTGCAAGTGTGGGTTCTCCAAGAGTACTAGTCTATACATCCCCACCACTTCTGCCTCAGTGCAGTGAAACTGTACACCAAGTCCATTGTCTAATTGTTTCTCCACTCCTGATTTCTAAAGCTGAGACACTGAATAGAGGCAATTCTTCTAGCTCTGGCTTCATGCCTCTTAGCAAACATGTAATTCCTGCCATTTACTTCAGTTTTACTCTTGGCTGAAATTTGAATGTACAGCACAGGGTTATTTCACAATTTTTTTCTCCCATGGGCTGGTCTGATTATGGAGGATCATCCTCACCAATTGGATAATTTTTGTGTGCTGAGTGGTGGAAGTGTGCAAGTTGGTTGCATGCATGGTGCTTGCATCTCATCTGTGCATGAGCTGTGGGCAGTGGGAACTGTTCCCTCCTAATAAAGGCTAAACCAGCAGTGTGAGGCTGCTGCTGATTTTGGGAGTAGAGGGGTAGAGCATTCTGTGTGCCTTCCATTCCAGACAGTACAATACAATGGTGGATTTCATGAATCTGACCCCTGAAAACTTGGGGCAATTGCATGTCCATAGACTTTTGCTTGGCCAAAAAGTGCTTGGGATTTAAACTGTTGTAGGATTTGGGATGTGATCCTTCTCTGCAATGTGAAATACAGAGGCACAAATGAAAGAAGAGCTGCTTAACCCATGCCGTGTTTTCATCTTTACTGCCAAGAACTAGATCTGCTGCTGAATCTCAGGTTTGCCATCTCACTCTATGGTTTGAGGGTAAGCAGATCTTAACCTCTGAAGAGCTTGCATAATACTCAGGTAGAAAGGCATTTCTGGGAGTCTCCCTTGTTACATTTGTTGTTTATTTCTAGTTGGGAGTATCAAGCAGAAATGTTCTGAGGCCGTGTCACACATTTGCTCCATGTCCAGTGTTTCTACATATCACCACATGTGGTTCAGTGATCCTTCACCATGTTTGACAGATGTATTCCTTTCCAATGCCTCACACCTAGGTGTTCTGTTTCCAAGGAGGATGATTCTCAAGATTATTCAGCCCATTCAAAGTGACAAGACAAACTGACCCCAACCCTTGAAAAATAACCAGAGCAAAGAGATTTTGTTGATTTCTGGCCCTCTCCTTTCCCCTCAAGCCAAACCATTTATCTTCTAGCATAACATCATAATGGTAAAGGATGCTAACTAGTATGAGACTTGGTGGTTTCCTCTGAGAAAAAGTTTTAAAATTCCACGATCTTCATCAGAATTTTCCAGATAGATTCTAGCTCCTGTCTATTTTGGGCCACATGTTTGTGTCTACCAGGCTCATTAATCCCAAACATTAGAATAAGCAGTTGTTTCGTGCTTTACTCTAAGATCATACTCATATTACTTGTAAATACTCCTAGTAGAAAGTTTTTTAGAGACGGTGTATTTTGTTTTGCTAGTAGCCAGAGTTTCTGGAGGAGTGGAGAGTAATGGGGTGGAAGTGGTTACCAGACCTTTGAATTGTAGACTATATAGATATAAGAAAGTTACTTATCAGTTAGATCCTCAAGTGACTTTCAATTTTTTTATTTCAGTAGTCAGGGATCAGTGCTGTGGGAGGCAGACACTGGCTGCAGTAACACTTGTTTTTCTGTTCTTGTGGTTACTCTTTAGGGTTAGGCAATGTTTATTTCCCGGCATAACTGCTCAACAGCCTTCCTTTTAAAGCTGTCAACACATGCTAATAGGTGTTTGAGGAACTGCTGCTATAGTATGTACTGGTTACACTGTTGGTTTCTTAAGTTCAGTTACTTGTATGCTGTAGGTTAAAGAACCTCAAGAATGTCACTGTAAAATGTATACAAACTCAGCTGTGTAATTAGTCTTTGTGTTTAAGCCTGCACTGTACTTACTGTTCGAAACACTTTGCTGCACTGCTGCATTAAGGCTAAAGATTTGTAAATTAATAACTTTCATAGTTTCAAACCCAGTAAGGCTTCTTCTAGCTTTGCTTTTCCTTAAAAACACAAGGCTGGGGGATGACTGGATGGGGTAGTGTGTTATGTCCCTGCAGAACAAAAGCATATCTTGTTCTAATACTTTCATGTAAAAGCTATCAGATTTGCTTGCATAAAGACAGACTTGAAGCCAATCTCTGTCTTTGAAGGGCCACCAGACTCTGCACTCCACATAAACAGTGAAATGTTTGTGTCTGTCACTGTATCCTACTACACTAGTGGTTCTTCATTCGCTTTATGATCAAATCCAAGTTTTCTCTCTGTATGCAGTGCTGCCTCAGTAAACAGCACTGGCAAACCCACATTGACTTAAATGAGGCAAACAATTTCAAGTTTTGTGGTTTTTTTCAAATCCCCTTATATGCTTGTTACAGCTTGTATCAAAGACCTCTTCCTGTATCTTTGCCTCCTGGATTCCTCATCTATTTTTAAGTCTATGTTCTTTCCTGCATCTATTTTAACTCTGTTACTGTACCATTTAACCCCTGTGGGATATGGAGCTTGTGGGAAAGAAATGGCGTATTACAAAAAAATTACATTGGTTAATCTTTATACTCCTCCAAAGGTTTCATGGCACAGGACATGCAGAAACCCTGATTAGGGATTATGCATTTGTTTGTCAGCAGCTGTAATATGAACTTATGAAGAAATACTTAGTAAGGGTGTCATACTGTGTCTGCCTGATCTCTCTGCCTGGACTAATGCCTATGCAAAATATGTAGTTTAATGCCTATGATTCAGGATTTACCCACAGTTCTGAAATGTCTTCCTAATAGGACATGTACTGGTTTAGACTTGTTATGGAAATTCTTTTCCCTCAGGAGTATCAGCGTCCCTGTGCTGTGAAAAAGTAAATAATATTCAAGCCTTGGGTCTCTTATATGTATTTTGTACAACAGTTCCCCCAGGGATTCCTATGAACTTGTCACCTTCTGCTTGTATTACCTAAACTGCTTGAACTTGTGTTACCTTCTATTTCTTCTTGATTCACTTTGTCTCAAGTTCCAAACAAGACTGGAGAAGTATTTAATAAGACTTAATTCAGACTTTGGAGGAGCAAGACTGGAAACAAAAAGTTGCATTTAAAACAATTCAGTTCTATTATAAATTTAGCAACTAGATGGCTCTCTAGTGACTTAACCTCTCCTATGCATAATCATAATGACATTTCTCATCTTTGGGAGCTGGAAATTAGCATTCATGGCAAAAATGTCTTCCAAGTGTTTACAATAACTCCAAGTGACATTTGCTTTTCTTTAGGATTAAGTTTTGGGGCACAAGTATGAATTATGTTGATGTGGGGTTTCCTGTATTGCAAACAGTGATTCCTTCCTATCCCATGCCTATTTAGCCAGGCAGTGTGTTAATGCAGCCAAACGTTTCTTGATCAGTTGTTCTGCCCAGCTGCTCCCATGGGGATGTGTTTCAGTGCCAGGTGGTAGCTGCTGGAGGTTATTGTGCCCATCCTGACTGCAGGCTCTATCACTATCACTTGCTGCTTTGGTGCAGTTCAGGAAAGAGCAGCCAACCCTCCTCCACCAGGTGAAAGCCATTGCAATTCTAGTTTTAGATATTCCATTTCCATTATAAATTGCCTTAACATTGGAAGACTGACAGGCTGCTTTGGTCCAAACCTTCAGAAGCTAAATTTTCAAAAACTCTTGCTTTCAGCAACACCTTACAGTGTCTCAGGGGTTGTTTCCAGAGCAGTTAAAATTATTTCCTTCATAAGGAACACTTTTAAATCATATAAGTTTGCTCATAGACATATCTTGTCTGTTATGTTACTTGAATCTAGGAAATGTGCCACTGAAATAATAAAGTCCCACTGAAGTTCATACATGCCATGTTTGCTTTTCTGAGTAAAGCCAGTAAGATGCCAGATCTCCCGTGTGGCCTTTGGCAAGCCATTAATCTCAACTATTTCAAAACTTTCCAGTCCTTTTGGACTTTTTATTTTGGATGCCGAGTTGGAGGCTGCTAAATCAAGTACAAAACTTTCATGGCTTCCAGCTGGATCTGAGGTGGTTTGCACAGCCAGTGCTTAACTTATCCAAAACTGCACAATCTAAAAGTAAATAACATTCTGGCAAATGTTGGGTTTTCCAGCCTGACCTCCACAGCCTCACCCACAACAGCAGGGTGACACCACCACCTCTAATGCTGCTGCCACATGGTCCCAGGCCATTCTGAGAACTGAGCTCTGTTAGGCAGAGAGACTTCTGAGCTTGGTATTACTGCAGTACAAGCTGCTGCTTATAGATACCAAAAATCTGAAGAATAAAGAATATTGTGCACATTCCTTGATACTATAAGGAACTAAATTCTCTGCTATATTTTAGTTCAATGTCAGCCATTTCCTATCAATTTAACAGATTCCAAATAGCTCATGCAGCTCATTTATTTAAATATATGATATACACACATCTTTTATTTATCACTAAATTGCCTCAGTTTTTTCAGTTCTTCTTTCCTGTTGACCTCCCAGTCAAAGTTTTCTTCCATGCTTTCCTATTAACTTTATTATTGTCTGTTTGTTGAAAAATTTTCTTATTCTTCTAGAAATGCTGAATGCTTTTTGCCAGTCATAACACCTCCTCTGTATCCTGTTTTTTTTTCTTTTGTTTTCCTTCTCTTTTAAAGATTGCCCCCATCTTTTTCTGTTACCATTCCTATTCATACATATGTGACTAAAGTTTAGTAATCAAAATACCATGTTTTCCCCAAGTAGGAAGGTTAGTTTATCTCTGAATTTGTTTGGGCTAAGTAGATTGTTTTGGTTTTTTATTTGATTGAGACTTCCTTTCTCAGCAATATGTCTGCTGTTGGGTTCACCATGAAGATGTAATTTAACTGCATATAAATTTCCACTCTGGGAGCTGTGGTGCATTATTTTCAGCATGCTGGAGTTTGAACTTTGGTGTTGCCTCTGAAAAGTATGTATGTAATTTCAAAACCAAAAGAATCCTATTAGTTGAATTAGATGTTCCTCGTCAAACATCTTTACATGCTTTGCACAATACTATGTGTTGATGAAGCATTGTTCATAACTTGGCAAAGGCCTCTTAAAGATTGTTGGCCAGAACAAGCTGGTTTTAACAAGAAAAACAATAGTTTTGAAAAGTTTCAAATAAAATGTGTATTAATCCAGACAGACTCTACTATAATTCTCTTCTTGTTTGTAGAGGCTTAAATAATTTAGCTGCTATACTTCCACAATCCCAGCCCAGCAGGGTTTCACTTCACATTGGTGCAAAGGTGCAGATTCATTTAAAAGCTGGTAACGGAGCATTCCAGCTCATGTGTATATGGTTGTATGGCATAGAAAACTGGAAAATTAAAGGTCTTAGTTCCAGTCTGGTTGACTAAAGATACCATAACTTGCCAGAAAATCACATGCACTAAATAAATTTACCAAAATATATTGTCTGCCATAAGGGTATTCTGGCAAGCAGGGGTAGGGGATGGAACATCACATTTGCCTCTAATTCTGAAGTGTGCTTTAACACTTGGTAGGTGAAGAGTTTGGTTTGTAGAAAAAATGGAATGGTATTGGTAAATCTCATGTGATTTTTCCACCTACAGTGTAGCTGGTCAGCTAAACACTTAAAAGGCTGTGAGATGGCAATAATTACAGTAGCAATTATAAACTCTGTATCTGTGTGCATCCTTATTGTAACTGCATGATGTAAAACACAAAGGGCAGCATGCTTTAACTGTAATGTGATTACTTCTTTTCTTCCTGCATACAAATTTCAATGTGAGAAATAATCCCAAACCCATAAAAAGTGAGAGTATGTATGTATCTCTGTATGGCCAAGGAGGTGGAGATACAGAAAAAGAGCTGTTGGTATAGAATTCGGTCTGTTCCCTTCAGATGGATCAAAACAGCCAAGTTCAGATTTCTGTCTGTGACAAGCATGGTCACATGGACAAGCAGCAAGAAAATTGAGTAAAAGGTAGCATAATTATTACAGAAAAATTCGTATGAGAGTTTTATTGCTGTTGTGATTAAGTTAATTTCTCAGAATGTTAGCAACAATCCTGCTAGGAGTAAAATAGCCAAGCAATCCTGATGCAAGAGACAGATTTCCAGCTGGTTGGCACATGGAGTTCATTCTGTTCTTATTTTGGCTTCTACACATGGTTGGGCTTGAGTGAGTAGAAAGAAGAAGAGTTGTCAGCAGCTTATGTTGAAGTGTGCAGGCCACAAAGTGAGGACTTAGGGAAGCACGAATGTTGCTGACTACATCATAAATTTAATCATCTTGCAAAGTTCAAGGTTGACTTAATTTAGCCAGGCAGAGGGCCAAGCCAGTAATTTCGGTTTAAGCCCTAAAGATTGGATGTAGTGTACCAAGTTTTGTGGCTTGTGGAGAGTGAGGGAGAGGTGGAAATCAGCAATTAATGTAGTTTCCTAGTGAGTTGCACAGCCAAGTATAACTCTATAGTCCCTTTCATGGAATATGGATTCCAGCTCTCAGTGACCTTCTGGTGAAATTATTGCTGAGCTGCAGATTCAGACATAGGAGTGTGCTGGATGCTTGCTGTTTTGCAGGTAGGGCTTGATAAGATCAAAGTCCTGCCTGGTAAGGTTTTTACCTTGGTTAGAGCGCGTGTTTTGCGTTCCGAAGATACAGGGTAATGTCTCTCTGATCTTAGCAGAAGTTGAGAAGCTTTGAAGGTCATTGTTTGAGTTATCCCAACCTTTTAAATTACAGTGCAGATGACATCAGAGGGGCACACTCTCTCTTCAGCAACTTTCTGACAAAATCATCGCCCTGTGAAATGGAAATTTCCATTCCTGATGTATGTACCTAACTGCAAGTGGTATTTTGTCAGTCATGACCTACTCTAGGCAACCTTAGGCAGAAGTACTGGTATAGGAAAGGTTAAACCTCAGAAACTTTTGCTTCTTGATCTTCAGATACGTTCTCTTTTACATTTCCTGCTGCTAAAAATGAGGGAGTATGCAAAATGTGGGTGATTTTGATATTCGGCATATCCTTGTTTACTAGGCTCCATCTCAAGGATTGCGTGGAATGTGACGCTAAAGCCACGGAGCGGGAGGACCCGGAGAAGGAGCAGCCGGGGGCCGGTGGACACGCCGGGCAGGGGCAGGCGGGGCCGGGCCGGCGTTGCCCGTTTAAGCGGCGGCCGCCGCTGTCCTCGCGTGCCCCGGCGGGCCCCGCCCGGCCGCGCTATTTATAGAGAGGGGCGGGGCCGTCCCCACACGCGAGCGCCCGCCCGGGCCCGGCACTGCGGGGGTGCCGCGTCTCCCTGCGGGGGGACAGCGGGGGTGTGTGTCCCTTCTCCCTGCGGGGGAACAGCGTGGGTGTGTGTCCCTTCTCCCTGCGGGGAACAGCGTGTGTGTGTGTCCCTTCTCCCTGCGGGGGGACAGCGTGTGTGTGTCCCTTCTCCCTGCGGGGAACAGCGGGGGTGTGTGTCCCTTCTCCCTGCGGGGAACAGCGTGTGTGTGTGTCCCTTCTCCCTGCGGGGAACAGCGTGTGTGTGTGTCCCTTCTCCCTGCGGAGGGACAGCGTGGGTGTGTGTCCCTTCTCCCTGCGGGGGGACAGCGTGTGTGTATGTCCCTTCTCCCTGCGGGGAACAGCGGGGGTGTGTGTCCCTTCTCCCTGCGGGGAACAGCGGGGGTGTGTGTCCCTTCTCCCTGCGGGGGGACAGCGTGGGTGTGTGTCCCTTCTCCCTGCGGGGGGACAGCGTGGGTGTCCCTTCTCCCTGCGGGGCAGCGCTGTGTGTGCCCCTTCGCGCAGGGAACGGGCGGCGCCTCCCCCCGAGGCTTGTGCAGCTCCCGCTGAGCAGGGGAAGGAGAGCGAACAGCGCTGCTCTGCAGGCCAGGCAGCCAAGGTTTCTGACCTGTCCCCTGAGGAGAGAACACTGTCTTCTTCCCTTCCCTCCGTGTTTCTTTCTCCCGGGGGTTTGGCACAGGAATCTCCACCTGTTTTAACTGCAAATGCTGGATTTTCCCCTTCTTTCTGGTCAGTGGGAAACATGTAAGAAAAAGGCCGACATGTGCTCACTGAGCAGTCCACCCACGCTCTGAGCTGTGGAGAAAGGAATGGAATGCTTTCCTTTTGCAGAGGGATATCATTTACTACACACAAACCATACTTTGTAAAACCAGTGAGGAGCCTTTGTCTCACTGTAGAGGCTGTGTAACTGTGTAATGTATTTGTATATCCCCCATAATCAAAGAGAAAAAGAGGCTGTGCTGAATAAGACATAGGAATTGCCATACTGGATTAGAGCCATCTGCTTCAGTATCCTGTGTGAACCCAGCCAGAAGAAAAGCACTGGTGAGGAAGGGAATGTGCATCTCCTTTTTTTTTTTTTTTAACTTCAAAAATACTGCAGTATATTGCTGCGTATTACAAAAATTATTTCAATAGTTAGCATGCACATTGGAACCTTAATTTCTGTTTGCTTATTATTTCTATGCAATGATAAAGACTCCTGTTAGTAATTTTAAAATGGCATTATTTCACTCCAAGTCTGCTGGAGTATGGGAACAGTTTCCCTTCCCTCATGGTACTTTTGTATTGCCACTGTTTTTAACAAAGGATAAATCTAGTCAGAAACTCCATCTCTTTCAATAATAGAGATGGGGGAGCAGGGGTCCACATCTGCTGCTTTCAATTTTGCACCTTTTCTACAAGTCTTAATCTGAAAAGCAGCAGGTTGTTACCACTTTATGGAACAGCTTCCCTCCTCCTTTCCCCTGGAGCACAACTGGATGCACTCAGCCACCCAGCCCTTTGGCAGGAGTGGTATCTCTCTGATCAGCAACTGCCCGAGTGTGACAGGCATTGAAAATAAGGCCAATTGCTTTAATGCCTCTGCCAGCAAAGCCGTGTGAGAGCAAATGAGCATGAGTCACTGAGTTGGAGTGGGTTAGGAGAATCTGAGACACTCGTTTTTACAGCTTTCCCTGGGTATTAGGGGGTGTACTCGCTTTTCAGGACAAATGTTGTATTCCTTCCCATACCCTTTGCTACCAACTCTAATATAAAACAAATCAACCAGGGGCAGAGAGAGAGTTTACCTTGGAGGTATCTAAGGTGAAGAGAGCAAAAGTAATCTCTTAAGTGCAGGAACGCCCTCAGCACTTTAAACCACAGCATTAGAACAGGAGTCTCAAGTGTGCATTTGTAATGCTTTTGCCCTTTGCTCTTCAGAGAATTGATTTGCTCCACAAATACTTTATGAACCTCTTGAGACTGTGGCACCATGTTATTCTTCAAAAGCGTTCACTAGTAAATTCCCACTGGATTAGAGCGTGGGCTTCTGTCACAACATGTTAAATAACCATAGGCAAATGCTGTCTCCATAAAAACAGGTCTGTGTGCATCATAGAACCACACACAAAAACAGCTGAGACACGATAAAAAGCTCAATCTTGTATGAAAATAGTGAGAGGGTTGAGTGCCCTGTGTGTTCTGAAATGGACAAACAAAATTAGTAAGTCATTCAAGGGTAGCCTTGTTTGTACCCTGTGTGTGCTGGGGTGTCATCTTTTCTTTGAGTAATTGCCAAATTGAGCACAGCTGAACCAAATAAACTGAGGGCTACGTATCCACAGACCTTTATTTTGCTGAGTAGTAGCAGTCACTGCACTGAGACTGGTCATCTCACTATGTTGCCAGAGGGGATTTTCCTGATAAACTTTATAGCATGGGGAATTTTGGTCTGGAGTTTATAGTTTGTCTGTTGTAAAGCTGAAATACAAAATAGTATTTGTGAATGTAAAAAGAACTTAACTGCTTACTGCAGTTCCATGTGTCAATAAGAATACCTGTGCTGCAGGCCTGATTGATCTGCTGGATACCCGTTCTGCCTTTGGCTTCAGCAGAGTAACAGTAACTTTCTTTCATGTTAGCCTTGCTGAAAATCATTCTCCTGGGGGCTTAAAAACATGAGGAATCTTCTTTTTTCCACTGGCTTTTGCTTACTGTTTTCAGCATGCTCCTCTTTTGGGCTTCTCCCAGGTGCCAGTTGGTAGCACACTGCAGGGGAGATGGGCAGTGCTTTTTGCTCAGTGGTAACATTTTGGCAGGTAGAGCGGAGGTTTGGCCTTTGGTAGACTTGGGCTGCTGTGGCTTTATGGTGCAGCTCTCTCTTCGCATAGAGACTGGTCAGGTACAGGCTTGATGTCATCCTGCCATCACACCAAAACACCAAAGAGAATTATCAGTGAACTAACAAAGGAAACACAGTAAACCAAATCCTAATTCTTCAAAGGACAGCAATCTTCTGGTCCTTTCAGAACTCACTTTCAGCAGCTTACACTCTCACTTTTTGCTCTTGAACTAATTTTGTAATCTTTGCTTTTGGACTATTTGGCTGATTATTATTTTGTGTACTATGAAAAATACTTTAGATGTCACTTAGTTCTGCTCCTTGTATAACAGATGATCTAGTGACATCATTGCTCAAATGTTTTTGTGTCATGATGGTATGTCCTTAGTCAAGCAGTCCCACCAAATTTGATGGGAGTCATTCGGTAAGTTCATTTGTGTTGCTCACACTTTGATGCATATTTCACTGCAAATAATTGCCCTTGATGAAGTGTTGCATTTTTAATTTACAATCTGAATCTTTAGGGACTGAAGAAGTTTTTCAGAGTCATAGCTGAAAATATCTATGGGAAAAAACAAAAGGAAGAGAAGATTATAGTTAGGAAAAAGGAGTAAGAGGTCAGAAGTTCACAGTTGATGGTAAAATGGGCCATATGTCCTTTTAATCCCCATTCAGGAGATAAGTAAAGATCTGTGTCAGACTCCTTTTTAGACATGTTTAGAACCACAGAAGGAAGGGATACATTTAGCAGTGTCTCTCAGTATTTAATCTTTTTATATAGGCAAGAGAGAAATGAGAAAGAATTTTTTTTTAAGCTGGTTGTACCAGGTAAGAAAGGTTGACTTAATACTGTAAAATTGTTTTTTAGTATATCGGAGATTGCAATAAGATTTGGACAGTTTTGTGAACAAAGAGCTCTTAAAATATCATACTTGTTCAAGAAAAATGTAAGTAATTTTTTTGAGACCCTTAGGAAAAAAAAACAAAACAAGATACCTGATGGAAGTATGTCGACTGTAAAATACCTGCCCACATGCACTTCAAATTATCTGTCAAATATGCTCATTTTCCTTCTCTTGAAGATACAGTAATGTTTATTTCACTGTGGCCAGTTGCATGTTCAAAATTATATAGATAACACACAATCTTAAAAAAATACATTGCAGTATAGAATGGTATATACCATTGCCTCATTTAACAAGCAAAAGATGATAGAAACATAATATGAATTTACTCAGTTCTAAAGTGACTTAGTAGTGGCACTGCTTTGTTAGTGGGCATGTCTTGGACAACTGACTCTATGCTCTTTTTAACATTTAAAGCTTATGCTTTTTTTTTTTTTTTTTTTTTTTAAGGTCTGGATGGAAACACAGCCAAAGGGAATCTGGGAGAATTCTGTGAAGAGAGCGAGCTCATCATTTCACTGTGTCTTCCCATGAAGCAAGTTGATTTTGTCCCTGATGGGTTGAAGAAACATGGGCTGTCCCAGTAAATGAGGTCAGAACTGTTAAATATTTAACTTTCCAAATACATAGGTAGGCCTGTGACTCAGGCACTGTTCTGCTAACTAAGGCACTATTAGGTCTGAGGAATCCTATATTTTCCTAGGCTGACTGGAGTTTGGCCTCCAGAAAAGAATGCACTCTGATTTCTGTATTCAGAAAGTGAGAGTAAACATACTCAGAATGGTAAGAACTTTCTCTTCCTGATCTTTTCTAACAGTAATTTAACCATAGTTGTGCAGAGGATAGATTTTTTTTAGCCTAGATTCCTAAACCCAGGAGAGACCTTATGCTGCCTTGCTGTTTGTCTGAGTAATGTGGACTTCCCTGGCAAACTTTGTCTGCCTTTAGCAGCAAAACAGTGTGTGAAACTAGGCTGAATAGCATCATAGGCTGGAAGAGACCAAATAACTTTGTGTCAGGGAGACTGCATCATGAGCTATGCAGCAGAGATATCCACAGAAAACTGACTTTGTCAGTGTCTATACTCATGGAGTTTCTTGATTGATGTTATTTTTTGGCAGTCCTGTGGAGCACAGTGCTGTCTTGAACGTGCTCAGTGCTGTCCAACCCAAGAAGCTCTTCTGCCATTGGAAAATAGAGATTTTTGTGTGGAATTTGGACTGTACTTGAACTACTCTTAGAAAAGTAGTGTTTATTACTTATGAGTTAAAATTTAAACTCAACTGTTGGCCCAATCACCATCAGTGAGTCCAACAGAAACTGCAGGTAGTGACTAAAGACTCATTCCAACAAGTGATAAGGTACATGGGTAGGACTCTGTGTCACCAGCCCTTGCTAACTGGACCTTGCTTGAGGTCTCTGAAAACTTCCCATGCAAGGGAATCTCTTCTGGCACTGTGGGGCTTTCTGGAACATAATATTTGACAGTGCCATGAGGAGGAGTTGCTGTTTGTTATGTACAGCCTGTACTGTGAGCTATTATTTTCCTCTCACATACAGAAGTTATACTCTGTGATCTGAGTTTTAGCTCTAATTGAGAGCATGGCACATGAAACTTGAAAGAGAGTAATCAGGATGAGATTCATTGCTCAGTACATCACAAGGCCTCATGTATGCCTTAGCTCTCCAGAAAGATGGCAAAATCCTCTTCTGGCCCCAGCACAGGGCGAATTTCATGCAGGAATGCATTTCTTCAAAGCTATTTAAGCTCCTAGAAGTTCAGAAAATATTTAGTGGGATTTTCAGAGTTGCACATCTCAAACATCTACAGCAAAGCAAATGGTATTAAGGTATTAAGTGATATTTTTTTAAAGTATTGTCTGCATCATGAGGCATCTATTGAGAAAAATCTGGCTCCAAGTGTATATTTATAATTGTCTTAGAAATTTGCCTCTGACTTGACTGGGCAAGGATTGTAAAAAGATTTAAGTAATTTGCATCTGACTTCATTATTACAGTGTGGTTTTATGATTTACTGAATAGTTGCCTACAATGACTGGCCTGTATAATTGTTTATTTGGTATTAGGAAAATTATTTATATAATTCTGTTATGAACTCCCCTCTTCTGAAGGGATGTGTTTGTCCCCTCTACAGGCCTGCCTTCTCTGTGATGTTCAGACATTTTTTGTGAAATTGCCATGGCACAAAAAATTGCATCTCTCCTCTCCTCCTCCTTTTCTCTCCCTGCCAAGAGTATCCCGTTGTTTGTGAAAGGTAAGTGCTTTGGGTAGCAGCTGCAATCAACAGTGTGATAGATGGTTAGAATTAGCAGTGGTGGTTTAGTGCATAAGCCAAGTTCTAACTATCTGAAAGTGAAATTAGAGCTGTCAGGCCTCACGCTGTCCCACTGCTGACCACTGAAGATTTGCTAAGCCATTGCTGGTAGTGTGTGTGAGAAGCATTTGGTGGAGGCAGCAGACTTAAAGCTCAAGATGACTCTATACATCAACTTCCTCCTAGTCCCCGCGTGGTCTTCAGATGCATCTCACTGCTGGGTGAAACAGCTGCTATTTCATCCAAGGTACCAGGGTGAGGAGGGCAGCTTTGGGTGTCACTGTGTTTATGTACACAGATTACTGAGAAATCAAGTAAGAATGCAGCTGTGAGCCTTTAAAGCAGCATGCCATGGAAAAATAAAACACAAACTGTGTATGTGCATGGGGGGATGTACCCAGTGTTTTGCACATTCCAGCAGAGGCCTCAGTAAAGACTGGAATTTTAATTCTCATCTGACAACATTCCACGAAGACAACTTACATTCCCTTCCTGTTTCCCCCTCTCAGGAGATTAATGTAAAAAAAATTGGCTGATTATTTATTCTGCCGTGGCTATCAAATAACTGTGGGAGTGCCAGCACTCAGAGTAGCTAGAGTTCCTCATTTGGCTTTTCTGGGTTTTGTTAGTGTTAGCTGTTTTTCTCCCTTTATATTGCCATTCAAAAATCAAGATTAGCAATGTGTCCAGCTACACTTGAATCTCTGCAGGGACTCTTCAAGTTTCTTCTAACTACACACATGGTCCAACCCCCATATGCCTGTTGGTGTAGTATAAGGCAGGAAGGAGGTGAGGCAATGACTCATGTAAACTTCTTAACAGCACAATTAAAGTACAAAACCCCACCTATCCCAGTAGGAACAAAGATCTTGAGTTGCACAACACCTGCTGTTCAGTATTCTTATATTGGTTCCAATTTTTTTGGTTCTGAATACAAATATGGAAAGTAGGCCTGTGTTCAAGGAATTTGAATGAAGGAAATGTTGGTTTTGGAACAGACATCAGTGTGAGATCAGGAGAACCAGACTTTGCACACAGTCGTCTGTTCATTTCTGGATTACAAACTATATACAAAAAGGTGCAGAAGTCTGTTTTCTCTATATAAGTGGGCCTGCCAGCATTCATAATTATCCCATTTCAGCCACAGCTAATGACTAAAATAGTTAGTTAGTTGTATAGTTGAATTCATAAAACAATGAGTCTAACCACTTCAAATGAGGATGCTTTTCTTCCTCTTCTAATTCTAGTACTAGTCACAATAAAACAACTTTATTGCAGAAACTTCTGTTTAGCACTGTTAAAAAAATGTGTCATGTTAGAAAAAAAAAAAAACCACTGTCAGTGGGATTCACTTCTCTCTTCTCTTTGTCTTTTAATTGATAGTCATGGTTTTTAGAGTGTCAGTTTTGGCCCATAGTGTGACATAGCTGTAAGAAGCAGAGCTCAAGATCCACAATCCAGCAAGGGGGAAGATGACTTGTTGTCTCTTTCTGCTTCTAGACTTCCAGACAGTTTCAGGTGCTAGAGAGATTTACAGTACATAGAAAATACCTCATGTGTGACATAGATAACAACATTGTGTTCCTGGCAGACCTCTGGCACCTGAACTGTCACTGGGATGCTCAGAAGCCACCAATGTATTGCACATTACTTGACTTCATTCTTCTCATGTGCCTTTCCTTGGGTAAATGGGTGAGACTCTTTGCTCATGACTTCACTTAGTTCCTAACATAGATTGAGACCTCTGGAGTTGTTCAGAGAGACACTGGAGAGATTTGAAAGCTAATTAAAGTATTTTTTCCTCTTTGGTTTGCACTACTACGTTTGAGCTCAATCATGAGCTACTAGAGGAGATAAGGACAAGTATAACACCATACATCCTATACATGGTTCCTGCAGCAGTGCTACACATGGAGGCTATAGGGAAGAAAAGGGGCAAACAATCCATTGCCTGTGTCCCTGTTTCCTGTGTCAGCCATTTGAGATGGCCAAGCTGCCTTGCCACAGGAGAGGCCCACCTTATTCAAGTTCAATGTTAAGAAATTGACTCCATGCTTATGAAAAAGGCATCAATTATTGCCTAAGCCCCCCCCCCAAACCCCTCAGGATATCTCAAAATCCTTGCCCCACCCCATTTCCAACAAAGGCATCGCAGAAAGTGACTGTGAGATCAACTTCCCTTTTATACATTCTCCCTCTGTACCATGTTGGCAGCATAAAAGGATAGGCAGTTTCCACTCTCCCTTAGGAAGACCCTTTACAGGAGAATAGCATTTATTTGCCTTTGTCTGATTGTTCCTTGGACCCTTTTAGAGAAGATGGTGGCTCTGTGCCAGTGTATCTGCCAGACTCTGCTGTGACATGAGCCCCACTGGAGGTGTTACGAACACAGTGTGCTCTGGCTCCCTTCTGCTTGGAACACCCTGAGCCTTTGCAGCAGATAAGGAAGACAAGAGACCAAAAATTCTTCTTCCCTAATGAAGCTTAAGAACAAAAGCACAGAGCTGGTATGTGGGCTGGCTGCCTAGAAGGTAGCCCTGAGTTTGGGAAGTAAGATCATGTGGTTTTGTCAGTAGGGTTTGCTCACAGAGATGGCCCTGGCTTAGGAATCGCCTGATGCAGTGAAGCACTTGCTTCCCTTCTGGTAAGGAGGAAGAATAGCTGGGGGGAGGTTGATGGGCCAGAGTGGGAGCTAGACTCTTCTGAAAGCTTTGCTGGGCATTGGCAAATGCTCTAGCAGTTTGAGGGCCTAAGTATATTAATCAATTATTAATTTATTAATTAATCTATCTTTTGCCCAGCATCCTAAGAAGTGGCTGGGCATTCTCTGAGTCTGTGAACACTAACCAAAGCCAAAAATGAATGCTCATTTCCTTCTCTTTTGGCTTTTTTTGTGTGGTTTTTGTTTGTTTGTTTGTTTGTTTTAGTTGAACTCATTTAATGCAAAGCCTCAGTTAAAATCTTGTATTTTTCAGGTTAGTTGTAGTTTAACATTAATGCCTGGGTTTAATAGCAGTGAAGCAATTGTCTTTTATGGTAGCTATAAATCTCCTTATTTTCCAGAAGTTAATGTAATAATAATAGTTTTAAGGCTCTCTTATTACCAGCTGTAAGTCTAATTTTCTAACAAGATGCTGCTAATTGTATTACTCTGGGTTCAGCAGTTTTCTTCATGTCAGAGCCCCTTAGAGGGGCAGTAGATTCTTAGCCAGAGCTCTTGTTTTGGTCCTGTAAAATGTAGTTTTGTTGTAACAGTAGCTTCTTTTTAATAATTTTTATCTGCTTTATTAATTTATTATTGTCTAGGTTTTGCTACATCCATTGCTTTTGCACTGCTGACAGCCTAACTGCATGTAGTTCAGATAGATCAGTATCCACAAACTGTCTCAACTGATCATAATTACATTACTCTCATTTCAGTGAGTACAGCATTTACCACCCCACCAGCTGGTAGAATTTTGATTGTATTAAAATTATCAAAACATTACATTACTTGAAAATTAATTTGGAAAACTATTCCCAAGAGTCTTTCATAGTCTGCTTCTGTGAAAAATAAATGGACATGTTAGAATGTGCCTTCAGCCATAAGAGTTTTTGAGGCAAGTAATGTATGGTCTGTTGGCCACGTCTTGCTTGTGACCTTCCAGCCTTGACAATTGCTCTTGGGCAGTCACTGTCTGGATGCATGGCCCAACAAGTCTAAAAGGAAAGTAAAATTAAGCAGTATGAAGAGCAGGGCTATAGGGAGATGAAAATACATCTTTTGGAGTCATACTATCTGGCTGAACCTGTTACACAGTCTCAACTTCAGTTAGGTAGAGGGACACACTATGTTAGCTGCCATTTTCAGACTCACTTTAGAAGTCAGTGTTCAAGCAAGAATTTTTTTCAGTTTGTGATCTTTATTAAAGACTCTGAGGAAAAAAAGATTAGAAATTACAATTGCATTAGGCACATACTGCACTGTTAATCCAGCATCCTAAGAAAAGGATCGCTGTACCTGAGGATGCAGCCAAGGAACTGAACATTTCAGAGAAGGTGCTACTTCTTTGCTGTTGAAAGCTTTGTTTCATTCTGCAATAAAAAGTTCAGGATCCTCTGGAAATTCGGGTTATTGATCCTCTTCTATCTTCTGTAATCCTTGTGTCCTTGAGTCTTGTTCTGAGGTGCAAACTAGATGTATTCTGACCTGTTTGTCTTTGGGAGTTGCTGCCAGACTGGCTTCAATGAAGTACATCACTTCACCTTCCTTTGGGATGAGGATAGATCCATGTTTTTGCAGTTCAGTAACATCTGGGACTGGTAAATAGGTAGGGAATTCATACTACTGGCAAGCTGTGACGGTGAGAAAAAAACCTGAAAACCTGACGAGTGTGCAGAGCCAGCTCGGCCGAGCGGCCTTTCCTTGCTCGCAGGCGGTTTGCTCGCGCCATCTGCCGGAGCCTCCTGCTGGGAATGCTGCGGGAAGCTTGGCTGCGCACAGGCAGAGTGCGGGAAAAACAGGAAACTGCCTCCACCAGAAGGACTCGGTGTGTGTCATCAAAGTGTGAGAATCCAGGTGGGAACCATCCAGGGTGCATAAAGTGTAAGGAATAATTAGAGGTTTGGTTTTGGTTGCATTCATTATGACTTTCTGGTTGTTTTTAGGACACACAAAACTACTGAAGTCAGTTATATTTAGAACAGTGTACAAATCTGTATAATGCTGACTTTTATGGCATGTGCTGCTGTGCAGAAAACAGGACTCTGAAGGTAGTTTAGTGAAAGCTAAATAAGATAATTACTAAGTGGATTAATTTCAAATGGTTTGCTAGTTATGGGAACTAAAGCATTGTTTCAGAAGTAGCAGGCCACAGAGTAATTCCAGTCATACAAGGGTATTATTCTGTGCATTTTAGATAAGAGCTCAGTGGCTACTGATAGACTTTGAGAACTTCTACAGCTCTCTTGTCACCTGTTTGGAAACTCACCTGCCCATTAATTAATCTTTTCTCTTACAAATAAAAACAAACTGGAAAGTTTATTTGCAAGACAGCTTCTTACCTGGTACTCTGTCCTGCAAAGATTGCTTTGTGTTACCTAAGCTAAATGTCACAAAATATTTTGTTTACTCCACCTTGGGAGAAGTCAGCCTCAGTCAGAAGGCAACCAAACATACTTAATTTAGGTTTTTGTCCAAATTTACGTAAAGTACAGAATTTCCCTTATAGAAACAGAAGTTTTGGTGCAGTTCCCGTGTTTGGTAACCAGCCTTGGCTCTTAAGTTATGTGGTTAGAAAAGATTAGATGGCCTAGACCCAAAATTGAACACTGAATACAAGCACTACTTTTTCTGATATGGCTTGACCTTCTCCTAATTGCTGTCATCTGGGGAATGGTATCAGCCTGCTCCCATCTGCTGTCATTGATTCTTTGAGTGGTAGTTTGGCTTGTGAGTGGAAGGGGTACGTCACCTTACTGCCTATCAGCTAATACTGGAAAGGTGAAACATAAATACCTGCTTGGTTCTCAGGCTTAAACAGCTACAGACTTAAAATTTGGATCTTTTTACTCAAAGTTAAACTTTCAGAAACCCTTTACCATATCACTTTCATGATTATCTGTGACACAGCACTGTCACCTTTGGCAACCGGTAAGTCTCTAATAGGAATAAAGCCTGTAGTAGTCCATAGCAGCAAGCAGGCTTACTCGAGAGAATTAGGAATTAGCCTTCTGTAATACCCTGAGTGGACGTTTGCACATCCTCTACCAGAGCTAAAAGAACCTCTACATGCTAAAGGCTATGGGGAATACTTTGACTTTAGGGGGAACATTACCTTGCTGTGTGTAACTAACACAGACCCCAAGGATGTGGTGCTTTCTTCAAGTCTGACAAGGTAGGTGCTTCTCATTTTTCTGTGTTAAGGAAATAAGTGAGATAAATGAGTGCAGATTGGGTACAGGTGAGAAAATAAATGTGGTTGTCTTTTCTACCACTGTTCTAATGGCCATTTGCTTGGGTCAAAGATCTTTTGCAAAGCAGAAAGCTAAATAAGGCTCGTTCTGCCTTCAGGGAGATGAGAGCTGCCTGTGTTTTTCTCCCAAGAGGTAGTTATCTCTTCTGGTGTGTCTTCTGATACTCCTTCATGCTAAGGAGTTTAAATCTGAATGCTTTTATTAATACAGTAATATTTTTATATATCAAGGCATTATCTTGTCTTTAATAGAAGAGAGGATTTTTTTTTTTTCAAAATGAATAATGAAAGTAAGTAAGTTTTTAGCTGTCTGATGGATGATTGAGGAGAAAGTACAGAGGTACATATATGTTTTGTTATGTACTTGTTAAATGCTTTATTGAAGTTCAAGGGTTTTAGTACTCATTATACTCATAGGACAAAACATGCTGATACACATAACTGTAGAAGAAATAGATGAGTGAAAAATGCTTGATGCAAAGACAAAGATTCCAAATTAACCAAATTTGTTTAACTGGTGTTATTTATGTTTCACTGTCATGATTTTCTGTTCAGCACTCTGATCTGAAGCAAAGGGATAGAGCTCTGAACATTTGCAGTTCATCATACCTTACCATCCACACTGCAATCTCTTATGGTCACAGTTACTTTGAGATTAACACATAACAGAAAATCAAATTAGATCAGTAGAGTAGCTTTCTTTGTATCTGTATTGATTATGTGGCTGCTGAAATGGAGCTTGGCATGGACTTGGTCATCAGTTGGGCCTTGAATGGCTGATGTGAGAAATTGCCCAGCCCTGACTGTTCCTGGGATGAGAGCCTGGGAGTTTTGCAGGGACTCAGTGCACAGGAGCCGGGAAGTACTGATGAATATGGATGTAGCAACCCCAAGGAGAACTCAATGGCAGCAATAAAACCTCAGTCTTATGGTCTGCTTTTGTTTGTGAGGACTCACTCTTTTGCTGGCTATTCATGCAACCATGTGTGTCATTAATATAAACTACAGCTCAGACATTCTCTTTGCAGACTTAGCTGCCCGTTTTAGGGGTGTCAGTGGGAATTTCTTCAAAGTACCTAAGTACCTTTCTACTTGAAATTTCTTATTAATTTTGCTGCAGAAATCTTGCTTGATGTACAGTTTTCTGCTAGTAATACCAAGCTGAATGATACCAAAATCTGCCTTTGCCCTTTCATCAGACCACACAAGTTTGGAAATTAAAAGTTCAAAAGTAAGTTGTGGGAAAACATAGTTCTTCCAAGAATCCATCTTGCAAGGACAAATTGGATAAAATGTGGGTTAAGCTAAGCAAGAATAATGCATTATGAAGGAAAGTGTCTGTAAATTGAGTCAATGGGGGAATATAGTCATCAGGACTGATTACATATGTATGTGTTCAAAGCTGCAAATGCTTTCTTTAAGTCTTGTCTCCATTGAAGCCATTTGTCAGACTTGCTTTTAACTACTTGACATCACAGCTAATTTAAAACCTTTTGCCTCAAGCTGAGGCCAAGATTTCATCTGAAAAATACCAAGTTGCCTTATCACCCTGTTTCTTCCTTGTTCAGTTTGTAATTTTTTTCCATTCACAGTCACAGCTAGATGTGGTCTGATAAAATAGGTCTTTAGTGTTAATTGAGTTCTGTTTAATCTGTTTATTGCCTCCAAAAACAAATGTCAAAATTCTGATTCAAATGTGTGTATGCTGAGAATTAGTTGGCTGCAATGAAACAATGTAACAACAGTTTTCTAATTTAACAGTAGGCCCAAACTTACAGATCCTGTAAAAGCCTAGCTCACATCAACTTCATTAAAGGTGGAATTCAGCCTACTGCTGAGGGCTGGCATAAAGCCAATCTATGCTTAACTCTCCCTAAGTCCTAAAATATGCACCGCTTTTGTTTCTGAACTATGTTAAATTTTATGTGGCAAATTTAACACCTCTAAGGATTGGGCCCCAAAAGCTGTAGTAATTGCTATGGGGAAAAAAATCTGAAGTGTTCTATTGCACAGTACAAAAGAATACTTATTGATGAATTAGAATTTGTTTTCATAGTCAAGAATTTTTCTTCATCTTCTGTTAAACTAGTCTTGGATTTCATTGTTTACAAATTTTGCCTCAAGACAGTACCTACTTATAAAATATTTCATGAAGCCTTCATTTCATTGTAATTGTGTTGTTCTGGGGCACATGAACAAGAAATCTTTTGAGGACATGTGAGGAAAGCTACTTTGGGTGCACTAATAATCAGGTATATATTGACTGGATATATGTGTATGTGTTTGCAACTAAGTGGATGTGTTAATTTGTAATTTTGCACTTTGATGTGTTGAGACAGCTTGGTGAATTCAGCAGCAGTAGCAGAGTATGATGGTGACATGTGGAACTCTGCCATGCAGGCAGGGACATAGCTGTTCCAGTGCTTCTCTGGTGGTGACTGTCCAGGGGTTTGTACAGCCTGGTTTTGGTGGCACTTAGGCTGTGCCTTCAGTGAAACAGCATCTGTCAGCTCAGCATCTGGGTTACCCAGCTTTCCCAGGTACAACTGTCATCCGTGTTACCAGGGGACACTGAGCTGTGATTGTTTCCATGAGTAGAGAAATAAAGGAATGTGAGGAAACAGCCAAAACATGGTTTATTTCTGTGTAATTCCCCCAGTTCCCCTCTTTGAGTCATATGTTGCTATTTTGATGAAAATTCAAACTAAAGACCCTGGAATACATTTTATTTTAGAGAGGTGAAGGAGTGAAGTCTGCAAAAAACAGTGTGAGCAACCTGGACTTAGATGGCAGCATGGGTAGTTTCTAAAGATGTGCAGATTTATAAGCACATTTTCTAGAGAAGTGTGATGTATGCACCAGAAAGGGGCTTCCTGTGAGGGAGAAAATGTCTCCAGCTCCACCTCAGTCCCTGGGCACAGCTGGACAAATGCCATTACTCTGACTGGTTGGACAAATCGTGGTTCAGTGGTGCTGGGCAGGAAACAAACCCCAACCCCAAAGGCCTGTGGCGGTGAGCTGTGATCGCAGTGCTCAGGGCTGATGGGGCAGTGCAGGTCAGCAGTCACCAGCTGCTGTGCTGGTGGGCAGGGAAGCACAGTGGTTATGGTGCTCCTCCTCAGAGCTGTCACAGCACTGAGCTTCCTGTTGTTGGCAGTCAGAATGGAGTATTGCTCTGCCAGCCAAAGGAAGGCCGTCCTGCTGCCTGCAAGGCATCTTTTTGGTGATGTGCAGGGTGTCTCTTCTGGAAGCTCTCTGTGCTGTTTTGCTCAGACAAAAAATTGACTGTCAAAATGTGAAGTGGTACAGTCTAAGAGTTTCACAAGTCAAACAATATCGTTTAAAAACCTTTTTAAGGATTTTTTCCTTTCTGAAAGCACCTTAAAGTCAGTGTTGCAGCAATAGTTGTGCTAAACATGCATGTAGCTGCAGTCTAGATTGTGTGTTCCAGCTAATAAACATTTTACGCTCCTGAGTTTTTCCCAGCTTAGTGGGTAAACATATAGTCTTAGCTGACTGCAAAAGGATTAGTTTACTTCAGTGGGCTTAATCTATGACATAGACTAATCTTGGTGTGATCCTATTACTGCAAGGTCAGCTGGGATAGCAGTGTTTGATTATCTTGCTTTGCTCATTTGATTCCAGCATTTGTGGTTTGGAGCAGTTTTTGTCTTTATTGGTAGCTCTGAGACTTTGTAGTCAGGAGAGAGATAGATGACTTATATGATCCCAGCTTTGAAAAGGTGAGGAGATTGTGAAGGAGAAAAAAGGGAGGTCCTTGTCTCATGGTGTATCCCTTCAGCAGAGTTACTTTTCAAAATTTAAGTTGCAGCAAAGGAAATCCACCATCATTTGTCAGATTTCTGAAGATCTGTGTGGCAGGAGTTGGTCATCTGGAAGGTATTGCTGTGATAAATGTTCCTAGCAGAAATGGAGAGCCTGCCACTGAAAGAACTGGTAAAGGTGGGAATTCTAAAATTGCCCATGGACCAACATCTGGCTAATGGGTCTGTCACAGGTAACTTCCCTGTGCCTCTCAGCATGACAGGCTGGTGGCTCTCAGGTCTGGGTGTTGCTGGTAGAAGATTGATCTGTAGCTACCCAGAAGCTGTTTGTTTCCAGTAATTAACTTGGCACATCTCACCACTGAGCATGAACTGCAGCTGAAGTCATGATCAACAGATAAGAGGGATGAGGTGCTCTGACAGCCTGTGAGTGAGAGTGTGTGGTGATGTCTTCCTCTGGCATAAGCACTACAGCGGCTCCTGTTGGCAATCCCAAGGAAATCAGTGAAAACTTCAAGGGGTTGCCCCTTTCGTCTATAGAGATTGGCAACAAAAAGTACAGTTGCTTTTTTTATCTGATGCCTCACAGGCAAATGGGAGCAATGGATTTTTCTCCTAATTTGTGTTATCACATCTCCAGTTAATTAGGTTTTACTGTTTTAATGCACCTTTCTTAACAAATATGAGTAAACAGAAGGTAAAACACTATAGTCAGAAAACATCCAGCATAATGGCAAAAGTCACTGGAATGTCACAGGACTCGGTGAGTTATGCAAGGACAATAGACAGGGACCAGCAATTCACTGACAGGTGCTAAGCTCTGTCAGACAAGGCTGCCTAGAACATGCTGATTCACTGCTTGCTGAGGTGTGCTAGAGTTGTTTCTGGACTGCATCATCTGTCATGGGTAAATTTAACTGAAATAAAGAAACCTCTAAGTGGTAGAGTTATAATGCAGAGAAGCGGGATCATAGTATTACATGTGTATTTCTCCTCCCTTTTCTTTCTTCTGGTGATGAACTCTGAAATGAGATGTTAGGGTTTTGTAGCCATCCCTTTTAAATTGGCATCCTTTGGAGTTCAGCTGAGATTTCCTTTTGTCTTCTGTAAAAAGTTTCATTAGCGTTAGGAAAGTACTTAAAACATCTTGCAAAACTGTGAACCCATTACCATAAAGAACTGTGGGCTTGTCAGTACAGCTGAGAATATTCTTTAAAAATGTAGGGATTTTTTTCTCAAGCACTTTGCAACCCATAATCATACTTGTATCTGTCAAAGAACTTAAACTGATTATACAAATAGGAATTCAGTGTCTTTGCATAGGTTTATATGATTGTTTCTTTTATTCAGGTGAAGAAACCAAGATTTTTCAGGATATGGGGTGGCTTGCACGTGATAAATGAGAAAATCAGGGACAAGAAGAGAGTATCTGATTCTCAGTCCTTTACTTTACATTGAAACTTGTTCTATATCTTATCTTTGCAGTTATCTTGCAGCTAACTCATCCTTCAAACTGTCTTGTTCTTCTGGCACCAAAATGTATTCATATGCACGTTTCTAGGTCTTCTCTAGGTTTCAGTTACCATTACTGCTAAGTGATCCAAATTTATTTTGTGTATTTTATTTACTTTTTTTCATTTGAAAAGCATTTTTTACAATCAGAGCCAACATCATGGTGTGCAATACCAGTTCATCAGAGTTTAGGAAAGGTCGCTGGCCGATTAGATTCTTTTTCATATGGAGAGGTTTTTAAACCTCTTCTGGACAATTCATTGTACGTAAAGATGAGCATATTCGACCTTTCCCACATGCCAGTGTATAAAATATTAGCCATGGTTGTATTTCTGGAGGGAGGATGGACAGTACTGCCATGAGAAATTCCTGGCATTCCCAAGGAAACAGGCACTGCAGAGCAGCACCAGGTGGCGCTGGTGGCAGCCGAAAGGCGGGCAGGGGGATGTGCCGGCTTTTGGGGAGCGGGAGCACTTCCCAGCATCCCACCCCGTGCGGAGCATTTCCCCGGATCCCACACAGTCGATGCAGGACTGGGCATTCTGTGCTTGGAGCGTCGCAGCCGAACCCAGTGCTATGAATTAGAGAATTGATACGTTACCAAAGCATCTCAGGGAAGTCTGTCCTTAGCTGTTTTCAGAATTGATAGCAATTCAGTTATTTCCTAGTAAGAAGCAATTGCTTTTTCTACCTCAGGAATCATGAAGAATAGTAGGAAGCCTTGTTCCATCATTTATTATGCTGAATATTAGCAGAACTTCCAGCACATCTGCTCTTCAGGCATTCCTTGGTTACCCCAGCAGGGAGCAGGTTTTTCGTCACTAGTTGCAGATACTGGCTTGTGGTGGGAAGTGGAAATAAGCAACTTCCAGAACTACAACCTCATTCTTTCAGTTCTCAGATCAGTGGAGTTTTGTGGGTTGGTATCCAGTGGGGCAGTTCAAGGCTTCCATACTTACTTGTCATTAAATTACTCATTTTGCTTATGCTCCAGTTTTTCGGTTCTCTCTTTTTCTTCACTACCCTTTCAAGTTCTCTGTTATTAGTTAAGTAACAAACATTCTTTCTTGCAGCCTCTAGTTGCTCATAGATATCGAAATGTTCTGGATTTATTTAACTAGATTTGTTTGAGACATGGTAATGCATTGACACAAGTGGTTTATTGAATACTGAAACAGTGATTTTACTCAAATCAAATGAAAACAAAACCTTGTGTAATTCTTCTGAGATCCTGTTCTCGTTGAAATCTATGTCAAAACCCCACTTGCTTTTAGTATTGTGAGGCAGAAGCTGATTTCTGCCTGTGTTTATGCAGTATACGTTAAAGCCACCCAGCCTGAATCCCATCTTCAGTGGTGGGCCACCATCAGTGACAGTGGTTCTACCTCTGAAATCAGTCTGGTTTGCATTCTGGGTCTAGGTTTATACCCTGCTCACACCCAGGAGGCCCCCAGCATCTTTCCAGTCTGCCTGGCCCAACAAACGCTCGGTGCTCCCCTCTAGCTGCAGTTTGTGGTTCCAATAACAGAGTTAGCATTCTGACTCTATTACAGAGCAAAAGTAACTGTATGGATGTACAGATAGCTTCAGACCGTTTTAGATATAGGGAAAAAACATTCCAAACCATATTTAGCAGAAAATATTTAAAGGCATTTTATTTATGACATCTAATTGTTTGAATAGGAACAGAGTGCTTGGAAAATAATGAAAATATAGGGAAAATGAAGAAAAAAATCTTGACCTGATTATTCAGACAAACTGATCATAATGGTCATGTGGGGTGAATGTCAGTACTTTTTATTATTTGTCAATCTAGGCTAGGAGGTGATTTACTTTAGGACAAAGAAGTTCCTTGTCACATAGACAAGTCTGAGATCATTGAGAAGTCATTTCTCAGGGCTGGTGATGTACAGAAAATAGAAAAGATTCAGCAAAGCTGTTTTGTCAAATAATCACATGAAGTGCAGTGTAATCCTTTATGTCGTCTAATTTATTTTATTACTACGACTGTGGGGACTGGAAAGGGTTATGATTTTCTATCTGTCTAAAAGGAAAGTCACTTCTGAGTGTGCTGAGACTGAACACCATTGTAATTTATTTGTTGACATTATCTTTAAAGTAGAAGTGAAATCATAGAATGTTTTTAGAGGCTTAGCTTTGTAGCCAGAGTAACAATTTGCTTATTCTGTTTTAGGGTACCTAAAACAGTTAGGAAGTTCAGTCTCCATACAATCTTTTCCTGTTATTATATTCATAGTCCTATTTTTAGAATTCAGGTTTTTCCTCCCCCATATTTCGGAGAACCAGAAGTCAACAAATCAATTTTCTTTTCTTAGCTTGGAAAACCTATCCACTTACAGAGGCCTGGGATGAGAGAAGAGCCTGATTTATCAAATTGTTCCCAGGTGATTCTAAATGTGCCACCAGCTCTTTCAGCTGGGTTGGAAGGTGAATGTGATCCCATAGGGAAGGAATCCAGTGTCCTGGTTTCAGCTCTGCCTCTCTGAGAGTAGCAGAGAGCTGTCACCAGCTCTCTAATTCCAGAAAGAGGAAATTTGCATGCAAAGTAAATTATTGTACATGGGGACATGGCATATAATATACCATCGAGGCCAGAGTTTTCAGAAATACCATTAACCATGGGCTAGATCCTCATAAATACCAAATTGATTTAGGCAGTCTTCTATGCTGGATAAGGATCTTTATTTGCTTCAGTTTTTGAAAAGTCACTTGAGGCAACAAGAACCTGAGTTGAAGAAAAGTGGCAGTTTCCATTTGCTATTATAGGTGCTGTTGCTTTTTCAGTATTTTTCAGAATTAGGTCAGGAACTGTCCGAGCTTAAGCAGTCAAAATTAGTGAGTGTCTTATAAATATTGGAGCCTATAACCAACTATACTGTTCCTTATCTGTAAAATTATGCTAAAATTCTGTTACTAGTCTGGATAATATTTATAGGAAGAAAAAGAGAAAGAGAGCACAAGCAGAAAATTACATTGATGTGTGAAGTATGGGTCTGTTATCCTTTCTCAGGAAGGTATTATTTAACATATGTGGTGCATATCCTCTGCTACCAGTATATAAGCAATTAATTGATGAGGAAATGTGCAGCCCAGACAAGCTGGGAGTTGTGACTGGTTTTTTCCTGGAAATCCACCCTGCCTGTGGGTGAGGGGGAGGAAACCAGAACCCAACCAAAAGGAAAAAAGGTGTTCATCACATCTGGATGTTCATGCTTTGTCCATCACACAGATCTTAGCCACTCCCTTATTTATTAGAGAGGAGTGTGCTCCCTTTCTTACCAAGGGTGCTGAAGGTCAGGGTTTTAATGTTCAAGTCACTTGAATGTTAAGATGGAAAGTGCTGCAGAAATAGCTACCAAGTTCTAGGCAGTGTAATCTAAGTATAATACACTGTCTGTTATGGGCAGGGACAGATAACATTTTGTGTTGTCCTCAGCTATCATTTTTTTGTATTGCTATTTTTTTCCATCCCAGGTTGTTTCAAACCAGGGAAGGAAACCTAGTAACTAAGTTTTATTAATCAGAGATAATGTCCCTGCTAACAGTAGCCAGAGCTTCTTGTGATACTGTTTGAAAACACAGGAATATCAAAAGTACAGTGCTGGATAAATTTTCCTGTAAAAATGCTCTCCTAATACCATTTGATATGGGAGGTCTTCATTTCCATTTCTAATGTAGAACCTACTCACTGAGATGGAAGCTGATTGTGCTTTAAATTGGTGTGTGCTGCCTATACAAGCCTTTAATGTACTCAGAAGGGGTAAAGAGCCACAGAGCTCCAAGAGAAGAGCCCACCATGGTGTTCTGGTGTCAAATGAAGCCCATCCAACCACAGTTGCTCAAGTGTTAGTACCAGTGATCATGCAACCACATGGAAAATGGTTAAACAGCTGGCAGCTAACCCTGTGTATGTAAGAAGTTGTCAGCTGGCTCAGTCTATTGTTCAGTGGGCTTCTGCCTGCTGTAAAACTGTTCTCATGTCTCTGAGGATGCTGTAATAAATCAGGATCTAAGGAAGACCCTCTATCACAAATTCAGACTCCTAAGTTCTCTGTCTGCTTCAATTCAGCACATTCTAAACTGCTAAGATGAACAAGTTTTTTGTTTTTAATATTCAGATTGAATATGACTTCCTATGTAAAATGTGATAAAGAATGGGCCAATATAGAGTAACGTATTTGATAGCTGGAAAATGGGCTGTGTGCACCTGTAGGAAATTTGCAGCTATACCAAGGGAACACAGCTGGAGGCTGTTTCTCCAACGAGCTGGAGGTATCAACTAACACAAACTTAATAAAAGTTTACTAAGGCAAATGCAAAGCCTTTGTGTTGGTAGGACCTGGAATCCCAGTGAAGAGCAAATTGAAGGTGAGACAGCAGAGTGCCCTTGCAGTGCTGAAGGCTGTGTTAGTGAGAGGGAAATGTTTGTTCCCTCTGACTGGCACTTAGGAGTTTGCATCTGGAACACTGTCTTTATTTTGGGAGCCCCTCAGTACAGGATTTGCAAATATCTTTGTGGGGACCCTTGGGATGAGGGTGGTTGGAGAATGGAAGTGCCAGATGCAAAGATAGGCTGGGAGAGCTTGTTCAGTCTGGATAGAAGGGGACTAAGGAAGAATTAAGTTGCAGTCTTCCACTAAGTAAAGGAGTGTTACAGGAAAGATGGAGCTAGATTCTTGTCATAAGTGCAGAAGAAGTGCAGTGTAGCAAGGGAAATTCCCCAGGGACATAATCAAAAAATCCTCTGAGTAGGGGAATGGTGAAGTACTGTAACAGTTTACCCAGAGGACTGGAAATAACTGTCCTTGACCACTTGATCCAACTTTCAGGTTGTCTCTCCTTTGAATAGGAGGTCAGACTAGGTGAGCTTCACAAGTTGCTCCAACTGTTTTTTGGTTTATTTTCCTATGATTCTACAAATACAGGGAAGCTGATGGTTGATCACCTGCAAGGCTGGGGTGACAGTGTGACATGGTGGGTTTCTACTCCCATGGCAGGTGATTGATATAAGATTACTTGCATATGTTTTTTACTTACTAGCATGGCGTTTGTTATTTATATGATTAGTGCAGATTATTTCTCATATGTGAGAGTGGTCACGTGGGCACCAGTTTACAGGCCCACTGGCACAAACAGAGGTTATTTGTTTATCTTTTCTGTCCACATCTCGTTAACTGTTTTAATTTTTTTTAAACTTGCTATTTTCCTTGCAAGAGAGAGAGGAGGCAGACAGTTGCTAAATAAGAAAGGCTCTAGAATGGAGAAACAGACTGCTCAAGTAAAAGTAAAAGTACCACAAAGTGGCCCAGTCTTCTTCTGAGTTTAGGTGTAGAATTGATAATATGGAACCTCTTCCCTCTAGCTGTCAGCTGGCAGTCACTTGCTGAGTTTTTGTGTAAACTGTTAAATATTTAATCCGAATATGCTCTTGCCTAGGTTGCTGCAGCAGTGCTTTGAAGATATGTAGTTTACAGAAGTCAACTCGTCACCCAGCAGTCCCCAGTGACCTCCAGAGTGCTCATTCTCATGGTAGGTAACCAGCACTGAGCAGTATTCTGTCTGTGCTTTGCTTCAGGGGGGCAAAATAAAGAGTCAAGAACTGCTGAGTGTGTAATGGACCCTAGGCTGTTTTTTCAGTTAAATATGACTCTTGAAATTTTTATATTGTATCACAAATGTCAAAGGACACCAAAATGGCATGCTTTTTTACAGAAAACATTCTTTTAAGACATCCCATTTTTTGAAAGTGCTTTAAGGCTTTTTTATTTTTATAATCCATTGCTTATGAAAGAAACTTGTGTTGAGTTTACTACTCATATTAAATGCAAAGAGAAGGAAGGCCTACTTCTGCATATCTCATACATGTAGGTCTTTACATAGGTCTAAGCCTATCTTACCCCTTCTTGTCAGTGTAAATAAAGTTCACTGGATTATGGGCTGCGGCTTTCCATATTTAGTAGTAGTAGTTTGACTACTAGGCTAAGTGCAAACATTTCAGCTGACATGATGGACTACAGATCAAAACTTTAAATCTATTGCTTTTTGTTTTAAACTGACATCAACCATCTCTTATGTGTTGTCATGGAATACAGCTCTGTGAACAGCAAGAGCAATGTTGAGGTTTTTTTCTATGTGCTGAAACAACTACAGTTGTCTCTAACCAAACTTTTCACTTTTTAAAAATACATTGTGGTAGGGCCTTTGGAACATGGATCTGTTCATGACTGCAGATGTTAAATTCCCATGGTGTATCAATAAGATGTACAACTACTTATGTCTTAGTGTGTTACTTCTGTGCACTTTGAAAGGGGTGCATCCTGCTTTTCCAAGAACACAGGCTGTCAAGGACCATGATGGACTCTTGCAGGTAGAGTGTTGCCTGCACTCTGCTTGCTCCTTTATGGGGGTGTATGTGCTTATTTTTGTCATAGTTCAAGGCTGACCAATTTTATTTCGTTACAAAATGTGGAGGATGATGGACAAGTGTGTCATTTGATATCATGAATTGTTCCATTTCAGAACAAGTTTAAGGGTTTTTCACTTCCACACTGTGCCAAATATTCATTTGTTGTCCAGCAGTATCCTGTGGTGAGAGATTACTGTGCTTTCCTCCCTCTGTGCTGATTTAGACCACGTGCTTACACAGATCTGATCCAGGCCACACAAACCATTGAATCAGCTCAACTGATGAAGCAGAAAACTCCAACATGAGACAGGAACCTTCATAATAACATTTGTTTAAAAGGTTTCCTAATGTGAGACTACACTCCTAAAACCACAAGCTCTTTTGGAAAATCTATTCAACTTGTGCTTCTCAGTCACAGAGCTGTTTAAAGTGCCAGCATGGTGCGTGTCTGTTTCCCAGTCTAGTGGAAATGGCCCATGAAGTGTTATATAAACACAGTGTTGCAAGAACATCAGCTTTGTTGCCTGATTTTTCAACTGGGGTTAGTAGTCAGCAGCTTCTGTTGCACTGATTGCTTTCATCTGGCTCTTGAATGCAAACATCCCTTTGGTATTGATGACTTGTAAAAATCCAGAGTGGTCCTTGAAGTGCACCAAGAACAGGGAGCTCAGACATCTTAGAATCACATCCAAAGGCACTGAGTTAATTCCTTACTGGCATTCTAGACTGTGTTTTGAAGAATAGATTTGTTTTCTAAATTCCTGCTTTTTGAAGATTGTGTCCCTATTTTTGTTCTTTGCTGACCAGAACAAAAAATTTGATGCATCTGTGTATCAGTCTCTTCCGCATTGTTTTGTTTTAGCTTTCCAGCACAGTTTTTTGTGCCTTCTCTAACCAGCTGCAAGCAGGCACCTATGCCAACTTTACTGAGGCACAAAGGGATGAACCTAAAAATCTATCATAAAGAGAAAAGTATGACTAACTAAATCCACTAACTTAGTGGTTCTGACTTAACCTCACAGTTACAAATCTGCCATCCCCGTGTGTTTTTCTGAGATGGATCTCTGTTTTCTCAGCACTCTCATCCATTTTATTTTTCTAAACCAGACTCTTAACAACTTCCTGCTGATGTCTTCTGGAGCCAACTAGATATTTCCTAGTCAATAATAACTTAGATGTTCTTTTAAAGTATTTTGTCTCATCGTCATTTCTTATTTACCCTCTCCTAACTACTTTTGTTCTCACTCTGCACATTTTGGGCAGAATAGTACAGAACAGATGCATTGAGATATTAATGAAAATTCATGAAGGTGATACACACCACACCTTATCTATCCTCATTCCCTAATTAGATAGAATCTGACTGGTGATCTTATGGGTTGTTTGCTTTTAAAACCTTGTCACTCTCATCCCGGAGTAGTGCCTGGTATAGGCATACTTGCCATCAGCAGTTATCCTTTAGGGCTCCACCACGCCTCTAGCCCATGGTCTGCTGAGGACCATCTGCTCTTTTCATGTGCCTTTCTACTGATACCAAAACAATTTCCATCTGACTGCCCTGTGCTTTGCACAAATAAAAACCTTTTGGGCTGCTGCTTCTAAAGTAGATTTACCTTCAATCACCATTTATTAAATCTCTGTCCATTAAAAACCATAGCTTGCAGAAGCTGTGTGCATTAAGCCTGATTATAGAGTCAGTTGAGAAGAGGGAGGGGGCCAGCAGTTGCTATCAGTGGATTGCCTTGTTTTTCTGCTTGGCTGGCTGCTGGTAGCACTTGTGACAGGGTCCATATCAGAACAGAAGTCTCATTATTTGGCTTTGATTTGGTTCTATGCATTTGGCTTACTTTTTATTTAGGCACTAATTTAATGATTGTTGGCTTCAGGAAGAAAACCTGCTCAGACTATGTGACTGAAATCAGGGTTTTGTTTGATGCTGGGGTGCTAGATCCGTTATGGAGGGGATTAAGAAAGGGAAGTTCACAGGTTCCTTACGGAGGATGAGCGGCTCCTTCAAACGCACTTCATTTAAAGGCTCAGCATCTGGATCACAGAGGGTAAGTCTGCAATTACCCAAATAGTACAGCCAGAGGGAAACAGCGGGAGGCACTGTTTGGCCCTCTTACTTGTAACAGCTGGTACTGTTCTAAATGAGAACTATTCCCTTGGTGCTTGTTTGAGTCTCAGAGGTATCAGTCGTGTTCATTGCACTGGTTCTAGCAATTAATCTTATTCCTCTTACAGGAGTTCTTTCACAAGTGTCTCTCTTAAGGATCTTTGGGTTAAATATCACTGTACAGGGCTAGCCTGTAATTATTCATATCCATATCAAAATCATTTTGATGACTATTGATACTCAGTGTTTGTCACCAATTTCAATGCAGTAAATGGGAAGACTGGTAGGATGTGTACAAGATTTTGATGTGATTCACTGAACTACAGTGACAGAGTCTATGAGAAATACAGTCTGTGGTTAGAGTATTTGCTGTGTAGGTTATGACTGAAAAACAAGGCAGGAGAAAGAAGACAAAAGTAATGTATGAACTCACTGTTATTAACCTAAGCTTGCATGTAGTAAATGAATAGTAAGAATTCATTTCCTCACTGTTTTCAAGCTATTAAGAGAACATATGTACGTATTTTGTACATAGATTGATAGATTCTTTTTACAACAAATACAGACTTAACTTCAGCTCAGGATTACTTAGATTCCAGCTCAACTGGACTTTTTCAAACTGATTCCATGCAAATAATCAGAAATAGTTTTTGTCTACTCTTTGAATGCCTGCAGCCCTCTTATCTCTAATTTCTGCTGGTTGTCATCACAGTGTTAGTCAGATTCTAAGTAAATGGGTGAAAGGAAGTTTGGAGGAATATAAACTGAGAAGAAAATGCCACACAGGCAACTAAGTATGTATTAAAATGTTTCCTTCTCTAAGAAGATTCTTCTGTACTGTGCAATATTGGTCGTAGTCATCTGTGATTACAAGAGAGAATGTGTCTGTGGTTGTGGGGCTTCTTCAGCTCAGACTGATGGTCATGGGCCATTACCAGGGGAATTCCAAGCACCATTTCAGTATAAAGTAATTTATAGATTTACAGCAATGGTTTTTATGTACTGACTGTGGAACCTAGCTCTTCTCCTTGCTAGAGATTGTCAGGCTGTATGTAATACCTGTATTACAGGCCCAGTTACAGACAAGGAATGCTAGATGGAAAAAAAAAATATGCTTCAGCTGTAATTTCCTTGGCACCAGGGCCAAGCCCAAACATTTGGGATCAAAACAGAAGGTGTTTGTGATGGGTTCACTTTTCTTCCTCTGATGGATGTAAGGCAAAGTGGCAAAATAAATGTCAGTTAATGCTTAGCAAGTGTTACTTTGGATAATTTTGTCATTGCTTACACAGTTGCATCCTCGTGCCTCATGACAAACCAGGATGTCCCTCAAGAGTCTTGAGTTTCATGAATAAGTGTGTATTGCTTGCTTTGTCCCCCAGGTGACTCCCAGCTTCATAGGCTTGTAGTATTAACTTTATTAATTGAATAATACAAAGAAATAAAGATAAAGGAAATGGAAAAGTATTTCCCTTTTAAAATGTCCCCAGACCTGCTTTGATACTGCAAAGCATTTTGCTTCTTGAAAGGAATAAAGTCAGAGTGATATACCCAGGCAAAAGTTGCATAATTTTGTCCCACTGTTCCCATGGGAAAGACTAGTCAAGTGAAGGTAAAAGGAACACAGTTCAGATTTTGGTTTTCTTGACCTCTTATTATAAGAAAAGGCTGTCTTTCAAAAGCTGAAAATTCCTTTCATGGCTTGCTTATTTTAATCTTCCTAATTCTTTTGGTGTTTATTTGCTTTAATGTTCATTTCAGAAGCAGAAACTTTACCTTTTGTGAAAAAAGTTATTAGAGTTGAATAAAAAACTGGATGTTATGCTTATTTAATAGGCTGTGAGTGTTACTTCTGCCAGAAATGATGTAGGTTGGCTCTCTGATGTCAGTAGCACAGTGCTGTCATGCAGGCAGGTAGTGCTCATCTCTGGAGGTCAGGACATCTCCAGGCAGGAAACTGGGCACTGTGGTGCTTGAGAGTGTTTTGTATTGAATGTTAATTTTTGCTAATGATACAGCTGAAAACAGGAATTGAAACTGGTCTTGAATGGGTGTAGTGCTTTGGGATGTCTGGAAAACCTATGCAGGAAATGGTTAAAGCCATGTGATTGAGGTTTATAATGAAAATTTCACCTGCCACTCTAATCTTTTTTCCCTTTTGCCACTCTCGCTCTTGCTGTTTTAATGAGGAATGTGTAACAGTGTGTGGTCCTGGCCCATGATTTTAACTTCCAGTTTTTACTGCAGTAGTGCTGGATACCAAGGCTATTAAAAATGTATACTGCTTAGCTCTTTACTCTCCTTAGCTTTCCTGTGCAGTCCCCTAATTTTGACAACAGTACTGTAGAGGAAGATAGAATTTTATTTCCTGAGCAGTTTTACAAAGCCAGCTGTTGCTACTTACTGTACAATTAAATGTATAATTGTCTGCCTCAACAGAGAATGCTCTAAATGACATGTGAAACCCATGATGTTTAAGAAAGGAGTGTCCTTGTGTGTCTGTGTTTTGATTTTTGTCTTGTAAACATCTCAGTTTATTAACAAAAGAAGCAGCTTATCTGGGTGCCCATCACTGCTCTGTCTTTCCCACTAATGGGAATTACTTCAAATTACTTTTCTAGTACCAAACAATGCTTTCATCTCTGCTTGCTATCTCCACTGACTTGATCTAAATGTTTTTAAGATATACCTGCTATGACTCATTTTCTGTTCCTCTGAAGAGAAAGCCTTTTTATTTAAACAGCTTTACTCTGCATTTATTTCTCGTTGCCTATAATTCTTCTATGCTTGTAAATTCTCTGTGATTATCTGTATAAGGGTATATTCAGTACAAGCCTTCCAGATGCTCAGATTTAAGCTTTTATAGAGCCACTAATGTATTCTATCACTGTCTCCTTCCTAGCTATGTAGTACAGGAAATTACAGTGATGCCTAACAAAAAATTTAAATAATATTTTATCTAAATGCAATAGAAAATGTAAAAAAATCTCAACAGCACTACTATAGGAAGTGTAATGGATCTTTGTAATATCTTTAAGGTAGTGCAGCATTACCCAGTGATTTATTGGAAAAACTTCCATGGATTAAAAAAGAGAAAATATTATTATTCAGACTAAGGCAAATAACTTGTGCTGTATTTTGTAAATGACTAGACAAACCAGTGATGAATACATTCACTTAGATTAGAGAGAATGTAGCTTCTTGGCAGAAAACCAGCTTTGTCTTCCCTTTAAGTCACTGTTTTGATCTGTCTTACCACTTGAAAATGAAGCTTGAAAATTGGTATGAAGTCCCTTGAAGTGAGTTGCAGTTGTTAATATCAAATTGTATGTTTCGTGTGCTTTCTTACCATAAAATTAAACTTCAAATAGGAAGAAAAAGACTAACAGGATAAATTCACTTTCTGCTCCTAAACTATTAGTCAAGCAGCTGTTATTGCTTCAAGTTGCCTATCTTTTGATGGTTTAGGTTTAGCATGGTATACTTGGCAGTTTTATGCAACTAGTTAATATTGCAGTTATGCTTAAACAGACCCTGTGGTAACAGTGAAATAATTTTCATACTCCTTCCTTTTGAGAATTTCAAATTTTTCCCCCCAAATTTCTGCTGTGATTAAGACATGTGCCAATATTTCAGTCAATGGCTCAAGAGATAAAAATACTGTGTTTTTTACATTTTGGGCAGTCTTTTGAGTGATGGAAGTGAGAAAATAACTGGGACATAATAAAATTCATTTCTGAGTATGTCAGTGTTAATGTTCAAAAAAACAACAGGGCAATAATTAAACTGTTACCATAGGTAAACTTTCATGGCCATAAGGAGAAATAGAAGCAGACTTATGTCTGAAGAACAGGTCAGCAGGTTAGCAGTTGCCTCTTTTCAAGTGAACAAAATGAGTTAGCAACCTGTGCAAGGTCCTACAGTGAGACACAGCAGCACAGCCTATGCTCTTCTCTGTAATGACAGAAGGAAATGTCAGATTGGAGTAATTTGTATCAGAGTAGCTGTTTTCTTAAGAGAAACTGAAATATGTTATAGTTGGATGTATAACTTGGTCCAGTTTTGACAAATCTTTTCTACAGAGAGCTTTCTGCAGGCTCTGTCACTTCCCTGACCTGCTGGATCAACACCAGGGGTTTTAGTGTTGGTTTGATACTGCAGTGTCCTTCACAGCCTGGACAAGAGCATTGTGAAAAACATGTATAATAGAGGATGTGTTACACAGCACCAGCTGATCTGAATAGGAACTGGAAATAAATCCTTCAACGCCCTAAGTAGGCTGTACAATTGGCCAGGTGGGTTATAAGGCTTTTGTTTTATTGTGACACACCCTCCAAAGGAAGAATATCAGTATGGGAGAGGATTTGTCCAGTTTGAGATGTAGAACCAAAAGGTCCTCCTTGGCACATCCATGGCCTTTTTCTTGACATCCTGTTTCTTCTCAAGACAGACACTGCAAGGTATGGCTCTTAGGAATCTCTCTGTTGTCAGGAATTGTTCCTAAGGACTCAAGTCTCTATTCTGCAGGAATGACTCATCCAGAATAGTCAGTCACGCAGCATTGCAGTAAACCCTGTCCCTACAAGTCAGTGCATTGCAGACATCCAACAGAAGCAGCTGGTGTGTGCATTCAGTGAATATCTGATCTGGAGCACCAAGGAAAGGTTACCACAAAGGCATGGAAGCTTGCTGCTCAAGATAGGATAGAAGCATGGAATCAGTGGCAAGACCCTTGCACTATGTTGCTGTTAAAACCTCTTGTAGCTCTGCCCAAGGTGCTGCCTACAGACAACTGCTATGTCATGGTGGCTTTCAGCAAGGTGAATGTCATGAGTTTTGTGGGAGCTTTTTTAGTTAAAGCCCAAATGTTTGGCAAATTCTTAAAACTGATGGTAGCTGTTACTTACAAGGAGCACCTCATAGAACATCTGTATGTCTGAGCAAATACTGCATAACCCCCAGAGTTTACAGCCAGTGCAGCCTGCCCCCCAGCTGGATATGTACATGACATGACTTCTGTGCAGGACTCATGGCGTGGACTGTGTCAGAGTCACCTTGTGAATTATGGGATAATGTTTTTTACTTTTCAGCAATATGCTGCTGTTCTATTCAGCAGATTATATTCACTTCTGGCAACTGTGGGACTTGCATGCATTTGTGTCTTTTGCAACTGTGCTCTGCTGCTGGTTTCCCAACATGAATTCCACCTAGTCTCACACAAAAAATCTGCCATGATTGCTTGGTTCATACTGCCCTTCTTGCTGGTTCTTGCTTACAGCATCTGTTCAGTGGCAGACTCAAATAAGCCTAATGCAGCTCTGAATAGAGAAAAATCAGAGCAGAAAGCCTTGAGCAGTTTTTACTTTAAGTGTAGTGTTTGTAGTTGAAGGAATCTGTCAAGGGTGGATACTTACTACAAACTGAAACAAATGCTCATGAATATTGAAAATCTCTGCCTGTCAAGCACAGAGAGCAACAAATGGGTGCTACAGTGCTTCTGAGGTGGATCATTTTACAGTAGCAGGAGATGCAGGATGTAAGAGGCCTAGAAAACACAAGTGTGGATAAACAAAGGAAAAAACAATTTTTATGGGAAGTTCATGTCTCTTGTAGCAATAGTAGGTTAGTTGATCTTGCAGTGGGGGATGTGGACTGGGTTACTTACTGCTTTCTGGTCCTATGTTTGAAGAATCAGCCATTGCCTTAGAGAACAAAAGCTTTCTGGTACTTTTTCATTTCAGACTCTGCATTACTAGAATCACTTCTACAAGTGATTGAAATTCTTTTAATCTAAAGAAATAAAAATGAGATTAAAAACATAGGCATCAGAGTAAAGCAAGACTTAGAAAACATTGTAAAGGGGTTTCATGGGCAATGCGGTGGATTATATCAGCAGTTTTGTTGCTACTTTGTTCACTGTTTTGTTGCTACTTGGTGAAATTGGGCAACTCCCTTTTCCTTTGTTTTTTTAATGTGTCTTGTCCACAGAAGCAGTTCTGTTGTATGTGGGTCCCAATCTCTAGTGCAACTTCTATGATCTACATTAATGGAAAAGTTAGAAAAGCTATAGCTGGTTAAAACTGATTAATATTCCTCTGATCATATACCCCCCTGCTTCAAGCCTCTTTCTAAATAAAAAGTAAGCCATGAGATAACCTGCTTAAGGGCTTACATTTGAGCCACAGTTTTACTCCTTAGTATGTATGTTATTTTTTTGTGTTGTCAGTACTTTTTTCTGCCCCATGCTTTTGCCAGCTGTTAGCAGGCAAATTATTGCTATTGAGCAGCAGAAGTGTCATTGTAGAGTTAGAATTTAATCCAGTTTAGAGATGGGAGAAGTCCTGTAGACAGGCGTTAGCAGGGTGGAATCAGAGAGCCAGCTGGTCTTGGAAAGTGTCATGAAGCTGAGAGGAAATAGCAATATCTGAATGTACTTGCTTGTGAGAAGTGGAAAAGACCTGGAAACCAGTGTTACATAACCAACAGCTGGTTCATCAGCAGATGAAAAGGAGAGTACAGAGGATTAAAGACAGGTAGCAGGGGCTGTGAAAGGCAGCTGTACGTGCCAGATTGCCCAGGCTGGGGCCAGCAGCTGCAGCACATCAGCTTGCCCAGGCAGAACATGGGCAGTGAGAAAAGGGAACCTCTGCAGCACTTGAGCAAATCTGGGGAGGGTGACAGGGCAGAGGTTGCTGAGCAGATACTGAGGGAATTGCAGGGAAGAGTGGCAGAGCAGTGACTCAGTCCAACCCAGACTAAAGAGCTGCTTCCTCACCATTTAGGCTGTGCTAGAAAACCACTACACGTTCAGTCTGGAATCTAATGTCAAATTAGTAAAAAACCAGAGATATTCTGATGATCAATTGTGACACAATTGGAGAAGAGTCTCCTTTAAGAAAATTAGGAGACTGCAGGTACAGAGAATATTGATTTTTTTTTTTCTCCTGTAACTATGACAACTGATTTCCTTAGTGCAGCTGGTAGTATCTTATCCAAAACTCAATAAATTGATTAGGAGCTTATTTTTCCTGCTAATCTCATAATCTTTAATGGATAATGCTGGCCTTTTCTGCCAGTAATTTTACTTTTTTGGAGGAGTGCGATGCTTTTTGTGATTTTAATAGCATTCTGTCAACATGATCAAATTAGAATTTCTCTGGAGTGTGCAAATGCAGTCACCTATGAAGTGTACCCAATAATTAAAGCAATTGCTCTTCCAACAACCTGGCTCACCTGACAGGGGTTTATGCTTCATTAGAGAATTCTATGCTCAGAGTGTTGATTCTGTTTTGTTAAAAATCTGTTAAAATCCTGGATGTTCCTCATTAAGGCTTTATCAGCTAGATTATGTTAGAAGTTTTAAACTGGATTAATTCCCAGATACTGAAGATAAAAAAATTGCCTGGCCTTGAACTTTCCATAAGAGAAGATTCAATATCACTGTGAGAATATCCTGATTCTATTGGTGTAAATAGAAGCTGTAATAGCAATTTTTTTTGCAGCCACAACAAAAATTAACTAATCAATTGATTACAGTGACAGTGTCTCCTCTGAGAATAAATGGCTTGGATTTTGAGGATGAATTTGAATAAAATTTCACCATGTCATCATTAGCACCTGCTTGCTTAAACTCTTTGTGAAGATGCGCTGTCAAGCAGTATCAGCTTGTATGATATCCTCTTGGAAATGACATGAAAAGGCAGCCTTGTTCTATAAAGATTAATCTCTAATAATAGCACGCAGTAAAAGATGTAACAGCTGGTATGGATTAATATTCCTTAATATCTACTTTCATGTGATTAATAGCTGCTTAAGCCCCTGCCAGTGGAAAGCGAGCAGTGGTTACTAAGCTTTACTAAATGTACTGTTTGTAATTTTTTTAACAGAATAGACATTTAAATGTTTTCCATGTTTTATTTCCGGTGGTTTTAGTTGAATTTAATTTCCCTCCTCCCCGATTTTCCTGTTGCAGGTCATGTATTAAAAATTTTTTTTCACAAGAAAAGGGAGCAATGAGTTGTTCAGTGGTTGATCCTCTGTTGTTTCTGATGCAAAGTACCACAGACTATTCCTAATACAGTCATTATGACAATCACCCTAATACAATACAATCATTAACTTCTATGTTGGTTTATTTCTTAAGGTATTTTACAGAGATTGACAGGTGAAGAGGAATGCATTTGGTTTTAGGCTTGATGTTCACAATAAGTACTAAATATCTTTGTCCAGTTCTACATTATTGGTGGTGATTTTTATGTTTTATCTTTGCAAATATACAATCTTTTTAAGTTTGGAACTGAAGAATAAAGGATAAATTCCAAAGCTTTTTAAAAGATTTATTCAGCATGTGATTAGCTGGATCAGTGCTCAGAGCCTGGGGTTTGCTGCTTTGAAGTTGCATCTTAATCACTTAATAATTTACCTATGTTTTATTGAAGTGAGTCCCCTAAATATTTTCAATTATAGACATGCATTTACTCATGACAATGAAGATTATAAATCCAGGTGGGAGTCAGGTGTATTGCTCATTAGCTGACAAGTTATTTTCCATTTAATGTCTGTTGCATTCAGAGGTCAGGTGTGAGGCTGTTCTGGGTCAGCTCAGAAATCTGTGCTGCCCAGAGCTAGAAGAGCACTCTTGAGGGAGTGCTGCAGAGTAGGGAAGATGTAGTTCCTCTCCCTCAGAGTTTGCTCCTAGATGGAGATACTTCAGGTAGGGACTGTGTGGACCAGAGATAATATTGATGGTATTTAGGTGAAATAAGTTGTTGCCTTTTAGTCAGCACAGAATCCTTCACCAAGATGTTCTACAGCTTAGCTGCAAATTGTACAGAATTGTGCAAAGCAGCTTGAGCTCACTAGTTTTGGAATTAGTCTTATATTTTATGATTTTTTTAGCCTGACACTTAGTATCCCAAGTTGAGAATATTTTGATTTTGCTGTTGAATTTTGTATATGCTTTTGTATTTAGTTCTAATTTCACTTCACAGTTCTGTTGAGCCATGCTTACAAAATCCTGATTCTTCTCATTCCCAGAAGCAGATCAGACATTTTTTGTTTGTATTTGTCAGGTTTAGGTTTAAACAGAGCAGTTGAAAGGTGAAAAGTCAGTGTTTTCCTAAATCACTAGCTCTGAGCATTGAAACACTGACATGAGATGACCTGACATGCCTTCACCAAACACAAGTAACTCTGGCTGTTGTCTTTCATCCTTAGAGAGCTGTATCAGCTGTCTGTCCTGAGAATAGTTAATTTGCCAGAGAAATGCCTGCACCTTCGCAGGAGGATCTTGACATCAAAGTAACATTAATTTTTGTTGTGTTTTAAAGCTAGTTCTGCTGGTAAATAGTGCTGCATGTAGATTTCTGGTAAACCAAAAAGCTGGGAGAAAGAGGGTCCTTGTAGGACCCAAGGGCAGGCAGGCTTGGTACCACACTGATCTCATCTGAAAGGATCTTTGGTTTTGGTTCCCCCCCAAGCACACAGCCACAAGGATGCCCCCCATGGCCCAGAAGAATGCCTGATCTCTGCTGCTCAGCCTCTTCTCTCTGCTGTTCTTGCCTCAGTTTCCTGCTGAGGGAGGGAGCTGCTGGGGCAGGCTGGCAGTGGAGGTTAGCCCTGGCTGTGAGGATCCTGATCCCTTCAGGCCTCTGCAGGTGCAGCCGCCTCCTGAGAGCCCTCCCCAGGAGCAGGAGTTCTGTGGAACGCTGAGCCTGTGTTCCAGGAGCTCAGGATTACTGGTGCATTTGTGTATTTCATTCAGGAAATAGCAGAAGGAAATAACTACCTTGTTGGACATGGCTGACCCAGCACATTTGTCATTAGTGCCCATTCCAGTCTGTGGCTTAGTTAATTTTAATCATTACTTCCCTCTCCCATAATAAATCCTATGGTATTAATGTTTTGCTGTTGGTGAAGCTTTAGTAGTTGGAATAAATAAACCCACTAATGCAATCTCTGATCTTTCTGACATTCACCTGTGTCACTTAGTAGGATTTCTAAATGTATTTTCATTTGAATTACAGATGTTCTGAAGTAATGTTTTTTAAGCACTGAGGGAGAGCCTTGTTGCCTTTATTTTGTATAACAACATATTAGGAGGAAGGGACAAAGGCACTTGAATTTAATTGAAACTACTTGAATTTAAGCTGTTAGTGCCATTTTCCATCCTCTCTAGCCTCTAGCTGCTGAGGAGGTCTCTGTTAGGCCCTTTGGGATACTAACCCTGGGAGACACCAGGAATCTGAACTGGTGCCAGATATGTGGGTTCAGGCACCTGACTAAGCACTTAGAAGTTCTTTTGTTAGAAAATAATATGAACTGGTCCCCACAAAGCCCTGTTAATCTTATGGGTCTAGTTTATTAGCAAACTCTGCCTGAATCAAGAACTAGAGCAAGTCATCTTGCTGTCACCTTGATTTTTTTTTTCTCTGAAAGGAAACAGAGGCTATGAAAATTTTATGGAACGAAGATATGGGGTGTGGTATTTAACTTGGTCGAATTGCTTTGATTTTCAAATAATTGTCATGTTGAAATGGTAAAATATTCCACTGGTATTAAATTTTTACAAGTTTTTACATGTTAATGTGATTCTACTGCTCTTCAAAGTGTTGAAACAGGTAAGTGCTTTTGTTTTCTGTGCATAGGCACACAAAATATCAAATGCATTTTACTGTTTTGTTAGAATACTACTCAATTTAGAAAGGATCTGAGTAATTTAGAATGAAAATATACTAGTAAAACATTTCTATGTCAACCTGTGTTATTGTCGCAGAAATGCTAAATAAAACATGAGTTGAAAAAGACATGAAAACTGGGCTGCAAACCTGTTTAATTCCTGTGCACAAAATAAGGAAGCTGTGTTCAAGTTGCTTTCAGGAGCAATATGTAGAGAAACAGATGCAGCTTGAATGAGAGTGTGTTTGCAGTTGAAGCTTTCAGGGGTCAGAATTACCTAGTCCCAGTTCCAGGAGTATTGACAGGCCCCCAATTCATGTATTCTAATCATTCTAAGGAGAGGTGATTTCCAGGCTTTTGGCAAAATTACACAATGCTCAAAGCTGATTTCTTAGTACTGTTGTGTGGGCTTAACCTTAAGTAGTGTTTAAAATCCACATTATATTTTGTTGTTGGCTATACGCAGCAGGTATGAGTCCTTTTCCCCAGATGCAGTGCTTTTACATTGCTATTTTAATTTTGCAACACTGGTGTCTTTTGCAGGATTGCTTTCGTTTAAATGAAACTATACTTATTTATATAGTTACTAACTAGAATTATCATTAGAACATTATTCAAATAACTGCTATGTGAACACCCATTATTTCTTTAAGCCTCCACTGGCTAAGTGGTCTGATGAACTTGGGAAAAATGTAGGCACGCTTTTGTAATTACCAGCAAAATGCAGTGACCTTTGCCTCGTGCTGATGGAATCAATTACTCAGTTACACAGGACAGAAGTTAGCTGCTCTCCTTCTCTATGTTCAGTTAGGAGCTGACACAAGTTAATGTCCAATATATCTCCTAGATGGATGATGAGATTGGAAAAAAATGCAGCAGCCACTTCATTTTCTGCATTGGGCTTCAGAGCTGTTTGGGTTCAATGTCTCATGTTCACAGGGACAGGCACCTAGCTCAGCCTGCTGAGGAATGTGTTACCCCACAGTGTTTGCCTCTGGGCCATGCAGTGCTGAGGCTGGGGAACAGCTCCAAACCTTCTTGTGTCCCACAGCAGCAATCAAGTGCACAGACAGAGGCTTCCCAGCCATCCCTGGCATTGCTCAGGCAGCCTTGCTGGCATATTTCCCATACAGGGGGTGGGCACATGCATGGGGCAGTGAAGCACAAGGACTGTCTGCCCAGCTTCACTGGTGTTCTCTGTCAGGCCACAGCTAACCCCAGTGTGTACTACCCTGCCTGAATAAGTATTTGAGCCCCTGGTTTGTTCCTGCAAATGGTATTGGAAAAAATGTTCAGTACCAAGAGAACTCTCCACCAAATCACATTTATCAGTCTATGGAAAGCCAGGATTTAGGTGCCAGTACAAGCTTTGCTGGTGTGTTTCCAGGCTTATGCAAAGTGAGTAACAGTAGGTCAGAATAAGAAAGTGCCACCTTCCTAAGGCTTTCCTGGCCTTCATCACGTTAATGATTGAGTCTTCTTTCAACAGCCAGATGCACTTGGATTAATCAGCCACTAGATAGAGCTGTGTTATATAGAAAGGCTCTCACTCTGCAGTATTGCATTAAAATTTGGTATTCCCCAGTAGTGAGCCAAAAAACGGGCAGTTGTTGCACAGGACAGATTTCAGATATGACAGGAAGCATTCTTTTTCCAAGATGCAGTAAATTCCCCCTCCATCCCTAGTTATACAATAAGATCATGGATATTTTCCAAGTGCACCTTATAATAAGACTTCAGTGAATCGTCCAATTTAATTCCTATACATTAATTATTAAATAAGGCATATCTTTAAATTACCCCAGCAGTTAATTTTTTTTTACTATTTTTTATCAAGTAGTCATCATAGAGCTGTTTTATAATGTCTGTGGACAGGAACCTTGAAAGCAAAGTTTATATTACCTTTTTGATTTTTCATTTCCCATATTCCGCTTCTCCCTTCCTCCCCCCTCCAGTGCTGAGAAATGCTCAGATATTGATCCAAGGGTCATAAACCTGAGGAAAAGGAATTACTTTTAACATTATCTAATAAAACACAGAACAAGATTGCTTTATTTAATACTTTCTGTAATTTTATTCTAATTTATGTAATTTATAGTGCTAATTTATAGTTCTGAGATGTGTTTATTACAAAGGATCACTAGAAAAACAACTAGTGATAGGTTTGGTCTTTTTACTGTGTTATTTACCAAATTTGTACTGAAATGGTACTAAAATACACTGTGTGCTTGAGGCTGCAGAATACACTATAAGTCATACTGAAAGATTTGCAGAAGTTGTATGAAAGTCGAAAATGTGTGGATTTGACAGCTTTTGCTGGCAGCAAGTGCTGCTGTAAGAACAGGATAAAAACAACCTCCCTTCAGCAAAAACTACTGATGGCATCCTGTAGCTTCAGCAGGTACAGGCACAGACATTGTGCAGATTATTCTATGTGTATTCTGGCACTGGGCCTCAGCCATGAACAGAAAGAAATACCTCTGGGTGTTTCCTAGTGGCACATTCAGTTCTTGGCCCTCGTTGGAATAGCAGGACTTGCAGCCAGTTCAGTGGGTGAATGCCTTGCAGCCATGAGGCCATACCAATGAAACAGTTCTCTAGCAAATTCGTACATTTAATTTTTCTAGTTTCACTTTTTCATATTCTATGGTTGATTTAAGTAGGGAGTCCATAATACACACTTTATTAAAGACAAGCAAAAATTTTTAATAGCCAGTATTGTAAGTGTGTATTTGATTCCATTTTGTTCTCAATTCTTGCCAATAAAATGGCACTCAGCCTGCTGGTTGAGTGGATTTGTGATTCTTTCCAAGGATCAGCTGTGGATTAGTGAAGTGCAGCTGGTGTGTTTCTCAAGCCAAGTAGTTTGGGCATTTTTTTAATGTCCTTCTCAAAATCCTATCTTTTTTCCTTTGCCTTGTGTTGGCATTTCATCTTGTTCAGTAGTAAACTTCATCCTTTATCAAACTGTGTGTTAATGAGATTGAGCAAAGAGTCATTGCCAAATGACTCTTTACCCAAAGGTGAATATAAAGAGATATTCTTTGTTTAGTTTAACAAGGAAACTTCTTGTTTAAGGAGTCTGACTCAGTTGTGAGTGGAGCTACTGGTATAAAATGCCAATGATCTTACTCTGAGGCTGGTATACACTAGTGTACAAGTTCTTGAGCTAGAATTCATGAGACTTCTATCTGATAAAGCTTTTTTCATCTGCAGAGCCACATGGTAGTGGCCAGAGCTGTAATGTATGACTTATACTGCAGTATCAAGTGTTAATTATTTTGCTCCCCATGTAAAAAGCATGACTGAAGAATAAAATCAACACAAACTTAGCAAGTAAGTGCACCTCAGCCATCAGAACATGCAAATTCACCGGTTTTATTTGCAGATTTTTCAGTCATGGTACTGTTGTTACAGGTAATTGTAGAAAGTTATGGAAACAGTTGAGGTGAATAGATCCATTTTAGAGTTCTCAGTACATAGATTTATTCTGTTCAGTGAGTGCTGGTGCTGGCAGAATCCTATCTCTGTCATTAGGTCTCTTCACCAGCAGTAATCTGTTAGAGACACTAAAATAAATCTAATGCCTGTTTTAATAGGGGTGATGATTGCTCCATGAATGTCAAAGCAGCACATGAGCAGTAGTTCTGCAGTAGTTGACATCAGCAATCTCTGTTGTCTGAAGGACTAACTTGAGTATTTGTAAGAATGACCATTTTTGCACTTCAAAGCAATAAATAGATGGGATGAATTTTGAAGAATGCTAGTGACTTCTAACATGTCCAGTAAGTATATTACAAGGTACTCTGAACCTTATTCTCTGTGTAGATAGGTCTGCTCAATGCAAATCTCAGTTTGATGGTTGAGTTGCTTGACTCCTCTTTGGACTCATTTACAGTGATAAAAAGATGCATTTACTCTCAAGAAGTTCTCAGGTGACATTTTCACACTACTCTCCTTCTCATACAAGACAGTTTCTTCTTGAAGAAGCACACAATAGCTGGCACATTTCAAGTTCCTCACCAGACCAGTCTGAAAAGCCATGTTCCAAATCCCACCTTTCTGTGCTGGAAAAGTGAGGAGGTGTTCGGTTGGTGTAATTTGGATGTGCAGCAGAGCATGTGGAATTACAATGTACTTTCATCAACTCCTGCTTGTAGCTTTGGCTTCTGCATCTGTTTTATTCAGTTGTGCATTTCAGTGCTTGAAAGCATCGATCATAAAAGCCCTTCCTTTTGAAAGGACTCCTTTAACCTGCAGCCTGTAACTGTAAATCAAGGTTATTGCTTTCTTGTTCATAAAAAGTGCAAAGTACTATATGTTTCATGGGTCCTTTCCTAGACAAAACAAGCCCATGCTGTTGTGCACAGATTTGCTGGCTGGTAGTCCTGAAATAGCATTTTGATAAAATTAAGATTGCTGGCAGTACTTTAAATAAGGTGCTTATTTCCTCTGTGATTCTTGTTTCAGAATGCTGTTTTCTTTCTCCTGTACTGTTCTTGAATGGCTGCTGGGGGGAAAAAAGTAAAACGTGCTAATGCTTTATGCCAGTGTGCTGTAACTCTGTAGTAATCAGAGTTCAATGGAACTGCACATTCAGCAAAGTTGAACAGTGCTGAGAACATGTCCTGAGAACATCCAGCTTATCCTGAGCTTTGCAACTGAAAAGCACAAATCATCTTACCTAATCTTTCATGGGAACTTCCAGCCTGAAAAGCCAATAAAATAAGCACACTGATGCTTTCTATAATTCCCTGAAAAGGCATTCTTTTGGCTTTAGGCATAATTTAAGTATACCTATGTAATTTGGATAGATGTCTCTATCAGAAGTGTCAAAAAAGCAATGAATATAGTAAGAGAGTTATACACACACAGGAAGAATCTGAATTATTCTGTGCAGTGAATAGTACATGGTCAGTACCTTTATAGTGACTTCTGTTAAACCCCTCAGTGAGGCTGGATGCCCCTTGACAAGGATCTAGTATTCTCTTTGACATATTCAGGAAACCATTCAAGAAGAAAAGGAGTGCATCTTTTCAGGATTTTTCAGAACTGTGGTAGTTTAGGGGCAGAAGAGGATTCAAGACAAGAACAGACTTCAGCCTGTGTCTGTCAAAGCACAGCCTTACTACCAGCTAAGCTAGGAAGAGAGTGGCAAGCACTTCCATGGACTTTGAGATAAATGCATTGGGATCTGTGGAAGTACTCTTTGAAGTCCTGGCTTTTAGAGCTGTGGAATAAGAGAACACTGTTCAGACCTAGTGGAATTTATCAAGAAGCCAGTATGCAACACTTTTATATGACTTTCAGTAAAAGAGAGACAGTGTCATAATGGACAAGAAGGTCCTAAACAAGCCCAGGTAGCAAAAACGTTTACACCAGAAATAGGCATTTCTCCTCTTTTCCACTCCCTCCTTCTCTCCTTTTTTATTCCCTGCCACTCTCCCTAAATGGAGTGCTACAGTTTTGCTGAATGAATAAATACCATGAGGGTAAATGTAGCCATATTAGCTGGTAAGTGCATGGTCCAAACAGAGTGTACCCACAGTGCTAGTTATGGTCCCCCTCCCAAATGAAAGGGAAAGCAAGCAGGGAAGCCATCTAAGATAAATTCTTATGTGTTCCAGCCAAAGACTATCTGAAAGAAAAGTACTGTGAATATCTTGATTAACCAGAGCACTGTAATTCTGTAAGTGTAACTTGTGGTATAGCTTTGATGAAATGTGAGAAACATTCAGTCTTGAAGGGCAGGCTAAGGACGTTGATACACACTCTGTATTCCAGCAGGATTATTACAGAACAGGTCTTGGAAAGGAGATAACACCCCAGATTTCAGTCTGCCACATGGAAGTAGCATAGATGTGATTGGTACACCTAAATTACAAGAGGATTGCTAAATATTGTCGAAAGTGTGTATAATATATTGCACATGTACTTTAATTCATATATATGAGGTCTGTATATGTTTTGCACTTTACAAACAAACAAAAAATCTGTGTCTGACATAGCAAGCTCTCAGTCTCACTAGCAGGGTATGATTGGAATCCTAGATGCTTTTGGTCATGTATTTTGTACTTCCATATCTCCAGTGTTCACATCTCAAATTAGATCCAGGAGGGTACCAGACCTTTTGTAATGAATTTATATTCCTTATAATCTGTTCAGATGAGTCAGCATGGAAATAGGCATAGAGATGTGGTCAAGTCTTCCCATATAAAGTCTGTTACTGAGTTTCATTAGAAACTGTGTTTACTTATTTCATTTTAAATTTCAGAACTTCTGCTTTGCTCTAAAACTGTGTTCTATGTTTAATGAAATTCTCTCACACTGGACAAGTCAAAAAGCAGTCTTGTGATGAGTATGGCAGCACAGGATGGGAGGATGAACAGCAACATCTTGTCTTTGAACTCACTTCTGTTTTTTCTTTTGCTATGAGAAACATGTCAAGTAATTAATTTTACAGCCTTCCATTGAGAATAAATTAATTTATTGCAAAGTATACATTTGTTCAGTATCAAGTATCACTCTCTGCTGTTGTTCCAACAAACATCAGCTGTTGGACTCTAACTTTTGTAAATATTTTGCTATTTAACCTCCATGCTGAAGCAGCTTGTGACTTATGCTACTCTGTTGGCCACCCGGGACAGTTCCTCTCTAGCTGGTTTTGTGATGGTGTAAGGGGCTGGATGTGTGTCCTGCATAGCTCTCAGGTGGACTGGTAGCAAATCTTAATGCATTGGTAGAATGGCATCCAGGGTTAAGTTTAGGTGTGCTGTCAGCTCTGCTTTTGTGCCTGTTGCTGCTGTACAGAATCAGCAAGGTGTTTAAATTACCATAGCTTTTATAGAGGGATATAATAAAATATAGCTTGGAGCTGCCATATTTGGACATGCTGTCCTCAAAGAGAACTTAAAAATTGTCTTGAATAGATAGAAGGTTGTCTATATAAATTTACCTGCTGACTTACATACTCTGGCATTTCAAGGTGAAATGATGGTTTTGTAACCCATGTGATTCTTTTCACTAAGTGGTAGTCTGAGGAGAAAGTTAGAAATACAAGTTTAAAGAGTAAATTATGCACATCTCATGTGCAATCTAATGAAATTGAGCATTTACTCAGAAACACTTGCATTTTTTCAGCCACTACTACACTTGGTAGCAGAGAAAATGCTTGCATAAAAATGTAAAACTAAATACGCTAGGGAGAAAATCCCTGAATTCTTTTTTGGTGGTCATACAGCTGAAGATTACTGAAACTAAATAAGATTTAGAGATTTCCTACCCTTCCCAGTAATGCTTAGAAGAATTATTAACTTCAGAATCTCTCTAACAAGAGCATTTGCTACTTGCTGGCATTTCTGTTTTAATTACTGGGGGGAACATAATGTGTTTGACAAAGCTGAAAGCTGCAATGCCTCATACTGTTTCAGCAATATACTGTGGTTTTAATTTATCTTAACCCATATTGATCAGTGGGACCTGAATTTATGACAGCAGATTTCCAGTCAAATGTCCCTTGATTCCAGAATGCCTCCAAGCTGTTTGGCTTGGGACTAACACTAACTTCACAAATTTTAATCAGCAGGTGAATAGCTGTCTACTGTGTAAGGCTATGTGGGAGTCTGTACATTAAACTCTTCAGATGAACACGATAGAACAGAGTGTTGTCTTTATTGTAAATACACTAGTTTGTGCATACATAGACATATCATTGGCTGAACAGCTTTCTGGGTGTGGCATAATTTTGTGGCAATGTGTAGGTTCATCATGGCTGTAAATTAAGAACATGTGTAAGCATTTACAGAATCAAGAGTTAAACATTTACAGAATCAAGAGTTAAGCAAATGCCTTTGTGTTAAAAGCTGGATGTGAGCAGACCAGGTAAGAGAGGAATTCAAGTGCTCAGACCCCCTGGAGCTGCTGGCATGGATGGCACTGGTGTGTTGCTGCCCTGAGTGATCAGCACTTTTTTCTTCTTTGCCACAGCTCATCTTTGGTGTTAGTTGTGCTTAAGCAGAACACACAGTTTGTTGGTTTTTTTTCTGTACAAAGTCTCTTCAAACACCAAAAAAAGGGAGTGGGGGAAGGAGAATTGTGAAATGTATGCAATTGCCTCTGTTGCTATGTGAAATTTAAAAGCTTTCCCTTAGGGAGGAGTAGTACTTAAGGCACTTGACTGTATTACAGAAACATGTATCAGTGAGTGAAACCTTGCCAAAAATAACTCATTTCCCTCACACTTCTCACAGGATCGAACAGCCTTTCTTACATTAGCACCAGATTAAAAAAGGCTGTGTCAATTCTCGTCTGTTCTGCTTTAAAAATAGTCTTTCCAATTCCAATTACTTGACATAACATGAGTGCTGCAGATGAATTCAGAGTTGAACCTGAGCAGTAAAGAAGGCAATTATTTAACTTAGTTATACATCTCTGTCATCCAGGGAAGAATTGCAGTGATAGTATCACAAAGCTGAAAGAAACAATCCATTTTCTTTTATAGTTCTGTCCATCTAAAAGCACTTATTCCCTGCATAAGCAGCAGTATATCTTTTCCAGGAACTAGATGTTTTCAATGGATTGTGGATTGGGAGGGAAGAAGTGGATTGTATAAAGGAGAGAATAAGGGGAGTGCATTTTTTATTGCTGTTGCACTGGGTGGTTTAATCAGATCTTACTTAAGGTCATAATACATTTGCTGGAGATGATAGCCTGTACTTCAAAGTAGACAGATAATTCCATTCCATCCAAACCCATTTTGTGCAGAGCTTATCACATTTCAGTAAATGTAGTTTGGGTTATAGGAATCAGATTGGGAATTAAACCATTTCTCACCACTTTTGTTCCTGGGTTATACTGTTCATTGGTTACATTCAAGGCTGTTGAGTTGTTTGTATCAGCTTTTCTAGACCCAGAATGCCTGAGTAATTCATCACTGGTAGGAAGAGGGCTTATGATCATTTTGCTATCAAACTGTTTCTTCTTTGGGGGTTACATTCTGGCTTTTATGAATGAATTCAGGCACTGCATTTTGTGATTTTGCTGCCCTCTCCCCTTCTTCAACGTTTTCTTAATTATGTCCCATGGTAATTACTGCTCACTCCTTTGTGACTTTCATGTTTATAGTTTACTGGGGCATTTAAAGTTTGGATTTGGTCTGATAATGACACTGTGGAAAGGAAGATTGCAATATGTATATATATATATATATATATACCTTAGGTGTTTTTCATGTAGTCTGTCTCAGTTCCTACTCATGTACAGTTTTACAAATAGTCTTACACCAAAAAACTAAGACATTGCATATTATAGTGCATTTTGCTATGTCAAAGTTCAGCTCCCACATTTGCTATCCATGAATTTTACTTTTGATCTGTCTATGCACGAGTGTCTATATGATATGGCTTGAAAGCTCTCAGAGAATGCTACATAAACACTGCATGGGAATAAATTCAGGGGGAAAAAAAATTCCTTCATACTATTTGAAGTATGATTTTGTTAGGAGTGTAGTATCAAGACCAGTAATTATCTGATAAGAAATGGTACATTGTGTTGATTTCATTGAAAGACACATATTTGAGAGACATCAGCAAACGCGTCAGATCAGAGAAGTGTCATGTGTTTTATCTTTTTGTTAGAAAGGCTATTGGCTGCATTCAGTAAGTGAGCTATCAAACATGCCAAAGAAAATGTACCACTTGGGAAAAGTTATGTGAGCTGTCCATTATTCCTACATAAATATAACTGATTACTCAAGTATTAGATTTACAGCACTCATAATAAAACTTGTTAATTTTTGAAAAGAAACAAGTTGTTTGCTATCAATGAAGCAAGAAAATTTTTATTTTGGTGGTGGGAGTAATAGGGGTATGGTTTGACAGTGAAGGATGTAATTAAAGTTTTTTTGGTATTGACTCTTTATTGTATATGAAAATACTGTTTAAATCAGTAAAACCAAATTAATGAGATCTTCCTTGCTGCTTACTCCCTGTAAGCATATGGGTACTGTTGGAAACCAAGGGGTTTTTTTCCTGAGACAGTCACAGTGAGGGCAGCAGAGATGCATATCTTTATCCCTTTCCTTCACAGCACATTTATATCAAGCCATGTCACAAAACAAACTCCAAGTGCTGTGAGCCTTCCCATAGTATGAGTGCAGGCATCCATGAAAACTATCCTTTGTCTAGTGGCCTTTTCTCTGAGAATGTAATTTTTTTCACTCATGTGTGTTATTCCTTTGAACTCTGAATGAGCACTTTGGCTGAACTTGGCAGAATTATACATTTAGAATTAAATGCCAGCAGTTTCTTCCTCTTACCATGCAGAATTTTGTCATAGGCTTTTCAGACAGTAAGCACAGCAGACAGTGTGCCCTTAACAACAGAAGTGCACATTTATTAGGTTTTTAGCCAACTTGGTTATGGTTTATTTTACACACATTGTGGGTATAAGGCCCTTTGCTTTTACAGGGCTGTTCCCCAACTTAGCCCTGGAACATGCTGGTTAATTCCTATTGTATTCTATAACTATTGTGGTATTATCATTATCTTTTTAGAGAGAGAGAATTATGTGTTATCTGAAATACTGTTCAGAACGTTCAGTGTAGGCATCCTGACAAGCTGTGGCACTGCTTAAAATGCTGCATCTGAAAAGTGTGGTTTTCAACATTATCCAAACTTGTTCTTTATTTGCAATAGCAAGTGAGGAAAGTGTTCTTATTGCCTATAGAGGGGTCTTTGATCTCAGTCACCTGAAACTGAAGTCTTTAACAGTTAAAAGTTTAGTTTTTTTAGGTAGATTCACATCTTAGTTGTCTTTATTGAGTCTTGTATTTAAACTGAGGTGCCAGAGCAGTTATGGTGTTCACAAAGGGAAATGCTGGCTGGCTGCATGTCCATCAAATTTCTGATAAAGAGTCTGCAAAACTTGTGTTTGATTTTTATGAATGCTGTACGTTGTCATTGCAATTTGGGCTAACAAATGGAAAAACAAAACAGACAGGGGTGATGTTTCCAGTATTTTTTCTTAAAATGTGTCATGGCTTCCAAATGCACATACTTACATAATGGCTGGCCAAGGAAAACTTGTTCAGCATCAGAGAGGAATTAGTTGCTTTTTAACTTCCATTGCTATAGAGTACCTAGCCAAAAAAACATACCACATTTCATATCCACATTCCATTTTCAGAAGGAAGTTAAGTGCCCAAATCACCTTTTTGTATTAATTTTTTGGCTTATATATCTTTGATAGTATTTCTTGTCCAATTTCTAGCTCACAGAGTACCCCACATTCTAGATAACAGAGACATCCATAAAGGCCTCTCAAAATTGATTTCCACTGGAAAAAGAAACATCTGTGGATTTCTTTGTATGTCCTCCCTCCATTTCTGTGCTGACCTTTCAAGAATCTTCCATCTTCCATCCTTTTTCAAAGCCAGCAGGAGCTTTGTCTCACTAGGAAGCTCAGGGTCTGGTTCTAAACCAAAGCTGTTTCAGCTGCATACTTGGCTATTTAGGGCAGACAGAAGTTGAAATCAGATCTGTAAAATACTTTGTTGACAGCCACAGGTGAGTCCATGTTCAGTGCATTGGAGATAAGTTATAGGAACAGGGAAATAAGTCTAGAGTTTAACAGTGCAATGCAGCAAGAGCAGGCAGGCAGCCTTTAGCTCCAGACAGCACGATCCTTAGATGGGATTCTGGATCTTATCTGTTGCATTATGGCAAATATTTTGGCCCCTAGCTCATTAAGGCAAATGTTGAAAGTTAGAAAAAAGAACGACCTGCAACACACTGAGTCCTGTGCTGTTGGTGGTTTTAAAGTATTAGAAGATGCAAAAAAGCCTCTGTCAGCAGAGGAATTAATTATATTGACAAAGGCAACAGGGTATGAAAATGCATGTGATATGTAAAGTTACCAAATTAATGGCTTATTTACAACTTCAGCTGTTTTAGTACAGCATTTTGCCCAACTTCAAATTGTTCTAAAAAGGATTAGATATAATTAATGCTGTATGACCTCCTTCTTTCTTCTTTTCAAAGAATGTAGAGCTGTACATCTAATGAGGACCCCTGAAAGGACTATTATGTCCAATTGTCTCAATTATGCAAATAGCGTTGATATTTTAGCAGAAGGGAGGGGATACTTCAAATTAAAAGTTTCAGCTCCTGCTTTAGCCTTTCTGCAGTGCCGGCATTTTTACAGCACGTACATCCCCTGTTTGAAGAGAGGAAAGGAGGTTTAACAAATTGGAGATTTGGGCACTATCAAAGTAGATTTGTTGTGCCTTGTTCCACCATGAGATGAAAATACCCTCTGGGCAGAGAGATGGGTCATGAGACTTCTAAAGGATTACCTTCAAAGGGAGTCATGAGATTGGTTTGAACAAAGAAGCTGCTCACATGCTTATCATATGAAATTCTCTTCTTAAAGTGGTGGAAACCCATCTCCTTGGGAATTCTCATGAACTTCAGAGACTGAAAGTCCTAACAGTGAGATGAATGAGACATCTGAACAATAAACAGAGAGATGGGACAGAAGCGCAGAGTTAAATGCACTTTATTTATTCTAGCTGTAATTCATCTTTCCAAACTCTGACAGACTTCCAGGGACAAGCAGGTAGGACACAATTTTAAATTATTTTTCATTGAATTGCTGATAGTCTTCTACCTTTTGTCACAGCGATACGCACAACTGAAATTTGCGCTGAAGAGCTGCATAGTGACCTGCAGCTGATGGGAGAAAGATAATTCCCTTGAAATGTGTTCTGATTAGACTTCTTAGATTTCTCATTTTAAGAGAAAGAAGACAAAATGAGTTTTCAGGTTCAAAACGGATGTATCAACACTTCAAAATTAAAAAATTTCTTGAGTGTGACTGCAATGTGATGTAGAAATGCTGGCAAAGAAGCATCACGTACCTTTTGATCTACCTCTGCAGAAAATGGAGATGGAGTTCTGGGGTTTTCTTTATTTTGTAGGTTGTGACTTTTCATTTTTTGGGGGCTGTTCTGAGTTTCAAAAATTAGCAAGTAATAATACTTTCTGGAGTTGTCTTGTGGCAATACACCTTCTGATGAGCAAGCTTCTTTCTGTGTGTATTTATTTCCAGGAGAGTTCATCAAGGTCTTATGATAGGTCAGGTATTATGGAAGTCTTGGAACAGGAAAAGAGCAGAATTTATGGTGGTTTTCCCCACCTCGGTGAGTGCTGACAATAAAGGAGGTTGCCCAGTGAAATATGTTTAACAACCATTAGGAGCCCAATTGCATTCGTACTCACAGTGCTGCTCCTGTTGTGTGAAGCAATGCATTCCTGCCATAAAGCTCGATGGGCTGGGAGGTGAGAGGTCTCACGGAGCCCCAGCCTACCTGTGATCTCTGAGTACACATACCAATCTTTTCAAGAGATTGAGGAGCCAAGGAAGCCCACGTTTGGCCCTTTAAAGCATGGCCCCAAAGAGGCTCCCATCCACTGTTGTCTCCTTCCTGCCCTTTGCTGTGGTCCTGCTGGGCTCTGAGCACCCAGCCCCTGCTGAGCCAGAGACAGCCATGGAAACAGCTCTTGGCCTGTTCCAGTCTCCTTTAGCTCCTCTAATTCAGGATTTAAAAGTTTTCTTTTCCATTTTTGATAATAGATTAAATCCAGAAAATGGAAACTTTTATTATATTTTTCTCCACTATCACTCTTATTCAAATAATGGATAGACTGTGGCGAGCATTATAAAGAGAAGGAACAATGTGCTGCACACCGTTATAAAGAAGTCCAGGAACATCACTGGACATATTGTTTTCTGTTCTGTGGCACCCGTTGGTTCTCTTCACTCACCTCTTCATGGGTTTTAGATGCATAAGGACTGAAAAGATTGACCAAATTTTCTGAAAACTGTAAGCTGCGCAATCTCCCATTGCCCTCATCCTCTGTTATTATTTCCGCCCTGAAATATTCAGGTTTTCAGGAAGTTCCCAATGAATGTTGGCAACTCTCTGGTGTACATAATGCAGTATTTCAAACATAAATATTTAGAGTCTGCAGGAAATCATTTAAACCTTAAATTCCAATGCTTTTATAAGGGTTTCTGAAAGATTATGATAAATAATTTTGTGCAAACCCTGCAACCCAAGAGTTTAAATAGCAGGAAATTCTTTTTTGAAAATGACAGAAAGCAGCAGGGAATAAAATGCATCTGATTGTGGCATATTCTATTAAAGGTTTCAGGTCTTAGCTAATGCCCAGAAAAAAATTGCTCTACTGAGTGTGAAATTAGCCACAGAAAGGTGCAAAAAGTTGCAAATTTTTAACAGCTCCTTAGCTCTTTAGCAGAATTCTACCTGAAGAATCTTGCTGGCAGGAAAACTATGTATGCTGCAACTAATGCTAATTTCTCCAGAGACAGATTGGCTAACCAGTGTGTTACATACATATTTGCAAAAAGGGTGCATATTTACAGTACACAGGAGAACTAAATGTTTATAGTCTCCTTTTCTCAAAATGTGTATTTGTTCAACAGCTACAGAATTGAGAGACTTCTGAGATATCCATACATTCTTTATATTGTGAATATAGAAACGTTGCTTTGTAGCAGTTTTAAAGTGCATTTTATTAATGTGCATCTCAGTATGCTTTAAGTACTGGCTTTTTGTCACCACATTTTGAAAATGTCAATGTAACAAATTCTTCAAGCCCAGCTGTTTAGTGTGCTTTGCACTTCAAGTAGTACTCATTACAACTGTGCATTTAGAGCAGACTCTCGTAGATGAGTAATTCTCCATGCAACCTGTAGTCATTTTCTTCGGTTGTTTTATGTTTGTGGTTTGCCCTATTTCATAAAGACAAAGGTCTCTAACCATACTATTATGTCATGTATGAAAAATCATCATGACAAGCTGACTTGTCAGAAGTTGTATAGTTCTCTCTGAACTAGGAACTTGTAATCTCGTATATCGAAGAAGTGCTTATACTTGTAGTCCTTTTCCAAACAGCAAGCACATTTTTGATTATTTCTACTCCAACAGCTTTGTTCTTAATATTGTGGACTTGAATGACCCAGATCTCACTGATAGAAGCAATATTCTAGTCCAAATCAATGGTTTTTTGCATCTGCATATAAGTGCAGGGCTAGTAAGGGCTAGTCTTTTCTTCAGGCATGATTGACATCTATTGACACAATTTTCTAAACTGCAAATAACCAGAAGAATTAAGTATGTGGGTAGTTTTAGTGAGAACTGTTCTCAGGCTTATTTTTGTATTAAGGGAAGTACCTTGTCATGTTGATCATGATTTCATAAGTGTTGATGAATTGCACAAAGTTTTGCTGTTGAGGGTGTTGAATCCCAGGGGTTTTCATTATAATAGCAGTTTTATATTTCAGGTTAGAATGAATGGCCTGTACTAAAGGCTCATATTTAGAATAATATAAGAGAAATAGCCCACATGCAAATAATCTGAAAGCACCCTGACTTCTTTTAAAACCATTATCTCACGGAGTCTTTACATTAGCCAAGACAGATAATAGTTATAGTAGAAAAAACATGCCTGAGCCTTGTCAGAACTAGATACCAGGGTCATCTTAAATCTTTAAATAACAATTATAAACAAAATTATCTTACACATGAAACTAGCAATTACCAGTCTACTTTGGCTAATATAATGTTAGAGGCTGCTTACTGTCTCTCCCTGCTCATCCATCGTGCTGTATCAGACCTCTTGAGAATGGTCACTTAGGTAAAGTTGCTCACCACTTCCCATCTTAGTGTCTGGGTTAGGGTCTAAGATCTGGGAGTAAAACTGGCCTATGGAGTGTCTGCAGGCTGAAGGTTCTTTGGGGAGAAAAGTGCAGAGGCTCAGAACAGGCTGGTGTTTGTGTTCCACATCGCCCAAACATCCAGACAGAATAGCTAAAGGCAAGAGGAGGATTTAGCAAGGTATTAACAGAACTGGAATAAGTAACAAATGGAGATTAACATTACATGTCTTCCCTGAAATTTGGTGCAGTAAGGGAAAGTACAAACTGTTGCAGGAATGCCTTTTGCTTCCTTAAAATGAGATAGATGTGGTGTGTAAGGTTGTCAGTAAATTTATTTTGCATTCTACACAGAAAAATTCTTTATTGTGAAACTACACAGGGTATGTTCTCCCCAGACATGCACTGAGCCAGGCTATGCTGCAGTACACTCCAAATGGTTCTTTAAGTTGCTTTATTATAGTTTCATTAGCTGTATAGTTACATTAGTGCTGGGCTGTACTTGCCTCTCTGTAGGAGCTTATCCAACACACTTTGCTTCTATGCCTCCATGGACTTTGTGCTGAAGCTGGGGATCTCCACCATTTCAGAGCAAGCCAATCTGCTGTGGTATTGAGGCTGTAGCTGTTCTTCCCATTGCAAAGCCTCTGGGGAAGTGCTGTGAATCCCTCCAAGATGCAGCAGAATTGTTTTAGCTTTGAAAAAGGAGCTTTTGCTTCTTACTTGCATACTTTGCAAACTGTGTCCCTCAGTTAATGAACATAGAGAGAAAATGTAATAGTTTTCCTTTTTTCAGCAGATGTTTGCTGGGCCTCTCTGGGAACACAGAGTTTAATGAAGCCTGAAAGCTCCTCACAGCTCTCTGTGCAGTGTAGCACCATTTTCTGGTTTGCACACCAGCAGCAGGAGGGATTTCTGGCCTCAGTACAACACTGCTTGCCTCTCTTATAGACACTGCCATCCTGCCTGGTGTGTGTTAGTCTCTACCACAGAAAAAGATTCCCTGACAAAGTTGCTACAAAAGCATGGGTTCAAACTGAACAATATGAAAAACATAGTGGGCTGACTGTCTTGAGATCATATATAAGATTTGATAGAACTCTCTCTATCACTAAGAATAAAAATTGTGTCGAGCAAATAGGATTTTATTTGAAAGAATCTTTAAGCTGTTACAAATCCCTTATTGATGCTTTTATTAGTGAAAAATATTGGAAGTCCTCTTTGTATTTGGTGTTTTTTGGTACTTCACAGTCTAATAATTACTAAAGCTATTCTTGGTTCTACAAATAGATTTTTGATAAAGCTTATGATTTGGAAATTTAGTAGATTCATAGGCTGTTTCTGTGTTCTGTAGTTGGGGACATTGTTCATGGCTCTGGCTTCTTCATGGCATAACACAAATTTAAAATAGCATTATGGTTTTATGCTCTCTACTTATTTAGCAATGAAGAACTTTTCAATGAAATCTTATCCGTTTGTGAGTGGCTACAGAATTGGCTATTAACATACATCACATAGTTTGAAGGATTTTTCTCTGAGCAAGACCTCGTTATTAGGAGGAAAGTAATTTCTAGGCAGAACTAATCACCTGAAAGATTAATTAGTTGGGCACTTGGAAAAATTGTTCCTTCAAAGTGAAGAAGGATGATGAGTAGTGTAATTGGAATGTTGCATTTAAAGGCAGCACAAAATAGAAATTGTTCTTATGTCGGGATTTAAGTTCCAGATAACAAAGATTCTGCTAATATAATGATTTCTTTTTTCTCCCAATTGTTTATTGTTCTTATTTACTTTCTTTTAAGTAAGAGTGCACGTGCTCTTGATACGAATTTCATTTCAGATTCAGATTACTTCTTTCTCTCACTATCTCATCAAAGGAAATATCCCTGTGCTCAAATCTAGCATAAATATCCCAGTTTTAATTCTGTATAACATTCTAATTTTATAACTGGGCAACACAGTTGAGATTGGATTTCCCTGGTAAAGCCACCTTTTCTGCAGCATACTGCAGGCCATAGGAAGATTACCTGAAAAGTTGGTCGAATGGTGTTAACAGGGCTAGAGATGAATGTTTCCATAAATTACAACAATCAGTCCACATCTTAACAAGATGTTGGTCAAAGTAGTTTGTACTAGTCCACAGATGTAAGCTCTGCTGCCCAGCCAGATCCATTTTTGTATTATTGTGTGCTTGATTTAGCCTGAACAGCTCTGTCAAACCCTCTATTATTCATGACATACATTTGTTTGTCCCCTGCCTACTCCCTCAGTCCATTTGTGCACCAGGCACTGTCTGCACGTCCAATCCCCATCAATGCACCCAGCCCTGCTGTTCACATGCCTGCTGACCAGATGGGCCTGGTCCAGGCAGATACTCTCTGGAGTGCAGCAGCTGTGGAATAGTGCTCCTTCCTTGGGCCCCAGGTGCCTCTGAGCTGTGAGACCGTGTTGGTTCTGCAGTTACAAGGGGAGGCCAAAGCCCCATCCCATCCTGTCCCCAAGACAAGCAAGCCAGGCCATGGAGCAAGGACACGAGTCCCTGTTCCAAGGAGCAGCACTCTGGGGGTCATTGGAGCTCAGAGAGCTCAGCTTTCAGACCTGCTTAAGCCTGGGCTTTGGATGTGCTCCAGTGGCACAACAGACACTCATCCCTGCCACCTGTCACCCCCCAAATTCTTTCACTTCTTTTGCTGGCCATTACATTCATCACAATCACTAAATACTGTGCCATCCTCCAGGGGTATATCTTTACTGAAATTCACAGCTTCTAGTGACACAATGTCATGTCAGAGTTTGCAGCCTGACAGTGCCAGTGGCTTTCCTCTCCTGTCTAAATTCCTGTCTTGCAGATTCACCAAGGATGTATTTATTGGTGCATAGCCCACATGTTGTTCTTGCATAAAGCTGTAGTGAAACAGGGCTGCAGGTATTGTTTTGGTACAGCCTGAAATTCAGGCCCAGTCCTTGTTCACTGAATGCTTGGTTATATATGAAGTTAAATATGTTACATTTAACGTTAATTTAGAAGGAAACTGAAATTATCTATGTGTGGGAGAGAAAATTCTCTTCAGTTGCTGCAGCCATAGACGTGCCTTTTTCTCAGCAAATAGTGTAATTCATTTGCAAAAGTCAAAGGATAATTGGCATTTGTGGAACTAGTTCTTGTGTTTATTAGTTCTTATATTAGCAAGGTGACTAGTGGTTTAGGGTCTTTATTTTGTTACTCTGTGATTTACAAACCAGTTATATATATTATATATATATATAATTTCTATTTGTTTCTGCAGGAGGATGCCTTTTTAATGCTAAAGACAAGTAGCAAAACCATATAGTGGAATGATATAAATCCAGTATTAGTTTATGCTGTTTCTGAGCAACATATTGGTTGCTAGGTTGAAGTATAGGAATTAGCAGTGGTATTGGTTTGTTGTTTTGGTTTTTTTTTAATCATAGCTTAGGAGACCTGTTGCAAGTTTACATAAAGAAGAACAAATATACCACTGAAATGTGTTTTTTTCAAAACTAGGTTCTAATTAATACATTCAGGATTTGCAGTAACAAGCAAGTTTGAACTTCACTACTGTCAACAAGTTGGGATCTGCTTTTATTTTGTTTTCTTCAGAGGTGTGTGGAAAACCACCACTGGCTGTTGGTCTGAAAACTGTAGCTGATCTGTCATAGTCCTTTAACAATTCATCCATTCCGAGGCTGTTAAAAGGTGCTTATTGTTCTTCAAACTCACAAGAGACAGTATGTGTACTTACATTTTTTCCTTGAAAGACCAAGAGCTTTTCAATCCAGAGAGAGAAATGTACAGAATCTGTATAAAGTAAGTAAAGAAAGTGCCCATTTTCTGACAGTAAATGTTTCTGCTCAAGTATTTGCACTGGATTATAATGAAGCTTTGGTTAAGCAGATTAAACAGACAAAAGCAGTGAAACTTCAAAGGCTGACCAAATGTGCTGAGGTTTTTATTTCCCCAGTCTGTAATGCCTGCTTTTGCCTTCCTCTCATTAGCACAGAAAAATAAGCCAGTAGAGCATAATGTGCTGTCCCTCTGTAGTGCCTGCAGCGACTGATTCCTAACAGGGTTCTGGGGGTGAGTATCGAAGGTTCTTTCCAACGTAGCAGTAGATAATAGACCTCCTATGAGAAGGGTTTTAAGAGCAACTGCCCAGCTGAGAGTTCAGCTGTTTGTAGAGCTCCTTTTAGATACCAAGATGCAAAATCTTCCTTCCAAACACAGATGTTTAGTCTGTGACTTAATCCAATGGTTAATTAACTATTTTTATGTGCTTAAAATAGCAAAAGAAACTGTGCTTTGGTAAGCTACAAGGAATAAGGTAAAGCAATACTCACTGGCATGGTGTAACAATCCAAACTGATTTGATATTTCTAGGTTGCATTCTCCAGTATTCTCTACAGAACAGTTAAGTGTGCAGTATCTGTTATCGTTTTTATTGTGAAAAATGTTTCCTGCACTGTGGGATTGATCTGGGCTTTTGTGTTGCTTTGTCAAGGAGTTATCAGAGACCACACAGAAGCTGGAAGTTTTAATCGGGGGGGGAAGTGAATATGTTTAGAATATATAAAATAATAAAACAAAATTAATTAAAATAGTAAATATGTGCAATTTTAGAAGTACAGAAATTGTGTAAGCTCTGTAACAGGTTCCTGTTAGGCTCATTTTATAATGTTATAATTCATTAACTAATATGGTATATAGGAGAAGTTACACTAGACATAGTTGTTAAACAGCAGTGAATTTGTACACTTTGTACATTTGTATGTTTTGGATTAATTTTGAAAAATTACTAATATTAAAATCAAATGAACTATTTTTTAATCTCTGAATATTTTGAACTGCCTGAATATCTGTGAAGTAGGAAAATCTCGTTCTGAGCAGGTAAATGGCATTTACTTGATTTAATCACCCACCTCCACATACCACAGAACCTCATGGATCTCGCTATGGGAGATGTTTAATCTGGATTTTTCTAGAACTGTACTCTGATGCTACAGAACAAAAGCATTTTCTAAGCTCCATTTCAAATAATGCTATTGCTAAAGTTTGTCATGTTGTAAAAGCCTTGCCAGAAGCTGTATGAAAATGATAATTTTGTTAATAATTTTGGAAGAAAGGCTCTTCAGTTTCATTTGAAAAAGGAATCTGTGGAGTCAAGACAGAAAAGCTGACCAAGTCCCACAGCCTTTCAATATAAAATTTAATACTCTTTCCTTCTTATTTTGCTACATCACCAAGCCCTTTATGTAAATCCCTGGGATAGATGCCTTGTCATTCAGAAAGCAAGTAAAGTTGTAAGCTACAGGAAGTTTTGTCTATGAGTTATTTCTTGCTCACTGTTGTCCTGTGAGGTCCCAAACAACTCCATCTGAAATTACATGACATGGTTCTGCCTTGGTAAATCAGGAAGATGGGAGTGGAGAGCAGAGCTGCAGGATCTCCCAGGCCACTGACTGGCCAGACTGGCTCGCAGAGGTACCTGAGAGAGGTGAATTGTGTACCTGAGCAATTATGGATACCTTTTTAACGAAGTAGAAGCTTGGTTTGGCAACTTCCTTGCAGTTACTTGCAAAGAGGGAACTTCAAGTAGTCCCCTATGATTTTAGACATAGTGGAGTAAATGAAGAAGCCAGATGGGAAGTAACAAGTCAACAGACAAAGGAGCTTCAGGGACAGCTCTTGCCTTGCATGAGAAAGAAAGGTGAGCTATGAAATCCTCTGTTGATCATGCTGGAGCCTGTGCAGCACTCAGGGAGCGTGGCTGGTCTTGGAGCTGCTGACAGGCATCTGCAGCTGACTTTCTCAAGTCATACTCTACAAAGTTTTAGTTCTTTCTCTAGGAAAAGCCCCTTCCTTTTTTTTTAAGTCCGCCTGAAAGTTCTTGTGCCATTTTTAGCTTCTGTGTCTGCAAAAATTTAATTTCACTTCCGCAGCACAAACTAAAGCAAAAGGTACAACATTTGCTTGCAACTTGAAAAGACAGTTTCATAATTCAAACTCAGAAGATTTTTATCCACAAGGCGAAGGTATCGGTGCCATCAAATTGTGAGTGCTTTATAACATTTTTCATTTCTTTAAAGTTAAAAGGCTTTGAATTCACTTTTTAAATTTGGTTTGCAAGCAATATAATAGGCCAACACAAATTGAAGGTTGTTTTCTTTTTCCTATTTCATAGATACCCAAAGAGTTTGTGCTTTTATGTCACATAGTCTTTCAGTTTAAAAATGCCTCCTTCCAAGACATATCTCATTCAGAGTAAGATACCTTAGAAAAGACTGGAACTTGATTTACAGTAGGAAAAAATTACCTGAGAAGATGGTTATGAAGGGAAAGTTACTGAGGAGCACTTTCTGCATACAAAAGCATTGTTTGGAGTCAATACTATTATCTGTTTATTTCACAATTTATGCTGATTTTCTGTGCTACGTTGAGTCCATTTACTGTTTACTGCAGTAGGAAGGAGCAGGTACATTTTTTGGTAGACCTTGAAACTTCAAGAGCATCATATTTCTATAGAAGGGTTTTTACACACATTTGAGGTTTGAATTTTATCCAAGTCATAGAAATTCACATCACTTCACGAGTAGATCTATTTGGTGTTTAAAACTAATGTAATGAATTTAGTAGCTGAAAATAGAAGGTGAATGTTGCTGTATCTGCCACAGAGAAATATATCAGTACATTTTTTCCCCTTTCTCTCTTTCAAGGGTCAGAAGGCTTGGATAGAGAAGACCTTTTCTAAAAGAGAATGCATCTATATAATTGCCAACAACAAAGACGTTACCAGGTAACATTTGAAATTTTTGTTTCAACAAAAAAACTTAATACCAGAGAAACTGAACTTGGTTTGGGTTTAGATATGTAAAACCCAATTTAGTCACTGCCCATAAAGGGAAATGACAGGGGAGCAAAAGCACAAATCATGCTTGCACTCCAATCTGCACAGAGCCATGGGACATGTCAAACAGAGCTGAGAAGGCTGAGAGCAGTGAGTTGTTAGCTCCTGCCTTTGCAAACCATGATAGATTCTGCACTGAGGGTGCAGTAATGTGGTGCCATCCTTAACAGTTGGTATGATATTACCAATGACAATAGCAGTCAGGGGGATTTGATTTCTTAGTCAAAATATTAATATTACTCCATGGGCTAGCTGCATATTATGGTCCAGCTTGTGTGGATAACAGAGCAGTTAATGTCACATGCAAGCTGTCACCTCTAAGTAAGAAACCCCTCTAAGTGCTCCTGTTCTGCATTTTTCCTCCTTGCCTGGCTTTTTACCTAGAACAGCTTTCCATACAAGGGAAGTGAATTTTTTTATCTTTGCATGTAAAAACCTAAGCCTGTTAGTTCTGGCATATATGTGCATGTGAGCGGTGTTTCTCTTACTCATCTTGGGCAGTTGAAAATCTAATTTCTGATTTTTTTTTTTTCTTTAATTTTGAAGATACTGTAATCAACATCACTTTAACCTCCAGGTGCTGCTGTGGCCAGCTCATTAACCAACATATTCCACCTCCTCCAAGTATAACAGCTAATAAAAATGAAGAAGAAACGAAGCAAGTGGAAGCTCAGCCAGAGAAATGGTCTGTCAGTAAACACACCCAAGCATACCCAACAGATGCCTATGGAAACCTGGAATTCCAGGGAGGAGGACATTCAAATAAGGCCATGGTAAGGGGCATAGGGTACTCTAAGGTGTTCATCTGGTGTTCAACAGACTCTTGAGTTTTCTTAGCAGTAAAAGTAACAGCAGTTCAAACTTTTGTAAAAATTCCATTTGTTTTTCCTCTCTTCTGAAGAAATCCAAACTTGGATTTGTTACTTTGTTTGAAAACTTTAAAACTTTCTCTTCAGGATGAAAGGCAAACAGTAACTATTCTTTGCTCAGACAATTCTTCAGAACAGGTTGAGTGACAGCATTGCACATTGCTCTTTGCAGTACATCCGTGTGTCATATGACACTAAACCAGATTCTCTGCTGCATCTCATGGTGAAAGATTGGCAGCTGGAACTGCCCAAGCTCTTAATCTCTGTCCATGGAGGCCTCCAGAACTTTGAAATGCAGCCAAAATTAAAGCAAGTGTTTGGAAAAGGGCTGATAAAGGCTGCCATGACCACAGGAGCTTGGATTTTCACTGGTGGTGTTAGTACAGGTAAGTAATTGCCATAATTTTAGTTTACTTAAGAATTCAGTGATGTTCATTCACTAATCTTTCCCACAGGCAGAAGATTTAAGTCTACATGAACAAGTCATTACCCACTAAACCAAAAAAGGAGCATTGTAATCATTGTGTTAATCTCCTACCCAGCCCAGACCATAAAATTTTCCTGGGTCAGTATTGATTTGCATTACTCGGTGTTTCCCCTGAAAACAAAATTCAGCCTTGGTTTCAGTAGCAAGGAATCGACCACTAGTTCTAATACTTTTCTTCTAGTTCTTGGTTAACCTTGTAGTTAAGAAGTTTCCTACTCCAAATTTAGCTTTGCTGTGGTTTTTTTTGTACAAAGATATTTCTATTTCTAAAAGTGTATTTCTTGATGCCATGGTTTGAGTCCAATGAATAATATACGTCGAGACAGACAAGGGTACAGATTACACTGTGGAAAGTGTAATCTGTACAGGAAGACAGGGTAAGTCTTCCACAGACTTCACTGGATTCAGCACAATGATATGAGAAGGTCATGGGACTTACACACAACTATTGCAAAATAAAACCATGGTTGTCTGCATTGCATGTTCTACTATAAAGTACCAGTGCCAGTTTAGTAGTGAAAGCAACACAGTAGCTCCCTGAGAGGCAAGAAGAAAATTCAGTTGTTTAGTGATCAATCTAAAGTGCCAAAAATACATTAAATTAATTGTACCTATAGGTGTCATTCGTCATGTGGGAGATGCCTTGAAAGATCATTCTTCCAAATCCAGAGGACGAATATGTGCCATAGGAATTGCACCGTGGGGCATTGTAGAAAACAAGGAAGATCTAATAGGAAAAGATGTAAGTGTGTAAGGAAATATACGTGGAAAAAATAATTGTTAATGTTTCTGAAATATTACTTTTTTCCATTTCTAAAGCATGCCTAAAAGGTGAAATTGAACAATTTCATGAGAAAACCTGTTGTTCAAGAATATTTCTCAGGTTGTCATATAGGACCTCAAAGTAAATATGGAATTGGTGAGGTTTTCATTGCTTTCATTAGTAAAGACCTCTCTGTGGTGACAGTTTTACATCCTAACTTCAGCATGGCACTCCGAGCCTTCTGTAAATCACATAAGGGCCTTGTGTGTGCAAGGCTGACATTTATTATAGGTGGGTACTCTGGAGTGGCATATGAATTACTGGGAACTCCAAATGAGAATTTATTTTCTAATGCACTAAGAGGATTATGTAACAACACTGTGTGAACAAGGAGAGCATGGTAATGAGCTTAGAGGAACATGAAGGAGAGTGCACAATCTGACTGTCATCCTCCAAAGGAAGCAGTGCTGTCAGGAGTAAAGATTTGAAATGTAAAGGCAAGCTCCATTTCTAATTTTCTGGTTTTTGTTGTAGAGGTTTGCTTGGTTTGTTTCCTCAGAAGACTTTGAGTGTGCCTCTGTTGGGTGATTTGGGGCATTTTCCCATTTGATTCTTAGTTCTAATCTAGGTGCATCTCTCCTCTTGACACACAGGTAACACGAGTTTACCAAACAATGTCAAACCCTTTAAGTAAGCTCTCTGTGCTCAACAGCTCTCACACCCACTTCATTCTGGCAGACAACGGCACGTTAGGTAAATATGGAGCTGAAGTGAAGTTACGGCGTCAGCTGGAAAAACATATTTCCCTCCAGAAGATTAACACACGTAAGTATGAATGGGGCAAGCTGTAGCCAGAACATCTTGAAGAGGGGGAGGAAGGGCTTGAAGTACTTGAAAGTATGGAAGTTATAACTTCTTCCAGCTCTTTCCAGTGGAAATGTGAGCAGGACAGTGTGACTGGACTACAACATGTGCTGTTTGATAAGTGGTGAAAGAGCCCACATCAAGCCAGACAGAAAAACCATGGAGTAACGATTGCATAAAGGGATGAAGAGAAAGCAACAAATAATAGTGAGGAGAAGCTTCAAAGCAGTGAGAATCTAAGGAAAATGAAATGCAAAGAATTTGTGCACTTCTAGGATAGAATTCATAAGCATCAGTAAACACACAGAATGAGGGGATTTTTTACAGTTCCTGTTTACAGGAATCCTGTGCAGCTTAGTGATTTCTGATTCTGAATGTTCACATAAGCATTTTATTTTCTCTTTTATATACAGATTTGTTTCATTTGAAATATCACACTCAAAATTCTTTGGTCTTCCTGATAAACTTAGCAGGCACTTTGATTTTTAATGACAATTAAGATAATTTCACCTTAATGCTTTCATATTTAGAATTTTATGCAGTTTTAAAATTTCTTCCAGTTATTACAGCCTCTCTAAAATAATTTCCTAGCACTTTTCTCATCATTATTTAGAAAAACAATTATTTTAAAATGAGCATGTAAAAATATTTTTAAAAGGTGAAATAAAAAATATATAAACTATTTAAAAATACCTCCACAACCCTAATTAAAAATGGTAAAAAAAATGTTGATAGTCATTCAATTCACGCATCAGTGAATTGAACTACTGGAGAATCTACATCAGTTCTACCAGTTGCTTTTCTTATCTCTTGCTGATGCGCCAATAAACTGTGTAAGCCTGTAAAAATAAGAGAAAAGAACAGAAAAGGACTATCCAGACTAGCAATTTAATTGAACTCCACAGAAGTTCCTTATAGGGTCTAAGTGCTCTTATGGGTAGAGCAGAAAACTCAAGTGGAGTACCAGGTAAAGCCAAAAGGCACAATTAGAGATCAGCTGTGATGTATCCAGATGTTCTGGGAATTCTCTAAGTGCTGCCCTGTGCCTCTGGTGAGCCTAAGAAACAGCTCAGGAAAATGCTGCCCCTTGCCTTTGAGCATGGGGGCAGTGCCAGGTGCTGCTGCCCACTGATGGAAACAGCTCAGCCTGCTTCTGTCATCTTTGTATTCTGTGGAAGTGCTGGCAGAGCTGGAAGGTTGTGAAAGGAAGCATTGGCTTGAAAGATCAGGAATTCAGGGCCCAGAGACAAGATGTTCTGTGTCATTCCTTTTAATACCACTGGGGCTGGGGGATATTAACTCTGATTTAGGTAGTGTTGGATGATTTTTGTCATGAGAAGGGCAAAGTTGAGAATACACATAGAAAGCTGTTGTGTGAAGGGCTGCAGTCACCAGCTAGTTACAACATACAGGGAGTTGTTTTGTTTCTTCTTAATCACTCCAAGCACAGGCACCTCTGCTGGAAATCTCAGGAGGAATCACTAAAGATTCATGGACACACAGGCCGGCCCATGCTCTGTGACTCCTCCTTATCAGAGCTGGGGTGTACTGACAGGAGGATGGCAGGAAGCTTCTGCTGTTACTGTTCATGGTGTTCCTGTTCTTCAGAGAGGAATCAAGGTTGAAAACATGAACTCATTCACGCGTTCTCAGCCAAACAAAAAAAGTGCATCTTTATAAAGTGCTGGTCATTTCACAGATTAAGAACTGAATTCAAATGTTTATGATAGTGGAATTAGTCAGCATTCAGGTAATGTTTTGTCCTTCGTTTCCCTAAGTTTCTTGTGACCAAGGCTACTGAGACCATGTGACCTGTGGGCTTCCCTTTGTCATCCTATGCCTGGAGATCACAGTGAGGCAGGGACAGCAAAGGGATGCTCAGCTGTCGTCTCTTCCACCGGCCAACCATTTCAGCCTCATGATAAAAACACTAATTTCATTTTTTTTATCTTAGTAATAAGCATAGGTATGCCACCTTACTGAAGACTTCCCATAGGTAACCAATGAAGAAATAAAGCATCAAAGGCTGGGAGCCATCCAAGTAGCAGTGAAGCTGATGAAGCAATAGGACAGTCACATTAGCTGCTTTATCTGTACCTGGTGTCTGTCGAGAGAGGTTACAAACATCCACCAACACTGAGTGCATAAGTGACCAGTATGGAGCTGATGCAAAAGCAAGGGCAGAGAGACGTCTTACTCTTTCCTTTTGGGTTTGGGGAAGAGCATGTGGACGTTTTTGCTCACATTGGCCATCAAATGGGTATCATTTTCCTAAGGGCTCTGGTTGGAAGTGGTGCTCTAACACAGAAATCACATCCACTTATCTCAATTTCTTAAACTAAGTTTCACTGACACTTCTTTTTTTCTCTTGTTTCTGTTCTTCTGGTTTTTGCAGGACTGGGGCAAGGTGTTCCTGTAGTTGGGCTCATAGTAGAAGGAGGTCCCAATGTGATCTCCATTGTCTTGGAGTGTCTGCGGGAAGAGCCCCCTCTCCCAGTGGTGATCTGCGATGGCAGCGGGCGAGCATCTGACATTCTGTCATTTGCACACAAGTATTCGGAGGAAGGAGGGTAAGGGTTTAAGATCTTCACCAAAGCTGTGTAGGACTATATGCCTTGCTTTCATAGAGTTTCATTTAAAAAGCCCTCAAGGACAAAATGCTGCCAACAGAGGCATTCTGCTGTCAGTCAGCTTTTGTTGCCTGTTTAGTCTTAGCCCTGAAGTTAGGGAGTAGAAGTTATTACCACTTTGAATGCATGTTATGGTCCTGTGAAAGGAGCTTGCTCTCAGTACAGCACACTGTTTTACAGTCTCCATCAAGGTTTGCTGCACAGTACTTGGTGCTGGGTTAGGCAGGCTAGAAGCAAGGACAGGTTCCCAGGAGTAACTCTTTTCTTCAGGCCGAGGTTAATTAGTGCATGCATTTGCAAAATTTGTGCTGTCTGATTCTGCTGTGTGAATTAATTTCATTGTCCAAGAGTGCCAGACCAGCTGTGGAAATTTTGGGCTTTCTTCATTCTCTTGTTTTTGCCTTCCAGGCAAACACCTCATCTTAATTAGGTTGTGGCATACCTGTCTTGTGCTGAAGATAGAACTTATTTCCTTGACTGAAGTTGAAGCTTAGCTTGTATCAAATATTAAGCAGACAAGTAGTGTTGCAGGCAGTGTGGATGTTATTTGCTGAATTAGGAGAGCAGCTTTTATGCCAGATTTTGTTGGTGTTTAGACATAGCACATATTTAATTGCACCAACCGTATTTATGATCCAGCAACTTTCCTTTCTGCTAACAAATTTCCTTAGTTTAGATCAAACTTGTCTTGTTTTTTTTTTTTTCGTTTTTATTCGTTCTTCCTATCAGTTCATAGTTAATTGAAAGAGTTTAGCAGCATCAGTCTCTGAGATGTGCTCACTGCATGACTTTCCCTCCCAGTGACAGTGCATATGATGCAGTGTCCAATTTTCTTGTCCAATAATTATGATGAATGTGTTTGTCTAGTAAGGCAGATCTATAATGAGAATTTTTTGTCAGTCCAATCATTTTCTCACAGTGAACTTTGAATTTTACAACATTTCTCAGGCACCTGCTGGTAATGTTTGCCATAATCTGAAAACACATGTGCTTTATTGGGAAATGGTTGAAGATTGAAGGGCTGTTTCATATTGTTTTGGGAGAGCAAACAATCCTGACCTTTCTAGAAAATTTTCAATCTCATTTCTTTAATTATCTTTTGGATTGTTCATTTGTTTCTCAGTTGGGTATTAGGAGTTTTCAGATGTACTAGCAAGTACAGTCATCTTGTTTAAGACCATAATCAAGATGACATCAGAAATGTGAAGTATTTTGGGGTTTTTAGAAGCAAAGGTAGGGGAATATTTAGAAGCAAAGGATAGGAGTCCTGTAAGGCCTAGCAATAAAATCCTGAAGATTGAACTTATTAACAGAGGTATATCTATGATATATAAGAGGGATACCTGGATATTACAGTTTCTTAAACAGCAGGCCTTCTGAATATATATTCATTTTGGCAATGTCTTATTTATGTCTCATTTTTTCATTTAGGATAATAAATGAATCCCTTAGGGACCAGCTTCTAGTTACCATCCAGAAAACCTTTAACTATAACAGGAATCAAGCTCATCAGCTGTTTGTCATTCTTATGGAGTGCATGAAAAAAAAAGAACTTGTAAGTATCCTAAATGTAGTTCACAAAGGTGATTTCTGAACAAATTTACAGAGCACCTTCAAGTGCCATTTTAGTTTAAATTTGTAGTTAAGTTTAGAGTTAAGATTATAGTTTAAGCTTTTCTCCCTCATATAGCTGCATTAAATGTACACATTCATTCACAAGCATAGGCTGAGAAGGATTACATATTCTGGAAAGTCCCAAAACCAAATTTCAGATGCTTCTCCTTGATAGGTAAATTGATAGGACTTTTTTTCCACATATCTCAGCAATAAGACACCAAGAGAAATGCATAAACCCAGGATCCAATGCCGAAAGTGGAGGAAGAATAATTGAAATAAGGGATCCTAGGATCATTCAGAGTGCATCCACACAGTTTTTGTTTTCTGACATAGTTACTCCTTAACAGCCTTTCATTCCAGGAAAAGGGGCCTGGCAGGCCTGTCAAAAGAAACTGAAATATTGTATTCCTGAAGATCCCCCCCTTCCTTGCTCCTGGTTTGCTGCAGGTCTGCTGTATGTGCTGCAGCACTCACTCAGGTTCCTGCCTGTCTCCCACATCCCAGCTGCACGGAAAAGTGTGCTCAGGGGAAGAAAACCTTTGACATTCACATGTGTTGTCTGGAAGCAGTGTATTGAAACTGCATTCACTGTGTTTCTGCAGGCAGAATGAATCCCTGAGTGTAGCCTTTGAGTAACTCTTTCTGTGAATTTTTGTAAATACGATGCCAAGATGAGTTCCATCCATACACCTTCACTGGGTGTAAAGTTGGTAGTAAACATCTCTGATAAGCTGACTGAAAGAGAATCAGCCTTCCTAAAAAGTTGGTTGAGAGATGAGACCCCACAGCTGCTTTAGTCAGACCGTTTTGAATTTAAAATGTGCATCAGAGCAGGCCTGGTTTACTCAGCAAAATTCAGACACTGGCTGTGCAGCCCAAGCAGACTTATGGTTATGGTTTTCTGTTGATAGTTTTGTCTGTTCTTGTTAATTAGTAATATTTTTTCTGTACTTCTTTTTCTAATGTCATGTATCTTTGCATTCCTGCGAAATATATTCTAACTGTTGAGAAAATTGCTATTCTCAGTAGTTAATGTGAGTAGTTGCTTTTGGAAAATTAAGAATTTGAGGTTTATTTCATCTGCATTTGGTATAAAGTTTGTTAACATTGAATATTTGGTTATTCTGCTTTGAATTATTAGTCATCTAATCATGTAAGCTTTACATTAAGTACTATTTTTAAAATCACTGAATTGCAAAATGGACTGAACAAAGCATATGTGCCTAAAAAGAATTGTTTTTTTCTTAACTTGGTTCTGCCTTTATGATTGTCATGCGTAACACATCCTGCAGCCAACTAGTATTTGAGTGTTATCATCAATAAAATGGATGCTACGATAATTATCTTGGGTAATTAGCATTTCCATTACTACTGGGAAGTAATAGAACCATCAGTAAACATCTAGTTTTGCATGGCAGGTTTGTCTCCACATTTTAGAATACATGGGTTTGGTGAAGATTTTTCATCAAGTTTGTCTTGTTCACCAATGCAGGGATATTTAGGATAATTTCACTGAAATAATTTAATTAAACACTTCTGTGAAATTTAAAAAGAAAAATTTAAAAGAAAAATTTAGTGGAACTGTACTTTTTGAAATATCTTAAATTGGAGGAAATAATAAAGCAGCACCATTCTGGTCTATTTTCTATCCATATGTTCAGTGTCTCTCCTGTGTTGTAATTTTGTGTGCTTGGTTTTGTGCTGCCCCTTAGATTACTGTGTTCCGCATGGGCTCTGAAGGACAGCAGGACATTGAGATGTCCATCCTCACTGCTCTCCTCAAAGGTGGGTTTCCTGGCACTCAGGAAGGCTGCACAAAGCATCCCAAGAGGATCACTCTTCGTGTTTAAGTCTTTGATTTCTTCCCTTGGATTTTAACAAGTGCCTGAGTGTGTTTGGTTACTGTTCAGATTAGCATGAAGCATAAAATCTAGATTGAAAGTTTTGTGTGGCTTTCCTCCCCTGAAAGCATGGGATGGGAATGATGCACCAACTGCACTGCTGATTTTGCAGCTCATTTTATTGCAGTTCTAGCATACATTAAAAAAATTAGGGAAAAAAAGCGGGAAGATGAAAAGCTGTCTGGTTTTTTCCAGATCTCAGATTGTGCCATTTAAAGCTTAGAGCAATAGGATAATTCCATATTTAATTGGGGTTTGTAATGTTTGCTGAAACAACTGTTCTGTCTGTGGGTATACAGTAGTTGATACTGACTTTATAAGGAATCTCTGGAGTCCCCAAGTTTACACCTTTATGTGCAGTATCATCCAGAGGAGCTGAGAGGGGTCTTTAAGAAAAGTTTAATGTCTGTCTTTAGTATCAGAGTAAAAGTCAATGTGGAAGCTTTAAAACAAAAGAGACAATCTCATTAATCCTTTGGAAATTAGGATTATAGGATTAAATGGAAGATGCTGTAATTTGATTGGATGAATCCACTGCTTTGTGTCAGAATTATTCTAATGATAGTATGATATGGAGCCAGGCTTGCTGTTTTCTAGTTATTGCAGGAGCTTGTCCAATCTTGTTTTATCATGTTTGAAATATGAAACCTCTGTGTGTTTATCTGTAGGTACCAATGCATCTGCTCCAGACCAGCTCAGCCTGGCTTTGGCCTGGAATCGTGTAGACATTGCACGCAGCCAAATCTTTGTCTTTGGACACCACTGGCCAGTAAGACAAAGTTTTCTTTGTTTGTCAGTAGTTTAAATTAAGTTGAGTAATATTTATACCTTGGGTTTTGATGCTGCACTGGCAGCAATGGCAAAACACTGCAGTTCACTTGTATAACTCAAATTCTTTATTTAAGCTATTTTCATGTCTCACTATTGAGAGTATGTATTGATGTTTTTATTGTTTTATCAATGTATCAATGTTTTTTGCTTTACTGTGTGAATCCAGTTTTTTCTCTGTGGAGTTTATGTAACCTAAGCATTATTTCAATGTTACTAGTCACAGAATCACAGAAGTCTACTAAGTTAGACTTATAATAGCTTTTTAAAAAGGGTAAAGCTGTGACTATGCAGAAAGGCCCTTAAACTTAGAGAAATTACCATTTTTAGTTGACTCAATGTGAGAAGTGGTGACTGGGGGGTGAGCTTGGTAGGAGTGTACTCAAATAAATAGTTACTGTAAGATCAATTAGATTTCTAATACTTTAATGCATTATAAATACAGCCTATAGGAAGTCTTACAGCTCCTGATGGTACAGCTCCTGAGAAGGAAAAGAAATCTCCAGCACCTCAGACTAAAGGAGGCAGAGGGAAAGGAAAAGGAAAGAAAAAGGGAGGAAAAGCAAAAGAAGAACCAGAAGAAGAAACAGACCCAAGAAAACTTGAACTCCTGAACTGGGTGAGATGAAAGTATTTGTATAAAAACTGCTGAAGGTGTTTTTTCATTCTGAGGTACAAAGACAGAAGGAAGATACACGCTCTCATGCTGTAGAGTGCTCTTTTGCACATTCCCATGAGATCAGATTCTGTAGGAATGCTGTTTGGTGTTTGAGCCAAGAATCCCTCTCTCATGCCATGTGCACCACTTGCAGCCATATCTCAGCAGTACAAGTCAGTAAGTCAGTACTGAGCTGTAGCATCTTCTTCCTTGCACTTGTCAGAAGTAAATAAGACCTTCAGTGAACATCTTCCTCCTGTGAATGTGCTAGTTTAACTTGTTTCTATCATACTGAGCAAGCAAATCCCTTTTTCACATGATGTGTCAAGCATGGTATGCCTGGTTTAGTTAAAAATGCTGAACAAAGTGATTGAAAGCTACGTGTTGAAAGACTGAAAGTTACCGTTGTATTGCTAAAGGTTTGGAAGACTGCTATCTCTACTCACTTCATGTGGTTTAAATGTTACTTTCTAAATTCCTTTTTACTTACAGACTAACCAACATATGTGAGAACTCAGTCCATATCCTAAGTAGTGAAAACGGCTGTGGCTGCTGCCCAACCAACTCTTTTGTACTCATGTGATCTCACATTCTCCACCCTGCAATTCAGGTGAACTCCCTGGAGCAGGCTATGCTGGATGCACTGGTCCTGGATCGAGTGGACTTTGTGAAACTGCTTATTGAGAATGGGGTGAACATGCAGCACTTCCTGACTATTCCTCGCCTGGAGGAACTTTATAATACTGTGAGTGAGCAGAAATACTAAAAAGCCCTGTGGTGTTTTGCCATTGTATTGTTTGTGACTTGAATCACCACAGAAAGGTTTATAAAAAAGGGATATTACACAGCTCTTGATAAAAAAGCGTTTGGCAGTGTAGCCCAGTTCCTTCTTTTCACCCCTCTGGAATGTGATGGCACATGCTTGTCTAAAGCTCTTCTTAAGGTGCTAGATCACTAATTGTGTTCATGCTTGCAAAAACTCTGAAGATCTGATGATCTAATGGACCATGAATTATTCTTGTTCCAGAGACTGGGTCCGCCAAATACGCTGCATTTGCTAGTCAGAGATGTGAAAAAGGTAAGCAGTGTTACATTTATGTGATAGCATTAGCCAAGTGAATCAACAGTAAAAGCAAGCATAGATGGGGCCAAGCTGGCATTTGAAATTAGATGGCAGCTGTTAAGAAAAGTTAAATATCTCACTGTGGCAAACAGTCTAAATCGGGTATGGCAATGCTAGTAATTTAAAGACTAAGGAGTTAACTGAACTAAGCTCCTATAGGATAATATGGCATTTGAGATTTAGGCTGATATTGTTTCTTCTCTACAAGAAGCTCCCAATGCAGCATTACAGGGGAGGAGTGGAAGAAAAGGCCTGCTGGGTTAACTGGAAGCCCTGCTCATTATTGCTGAATTTGTTGCATTTTGTTTGTTTCCTTGTGTGTTTTCCAGTTACTTTTCTCCCACTAGTCCAACTTTTTACCTGGGAGAAAATCTCTTCCACCCTACATTTGTTTTTCATTTGTTTCCATTACATGAAAATTTATTCATTGTATGTGAATAGGGAGGGTCATTGTGAGATTTATCATATTTTCTCTCTCCGAAGTTTTGAAGCTTTTGTTCAGTAAAATTCAGCTACATAAAAGTGCCTGTATTAATTTCTGCAAGAAAAACTCCCAGTTATTCCAGGGAGGTTCAGATGTGGGATTATGCAGTATTGTCTTAATGTATAATTCATATTCATCTGCTTCATAACTTAACACTTTTCTCATTCAGTGTTGTCACTGTGTCACTAACATTACTCTGCATTCTGCTGTCTGTCTGTCTCTCCTCTTTTCCATTGCATTTCCGTGCTCCCTCCCTCAGCGGCAATCCCGGGGATTCAGTTGGGTTAACCTGGAGGTGATGTGCTTCCTTAGGCTGTAGTTGTTCCATCATAGCAGCTGCTCAGTGGTGATGTAGAATCAGTCATTGCTGTAGGATGTAGCTTGGACAATGAAGCACCATTTTTTCCAGTGGAGTCAATACAATTATCCAATTTTAGCTGTAACTGCCAAAATTAGAGTTTGCTGCCCTTTACTCATGGTCTGCATTGTAGTCTCAGCTGTAGAGAATATGATGAAATATAAGTTTCCATTAAAAAGTATGTAAAGTATGAGTATCAGGGATAGTCACCATGACATTGCCATGCTTTTTTACTGGATTAATGATAATTTTTACAGAGTTTCTTAAGTTCATTAATATAAACCTTGTAAACAACATAAACTTGCATGGACACTCATATATGAGTAAATTAAATCAAAGCAAAATTTGCTCAGAAATATTAATTCTGCTAACAACAAAAACAAAAAGCTGTGACCCCAAAAATTTTCATTATGTCAATCAGTTAATTTCATGCAAATGTTTAAAGACTGAACTCAGTGGCTGTAAATAATACCCATGTTCCAATTTAATCATGACATATGTCTAGCCAGGCAATTTAATATATGTTATTTTCTTACCCTAAATCCTTATTAAGTTGTGGTTTTGTTTTTTTTTTTTGTAGGGAAACCTTCCACCAGACTATCATATCAGCCTAATAGATATTGGTCTTGTCCTGGAATATCTCATGGGTGGAGCCTATCGCTGCAACTATACTCGGAAAAGTTTTCGGACTCTTTATAATAATTTATTTGGACCAAAGAGGGTAAGAATGAATGAATCCTACGTGTGGCCATTGTGGTAGTGGTAAAAAATAAGCAATACTCTGTTCCTTTTTTTTTGTGAAACACTGCATATTAAATTCAAAAGAAGTGCTGCAAGGTAGAAGTTGAAACTCCAAGAGTGAAGTCATATAAGAAAGTTGTAAGACATCTGGATGTGAGGACATGAGAGGTGGTGAATACACAGATCTGGAGGTGAATTTCCTCCTATTCCAGTAGTTTACAATCCAAATATTCCGAACTGTGGGGTGCTTAGAAGCACTCTATTTTTTTTTGGCTTTTGTGACCATGTGGTGATTTTAATTCTCAAAACATTATTTATCAAATTACTCATTAAACTCTTCAGTCTGAATTAAAATCTTTCTTTGAGTGCAGGATATTTCCTAACCCATTGCATTCCTACAAATATAATTTAAATGAAGAGTAGTAGCTAATTGCATCATTATTGGCACAATTATTTATAACAGTAAGTTTCATAATATATGCTGTACATTTGTAAGTGAAAATGGTTTTGCTTGGTATTGTTTGGTCTTTCAAATTTTCCTCTCATCTAACTGATTTTCTTTTCTATTTTTTAATATTCAGCCAAAAGCTCTTAAACTACTGGGAATGGAGGTAAGTTGGACTTATTTAAAATACTGGTTTTATTAAAACGTTTCCTGGTACAATATCCTTTTGTTTTTATTTGATTTTCCTAGAGTGTAGAGGACCTAATTTCTTGTCCTCTGTTTGAGATTTTATGTCTTGTGCTTCAGAGGTGGTAAATACTTTGTGCAGTTGATGATCCCTGAATTTTCCATAGAAGACAGAGGTCACCATTTGCAGGAGTTAAAACTGCTCAAGGAGAAGTACATGCTCAATTGCTGAAGAGCCATCGTTGAAAATGGTGTGGGAGGTTGAATTCTGAATTTGGATTAAAATTCACATTTTGTTGAAAAATACTGCATAATGCTGAGCCTGCTTGAACGAGAACTGATTTTGTAGAATAGCAATTTCTTTTATTTGCAATCCACTTCTGAGATTGGACTCAAGGTCTACAGTGATGATGAGCTCTGTCTTATATATGCAATGTTCTTCCTACATTTTTTAAACCCTAATTTTCCCAATCATGGCTTTTCTCCCTTCAGGATCCTGCTTCATTGTCACTACTTCCCTTCAGTTGCTTCCATGTTGGTTCCTGTAGTAATGGCCTATCCTCCCTATCCCCTTAAGAAATGGGATACTTAATACCTTCCAGGGTGCACTGCATACATAAGAGGAGATTGCTTATTCCAAGGTGAACACTCCCTTTGGTATCTTGCTGTTCTTAAGGGTGCTGTGTGCCTGTCTTTGCCTTTTGCATGTTGCCATGGCCTGCACGTCAGTCAGAAAAGTGCTCTGGTACCTGGAGGATGTGCAGGGATAGAGGAATCAGAATTAGAGGCATATGGAATCAGGAATGACAGTGGAGCCTATCTGTAAGGAATTCAGCTTTGTTAGAGTCCCACTGCAGAGGAATTCGTTAAATATTAATTTGTTGCAGACCAGCCTGTGCAATTCCACATGAAGTAGAGATCTGTGTACAATGCAGTGTGAAGGGATGCCTTCAGTACCAAGGGGCTCTACTGCACTTTTCCAGGATGGGTGACTTGTGTACAAGAAACAGCACCCTGAATAAAATCTGAGTCTGTGTGTGCTTGACCAGTGCATGCTCTGTCCTGTTGCATTCATGGTAGCAAACAGCAAAACCAGCTTAGAACTTTGAGTATTAATGTGTCCTCTCTGTACTTGTTCCATGCATGGTGCTGTTGTCAGGTGAGCTGTTAAAAGCTGATGGGAACAATTTTTCTTCCCAGGATGATGAGCCTCCCGCCAAAGGGAAGAAGAAAAAGAAGAAAAAGGAGGAAGAGATTGATATTGATGTGGATGACCCAGAAGTCAGCCGCTTTCAGTACCCCTTTCATGAGCTGATGGTGTGGGCTGTGCTGATGAAACGGCAGAAGATGGCTCTGTTCCTTTGGCAACGAGGGGAGGAATCCATGGCCAAGGCACTTGTGGCTTGTAAACTCTACAAGTCTATGGCCCATGAGTCTTCAGAGAGTGAGCTGGTGGATGACATTTCTCAGGATCTGGACAACAACTCAAAGTTAGTAGATGCAGAGCAAATTTTATATTCACTTGCTACAAGCTTGCTGAGAAGCTTTACTTTTAGTTCAGTACAATAATTTCTAAATGTAGTTTTACAGAAAGCCATTTGGAGCCAATTTATCAACTACAGACAAGGCAACACATAGACTCTGGATCTCAAGGCAACACTAACAAGGACAAAACTTGCATTTTTTCCTGACAGAATGCATTCTTTCTTCAGCTTCTCTCTGTAAAACTAGCTACTTCTGTTTCACAAAGTTATTTTTAGAATTTACTCCCAGAAATTAAGGAGTATCTGATGACATATCTAAACTACCCTTAAGATGTTATTGGTCTAAGCTAATTCCCTCAGTTCACTAATGCTTTGTTTGGAACTTTTTTAGACTGTCCCAAATTAAGCTTGAGATTAGTTGTTCTTGTCACTCTACATGTGTGTGGATAAGCATGGTGCCCAGTGAACAGAACTAAAACCCCAAAGCAGATTCATTTCTAAGTGTAACTTCACTGATCTTATCTTGTTCCAGAGATTTTGGCCAGCTGGCTGTTGAACTCTTGGATCAGTCCTATAAACATGATGAGCAGATTGCCATGAAACTGCTGACATATGAACTGAAAAACTGGAGTAATTCTACCTGCCTGAAGTTGGCTGTGGCAGCTAAACACAGGGACTTCATTGCTCACACCTGCAGCCAGATGCTCCTGACAGACATGTGGATGGGGCGACTGCGCATGCGGAAAAACCCCGGCCTTAAGGTATTCCTGTTCTGCATCATTTCCAAAGAGAATGGGTTTCACTTACTTAGAGATGTTTTAAGAACATACCTGTTTTAAAGCTAATTTCTTTTGTTTCCAATTTCAGGATATCTAAGGCATGTTACACCATGACAAAGGAAAATATAACTCCATGAAACACTTAGCCTGATTGGAATCTGAGAGAGAAATCGTGTCTTTCAATAAAGCATGAGATTTGTTAATTGAGAACATACTCTTTCTATTAAAAATTAGTTGTAGACAAGCAAAATATTTCCATTAGGGGTCCATGCAATGGGAATAGAGATAAAATAAACCATATGTAGATGCAGGCTTCTTAAATTGCTTAATATCATACCAGTTGAGACTCAGTGTTGAAAAAGAGTGAAATCTGTGCAATTGCATTGTGTGAAACCATGTGATTTTCATTTCATGCTTCTGTGATTTGATGATGCAGTCCCTCTTACTGATTTTAATATTTCCTAATTGTTTGATTAAAAAAAAAAAAAAAAAGTAATGTGAGAGGTCTCTCACAGAAGAGAAACCATGAGTGAGTCAACACTAAGGAAGCAGAGCAGTGTTGGCTTGTGTGTGTTTTCATGTGAATAGAATCCTTATTTTGTTGAGTTATGCAGTTGCTGTCGCCCATATGGAGACCCATCCTGCTCACCTCCTTATTTCCTTAAATTCCCCTTACTGACAAAGTGCTATATCTGTCTTCCCAGGTCAGAGTCCCAAGTTTGCTGACATACACATTGCACTGTCTCTGCCATTCTCTTTTTATTTCCACTTTCCCATCTCTCCCTCTTAAACTTGTTTAAAATCTTCAGGTCCTGTCTTTCAGATTGCATCATGGTACTTCCCAAATATTCTTATTATTTTCATTTCTTTTTTCCAAAGAATGAATCAACTTCCTGATGTTTGTTCTAGTTTCATTACCTGCCTTATTTTCTCTGCTCCTTTTCTGTACTTTGGCTTGTGTTTCTGTATCTAAGCAATCTCATATAGTAAGAGAATTTTCCCATGGCTATCTGTGAAGTTTTACCTTTCATAATTTTTTTAAACTATTAAAACTAATTATAGTAGGTATCTGAAGTAACTATTAACTCCAGTAACAAACCTGAAGGCTTCTAACCACCACTGCGTCCATTCCATGGCATTTCTCTGCACACTAATTTTGGAGCACAATTCTTAATTGCAGGGTATTTGTGGAGATGGGAGGCTTTCCAGGGTGCCATATTTCATTAAATACCTTATTGCCAATGCTTCTTAAGTACTTACTCATTTCTATAGGCTTGAGGATGGCAGAATATCTTAAATACTGTACAAAGGAAAATTTTGGGTTGAGACCTACCTTGTTACGAAATCCATAATATAAATCAATATTGAGTTGAAATCTTTCTTGTTCACAGGTTATAATGGGAATTCTCTTCCCTCCCACCATCCTTTTCCTGGAGTATCGCAGTTATGATGACTATTCCTACCAGACATCAAAAGAAAATGAGGAAGGCAAAGAAAAAGAAGAGGAAAATGCGGTCAGTAATTGAGATTATTAGAAAGTTCTAAGATCTCAGGACTGCTCATTTTTTTGATTGTTCTGATTATTCTGTAGCTCACTCAGGTTAAAATCTCAACTGCTTCTGGGGGATAAAATAAGTCTCCCGATTATGGGAGGGTATAGACTGGATTATCAGAGCACAGGGCATCTGTGTAGTTCCACAGATTTGCAGAATTCTATTTATATACTTTTAAAAAGAAGTCTGTTGCTCAGGGGGAATCCCTGCATAGTTAACAGTTGGCTGGGGCTGTGGTTGAGGAAAGCTAGTATTTTTACTGCTGTGTATTGATGGAATCTGACAACTTTGGTCTTCCAGGATGCAAATGCAGATACAGGCTCCCGAAAAGGGGATGAAGAGAATGGAAAGAAAAAACAACAGAGCCTTCCAATTGGAACAAAGATCTATGAATTCTATAATGCACCTATTGTCAAATTTTGGTTCTACACAGTAAGTCATGATGATTAAACTGATAGTTATAATTTTTCTCACACCTGTGAAACTGGAAGCATTCCAATGTAAAAGTAATAATCATGTAATAAATATATATTTTACTTTTGTGGAATCTGATGAGTAAAGCACTCTCTTTATTCAGAGGAGAATGGACAGACAGTGAAACAGAATGGATAACTGAAGCTTACATTGTCAGTCTCTAAAGCTCCTACATGCTGTGAAGGAAGCTCTGTGTGGAATACACCAAACTAAGTGCAAGCTCCACAATCCAGTCACTCAATCCAAACTAGGCTGGATTCTCTTGCTTTCTAAAGGGCCTGGCTCCTGTTCTTCGTTGAAATGTCCTTTAGGACCCAAGAAGTAAACCCATGGTATAATTGTCATTTGCCCTGTTGCTCAGATGGGTGCAGCCTAGATGGGAGCACAGATCCCAGTCTGCTAAGATTTCATAGGTACTTTTATTAAAAAAGTTAAAACCAATCAAAACTAAAATATTTATTTTTGACAAGCGTCTAATTTTCTGTTTATTGCATCAAGAATTATCTGGTGTTAAAACTGGTGTAATAAAACAGAACATCTATTTACTGCTCATAAATTATGTGTGTGCCCTGTAAAAGGGACACTGGTTTCTAATGTGTTCAAGATTAGGTTGCCTGATAAGTCATAGTAATATGCAGGTCTTTAGTTTTAGTACATTTTAATCACAAAACACTATATTGATCCCTTTCTGCTGCCTGAGTTAATAATTTAAAAGCAAAATTCCTATTTAATTTCAAGGAAAAGTGTTCAACATGGTTTTACAGTGCAAAGAAATTACATTTTAGTAGACTAAAAAAGCCCCAGGCATAAAGGGCCTGGTTTTTAGAGTACTTTAGAATTGCTGGTTTTCTTCTTTCAGCAAATGAGATAATTCAGCAGTCTGGACCATATGTTTCACATCCTCTGGGATTCCTTTAGGTGCTGGAGGCCCGTGGCTGTGCCAGTGTGGAGGGTTTTGCAGCAGACCTGTTTCCTGCAGAGAAGGAAATATTTTTTCTTGTGCAAGTAAGGGTCTTCAGCAGCTGAATATTTCACACTTAGCCTCAACACACAGGTTCATATGATTGTCCTAATTAGCACAGTTGTTAGGGAACTGCGTAAAGGGGGCTTTGCTTTCATGCATTATCAAGCCCCTTAGCTAAGAGGATTTGCCTGCCTTCTGTCTGATGTTTCTTCTCTGGTGATGCAGCCTTCTCTCTGCTCTTACTGAATTAGCAAGAAACTTGCTGCTGAGACTGGGAGCTGCTTAAAGTAACCAAAACACCTGCAAGCCTACTGTCCATGCAGGTGGATTTAAGTAACAAGTGTAGGAAGAGGGACTGAGAAATGAAGTTTTTTATGCCTCTGGCTTCAGCTGAAGAGTGTATTCTTCCCAGATGGGCTCAATCACATGATTGCAGAGTGGAGAAAGCTAGTGGGCTGTATGGCTCTTTATTTGCCCTAGTCCTCAAGGCAGGTGTTGCTCACAGCTTTACTCCCTATTCTGCTTACATCTGCCTTGAGATGGTGGGTAAAGATTTCACACTGAAAATTCCATTCTTTAGAAGACTTCATTTTCTCCCTGAAGTATCTTTTGGTTTGTTACTCTTTTGCTTCTAAGTTTTTTTTTTCCTCTTTAAAGTCATTGAATCCTTTTTCATTTTTTATCTCTGGATTCCTAAGGTCTCAGAATTTTTTAGTTTGGCTGGTCACCAAAGGCTGCTGTGCAGTTTGGAGATACCAGCACCAGCAGTTTGACATTTACATGAGTGGTTATAGAAAACTGAGTTTTAGCTCTTTTGCTTACACTACTAATCCAGGACTTTGTAATGGAAATTAGTGGAGACTGGGGTTTTTTGTGTGTGCAAGTCATCTCAAGTAATTGAATACTGCCTAATTTGGAAGGATCCTAGGATACATCATCTAGAGTCCATAAAGGATTTTCCTCTTTTTTGGCAGATATCGTACCTTGGTTACTTGATGTTATTTAATTACATCATCTTGGTGCGGATGGAACGGTGGCCATCAGTCCAGGAATGGATTGTCATCTCCTACATTGTGACATTGGCTTTGGAGAAAGTCAGAGAGGTAAAGTCTGCCCATACCAACATCTCATAGTCCTTAGAACAAAGCTTGCTTTTAGAGAGTATAATGGCATGGACTTGTGCAAAGGGTTGAGAGGTCACACAGTAAAGAGAAGAGTCTCATATTCTAAATATACTCATAATTAAAAATATTCTTGCTTGAAACAAATTTTGCTGACAGTGGAGGGGCCTCAGACACCTGTTGAATATTAAAAAATTGGTCCTTTTTCATGGCCATTACTTCAAAAATGTAACTTGGAGGTTTTTTAATTGTTTGTTGTTTATTTTTTTTTTTGGTTGTATGTTCATTTGTTTGTTTTTTATTTCAGATTCTAATGTCAGAGCCTGGCAAGCTGAGCCAAAAAATCAAAGTTTGGCTCCAGGAATACTGGAATATTACTGACCTGGTGGCTATTTCAGTATTTATCATAGGAGCAGTTCTTCGCCTGCAGAACCAGCCTTACATGGGTTATGGAAGAGTGATTTACTGCGTAGATATCATTTTCTGGTACATTAGAGTACTAGATATCTTTGGTGTGAACAAATATCTGGGACCTTACGTCATGATGATTGGAAAGATGGTTAGTGCCTAAATTACTGTAAATTATGTCTTTAAGAACTAAAGTGGGAAACTACATTCTATTCTGCGTTAAAAAGAAGTTTTCTATCGAGTAGGACTGAATACAGCCTGCAAAAAGTTGCTGTATGAATTTCATGCACTCACACAAGAAGTTATACTCAAGCAATAACAGATTACAGGTACACCAGCATTATCCAGAAACCCATCAGCTGTGCACAGGAGATAGTACAGATGATTGTTACATCATCTCTTTGCAGCCACAGAGGAGGTCTGTGCTGAAAGCACAGTATACTGCATTTGATGCAAAGGAGAACTGGGATAGCAAAGATTTTAGCATTTTAAGTATTTTGAAATATAATCTGGTATTCCTTTAAGTAACTGCTTTCTCTGCATTTGTATGTATGCTTAATACCTGAATGGTACTTAAAGCACGATGTCAAGAAGATTCTCGTGCTATTTTCTTGTTTGCTGTAATGCATCCTGCTGCTGCTGCCACTGTGCTCCCTGATGGTGCTGAGAGCCTCTCTGCTCTCCATACAGATGATTGACATGCTGTACTTTGTGGTCATCATGCTTGTGGTTCTGATGAGCTTTGGAGTGGCCCGCCAGGCTATCCTGCACCCAGACGAGGAGCCCTCCTGGAGACTGGCTCGCAACATCTTCTACATGCCCTACTGGATGATCTACGGAGAGGTGTTCGCTGACCAGATAGACCGTAAGAGTAGAATTCATAGTAAGAGTCTGTTTCCTGTTTCTGAGGCAGATGATCAGATCCAAATTAAAGATTGCTTTTAATTTGGAAGTAGTGTTTTCGCTTTATGATGATATTGTTGTTGTTTTCCTGTGGCAGACCTGAGACTGAGCAATTTTCTCTTCCCCACAGAAAGGGATGTAGTCTGGAATATTCTCCTGTCCAAGAGTATGGCAGTGTGAAGTATTCTGTTTACTTGCAGGGATCAACAGAGATCATTCTGAAATGTTCTTTTCATTCAAAGGTTTACGAAGAGTCAGTTCTAACAGAAGAAGAAAATAAATAAATCCCTTGCGCAGGGAGGTTAAAATACACATATCCTTTCATCTCCAACTCACAAGCAATGAGCTCATACATTTTTACTCCTAGTCGTACATCTGTCTGCTTTCAAAAACGTTTCCATTTCATGAGTCACTCATGTTGCTCTTTTCTATACCTATGGGAAAACAAAACAAAAAAGCAATCTCCACTTGATTAGCTTTGGATGTGAAAATAGCCTTTCTTACAAGAATCCTGCACACTTTAAAAAATACCTGTCAGTATTTCAAAGGAGATGTAAGCTGTCATATTACTGCTAATTTTGTGTTAATATTTGAAATTTGTATGACAGTCCAATGTGCAGCTGGCCTCCTCTAGTGTGTATCATGTAGTTTGCACTTTATCTGAAACAATACAAGCTGCTGTTTCAGCTTTGTGTATGTGTTACTTCAGTCACCTGCAGATATTGATAGGTAGGGAAGTGGAAGGCTGAAGAACATGAAGGTCTAAGTTCAAAAACCATTAAGATTCATCATCATGACAAGCTTTTATTCTAAATGTCATTTAAGTGTACTTTAGCTGTTTAGCAAGGAATAAAGTGTCATTAGTCTGTTTCTGAACAGTGTACAATCAGATCAGCTTTGTTTTCCTAAATGAATGCTTGTTTCATTAATTTAACTTAGCGTACAGTAAGTTACTCTTGACAAGTGAAAGGTCAAGCCAGTTATCTACTGTCTGATACTGCAGTTTTGGTGCACCTGAGAGATCCTGAGCTTATCCTGGTTCACAAGTGGGACAACTCTCCCACGGAGAGGAAGTGACTGTAATGGGTTATCCCTTATCTCATGTTCAGTTTGAACACAGAATATTTGCCAGTGTGGACAGTTTGATTTCCTTACTAATCAAAATTCAAACCTTACCAGCCATCTCTTTAGTGTAAGAGGTGTCCCAGGCTTCTCTCATGCTTCCAGTCATTTCTCAGTCATATACTCAGCATGCTTGGATTGGAAATCTTTCTTCAGCAGTGCAAAAGATTTGAGGGTCAAAAGGTTTGGGCTTTCTGGTTGTACAAGTTCAGCTACTTGGTCCTTCCCAGATCAGAAGCTTTGCTGTGTTAGTAGCCTAAGCATAAACTAACTCAGAAATGTGTGAGTTTATGTTGTTTCAATAATAAAATAATTTGCCTATGCAAGGCATTCTTCTACACTGCCTTACAATTGTTCTGCACATTTCTGCTGTATAGAAGTCTATGGACTGACTCCCAAAGATCTTTTGCTTTCAATAAGAAATGTTCACCCTGATCTGTCTGTGGTTCCCTGTAAACACACCACAAAAGCAGCCTCAGAAGTCACTGGGGAGTAATGGCTATGGGCAGTCTAATATGACTCTGACTCAAGAGCTAATAGCTAGTTTTGGCAAGATCCAGGGATATAATCAATTTATGGAAAAAGTATTTCATCAAGTTTTACCTCTGAAAGAAGGTAGTTGGACTTTGTCGGTAGCTTCTCCAAAGATACGGAGAATCCTATAGATTCATCTGGAGTTCACAGGTCACAGAATTTGCTGGGCTTGAAAGGTACCTTTGGAGATCATGCAGTTGAACTTTCCTGTTCAAAACAGGATAAATTAGATTTATCCCAGATTTCTTAGGGACGTTACAGTGATGTTTACAGTATCTTGAAAGATGAAGACTGTGATGCTTCTCTGGACAGTCCAGTTTAAATGGAATTGCCCATCTTTCCACCTTTGCCCACTGCTGCTTCTCCTTTCACTGAGAAGAGTCTGGCCCTGTATTCTTTTCTCTCACACATCATCAAGTATTTATAACATTGGTAAGATCTCCTTGACCATCTCTAGACTAAATTATCCCAGCTTTCTCAGTCTTGCCTCATTTGTCAGATAGTGCAATCTCCTTAGTAATCCCAGTGGCCCATGACTGGACTATTCTGATGTGTCCATGCCTGATTTCCATGGGGGAGCTGAGAGCCACACACACAAGTCTAGATGTGGTTTCAGCAGAGCTGAGTAGAGGCAAATAATTACCTCTCTTAATGTGCTGGTAACACTTTCCTTAATGCTCCCCAGGAAGCTCTTGTGTGGTTCACTCTCTTTACAAGATGAGCAAGAAGTTATCAGCATCTTGTACTCAACAGCATCATATTCTTAAACAATAAAGAAGTTATTCTTGAGTTTCTTTCAATAGTGTGACTTTTCTTACCAGCATTTAGGAATTGGCAGGCAGGTATCCAGAGTGGTAGTCAAAATAGGCATTAATGATACTGATGTTATTACAGTGTAAGATAGCATGCCTATTGATGGAAATGTGGCTATTCAAAAGAAACAGCTGACAGATTCAAAGCCAGGGTGGTTTAACAAAAACAGAAAAAAAATAAAAGAAAAATAAAAGAAAATGTTTCCATAATAGCTGAAAGAATGATTTTTGTGTGATAATTTTGAGTTGCTTTGTGTTGACGGCCAGTTTTGTTTATTTGCCAGAAATATCATGTATATTTAAATGATCATCTGCCAGAAGCATTTTGTGCTATATTATTATCACTAGTTTGCTGCCATGTGTAACATTTGGGGAAAACAGCATGAAAAGGAAATTGCAGAATGCAATGCATTTTTAACAAAGACATTTTTTCTCAGCATGTCTCTATTTTTCTGACATTTGAGTTGCTTATCTTTTCTTGGCAGCAGAACTGTATTTCCAATCATCTTTTTTTGGATTCTGTTTATTATTGTGTTGTTTTCTTTTTTCTCTCCCTGCCTCCTTTCTATTCCATTCCTTTGGACTGGTGTTCAGTCTATGCCATGGAAATCAATCGTAAGTCTCTGGGGAGAGCTGATTACCTCATTTAGCTGAATATGTTCACTGATGTTTTTCTTGACTAGTTACTCATATTTTAATTACAGCACTCATGCAATATTCAAGTGTAAATGTTGTTTTACTACTGTAATAGTTTCATTCAAAAAAAAACAGCGGAAAAATACTTTAATACAAAATACAGATCAGAAGTTTTAACTGAGTTGAAGTTGTTGCTAGTGCACCAACATTAACATAATTGGGATTTTAAAATTATTATGCATAAGTGGCATTGTACAACTAGTTCCCTTTGATTATCTAGATACAATATTACTGTGGTTTTGGCAGTATTTTCATTGGTCCATTTGAATAAAATTAGAATTCACTTAACTTTCCTGCTATACTTCTCTTAGGAAAAAATTTAGGTTTGATGTTTGAAAAGCAAGTAAAATGAAAGTTGTTAATTACAGTCCAGACAGCTCTTCGAGACCTCAGTAAATAAGTTAGTTTGCTTTCAAATATTTTGAAGTATTTTTCAAGTGAGTTTGAAGCATTGTGGTTTTTGCAAAATGTTTAAAAATACTATTATGCAAAATGTTTAAAAATACTATTCACATAAACTAAATCTGTTATGAACTCTGTCAGACTTCACATTTGCTTAGATTACAGCTAAGGAACTGGTGGCTGACAAAAACTTTTCCTGCTGCTAAATAGTTCCAAAAGTTAGCCTTGTATTTGAAATCAGATATATTGGCACTGCACTTACAGACAGAACAAAATTGCTGCATTTACCCAACTCCAAGATAGCTCTTACCCAAGACAACCTATGTAACTTAGAATAACTTCAGACAATTATTTTATGTTGGTCTGATCAATATTCTCAATTTTTGTCCCATTCTCAGTAGTCTTATTTTGCTGTTACTATATGATTTTCATTTTAGAATTAGATCTTTTTGGTAGCATTAACCTGCTGGTAGCATTAACAGCCCCAGACAGGTCAAGTAATTGGCTGGGATCCATCTAGGGAATCCAATAAGGGGCAAAAAGAGACAGGGCCAGAGACAGAAGGGGACTAACACTGGTCCAAGGTCCATCCTGGAGGCAGAGGTGAGACATAGCTCAGGCAGGGACAGGTGTGCAGAGGGGGTGTAGGTGTAAACCCCCAGTGAAGCTGGTCAGGGCCTTTAAAGGCCTCTTCAATACTCTGGGCCCCCATAAATGTTGAATTTATGCTCAGCAATCTGTTACCACTAAAGCAATGCTTTTATCTCTTTGGCAAGGTATGCTTGCAAGCTAGGTTTATTAATTTGTTTGTAATTCCACTATTAATATGTAAGTGTACACTTTAAGGTCTGGTATTTGACTGTTATTGTGAGAAAAAGAAAATCCATGGGAATGTGAATAGAAAGCCACACTGTACAGTAAGAAGTTGCCTTTCTGTTCACTAATATGGAAGCAGAATTTGAAGTAGAAATTACACATACTTGCTCCTGGAAATAAACTGACAAAATCTGGCAATGTTTATGCGTGTGTCATCATTAAATAAATGTGAATAGTATTTTTAAGTATCAGGCAATTTGTGAAAAACACCTTTCTTGTTTTTCCTTCAGCTCCTTGTGGGGACAATCTTTATGATGATGATGGTAAACGCCTCCCTCCGTGCATCCCAGGGGCCTGGCTCACTCCTGCTATTATGGCCTGCTACCTTTTGGTAGCAAATATCCTGTTGGTAAACCTGCTGATTGCTGTCTTCAAGTATGTAAACGGTCATGCATCTTTGTCTTATTGTCAAGATTAAGTTTCTGTTAGAGCCCATCAACTGATTCTGCAAGGGTTCGCATTCCCCCAGAATCTCATTATTCCATGGATGTGACTGGCAAATACTGGCAGCAGGGTGTACCCTGGAGAAGAGTGAGGAAAGGTGGCTTTGAATTTGCCAACGATTGCAGCAATGGGTGTGAGAGAACCTGGCTACTTCCAGTTACCTTCTAATGGATAGTGACAGGCCTCAAGGTTGCTCTGGAAAGATGAGGAATAGGATCCATGAGACCTGGCACACACCTGACAGAAACCCGTGTAGCCACTGGCAGTCACAGCTCTGCGGGAGAACAGCAGAACAAAACTGAACGTCAAAAGCCTGAGGCATTTCCATTACATCATCTGGCTTTTGTCTTGTTTTGTTTTCCATTTAGAAAAAGAAATTAGGGCCTTGCAGAGTCCTTTCATGACCTAAAAAATAGTCTGTGTTGCCTTGAACCATCAGGGAGGATGGCTGTGTGTTGCCAAGGTCTGTGACCAATCTAAGCAGCGTGCAGTATGCACATATCTATATTTAGACTTATCTGGAGTAAAACTAAATAAATTTCTGTTGCTTGTTCTTCCTACCTGCAGTTAGGTTGCATGCTTTCCCTCTCATGATGTAGGGATTAAAAAAATAATGACTTGCTGACAATACTTTCTGAACAGAGCACCTGAGAAAAGCAGGTGATCCATTTTTGTTTCCTTCTCACACGTAGTGTTGGAGGGCTCGTCGGTGTAAGCTTGTGTCACAAATGCAAAAAATAGTACTTGGTGTGCCCAGAAATCTGCAGCTCACAAAGCCTGTCTTTCATTTGATGTATGTGGCTTAAAAGGTCATGAATTTAAAGTACTCAAATGCCAGTCACATAGCTGGGGAGAAGGGGAAGAATCTTACAATGGTAGCTATTATTGGCTTAAGGACCAAGGAATCAGCAGTTTGGGAAGTAGGTCATGCTGTTAACTCCTCCCATCCCAGCCTGCTTGCACAGGGTTGAGATCTAGCTGGGGAATTTCTGCTATAAAGAAGACACAGAATGAAGACAGATTATTATTTATCATTGATCATAGTCTCATGTAGACTTAACCTAAAGAAAGTAAAATCTATGTGTACATAGGAATTCTTTGGTTTCAAAGAGATGTTTTAACTGGTTTTATGAATGTAGATATTCTAAAGCACATAAAATTAGGAAATAAATGGACAGAATATATAAAAAGGAAGTTCCAGTACCATCACCGTCATAGAAGCGGAGCTGTCTGAAGATACTTTAAAATAGCTTGAAAAGCCTTTTCCAAGACAGAATATCAAGTCTGCTTTCTCTTAGTTGGTATTTCATAACTGTGACTATTGTTATCTCTGGATTGACTACTGTCACTTCATATCAACTGAATTTCAAAATTAAACATCTTTAAAACACACCTTACTTTGCTGTAAAAATGAAGAAGCTTCCAATAATAAATTCCTTCACAAGCATATGCACCATGTTTTTGAATCAGAAGTTATAGGGAGTAAAGTTTGAATTGAGGACATTCTGAGAAAACTTGAAAAGTCTTCTATGTAGGTCAAGCTGATTAGCATATTAAAGGCATACTATGTGAAGCTTCTGAGTTTAGCATACAAAATACTTTTCATGGATTTAATGCTTTGTGTAGCATCAAATACTGGCATGTGTTAAAAAAAATAGTTTATAACCAAGCCCCAAAATACCAATTATGTGATGCATAAATTGTCTGAGTTTCTTTTCACTGGCACCTAAGGGATTTGTACAGTAAGAGCAAATGGTCTGAGAGGACTGTTCTGAGTGGTGCCTGAGGGATGCAGAGCACCTGCTGTTTGCTACCTTCAAAAGGAGTAGTGTAATCATGAGTTCAATTTAATCCTTAGTTCAGTAGCACCAACAAAGAGCTGAACCAACCAAATCATGTGGCTCCATGAGGTTATTTAGCTGCTGCTTTTTGCAACATAGTACTTGCTCAATGAGAGGTAAGATTAGGGACCTCGCAGAAACTGTACCTCTGTTTCCTTTCAGCAATACCTTCTTTGAGGTAAAATCAATATCCAACCAAGTCTGGAAGTTCCAGCGGTACCAGCTGATCATGACATTCCATGACAGACCTGTCCTGCCACCACCAATGATTATCTTCAGCCACATCTACATCATCATCAAGCGGATCTGCTGCCGCTGCAGGAAGGGTGATGGAGACCAGGACGAACGTGACAGGGGACTGAGTATGCAAAAAATCCTCTCTAAATTGAGCTCTGTGCACCATATTAGCAGAAAACAGCAGCTGTATCAGAAGGGATGCAGTTTCAAATGTCACCTATAGTGTCAGCTCTGTGATTGTAAGCAATCTGTGACTGCAAGGATCCCCACTATCATTTAGAGATGTATCTGTCATTTCGCAAGGAAACTGTGAGGATTCTTCTCTTAGCACACTATGTAGCTGTTAATTGGTATTTTCATTATATGCTTCATGGAAATAATCAGAGGCTCACAAAATCCCTCTATTTCTGCATTTCACAGGAAATGTTTTTGCACAACAGGAAAAAGAAAAAGGAAAAAAGGAAATGTAACACTCCTTCCAAATGCAGAGAGACAAATCCAGATAAAGGATGAATTGTTCCCAAAATTCCCCTTGGATTTTTCTATGTGGTTAGAAATCTCTTAACATCTTATCCAAAGAATATCTGTGAACAATCTGTTGAGTTTATCTGTTGCCTATAACTTGCATCCTTTTAAGAATAACTTGAATGAAGGAACAGTCAAACTGGTAGAGATTGCCCAGGTCTTTATCTTGTAAAATCTGGTCAGTTTGTTCAATGCACAGCAGTTAAACCGTGTCAAAGTCATTCAGAACATTGAGCTCCCCGTGGATGGCCATGGAAGTAGATGATGTTCATATAATGCATTCCATTTCCTTCACAGCTCTGCCCATCTTTAGCTAAGTGCTCGTTGCTTATTTTAAAAAGTCATCTGTTCATTTAGTGCAGGAGTAGAATCTGCAGTATGTCCATGTTCAGAATAAACTGCTAATTTGGATTTAAATTGTCTGCCAGAAGTTCAGAAAAAGCAAATTCCTGTTTTGTTCTTCTCTTTTGCACAGAGTTGTTTCTGAATGATGAAGAGTTAAAAAAACTCTATGAGTTTGAAGAGCAGTGTGTAGAAGAATACTTCCAGGAGAAAGAGGATGAGCAACAGTCATCTAACGATGAACGCATCAGAGTTACTTCTGAAAGGTACCTATTGTAGCAAAAAAATCCACTCCATTTGTCAGGAACAATCTTTTTAATATCTTCTTTATACCCATGGTTGAGTGAAAATACAAAAGATTTTGATCTAGAAGAAAACCACCACCAACTCAGAAGCTGATCTGAATCCCAAATAACTATCTGAGCAGGTGCATCTCTCAAAAGAGCAAACTTCTTGTTATTCCTTCTGTTATGTCACTAAATCTGCTGGTTTGGGTAGCTTTGTTACAAGAACATCTTTGCTTATGATGAATTTTATACCTCTTACCCATCTGAGGATCACAGTGATGCTTTTTATCCATTTGAGAAAATTGCTGCTTGTTGAGCTTCCAACAGTTCATCCAACCATGAGAAACATGTTGGAGCTTAATGACAAAAGCACTGAAGCTTCTTCCCTTGGACCTGTGGTTTTCATGAGGGTCTGGCACTCACAACTGCTGAATTTTAATCTCTGCCACAGATTCTCTTGCAGGCTTTGAACAAGGCATTTAGCTTTTCAGTATGAACTTTCCCATTTAAAAGATGGGGAATATTGCCATGTTAATCATTATGCTTGCTCTGAAAACTAGGTAATGTTTGCACATTGCTGTATAAGCACACAGTGCTAAAGCAGCAGCCTTTTTTACCAGGTCATTTGGCAGCACTGTTCTCAAAGACTCTGCCTATTCTGTCAGTAGACCTGAGAAAGTCAAGAGATGGGGTCTTTTGTCACTTCCTTGAAATGAAGAAAAATTCTCCCTGTAATGAATATCATACACATTTTAAACACTCTTTCACCTTAATCTATCCCACAGTATTCTGTTGATTAAGTACTCCACATACTATTTATCTATATACCTGTTTGCATCTTCATTTTAACATTTGTTATGAATTAGTTCTGTGAACCATGTAATTCTTTAATAGATACAATTTTATCTCTTGAGAGAGGCCCTGAATATTTTGCATTATTATATTTTAAATTTGAGAATAGAGAAGTAAATTAAACCTGCTACATATATTCTATCACACTGGTTATCCGTGGCAATTTGTCAAATCCTGGGTATTGTGGCAGAGAATAAATCAGGGCTGGTAAGCCTCAGTGATTCACTACGGTATATGGCCACAAAGCAGATTTGCTTATTTCTCATGGCTTCTTGCTCCAGATGCTTCGTCATCCTTTGTGTATGGGAGCAAGAAAACATTAATTTAATTTCCACAGTAGATTTATTAGTATATAATTTCTAAGCCACATCCAGTTAATTACTTTTATATGCATTTTTCTAGTACCATCACATCCATTATGATATAAATAATAAGAAGAAAATGGGAAAAAGTATTATTTTAATTGAACTAGACAATAGTTCCACTCCCTTCAGCTAATACAAAATAGAAAGGAATTTCAAGAAAAACAGCAATCCCATCAACACCAGTATATGTTGCTGTCTCATACAGCTGCAGAACCTGTTTTACAACATGCTTTGTTGCTATTTTAAGTCACTCTGAGCATGTCATTAGAAAGTACTTTTCATGTAATTAATTTGATGCCTCGCAATGAAAGAGAACAACTGAGCACACAGTGGGTGGCACATGCAGAAATGTTAATAGTAGTCCCTAAGGTCTCTCCTGCCGTGAATATAAGGGCAAAGTTCAAATACCCCTCTAATATGGTGTACAGAAAACATAGGTAACAAGAAAATGCTTGTTCTTTTGTGTGCTACCCATAGGAAAAAAGAACAAGACATGATACACGCCACAAAATTCTGCCTTAGGAAGAGATCAGGAGCTGGGTGCCTGTAATGGGTTATTGCACCATTCTACAGGTTCTGTTCTCTGCTTCCTTTCTTATACTCCACAGAGTTGAAAATATGTCTATGAGGCTAGAAGAAGTGAATGAAAGAGAACATTTTATGAAAGCTTCTCTCCAGACAGTCGACCTGCGGCTGTCTCAGCTGGAGGAGCTCTCCGGCCGGATGGTGAATGCTCTGGAGAAGTTGGCGGGCATCGACAAATCCGAGCTGACGTACCCACGCTCGCGGGCTTCGTCAGAGTGTGATGCTGCCTATCTCCTGAGGCAGAGCAGTGTCAACAGCTCTGATGGCTACAGCATGTACAAGTACCACATTGGTGGTGACGAGCTGACCTATGATGACAGCAGCACACCTATGTCACCTGCCATGCGTAAAAAAGCCCATTCTATTGGTACTAGAGAAGATGGAGCAGACCCGAGGATGCTGGTTCCAGAACAGCAAAATGGACTTCATACCTCGAGTCCTAATGCAGTCGCTACAGCAGATCACAGTAAATCTACATTAGAAATTGCACAGAATGTTTCCAGACCCCATTCTGATTCAGGCGGTTTGGGGAGTGAAAAGCAGGGGGTTTTCGGTAGTGATGGAATGATTCCTCAAAGTGTAAACCAGATGAATGCTGTTATGAACAGTCAGTCAGTAGCAGGACCAGATTTTCAGAACACTCAGTTAAAAGTAGAACGTACCAAGTTAGAAGCAACCATCTCTTATCCCCTGGACAAATCCAAAGCAATGCGCTATTTTCCTCCTGAAACTTTCAGTGCTTGTCAAACCACTATGATGAAGTCAAGGAGCTTTATTTTTGCACAAGGTGGAAAGGTGGTTGGAGGCGTTAACAACTGGACCTCGGAGTACAGTACCATTATGGATCAGGTGTGCCCTTCTACAATTGAACAGTGGGCCACAGAGTGGAAATACAAAGTTGAGCAGCAGCTTTCTCAAGAGCGTCCTCCAGAGTACCCCGGGTTGATCTCTGAAGCAGAAAGGCAAGCAGAGGAGAAGCAGATGGACACAGATGATGATAGTAATGTTGGTGAAGCAGGTATGAGTGCCTCTTACACCTCTATGCCTGCCCCTCTCAAGGCTGAGAAGGAGAATTTCCTGTCAGCAAAGCCAGAAAGGACTCCTGGGTTCCCATCAGTGCGCTCCAAGAGTTTGCACAGCCATTCCCGGAAAGCCAAGTCTGTGAAGGACAAATTAAATAGACCAGGACATGCCAGCAGTGTAACTAATTTGGTGGTAGCGTTTGGCAGTGCAACAGAAGAACAGAAAACCAGGCAAGAAAATGCATCCACAGAAACTGAATGTTAAAGTGGCGTATGGCCTCTGTTTTACCAACAGTTGAGAAAGCAGAGTGACTAACTAAACAAATTAGGGATTTTAAAATTAATGTCTAAAGAAGAATTATGAATATATGTATTTCTCTTCTTTTAAACTTAATAGATACATGTTCTGTTCTTAAATAAATGCTTGCTGGGCTGGTGGAAGGGAGATGTTCTCTCAGGGGCAGATAAAAAGTAGGTATAGTCCACAGATGCCAACTATATAGCTATTCCTTTGTTCCATTTCAGCCTCCCTTATAAGCTCATTTACTGACAAGCTCATTATAAAAGCTCTTAGAGGAAGAGCAGTATTATAATATAATAATTTTATCAGAAGATTTCTCAAACTGAACAAATTTTTAACCAGCCTTAGTATTATCCTTACTTATGCAGCTGGTTTCTTTGTAGCCATGGCATTTTTCAGATCAAAACAAAATTGTTGGAGGCAAGGAAAAATTATGCAGTCCCCTCTTTCACTTCTGATTTCATGCATGCTGCTTAGCTTCTCTTTCAGAATGGCATGACATGGCAGTTTTCATCCCCTAAAATAGGTCAGAGTGGCAATATACTGTTGTGTTTGGAGAAATCTGACCTGGAAAGACACATGTAGACATATTCTTAATCTGTCCTTGAACTTTAGTGGCATAATCTTGCTTTCAAGATCACATCTGTCCCCAACTCAAAGCATGCTGACAGCCTTAAACTGTTGAAAAACAGTGATCATTGTTTCAAAATGTTTAGGGAGATTCTAAGACTATCAAGTACATGGATATTTAAATAATAGAAATCCAAGATCTGCATTAGTGTTTTGTATAAATGAGGATTACAACAGAAGTCTATGTAGATTTAGAATAAGATTTGGACTTCTCTTAGATGCCTGCAAGGGAGAACAAATCTGAACAGGAAAGGTGTTCTGATCAGGTGAGATCAAAATACAGCTGATCTTTTCTTGAAATAAATCTACTGTGACAAATTCATCTTCCATTTTGCAATTTCATTATGACACATGAGGAACAAGGAACAGTTTCTAGGAGTCTGTCTAAACAAAATCTAGATTTTCCAGATGAGAATAGAAATTCTGGACATTTTCTTGAGTAAGTTTCAAAAATAAATGTGAAAGGAGAAAAAAAGTCTCTACAGCAAAAGTGTTTTGAGGACTAAGAGTGGAAATCAACATCTGTAGTTAGATGTATCCAGAGCACTTGTCTCTGCAGTGGCATTCTAAGTACTAGGCTTTGATAATTTTCTTCATAATGGCAGGGTGTTATTTGGGTCATTCTTCCCTGTTAAGTTTTAGGAACTTTGATTTCCCAAATATTCAGCACCTCTTCACAGGGGATGCTTTCCACTGAGCAGACAATTTTGAAAATTAGTTCAAGGCAGAGAACACTGGTCAAAGGTTTATGCTTAACTCATTACCCCTCAGAACTCATTCATATGCTATTTTGAAAAGACATAATTTCTTTTTTCACTCAGCATCAGCCCCACAATACAGGTCTCAGTGTCCTCCTTGACAATGAATGCTTACAGCATTTTGGAATGCAGAGATTGATGGAGGTCTCTATAAATGCATTAATGATATCTGATTTGTATTGTTTGCATTGTATTTTCATACTCCATCCATTCTTATAACCTGAAGTAATGTTACCAAATGATCATGGAAAGTGCACAGACATTTCACAAAGTTCAGTCATAATTTCTTTTGGAGTTTTGCTATCTTGGTTCTTACCAGCAGGTTTACTGGTTTCACTGCTGTTGGAGCAGTGTTGGCATTTTGGTTTTTATGTGGGCTTCTCTTTTCTTCAACTTAGGGAACTTGACATTTTGTAAAAACAGAGTGACATTTGAAATTGTTTCACTTCCATGTTTACTTCTGTGTTACCATTCTGTGTAACTACATAGCCATTGTGTATATGTGGTTGAAATAGCCTCCAGTTTGCCAATGCCTTTTTATTGTTTGCCTGCACATTCACCAGAAATGGATTCATTAACAAACACAAAGGGATGCAGCTTTTCAGCACTGTGCTAAACAAGCAGTATGCATTGTGGAATGGAATACAGTCTGTTGCATACCTCTTGTTACATTGTCTTTATAAAATGTGTGTTAATCATGCTTTTGACCACTTAATTTTTTTAGCACTTACATTGAAAATTTATCAGATAGCATGTAGATTTCAAACAAAAATATTTTACCTTTGTATTTATATACTTCCTTTGTGTAAAAATATTTATAAAAAACACATGAAAAATATGGTAAATTAATTCAGTATACCAGTTTTTTCTCTATAACATCCAAACACTTCACTGATTTCTTTCTTCTTATGTAATTCATGGGCCAAACATCTTCTAAGCAAATTTTTTTCTTAACGCTTGCCAGTAATTTTGCATAAAATTTTCTATAGAGGGATGATTTTAACAGGTTTGGATATTTTCAGTGCTCTCACATCACATGAACTGAATAACAACCTCTCTGCCATTACATATGAAGTAACAGCACTGGCTTTGCAGAGTCATTTTAGACAAACAGCCATTTAAATAAGATTTAAATATGGTTTTGTATGTGCATAGAAGACTAATAATAGATTTGGAGCTCACTAAGCAGAATAATGACCAACAGATTTGCATGTCTGCCTCCATGCTTTCTTGAATACTGGCTGAAAGAGTGCGGGCAGAGAATTTGCATTTCTGAAGAGGCATGTTTAACACTGCTTTTCAGGAAGATGTGTCCCCTTTCACTGCTAAGCATGTGGTGACTTCACAGCAATGTCACTGTGAATTCCATTGCCATGATTTATTATGTGCTTGACCTATACTGAAGCAGGTCAAGCTGAAGGGGTGTGTACTCTAGGGCTATGTCTATACAGAGACATTACTCTGAGGTAATTCAAATTTGTTCACCTTACAGTATCTTGCAATACAAACATTTCCCTTTCCCTCAAGGCAAATGCTTTCAACACAGTGACTGTCATATTTACAAAGGTAGGTTCATGACCCTACCACCTGATTCCATGAATTATCCCTTTTTACATTGCATCACTGAGGGACTAGCTTAACTTTGCCCTCACGAGCCTCTCCTGTTGCAGAGTCACTCTATCCATTTTAAAAGCTGGAGATTGATACCTGAGAATCAAGAAAGCCCATTTTCCATATTATTTACTAATTCATTGAAGTAACCATTGAAACCTTCCAACTCTGGTTCCTCCATGCTGCTTATCTGGATGCTTTCCAAGGTTCTGTGCTTGACATCTTCGGCAAAATATTTATCTGTTCTTCTAATAAAAAAAAAAAAGGAAAAAAAAAAAAGAACACATCTGCAAGGCCTCATCAGGAAACAGGAACATGAGGAAGGTGCATGACCAAGGATGTTAACAGGATCACTTCATTAGCTCTGCAAGATGAATAATAGGACTGTGCCCTGTTACAGGTGTTCTGGGCTGGCACAAAGCCAGTGTGCTGCTGGAGCCTTTCATGTGGAGCAGGTGAGTTTTCCAAATTACAGCAGTCCTTGGGCATGGTGCTGGGGTCCCACAGATGCTTCTGCAGCACTGTCCTGTCCAGCAGGTCACTTCTGCCTGAATTAGTCTTGCACTCAAAAGCTGTTGGGAGCCATGGATGTAAAGTTGAGAATTTATTGTTAGTGTAACAAGTTTTAATAGTCTAATATATTAATTGTTTTTAGTTTAGATCCATCTAGAGATGAGACAAGAAGAGAGAACAGAAAAGAATATTACTATGCTACTAATGGAAAACCAGAAAAAGCTAAAGTTATTTGATGCACCTACCCTTTATTTTGATGTTTATTGACACCTGCTCTGATCCTCTGGGTCAGTAGCTACAGTGAGGACATACTGCCAGCTGTCAGCATCCCAGGTCCTTTGTAGGGTGAGCATGATGTTCATGTTGTTTCTTTGTCCTTATTTTTTGCTGCTTTAGGGGCGTTTTTATAAGAGCCACAAAGTTATATCTTGTTTTTCATCACTGGCCTTTAAATCCTACAAATAAACCTGAATTTCTTTGTCATTAGAAAAATTGCTTTCACAGCTAAACAAACAAGGGACAGCTCGAGGCAGGTTAAGGCAAGTTCAGACAAAGCAGATCTGACAAGCCTCAGTCCTGAGGCCTGTTACTAGCAGTGACAATTAGCCTCTGTTTGCTGGGTAATGAGACTACATCAGCCCTAGGGATGTTTTCTTCTCACTGCAACCATTGCAGAGAAATATTCTATCATGTGCAGCAGTCACCTAAGTTGAAAATTCAGCCTAATTGTGGATTTTGATCCCCTGTTGTGATCTAGCATTGGACAGGAAGGCAAAAGTGATGTAAGGACCTGGTTGATGTGGCCATTTAAAGACCATTTCAGATCGTGCCAGGCACAGGAGTTTGTGGTAGGCATAAAACAGTACCCAGCAGTACTTTGCATTGTAGGCTGACAAACCACAGCCCTTGGGAGAAGTGAGACAAAGACTACAGATTTTCTTAAAACTGCGATTTTATTTTGCTTTTTCCAAATTCTAGCCTTATCTGCAGAGTTTGATATGGCAAAGTGGTGATTTATGATTGATGCCCTCTATCTTTACAATGGATGTAATGTATGTCTTCATAACAGGCTTTAAATTATTCTTTGCAGATGTTCAGCTGAAATATTTAAGTGCTGGTATCCACCTAGTGCTTGGTGTTGGACTAATGAAAAAGAGGATGCATAATTTCATGTGCCTGCTCCTCTTTTGTCTCTGCAACATGAAACCCCCCAATAAAACCACAGTGCTTCATCCTGCATGACTCTGGATGCAAGCATCTCCCTTTGCTTACCTTAACTGGACTGCAGTGCTCAGCAAGCTATCACCTGAGCTAACCAACAGCCTTCAAAAAGGGCCTTGGAAAAAGATTAGATTCTACTTTAGAAGCACCAGTAATCTGGTGTGATAGTCACTATCACAATACCTGTGTGAAACAGTCCAAGCCAAGGTAGAACACTGTGCCATGAACAGCACCCAGTAACTCCAGAATAGCAATACCTACACAATGGTTAACAAGGAAAGTACCCCTACCTGGCAAAGCAAAGTCCCATATCATTAAACCTCCACACAAAGCAGGCAGCTCTGTTTCACAGATGTGCCTTGCAAAGGGAGCTTCTTTCCTGAGATACCTCAAGAAACTAAAACTTCTGCACAGTTTTATGTATTTTGTATATATTTAGCCAAGAATGTCAAATTTGCTGTTTTATGCAAGTAAACACATTTTAAATATTTTTCTGCTAGATCTTCATCAAGGACATTCAAGAATGACTGTGGTTTTTTGGTTTGTTTTTGGTTTTGGGTTTTTTTTGGTTTTGTTTTTGTTTTTACCAACTACTTAATAAATTTAAGGAATTATGTTTTTATTCTGTAAGAGGTAATACAGATCTGTAGGGCTGGCTCCCTCACAAGTCCCCAGAGTTCCACACTTCTGAGTGCAGGCTGAGGCAACTTGGGAGTACAAACTGTTGAGTGCACAAGTAGAGAGGTGTCCAGGTAAAGTAATAAACTGTACCACTTTTAGGGAAAAATAGAACTTACTTCCATCAGTGAATCCCTGACTTTTCAGGCTTGCTGCACACTTGCTATAGCTCTGGGCACATAGCTCAGCTGTGAAATCAGACAACACTTGTGTCTTTTTGTCTTGGAGATCAAACCAATAATTGAACCAGTCTTCAGAGAGCTATGAAAACATGGAAGTTGCCATAGAAATACAGGCCTGGAAGAGATCATCTGCACTAGGCAAGTTCAGCTATGTCAATAGCATCAGTGGCAGATGGTGGTCTAACCTGTTCTTGAACATGCCTAATGAAAGCCATTCTCTAATCTGCTGAGAGATCAAAAGGGACCATTGTGAAAATCTGTTCTGATTTAACCCCAGCCCTCATGCATTGCATAAGCCAAAGCACTTCCCCAGGCACAGAGCTGCCTTGGGAGGTTGTAGCAGGACTTTTAGGAAGGTGCCTTATCTGAGTGTGCACTGAACACAGCAGGTTATGCACCCCAGCCATCCCTAACAAGTCATTATCTGTCACAAACAGTGGCACTGTATGTAAAAAGAGCCCTGGGAGAGAACCACACAGTGTTGGGCGTGATACCACTGGGAGAGCAGGCCAGGCTGCTTCTCAGAGAGAGAGTGGCCAAGTGGAAGGGTCCTGGTCAGGCTAGCACACAGGAGATATCACTGAATAACAAGGTAGAGGCAGGGAAAATAACTGTGCTAAGTAAAAAATTTATTTTTTAAATAATGAGAATAACGCCAGACACCTGCAGTCTTTTCAGTTCCACTGGCTTTGTTGCATAGCTGTCTTCCCACCATTATTTCAAGACTGCTGTCATAGAACAAAGGCATTCTCAAAAATCTCTGGCTTAGCAGAACTGTTTGAAAAAAGTGAGTGAGTGAGGCAGAGCTGGGATGGCCAGAGATGTGCAGGCAGTTGAGTCATTGCCAAAAAGGAGACAGAGGATCTCCCTGCCTGTCCTGCCTGCCCTTTTGCCTTGTCTGCCCTGCCCTGCCTGCCTACCCTGCTCTACTTGCCTGTCCTGCTCTGCCTGTCTGCATCTCACAGCAAGTTGTGACAATTAACTTGCTTCTCCGAAGTGCTCAATTCTGCCAAATCAGCCTTCTTCTCCTACAGGCATAGAACTCTTTCAGTGGAAACTTGCAACCAGTTCTAGTAGCAATCCTCATAAATCTTGTGAGAGCTTAGTTTTGATTTTGTTTGCTCCTTTTCCGAACAGCACTGCAATTTAAATGTGTCAGTGCAGTCCTTAATGGAAATTTTTGCTATCCTGTGATCGTCCTCTCATGAATAAGATTGCTTTTGCAGCTACTCCTAAAAAGTCTCTGTGCTGATGCAGAAATATTCTTGTAATTCTGATATGGTATAAATAATCATAATTTTTAGTATCACTGGCAAATTTATTATGTGCAATTTCAAGTCTGGGCAATTTCTGCCTTCCTCAACCCCTCACTTTCTCTTCCTCCTTTATGAATTAAATTCCCTTTCACCAGTGTTCTGAATATGAATAAAAACTTTAAAGAAGGATAAAGATAAGGGCTAGTACCACAGTATTTCTCAAACATCCAAAGGATTTTGGTTATAAAAGGGGATCAGAGGAGCTGTGGTTTGCTCTCACAGCACTCAGCTTTACACCACCAGCTGCATCTGCAGCACAGTGCACTCTCTAAAATGGACTGGGGCATGAGATCATGCCAGGCTGAATAATCCCACTTAGACAATGATGTTTACAGCATAAAAGTGGTATATGTGAAAATAGAGGATAAAGTGAAAGGCATTGTTTGCCAACAGTAATAAGAAGGGATCTTTGTGCAAGGAGGTGCACTGGTTTTGAAAAGTACACTAGGATTGGTTTTATCTTCTCTATCTACAAGTCCAAGAGCAGGGTGCTCCCTCCTGGGCTGTTGAACAACATAAAATGTATGCACATGAGCTTTCCTCAGTCTAGGCAGGTGCCAGTGAATTGTTTCCCTCCTCACTGTTCAATCAAACCTTTCTGGTGCAATCAGTGGGGCATCTCCTCTAAATTGTGGAATCCAGATTGTGCCCTGAAGTATGTTCTTTTCCTTGAACACACACCCTCAGACTTCACAAAAAATCCCAGGTTCTATAATGCAATATAATATACTTTCTATTAATGAGGGAAGATCTTGACCTTGCAGCTGATGTTGAGTATTGTATGTGTCATTTTTTGTCTAAAAATGTGTCCATTTCTCTGGAGTCTTCACCACTATGCTGTAGCAGGCCTTTACAAATGTTATACTGTACGTGAGCTGTTCCATTTTCATGACAGTATGCTGACCAAAATCATGCTTTTTAATATGGTGAGGCTGCAAAACACCAGCAGTTTATTTGTCAGGTCCTGGCCTTCAACTCTCACCCCTAAACCATGGTCCTTGCTGTGAGCTCTGCTTGGCTCACATCTGCAACCAAGGCTGTGGTGCACCAGTAGCCAGGAGCCAGCTCTTCTTACCCTACTGAACACTTCAGACCTGGCTCCAAAATCTGGAGACCTGCTGGTTTGACCCAGTTCCCATTGTGGCTGGATCATCAGCAGGAGAACCCAGACTCTCCCCCTTCCTTAGATCTCACAGCCAACAGACCATGTATTCTTGATCTAGGGCTCTTCATTAAACTATATTTCCACCCAAACTGTTGCTTCATGTAGGAGGTATTTCCACTGTGGAGGTCAGGTTTAGAGCACTCATAATAATCACCTGCAGTATGGACCTTTATGGGTGCCATAAGCAAATATGAGCAGTTACTCAGTTTCCTACTTAAAAGAGATAGCAACGATGGATGTTAGCAGTATAGGTAGGTGCCTGTGTTATTTCTATGTCCTGGAGAAGTTCAGGCGAGCAACACATGAGTGCCTGGAAAGGGAGTTACAAGGATGTTGGATCAACATCCAGCTCGCAGAGTCAGCAGGGCTGCAGAGTGGGAGGGTGAGAGCAGAGCTGCCTGGGGCATCACCCAGCCCTCACAGAACCACACAGAATATGCTGAGTTGGAAGGGACCCACAAGGATCATGGAGTCCAGCTCCTGGCCCTGCACAGACTATCCCCAAGAGTCACAGCATGTGCCTGAGAGGGTTGCTTTCACCCCAGAGCTGTAATGTGTGCACCTTCTGTAAAGGGTGACGGGAAGAACTCCGTAGCAGTAAGTGATTCACAGAATCCCAGAATGTCAAGGGTATGGGATGGAGCACAGACGATCCGGTTCAGAACCCTGCCATGGGTAGGGGCACCTTGCACTGGAACAGGCTGCTCAAGCCCTTGAAGAACCTGGCTGTGAGCGCTGCCAGACCCACGCGGGCAGCCTGTGCCAGTGTCACCGCCCCGTCCCCACCACGCCGGAGCTGGGATCTACCGCTGCCTCACGAGAGAGTCCTGGGCAGCAGCAGCTCCTGCAGGCCCCCGCACGGGGCTTTCAGTTCCACGGGGCTCCGAGGCCGAGCCGTGCTCCGTTGCTCGGTGTCTGGCTGTTCCCGGGGCAGCACGGGCCGGCGGGGCGGTGACCGGCCCCGCAGTGCGGCCGTGCCGGGCCGCGCGGGGCCCCGGGCCGCCACCGCCTGCCGCTTGTTCCCTCCGCGCCGCCGTACGCGGCCGCGCCCGCCCCTCACGGCCCGGCCGGGGCCGCCGCCCGCCCGAGGAGCCGCTGGGCCGGCCCTGGGAGGCGCAGGGAGCCGCGGGGGCTCCATGCGGGGCGGTGGCACCTCCAGCCCGGGCCTGCCCAGGCCGCTGGCTCCTCCCCTGGGGAAGGAGGGTGCGCCGGGGCCGCCCCCGCGGTGTGACGGGGAGCGCAGCCCGAGCGGCCGCGGGCGCCGGGCCTGAGCCGGCGGGCGTCGGCACCACCTCCGGGGCCCGGCCCGGCCCGCCGGCGGCCACAATGTTCTCCCTCAAGCAGCCCAAACCCACCTTCAAGTCGTACCTTCTGCCTCAGGTAACCGCGTTTTACTGCCATTACCGACCTGTCCTCCCTGCCCTGCCCCGCTCTGCCCTGCCTGCCCCGGGCCGTCCCTGTCCCTGGCCGAGGTGCCGCCCCGGGGCCGTGCCCGTGGCCCGGGGTTGTGCCCGCTGGCCCGGGGGGTGCGAGTGGCACCTGTGGAGGGGCTGCCGGGTCCCCGAGCCCTCCGTGGCCCCGGGAAACAAAAGCTGCGCAGCCGGGTCGGGGTGCAGCCCCTTGGCCTCCGGGTCTCCGCGTCGCACACGGACAGAGCCCGCACGGTGCTGGGGAAGCAGGACTTCTATCAACATAAAGTCTTGTGTTCATTAGAATCGGCCCGTGCGAGGTTATTTTGGAAAGTTGTGAGTTATGCTTCAGGTGTTTGGGCTCGCTTTGCTTGCAGCGCTGGGCGGGATGAGGAGAAAGCAATGGGCGCTGCTCTGCTGTGCCCATGGTTAAACTCTCACTTGCGGCCATCGCTTCATGTTTGGAACGTGTCTGATGGCATAAATAAGAAAACCGAGTGTATCTATCAATTATATATGGTGCATATGATACTGAGTATGTCGAGAACCACCAGGACTTTTTGTGTTACCTGGATGTGCACTTGACAGAAAGTGGATTTATTTACTTTAGACAAGACAGGACCTCTATTAGCAACATGTTTCACATGTTGACTGATTTTTGGTTTTTCACAATTTCTTAGTAGAGGTGAGATGTAGATGTAACACAGTTCTGGATATTCCTAGTCTTGGAAAATAGTTACATTGTTATCACTGTAGGAACCATGGGTTATTTCACCAAAGGTTCCTGTATTTTTATAGAAGATTTTCAGTTTTAAGGTTTGAAACTGAAGCGCAAGTAGGCATATGCATGTTCTAGGCCTTAGTGTTTTTTGAAATCTTTCCTGTGTTGGAAGCTGTGCATGTTAGAAGTTAGTAGAGAGTTTTTTTGAACTTGAGTGTCTATATCTGTAAAACTTGTTGAAATGAGTGTCAAGCCAGGTTGGTTTTTGTTCATCCTGTGACTTGTGGTAGTTTGGGATACCAAATTTGTTAAACATGAATATTTAAAATATTTTATTATTCTTTTGGTACAAATCTAAATGCCCTCAAAATTGTTAAAAACTCTTACTATGATTGGATTCTAGCTCCTTAAGATGAACTTTTTAAGTTAAAATAACTTTTTCTTCTGTACAAGCAAGTCAGGCTTGTGTCTGACTGTAAAGTTCTGAGCCTTAAGTAAATTATCTTTTTTTTTTTTTTTTTTTCAGGCTGATGAAAATATATCATCAGAACCAAGGATTAAAAAACTGGAACCAGTACTTTTACCAGGTAGGCATGAATCAGGAATTTGACAAATACCTCTGTTGGTATTGATTTTGATATATTTTAATCTTAGCATTGTTCATTGAGGGAATATTGTTTTTGAGCAGGAACGGGTAATGGTATTTGTGTCTGTAGAAACTTATTCTAACACACCTGAAACACTAAATAAATACATAGGCAGTTTTGCCTGCGTGATGCTTTACTACATATAGGATAATGCCTTGGTTTTATTGTGAGTATTGGAAATTAAACCACCGTTAAGTATTTTTGCATTCTTGACACATTTCAGAAGACTACTGGCAATTACACTTTCATCAGATAGTCCGATATTTACCTGTGTGCAGAACCCAGTAGCAAAGCCTGTGTCAGGGTCTTCCTTTATTTTAAAGGAAAATAGTAATAGAATTTCCAGTATGTGGGTATGATTGACTTCTGTATTGGAAAACTTCTCATGTCATCTTTATTCATTTACTCTTATTGAATACGGTGCTGTTAGGTAAGTTTGAATTTGTGTCTTCAGACCTCTACAGAATAATATTTTGGGGTGTGGGTGAAATAAAGCAATGCTTTTATTACTGTTCATCATAACATAAAAATGTAGGGTATTAATGCCATCCATATTTTGAATAAGCAATCGCTGGTAGATGACAGTTTGAGCAATGAGGATTTCTGAAAGCCTTTTTTCAGATATGGAAGGAACAATCTACTGTTCCCAAGATTACTTTCATTGCAAACTGTACATCGCAGTAATAAATTTGGCTTGCAGTTTCTGAGGATAATTTTGAGCTTAAAACAATGTCATACTACAGGTTTTTCTTAGCATTCAGAATGTATATTTAAAAATAAGAATATACACACACAATAAAGTAGGTATAAACAACTCTTAAAAATTATTTCCGTCATTGCTTTACATGGGCCTATTGCTAATTAAGCAGTATTAATTGATATGTGATATGGTCCAGTAAGGTACCTAAGAGACTGAAACACTGTGGAAGAGCTTCAACTGAGAGAGTAAATAACAACTGCCTGACATTCTTCATGAAACAAAACAATGCAGAAGTTGCTTGAGGCATAAATTTTTTAAAATACATTGCTGAGATTGCTTGATATTTGAAAGAGTTATATTTTTATGCTTGCAAAACTTCTGCTTACCACTTGGCATCTCACTGATTATGTTGCAGTTGACATTCATCCAAGGCCTTTGACTCACAAGGAAGTGACTGCGTGTTCTTCTCTGAGACATTCCACAGCAACTGCAAGGCACTAGAGAGTGCTTTGCTCAAAATGTAGCACATCTTGCCTTTGCTGTGGGACCTGGCCATGAGCAGTTACAAAAAGTAACTTCTGTGCTGCCACTTTTTGCAGTGTGGTTCATGCTCTATTTGTCAAACTCCCAAGTACTCTTAAAATGGTGCTGACTGGGTTTGCTTTTCTCAGCTGGCTTGTATTTATTCCCTCTTTGCATTATTCTCCTTGTCTGCAGTCTCTTTGAAGTCAGCATTTGATGGTTTTTGGGACATTTGTAGTTAAGTTCCCCCAAGTTACGTAGAAACCACAGTATGAGGTACCACAGACTTAAAGTTTCTACCTCCATATCATTCTATAGTATTATTTTGAATGATTTCACAATAAAATTCATTGCTCTGAATAGCCACAGAATAGCTCTGACAAAATCTGTTTATGACTCTGTATAAGAGTTGGAGGGTGTTAGAAGTGGTTTATATAAAATCACTTAAATGCAATTCTTCCTGTTTGAAGTTAAGCACCAGCCTAAAGACATTTTTTGTTTCTGTCATCAACCGTGCTGTAGAAAAGTGCATAAACAAGTACACATTGTACTGTTGGATAGACTGGCTTTTGGATTTGTCATAACCCAAGTTCCTGGCCAAATTCCAACTCATTTAATTATATTAAGGCTGACTTGCACTTCCTTGTAAATACAGTTTCAGTGTGGCATTCCTAATACCCTGTCCTTAACAACTGTGTGAAATTGCTTTTGCTCTCAGGAGCAGAGATAAACCTGAGTGGCTGAATGTTTGTTACACTTTTTTAAGTAGTGGAGTTTGTAAGGAGTTCTTTTGGAATTAAGTTACATTAGCACAAACAGGTACTGGCTTTAGTAATCTTCAAAACCTGCAAATGGTTGTATTAAGCTTTGGATTCCTAAAACATAGTGACTCTGAGGGAGTGGCTTGCTTACTAATTCCAAAGGAGCTAAATACCTTGCTGTCTAACTTGTATTTTTGCACAGTGGAGGTTAGGACAAAGAGTCACAGGCTAGGAAATACTACATTTGCTTAGAAAATGAAGTGGTTTTTACTTAAAAAAAGACAATTAATTGGATTCAACTTTCAACCTGTAAAGTTTGTTTTTAAAGTTTCTTCTGGAGCCCAGACCCTGCATCTCATCAGAATTTGGAGGAAAAGCCTGTGTTCTTATGGAACTGTATGCCCTGAAGAGGGTGTTTATTGGGAAAAGGAGCAAATATCATTTAAAACAAGTGAAAACCTTGGTTATAAGGGACAACACCGATGCTGCAGTAGGGAAAAGCAAGTAATTTTGTAGAATTTGGTATAATTTCATTGCAAAACATATGTTTGAGGTGGAGTTATAAAAATGCTTTCTTTTTATTTCTGCAGCTCTGTTTTCCTAGTGTTAGCTCTGTGAGTGAGAGTTTCTGCAGAATTAGTTAAGAGTTGGCCTCTGTAACAGTTTCACTTTTCCCCCCCTTTGTTTGTGTGCATTGCTGGTTTTATAAGCATGTCAAAGAGGAAAATTACAGAAATAGCAGGTAGTCTACCAGTCAGTCTGTTAAAGTGCCTTGCCTGGCTGGTAGGAAATTAGTCTGTGTACCTTAGGGGAGTGTGGAGTACACGTTGTTAAACCTGAAGGTGTGTTTTGTCCTGGGGATCACCTGTAGCCTATTTTCCATAACTGTGTCTGTAGGTTTCCAAGCCATTAACTTGATAGTTGAAAAAACCTGTCCAGCACAAGTGGACCGTGAATGCAGCGTGTCTGCACGGTGTGAATGGCAAAGTGCAGTACAGGGATGGACAGTGGGCCAGTCCAGTGTCTGTAATGGAACCAGTGCCACACTGTGTTTAGGCAAGACCAGGCAGCAAGATCCTCCCAGATTGCTCACCCAGGGCATTCTGCAGCAGATTATGTAACCAGTGGAGCATCTGATTGAGTGTGAAGAAAGGATTGTAACTCGCGAATCTTTGTGTCCACTTGAATTAGCTAAATTGTTGCTCAGTATGCTAATTTGCTAGAACATTAAGATAGTAATTGTTGCCTGTAAGTTTTTTACAAAAAGGCTGGAAATGGTTATTAAATTATAGACTAAACCGAATTAGAATGTAGTTGTTATCTTTAAGCCTTGTTGATGCTAAGGCAAGTTCAAGGGGCAGTGGCGGTCAGAGCCGCGGTGGTGACAGCGGGCACAAGTACGGCTGGGCAGGGACAGATGTCGGAGGCACCGCGGGAGAGGGGAGCAGGGCACGCCGCGCTCAGCTGCTCCCTGCAGAGTGCGGCATGGGCACTTTCCTCTGGCAGGAACCTCCTGGGGACACCGCAGTGAGGAGTCACAGGATATCATACAAACTGTGCTGCCGTGTTCAGCTCCTCTTGCTGGATTTGTCTTGCTTGAGTTTATGCAATTGCTTTCTAAAGCCTTGTAAACATTTATCACCCACAGCTTCACATGGTAACAAGTTCTGTAGTTTAATTATATGTTGTTAGAACTCTTTTTAATTGCTGCTTTTTTCCCCCCTGAAATTTCCACCATCCAGTTCCTTTGGATAAATCCTTGTTCTTGTAGGATACAGCAAACATCAAGCCATATTCCTCCATTTCATACAAGTTGTGATTTTCAGATGTGTTACATGTCCACTTTGTTCTGCCTCCCTTTGGCTTAATTGTCTTAGTAGGTCCTAAAAATGAAATTTCCTGTATCTGTAATAATGTTTTTGATTAATTCTGAACGAGTTCCTGTTTTTTGCTGAGGTGGAATTGTGTGTCCTGTTCAAGACTTTTGCCGTTGGATATATTCAGCTTTTATTTAATAATGCCGATTGACTTTACCACCTGCTTTTTTGATTTCTGTTGGCTTTTTTATATATATGTGCCTTTAGAAAGGCAAGTGACTATAGAAATTTAATTTTGGGAGGTTTTTAAGACTGTATCATGGAAAGATTTAATATTTTAGAAGAGTCTGTTTCTCTCACAAGTTAGCTCCCAGCTTTTTGGTTTTTTCTGCTTTCTGTAATTCCTTATTACACTGAGTCATGTGTTCCAGAGCAGCTGCAAGACATCATGTGATAGGAGAGGGAAATCCAGGGTTCATTGAGGCCCCTTGTGCAGTAGCGCCCCAGGTACGTTCCTTTCTCACTGCTCCGGAGCTGCGCCTTTGCTGGGCGTCCCCCTCGGTCTGTGTGTCCCGGGGCGGAGAGCGGAGGCCCGGGGCAGGGCGGGGCTGTGCGGGCCGGGGCCCAGGTGAAGGAGGTTAATGAGTAACCCCGAGATCGGGCGGCTCTGGCTGTTAGAAATCATTTTGCCTTAATGCCTCCGAGGGAAAAGTGGGGCTGTTTAGTTGGTACAAGTGCTGCGCCGTCTCTGTCTTTTCCCGTGGCTGTTTCTGGGATGAGGTATTGATATTCAGGAAGGCATTACCTGATGTGCTAAGGATGTGCATGTGCTGCTGCTGAGCAGCCACAGCCTGTCAGTGCTGATAGCACCGGAGCAGAACCTGCCCGAAGGCAGCTCCTCGCTGCTCCAGAGCGCTCCGAGCTCTTGGTTCTCCTTCCCAGTGCTGCGCAGGGCTCACCAAGGCTCGCTCTCTCCGTGTGAGACTCATCATATTGCAGGGTTAGGTTTTTTATTGGAAACTGAAATATTACTGTGAAAATTCATTTGTCTGTTTTTAAAATTAATAGGTGATATAAAAAAGGAAGCAAAAAAGCTTTGTAGCTGCAACTTGTTTTCATGAATCGGTGTCATACAAGAGCATGAAATTATTTTTAGCATTTAAGAATGGCCAGATTAGAAATTTCAAAATTTGGAAAATAATGCAGCTTTACTTTTTTAAAGTAGATGTTTCAGGGGTTTTTTTTTTGTTTTTGTTTGTTTTTTTTGTTTGTAGTTTTTTTTTTTTTTTTTTTGCTACCTATACAAAAATTGCCAGAAGTTTTATATAAGTTAGTAGAGTTTTGAATTCTGGATTTGAAACCTGAAACAACGGGTTTCTGAAAACTAGCTTTTCATACTGCAAGAAGTTTAAAAATGAACCAAACATTTGACTTAGATTTAGAATGAGATGTCACTTACAGTAAATATATAGTAAGTAGTCTTTTCTGTTACAGCTTTTTTGTTTGTTTAGCTCAAAATAAATTTTCAGGTGTGGTTTGGATTCAGTTAACTGCTTGTTCTGTGTTTGGGTTTGATTTTTTTAAGGACATAAGTACAACCAAGGCAGTCTGCATGCAGAATCTAAGTACCAGATACAATCTTAGAAGTAGATTTTACTGGATGGAGTAATTTTATCCTGCCTTATGTTATAAAAGGCATTTCTTAAAACTTCTGACTAGTAATATATTTTAGTATTTGTAAACATCTGCAAAAATAATTTCCTTTATGCAACAGATTAGCTGTAGGCCATTATGGAACTAATTCCTTGAAGCTAGAAAGATGACCCTGTTTTAAGTATTTTAATGTTTTTACATGTACCTTTTGCAAAGAAATTGCAAAGTAGTTGGTTTCTGCCCCCTCTGCCCCACATTTGTTTAATGCTACAAGGCATTTAAATTCAGTAGATTCTGAGTTGTCATATGCCCAAGCTACTGGATGTTTTGTCTCTTGGCAATTATATTTTCTTCCAATGAAGCAAGCCTTCAGTGAACTGATTCCAAACTAATTTCTAAACAAATGCTTCTATATTAATTTATTTGTTAAGCCAAACCTGTATAATTTAACAGACCCAGTAGTACATTAGAAGTTCAGCATCTGTAACTTGTATTGATAACATAGTTATAAAATAAGAAGCTGAAAACCTCAGTCTTCTCAAATTGTTACTGATTATATTGTTTAGGCAAAGGCAGGGTTTGGGAGTCTGTAGTTTATGTAGCCAGACTTAAAAATATGCAAACACCAAGCACACTCCCTCCTCACTGGCTTGTCTATTGTTCACATTACAGAACTCTGACTAAAACTCTTACTGGAGGGGCTCTGGTGATAAGAGTTTGTTTTCATTTGGCCTAGCTATGTATACAGATGCCAACAGGAGCTGTTTATCATTCCATTTTTCTCACACACAGGTGTGTTCTTATTAACTACTTCATGCTGACACTTTTTTGTGGAACCAAATTACAAGCCAGATCAGAGCTAATTCAGGTGAAATTTGAACTGACAAAAAAGGAAGAAAAAAAATAAATTTTTAACTGGATCAGTTATCTGATGAGACTAACAAAGTCTGTCATAAATGGCAGTGCCAGCACAGGGCTCGAGGTGGAAGTGAATGTTGAATATGGAACTGTTTCTATTTTAGTGGTAATACAAGTTCCTGGATTAAAGCAACTCTGTAAGCAGATTTTTGGTTTGCTGCAATACTTTGTTTTCGATCTGTTTGGTAATGAGCTCTTTGCTCCTGATGGATGTTTCCTTCTTGCCATCTGAACTCCTGTTGTTTGTTGTCTATTCTACATTTTTGTATCCTTCACCGCAGTTCTGAGGTGTGGGGAAAGCTTGTGGAGCATCCCATCCTAGTTCAGAAAAGCAATTATCTTCTTAGGTCCCAGCTGTGGGTTTGTTTGGTTTTGGTTGGTTTGAGTTTTTTTTGTTGTTTTGTTTTGTTTTCTCCAATTTTCATAAAGATTAGTCATTATTGGGCAAACACTGTTTTTAGTCTTGTTATTGTGTATGGAAAACACAGAGATGATCTTTGACAACTTACCAGGAAGCCTGTATATTTTTGCTACTTTTTCCCTTACTGAGCATTTAAAAATTTATCTAAGCTCTTTTCTCTTAGCACACTAGAGAAAATAATTAGTATATGATATTTTAATAACAATTTTTAATGAGACTGGCAAAACAAGCTCTTTTGGTGCTGTGCATTTATAACACACCACTCTCCAAGCAGTGGTCAGAGTTGTTCTTTGGTAGATATCTCAGGTTCTCCTGTTAAAAATTAATGCAAATTGGTTTTCATTCGCCAATTGTTTTGGAACAACCTTGTAAGGGCTCATGAAAATCAGAAAATAGAGGAAAGACAATTATTTCATGAGCTTACAAATACTTTTTTTTTAATTTAAGTTTGCATGTGCCTGAGCACACTGAACAGAAGATTCATTTAGAAGTGGATTAGAGTAATTTACATCTAAATGCTTGATGCATACTAATAAACTCATACAATTTTGGTATTCTCTCCACAAGAGAGCAGATAAAGGGACAAAAATGTAGATTTCAGTTACTAATTAATGAAGTTTTTATTGGAAATTCTTACTTGGGAAATTCCAGAAGTTAATTGTTTGCCAAATATTTTACAAGTGAACTCATTATTATGCATTCTTAACAGTTAAATAGCTACTTGAATTAACTTGAGCTTTTCTATTGTAAACTTCTAAGACTATGTTTCACATTAACAAGCTGGTTTTCTGTTGTCTTACTTGGGTATAATCACTACCAGCATTGTAAATGGGAAACAGGAGTTCAGTTTCCGGGTGCTAGTTTTTTATGGATTTAGGTAGAAATTACATGACTGGATAAAGTACTTAATAACCTCTGTTATGCTTATGTCTGTTAGACATTGAACATATCCATGGAGCTTCAATGCTCATTAAAGAAAGTTTGTGCTGGTAAATCTGTTCTTGTGCTTCTGGTACAGCATTGGGAAAGTTCCCTTAGCAGCATGTAGGGTATCTGCAATCTTACTGAGCTTGAAGGATTTGCATTATTGATTTATGGAGTATGATTTCAGCTGTTTATTGCCTCTAGCAAGTATCAGATTTTTAATGTGATAAAAATACTGCCTGTTAGCATTTGAAGATGTGTATGTCTGCATGTGTGCCATGCTCTATCTCTCTGTATATGTATTGATCTGTGTATGTGTCTGTATGTATAAAATACTGCCCAGTTCCTTTAATTGTGCAGCACTGTTCTGTTCAGTCAGTAATGTCAGAGTTGTTAAAAACTGCTCAGTCTGTATCACCTCCTGTATTAATAAGGCTGTGGTCCTTGATGCTACTCAAATCAGCCTTCTTCCCTGAAAAGTTACAAATTATCATTATTAGATAAACAAAAGAATTAAACTTGATCCCGTGAGACAGGGTACCAAAAGTTACAAAAATATTGTAGTGAAAACAGTGTAGAACATCCTTTATTTTAGGAGATTAGTGATTAGGGATTATGTTTCAAATTTTGAGGAAGCAAATTGCCACAACCCTGGTGCAGAGTGGTGTGGCTGCAGGCTGGGGGAGAGCACAGCTGTGCTATCCAGTGCTTCCTCCTGCTGATCCCTGGGCTCAGCAGGGTTCTTCTGTCTCTCTCCCAGCTCCCACGTGTTCCCAGGCTCTGCTGGCTGCTTTTTATTTTGATTGTAGTGGGTTATGCATTATGCTGGATTAGATACATGCCATGAATTCTCTTAACATCCAAATTTTGAACCAGCCAGATTGCATGTGCTTTTGGGAGATTTTGCAGAATTTTTCAGAAGTTTAACAGTTTTTGAGGCTGTGTGTTAGGTGGAGAGTGCATTATCTAGATAGATCATTCAGTATCTCCTGTTATTTTTGTGATTTGCTTATTCAATGTAGAAATATTTTTATTAAATGTGATTAGGCTTTCTATGTAAGGGTGGCAACCTGTAATTTCTCTTCTGGTTTCCTGTCAAAGTTTAAACAAACTGCTCTCGTCTCCTGAGATCATTCTTTGACTCTCGGAGTCAGATGGAAGTGTTGACTGCTGTTCCATGTCTGGAACAGTTTGTGACTGTTTACTGGAAAAAAGCAGCAGCTACATTGTAGAAATGTGCAGTGTAATATCTCTGAATAGCTCTGTTGTTGTCTTGTGTAGGAGAAATCACCTACTCAGCTACAAACACAAGAAGGGTTCATTGTGCAAGTCCTGCGCTTACTACTCATGTTGTTTATCTGCTTTCCTGAATTTTCATTTTGAAAGGTTTACTCCTTTATATATTGCTCATTATAGGGGTCCAAGTGAGGCATGAAAGATGGATCACATAAAATTCCAAACCTGCATCTTGAAAAAAAAAATTTCTAGAAGTGTTTGGAAACGGCATCTATTAAATTTGCCAAGTTTCTCGTTCTTTGGCTGAAGTTGGTGTGAACACATTCTGTCCTGCCTTAATCCTTAGGTTCAAAATGTCAAAATGGACAGTTCTGGGTTTGGGCTGCAAACCTGAGAGCAGAAGATAAGCTAGGCCAGAAGATCCAGAATGTATTTGTGTTGGATGAAATGAAACTAAATGCAGTTGCACTAAAATAGGATTAGAATTAACATGTGTTAGTGTAGCCACACAATTATGAGGAATGAAAGAGGGAAGTAAAAAGGACTGACTGTCTCTGGAAATAGAATGATGTAGCAGGCATGTTTTAAACTGTTGTAGATTCAAATTGAAGACCTGTGAATGTATTTAATATCTTTCCTGTTTGGTTACAACAAAATAATGAAGTACTGAAATAGTTTGATAATAGTAATTTGCTTTTAGAAGTGTCTCCTGTGTGATAGTAAAAAATATACTTGGTAACAGATAAGTGAATGTTACAAAATGTTACATTTTGTATTTAGCTCTCCATATTTTTTATTAGAATTATTTATTAGAATAATTTTTATTAATATTGCAGTAATACACTGTCAATATGTAGAGAGAGAGAGAGGAATAAAAACTACTTAGAACTCAGTTTATGAGGAGGTTGATTTTCTTCACACAGAGGAGGTGGCTTAGAACTTCATGTTGAATAGTTGAAGACTTAATACCAACACTGAGGAGAAAATGCTTCAATAAATGGTTTGGGCTTTTGGAGTTATTTAAGTAAATAGATTATTTGAAGAAATGCTGGGCATTAGAAAGTTTCAGGCCAGTCCATGCTAAGTATTGAAACATTTTCATTACAATGTTTAACAGAAGCAGGGCTTGTCATTCTCATGTACCCCATTATAACACATTGTTTTCAGCTGCTGTGGACTTGGATGAACTTTTAACTATTTGTACTGAAGCTGTCAGAATCAGATTTTTTATTTTTGTATTCAAAAGCTTATTTAAGCACATTTTAGCACTGTTTGAGGAAAGACTTTAAAGCTCCAGGAGATCTGTTTATAGACATTTTCACAGTCCCTGCCACTTCTGGCATAGAATATTCATGTTTATGATAACACAGGTCAATGGAACTTGTCTCCTCACATATTCAAACAGTCCCAGAACACAGATCACAATTCTGGCAGCTCAAGGCTAGAGACTTGGACCAAGATATTTTTATAGCTGAACAGCTGAGTCAAAGGCAGAGATGCTGCTGCTGCTCTAGTGACTTCCAGGCAGACCCCTGATTATATCAAGGGCAAGAGATCCAGTAGGACCAGTAGGACAGCTGGGTGAAATAGCTAAGGGGCTGGAGGGCCTGGAGACAGCAAAAGCTGCATTTCTCTCAAGTGTCTGGGACACTAAAGACAGTCCTTTCAAGATATGGTTACTTGGCTGCAGTACTCATCACCTGAAAAAAGATCTGCTCTAGAGAGGAGATAAATGGGGAATTTATTCCAGCTGTGGTTCTACTCCTTGGACATGCAGTAGCTGATTGCTGCCAGCACAGCTGCCCGAAGAGCTGCTGTCTTCTTGCAGAGCACGACTGTCAGATGGCATTTCAGGCAACTGGGATTGAACATGCCAAACCTATTATGAGCAAATCAGGCTTCAGCACTCTTTAGTCGTTAGTTTCTCCTAAGCAGAATCTCAGAGCCAATATGAAATTACACTTTTCTTTGGAACACACTTGTACTCCTACACCATTTATGTTAGACAGCAGCAGCAGGAGGTGGTTGATCTGATGACAAAAGTGGAAGCTCTGTACAGAAATAAAAGGAATTACTAAGATTACTGAAGGAAGAGTTACTGTTTAGCTTTCAGAAATTTTGGCTGTGGAACTGAAAAGTATGATTTTGTGTAGTGATTCACTTTTTCTTTTTAAATGGTCCTCAATCTAATTTGGCTATATGCTTTTTTTTTATTTTATAGCTGATGCCAGACCAATTAGCATAATTTTTTTTTCTTCATTTGGATCTTCTGTTTTATGAAGAAAATTCAGAAAATGTCTCCTTCATTAGACAGTCACAGTAAAAAGTTGGAAATGTGTTTGTGTTCCGTTTTTTGAAGTCACCTGAAAATGTCTTTATAAATACAAAATATGATGTGGCCTGAATTCTGAATTCTGAATTCAGGAAGTTCATAAAATTCTCTGAGGTACTTAACAATAGCCAGCTAATTTCAGTTTTTAAAATAAATACTAGATGAAGTATGGGAATGTTTGCTTGTTTAAAGGACAGTGTTGTTCAAACCAATGAATTTTTAATAGTGGAGAATTGCAGATCTTGATTTCTGGATCTAAGGGAAGTAGTGTGTGGTTTCTTTGGGTTTGACTGTGAGTTGGGTTTCTTGTGGGGTTTCTTTTGGTTTTTGTTCTTTGAGCTTTGTTTTGGTAGTTTTTCTTGGGTTTGGGTTTTGTTTTAACTACTGCACAATATTATTCATTTTGGAATGGTAGTTTTCTGTTTTCCCTGGAGTGGTGTTAGTTAATCTCCATGTTTACCCATAAGAGGTGGATAACTTGAAACTGGTAAAGAGTTAGGGGTTGCTCAGTACTACAGATTTAGAATTGTTGTACCTGCAGGATTTATATAGGCTTCTCCTTTCCCCTCCCTTTCTTCTGTTCCAGGTGAAATTGTGGTGAATGAAGTAAATTTTGTAAGAAAGTGCATTGCAACAGACACGAGCCAGTATGATCTGTGGGGCAAGCTGGTTTGCACTAACTTCAAGATTTCCTTTATTACAGATGACCCAATGCCACTGCAGGTTGGTTATTGCTCACTTGGCTACATCATGAATGTGATAAGTGAAATTATTCACACAGTCAGTCTGTCTCATATCTAATATAAATTGATGCCTTCCAAGCAGGATGAGGCTGCACTGTTCTGAATGTGTTGCTGTTCCATCCATTCATATCAGAACAAGAGCAAGAAATTTGTACAGAAATATATCCAGCTCCATATGGAGGCTTCTCCAGGAAGTGGTTTTACAAAAGGCAGAGCAGGAATTATACACAGATGTGTTCCTCCTCGAAGGAGCTGTTTGCAAATGTCTTTTAGACCAGACAAGTGTCAGATCAGCAAAGCTCTCTCTCCATGTGGTATTTAATTGGTGTTACTGATGGAGGGCAGAGTAACCATGAAATGAGAATTCATTGTAGATGAAGCAACAAGAACAGTGGAGAAGAACTCTTCTGCTTTGTCAAAGCAGAGCTCATGACATTCAAAGCCATGATCAGTGTTTGAACAGCACAGCATACAACACTGGAAATCCAATAGTGAGCTGTGTGTTCTTTTCAGTAGAGTTTGCACTTCCGTTTGGGGCTTTTAAAGGAATGTTCCATTAACTGAAGTTATTTATAGCTCTGAAAGTAGATAGGTGCTTATTCAATAATGGTTAGGAAGTTTGACCAGAGCTACTTCAAAAGGTTAATTTTTGATGCAAAGTAGTTGTCAAAATTTGTCCCTTAAAGTAGAATTAATATTTTTTTTCTTCCCATGCTTACAAAAGTAATAATAATTGGAGATTTCTTATGTTCCATATATATATATTACCCTTCAAATTGTATTGAATTTCTAAGAGTAGTTTTTGATACTAATTCAGTACATTCACTGGAAATAGGGAGGTTATTTTGCATATTCCACTGGAGTTTCTAAACTGCTCAGTGTGCAGTTCAGCAGCTTCTAACCTCTAATTACCTGGGAATAGGCAAGGGTAGTACCTGTCAGAAAAGCCTAGGCATGCCTGATTTTTATCATAGTTTCTTCAAAGTTGTGCTGTATATCTGGTTGCAAACTGCAGAACTGCAATTAATGGCTGTGAGTTAATGTGTTTCAGAAATTCCATTATAAAAACCTCCTCCTTGGTGAACACGATGTCCCACTCACATGCATCGAGCAGATTGTCACAGGTATGTCAAAAACAGCTAAGTATAATGACATTATTCTTATTCAGTACCAAACTGTTTCCTGCCTGTTAAGTTCTGCAGAATTGTTGACACTTGAGGTTTTATGTCATTAATCTTCCCTGATTTCAAGTATTTGGTTTATTTAAAATTAGGATAAAAGCTTCAAATGCTGAATAAATCTTGAGGTGCCGTGCCATGCAGGAGACTTAGTTGGGTCTTTATATAATAGTCTTTATATTTGTAACTACCATACTGAATCAACAGGTGTTGTAGGAGAGACACATTCTAGCAGTACAGAATTTTGTTAGCAACATTTTTACATTGAATCATCTGAATCTCTGCCATTGAAATACACTAAATTGCAAAAATCGCTTATACAGTTGGACATAGATGGGATTTCTGACAAGAGAAATATTGTAGTTTTCAATCCCCTCTAATTCTTAGCAAGCTAATAGCTGGTGATCTCCAAAAATCTGCAAATGGCAATCGACATCTTAATCTGAAGAAACAAAATACTTCTTGTGGAGATCCAGGTTATGATTTGTTGGATCCCTTAGACTAACTTATTTGTTAAGTGTGTTTTTCATCTTGTAATGTAAAATTTCATAAAAGTGGTAAGTTTTTGAATTTTGTTTTTGGCATGGGCTGTTAAACACTTGGTTTTGTAACTGTAGGTAATCGAAATTATTGGTTATAAGTTTTCAATGCCCAAAGTTGGTTGCAATCACTGTAAAAAGATGAATGTGTTTCTGAGGAAGAACATGATGAAGAAATACTAATTTTTTTTACAACAAAGAGGTGCTATTGACCTGTTATATCGTCTTGCACTGGCCCACATTTGTTACCCCTTTTCTTAAACATGAGATTTACCCTAATTTTACTGAAACATAAGCTTTTACTAACAGAAATCAACAGATTTTCTACCTTAATCCAAATGTGCCAATAAATAAAAACCTTCTGGCAGCAGCATTACTGTATCTGTTTGAGCCAATCTTGTGTTTCCTTACAGAACACAGTTGAATAACTTTCTCTTCTTTGCAGTGAATGACACCAAGAGAAAGCAGAAGGTCCTTGGTCCCAACCAAAAACTGAAATTTAATCCAACGGAATTAATAATTTATTGCAAAGACTTCCGTATTGTCAGATTTCGTTTTGATGAAGCAGGTCCTGAAAGTGCAAAAAAGGTACTATTATCTGGTTATAAATTTCTGCCTTGTAGTCATTATAAGTAGCAACAGCTATGCTGATAAGAACATTTTATATTATTACGATTTGATAGAGAAGTGGGAAGAATTGCAGTTTATTCACATTCAGTTACAGGAGAATATCTAGACATTTGGAGTCAAATCTATTAGGGGAAAATATTGTGATGTATTAACTGTTTAGTATCATATAAGATAAACCAGTGATTCTTGTCATATCTTGTCATATCTTTTAAAAGTTATTAATTTATTAAATAAATCTTTTTAAGGACTAAGTCAGAATGTTGCATTGCAGCTGTACAACAGATGTTTGCATTTTTATGGAAAATGTTTCAAGCTTTGATATATTTTCTGAAAGTCATAAGCTTAATTTATCCAGAGATTGAGTGTACTCCCTTATGGATATCCTTAATGGTGTCACACAGCTCTTGGAATCACCTTTTGTCCAATTTCCATGAACATTTTGTTAGCAAAGACTGGTACGCCTCTCGGCAGGAGTAGTTCCTGGGCTCTGTGCACTCCTTGCCCGCGGTGCCGCAGCCCCGGGCGAGCGGGGCCGGGCAGGGCCGGCCGGGAGCGCCGTCCTGGCTGTGCCCTGAGCCCCGCGGCACCGAGCCCCGCGGCACCGAGCCCGACACAGCGGCCTTTCGTAAGGAATGACCCGCTTTGCTCTCACAGCTTAACAATCCCCCCTCTCAGCAGGATCAGGTCGGAGTTTAGCCCCGTAAGTCCCAAGGACCATCTGCCCAGGCGTGAGTCTGTGTGCAGTTACTGACCGAGAGCTGCTGAGCCGGCTCAGCCCCTTCACCCTCCCCGTCATGAGCCACCCAGCTCTGGCCTTGCCCGTTCTGGCTGCCCCCCTGCCTGCTGCCTGTGCTGGTTGGAGCCTTCCACGTTTGGCAGCCCTTTCACAGCTTCTCCAAAATCCCCCTGGAGCAGCCATCTCCTGCAATATCTTTACAGCAACTGTTTCTAATTGGCTGTCACAGCAAAGGAGAGTGATAAGCCCAGAGAAGAGAATAAACTCAGCATCTCATTAACATTCTTTGTGCTGCTTTTCTTATGCAAGAGCAAACAGTGAAACCATTTTATGAAGGCCTTCATGTTAGGTATTTATAATTACATGGTCTTAGGTGGTTTCTTCTGATAGGAAGAACAGCCAGGTCTAGAGAGCCAGAGCCTCTGTGGTTATAGAACTTGTGCTGGTGGTGACTGAAAGTGTAACAACTGCCATTTTCAAATACCAGAATGTGCTCAGTGGAGAGGAAGAAAACTTGTATAAATATCAGCTGTGTGGTTACTGTTGCATTTTTGATGCATCAGGTAAGTTACTGCAGCTTTGTGTGGGTGTAGCACAGAAGCACTTCTACTGAAGGGAGATCAGTTCAGCTAATCTAATGTTTCCATAATAACATTATTGTATTAGCATTAAAATATAAATGTATAGAACCATGAGATCCCTAGATCAGTTCTCCTGTGTGAGGATTTTGCTTAAATTATTTTGGGATGCTGGTGAACACATCTGAGTGGTCTTACGTGGCATATTGAATGGAGTTGTTTTGTTCTTTCTGGCATTTAAATGGCATGTTGGCACCACAGTATGGAAAGATTTTATCTGGTTTCTGTTTCTGCCCTTCAGGTAGTACATATTAGCAAGGTTAGCAAGGTTGTCTTGGTGTTTAAAAACAGAAGACGGGGATCAGGCCTCATTAAAGTTCTGAAGGGCCTCTTTAATCTAAATTTACATCCAACTGTTTGTACAAGAAAATTTGGTAGGTGTCTACTTGGAAATAACTGTATGTGCATAACTTTTGTAGGGAAGACCAAGACTTAAAGTGTACCTGAGTTCTGATGTGAGGGGAAGCCTGCTCTTGGGCTGAGGGTGCATTGCTGTCTGACTGGGACAGTGCCATAGGAGAGGACTGACCATGGAATTGGGGTTCTGGATGGAGGGGCCTGCATGGCAATTCATGTTTCAAAATCAGCTTTAAATATATGGAAGAGTTAGAAGGACAACAGATGCTAACTTTATGCAGTTAAGGAATTTGTTTCAAGCATAGTTCCTTGCATGTACTGGAAATACTCAGCAGCATCCAGTGACATAAATTGGTGTTGGCAAAGAGAGTGTAATCTGTTCCTAAGGAAGTGCCCCTGTTTGCTGAACAAGGGAGAATAACTAATTAAGCTGCCTTACTAGAATAGAGGTTATTCCAAGTCTCTCTTTGAGGAGTTCAGAAAGATCTTCTTTCCAAGGATCTCTTTGGATGCTGTGAAAAGAAGGATCCAAGTTTGAAAGTAGGCTTCTGATGTGAACAAACTGCCAGACTTGACTACATGTAGACGCATGGGTAACAATGGCAGAACTTTCAGAGGTCTTTTTCTTTGCCTTTATGCAGAAACATTGTAAGAACACATTCATTTCTTTTCAGGTAAACTATTATAGAGATGCTTAAAAAGCAGTTCTGTTAGAAAAACAACCTCAGTACTTGTTGCAGCCAATACATGCTAATAAAATACTGTCTCAGCATTAGTCAGCCAGGTAAATATTTTCTTCCTCATTTTTATTAGTGGATATTTGGGAAACAAGCATTAAGGAAAAATAGAAGGAATGGAAATTTGCACTCACTACTGTTTAGCAATTTAATTTTGTTTTGTCTCTAAAATAAAGCCATAGAGTCTCCAAAGGAAGGAAAGCCAGATGGGTGTGGGAGGAAGTGGAGGATGGGGAAGCAAGGGTAAGTAAGTTGGGGAAGTCTTAAGTTAGGCAGTGCAAAAAAAGAAGCATTTCACATTCCTTGGAGGAAAAGAATTATTTTGTTCCAAAAATGACAGCAAACAGTCAAACTGAAAACTCCTGCTATTTTTTAGGCACTGCAGTATTGGACATTAGACTGAGAAAATAAAATGTATGAAAAGGTGAGGCTGTAGATCTTCTGAGCATTAGGTGATGGCCAGTGTGTTGCCTCACCGTGCATATGGATCTTGGCAGTGCCCTAGGCTGGCACACAGCCTGTGCCTTCATGAGTATATCTCAATTTTCTCATCCCTTTCTTTTCTTCAGGAAGCTTTTTTGAATGAGTCATTTCAGAATCACATGCTCAAATCAAAACGGAAGGAAAATTTTTTATCTCAAATCTTATTTCCTGTCTAATCAAAAGTAGCTTTTCCTACGTCATAGCACTTGGGTTGGAGGGGAGCATTTTTTTCCCTAATTGTTATGAACAATAGTATGAAACTCGACAAACTGTCCTGACCCTTTCTAATGTGTTCCTCCTGCCTCCCCAACTCCATTACCTTGTTCTAATTGTTTATACAGATCACAAAATTGGTACTGATTTAAGGCACTGGCAATGCACAAGATACTGTCTTTAAAGGGGATGAAGAAAACTTGTTTTAGAAGTGAACTTACAGAATCACAGGATCAGAATGGTTTGGCTTGGAAGGGCCCTTAAAGCTCACCTCATTCCACCCCCCTGCCCTGGGCAGGGACACCTTCCATTACACCAGGTTTTTCAAAGCCCTGTCCTGGTCTTAAACACTTCAGGGATGGCACAGCCACTACTTCCCTGAGGAAAGGTTAAAGTTATTTTTAAAAATACAGATGAATTAAAAAAATTTTCCTCATGCTGGATGCTTATTTTCCCAGTAGGTTTTCCAGCCTAGGAAAATGAAGAAAACCTGTTTGTGGGACTTGAAGTAGTCCTGCTTGTCTTTCTACCACAGGTGTCTGCTTGGGATAGGAATTGCAGTAGCAATGGAAAACAGTATCCTTCCAGAGCATTCATAAGCCAGGTAGCCTGGCTTAAGGAAGGAGGGAAAATCCAGGGCTGTGCTAACTTAGCACATCTGAAATTATTTTCACAACTCTTCTGCAAGAGCATAAGCAATACTTTGAAGCTCTTGCCCTTGGTAAAATTCCTGTTGAAGAGAAGGGTGTGCCCTGAAACTCTCCTTTATTTTTCTCAGATAGGGGTTGAACAGGGGACACTGACATAGGGAAATGGCTTTTGTACTGTGAAATAACTACAGCCATTGTGTTTATTGCTTTTAATAAATGAACTTTCCGACAAGCAGCCTATTCTCTTCTTATTTGTCTGAGCCTAAATATCTTTAGCTTTACACAATTGTAAATTGGCAAGAATACCAAACATTTTTGAGTTTGATATGAGAACGCTTCCTGTAAAACATGCTTGTCTTCCAATTTAGAGCGTTCTACTTATGGCCATAATCTGCTGAGATCTGTGGAATGTGCTTGTCTTCTGAATCTCTGAGACAATAAAGCTATTATAGGGATTTAGTGAGGAATAAACAGAAAATTAGTATGTCTTTAGTACTTGCATAGTGTATCTATGAGTGGAATTTTTCCAAAATGTAAAAATAGAGACAGTAGCAGGATAAATCTATCACTTTTTAAAATAAGAGAAATTGATGTCCTGAACCTGTGGGTGGACTGTTTCACCCATGGTGTGAGTTACATTTATTGCCGTGGAACACCCAGAGCATTTTCCAGCTCTTGCTTTATTTAAAAGCACAACTATGGTCTCATTTTTTCTGTGGGGAACTGGATCTGAATGGTTACTATCCTCCCCCCCGCCCCCCCCCAGCATTTTATCCCTCTTCTTGCAGCACACACATACTCCCTTTTTCAAGTGTGGCAAGCAAATGACAGGGATTTCAGCTGCTGCCTATTTAAAAATAGATTTTACTGTATTCCTGTTGTGTTATTTGGCAGCACAATGGAATTTTTTTTCTGTAGTTTGTCCTGAAGCCTTGAGAGTAGATTAGCATAGTAAAAGGCTTTCAACTTTCACTCCATAAATGAAGATGAGGAGTAGCTCTGCTAGAATCAGTTACTGTAGAGAAAAGCTACATAGAAAAATTGAAGTCAAAATGTGCATATACACAGATTTATATAGCCAGAAGTAATGTCTTAGAAGTGGCCAAATATTGTTGAATAGCTGGCTTCTTCTGCTTTGTTTCACACACTGAAATCACAAGATTTAGTAAAATGTACATGGCTTCCAGCTATGTCATTAAAATTTTTATCAAATCCTGGAAATGAGTTTGTAAGTGTTCAATAGGAAAGTCTGCTGTACTGTTTTCCAGGGACACTTGTACTGTTTGGGTGTTTTGAGGGGCTGTCACCCCTGGAGTGTTCTGTCCTCTATTTTCCTTTGCAGTTTCATTGTGGAACAGAAGGAGTGGGGAGAGCAGTTAAATAAACCGTTGTTCTAAGACTCAACTGGAATTTTTTTGTTGAGTGTTTGTGAAACAACATTTTCAGCTCAAGTTAGTCTACTGTCATTACTGGTTTTATAAATAATGAGGACTGTCCCCATTAAAAGTCAAAGTATATAAAAAACATAGTAAAGGTTCTATAACCAGGAATGTTGCATACAAACAAACAAAAAAAAATATACAGCAACTTTCTCCAGGTAGATCTCAGCATAACTGAGCTCTCGAGCTTTGTTCCTGTTGCCCAGTGCTGCCAGCACTGGCACTCCTTCAGTTCTGTGGTGCAAATCCTTCTGTTATGCCTATCACAATAAAGATACTTTCCTTCATGAAAATAAAACAATTTATTGGATGCACAGGATTTTTCTCAGAAAGAATATTAAAAACTGCTAAATTCTGAATAAATTTTGTAAATGTGTTTCTAAATATGAAGAGTTGGGAAAATAGAAAAAAAAATTAGGTTATAAGAATGTGGACTTAGTCCCTGGTTAAAAGGTAAGATTTAGTAAAATGCAGAAGCAAATACTGAGGGAAGAGGACAAAGTTAAAAACTCCATTCATGTCCTGAAATTCACATAGAGATTGGTGCTGAATTTTGAAGCACCGATCTCTGTGTGATACTTTTTTCCTTCCTGAATTTGATTCTTCTAGATATTAGGGTTTTTGTCAAATCTTTTGTATTTATTAGTGAATATCTACATTCAAAGAGACAGAGACTAGAAATGCTCGATGAAATTTTAAGTCTAGGATCTAATCCTAAATCATGTGCTGCACTCTTATAATGTTAAGAATCTTAGGGAAAGAACCAATAAGGTTTTTTTTGTAAGAAAGTCACACATGGAAAACCTCCTGGCCCAACTGACTACTTTGTAGCCAAAATATCTGTCAAATGCTGTTAAATACTGATACCAGATTTTAGTTCAGGACATGCCTGAACTGTTAATTGTTCAAAATTGTCCTGGTAAAATTTCATTATGTTGTTTCCATGTTTTTCCCCTCTTCCCTAAGCACTGATTGCTGGCTGCTGTCAGAACAGTGCTAGGCTGGACCTTTTGAACTGACCCTGCATGCTTTTAGGTTCTTCTGCTGGATTGATAAGTACTCCTTTCATTAAAGAAAATATCAAAAGACTGATTTTTAGTTTTTTCACAGCTCTGCATATTTGACACTGTTACAATTAAGGGCAATAATTTTTTTTTGTCTATATAGATATAGAAATGACAGTAATACATGTCTCTTTCCTAGGTGTGCCTTGCAATAGCTCATTATTCTCAGCCAACGGATCTTCAGCTTCTCTTTGCATTTGAGTATGTTGGAGAAATATATCATAATCCAGGTAAGGATGAAGGTACTTGGATTGTGCTTTTTTTCCTGTTTTGTAATACATATTTTTAGTAAGACTTCTGTCCAGAAGCAGTGGCAAAAAGCATTTGAGGCTTTCTCCAAGGGTAACAAAATTGGCTTTTTCTGCACCCAGCCTCTTACTTATGGTTATAAGTCATTCATTGGGATAGACATTAATGACGAAAATCCAAAGAAATGTCTTTCTTGTCTGAAAGAAAGCTAAATTGTGCCAGCATGAATACTCCTATTTCTCAGTTCACGCTTCCATCCTCCTGTTGTATGTCTCTGTTGGTACTCTGGGTACCCAGTGAGTGTCCCATCAGGCAGGCTCGCTCCCCTGCCTTTCTTTTGGGAATAAGTGTCTCTTCTGGTGGTATTGCAGGAGGATTTGTGCAACTTGGGACTCCATACCTTCTTTCCTAGAGGCTTACTAGGCAGTTCTTACCACTCAAAACCTCCACCACCCCTGCTGAGTTGGAGCACACCCTCTCTGCTCAAGGCCAATCTCCAACTGAACCTTGTCAGTTAGGTAAGCCTGCAAAGATGCCTTTGGAACGCGATTTCTAGCGTGATGCTGTGCGGTCACTGCTGAGTGTTCCCCAGCCCAGACACAGCTGAGAGCCAGCAGTTGTAGGGTGAAAGCCTCCCCACAGAGCGTGCTGCTACTGCAGAGCTGTGTACTGAGATCTGAACTCAGCAGCTGGCACTAGAAACACTGATCTGCCTGCTACAAAACATGAACTTTGTGGAATTACAGGATCAGGCCTTCAAATTTGCAAAACAATCGATGGTTTTCATTCAGGTGCCTCTATGACTGCCCTGTGCATGCACAAGAATAAGTGTGCATGTGATTATGGAATTTTTTACCTCATAAAGCTTGGGCAATTATTAAGGTCCATGTATTTTCATCTTATAAAGTACTAGGGAGGAAGCCAATTTGCAGATAAAATTGCAATAAAATGTTAGGCTGTCACAAAGTTGCCTTTACTCTCTCTTTAAAACACCATTTGCTAGATGGAGAAATACCTAGTGGAAGAATTACATAAGGTGGGTAAAAATGTTCCTCTGGAGCAGCAGACCAGAATGGCAAAGGAGAGTTGTTCTGCCATGCTGCAGTTCTTAAGAGAATATGAAATTCTTTTGGGTGGTGTTGGGGTGTTCTTGTTGTTGTGAACCCTGGTGTTTGTCCCATAGGTATCTGACTTTGCTCTTGCAATTCCAGTGCTGTTTAATGACTCTCTCTCCCTGCTACTCCCAGTAAAGTAAAAGGTGAAATGCTGTCTTTGTGCTTCCTGGGGAACATAAACAGCCTGCATTTTTCTGGTGTATGTGTACATTGTTTTTTTCCTAGACTATATTTGATAGTTACATGTCCTGCCATTAAATAGAAAAATTGACTCTTTTTTTAAAATTATTGTATCTCTTTGTTTACCCATCTTTGAAGAACTACTTCAGTCTGATTTTAGTCCTGTTTTCTTCTGAAAATCCTAAGTAGTCAAAGTGCCAGTGCAGGAATGAAGCTGATAGATACAGAAAGCAGAAACCATACAGGTTATGGGATGTCAGCAGAGCTGTGACACTGTTGTGTTTCCTTTGGGCAGGTTCTTGCTGAGGTTCAGAACTTTCATGGGGGAGGTAACAGGGCTGAATTTCAGTTTATTCCACTTCCATCTAAAAATATACTTCAAGTGTCAAGAAACAAAATGTAATTTCTTTTTGACACAGCTGACTGTCCCCTTGGCATCTAAAGAATGACCAGCAAAGGAAATCCTTCTGTGTAATAACAGCCTCTCTAAGCTTCTGGTCCCTAAACACAAAATGATAGGCCTTCTTTTTGTGTGGATATAAATATATATAGAAACCCCAATATTTTAACATGGCCTTCCATTGCTTTTATTTGCTGTTAATACAGCAGTCATTTAAAGTTACTGAAATTATATAAGTTTTATTTTGCTTTCTTGACATAGTAGCTATTAATGGGTAGACAATAAAGGGTTCATGTTTTTAAAATGTTGCAAACTTTGGCATATTGAAGAAAGAAAGCCTGTGACTGAAGATAACTTTTATTCATGAGTATGAATAAAAGCCTTGGCTTCTGTCAAGCAGCACAGCAGGCCAGTTTTATGTTGCCTTTCAAATGAAATTGCAGGGAAAAAAATACATTGACATCTTAATGTATCATCAAGCTGCCATTAAATCACTGCTTTCTTGTAATACAATAGTAGGTAATATAGATAATACTAGTCCTGTTGCTAATGGCTTATTTTTATAATTAGGAAGGTGAAGAGTTTGTGTTTTATTTTTTTTAATGGGCATTGATGACTTTCCTTTTCCTAGCAAAGAAGGTGAATGGCATAGACCCAGGAGGTGGTGGCAGTGGCATCAGCAGTGCCAGTGGTCAGCAGACTCCTTTGTTTGAAACTTACTCGGATTGGGATAGAGAAATCAAAAGGACAGGTGCATCTGAGTGGAGAGTGTGCTCAGTCAATGAAGGTTATATGATCTCCACTTGGTAAGTGGCTCTTGGGACACCAGCAGGAGGGAATTGGGCTGTCTTGTCCTGTGTGCCCCACAGCCTCTGTCGCACCCACCTGTGCACTGCACCTCTTCATTGTGCTGCTCTCTGGAGAGGCCCCCAGAGGAAAGATGCTGCAAGTCTTGTCCCTGAAGGAAATGTCATGTCCCCAAAGGAAATGTCTTGCCCTTAAAGGAAATGTCATATTTTGGTATCCATTGCTTTGGTGCTTCTGTAATTCCATGTGGGCCATGCAGTTTCTCACTGGCATCCTCGGGGCTGTGCTGTTTTCACACGGGGCAGTGGGAGCCATGCCCAGGGGCTGCTCTGGGACAGCCTCACTGAGCTGGTGACACAGCCCTGCAGCAAGAGGGAAGATGGTAAAAAACACAGGGAAAAGTAACCTCTTTTATCATGTTTTTTTTTTCCACAAGCCTTCCAGAATATTTTGTGGTTCCATCTTCCTTAGCAGATCAAGACCTGAAGCTGTACTCCTACTCCTTCATCGGGCGGCGAATGCCAGTAAGTGTCCTCTTTGTTCTGGTACTGCTCCTGGTCATTGCACAGTACTCAACTTACTCAATTAACAGAGTTCTGTGCATAGCATTAAAGAACAAATTTGTACAGAATAGCTCTAACCTGCACAATTTTGTTGCTTCTTGTGTTTTTCCCCCATGTTAGTTATGGTCCTGGAATCACCCAAACGGGAGCGCCCTTGTGAGAATGGCCAACATTAAAGACGTGTTGCAGCAGCGAAGAATTGATCAAAGGTAAATGATTCAGTGTCACTCTTCAGTCAGAGGGTCAGGATAACACCAGTGGGGACTGTGACACAGCACTGGGTGGCAATGGAGGTGACCCTGTGTGACCCCCACAGTGTTGTAATGTGGGAACTTTGGAGAGATTGTTCTCTGGATCTGGTTCTGGCACAGTTTTTATTCAAGGCCATTCCAGTTTCAAATACTGAGTAACTTTAGAGGTTTTAAGGTATGTTTATTTTTTAGGGGGCTAATTATTCAGAAGACAGAATTTATTGATAAAAGGATCAGATTTACTATAATACAGCTTACATCGGTGGAGATTTTCTTACCTCCTGCAACAAGACATTAAAAAAACCCCTTCACTTGTGGCATTGGGAAATACAATTCAATAGAACTGGTATCATAATGCATGTGGTATTTCTGTGAAATGTTTGTCATGCACTGTCCTTAATGAAAGACTGAAGGCATTTGGTGCCTTGTGTAGGTAGTTTACAAGCTTAGTGAGTTTTGTTTTTTGGTTTAATTTGTAGTGTGACTTTTTTTGTAACATACCTGCATTGTGTGTTAGGCTGGAGCTCTGTGTTTTAGTTGAAACCCTGTCAGATTTCCTGACTTCATAAACTTTAAATATGTTCTCTTCATTTAACTTAGGTAAGTCTTACTAAAAATTATGGAAAACCAAAAACTGAATAGTTATTTAACTGTCAGTCAGCATCAGATTTCATTTCTCAAATGTGATGTTTTAACAATCCATTAAAACATTTCCATTTTTTTATGTTCAGTAATTAGCAGACACCAAAATGACTCAAAAATGTTTGAGTCAGTAGCTTTATGGCAAGAGCAATGTATCTCCTGAATATGACCCAGTAAATTTTTTTTCAAATGAGGTGCATGTTTTATGTGGGTTTGATTGTTTGCAGTTAGACAGTGGCAGGTTTCTTGAAAGACTATTTCTTTCCTCTCCAACAATAAACCTGCTGATTCTTCTCCTGCAGGATTTGTAATGCTATAACTCGAAGCCATCCCCTGAGAAGTGATGTTTACAAATCTGACCTGGACAAGTGTCTCCCCAACATCCAGGAAATCCAGGCTGCACACAACAAACTCAAACAGCTCTGTGTCGATGGTATGCTGGACTTTCCTTCTTTTATGGGGGTTGTTTTCCTGACATGCAGTGAATTCCCATCAGCCTGGCTGACAGGGACTGTTACTGGAAGTTGTTCTGCAATGTAATTACTATCCCTGTTGCAGACCCTTTTGATGAAACTGAAGACAAGTGGCTGTCGTCACTGGAAAACACTCGCTGGTTAGAGTACATTAGGTTGGTACCATTAATAAAATGATGTTCAATGGAATGTGCAAAAATGAGCAGTGCATCATTTGAAGGATTCTTTGTTTTAATATGTAAGTTAGGCAAATACAGATAACCCAAATCTTTTTCTTGTAGAGTGTGAATTTCTGTTAACTGTTAAATCACTTTCTTTTCCTGTCTAGAGTCTTTCTTAAGCATTCTGCTGAGCTTGTCTACATGATGGAGTGTAAGCACGTTTCTGTAGTTCTACAAGGTAATAGAACACAAAGCATGCTGTAATTATTTTCATTAATGTGATAATGTAGATAAACAGATTTAGATAAAATCAACTGTAATCTTTATACATAAACCACATGCATTCTGAAGATCTCAGGCATTTGGGGAACTAGAAGGGAAAATAATTTTGTCATGTAGTATAGTCCTTAGCATCAAAGGAATATTTTGCTTTGAGTATTTGTGGGTTTCATTCTGATAATGATGATAGAATCAAAACCTTAGTGTGAACCTTTGTTCTGTGTTAATTTGGCTCACAGTCCCTGCATAAGCAGTATCCGTTTAATTCAGAGGTTCTGCAGACAAAGGTATTTCATTCAGTACCCACTCCTTGTGTCTGTGCAAACAGGTATTTCAGAGAAAAAGACAGTGGAAAACTTGCTCATATCTGTAATTTCTGTAGTTTTTACAAGATCTGTTCAGCTGGTATATCCACTGTCCACATGTAATGGCCTTCCAAAAATTGCTTCAGGGTGGAAAAATGTTGAAAATTTCTAGCAGCATGAACACTCTCTTCCTCAGCACACCTTGCTTTAAGTACTAGGCAGCTGGGTGTGTATTTGTTCTTGATGAATGCACTGCTGTGCAGGAACCCTTTCTCTGTAGTATGAATCTCAGTTAAAAAAAAAAGAATTGTGATTTTCTTCTAGTTTTTTTTTTAATTATGACAATAATTAAAACAGCTAAAAGTATATGTTAAAGGAAATTCTAAGAAAAACATGAGAAATCTAGTTGCAACTTTTTGCTCTTTGAAATCTAATTGTGTACATGCGCATTTACCTTATGTATTCTGTACTTTCTGTATGTTACTTGCAGAGGAAGAGGGACGGGACCTGAGCTGTCTTGCTGCTTCTCTCGTTCAAGTCATGCTGGATCCCTATTTTCGAACAATTGTTGGATTTCAAAGCCTAATACAGAAGGAATGGGTCATGGCAGGATATCAATTTTTAGATAGGTGTAACCACTTAAAGAGATCTGACAAAGAGGTAAAAATTAATTGTATTTGCATGTGATCACAGTATCTGCTTGATATCATCCTGAACATGTATTTGTACAGAAATATAAAAGTAAAAATATGTTTTAATACTTTGAAATTTCATTATAACAGTATCAGAGGAAGTAAGTATTTTACCCTCTGTAGCCATGTGAGAATAGTGAAATACGAGGTGCAATCCAAGGGGGTTTTATGTTGCTTCTTGGTTATACACGAAAGCATCTCACTGCTACAAACACTAGCACAGTCACGTTTCAAACTGAAACCAAAGGAGGTGAGGAGTGGGTTGAAGGGGGAAGCTCTGCTGTGTGCTTTGCCAATCCCTGTTTCCATGGCTGTGGTATTACCCCAGCAGGGCTTTCAGAGCAGGCAGCTGCTGGAGAAGCCCTGCAGCTGCACAAGCTGCCAGGGCTGCCAGGAGGGGAGTGCAGGGCTCGGCTTCCAGCGCTGCCAGCTCTTGTTTGGCCTCTTCATGGCAAAGGAGGGGCTGCTAACTGCAGGTGGAAGCATGGAGGACCCAGGTTAGGAACATTTTTCAGGGACAGTGCACAGAGTAACAGAACAGGAACATCTCCAGTTAAACCAAGGACACTGAGCACCAAGTGGAGAAAATGCATGAAGGGATAAAGAAATGAGATGCCAAGAGGGAAATAATGAAAAGCAGCTATTTTGGCCCTAGGAAAGGATATACTGAAAAGTGAAAATGGGAAGGGGAAAATATTTCTAAAGCTTTACAGAAATGATGGTTTATACTTTTGCAATTCATGGGCTGCTATGGAAAAGAGATAAAAAATGTGGTCAGAAATTAGCATGGCTGAATCATAAGCTCCTCAGTCATTTCAAACAAGGAAGAAAATACACTGTAAAAACAAGGCCAAGTGGCAAGGAAGGCTCATACAAGCACTAATTTGAAAATTATAAAGGATCTATAGATGGCAGAAAAGATTTTTGCAGCTGCATGAGTATGAGGGGAGCCCAGGAAAGAAGATTTTACACAGAAGGGAAAGCTATGCAAAGATAGTGCTGAGAAAGAAGTGGCTAAACAGGAATACAGAGTGTCACAACTACATAGAATCACGAAAAATGCAAGACTCCAAATAGCTTACCCTATAGTTGAGTAATGTACCAATGGTACAGCCAAAAACCAAAACTGCAAAGAAATGGGTATGATTTGGGAAAAGCTTATATTAAATCTGATAATTCCTTGTTTCTTTTCCCAGTCTCCTTTGTTCTTGATGTTCCTTGACTGCGTTTGGCAGCTGCTGGAACAATACCCAGCAGCCTTTGAGTTCTCGGAGGTGTACCTGACCATCCTGTACGACAGCGCCCGCATCTCCTTGTTCGGCACCTTCCTCTTCAACTGCCCTCACCAGCGAGTCAAGGAAAGCACTGTGAGTAGGAGGGGCTGCCCCTGCTTGTCCAGCAGGAGACTGCAGCCTGCCCCCTGGAAATAACAGCATTCCAGTTAAATGCTTCCTGTGTGTCCTTCCAGTTGTCACACTCTGTTTGGGCCAAAACACTCAGGTCCCCAGGTGAATACAGTCATAATGACTTTCAGGTGATCTGTGCAGAGACAGTGACTAACTATTCAAGAAGAAAGTCTAATTCATTTGGTTTTTTTTCCTAGAAAAATGTTGCTACTCTACATTGTTATTTGTACTTCTCTAGGAAGCAAATCTGTATCTGGAACTCGGAAAGTAGAATGACAGGCAATAAATAGAATTTCACGCTTCAGGCAAACTTTGAAATCTCTTGATATAATTGTTAAATAGTTGAAAAAGTTGGAGATGCTGCATAAAGTTCCAATAGTAATGCACAATGGAGGCATTTAGAAAATTAACACTTAAATTTGTTTTTGAAAACAAGCTTATCAGAACTGGATGTATAAAACATGTGATGGCTGATAAAAGTGAAACTTACTTATTTCATTAAATGTTTTCCCTTTAAAGTAATAGGTAGCAACTTTACAAAGAAGTAGAGCATTGAGGGATTATTGGTGAATTCTTAAGATGACAGTTTGGGGGTTAAGAGTAAACCAACAAACAGTGTAATAGAATGGAAAAGTAACTGCACAAATGCAGAGCAACTGTTTTCTTCAGCTGTCTTGCTGCTCTGTTGTGCTACCCTGCTCCTCTTTGCCCGGTATTTACATGCTGGTTTTAGGATTCGTGAAGAAGCCAATTTTCTTTATTTTCATGTGCCTGAATGTTAACTTCTTGCAGGAATTTGCTATAAGCAAAAATATTCAGCTGGGTGATGAGAAAGGCCTCAGGTTTCCGTGTGTTTGGGACTGGTCTCTTCAGTTCACGAGCCGGGACCGGCTGCTGTTCCACAACCCGCTGTACGTCGGGAAGAGCGCGCCCAGCGTGCACAACGGGGCCCTGCGGTCCTTCAAGCGCTCCAAGGTAACTGGGGGGCTGTGCCTGGGGCTGAGGCTGTGCTCACACTCAGGGGTCGTGCTGGGGAGGCTGCAGGTGCCCCTGCATTAGCAGTAGGAGCCTTCATTGTCTTGGCTTCCCAGCCTAAAGAAATTATTTTCTGTAGAAGTAGCAATGTAAATTGTTGAGCTTTGTGTTTTAGGACATTTTCTGATGTGTCTGAGTCACTGCCAACATTTGCACTATTTCACCTTTGGAAAAGTGATGACAGGCCACTTTTCCCCCAGGGTTGTCAGTACTTTCTGTAAATACTGATTATAAATCAATCATTTGTTGCTACAAAAAACCCATATATATTTCTTTTTAAAGGCCACAGTTTGCCCTGTGAGCCCTGCAGCAGTGACTCAGAAGCTCAGAACTATTTAAAGGTCACAGCATTTCTCTGGATGATGCACCCTGGCAATTCAGGGAAATTTGCTATGCCAATGAATGTAGAACTGGAAAATTACCAGTATTTATTCTCTGCAGAAAAACTACAGCTCCACATTGCGAGGTGTCCCCCCAGCACTAAAAAATGGAATCATCGGTGAGCAGGAGTTCCTTCCAAGAAGAAACTCTCTGATACTAAAATTGAAGCCAGAGTTTTTTCACTCTGCAGAGGGGCAGAGCCACAGTATGGAGCAGTACTTCAGAGACTGGTTTGCAAAGCCCGTTGATTTGCACGGCGTCATTCTGCCCCATCTCTCTGGAACACAAATAAAACTGTGGAAACTCTGCTACTTCCGCTGGGTTCCTGAGGCCCAGATCAACCACGGGGGCTCCATCACCGCCTTCCACAGAGCTTCTCTGCTGGCAGACGAGGTGGACATGTTGAACCGCAGCCTGCGGCAGTGCAAGAGCAACTCCTCCTTGCAAGGCCGCTGCTCAGAACTGGATCAAAGCAGGATGTACTTCAGAGCAAATGGTTTAAATGACACCTCAGGTGCCCCAGACTTTCTCTCCTCCTCATTCCCATTTTCTCCTGTAGGGAACCTATGCAGACGGAGCATTTTGGGAACACCTTTAAGCAAATTTTTAAGTGGTGCCAAAATCTGGCTATCCACCGAGACGCTTGCAAATGAAGACTGAGGTGATGTGGAGGTTTAAAGGTTTGGAGAGGATACAGCATATCATTTTGTCTTTTCTAACTTAACACTGCTAAATGCGGCATTGAAAGCTGTAATAATTTTTATATACAAACATTACGTAAGATTTGCACAAATATTTAAAAGCAAAGCAAGTCATGCTTCAAATCGCACAATTTTGTCTTCAGTAGTTCTCATCTGCTGGGGCTTCTGCTCCCCAATTCCTCCTGTTCTTGGGGGTTTGGCTCATTACAAGTGATAGAGCATTTCATTAGCTAATTGAAAGGCTTGGTGTGGTCATTAGTGAGGGTTCTGCTTGAAACACCTTTGTTTTCCCAGGTAGTGACTGAAGTGACCCTTTGCTAAAACAGCTTGGAAAGCCAAAGTAGTGCAGTGGAGATGAACTGACAGCTGAAATTTGGGAATGTACTATTTTATCAGACTGCCTCTTCAGCAGTAATACTTGCATAGATACAAACATACTAATGTTCCATGACTGATCACCCTACATTGTGCTAATGCAGTGTATCCATGGAAGGAGTTGTTCCCTTTTCTTTCTCTCCCCAAAATGTGTTCATTAACAATTAGTCAGATTTGTGCTCTTTGTCATGATCTTGACTTTAGACTAAAGAAATTCACATCAGGACAATGCACTGTTAACCTTAAAAGATTTACTGTAGATATGGTATTGTAGTAGCTTTAGAAGTGCCTTTAATTGGGAGGAAGCAGTAGCAGGATTACTCTAATGCAGCTGACACCTCTCCAGTTTTTTTAAACAGATTCCTGTGGTAAGTTCTTGTTCCATCCCCCACTTCCCCCTCTCCATTTCTGGAAACAACAGGCATCCAGAAGAAACAGCACGTGTTCCCTCTTTGAGGTTAAGCTTGTTTGTAAGTCCCACAAGATCCTCACCTTTTCATAAGAGCACCTCAACTACTCAGCAATATATCCCTGCACAGATCCTGATCCCTGCCATCCCTCCCCTCATTTTTTTGTAGGATGAAGTAGCTCTCAGCTGAACTTGTACCTGAGCCCTGCTGGGTTCCAGAAAGGAGCACTGGCTCCTCATTGCCACTTCTACATGGGGTGCAGGTGCTGCAGTTACTGGTGGGCAGGTGCTGCAAGAAGAGCAGTAAGTTGTGCCTTCTTTTTGCAGACTGCATATCCATAGGGACAGTGCAATGAACAAGCACTGCCTGAGGGAATAATATCCAACAGCCTCCTTGTTGTTCTGAAACCTTTTAAATGATGCCTCTCCCTGGATGCTGTGCCACAAAAGGACTCACAGGGAAAAAGGCAGGAGTGTGAAGAATTCCAGGAGGCTGGAGAAATAGTGATGTGTCATTCTCATAGCTTAAGGCTCAGCTGCCTTCTCTGAACAGTGAGGCTGTATTTTGTATTAAATTATTTCTGTATAAACACCAATGCTATAGAACTGACACTGAGCCTCTATCCAGGTATTGCCTCACCAGTTTAAGGCACCAAAGGCCTTATACAATGGACTCAGAGCTGTTCTCAAGTTTTCTTAGTGGGGAAAAAAGCAAGCTGCAGGATGGGAATATGCAGTGTATTTGAGTTTAAAAAAAGGGGAGGGGATAGGATTTGGAGATCTTTTTTTGTAAACCCAAGCTGATCTTCAGCACAGCCTAAATCACAAAGTGGGGTTTGGCTCCCAGGCTGTTCTCTGACCTCCAAGGCTGTGCTGTGGTTGCACTGCTGGGGTTGGAGAGAGAAGCAAAGCAGGGCCAATGCAGAGGTGAACAGTGTCAGGGGAGGGGGCTTCCTTTTTTACCTTACAAACTTCCAAACCCTGTTCCTATGCAAAGCAGCTGTTGTGTGTGCTGTGCACACCGTGGGCAGGCACAGGCTGTGACACGATGCCAGGCGCTTCTGGGCAACTGTTTGTGGGGAAAAGACATGTATTCACCTCAACTGCCTGATTATGCTGCAAGATGAGCTGAGCATGTTAAATGGTCCACAAACCAGTTGTGTTTATTTCCAAGCTTGCTGGAGTAGCCATCTCACTTGTTCATTACTCAAATGTTTGTTTTAGTTTGCTTCTGTCATTCCTGTTTTCCCATTAGCTTACTGCTTTCCCTGGCCTGATACTTGACATAAAGACCTCAACCTGTGTTCTTAGTGTCTTTTGGTACCAATTTTTTTTTCTTTTAAAATGACAGTTAAAACTATAATGTCTTTTTTTTTTTTTCTTTCCTTAACAGTATAACTTCTTTGGTTTAAAGGTACCAAAAATGTGTAAATAAATTGCTCCACAAAAGCAGCTGGTGGAAATAAAAAGTGTTTAGGCTAGTACCCTTGGGGGGAAAATGGGTACAATATTTAAACAGAATTGTCTTTTATAAGGAGATTTCAGACATTTTTACATTTCAGTTCTAAGATGTGTACAGATGCTGCAGAGGGTCTTTGTATTTTATATATATAGCATGGGAGAGGGTTAAAAATAATATGCCTTTATAATAAACAAAACCTGTCAAAAAATCAATTTGCCAAACAGACTTAAAAAGAAATTTTATACCATTCCAAAAAGGGAGTAAGGTAAACAGAGGCTGAGAGGGGGCACCTCCTGCAGGGAGGAAGGGAAGCGCTCCACCTTTCCCTAGACTTGGGGACAAGGTTCTGCTTCCCTGTGTGCAGGGCCTTGCTGTGGAGTCTGAGCAGCTGCTGTGCCTGTGGATGCTGCTGCTTCCCCTGAGGTAAACAGCTCCACACTTTCTGATTCACTTTTGAAAGACAGGTACCAAGTGTTGATTTTGAAATATTCTCCACTCTGCACAGTTGCCTTATCAAGTCAGTAGGGACTGTTCTGGATATCTTTAATAACTTTCAAAAGCAATTTTGGGGTGTGAGTATGTATCTTACTTCTGTGTACAGAATACTGACATGCAAATGTGTATATATATGTCTGTGTATATATATGTACACATATTTTCAAATTTTCATTTCTATTCACCATTTAAAGCAAGATACTGTTATATGTCATTTTTGTGTTGCAAGAGTAGAAAAGCTACCAAGCAGCTCATCCTTTTGTGTTTGTAGAAAATGTGCATTACTGCAGCTGTTCCTGGCTGAGTCATGACTTTGTACCACACAGGGGGAGCTCTGCTGCTGCAGCTGCAGCTGCTGAGCCCCAGTGCAGCAGCTGGGCTCGGTGCAGTGCTTTGGTGGCACCTCAGCCTCCAGGCACTGCCCCGTGCCTCCAGGAGTGCACTGAGAACTGTTTGTGTGTCTGCCCAGGCCTGCACATGTGCTTCATGGGCACCTGCCTGCAATACCACTCTGATCAATTAACTGCCTTGTGTTCCAATGAAAATGTAGCAAGCTGGGCAAAACTTTTGGCTTATTCTCAGATGCAAAGATATTAAAACCAAAAAAATTCTAACATGTATTTAAGCAAAGGATGAAATCTTAAATTTGCCTCTAACCAAGAGACAGAAATCTGTACCTCAAATTGCTCTAGGCAGTAGGTTTCTAATGCTGTTGCTGTGATGGTTTAGAGTTCACCATTTCAACTGAAACTAAAACCTTTGTGCCTGATAATGATTTACTGAGTAAAGTAGCAGTGGCAGGAAGATGATAAAATCCCGATGCTGAGTTGTGAATGTGAAGTAAATTAGAGTCAATAAAAGTTTGTACCTTTCCACAGTGACCTGCAGGTGGTTTTCTTTCCCTTCCTCTAACAAAAAAAAAAAAAAATTGTGTGTGTGTGTTTTTTTTCCAAGAATAGCATGGACACTGTGCTATAGAAAGATGATTAATAAAAATGATGTGCAAGTTATCTTATTCCTTGCTATATTCTGTTATAGTGTCTGCAGTTTGCATGGTGATCAGAATTTCTCATAGCAGGAAACTTACTCAGTGTGAGAATGAAGACTCCAGAGAAAAGATGTCGGCCGTGTGTTAAAATTAAGAGAAACCCACGGGATTTTGGTGTCTTAAAAGGGAATTCATCTTTTTAGTTCCCATTGGCTGACATAATTCTGAATGAGCAAACACATCAATTTATGTGGGGCAGAACTGACTACACTGAATGTGGTCATCTTGGCACTGCCCAACTCCTGTCTACTAGCAGGAGCATTTCCCTTTATGCAGGAAATACAGATCCCACAGAAAGGGCTGTTAAATAAATTATCCTTTCATACACATTAGAACAGCATTAATGCTTTATGCCCTACTCTCTGCCACCTGTATCTGTTTATATACAAATGCAAAATTCAAACACATAATGGTAAGTGGGGACAGGCAGAGAACCACACTGGACCTGGCAAGGGGCTGAACTCACCTTGCAAGGAGACTTGCCCAGCATAATGAATTCAGGCCACAGGGCACCCCACAAATGAGCAGGACCTGATGGCCCAGTTTCTGTATTTAGAGATGTTCTCGGGGTGTACCAGTCTGAAGGCAGCTCTTCCTCCTCGCTGGGCAAACCCCAGATTACCTCAGAGAATAAGTCAGGAATTGTGGAAAGAAGGGAAGGGCTCTCCCCTTCTGAATATGAAGTGACATGCAGTAAATCATACTGACAGTTTTCTCAAATTTTAGAACTTTTTGTGCTAAAAAGGACTACAGTAATGTTCCAAGAAACCAGAATTTTAGAAGAAACTATTTTTAATAAGCAGCAGCAGCCATTAGTGTGTGCTACCCATTCCATTATGAACACCTGAGTTTCCCACATGATCCAACCTGTGTCAGCTGAGGCGTTTGCTCTTGCCTCCAACGTCCTGCACATGACAAACCTCCACGGCAGCCCCCAGCTCGTGCAGCTCGCTCAGCCACAGCATCTGCTTGGGAGACAGGCGGTCGTTGGGGCCCTTCACCTCCACCAGCTGCAAGGAAAGGGGGATGGTTAGAAGACGTGTTCCTTGGGGGAACTGAAGGATCATTAGCTCCCACACAAGAAGTATTTTTTTACAGCTGTTATTTGACACAAATAATAGAGATTTTAATTTTAGCACAATGGAAGGGCCAGTGGGTGCTGAATTATTACCCGGTATTTCAAAATTGAACTGTAAGAGAATGAAATTTTATATAGTAAATATCCACCAAAACACAGACCAAAGCCCTGGTGCATGAAGGTCTCTCATACTGCAAAATGTATTGTCTGCACTCTCAGCTGTTCCAGCTGATACTGACAGCAACTTATTCAGGTGTTCTAGAGAACTAATTTCTGCTATTCAGCTCTGTATCATAAACACATAACAAGTTGCTCCAACAGATGTCTTCTAGTAGCTATTCCACTACTGTGCAAGGCACCATCCGTGACTGTTTAATCAATTTCTGTAGCAGACACAGACTCAAATAGTCCAGATTTTGTCAAAGTGGTGCTAGAAGAATTCCTTGCTAACAACAATCAATGTGTGGCTGATTGTAACAGGTGCTTTAGATTACGATTAATCAAGACCTTTTCTACAGCGCCCTTAGCCAGCGCTGATCCTGCTGCTCCCCACGCCCACTAAAGCTCCAGCACAGCTGCTGGAGGCGCAGATAATCACCCCGTGCTCCGGGGGCAGGGCAGCCGAGCTGCGGCTCTGACTCCCCCGCCACAGGAAATGACAACTGTGTGGGCTGACAAGTGCGAGGTTTTACAGGAGGGAAGGCAGCTGAGCGCTGGGAATTCCCGGGTCCCACACACCTTGAAGTGCCGGCTGTGGGAGCGCCACACGAGCAGGTCGGGCAGGCCCCCCCGGCAGTGCCGCAGGTCCCTGGAAAGCCGCCGGAAAACACCGCTCAGGAACTTTCCTCCAAGGCAAGAGACCAGGCTCTGCAAGAGAAGGTTTGCGGTGGTTTTAATTTCCTGCAGAACCATTTCCCAACCCTCACAAGAATACTGTTCCAAGAATACTGCACGGCCCACCTCATCTCTTTGTTTAGTCTTAAGAAACTTAAATAGATGTTTTTCACATCAATTTTTCTGCTGTGTTCTCAGCTACTGTTACAGGAAAAGTGACCATATGAGAAAATTGTCACACTTACCTGTGCAGGGACTTCAGCACAACAATCCCTAATTCCAATTTCTCCCTCCCACCACTCTCCATCTGCCATGGCTCAGTATAACCCGTGAGCACACTAGGGGCATGTGTAATTGAATGTCAAGCCTAACTGGAGTGCCCATGCTGGGCAACAGTCACTTACCTGGACTTGCTGGAGGGAAATAAAACGTCCCCAGTTAACCAGAGCTGCTGCTTTTCCCTCCTGAGCAGTCCAGACGTCAGCAACCAACTCTGCCAGTGTCTCTGAGGAAGCTGTGTGAAGCTGCTGGAGCCTGGCCTCAATGACAGCCCTCCTGTTCTCATAGAAGCTGTCAGTGTATAAATCCAGGGGGGATGTCTGGGTGAAAAGGTAAATACAGCTCTCAGGAACTGCCACCACAGCAGCTGTTCCCAGAATGACAAAGTCCTACTTCATATTTGTCTTAACAACAAAGTCAATCAAACATTGAGCTGATTTATCTTGAACATGACCACCATATAAATATTTATTAAATGGGGAAAAAATTGCCTATGTTTTAATACCCAGTGCCAGTGCAACAAACACTGGCCACATTCTGGCAACAGAATTATTTTTTTCTTTTGTTGTTTTTTCTTTTCTCTAATGGAATGTGTCATCTTCCAACGAGAGGAACTAGGCTGGGGCACAGCAGTTTCTCCACTGGCTATCAAGGACACCTTGCCCAGCGAGCTCAGCTACAGGACACAAGCATTTAACCACACCCATCCCACCCTCTCTGACTGTGAATCCAGCCTGACACAGCAATTGGTTACTGAGGAGGCCCCTGGCAATAAACCAAATATAAAAAATAATAAAATGAAGAAAACACCAAGATCTGCCTGGAAAGTCCCTCAGAATAAAATGTTAATCTAATCCCAAATAAGATTTTAACATGGTTACTGAGTCTACAGCAATGGGAAAATAACTAAAGAAAGCCTTTCAAAGTTACCTGATAGGAATTTCTGAACACATCAGGTATGTCATCCATGAAAATGATATCCCACATTAGAATCCCATACAGTGTAATAAACGTTGAGCCTTCCCCATGAATACCTAAAGGGCAGAGTTTAATAAAAACGGAAACATTAATTTCTAGAGCAATGTCATATGAAGAGCTACTGAAGCATCACAACCCAAAGCAGAAAGATGCCATGTTCGGGTTGATGGCCAGCTGGTGTCACACACCTTCCCCAAATGCAGCTCATGCTGCCCCATCCCCCCAGCCCTGCTCCCAGGCCAGGGGCCCTCGCTGCAGCACAGTTTCCATCCCTGCCTGGCCCCCACAAACCTTACTGGGCTAACTCTGACAATTTGTCAATACACTTTTTTAACATTAAAAAAGGATACTATATGGATTATAGTAATAATATATAATATATTCAAAACATTATATATATTTATAGCATATAATTAGATCTTGTATAAAATATTATTCTATGTACCTGTTCTATTTTGTTGTAAATATTATCTATTATGCCTTTCATAGGTATATATATTTATATATGCAAATACATGTGTTCATGCATGTATACACATTCATGCATGTATACATGTGTTCATATATATACATGCATGTATACATGTTCATGCATGTGCTCCTACACATTTATATGTTCATGCACACATATGAGCATATGAAAGCAACATGTCAAGGACACCAAGGAGGGCTTCTTCTAATACCTCAACACCAAAAGGAAAACTCAGGCTAATGTGGGCCTGCTGCTAAATGGAGGGGCCCTGGTAAGAGGGGACACACAGAGCAGGGCTCTAGAGCACCTTCCTTCCACTGGTCTTCACTGCCAAGACCAGCTCTCAGGGACCTCTGACCCAGGAGACCTGGGGAAAGGAATTCTGGAAAGCCTTTGCTTGGCTCAGGAAGACTGGCTTAGAGAACACCAAGGCAAACTTGACATCCATGGGCCCTGAGGGGCTGCACCCAGGGGTGCTGAGAGCAGGCAGACACCATGGTGAGGCCACTCACCATCATCTCTGGAAGGTGGTGGCCATCAGGAGAGGTGCCAGAAGAAAGCAAACATCACCCATTCTGCAGAAAGGGAAAGGAGGACCCAGGGCAGTCCTGGCCAGTCAGCCCCACCTCACTCCCTGCAAAGGTGGCAGAGTGCCTCATTCTGGGGGCCACCTCTGTCCACAGGGATGACAAGAGGGTGATCATGAGTGGTCAAAAATTCCTGCAGTGTTGTGCTACTGTTATATACTATTTTCATGGACATCTAGTACCAAGAATCAGTGGAGGTTTATATTTCCTTAGTGCCACTCCCTTAAATGATAATACTAGCACTTTAACCTAAATTGTTCTACCCTTAGCTGTTCAATGGTAAGGAAGGCAAAGTAAGTGATTTTCTGTGTAAATGAAGAAAAAGCACTGGGGTTTTTCCTAATACATTTCAAAACCACCTTTGGTAAATGAAGGCAGCAAATCATTAAAGCAGGTCAGGCTGAAAATATGTTAGAGCACTTTGGTAAGGAAGTGATGTATTAGAGGTGTTTGGGAAGGAAACAGAATCAGCCAAAAATTTGGTCTAAGGAACTCAGCTGGAACTGGTCTATTAACTAAACTGATCAGTAAATAGTTTCTTTACTCACTCCCACAGTTATTTTACTGCAAAATATCCCTGAACCAACAGTACTGTTACCTTGATCGAAACCATTCTTCCTGTAATGAGTTAATGCCAGCTCCTCAACTGAGCACATGACTGTGGATACACTGCAGTCTTGGCCTCCTTCTCCATCATCAATATCCTCCATGAGAAACACGGATTTTCCCATTCCCGTCTGAGGACACATCTTTCCACTGATTGTAACCTGAACACATTAAAACATTTGGTTACTTTCCAGCATCACGTTTAAAAAGCTTTAACCCAAAATCTCCTTTTCAGTTTTCTTAAAATCAGAACTAGATTTGTTTCCAAAAATCAAATGAATAAAATTTAACCTGTCATTCCTGTGAAATCATCCCCTTTAGCTTTTATAAACCAGCACATTGTTAAGAAAACAAATGTCTAGCAAAAATTCTGGCCAGATGGGAATGTAGCCCTTCTACAGGAGCAGAAACACAGAAAAGTGAGGAGACAGACTCTGGTCTGAGACAAAGACAAAGAAGGGCTGTGGGGAGACATGTGGTGAGGAGGTTGGGAGAGGAAGTGACGCTCTGCTTTGATTTTGCCCAGACAGAATTATCTTTACAATGGTATGGAAAAGATAGATTTCTAAAAAATCTATTCTATTATGATGCAAGTGCTCGACACTGAGTATTTGCATAACACATATTTAGAGTGCATAACTTCCAAAGGCTCCTAAAAGAACAGTGGCATTTTTTTAGCCATTAATCTAATGCTGACAACATGCTAAGGTTGCTATTACTTTTTCTAGCACACAGAATGCTTGGCCTGCAGCCACCAGAGGCAATGCACTGATCTGATCAGACTCTTCAGCCAGAAAGGCTCTGGCTTTACCAATAAATTAGTAGAGTTTATGGCTGATCACATCCATAAGAAATATAAAGCAATGCAAATTAGATCAGTGTACAGCTGACTACAGATAAGAAGCTGACCAATGTAGGAGTATTTGGTTACAAGAGGCTTTTATTTTAGAAACACATTTGTATTCCTTTTCCTGCCCCATGCCAGTCAGGGGCTGGTGCCCATCATATAACAAGTCTCCCAGGTTACTTTTCCTTGTCTGAAGTCGGTGCTGCTGCTGTGCTTACGTGAGGCACATGGTGCACGGTGAGGAGGGGCAGGTCCCGCAGCAGGCCCTGGAGGTGCTGGCAGCTGGGGGAGTCCCGGAGGCGCAGGGCGCGCTGGCACAGGGACAGGCGGTGCCCGGTGCGCACGGCCGGGTCCGCCAGCCCCCGCCGGATGCAGCCGATGGCCTGGAAACAGCGAGGGAAAAACTGACTGAGACCTCTGCACACCTCTCTGCTCCACAGCCATTGATTTCAGCACTAACAGGACAGGCCACCTTGCTAACTGAGTGCTGATGAGTAACATTTTGCACAAGGAGGCTTCTGGATTCAAATTTATACTTTTGTACAGTAAAAAAAATCCCTCCCAATTTCTACTGATCAGTATAAGATTAAGGAAGTGGATTAATTTTCTTAGTTAAACTGGTTGTCTGACCTTAAGATTCCTAACAAAATCTGCATTTTTAGGAGACTCTATTCCACTGTTCTTGCCATAAGAAATACTTTTTAAAAATGTTTTCAGACAATGCAGTGTTTCCAGCTTTCCAGCAGCAGTTTTGAAGATACCTTCTTAGTGTTTTTCAGGTGCTGATGTAAATTCAGAGCCAGCCGATCCCACCATCTCCCTCTGCTGTCAGCACAGTACACATCCTGGGCCAGGAGGCTCTGCAGCTGCTGCACTGCTTCCTGTAGCAATGGGATTGTACCTTTATTAATTTGGTTACAAAACCAAGTTCAAGTTAGCCTGTCACTTTCCCTTCTAATTAATGAAAAGTACAGAAACTTTCTCTCTGGACAATCCAAACTTACTTTTTACTCCACTACCCAACATACCCATTTCAGATCCATATGTGTATCTTAAAAACTCTAGAATAGAGATATTTTTATGTAAATTTAAAGGTTAGGTGCCAAAAATACAGCATTTTTATCATTTCTGTATACCTTATTGTATATGAAAAATATCTTAAGTATTACTTTTTGCTTTGTTGCAGAGGTGAAGTCTTTTTCAAAATAATCTGATTAACCTTAACATGTAAATCAGAGGCCTTTGGAGATGTTCATTCCCTAAGGAAGGGCCAGGGATTTGTGGAAGTCTCCTCTTTCAAGATGTTTCTTATTTAAAAGCAATAGCCAAATCTAGTGAAACACAGGTATCTTTAAATAATGAAACAAGCATATTCCAGCAATAGTTTTAGAGTGTATTACATATGGTAAATCTTCAAAGCATAAGCAGAAATCAAAACAATTTAAAACTTTCTAAAGCAGCACAAATAAGGGCCACTTTTCCCTTAAAAGTAACTTGTTACTAGAGCTGTAGCAAATCCTGGCAAACATATTACCACCATTTTCCAGCCACTTTAGAAATGTCAATTCATGTACAAAAATTAAGCACATATTTCTATGCACCTCACCACTTTACCTTATACTTGTGAAGCCTCTGCAGAATTTCAACTCCTTGAGAAAGGATTCTTGTGTACACCCAGCCAACTGTGAAACGTCGCAGGTAATCAGGTAAAATTCTGTGATAGCTGAAAAATAAGAGCAGTTCAGATCAATTTAATGATGTCAGTTTTACTAAGAATACCTACACCCAAAGCATTTTCCAGACTAAATGCCTTATATATCCAAATTGATCTGAAATGAGTATCCCAGCTGCAAAGTCAAGAACCCAAAGGTAAGGCAATAGTTTGGCTTAGGGAGCAGGTGCAAGCTGCACTTGCACAGCCTATTTTAGTTTCAACACCAGTAGAATTATCAGTTCATTTTAAAACAGATGCAAAACAGTAACTTACTACATCATATTTTGTTACCACTCATTCTCATAAGTCAGCAGTTCCACTTCAGAAACAAAGCTGAACAAAAGAAAAAGTCTCGAACAGGAATTTCCTGCCATAAAAGAAGACCAACATCTTTTCAGTAGGCACCTCTGTATTTCAGGACAAAGTCTTTTGAATTTCTTTTTAAAATCAAAATAGATTTTTCCACTGTCTTCAGTGTAAAATGGAACAGACCTCCAAATGACCCTCTGTGAATATTATTTTAAATCAGTTGCCATGGAATTGAATTTAATGCCAAACATAAGGCTTTAATTTGTGGTCTATCATTAAAAAAAAAAACCAAAATAATTAAAAGAAAATTGATGAAGAATATTTAAAACCCAATAAATGTTATTTCAGTTCTCAGATACTCAGTAACATTTCCTGAGCAACACCCACTTAGAAATCTAAAGACATTAATAACCCAGCATGTTTTCCCATAACATTTGCAACATCTTTTGTTCACAGTCAATTTTAATTTCTGCTTATTGCCATTTGTTTGAAAGCCATTAAAATTAAAAAATATTACAAAGGAAAAATAAGGCTCTTTTTCTCCTGTACTGGCACATAGAACAGAACTGTTTTAGTGCTATATCCATGCCTACCAACTCTTTCCCAAGATTTTATAAAAAAGGTATTTTCATATTGTAACTTAAAAACTAAACAAGCAGGAAGTTCCAAGCTTTCAAGAGCATTAAAGTCTCTTGCTTTATCAGGTTTAAATAACACCCCTAGTTGATAAGCCTCTCTCCAGAGGAAAACTAAGATAATACACTTAACAGTTTCCAGTTCAGTACCTCAAAGAGGGGTGATTCTTCAGTTCGCTCCAGGTTTCTTTAGCACACAAATAGAGATTATCAGCTTCTTCCCAGTTCCCATTTAGCATTGCAGTGGCTATATCATTTAACAGATGAACAGCAGTTGCATACCTGTGGTAAAAAAACACAACTTTACCACACTTGAAAAGCATCTACAGTTGAAAGAAATAAATTCTTTCCCCTCCAGTCTCTAAAGACACTGAACCATGCAGCCATCTTTATTCTTAATCTTGTAGAATTAGCAGAGTTTAAACTAGCAGGGCACATAATGTTTAAATTTACTTAACAGTAGAGAATATAACTTTAATTTTGCTCAGAATCAGCACAGCAAATGAAAAAAACAGTTTTCATCACATGATCATGAAGCAAATAGATAAGCTATTCTGTTTCAAAATGCAAGCCACTGTGAATTACAACTCCTACCTTGATAAAAAATGTACTTAAAATAATTGCAAAATTAACACTCCTAAATATTTACATCTGTATAGTACTACATCTGAATTCTTATTTGCTGCAAGTGCTGCAGTAAAGCTCTTTTAGCAATGAACAGATTTCCAAGCTGCCAAAGCTCTCCCTACCTGATGAGATCCTCTCTGTCCTGGAAGACCTGTGTTCTCCTGTTTACTGTGTAACTGGGGAATACCATGTGCCCCATGTTTGTCCTAAGGATTGTGGAGAGCAGGCCTTGACCAGAACTGCCAGCTTCATCCTCCTCCAGTGACTCAGGCAGTGAAAACAGCAGCAGGACTCGGGAAAAGACAGCCCGAGCACCTCTGCAGACCCTGACACATTTTCCAGCCAGGTCCTTCACCCTGGAAGGACAAATAAAAATTTTATAACATGGTTTTTACCATGAGTTGTAAAAACTAAAACATACTGAATGAAGTATGAGAATAACTTTTTTCCAAGACAATTAATGCATAAACTTGATTGTCCTTGAAAGAAGCAGAGAGACTATGCAGTTTAGTATTTACCCTTCTTTGACTCACTGTGAATTGAAATGCAATGCCACCCTTTTTATTAATAAATTTACTAAATGCAGTCCTCTCTTGAAAAGGCATCTAGATTTCAGTCATTTGAAGCACAACTTCCATTCACCTGCAAAATTTATATGTAAACATGTACCTTTTTAAAATCACTGTCCCAATACCAGCCTGACTCCTGCTGAAGATGGAACGCTGCTTTGACAACTTCAGAAGATCATCCACCAGCTGCTGTTTCTGACCATTTGGGTTTGGCAAGTGAAAGATTTTTGCCAGTGTTTTTAGCTCAGGGGCTGAAAGCAAATCCAACCCTTCACACAGGTCTTCCAATTCAGATTCTAAAAGTAAAATCATCCACATATATTCATTGTGTTATATTATTGTGTCAAGCAACAGCTCACAGTACATTCATACAACCTAGTACTACTCTAATGATTTAGGTTTGATGCCTGAAAGGTAGGCTGGAAATAAAACCCCACAGACTGGTGTCTGCAAGGCAGGTATTTCACTCTGAAATTCTTCTGCACCTTCTTCTGGACCTTTTCACATGTCTACTTTGAAGGAAGGGAATAACCCCTTACAACTTCAAAACAACTACAAAGATTAAAAAAATCTGTTGAGTTATAAAAAAATGCTGTTCAGAAAAGCTGGTGTTCCCTATTATCTAATCTGCACTATTTGAATTTTCACAAGATCACTCATCTACCTGAAGCCTTTATTCTGCTCCTCTATTTTCTTCCCAAGGCACAGACAACCATGTACTGCACTGACCTCTAACATGACACAACTTCAGATTTTATTTGTAGTATTTTAAAGGTTTTTTTATGCTGGCCTTACCTGTTTGTAGGAATCTGGCTTCAGCCAGTTCTTCAATTATTGGTGACAAATCCACACTTATCTCCCCATACTCTATTTTGTTCACTTTTAACCAGTTCAGCTTGCGTTGAAAAAGTCTCACATACAATTTCTGCCCACCAGCTGCAAGTTTTATTTAAAACAGGGAAAGACAAAAAGAAGAGTAAATTCTAAACACAGTACTAAGCACCACATCATCACATTAACCAGAAAAATTACTTTGATGCAGGTACTCTCTAAAACACATTTTAAATCTCCCCATGTTCTACAAGCAGACTTGGTAAAATACCAGACTTACCTTTCCAAGCAATTAATAAATTCATTAGAATCTTTAAGTTTTGTACAAGGAAAAGCATTACAACATGTTTTGTAGGTAATGTACATTACTGAAATGCCTTTTGACATGCTTACCCCTCAAGAAATATTTAGTTTTATAGAAAAAGAGAATTTAATTTTCCAACCCTGCATTTTGTGTTGTTAAGTAGGTCTTTTTGCTTTGTTAAACAGTTATTCAATGACCAAATATTTCATGCTAGAGAACAAAAGAAGCTGCAGTCTGACAGAATAATTTCATAATCGCGAAATACCTCTCTGTGCAGCATTCTTTAGGTTCTTATTTTTCCAGAGATAAGCCAAATTATACTAATACATCTACCGAAACAAAACAATGAGAAAAAACTCCTATTAATTTGATTTTTATCAGGGAAGTATTCTTTTAAAGTACCTTTTAAAAAGACTTTTTAATACTAACAATGCCAAAATGCAACAAAATAGCTTATTAAATTTTAGCTGAAAATAGCCTAGCTATTATCACTACATTCAACAACCTTTTGAATACTTAATTCAAGCCCCATTTACTTCTATTTTTTCCCCTGTCTGCTAGTGCTTAACTGAAAATGATCATTAATAAAAAACCACTGAAACACTACCAGACCTAGACATATTTAAGAAATGGCAGATAAACATTAAATGTTTATTTAACAATTCTCCTGTCCTTATAAGACTTTTTCAGCCTTTTCTTTAAAAAAATCTTTCCAGGATCAGTTCACCAGGAGAACTACATTCAGACATATAAGCTTTTCATTTTCTCTGTGGGGACTCCTTTAAAGTCTGCCCCAAGTTTTTACCGTTCTGGAGAAAGGAAAAAGGCTAACACACAGGCATTCTTTCTCCAGGCCATGGAACTGACCAAACTAGGGCTGCAATAATAATTTCATAATAAGCTTCATAAACTTACACTGAGTTAGAGACAACTCACTGAGGAATGGTAAACATTTCAGCAGAAAATAATTAAATACTGGAAAGTATCTATATTCAAGCAACTTCATAGTACTAATCAGGTTTGTGGGCTTTTTAGTGTTATGAAAACTGAAAGACGACCTAGGGTAAAAACTTCTCATGTGGGACACAACTCATCTACCTTAACCTTCACAGTATCCTGCCTGGTATTTCTTGAAGGCAATCACATCCATCTGTCAGTTGTCCAGGATTTGTTATCTACTGACTTAGTATCATCCTCTCACTTCTCACAGCTCAACTGCTTCATCTTTCCTACCCTGCAGAGAGAGATTGTTTCATCCATGACCCTCACATCCAGTGCAGACATGGATTTATCAGCACCACTTTGCAGTAATTCTTTCTGTACTCCCAACTCACACTACTGGAAGAGAAACAAGAAGCTCTTTTATCTAACAGAAGAAGCTCCTGTTACCAATCAGTGTTGTTCACGTCCAGGGAACAGAGTGTGGAAAGGGGGAAGGTGTATCCTGAACATCTCTTTTAGTGTTTGCCAAAGTGGCCAACACCAGCACACACTACTGGCCTAACTGTGAGTTTATTCCTAGATCTTTGGATGCAAATGATGTGCATCTACTGCTTGCCTCAGAGAGCCAGTAACAAGACTTCTGTTGCTTTCTTTCTTTATATATTCCCTTTTAACTACCACAAGACAAACAAGGCATTACCAAGCTCCAAGATGTCCCTACTGTAATATTCTTATGGGCTGGAGTGCACCAATGGGCTCTGCCAACCCCCCCAGGTTTGGCTGCTTGTGTCCATGGCCAGCTGAGATGCATGAGGATGCAAGCCGGGCTGCTGGGTGGCCTGAGTGAGGCTGTGTCCCCCCCATTCTCTCAGGAGCTGTACCTAACTACATTAGCAGAGTTTATTTTTTAAAAAGCCACTGAGAAGAAGGAGCTTCTTCCCTTAAAAAAATACATCAAGTTACAAGCTCAATTGATATAGTACTTCTCACATAAAACTATGTAAGTAAAAATGTTCCACTACAAGAGGGATCGTGGAAATGTATTTAAAATAAAAACATACCTGATAATTTGTAGAACTTGGTTATAATGTTCAAATCTTGTTCATTAAATAGTCTGACATCATCTTCATTCTGCAATACTGCTCGCAGGACTACTAAAAAATTCTGGAGGTAGTATGGGTGACCAGGAGAGGCTGGCACAGAAAGGACCTCACCTATTTTGTCTAGAATGTCCCCAGTGGAATCCTGAGATTCTGCCTTTTCCATGTCATTCTTGAAGTCTTCCAGAACTTCCACAGGAAGTACCTCTGCATCATCCCTGCTAAAGCAATTTTCTGTCCCACAGTTCACTTCTGTCTTTGAAGGAGTAACCTCAATGTGAGGCTCAGTCTCAGCTTCCAAATTACTGGTCAGCTCTGCTGAAGTATGGGTGGCTAGAGATGTTTCAAATTTATCAGGACTAAGTATCCCACCTTCAGAGCTGCTTTCTGCTTTGGTGCTCCTTGTACCAGATGGGAACCTTTTGTCATTAGTGTTATCAGCCAGTAACTGTATTTGAACCATATCCACAAGGTGTTCTCCATCACATTTATTTATTTTGTTTTGAAATTCAGATTCCCTCTTTGAAAAATTCTGCTCCTGGTGCTCTCTCTGAGAAGGCTGATTTTCTTTCTGAGAACTCTGCCCAGCATCAATCTCATCACCATCATCAGGTGCTGCAGCACTTCCACAGGCACTGTGAACAGCTGGAGGTGAAGAGTTGATCTCTTCATACAAGACCTGTTTTCCTCCCTGCAGGCAGCGTCTTCTGGACAGCTTGGCAGACAAGCTTCCCAAGGAGACTCTTCTAACTGTTCGAGCCTGGGATTCACTGTTGACACTAAAGACTGAACCACTCTTGCTAAAATAAGGACTAGTCTGTTGTGCTGCACTCCCTCCTGCTTTCAATAAATTACTTTTAGAAGGACTTGTTTCTAGATTTAAGAGGTTTTTTGAAAAATACGAGCTGGAATTATTGCTCAGATTTTCAGCTGGGGGACTCTTATTCCTAAAAGAATTCTGTGTACCATCAGTGGCACCAATCTCACCAAGGTTTTTCTGACATGTTTCATCCATGTGCTTATTTATTCCATATCTTGGCACCAATTGCCCACACATGGGACAGCTAACTTTGGCAGGGGGAGCATTGTTAAAAAAGGAAGTAATACAGGATGATGCTGAAGGTGTAGATGGTGTTCCTGCAACTTCCACTTTTTTTGTTGCTTCTTTTTTCCTCTTATTTTTACTGAGTGACAAACTTATTTGGGATCTTTTGATTCCTGAAGACCTAGATTCTGCCATTACAAAACTTCACAGCGATTACACAGCACAGACAACTCCATTCAGGCCATATTTCTTTATTCTGTAATACTTAAAAGACCTTCCTTGGCTTTTCCTTTTCCATCTGTAATCCTCTGACATGCCTTGAAAAAAAACAACACTGAATGAGTGGTCTTCTAAGGTACCAGATGCAACCAAGATGAACAGAAGAAAGGCAGAGAAGTCCATAACTTACAATGCTACTGTCCTTTAGCTTGCCTTACCAGGCAGGGAAGCACAGCACAGGCAAGCTGAGCACTGCAGCTGCCTTTAATAATGGAAAAGGAATCAAGTTTGCATTTACATCAGCAAGTGAACCTGGAATTCAAATAGGCAAATCCTCTAATTTTCACAGAATAGTCAGAGATGAAAGGCACCTCTGGAGATCCAGTCCAAACCCCCGGCCCAGGCAGGGTCACCTGGAGCAGGTGACACAGGAACACGTCCAGGTGGGTTTGGAATGTCTCTGGAGAGGGACTCCATGACCACCCCACACAGCTCGCCCAGTCTCTGCCTCCCTCAGTGTGAAGTTCTTCCTCATGCTGAGGTGAAACTTCTTGTGTTTTAATTTGTGGCCACTGCTCCTCATCCTGTCGCTGGGAACATTTTATCATTGTCTAGTTTGCTACCGGCAGACTATTTTCGGTGGCAGGCATCCCCTTCCAGAGCGCTCTCCGGGCTGCCCTGCAGCCCTCACCCTCACGGCTGCCGCGCCTGCCCGAGCCCGTGGCGCGCTCGGGCCGAGCTCTGCCAGGCCCAGGGCTCGGGAGCGGCCCCACACCGCCTCCAGGTGAGCTGGCGGCGGGGCCCAGGCTCCCGCAGGGGTCTCGGGGCTGCCATCCTGACCTGCCCGCCCGCTGCCGCCACCGCCCCTCCCCGCGCTGGGACGCCCTCGGCCGCCTTCCCCCACACGGCGGGCCCCAGCCGGAGCCTGCCGCAGCCCGCCCGGCCCAGGCCCCGGCCCCGGCCCCGGCCCCGGCCCTTGCCCACGCACCGGCCCCGCAGCGCAGCCCGCCTCGCTCCCGGCGCCGCGCGGGGCCAGGCCGCGCCCCTGGGCCGGGCCGGGGCCGCCGCTCCGCCCGCCGCCAGCCCTGAGCAGCGCAGCGCCGATGGCGGCACCCGCCCCCCGCTCCTCAAACACTGCGGGCTCTGCCGCCAACGCCCGCCGCTGCTCGAAATTCCCTTTTACGACAAAGCATGGAAAACAGCTGAGGTCCACAGGAGCAGCAACTAGAGGTTTGTTGTTGGGGAGTTTTTGGGGTTGTATTTTTTTTTTTTTTGGTTTTTGTTCGGCTAAGAGCAAAGAGTGAAATACTTTCACCCTCAGACGTATTGTTGGTATGGACTCTGAAAACGGTGCTGGTATGGGAGATTATTCCTCTGAGTGTTAAAAATAAGCATGAAGAGAGGGGACCTGATCCCTGCCTGTCAGCGTGTGCAGGGAGCTGCAGAGGAGGGAGCAGGCTCTGCAATGGAACCAGGCAAGGGGCAGAAACTGAGACACTGAGCGCTGGATCAGGCTGCCCAGAGAGGTTGGAGTGCATGGAGCTCTCACTGGAGCTATTCCACAACAACCCTGTGCCATGTGCTCTGGGATGACCCTGCTTGAGCAGGAGATTGGACCAGATAACCCTACTGAGGTCCCTTCCAACCCAAACCATTCTTGGACTCAGTCCAAGTTAAAATTTCCTACCTCTGGGTTACCACAGGCTTTGTGTCCTCCCTCTTTGCCAATCACAAGTTCAGAGTATAATTTCTACAATTTAAATGCCTGGATACATCCTCAATTTGTCAATAAATGCAGTTCCTCCTGCTCTAGATCCAGAGCTATTATAACAGCAGATACAAAGCTCTGGGCTATAGATTAAAGAGACTGTATAGTTACAGCACATGTCAAGTATTTTACACTGATATGTATCTGCCCACACCACAAATCTTTCTTTTTATAATAAATCAGAGTTCTATGGTAGGAAATAAGAGTAAAATCTACAGAAAACTGTCTGAACATCACCTTAGAAGTTCACAAAGTATTTTAAAAATCAACAGAGAATAAAACCTACTCAAATTCAGAAGAAAATTTTAATATATACAAGATGTATATATCTGTGTACCTGTATAAAAAAGGTAAATTACAACTTCAGTTTATGAACAGAGATTGCTTTCTCCTTCTTCTGTTTCTTCTTTAATTTGCTGGCATCTTTGATTTGCATTCTCACTTGATCTTGTAGCTGAGAAAAGAAGGCCTGGGATGATTTCAAGGCCTTGTCTTTACCTTCATCCTGCCATTGGATAAAACATTTGTTATAACCAAGACACACACAAACACTACCATTATATTACTTACTAGTTACTCAAGAATAATGGTATTTCATTTAAAAAATATCTGGTAACTGATTTTCAAAGGATATTGTTCACCACATTTTTATTCCACTCCTGCTATCTAAATAAGTAAATATTACATTATCTTCCTAAGTAGCAATTAGCCTGATAGGTAAGAGCAGGCATCAAGAACAGACCCTTGCACATTATGAACTACAATAGGGTATCTATTTTGTGTTCTACTTGCCTTCTGAAAAAGTAAGTACAAACATCTGGAAGTAATGAAGTTATTTTTCCTATTAGTTTCTAATACTTCTAAATTTCAGAGATTTTTAGAGTTCTATTTAAAAGGCATCATAAGTGGTGCACGAGTTTACTGTTTTATAGCATGCAAAACAATATCAATCTGATGAGATTATAGGGAAGGCTCCACAATAAGGGCAAAGTTAAACAGGAATATTGTATTACAAAACAGTTTAAGTTACCCAAAGCTTATACAGAACATAGAAACCTCAATGTGCATTCAAGCAATCCCACTTGATGAAGTGGAACGGCTTAAATATCGGAAAAAAAGAAAATATCTTAGTATTTGCAGAACATCACTTTGTGAACTTCGAAATAAACAGAAAAGTAGCACCTCACACAAAATCATTTCTGCCTGATGAACATGCTTTTATATAGAGTAATTGTATCATACAGCTTTTTCATATTTTTCCAACCTTATACTTGTAATTCTTTGGGAGAAAGTTTCCTTTCCTCTCTAGAGAAAAATTATCTGTCCTTGGGATTTTAGTCTTACCTTGAGCAGAGATGCTTTGCCTTCTTTGGTAAGCCTTTTTAATTTTGCTGCAGCAGCTTTTTTGCTAAGTTTTGTGCCTTGCTCTGGTTTCATCTTTTCAAGAAGCTTTTGACGTTTCTCCTTTTCCTTTCGCTTCATACGTTTACGGAGCTTTTTCCTTCTGAGTTCTCGTTTTTTGTCCGTGGGAGTCTTTTCTGCATCTGTTTTTACATCACCAGCTTTGTTCTTTTCCTAAATAGATCCATAACAGTGCAAAAGACGAGACTCACTTCACAGAACTCAAATCTATCTCAGCATTTCCATTATTTCAAGTGACAGCTCAGGATAAGGCAAAGGCCAAAAACTGACAAAAGCTGGGAAATGAGATTTGTACAACATGCTAATTGCTCTGCTGTAGTGTTGTTTAGCTTTCCCCCTCTCAATACCCATATAAATGTTGGGACAACAATGACCATCAAGTAACAGTTAAGATCAAAACCAAAGCATAGTAGTATGGCCTACTGGAGCCAAATAAAATTTACTCTTTTCCCAGTTAGGGAAAAAAAAAAAAAAAAGCAAAAAAAAAAACACCTCAGCCCTCAAAACCTCCCAAAAACCACCAATACTAAAATTCTAGGCCAAAAAAGTCCACAAGGTGAGGAACCACCCATCAGGATGGGAAGGGCAGAATTCCCACTGATCTGACAGACAGTACATCCTTCTATAACCCCCGTATGCATTTTATATTTACCTTGATCTCCTCTGGTGCTAAGAGAGCAGCATCACTAACAGCAACTGGTGCTACTTCTTCCATACTTATCGCTGGAAGGTTCGAAACTATTTTAATTTCTGGCACCGGCTAGAAATAAGGAGACACATTCAGGACTGAGCACAGCATCTCAGCAGCTGACAGACAACTGAAGATCACAAGCAGCTGGGCTTGTTTAGAGGCAATCACAGTGCATTTAATATGAAATAAGAATTACCTCAGTAAACACCCATGTTTACTTTGCTTTCCATTTCTGGAATGTATTTTAAAGTATCCAGTTCAAAAAAAAGGAGAAAGCCCCCAGCTTTATGAAACTTATGCACTTACTGGTTTGGGTGTGAAGTGGAAATTACAAAGTGCATCCAGCTTCTGGAAGAGTGAATCCATCATTTCCTGAATTTCTTTGTGTTCAGGATTTTCTTCCTCTTCAGTCTTTTGCTGCATTAAAAATGCAATGTAACTGTAACACCATTCATAAGGCTATTTTACTTTAGCAAGACTGGTAAGAACACAACTTACAATTCAGAGCCCTTTCACTGGTGAACACTCAGAGAAAGACTAAATTACTTCCAGTTGGAAGGTGTATAAATGAACACACAATAGTACACAGTGTGAACTTCAAACCCAAATGAAAGGCATTGTTTTTGTTACCTGGTGAAGTTTCATGTATTCTTGCTCATAGATTTCAGCGAGACTCAGCTTACTCTTTTCATGATCCAAACTGATCCGCTTCTTGTAATCAAAAGCTTCCTCTTTGGGTTTTTCTTTTGGTACTACGTCATCCCATGCCTGAGAAAGTAATGACCAATTGCAACTATAGAAAAGTATCAGCTACATCTATTTTAGAACATTTTTCAGTTATTTATCTGGCACGTTAACTAGTTTATGCATGTAGCCTCCCAGGACTCATCAAGTTTTGCACTTATATTTAAAAAAAAAAAGTAATAAAAGTTACAGCTCTACTTAAGTCCTTGGTTTTAGTGAATGAAGGCAACAACTATAACAAGTTACAAACTCTTCCCCATCTTTTTAAATTCAATGAACACTAAGGCTCAACAAGCTGTGAGATACAAATCTTCTGTCAGTGGCTTTGAAGCAAAATGAAGCAAACAACTAAATTTTGGTCAGTGTGAGAATGCTCAGAGCACTAGTTATGGTAACAGCCAACACTTATAGACTGGCTTTATATTCCAAATTCCTTACAGTTTTATCTGCACACAGTCTCTTTTGAAGTGCTCCAAAACTTGGCGCATAACAGGGATATATAAATAGGGCTCCTCAGAAATCTAAAGACATACAATGAATATCAAGAAAAAAGAACCAGTCGCAGAAATTAAGATAATTTTACACCTAACATTGCAAATTATTCCAACTCTTCCTTGTAATATGCCCTGTGAATCAAGTCGATGAACAATGTAAGGAGGAACAGGTAAGATAATATTAACCTCATCCAATATTCTTTGTTTAATGAGATCTTCAAGCTGAAAAGTAGTTTCTTCTGTGATCACAGGTGCTGAAAGAAAAAGGCAAAGAACTTTAAGATTAATGTTTCTCCAGCAAGAAACAAGTCTTGTTCTATAAAGAACAAACTACACAAAAAGAAAGTAAAACCTTCACAAAAAAGTAGCAATTGAAAGTGAAGTAAGTAAATATACGTAAAAGTAAGTCACATTACGTAAGGCTGATAAATTATTAGGTTTGCTACCAAAGTTATGAACTTTCAGGTAAATTAAAAACTAACAAAAAGAAATTATAGTTTCCTGTAGTTTCCACTGTGAAAATGCAGGGTGAAACAACCTCAAAATCACATCAAGAAGTTTAACCTGTTCTCCTGTTACCCTGCTCGAGTCACGGGTGTTTTCAGCAAGGTGAAAGGGCAGAACACCCAGCATGGTCTGGAACATGCTGTGAGCAAAGCCCTGTCCCTCTCCTTACCCATTCGGACTGCGTGGTCAAAAAGCACTGTTTCTTCCAAAAGGCTGTTCTCAGGGCGTTTCTGTCCAGTCACTTCTCCTTTCAGCTGCCAAGGTTTCTCCTCTAACAATGCTTCTTCCAAGCTTTTTATTTTTTTGCTCATCTGGAAAACACAATTTCCTAGGAAGTTTAAAACAGGGCTCACTTGTAAACTCACAGCAATAAATTAATATTTATTTCAGGTACATGAGGGAATATATGATTGCAGATGTATCTATGTAGATAAACCACATGTTTTCCTTAAATTTTAAATACCTTCTTTGAATTTGCTGGACTCTGAACAAATGAAACAACCAGTAAAAAAAAAAAAATTATTTGCCACCGTCTTGAAGTATTAGCCAAATAAAATATGAACAAAACCCAAAGAAAACCAAACCAAAATTACCTTTTCCTGTCTCTTCTCAAATGATGACTTTACTTCACTGGGACTGATGCCCTTCTCTAATTGCCCTTCAGCTACATCTTCTGTTTCACTGTCATCTGGCACATTGAAAGTTACTTTTTTAGAAGCTTCTTTACTTCTCATGTGCTCCACCATTTCATCCATATCCTCAAACCTGTAACAATAACATTTAATATAAAAGTTGAGAAGCCTTTATAATTTTTCACATGAAAGTATGTCAGCCCTTAGATGTTTACCTGCTACAAGTAACTTACAGTTTACAACAGGTTTCAAGGATCCCCCTAAAGGCAGAGATGCTAGGGAAACTTCTGGATAATAAAAATAACTTTGAACTCTTAAATGCTTTATTCAAATAAAAATCAAGGGACAATATTTAAAAAAAATATGTAAGTTGACAACACAAACCATGAACATACAACAGTTAACTGAGAATGGCACACTATGACCAGAGTGAGGGTGGCATTCTCAGTATTTTCTGCTTTACTTCTGTGTAAAATTATGAGAACATTTTACCTGCATTTTACTTACTCAGACATACTTCCTTCATTTTGCTCTTCAATGGCACTGTCTGCTTCCTCTTCCTGATCCTCTTCAGCATCATTAGCTACTAAATCATCATCACCATCATCATCAACTGGATCAAAGAAATCTTTGTATGTCATATCTCTTGAACTTTTTATTGGCTAAAAAGGTGAGAGGGAAAGAAAAAAACAAACAACAAACCACAGCTGTTAAGACTGACAGAAATCAAAGAATATCTTGTCTTTTAAAGTCTTTAGTGCCTGGGGAACAGCACTTCTTGTTCAACAGTAATTCAGGGTAGTGATGCATTAACCTATGCTAGGGCATCATAGTAAACTGATTTCTTTTCCTGGTGTTTACAGTTCTCTGCCACTTACACATACAAAAGTCAAGGAGCTGTAGGTTTTGCCAAATACTTGTTGGAATGCACACTGATTCCCTGGGTCTATTTCTTACTTGCTAGTGAGAATGTCTGGTAATATTGAATAATAATATACTCATTTTTGAATCAATTACTCATCAATTTATGTTGTATCACAGTCACAAGGCATGTCCCTGGAAGAAGTCCTTTGCTCTGCATCAGCCACCTTAGTGATCTCTAATTACCAGATGCTGATCTTTTAATTTGCTGGGTCAACTATTCTGCAATTCTTCAAGGTCCCTGATTTCCTGGGGATATTATCTCTTCCTTTATTTATCTAAAAGCCCAAAGCCCATGTAAGGAGAGTCTGGAATAGCAGGATCCTATGTCCTTCTTCACCAGGAAATTTTCTTACCAGATAGTAATTGTTAAAACGTTCAGAAGGAATCTTTAGTCTCATAAACAAATGTAACTCGGCAGTTTCTACACTTTATGGTCATCCTAACAGATACCAGATTTTGATTTACAGGAAAAAACTCACTTTGACTTTAGCTTCTTCTAAATCTTTGTCATCATCTGAGATAATGTCTTCAAAATAATTAATGTCATCTTCTTCTTCTTCTTCTTTTTCCTTTTCTTCCTTCTCTGCATGTTCTAAAAAAGCTTCCATCTCAGCTAGCTTGAAAAACTTGTCATCCACTACAGATTTTCTTCCCTTCTTTCTCAGTGTGGTTTCCTTGGCTGTTTTAGCTTGTTGCTCCAATGCTTCAATATCAAAGTCAATATCAGAATCCTCATCACTGTATTTCTGCATTATGCTTTCTCTGAGTTTACTTTGCTTTTCTTTAGCTTTAGTTTTAGCTTTTTCTTCATCTTTTGTATACACATTAATTTGTTCAGTTTCTGCTTCCATTATGTTGTCTTCCAACTCCTTGTCACTGCTGGCCTCTGCATCAGAGCCATCCTCTTCCTGGTCTGAGAGAAGACAAAGATCTTCATCCTCGGCATCCCTTGCAATGGATTTCTTGAAGAAATCGAGAACTGCATTGTTCTGGAGCTCCAGTTGCTGCCAAATCTGTTCTTCATCAAACTTTTCTATCACCAGCTCTTTTAGAGGACCCCCACGAACTATATTGCTTCCTTTATTCAAATCGTAGAGAGTCTTTGTCATCGCTCTGAAGTCGGCAGCCAGCCCATCCTGCACACTGAGAGCAGAAAAATAAAAGAGCTTAACACTTTCCACTAAGTCAATCACACGGTCACACGGCTGCTCTCGTTGTACCTGCTTTGGTTCTCTGGTGCTGCAGAACAGCGCCTTTCAATAGCTACTGCTGCAGCTTAACTTTCCATACATCGCTTGGAGTACTGCTACCACAGAGTCACGGAAAAAAAATCACAAAATTCTTAATCCTTTCAGCTTTATTACACTTCGTGTAGGAAGTAGCAGCTGGACAGAAAATTCCAGCTTTCTACAGCTGCATCTTACAATATGTTGATCTTATTTAAGCACTCCGGACATTTTGAGGAAGTAAACAATACAGCACTCAACACCTCAATCGTCCACGAGCCAGACCCCAGGTTTGAAAGATGCAATTGAGCATCTCCACCGCCTCACTCCTCAACTTTTACACATGGGTAGGTGTAAAAGGTTTTTCTCTAGGGCTACCAATGCCTCCCCCCGCCCCCCGCGGTACCTGAGGAAGCACTCGGGGCGCGCCGCCGCTGCTCCCGCCACCCTGAGGCAGGTCCGGATGCCCTGGATCCCCGGGAGCGCCGGGAGCCCCGGGAGCCCCGGGAGCCCCGGCACCGCCGCCATCGCCCCGCGCACACGTGGGCCCGGCTCCGCCTCCGCCGCGGCCCCGCGCTCAGGCCCGGCCGGCTCCGCGGCCGCCGCCAAGGTTCCGCACACAGGGGTTCCGCACACAGGGGTTCCGCACACAGGGGTTCCGCCCGCGGAGCTCTGCCCGCCCCGCTTCCGAGCCGTGGTGTCCCGCCTCCTGAACCGAAACATCCCCGCCCCTGGCCCAGCCCTCTGGTAGAAGCGCCTCGTTCTCCCAGAATCGCCAGCACAGTATGGCAGTCATGCCCGATGGCTGCTGCTTCCCACCCTGGGAAGGGCGCGGTGTTGCTGCAGACTGGGATTTGCATCAGTGCTGGGAAACCTGCTCTAAATATAGTGAAGGTACATTCATCTTATTCACAGTTGTGAATCTCTGACCTAGATACGAGGGCTATTTTGGAACTGCACATTTCCAGCTGATTCTGCCGGTAAAACACCTGATCTTACCTGGTGTCTGCAAGTTCAGGCTAACGAGGCACACACACACACACACACACACACACACACACACACACACACACACACACACACACACACACACACACACACACACACACAGACACCTTTCACCATCCACACAGCACTGCCCAGTGCTCTGCAAGTCCCCTCTTACATCTTGTAGTTTCTTAGGTTTATTTTGTAAAGTCAAATTAAGCCTTACACCCAGACCCTTGTGTTTTCAGCCACCCACACAGCCCTTCTGCAACTTGATCCAAAACTGTGACTAACCTTTTAACTTCAATACTGCTCCTGCCTCTGCCGCTTTCATGTTTCTTTCCTACCAACACATAAAGCCTTTTCAGTGCAAAGAATGCCCTGCAATGCCACAAATTAAGATTTGAAGTGGCACAACCTGCTTATCTATTTAGGCTATATCTCGGCTAGTTTCAGTGTGCTATGCCTGCCACAGCAAGACTGCAGCATCAGCAGACAGCCTGCTGACTGTCCTGAGTCTCTCTGGCACAATGCTTCACGGCATCCTGGTCTGTACCAGGAACAGCGTGGCCAGCAGGACCAGGGAAGTGTTTGTTCCCCTGTATTCTGCACTGGTAAGGCCACCCTTGAGTTCTGGGCCTCTCAGTTCAGGAAGGACATTGAGATGCTGGAGCAAGTCCAGAGAATAGCAACAGAGCTGGAAAAGGAACTGGAGCACAAGTCGGATGAGAGTGGCTGAGGGAGCTGGGGGGGCTCAGCCTGGAGAAAGGGAGGCTTGGGGTGACCTTATTGCCCTCTAAAAGTCCCTACAACAGGAGGATCCAGCCAGACACCTTCAAGCTGCACCAGGTCACAGGTTGGACATCAAAAGACATTTCTTCTCAGAAAGGGTGATTAGATACTTGAATCGGCTGCCTAGGGAGGTGGTGGAGTTACTGTTCCTGGAGGTGTTTAAGGGCAGTCTGGATGTGGACTTAGAGCTCTGGTTTAGATGACAAAAGCGTGTTCAGTAATAGTTTGGACTCGGTGATCTCGGTGGTCTTTTCCAACCTAACTGATTCTGTGGGATTTGCTCAGAAAACTTCCTCGGCAAATGCCGCTTCCCCCTCTTTGGCACGCTGTCTCCGAGCCCGGCCCCCGCAGGCTCCGCTGGCGCGGTGCGGGCCCGGCCCCCGCGGGCTCCGCTGGCGCGGTGCGGGCCCGGCCCCTGCCGTGGCACGGCGCTGCCTCACGGGGGGTGCCGGGGCGGCGCTGCCGCGGCCGGGCGGGCTGAGATGGCGGCGGTGCTGCGGCGCGGAGCGGCCGGTAATGCGGGGCGGCGGCGAGCGGGGCGGCGGGAACGAAGGGCGGCGGGCGCGGGGCGCGGTGTGTGCTCCGGCCTGGCGGATCTCCCCGTGAGAGCCCCGCAGGCCGAACGAAGCTGCCGCTTCTGTAAATAAAAACAAGTTCTCCCGATCCAACTGACGGGCGCATTAACCGCTGACGTTAGCTGCGTATGGTAAACTTAGAGAGCAAACGCCAAATCTAAAGTGCAAAGAGGAACTTGTCTTTTTTGATCTGTGGTTTGGAGGTCAAATTCAAAATAATTTCCCGTTTATGATAATAACCTGTACTGCTCACTCTGGTAGGGTAGGTTTAACTCACAATACCTAAACCACACTATTTTACTTGGTAGCCCCAGACCAGGAGAAAAATGAATGTGAGGCTCAATGCTGTCAGTGATCGATCAGTAGGATACTGGGAATGAAAACACCTTCGTATGACTGCACTTTGAAGGAGGGAACAAAAGCCACAGCACACTGAGACTCAGTTCCCTTGAGCTGTGGAGCCCATCTGATGCCCAAAAGCCCCGTCCAGCACAGAGCAGAGCAGTACTGTGAGCCCAGTTAGCCTCCAGAGTTCCCAGGCTGCTCACACCACCCTGAAATTGCTGGAATTTAAGAATGACCATACTATGCCCTTTTCTCCATTTGGCCCAGAGAGTGAGCACACAGCCCCTATGTGCCAGATTCCCTTTGGTAACAGCATCCTCTCCATGCTTTGGGAGTTTGTCACCACCTGAAAAGAGTGATGATAAAGCAGTGCCCATGACAAGGTTCTTGCTGCAACCCACTGTTGCAAAACTTTCCCATAGAGAATGTGACTGAATTCAGTTTGGTTTGGCTTGTATTTGATTTAGTTTCTTTGATTAGGTCAATGAACACTGCTCCACATCAGAAGCAAAAAACAAGGCTATGAATAAACATTTGAACTTGTTACTTTAGAATCTGTTCGATTGAAGAATGTAACCCTTAGTTGGTACAACTGTATATTTAAACTCTGATGTGCATACTACAAGTAGATCAGTCAATCATCAATAGAATGATCCCCAAATAGATAAATTTAAAAATATTCTTCAAATGAAGCTGAAGAAGGTTATATACTATAGAACTAGTTTTGTGATACATATATAAATACAAGTGTTTCTTTCCTGGAAACATGGAGATGATGGGGTTTCAATCTGAAGTTTGCTGAAAAGCTTTCTTTTTCACTGCAGGGCCATTTTTGATTATTGGGTTAGAAGAAGATTAGAATTTTAAGTAATCTATATAGTTACTAATCTAGATAATATAAGAAAAACACAAATGCTTTTTGTTTAACCTCAGTCAATTAAATTATGGATTTAAAATTAACACTCTGTATGCATCTGACTAGAGCTAGGATAAATTCACAAGACTTCATAAAATAAGCGCTTATATGAGTGAGCATTTAAGTATCTTTGACTTTACAAGAATCCTAGGAATATACTTCACTTTTTCAGTCTATTGTCTTCCCAGGAAACAGCACAAGAAATCAAATATTTCTGGGGCAGAACCCATAAGAAAGAGCATTTTCTATTATTTTTTCTAGTGCTTCACAAATAGCTGAGTAACAAACTGTGTCTTTGTGTCTGTGTCTTTGTCTATTTACTTGAAATAGAAAACAAAAAACCAAATTAAATTACTATAACTGTGTGGTCATATGTGCCCTGTGTAAAGTGCAGCAAGAACTACAGATGTCAGATGTAAAATAATGGGAAAATCCTTGCCTTTCCATTAGTAAAGACTGCTTGAAAAAATATCTACATTAGTAGTATTTCTGTTGAACTGCGGTCTGTTAATATTTGGAAGAAAAAATAAAACAGTAAAAGGCTCTGGAGCACATAATAAATTATATAGTAAGGGATCCTTCTCTTTTAAAGGATTTTTCTTATTTAGAGAATACTGCCTTCCTCCAAGTGGAAAAATATCTCTTGCTTCAGCAAGAATGTCTTAAGAAATTACAGTACAAAATGGAGCTACTTCAGTAGAAGCTTAGGTGGGCAAGAAAGACTGTATAGCAGATATACTATTGTAACACATTTATTTACACCGGTTAATTGTCCAACCCTATACTAGTTAATTAGCCATGCCTTTAATCATGCATGTTTGTACCTTATGCATTTGAGGCATTGCATAGTGCTGCTCCCTCACAGAATAACGTGGTTCACCCTGATTCAGCTGCACTGACATGGCAAGTGTTTCTACAAAACAGTTTCTGCACAGACATTTGAAAAACAAAATTTTTATGTGGAAATTTCAAAGGAAGTTTTTTTAACATATAAGAAATTGAAAGGCAGTGGCTGTCCTATACCAGTATGATAGCCTAAAGGTGGTACCAAGTGAACGAATTGTCCAGAACTTCTGGCTGTGTCGAAGGAGATGATGGACTGTGTGAAAGCCTGGCAAGAAATACTGCAGGGCAGTTACTTGCAGCACTAGAAAAGTTTCTGAAAATACTTAATGTAGGATGTTGATTTATTATCATAAAAAAATTGTGAATAGACATTTTTGTGATACTGAGTCTTTGCTAATATGCACATTGCATGTTGGAATTTTAACTGTCAGATACATGCAAACATTTCTTCCTCCATAACAACACCATGCTCAGAAAGACTTAGGTTTAAGGATTTATCAGTTTTTGAAGAAAAATTAACTGGTAGCTGTAGAATCTTGAATTCCTGTGGAATGGTAGCTCTCAGTTCCATACAGTGGAGCAAAGCTGATTTAATTAATTACAGCTATTACTGACCTTACAGAGCACCAAGAGCCCAGCCAGGCTATCTATCCTCAGTGTGTTGCAAAGCATCCAGAATCTCAGTGCATCATTGGCACAATCTCTTAGCAAAATAGCACATTTGTGACTTTAAAGGAAAGAACGCCTCAAAGACTCCCAAAAGGATAAGATGCCTCTAGCTTGGCCTTGAGGCATTGGGAGCTCTGACTTGGCCTAGAGCAAACTGGCATGGAATTATAATGTGGCTTTTATGACTATGTCTTTTAATATAATTCTAATTTTCATTCTAGAAACAGCTGATATTATAAAAATTTCTCCTCACCCCCAATCCCTCTAGATTCTGATACTGACAGATTAATTATTCAGGTAATTAATTTGCAAGTACCCTCATTTTTTATCTTTCTTTTTTTGTGATCTTTTTGTTTGTTTCCTATAATTTTGAGATGCATAGACATATCCTTATTTCTTTCTCTATTTCTTAAGAAGCTCTGAAAATTTCAAAAGTCACTTTTAAACACATTATACAGTTGGCCTTTACAATTGGTCCTGTTTTCCTCTTTTCAACAGGTATATGGAAAGATTTACACCAAATCTGAGTCAGCTTTGGGTTTTTATTTATTACTCTTTTCATACTTCTGAATATTTACTTAGTCTGAAAACAAAGTAACTGTTTCCTTGCTCTCAGCCTACCCTGAGGATTGCACAAGGGTGTGCCAATGACTTGGCAGCTCTGCAGGCCTTTACAGGGGAAAGAGCAGGCACTGAGACTTTCTCAAAAGCATGGTGCCAGTGCTATGCACTTGTTTTTCAGGGCTTCTTAGCAGACTGCAGCCTTCCGCTCCCACAGTACGAACTCTCTCCTCATCAAAGTCCTTCTCACGAAACATTCCAAGCTGTTTGTGGAAACTGGGCCGACTTAATCACGTGGCAATTGCAGTGCCTGATTTGGAGAAAGCTCAGTCCTTGTATAAAGATGTGTTAGGAGCCCAGGTGAGTGAGACTGTTGCTCTTCCTGAACATGGTGTCTACACTGTTTTTGTGGAGCTGGGAAATACCAAGCTGGAACTTCTACATCCGTTAGGAGAGAAAAGTCCCATTGCAAGCTTCCTGCAAAAAAACAAGACTGGAGGAATGCATCACATCTGCATTGAGGTATTTTAATGTAATATTTATTGTAATAAGATAGATACATTCAAGTATGCATATTTTAATAAGCTTGACCTTTGTCAAGAACTAACATATAAGGTTGTCATATTTCTCTCTTATACAAAGGAAAATTTAAACAGATGTTTTGATGGGTGAATTGTTTCAAAAAGGTAAATATTTTAAGAAGAAATTAAATTATTCCTGACCAGATACAATATAATACCTGCAGTGAAAACCATGCTGGACACAGCAGAGTCAGAGAGCAATCCAAGCCTGGTACTCATCTAAATGGATGCACCCAAAGGGATGCAGGGATTCATTCCAGCTGAGCCCAGACTCCTCTTCAGGCCACCTCTGCAGGACAGGAGCAGCAGCTGTTGTGGCTTTTCTGCTCAGGGAAAGAATCTGGAGGGGGCCGTGGCACATGTGGCCTTTCTAGTTTAGGTAATTTGACAGTCATTCCTTTTTGATTTGCAGTCTGGTAGTTGTGTGTAAGAAGAACTGTAGTGAGTTTGGATTATTCATGAACAAAACTACTGCAAATGGGTAGGAATTAAGCGATGCCTGTTTCTCTGGATTAAAGCTAGGAATTTCCTTCTTCCCTACCATGGCATTGGGAGAAGAGTTTATTCACCAAATTATGTCCAGACACCTCAGCCTTCAAAAATAGCAGTGATATATTATTATAATTCTAGGTCTTTATTAATTACTGACTACTGAATTTTCTGAACTGAGGGTAAATATTATTTCAAAAAAAGAATGCATTTAAGTTTTAGGAAAATTCAAATTTCATTAGATGACATGACATCAGAACTTAAGATCACATTGCACAGTAAAGGCATATTTTTGTTAATTACATATTTCTGTAGGAAATTGTACTGAAATACTGTTTTAATGGCTATTATAGTTAACCTCAATAAAAAGACCACATCTGGATATATTTTTTATTATTCCAAGCTTTTTTCCTTAGGAAACTTTATGAAACTTTACCTACTCAGAGGGAGAATACATAAATCTAAAGGGGCTTTTACCTTCTGCCCACTGTCCTCCCCTTTTCACCACCATTTAATGAGTCAGTCCTCTGTCATCACTTATAAAGGCAGGTATTTTTCTTTAGTTATTGAGAGCAGAAAGTAATGCAGAATTTAGATTATTTATGGAGTCCTTATGAAGTAACAACAAAAAAATGCTTTGTGCATGAGTGGTTTTGTTTATTAATGTCTTAAATATTGCACAATCCATTTAAATGGTATTTTATAAAATCTTCAAATAACAAATGCAAACTCCTGTTGTATTTTTAATACTAGATGTTTTAAAATGGTTTATAACTTATTTTCAGAATTATATTAGAACTTAGAAATAACATTTCAGTGAGGAATTGTTATTGCTCCTAAATGTAAAATCTGCATAATACAGTGCAATATGTTAATTTGTGTGAACTGTATCTTTTTTAAAAGGTTGATGACATAAAAGCGGCTATGACAGAACTGAAGAAAAAAAAGATACGAATATTGAGTGAAGAGCCAAAAATAGGTGCACATGGCAAACCTGTGATTTTTCTTCACCCTAAAGATTGCCATGGAGTCCTTGTGGAACTTGAGCAAGCTTGAGCTGCAATATTCATAAATTAAACAATAGAAGAGTTGTGAAGTTCCTGAGCTGGTGCTGGGAATATTGATGTGGTATTCAGTCTTTACAAGTTCGTTGAAGTTCCCATGGATGAAGTACAGTTTTTGAGCACTGAAATAGTGCTACAGATTTAAGGTCTGTCTTTGCTGGTGTTGCTGATCTAATACTTTGGCATTTCTTAAATTCTCTCTGATTCTACGCACAAATACATGAGCTAAGTTACATATGTACCACAGTAATTTATCTTTTGTTGCCTGTTTGCACCACGATCTTACCTCTGTAGCCACAGAAACTATACAGTTTCTAGGTCAAGCTGCATTATTTTGCTCTACATTTCACAGCAGAGACCCACTTCCCAGTGACAACAATATAGCTTAGACATTTTCTTTAGAAATAAAGGCAAACAAAGAATGTGTTTCCTCTTCTCACCATTCACCATCTGTGCTTCACATTGATTGATTGGTTCATGCAATAAAAAAAACTACATGTTATTGTATGGATGTCTGCAATCAGTAAATAAGTTTTTATTGGCATAACAATTACTGCCAAGGAAGGTACCATGCATAAATCATCATTTAGTTGTTTTATGAACTTTGTGGATATGCAGGCAATGCAAGAAGAGAACCTGAAAGCTACTTGCCTGATATATATTTCATATTGTAAGGCAGTTGTGACATTTTAGTTTTTTCATTTTTAGGATTTTTATTTTTTTTCCCAAGCTTTCTCCATAGAAGGACATCTTGAAGAGACATGAATAAGGTTTTCCTGTGCAGAAGCACTTACAAAATCATTGGCAAGCTCACTCCATGTAAGTATTGCTTCTGTACACAGTTTTTTAGCGTTAAAGACCACGCCAGTATGCTGATGTCACAGCCTGCAGGCAGTTTTGTTAATTTATTTATGAACAGACTTCACTTTATTGGTGTATATTACTCAAGCAGTCTTTTCCTGAGACTTTCTTTTATAGGTTTGTTTTGACATTTCAACTGTAGAAATAGAAGACTTGCTATTTCTTTCATTTTCTCAAGCCTTAAAAAGTCATACTTTCTTAGCTTAACTACAGTCTGAATTTTAAATTTTCCTACATCTCTGCATATGTAGTAGGAGCCTTCAGCTTGATACAAAGATCATCTTAGTCTAGGCAACTTTTTACTTAATGGAATTATTTGTAATGTGTGTCATGTTTGCAGCAACAAAATGCAAATGTAATGTTGACCTGAGATTTAAACATGTTTTTAAAGATATTGACATTTCCTCATTAATTTTACTTCTGAAAAAATCTCTACAAAGCCATGATTTTTTCTTTTAACAAGATATGTTGTACCCAAAATAAATACTCCTTCTCTCCTATTTTAAGAAAAACACAGCCTTCCACAGGAATCCTACATTTCATCAAATCACTGTTTAGAGTGTAGTTTGTGATCTAAATTCTAAACTGTTTAAATTTAGAAATCATAAGGCTCGTGAAGGAAATGCAGAAGGATTTAATATTCCTGAAATCTGATTTGGCCATTCTAGGAGATAGTCTTTGAGCAAAGCTGCTCTTGTCTTTCTGTCAAAGACAAGGAAGTACTTTTTCCTGCAAAAACAGCATAGAAATGCCAATACTAAAAGCCTCACTGGTTAAGATAATTGAATAGAAGTCTTTAAACCAAATACCCTTATTTTGGTGCAACAGAAACAGCTCTCCTATGGTTCATTCTCCATTTCTTTGTCTGAAGGAGATGGACTTCTGTTCACAACATCTATCAACACATCAGAGTAAGCAGCTTGAGGTAGTGTCACAGCATATGTCAGAGTTGAGACAGCCACAATACACAGAGTACCCCCATTGAATTTTAGAAGGCTTTAAGCATTCCCCCACAGAGAGCAACACCATATCACTGCAGAAGGCTGCAAGTACCTGCTCTTCTATTTTTTTAGCCCAACCTTTCATGCCCCTCATGTTGATGCAGTGCACCTGTGTGCCCTCTGCTCCCTTTGGTGGTTGGGCAGTGCCCCTGGGCACTCCATGGCTCATTGCTGTCAGTGCTGCTCACCTGCTTCTCACAGCTGTGCCCACTGGGGATGAGGCTGGGCTGCAGCCCCACTCCCAATTACCACAAACTGTGGACCTATAAAGTAGTGCTAGAGAACAGAGATTTTTAAGTAAACACTTGCTCCACCTGATGATTGTGCTCCCTATCTTATTGGCAGAAAGGCTTGTGTTACTTCTTAGCTAGTAACCAGCAATTTTCCTCACTGACTGACTTGGGGTTGCCCAGCTCTAAGTCAACTGATGCATTTTGTTCCTTGTATCCAAGTCGTGCTCCTGTCTCACAGTTCATACCTTTTTTGTGACTATTCCTAAGGTGGAAATCAAGAAAATGCCAACACACACACAGACAACCCCAGTCCTGCAAAAGAGAGTTTAGGTCTGCAAATTAGTCAGTACACAAAACTAGATCATGTTCTCACAAGCTCTTAAAATTTGATGGGATCAGACCCCCTTACTTGTCTGGGTATGTGCTACAGGACAGGAGAATTTCCCCTTCTGGAGCTGCAGACTTAGAGAATAGCTAAGGGAGCTACAGCTGCATCTGATCTGAAGACAGCTACAGCTGAGAGAGGTTTCCTGGTCATAAACTTAACTCCCTTAGACTTCAGTGGGAACAGAATCAACCCCTATCAACTGTGTAGTCCTTTACCTTAAAGCAGGCAGCCTTCACAAGTTGTTCTGACTTACCAAGGGGTTGGGACAGGGCTTACTTACATAGGCCTTACTCTTTGTCACTACCATGATCATAAGAGGGGAGTAACACCCAGAAAAACAGTGGAAATTCAGGGATGGAAACTGGGGACAAGAGAGCTGTGATTTGCTCCTTTCAGTAGATGGGCATTTAACAATACACCCCTGTTGCATCATTTTACAACTTCTGGGAAGAACAACAGTGATTCAAATAACTGGAGCCTGATTATCTTGGAAGGGAAATAGTTTTTGACAGTATTTAATCTTTTTTGGTTTTTGTCTGTTTGGTGGATTTTTTAAAACAGCAAAACCTTCTTCTCTGGTGTCAAGCTTCTCAGAAGATGGAGTGTTAGTATTTTGCCAGTAAATTTTCTCACGCTTGTGCCATTTGTCAAGTGCAAGTTCCCTGTTCTAATCTCTCCATGTGCCTCTTTTCCCCTCTCAGCTGAAGCATGTTCCTTTTTTATGCTGCCTAAGGCAGACAAGACACATTTTTCTGGACTCCATCAACATTACTCAGGCAGCTAAAGAGCTCATAATTAAATGATGCAAAATATCTTTTTTTATTTCCTCTCTGCAATCCTCAAGTCACTCCTAGGTGGGAGGAGGTGAAAAGGCTGCAGAATGAATCCCATTCCTTATGATGAGATAAACCTAGAAGCAAACTTAAAATGCTGTGAAAAGAACTAACTTTATGCTTTTTAAAAGCTAACCTTACAGTTTTGCAATTCTGCAAAAACTCTGTTCCTGTCATGCTTATTCTGCAATTAATGCACCCGAATTTCATTCTGAATTCTGTTGCTTTCATTATTACCGTATCAAGCTGAAGTCTCATAGACAGACCATGAAACATAGAGATGCTTACATTATCTGGTTGAGGTACTTACAGTAGGAGTGTATGGACAGTGATATCCTTGATACTTCATCTCGTTCTGTCCTTACAAGGAATTCTTCCTGTAGTGATGTACATGGGTCTGTTGGAGGTAAGAACCCTTAACTAATAGAAAAACTCAGAATTAATTGTTTCAATATCAGTTCTTTTACCAAAGCAATTGTCATGTTGGCTAAATTGAGGCTGTCAAACAGAATAAGATCCTCAAGTTCAACTAGTTAATGAATATGAAAATAGGAACTAACAACAATATATAAATTAATCAACCTAGGGCTGACATTTTGCAATGGAAGACCTCAACCACTTAGGAATGCAAAATCTTGTCACCTTTGACAAGCATTTTCAAAGTACTTTGAACAAATTATGAAATAAATATTTATCTTATTGTGAAGGAGAGATATTTATATCTTGTATAATCCTTAAATATCTATAAAATTATGTCAACTGTTAATTTTAATGTTTGTTTTCACTGTCTGGTATATTGTCAAAAAGCACTGCTAACTGCAATGTTCATAGCATAGGAATGAGGATGAGATCTGTGATACATTTTAACATAATGATACATTTTGAAGCATTTAATAACTTTTCTAGATCTGAAGTGGCCTTTCAACTGTTACTGCTAAAACAAAAATAGTAAATAGGTATTAAAATCTTCTATAAAGTAGATCTAATTAAAATTTTTACTTATTTTTAGCATTACATTTTTTTCAGTAATAAAGACAGGTTCAAAACAAAATTTTAAGATCTGAAGTAATTTGCAACTGCAGGTACACTGAAAGCATATATGATGATGCACAATTTGCATTTAATAAGGGGAATATCCAACTCTGCACCCATGGCTGGCTTTTATGGAAATGATTATTTCCAGAAATTGAAGAGTAAGAGAGGTATGTTCATGGATTGGTATCATGCACCCTATTTTTTCCTTCCATTTTGGTATGTAATTTTCTATAATAACCATCTGTCTGAATCACTGTCTCCAAAATGATGTGGAGGGAGAATATTTGTTAGAAATTAAATTTTAAAAAGTTAAAAAATACATCCCACTTCCTTTGGGACCTCTGAAGTCTTTGAGAGGTCAATTGTGGTACAATACCTGCAACTGTAGTAACTTCATAAAGAAAAGTTGGGCTGGAAATACTGCTTTTGGTATTTTGATAAAGTGAGACTTTATTATGTATATGAGGCTGTTTCATCAAGTTAACAATTTTGAGAATTAATAATTCAGATTAAAAGATCACTTGCCAAATGTTTAAACAACCTGCCTACAGGTTATATATCTAGATACACTGCAGTTCTGTGTAAAACATACATGTATTACAGTTTGGGTAATGTTTTGAGTTTTCAGTATCTTCAAAAGAAAACCAAAATCTGTCCAGTAATTGGGATATAGAAAGGGACAGATGGGAAAAGACACCATAGAAAACCATGTCAGAAAATAGCCTCTTAGCAGCAAATTGAGAGTCTTAACAAAACTCTTAACAACTAAATCTTAAAAATCTTAAAAACTAAAAAAAAAAACAAAAAAAAACCCAAAAAAACCACCAAACCACAAAAAGGTGTTTCCATGAAGGACCTTTGCATGTACATGGAATGTGCCTTGATGCCTTGATGCTAACACCAAGGCAAAATGAACAACACCACGCTGAGCACACAGCTATTACAGTAAACACTGATACCTAGCTGATTGTAGTGCAGTATCATTACATTAGGACAGCTTTTTACTTTTGCTATAGTGAGAAAGATTAGCTGCTATCTCAAATTTGCATAATTATTAGCAAAGCCTGTCAGAATTGCTCTAAGATATGTGTTTCTTTATATACAAAATAGTCACTATCACCTAGCTGCCCTAAAAATATCTGGAGGTTTCTAATAAAAGGCCTGAGGAACCAACTGTGTTTATCATCCACCATAAGAAATGTTCTTGGAGAAACCTCAGTGAGCTTTTGAATAGTACACATTGAATTCTACATTAAACTTTAGGGGTGGATCTATGTATTATTTGCACAACGGCACAAAAATCATGATTTGTCCTCATAAATCTGGCTGTATGATGGAATGTGACTGAGTCCAGTGCTGTCCCTTGCTATAATGGTCAAACTTTTGATGTTTGGGGCTTTGTTGCGCTGGAGGACTTCAAGCAACAGGGAGAGGTGAGGTGATCACCTAGCAGGATGACACGGCATTCAGGAATGTAATTCGCAGAGAGATGCTGTGGAGACTCCGAGAAAACACCCTCAGCTGCGGCCCAGCGCCAGAGCAGGTCCCTGGGGATTCAGAGTGGCCCTGCCGAGTGCCACAGCGGGACGCGGGCGTGCCGCAAACATCGCTGTGGCAGCTGCTGGCCCGGGGCTCGGGAGCGGAGCTGGCCGGGCCTGCTCTGCTCAGTGCCCGCGTCCGGACACGGTCACCGAGTCAGCACTGCCCGGGCTGGGAGGCACGGCCACCTGGAGCAGGGGACACGGAACGCGTCCGGGTGGGTTCCGAGTGTCTTCAGACGGGAGACCCCACAGCCTCCCTGGGCAGCTCTCCCAGTGCTCTGCCACCCTCAGTGTGAAGACGTTCTCCCTCACGCTGAGGTGAAACTTATGCTTCAGTTTATGGCCATTGCTCCTCGTCCTGTCGCTGGACACCTCTGAGGAGCGCGGTACAGGCGGAGCTGGCGCAGTGCCCGGCCGCGGTCCGGAGGTGGAAGGCGGACGGGTCGGGGCGTCCCGCCGAGCCCCCGGGGCTGCGCGGGGCCCGCCGCCCCCCCGCTGCCGCCGGGGCCGTGAGGCGGCGCGGGCGCTATGCGCCATGCAGGTTCCCGGGCGCTGGCGCAGGCAGGTTCCCGGGCGGGCCCGCCGCGGTGTGCGGCGCTCGGCAGCCACACAAAAGAGCGGCTGCGGCTGCCCCGCTGCTCGGGACCGGCCCCGCCGCTGCACCGCGGTAAGGACCCGGGGCTCAGGGCGGGGGGCTGACCGACCGACCGACCGACCGACCGCTGGCCGGGGTCGTCGCGGGCACCGGCGGCTCCGTCGGGGGTGGGGCGGCAGCATCCCGCGGGTCCCCTCAGGGGAGCGGGGAGCTCCCGGGCACGCACCCGCCCCGCGGTAGCACGGCCGGGGCTCCCCTCGAACCGGGGCTGGGGGCTGCTCTCCCCGCGAGCGGCTACCCCCGCCCCATCCCATCCTCATCTTCATCCTCATCCCCATCCCCATCCCCTGGCAACCGAGCTGCCCGCAAGCGGACGGGAAGCCGGGGTGAAGGGGAGCCCCTGCGGCATGGCGGAGCGGCCGCGCTGTCGCGATCGGGGCTCCGGCACCGGGGGCTGCCGCACTCCCGCTTGTCCCCGCTGAGCCCGGGGAGGCGCCGCCACCGCGCCCCGCCAGGCGGGGGAGAACCGGCGGCGATCCCCCGGGCCGGGCTGCGGCTCCGCTCGGCTCCCCCGGGCCGGGCTGCGGCTCCGCTCGGCTCCCCCGGGCCGGGCTGCGGCTCCGCTCGGCTCCCCCAGGACGGTGCGAGCTCCGAGCCCGGCCCGGCCGCCTCAGCCCCGCCGTGCCGGGACGGCGGCTCCGGGTAACGCGGGGACCGGCCGTGCAGCATCCGCATCATGTCAGCGTTTTGTGTGAGGGCGGGAGGCTTAAGTCCGTTTGTCTTAATAAGAGTGGAAAGAAAAGCGAGAGGAGCCCTCCTGTAATGCAGCACCGCTCGGAGTTTGTATCTGGTTCTGATTTCATGTCTCCTCTGTAGCAAAGGGATCAGAGCCTTTGATCTGCTCCTTCCCCGTTCCCTTCATCATGAAATCTGGAGGGAAAAGGGTGCTCAATTAAGAATACCTGATTTTTGTTGGGATAAACAGCATGAGATAGTATAGCACGGTCTGTTTGCCTCTTATTGAACAGTTTTTTGAATATGTGTGTGTGGTGCCTTGTATTGCCATAACAAAAGGGATGGGGGTGGGGGAAAGGAAGGGAATACTGCATTTAGAGCTGCATCTTGGAAAGTCAAAGACTGCCTTATTTTGCCTCAACTGGCAGTCTGTGCTTTCAGATTTACATACTTTGCATCCTCAGAGTTGTTTTGGTGGTTGTTGCATGCTAGTGAGGACATACAAGAAAAGAAATTTAAATAAAGATAAGAGATCATACAACATGTATAGAACAGAGATAATGTGCATTGCAGTAATGTTTAAGAAAAGTCTGAAATTACTGTGACCAGTTGGAAAAATGAAATGCAAGTAGTGTTTTCAGTTGTATTACTTAGCCCTATCATCTCCCAGGACGGGCTGGGAAATCTGTTTGCAGAAAAGGTATTTATCTATTATGCCTGCTGCCCCAGAATCCCTCATTAATTAATAAGTAGAACTGAAGAAAAGAACCAATTACTGTCATAGTTTTTTGTCATTCTGTGTAAGCCACAGTGTTTCAAATATAACATGGTTTTAAAGGGGAGGAATTCTAGTTTAAGTCCTTATTGCCCCTTATGATAAAATACAATATATGCAGGTTATGTGTTTGAGAAGCAAAAGATTGACATTTATGTCAAGCATAAGATGACAATTTATCATTTATCATCCTGGTTCTTCTCCATATGGGACAGACAAGATGAAAGACCTTTTCTTTCATACGTTGTTCTGTGAGAGCTAAACTGCTGAAGTCGAAGCCACTGTCCTTAGTCCATTTCATAGGTTCATAGGATTTCATACTGCAGAACTGTCCTTAGAAATCCTGACTGTCAGAGTTTCTAAATCTCTGACAGTTTAGCCTATATCTGCACTTGGAAATATCTGAAGCTATTTTAAAAAATGCATCAGCAGCTACATTATTGCTCGCTCTTGATCCTCTGATAGTAAAGGAAAAGTGTTCTTGCTAAAGCCATAAATGCTCAGCTCTTTTGGTCAAAGTTCCAAGGAGGAATCTCGATAAGCATGTTTTGTGTAGTTACTTGATTAATGCTGGTTCAGGCTGGGGACTGGACATGAATTAAAACAAGCTAGGTCTTTCAAAAGTGACCTTTGCTTAAGGCTGTGAACATGAGAAACCACTTCAAGAAGCATAATTTTACCATCTCCTGAGCTGTTCTGCTAAGAATATTTGCTAAGAAATAATTTGTGAAAATACCATGGTTTAATCATCTTTCAGTTAATATTCGTGTGCTGAGGGTGGAGAAATTAGAGAAAGTTCCAAGCTACCAGCTCACAGAGAGACATATAGAGGATTCTGGTTTTGTTCAGAACTAATCTTGGTGGTAGCCTTTGAACACATCAGAGTTCAGGTGCTTCTGCAGAGTTTTTATATCCATTTCCCTTGTAATCTGTGTTTAAATAATCAAGGCAATTATTTCATGCTTTAAGACTGCAGTGGTAGAGGCTGAGAAGCAGCCCAGCCAAAAAGGCCCAGAGGTCCTGGTGGACAGCAAACTGGAAATGAACCAGCCACAACCCCTGGGACAAAGATAGCCAGGAGCATCCTGGTCTGTATGAACAACAGTGCAGCCAGGACATTGAGGGAAGTGATTATTCCCTTCTGCTCAGTCGGTGACATTTATAACCCTGGGTCCAGTTTTGGTCCCCCCAGTACAAGGAAGTTATTGAAGACCTGGGGTTCTGCAGAAGCCACTGAAGTGGCTGGGGCTGGAGGCTGAGCTCTGAGCAGAGGGTGAGGGAGTGGGACTTGATCAGCCTGCAAAAGGGAGGCTATGGGGGCACCTAACAGCAGCCTTCCATTCCTTATAAGAATTCCTCAGGGAACTGGAGCCAGGCTCAACACAGTGGCATGTGCCAAAGAATGAGAGACAATAGGCATATGTTGAAATAAAGGTTCAGACTAGATACAAGTAAAATACTTTGCCCCACAAGGACAATCATACATGGAGACAGGTAGCCCAGAGAGGTTATATGGTCTCTGTAAAGACCAGACTGGATAATTCCCTCAGCAAACTGATCAGGGCTCACTGATGACCCTGGTTTGAGCAGAATGTTGGACAAGAGACCTCTGACATTCTTAACAACCTGAAGTGTTATGATCCTGTTTGTGCCTACCTGTGCATGATACAAGAAGCAGACATGTTTCCACAAGTCAGATTTTTAAAGATTTAGAGTTTCCATTCTAGGATTAATCCATGCATCTCAGCAAAGATGGAATACAGTATCAGTATGATATATTAAATTCTATTATGTGTGAAACAGTACATTACATTAATACAAACTAATACCTTACTATAAGCCTCCCAAGGAAGAGATATTTGCTTGAAATAAACAAAAAGAAGTGCATACTACTTGCAAGCAAGAGCTTTTACTAGGAGGTATCTTTTGGCAGTACTAGGAGGCAATTAAAGCCTTGCAACATTTGTGCAAGAGATATAATGGTAGTTGTTACATCTACAGAAAATAAAGCACTGATGCAGTCACATGAGCTTCACAAGTAAAGAGGAAGAACTGAAAGTAGAATCAGAATTTACTGGTTTTTAGATACTCAAAAAACTTGCAGTTGCTGAGTCAAATGCTCATTATAAGTACATGCAAATGCTTTTAGTCTGCCGGGAAGAGTATTGCATGTATGATTTGTTTTTTCCTGAGGACCCATGAGAGCTGCATGAAAAGCAGCTCAAGACAGCACCATGTGATTGGTGAAGTGTGTAGTGCTTAAGGCTTTTGCTGTCTGCAGAAGCTGAACATGCACCACAAGCTTTGTCATGGCATCCATGAGAAAAGAACTTCCATTCGAATTCTCAGTTTTGTGTGAACTTAGGTCTTCTCTTGGCTAACAATACTATTTTTTTTTTTGGAAGGATGGCCTTGCACAACTGGTAAAAAATTTATGGATTGAACAGTTTGTTTCTGATGCTGGTAGGTAAATGCAGTGTCACTTGAGTACATGACATTCCTTTCCTTTTTTGTTGCAGTACTTACTGTCTTCATTCACATGCTGCAGCAGAGGAAGGTGATTTGCACTTCAAGAGGAGTAAGTTAGAGCTGAGCAAAGACCGGTATGGAAAACTCTGGGATTAATAGGTGCTTCCACCTAAGCTAAAGATGAAGAACTAGAAGCCCTGTAGGTAGGGATGACAGGGGAAAAGTGTCATTGTTCTGAGATAACTGAAATACTGCTGGAGATGCATACTCTGAAGTATACTCATGCATGAAGGGATCATTTTCTTTTGAGATAGAAGGAAATGAAGAGGAAAGAAAAGTTGGCAAAAAGGTATACAAAATATGTCAGTTAAAGCCAATGTGAGGTTTGCAGTCTAGATAAGGATATTCAAATAGTAGTACTTCTGCAATGCAGACATCTACTGATACCAACCCAGGCTTCCAGTGGGAGCTGCATGAGGAGTATCTTGGAGTAGCTGTCTATTGAATTAGTAAGATGGAGTTTCCTTCAGGAAATAGCCCTCCTAGTTACAGGCCTAATAATGAAGATTCAGCCACATAGAAATGGATATTGCTTTATTACTTAAAAGGCATATTGAATATTTCCATTCTATTAATTGGAGTTTTTAAATTTTGTTTTGTGCATTGATATTAGGAATATTTGGGAGCGTATGATCAATTTGCATTATTTCCAGATTGCTTTTCTTCCCTTTACTGAGAGATCCTCTTCAAAAATGCACTTCTCAGCTGCAATCTTTGCAGCTCTCTTCCCAAGTCAATTGTACAGTAACCCTGATAACTTTTGAGGAGTGAAATCCTTTTTATTTCTGAAATATTCTCCAAGAGAGACCTGACCTTGCAAGTTTTTCTTGTGTATGTATTTTGCCTTTGTGTTAAGGGTTTACGGGATCTGAACCTTGAAGATTTAGGGTAAGATTTATTTTATTTATTAATTTAATGAAGATTAAGTGTAAGACAGAAAGATTTAGAAGTCTTTCACCTGAGTACAGAGGTTAGATTTAACTATGAATTCATAATGTAGTCATAGCAGGCGCATGTACTTCTTTCTATCTTAAATGTACAAAACCAGCAACAAGCAGCTCACAACCCAAATAATAGTTCTGTAACACTGACCGTGAGTGAGGGTGCAGGCCTAGATTTGACCACTGGAGTCCAAAATGCCAAGGGATGTTATGTAACATGGGAATGTGTGGTCAGAAGCACAAGTTCCATAGGGATGGCACTGATCTAAGCAGTATTGTAAAAACCTCCCAGAAGGAGTAGCTGTGTTTGGCATCCACTGTTCAGGTTCAGTGAAGTACCTGATCTTTATGTGAAGAATAATAAAGAAAATAATATTCCCACAATGCCATCCACATCTTTACTGCCTTCATCCAGAAACAAAGGTGCTTGGGGGGACTCTTGGTCACCCAGTGTGCTCTTCAAGAACGGAAGATCAGAAGTGTTAGTTAACTTTGCCTTTTCCTGCTCCAGCAACATTTACTGGAGTTACTGGATTTACTGAAGAGGATGAGGGTGGCACAGCTACCACAAAAATTATTTCAGTGCAAGGGTAAGTGCACCTTTTTAGTTTAAATTTTAAAATGGGTCTCAAAACTCATACTCAAAAGCTGAGAGATGCCTTTTCAACACACTGGGGGAGTGTATGGGGATGGAATTGCTTGTTTCTCATGCAGAAGCAAGATTGCTTCAGAGCTGCTATGCTCCTCAAATCCATACCAAATCGCTCTCCTGGGAATGAAATCTTGTATTAAACACTGTTACTAAACATATCCTTTTTTTCCTTTTTTTTTTGTTCTTTTTCTAATCTGCAGCTTTTGTTTCTGTTAAGGATAGCCATTCTGCATTCTGACTGGTACCAGGTTTCACAGGGTTGCTATGCTGTCTTGAGTTTCAAAGACCACTACAGCTACTAAAAGATAAATAATCAAGGCAGTTACAAAGAATATAAATTTATTTCTGCTCTTATAAAATGATCCAGTATAGGAAAGAAGCAGGCTTGCATGGTTCCAAATTCTTACTATGCAGTATAGCACATTGTTGCCATGCTACCAGATTGCTTGTCTTGATATTTAAATTTGCTCTTAGATTTGTATTTAAAAAGAATGAACTGTTAACAGTTCATTAGAGTATAAAATAGCCTGACAAGACATAAGCCTCATCACCAATTTGTTAGTGGTTTTTTGGCCCCTACAGATTTTAATTTTCTTTTCTAAAATAAACCACACCATCACAACAAATCTAAGATATGCATGAAGCAATGAAATATGGAAGGATTCTCTTTGAGAATGCAATAAGGGCTTATATCAAAGGAGGAATATTGATTATAGTTTCCATACTTAAAAAACTATGCATTTTGCCTGGCTTACTAAGTGCCTCTTGCCATATTTTGTCCTCTTCAATTTAACATGACAAGGGGAAATCAGAGTATGATGATATTTTCTTGTTATTGATGTATTGTAGAGGAGAAAGGAACATTATTTCTACATATGCGTGTGTGTAAATATATATAAAATGTCCTTTAGGCACAAAATCTTGTGTTACTGGAAGACAACTCTCAATTACAGATAAGGCAGCTTTAAAAAGAAACTTACCCCAGTGATATTCTTAGCCAGTCAATCAGTGTGGCTTTAATTATGTAGAAGTATTTGACATGTTACGGCCCAGGAGATAAGAGCTGTTGCATACTAGATGAATGAAAGGGAAGGAATTCTGTTGGTGACTAGAAATTCCATGCTCAGTGCTGCATTAGAGACATAAAGTGAGCACTGCAAGGGAACGCTTCCTAGTAAATTGTGATTTGCATTGTATTGCTGATTCCAGCATTATGAAGGTTGTTGGTGGCAGAATTCTTCATTTCTGGATAATGACTACTGGCTTTATTGATGGAAGAGTTGCCTGATACTACCACCTGTATAGTATCAGGAATATACCTTTAAGTCAGTTGTATTGGTAGGAATTTCTTAGTTTGCTTGCTTTTTGGTTTGGTTGATTGGCTTTTTCTGCATCTATTCCACACCTATCTGCAGCGATAATAAATGATCTGTCCAGCATGTGTTTAATTTGGTATTTGTCCTCCATTTATTATTCAATTCGTATGCATTATAACTGACCCACCAACTAACAGATAATGAATTGGGGGAAAAATGGTGGGGAATTATATATTACAACACTACTATACCTTTGCAACAGTATTATTTTCCTTCTTGTGCATATATCTATATTTGTTTTTAAAGTTTTTTGTCACAATTCAGTAAAATACCTGTCTTATTCTTGAGCCAACATTGATTAAACTTAGATTTGTTGACATTTTTTAGTGTTGGGACTCTTACTATATTTCATAGTTTAGTTTAGGCCCCAGCTTCTGGTGTGTGAGAATCACAGCTTTGAGCTTATACTCAGAGAGGCTCCAGGAATGAAGAAACTATGAGTTTGTATTTTAAACATTTGTGGACAATACAATATCTTTAATTCTGGAGTTCTCATGATTTGCAGTGCTACAGCAATTGTAGTAGAAATAAGTTCCTTAATATTAACCAGTTTGAATGTACTAAGCTCGAGTTACCAGTTTTATTTCTGATGGTACTTAACACTGTTATAACCATTCACAAGAAATATAAACAAGCCAAATGTCATCCAGAGTTTCTGAACCAGCTGTTTTACCACTGAACAGTCCATGGTGTTACATACTTTCCTCTATTCAATAATATTCCTATTTAAAGTAGTAATTAAGTAATGCAGTAACCTGCTAGTATTGGTAAATCCCACTGGAAGGTTAGTAAACAAAAGCTGTTTATTACTGCTCTAAGTTTCTCACTGTCCCCTTGCCTTGGCACAATGAGTCTTCTTTCTTGGCAGGATGAAATCCATATTGTCTTAAAGATATTATCTGTGTCCTCATCAGATAAGCTCGTGACTAACTGTGGCTGCCAGCTGAGGCTGGTCCTCACTGGTTGACAGCTTGCACACGTTGGTCACACTGACACAGGGACTGTGGCTCCTCAGGCTGACCCTGGGGCACTCCTGGCCCCTACTCCCTCCAGCCTCGGAGGCTCAGCAGGGTGGATCCTGTGCCCGAGCTGCATGCCAGGCTCCTTGTCACAGGATCATTAAAACGGGGGAAATTCAAACAGAAATTCTTAATAGTAAAGTCTGAAGTTCACCATACATGGGGAACTTAACTAAACACCATAGTAGCATCCTGAATGAAATGGAGGTGATTGGAAAAATAAGATAGATTTACATACTATCTATGCAGTGAGCCTATGAGCCAACCAAATGTCTAAGACCTCTTGGTAGGAGGCATTTAGAAGGCAGCAGTAGACTGTCTTTACTCAAAAGACTGACCTGTCTAAATAGACTTCACAGTTTGGTATCTTCTGTTTAAATTAATCTGAAAGAGGAAAGGAATAGTGTAAAAAAGTGGTACCAGGTCAATATAACGTCATATTGTGGTAGCAAAAGATTGCGAAATACTAGATTCAGTCAATAACACACAGACCAAACCTTTACTAAAACCTGAATTATAGATATGTCTGTAATTATCGGAGAATAGAACTTAAATGTACCTAACTGGAAAATCTTAATTTGGTTCTCCTATTTAGTTGCATTTTGCTGTTAACCTTCATGCTGGGCTAAACTATAAAGATAAAAATAATTTCCTTTGTAGATTAACATATTAAATATTTTACCTACGTAAATATGAATGGCATGTAAGTAAAAAGTTCTCTGCTTTGGAGACTATAAAAGGATGACTTTGCAGTTATTACAGGATCTTCATTATTGTTTTCTTTACTAGTACTGTCACTGAGGGTGGGGGTGAGGGTGTGTTTGATTTTTAAACAAACTCCCCAAAGTCTGCTTTATTCATTTTTCAGCTGTAGACTTATAGATTTTTCAGCTCTGTGTGGCAGGAATGTCTGCAGAATACTTAACCTGATGAAATCTTGGTTGATGGATTTTTCCACAACACATATAATTTAGGATTTATTTGCCCCCAGTTGAAAGTTGCTACTATAGCAAATACAAGATGAAGAATTAAATTGGAAGGGATATATAATGTGGCTGTTCAGGGTTTGCATCTGGTAAAGGGGCTGATATCAGGTGGCACAGAAGTTGATTATACCCTTGCAATGCTAGGCTACATAGGATGGTGCAAAGTTGGATCCTGCAGGGAAGCCTTCTAGGAGCTTGTCAATCCATTGGGAGAGCCCAGGAGAGGTGCACACAGTGTTAGGTAGTTGTTATTTTGCAGCGTGGACAATTTCTATTATTAAGGGACTGTGACATATCTTTAAGAGGCTGGAAGCTGACCTTTGAATTGAACTGGGTGCAGCTCAAGCATCTTTGAAGACTTCAGTTTTGCTATGAGCTGCAGCCTTCCCTGCAGTGCTCCTGCCCCCAGGAATGTCCCACAGCCCCAGCAGGACTGTGGCTGCCTGCTGCTGCAGCACAGGAACTTCTGGTTACCACCAGGAGACTGCCATGGGCTAGTTGTTCAGTTAATTCAGTTGTTGTTGATAATAATTAAGCTTAAAAAGGTGAAACAGTGATAGAGAAATAGAAATGGTTCAGATTTTTAGAGGAATTAGTATACGTTTAACTTTTCCAATGAGCACAACAGTTAGATAATTAGTAGTCTCTAAGGATCATATTCTGCCAGCCATAATACTTTGTGTCATATATCTATATATTTATGCAACTGTAGGCATTACTTACTTTAAACCAGATATCAAAATTTATATACCTATTGCCTTGAGCATCAGTTGAAGACAAACCAGTCTTATTTATGAACAAATAATGAAAATACTGAATAAATCAGGTAGACTCATACTGCCATTTACATTCTTTCCTCAGTAACTACTTACTGCATGTTTAGTGATGAGAGATGCAGACTTATGAATTGGAAAATTTATCGATAACTACAAAATAGACTGACCCACAATGTACCAATGTGATGCCTCCGTGATTTTTCAACCGTTTCATCTTTAAAGGAAAAATGCTAATTCTTGAAAGTGTTAGCCAAGTGCGTAGGTACATTTACTGAGAACCTAAGAAATGCAGCCTTATTTAAATACATTTTGCAAAACTTTATCTTACAACAAAGGAAATAAAATGCTGGGGAAATTCTTGATTTCACACTAGCTTTTTTATATATCTATTTCTGAAGACATTAGTATATTAGAGAATGTTATTTCATTAATATTCCCCTAGTCCTTTTCTAGTCAATGAGGCTTCTTGTGTGTGGGTGTCTTCCATACTGATGGCCAGTTATAACCTTGGGGTACAGCAACCTTGCACTGTAGGATTAGTGCCTTTCCCCCAACAGATCTGCTCCATAGAGGTTTTTTTTTCTGTGCAATGCCAGTATTTTATATGCTGCAGTTCAGCCAGCTGCAGTCAAAACCTAATCTCTTGTTTAGGCCAACTATATATCTAATTAACCCTGCTGATACTGCATCTTATTCAGTCACAGAGGACACTTCCTCCAAGAGAATGGTTGAAGCTGTATTAATAATTTTTAGAATATTGTCTAACAGTGAGTTTTCAGTGTTCTCCCTGTTCTGTACTGCACTGTCGCCTGCTTAGCCTGTTAGTTACTGATAGGGAAAGTCAATCAGCTCCAAATGCAGCCTAAACTCTCCACATAGTTAGAAATTTGACAGACCTCTAGAACTCTCTATGTTGCCATCTCTGGCAGAGCACAGGATAGCAGAGAAGACAAAGAAGAGATAGCCAGCTATCACCTCCTGTGCTCTCATGAAGCTAATGAGCATGGAGGAGTGACATGTACAGGGTCCAAGATTATCCAAGAGACTAAAAAATATAAATAGCATAGTATGAGCTGCCAAAGGCTCATGCCAATCTGTTCTACCATTTCTGCTGGAATATTTCTGTTTACTCTTATTTTCATAATGACAATATTTCAGCTTTATCAGACACCTGTAGAGAGCAGGATCTACAGTCTCATTTAGAACAGTTGCCCTACCCTATAATGACTTGGCAAAAATGAGCTGAACATTCAGTTATCATCATGAAGGTCCAAAGGAAAATGGATGCTTCCTAAGACCTTCAGTAGGCTGATGTGTAAGGGGAACTATCCTCAGAAGTGATTAATTTATGGGATATCATCTCACAGCATCAGGCTTGAGAATCCTACAGATTCTGTTGCATTGTTACAGAAATCACCTAAAATCAATATGCTTTTTTCCAAAGATGGTCAGAAACTTTAAGAAATATTCAGTCCCTTGATTTTCTTACCAGAGCTACTCAAGATAGGGAATAAACTTCAGGGGTAAACAAAGGGATTGTTCCCCTGCTTTGTCTGATGAAGCTCAATTCTTCACTTTTCAACAACTTCTCCAACTAGACAAAATCCAGATGCCTCTTTTCTCCTTTACAAGCCATTAGGATCTAGTGGGATAAGAGTTGTGCATCAGAGCCTAAACAGCTAATGCTGCCTCACTTCCTAGCTGTAAATGCAGCAATTTAAACAACACAGTTGATACTGACAGTTCCAGCACAGAAAAGGCTGTTAAATCAAGAATTTCACTTGAACTTTGCCTGCAGATTTCTTGAAAAGGGTTTTTCCACCTTTGCTGATAAACTTTTTCAAACTAGAGAGTAAACAGTTGAGATAGCCAAAATCACATTTTTTAAAAGAATCCTTTAACTGTGAACTAATTGCATATTTTATTTCATCCACAATGAATGTTATTTGTACTTTATGTAGCATCAAAGAAGAAATGAAACTTTGAAATCTTCTGTTTAAGCAATGAAGATGTTGAGGGGAAAAAGAAGGAAAAAAATTAGCTCAGTTCTCCAAAATAAAAGAACCCTGTCTTTGGTATTGCAATTTCACAGATAAAAATCTGCATAGACTAGTCTGTTTATCTGCTCAAAGCTCTTTACATAACTGGCACTTTGTCATCTTCTGTCTATAAATTATAGGCAGTCATTGCTGGAGTGTCTGAGTAACCAAGCATAGGGTTTGCTGCTTTGCATATAAATGGAGCCACAGTCCTGGATCTATGTGAACATAAATATGAACATGAAGCCATTCTTGCTCTTCAACTCGATACCAGAAAACCCCTACTCTTAATGCCATACATCTCTGGATGCTGGTATAAATATGAAGTAGATAACCTCTTTGGTTCCTTTAAAATGGAATGATGGAAATTGGTTTGGGAGAAAGATGTGAGTGCATAAATCACATCAAACCAAACACAGGTTGTTATATGAAATAGGCAAATTAGGTAACACATTTTATGTCAATTGTTTCTCCCTGACTTGGTGAAGAGAAGGCTTTCTTCAGATGTTACTCATTGCACTGATAATACAATTGTAGAGACAGTTTACATCTCAGAAAACTCAGTCTGGAACAACCTAATTTACATCTTTTCTAGTGTGACACTACAGTAACATCTGGACATAGATCCTTAAATAGAACAGGAAATAGGCTTTATCTAAATATTCACCTTACTAATTAACTCCTGCTAGATCCTAGTCTTTCAGTATACAGAGCATGTTACAGCTGGCAGATTTAAACGTCTGTGTAAGTGCTTGGTACTTTTTTGGAAATCAAAAGGTCTGTCTATACAACCAAAAAACCAAGCTGCAGAGACCCAGACTTCAAAGGAGATACAGCATCCTAAATGTAAAACTCCACCTACCCCAAATGAGGATAAATGATGATATCATTACTTAAATTATACTGGTTACTGTGGATGATCCATCCATAGTTTATTGCTTCTTTTTGATGGCATTAAATAATGTGCTGAAATTTTCATTGCAAATTGTAGGATTGTAGGCTATTTTTTTTCAACCAAATCAGGTCAGTTCCACCCAGGTCCTCTATATCCAACAATCCAACAGTGAAGAACATTTTGGCTACCCTGTTTTTTATTGTTTGTTTGCTTAAATTATTTTCTGTTGACCATAAAGGACAGATATTTTTTTTTTAAGTTCATTGTTGGGTTTCACAGATGTAGGTTTAAGGAGATTATGTATGCTTTAGGATTTAACATCTACCAACATGCTGTTCATTTTGCCTGATATCACGAGGGACTAGTTCTTTCATTTGCAATTTATAAATCCTCATCTTCAGACTTTGGTTTTCAGATAGCTGGATGTTTGAAACATCCAGCATTTATTAATTTAATGCATTTTTTCTCAGATTAACTAAGTATTTATTCAACTATCATGATATATGATAGGTCCAGGGTTTTGAAATTTAAATAGAATAGATAATGCTAACCTGGTAGGTTGTTGAGGAGTCACCTTGGGAGCCCTCCCTTAGTTTGATGCATGTTTGATGAAAAATGCTGGTTTTGTGTGTCCTGTACTGATAAATCTGGTGATTAGCGTTCCAAAAGGACAACAGCAGAAGCTCAAAAGCCCATATCCAATCTTTTTTCCTTCCAAAAACCTTGCATCTGGAATGAAGAAGCCAAACTTGTGCTGTCTGTGCCTAATAAGACCCTAAGTGTTTGCAAAGGTGGTAAACAAAGGTGTGGCTGAGTCTCATGTCAAGTTTGTCTCATGATACCTCAGACAAATGTCTGTAATTGTGTCTGCTGTGGCTCATACAGAGTCTTACACTCCATGCAGACCTATTTTTCATATTCCTGCAGGAGCAGCTCCATACACTATGCTTGATAAATACATCCTTTATTCCCTCTAGAAGTCTAGATCTTGAGATTATACCAGCTTCTGATCCCCTTGTATGTGGGACAGAGCTGCCAGGTCCAGGGAGAACAGGGGCTCTCCAACATTTGCTGTGCAATAAATTATAACCTGCTCATAAAGCAGGATGCCTGAAACATTAAAATGTGAGAGCAGAAGGTGACATCAAAATACGAGCCTTGCTTGAAATGCCTGAGTTAGCTAAATCTCTATGCTGCTTTCAAATATGTTGCCTATTATTTTATAATTAAAGCTTGAAATTATTTTATATATGGTGCAGTGACTGACTTCAGAATGGAGAATTTAAAAAATCCCTATGAGAGAAAGCTTCATAATAATTAATACTGTTATGCTAGAAATTTGTAAATAACCCTGTTTCTTTCTCAGTGGTTTTCATTCTGCTCTTGCCAAGCATTTTCCTATGCTGTGTTTCTTGTGCTATGAGAGCCATTCTGAATTGCTGATAGGCTCAAAACTCAAGTAGTTTGTGCTCAAATGACCAAATGCCTTGATTTGATAATTCTAAGCTGGGGTGCTATGCGTTTTCAAAATGCAGTCTAGCATTTTACAGGGGGCTGCAGGCCACTATAGTCTTACCAAGAGCTCATCCTGTATTCAGTTTTCTTTGGAGTGTGAAAAACCAGCAGAGGACAGAATTTCCCCATTGGAGTTTCATTATGTTTTCAGAGCTACTAAATGAAAAATGTATATCCTGTTATACTGTAATTTTGTAATATAATGCATCTTAAGCATGTTTTGATACTACCAGGTTATTAGTATTTTATGGAATTTTCTTCCACCATTTAAAAAGTAATACTTCTTCATCTCTGATATTCAAAGACTAGGAAAAATGCAGATAAAACAGAAAGAAGACTGTGCAAGAGGCAAAGAGTTGTGTATCCATTCTGCATCTGTGCAAAGGTCATTTTCATGCACTAGAAAGCTGCAAAACCCTGCAAGATAAAGCCTGCAGCATGTAAGGAATGCTGAAACAGGCAGGCCAGAGGCGGAACCTCTGGATCCATCTGCTGCCCTCATGCGTGTAATGGGAAGCTGGAGCAGATGATGCAGAGCAACTGGGGAAAAAATCACTTCACTTCCAGAACAGGCAAATCTCCCCATTACACAACACATGTACAGTACTATACTTTGACAACATGATTTGACCTTGAAAAAGTCAAAGTGTTCTTCACAAACCTCCAGAAATGTATTATTTGTAGGGAAAGGTACCTGGTTCTTGGATTTAAAAGAATAATTCATTATTCCATGCAAAGTCCATGTTTAATTTTTTATATCTCAGTGATGTTTACTACAATTTCTGGTACAGATCTCTACTGTTTTCATATAGTTCAGCTGATCCTGACTACATTTACTCTTTTTTTGTTTCAAAGTTCTACTAAAGCTTTCACTGATATCTGTTCATGAGGCATCTTGTACTACAGAGAAGTACCCCAGGGTATTGTATAAATTAATATTCCATCCATGAATGTAGCTAATCATTTGGCAGTAAGAAACAAGAGACTAGATTACTGATTAATTGTGATGAAGCTGAACAGGATGCTCACGTGTATGCTGAAACAGACTATTACTGTATTAGTGATGTCCTTTGCAATAGGCAAGCTGTTTTAGAAGTGTTAAGTCTAGCAGCTTAAGAAATAAATAAGAACAGTGCTAAATAGTACCAGTATTTTTAGTTTAGCTAATTAAAATTTTATGACTGGTAGAGAAGATTTGAGTATATGGCATCTTCAGATTTGGCATGGGGAAATAAGAGAATTCTCAGGAGTTGAATTCTGCTATAACCTGTCATATCTTATTATGCTCTTTCCAACTCTGTCTGATTTAAAACAAAACAGACTTATAATTTATTCTTCACTAAAAAGAAGAAGAAAGAGAGTCTAGTAAATGCAGCCAGGAAGTACATCTGCAATAATATCATGATAGCTGCCAGTGACTGTTAGGAGCAATTTCATCCAATGATCATCCTAAGAATAATTGTGTCTTGCCTCCTAGGAGGAAGATTCAGAAAATCATCATAAGGAAATATTAGAGGATTTCAATAATTGCCTGATCTGAAATTATCAAATGCAGTCCACATAAACACAAGAATGTGCCCTCTTAAGCACATGGATAAAAAATGAATGAGTAAATCTCTTCTATTGGAGAGCATGTGTTTGTGTTCCACAGAAAGGGATGTTCTTGAGCCTTTTCACCTGGGCTTCAAACATCTCTGCCCCAGGAATATCTCCAGATATGTTTGTGAAAATATGGCTGCTCTGCATTAAATCTCCTTTTATGTTTTGGATTTTATTTTAAACCAATCATCATTTTAAAAATATAAGACTTTCCTTCCTAATGAATTCTTGTGCAGTGTCGCAGGGCCACATATAGCCTGATGTCATCCTTAATTGATTCTGCAGCAAAGACACACAGTTGTGTGAAGGACAGTGTGGCTTAGGATTGGCTCTTAGCTTTGGAATGAGGCATGGACACAACCAGTAGTTAATTCTGTAAACCTCTGTCAGACATTGTGGATCTAATAGAGATGATAGCAGAAAGAATTGACAGTCCTTTAATCCAATTTAATTGCCACCATCTTTAGCCAAGACTATTCTCAGTGTTTTCTATTTGTGGGAGAAATATGATGAATAGTGATAAGAACAGTGTATTAAATGATTTAGAAATTCAGTGATTTTGGAATATTAAACTCTAACTTTGCCCAGGTGATCAGTGTCTGTGAAAGAAGGCAGCTCTGGGCAGACCCTGTGTAATCTCCGAAGGGATAAAATGCCACAGTTGATTCACAAAGCACTGTGAAGATCTGGCTTGTGTTTTGTCATTGCTCCACCAGTTGGGATTTATTGTGTTGATCAGTGGATTCAGATAAGGTAATTCTGCAGTATTTAGTATTGTTACTGCAGAAGCATCTTTACATTTAAATTGAAAGAGTGCTTTAAATCTTCTCAGAGAGACAAGAGGAAACTGGACTCTCCTGCATGACTTTGCATCTCCCCTTAAATAAACAACTTATATATCTTTGGAACAGGAACATTATCGTTGAAGGAGTGACCATATGTCACTTCCTGCTCTTCTGAATAGCTTTTATTTACTGTAGTTTTATAGAAGACACTATTAATTACAGATTTCCTTAATGTACACTTTGATTTTATAGTAAGAATAGGATAGTATAGTAAGAATAGGAGTTAAGTACCTGCAGTGTGTGCTCCTGCTTTGGAACAATCTTTTTCATTTGTTTTGCACATTGGTACTTTGTACTGCTGTCTTTTTGTGCCCTATAATTTTCTAGTCAGCCATCCTCTTATATTAGCTTCCTAAGTCCACCAAAAAAAAAAAAATGCATTCATGTCTTAATTGATTCTTTGCAAATAGGTTTTAAAGAATAGCTGGTTGTGTTGCTTTTTCCTGATACTCTGCTTTATACATATGCTCCATTCCTGCCTCTCTTTACTCAACTGCTCTAAGCCTCCTTCCTTAACTTCACCAAGACCTCAGCACTCCTGACAGATGTAAAATATAGCAGTCATGTTGAGAAGAGCCTTTACTGGGTTATTCAGTAAGTCCTCTGCATCATGTCATCATTTCAGTGCTAAAGAATTTTGTGGAAAGTCTTAAATTCACCTGAGCTTAAATTAAAGGTGAAAAAGTAGGGAAAACAAAATCCCAGATCAGGCTGGTCCTGCACAAACGAAATATGCTGCCTTAGGGCTGCAGGAGTGCAGTTGTTGTCTATCAGGCTGGCTGAAATTAGAAATAGCATTCTCATTTGTCATGCACTATAATCAAATTTGATGCAGATTTGCAGACCTGGACAACAATGATTGGATGTCATTGGTTATTTTTACACTGCAGAGAGTGTAAACAGTAGTGGTTTGGGGTATCATGCAGTGGATTTTTGCCAGTGTTTCCTTTATTATCTGTAACTGGTGACATGCGGTGATTTTCTATGCAGAGCAGCAGCTGGTTTATTTTCTTCTAACTGTCATACCTGCGTTTCTTTGTGGATGCAAAGAAAATCTTTCTCAAGATAGCAACTAACAATTCAAGAATAGAAAACACTGGGTTTGATAGTTTAAGACCTACCTAGGTGCTAATCATCAGCCCTTTGAGCAATTTTAGAGCTTCAAGTTTCACTGCCCAGGTAGTAAAGGTGACACTATGATACAATTACGGGCTTTTTTATTACTGAAGCACTAGCATTTATTTTTAATAAGTGTTCTAATCCTTTTGTGCAGACCTATATGAACTGTTTGTTCCCCAGACTCCTGCTTCACAGTTTATGGTGATGTATTCGGGCTGCAGCTGGAGCTGAATAGGAAAATGAAAATAAATAAGAATAGATGGTTTGTCACTATGGTTTGAATTTGAACTGATGAAAATGAATTCTCTTTGTCTAGCTTTCTAAAATTTACAGTGACCATGGTAATATGTATCAGAGGCAAATCAGAACAGTTTGGAAGGGATTTTGAGAGATATTTCATCCTAATCCTAATAGGTTAAAAAGAACTGATAATATATGAGACTTACAGGTATTTGAGATTCTTCTTCCACCTAATGTACACAGCCATCATTTACTGACTAATACTTGCATGGTGTATAGAAAGCTTTATTTATTTTTTTCAGGTTATTTCTAAGATCCCTCTGTGTTCATACCCATCCCTTTCTCTTGAGCTACACTTTGAATGCATACCCCCAGCATCACTGATGATATAATTGATTTCTAGAAAATATTAGGAAGACTAATTAATCTACCTTAAAATTTAATCTAAGTTAAATTATATGTTGACTTTAAGTATCCTTTTCTGTATAACTCTGTGTATGTTTTCAGCAATTCTGTTCTGAAACTGATGATAAAGGAATAAATGGATGAATTGCCCTAGGAAAAATGAATCAGGAGATCTCTGGTACAGACCAGGCTTTGTCCACCAGACTGCTGCACTAACTCTGGGGAGGTGGAGTGCATGATTTTGAAAGAAAAACACTTAAATGAAAGTAGAATGAAGCTGGCAGTAAGTGTGACTAGCTGCCTAAATGTGATACCTAAAGAATTACAAGAATATGTTCCAATGTCACTTTCAACTTCAAAGTATTTTGATTCTAAGAATAAAGATGTTCAAGTAAGAAAAGAGTTAATAGCAAAATACATACTTCCTCAAATGTTTTTATGCTACTGGTATTTTTAAGAATCTTTGTAGTTAATATAATAGTTATGTTATTATAAAAGCATGATATTCTTGACAGCCTCCAGAGATTGTCTTAATGTTTTGTGTAGTGGAAAATAGCAGCTCTGTTGAGGAAACGAAACTCACTATTAGATGTGCTCTCCAGCAGTGTAACAAATATTCAAGTGTAGTAATCAGAGAAAGTAAGAGATTGATCAGGACTTGTGTCCAGTTAAAAATTTACATTAATTTCCTACTTAGAATGGACTAAGTCAAATCACACGTTGATTTTCCTAACAATAGGCAAAATACCTATTAGATTTTAGAAAAAAAGATTATTATCACCATCATATAATCTAGTAGACAGTGTTTACTAGGGTGTACAGTGTCTACTATGGCAAAGTTAATTTTTGTTTCTTTTGTTCCTGTGTGCTTCTTACTTAGCAATACAGTGTTTTATGGTTGAGTCCCTGCTAAAATGTATCTCAAAATAATTGTAATGAAATAAAAGAAAATCCAACTAGGAACTATAATTCATAAGGTCTTAAAAGTTTACTTTGTTTTTGTGCTCCATCTCTCAACTCCAATGGAGTAACTGATCAGAAATGAAATATCTGCTCTTCTTATAGAATAACTAAGCAATGAGTTGTCTCTTCCTCAAGCCCTCTGCTCCCCAAATTAATCATGATAATAAACCCCTAATTTATTACCCATAATCAACTTGAGATATATTTGCACCTGTAAGAGTTCCAGGTTACTCAGGGCTGCTGTATAACCTCTGAAGGTGCTGGATGCTTTCTAAAGAACAGGTACCACAGCCTCATTATCATTATTATCCAGTAGGCAAAGGTTTTTTGAGGAGTATGTCCTTTGTCATATCTCAGCATGGAACCTTCTGTTTGCCCACTATCAATCTCCTGTTTGCAAGAGGATTAGTCCTCAATTTTTGTGGTTCCTTTGTAACTTTAGGCCTCAACATGAGGATGAACAGTTCTGCCAGAACAGACTATGGCACAGCCCTTCTTATTCCAAAAAGGAACTTACTTCCTCCTTGACCTTTAAAACACATACTTGCTAAAGCTTTACTTGACTGAAATGTGTGGGGTTGCTCCTCACATCAGACTTGCTAGGAAACCTGAAGTATTTCTGTAAATGCTTGCGTTAGAATGCTGCTTATTGATTCAGAGTGAATACATGGGTTTGTGGGTTAGCCCAGGAAAATTGCTGCAGTGTGGTGCAGTGGTACAGCAGCTCACTGCCACCTCTTGGCATTAATCCCAAGGGTTGAATCTTATCACAGCCAAGCTTTGCAGTACTTTTAAGCCCTACTGTGTAAACGACTTGAGAATATTAACTGATCTCTAACTGTAGATCTCAAGGACATTATAATAAAATAATGTAGTAATATAAAAATGTACAGTGAAGTATAAATGGCAGCTTGTATAATACTCTTGTACAGGAATTGCATCTCAATAAGCAGAGAGAATGTGTTTGGAATGCTATGGAACCAAGTCATCACAAGATCAATTAGAGGTGATTGAACTCAGAGGCCTATTTCAATTACTTTAGTAGGAAGCATTAATATCTTGAGTACAGCTTCTAGGAAATGTGCTGTATTAGCTGTAACTTTCTTTCACAGACTTCTAATAACTGAACAGATAATTTACTGAGTGTTATAAAAGACTGCATATCTTAAAGCAAAATAATTAAATAGAATATTAACTGTTGAAAAATTCAGTTTTTAACACAGCACTAGAAATTCTTTCATGTCTAACCCAGGCCACTTCTTCTTTAACTTTTAGAAGACTTTAATTTCTTATTTTAGCTGCTTAAAAACTCTATTTGCATGACTGTGGCAGCAATTGTAGAAGAACAGGAGAGAGACCAATACTACAGAACTTGCAGATAGAAAAAACACATACTGAAATACAAAGAACTTTCTTTTCCTTACTTCCTGCTGCAATATTTTCAGCTATTTTTGTTATAGAAAGTTCAGAGTTAACATCAAGTTGCTTGTAGTGTGTGATAAGAGAGAGAAGTATTTTGCTGCACATGTAGATGTCCTACATAACACCTTTGTAGCCCAGTTTCACCATTTTTTTCAGGAGTTCTAGCTCTTTGCAAGACTAGCAAGGGAAGAAAAATAAAAAAGAAAAAGCTTTTTTTCCCTGCAAAGATGAAGGGTTCAACAGAGCTACAAAACAACTTGGAAAATTTTCTAGTCCTTTGTGAGAATTTCCATCTCAGCCATGTAGGCTTGGGGCAAGTCACCTCAGACATGTTCAAACATACCTGCAGGTCCTGAAAAGTGGCTGTGACTACAGCCTGGCACTGCTCAGTCCCTTCTAGTCAGGCAAGGCAGCACCCAAAGACTGAAACAGCTTCAGCTCAGCATCCCTCAGGGCTGGGAGGGATCCCAGCAGGAAGTTCTGGAAGCACTCAGCTCCCTGTGCCTCTCTCGTGCTGTGCCTCCAGTACTGGAGCAGCACAGTGGGTGCAGGAGGCCTGGCCAAACTGGGATTCTGAGAACCCCCTGGGATTCTGAGAACCCATGGTGTCACACTGGAGAGCTCTACACTGGGAGCTCATTAAACAATGGCATGGTAGCAGCTGCATGATCACTCACAAAGCACTTAGAATATTAATGACGTCTCTTACTATAGGTGAATTTTCTTCATGACTGTATCCAGCTTGTGCAGAAACATTGTCTGTGTTCCCTGGAACTGTGTTGCTTCCACCACCCTTCAGCAGAGATATTCTAAGAATTTGGACTAAATCCTGAAGAAGAGGGGGAAAATACCCAAATTGTGACATAATTCCTGATATAAGATATTAAGCTGCTAACCAAAAAGGAAACTATTCATGGAAAACTTAGACTAAAAGTAGCATTACAAATAAAAGTACCCAGTTTAATCTGCCAAAATACTTTATCACATCAGTTTATTTTTTGTATCATGGGGCTTTGAGCAGCCTGTTCCAGTGGAAGGTGTCCTTGTCAATGGCAGAAGGACTGGAACAAGATGATCTTTAAGGTCCCTTCCAACCCTGGTCTATTCCTCTCTTCTTTGAGCTATGAGACCAAAATACAGTCTTTCAGATGACACAGCTTTAGAACTGCTTTTTGATTTGAGACTTTTCATTCTGGTGGTCCAAGATCAAAACCATTGCTCTGTTCTCTAGGGTGTTTGACACTACCAGCATGATTTTCTTCTTGAAATTGTGCTCTCTGCTGTCAGTCTTTCATGGCTGTATTGTCTTCTGTGCCCTGAATATTTTTCAAGATGCCTACCCAAGGAGACTTTCTTTTACTGTAGAAGTCATTACAACAGTGTCATTGTTCTATCTTATTTCCCCCCATACCCTTTATGTAATCTCATACCTTCCATACCCTTCAGTAATCTCATAATTAGTTATGGATGATTTATACTTGCACCTCTATTCCAGACACTGCCTTTGTTCAGGATTTTAAATGTTCTCTCAATATTCCTAAAACAGAAATATATGACCTCTAAACCAGAAGTCTTTATACCTTCTCTATAGCCTATTACTTCCTTTCACAGCCACTATAGAAAAGAACACTTTTTTGCCTGTCCTTCAGGCCTGCAATTAGCATTTACTTTATCATATGCCTTCTTAAATGTAACATACTTTTCTGTATCATATCTAAGGAAGTAATCTTATTTTTCAATTCTAATTAAGTTGTTAATTTCTGTAATGTTTTCTCTGACCTTAGTGAATACAATTTCTCTTTTCTTGTAGCCACTCAGGCTACCACTACAAAGATCATATTCTTACTCCTCTGGTATAAGATTATCACATCATCAAAGCACTGCATCCTTTTCCATTAACAGTAATAATAATAATAATAATAATTTTTAAAATCTGGTTTTTAAAGTGAAAACCTTAAAAGTTCTTAGTCTCCTATTTTATTTATTATCCAGCAACCACCTAGAGATACAGAACTTTGATCATTCATTTATTATTATATCTAGTAAGCAGGTTATGCCTCCTCCTGTGCTGGCTCTTACATGTAGGAAAAGGTGTGAGGAAACACTTGAAAAGATTTATCTATGTCCTGCATATAAATTAAGAAAATTTTATTTTTCCCTATGACCTACCACCCCCTGCCCCCACAAAGGAAAAAAGAAAATAAAAGGCAACTGAAGTGCTAATACTGGTGCTCATTATGACTGTCCTTATATCAGTGTCTTCCTGTTCTCCTGTGCAGGAGAGCTGTTGGCTTTTCCTTTGGAGCTGAACCAGGAACTTGCTTGGCAGTGGAAAACCTGACTGTTCTGTGTTTGACAATCCACTGCAGCTATTCTGTCTTGTACTTTGTAATATGAATAGTAAACTGTGGTAGACTCAAGTAATTTCCTCTGACTTGGCAAACTACCAGCACAGGGAGGTGGAATGCATAGATTCCCCATGCTTCTTGTGAGAGAGAAGAGGAAGAAGTATAATACAGCTCTTCAAATCTACTTCAGGTCATTTTTCCTATTATACTAATAATTTCTTTTGTTCACTGCAATTATGTCATTAAAACTAAATTTCTATCTTTCTCCAATAGGAATTAGTAAAAATATTTATGAAGTGTAGGAAATGATCCCACTTCCTCTAGAAGCAGCACAAATTAATTACTTTTAGATAATACCATAGATAGGCAATAAAATAAAAAATATATTAAAACCAGATTCTACTCAGATTTTCAGCTTCTGTATGCACATCCATTGCCTTAAATTATTTAAATTACTTTGGAGGCATGACTGTAAGCTCTCTAGGGAGATGAATGAGAACTTCAGGAGTTAGTTAAGCCTTTTATTAGAAACATGGAGGTGAAGTGAGTTGGGCATAGAGAGTACCTGTGTTTCCTGGTGCAGGATACCCTGCTTATTTGAAGTTTTAACACCGCTGGAGAACACGCGAGTTAACCTGAAACTATTCCACACTCCCAAATAGTTTTACTACCTTCTTTCTTCCTTTATTCTTTTTACCCACTTTTAGAGTTCAAATATCCCCCCCACATATATTACTCCAAAATTATTTACTACATTTCCATCTACCTTGCTTATAGGCCTAAGTGATTTTTTTGCCATTGTTCAGAAAAGGTAAGTTTCTGCTTCTATAGGACTTCAATATAAGGACTGTTCACCAGTGACACAGCTGTGTCAAAAGTGAGCAATTTAATTTCAAATTAAAAGAATTTTGTATTATCTGTACTCTAACAGATGGTACCCTTACTCATTTTGTGAGCATGAATTACTATGAAGCTTAAAATAATTTATTCACTCTTAGAACTGCAGCCAATAACTTATTATCTAGCTACTAGAGTTTTCACATCTATCAGCTTAACCAGTGATCCAGCTCTTGGAACATTATGTTCCTTTTGTGATTCTCCTGGGAGGACTTAAGGTCTCGAACCAATGGATGAACACACATTTCTTTCATTTCTAAAATGATACTATGGAGAATCATTGAAAAACTCCAGGAATTATTCAATATATTGAAATGGAGCTGTGTTGTAGAAAAGCAGTGTAATAGAAATTACTTAAGGCCCCTTCCAATTTCAAATTATGTGTTCCTAGTTTACAGTTTTTGGTGATTTTGAAGTTCCTGTAAAGCTTTGAAGACATTTGAAGGAAATTACTGTGTACTTGGGGTTTTCCTGTTCTTGGGTACATTTTGTGCTCAGCTGTTTGGGCAAATTTCAGCTGAAGTGTGAAAACAAAGTTGAAGAATGAGAAAATGCTGTTGAAGAATGACTGTAAAATAATACTAAAGCCTTTAAAAACCTTACAGGTAGGGATTTGACAAGCATACAGTAAGAGAGGTGCCCTGAGACAAATACATAGACAAGAAAACCAGGAAAAGTCAGCAGCTACTAATTCTACAAACCCTGTGAAAGAAGCAGGATGCTGATATCCTCTTGCACCCTATGCATTGCCTATACCAGTTTATCCCAATGCTTATCCCAAGCTTATCCCCGTTGCCTTTAGGATAAGGCAATGGGCCGAAGCTGATGCACAGGACATGCAGGTGACAGAGCACATTTCTGAAATACATCAATTTACCACTTTTCAGATACTGTAGATTCTCAGAGGCCTGCAATTCAGAAGGTATCATGTTTTCTGAAGTAGTTTTCACTCCCCAGACAAAGTAATAGAAGCTTAAGCACCATACTGACTGTTTTTTGAGACATAGGACTAAAAAACTGAACTTGATTCAAAATGCCTGCTTGGTTTTCATTTGTTGGTTGTATTCACCTTAAAATTGCTGTGGATTTTTTTTTTTTTTTGATTGTTTGGTTATTTTGGTTTGGTCTTTTAAAGAGAGAAATAAGTATTTCACCTTGAAGGATTTATTACTAACATTTCACTTTTGTTGAAATTAAAAGATATGGAGAGCCATATCATACATATCTATTACTCTTCTGAATGGTTCAGGTTCTGCTTAGGCAGGCACACAAAGAGGGATCTGAGAACATTTTCTTGTCTCATTTTCTGCCTGCCTGCAGTGCATCTTCCCAAAGCACATATCCTGTTGCCTTTATCTGAAACATAATGACCATAGAATGCAAGCAGAGACACTCTTTTGTTAATAGGTTGATGGAGAAGGGGAGGGGTATTCTTCTTAATAAATACTGCTTTATGAAATATACTGAGATTAAAATTGGCTTGCTTTGTGAACTCATGTTTTTCTCTAATTAAGCAATGGTTTCCCAGCTGCAGTGGCTGCTTGGGGATACCAAACTGATGTGAATTACACTGGATTTGCAGTGAAACATTGTAATACTGACAGAAATTTGTTTGCATAGTATGATAATGTAGCCTAGAAACAAAGCTAAACCAGCATGAATACTTTGATTTGCAGCTGTGAGATTCATTCAAATTTAATCATGCAGAAATTTTTACTGAAGTAAAACTTTGAATAAGTGTATTTACCTCTGAGTGGTCGTACTGAAGTGAGGTTGTTTATAACTGTGGGATAATGTATAATACAAATATAGTTCTGGCTTCCCACTGCTTATTTTTCCTCCCACTTGTGTGAAAAGAATTCAATTTGTTGTACTTCTGCCTTGATTTCTCTGCTACAGTTTTCCAGTTAGTAGTAGTATAAAAATTAATGGGCCTATCAAAGAGATAGTAAAAACTTTATCAAGATCCAATGTCCTGTGCTATTTCACATACATTTGTAGAAAATTGCTTGCTCTTGTTTTGAAAAGCTCTACCTCTGAAGGTATATCTGAAGGTTATTAATAGGCACAAGACTTGGTCAAGAGTGTAAAGAGAGTCTCAGGTGGAGATGAAAACTGAGTGCCTTTCAGCTTGTTGTCTAAGATAGGGCCCTTAATTACTAAAATGTTCTGGCTCTTTACCGTAACACCAGAAGATACACAGACTCTCATCATGTGCAGCAGTAATGGACTGTATGTCCTCTCCTCACCCGTAAGGATAATGTGCTCTCATTTTCCTATTTCCCCATTACTGTCACTTCATCTGCCAAAGTCAACAGTAGTTTAAATTTTCAAATTCCAACCTCATAGTAAAAGTCACTGTCTACCTGTTGTCGCCTTATTGAAGAATTGGCTTTGAAGGAAAATTTTAATTAGGCTTAACTACAAGGTTTGATAAAGAGTTTTGAAAGATGTTGCAGTTTCTAATTAGTTGATTTTTTGCCCACTAACAGAAATTTCGTTAGAGTTAATTTTGCAGTGATGGAACTGTGAGGGAAATTCTAAGGAGATTCTAGTACAAAAACCAGTGGTTGCTCGAAGCAATAAAATATCTACTTTTGAGGATTTTATTCCAATGCTTCTGATGGTACAGTCTTTCCAAATGCAGCCACTTTTTTTTTTTAAATTTAGAATTATTTGTTTACTCTTTTTATTATATATCTAACTATGGTATTTCAGTTTTGAATATGTAATATAGTTTAGGGAAGTTAATTTATTTTTTTTAATATCTCTTAAAGGATAATATTCATATGATGCCTATAGAAGCATTTTCCCTAGTTAATTTTTCTGGGAAAGGTTATTTTAGAATGTAGTTAGCAGTGATGGCTTCTATTAATGCAAGCAGTGAACTAATCTGCACTTCACAAAGCAGAATCTTTTATCAGGCACAACATAGGCGTGCAAAGAGATAAGAGAAGCAGCAGGTCTCCAGGCAGTGGAAAGAAGGCACAGATGGCAAAGACTGAAGGAAGGTTTTTAAAGGTAGAAATGGCAGTTGACACATCTAACATCATCTATGCATTTAAAGTGAACCCCATGTTCTCTAAATCTCAGACATGCCTGCTGTTTGTATTCCACGTAACAGAAACCCACCAAAAATAAAATTACAGATTTTTTTCAAAGATATGGGAGTCAGCCCAAAGAATGGTGTTAATGATCCTGTGGTGAAGCTGTGCTGATTTGTGACTTTCACACTTTTACTCTACTTTTAAAAGTTTGTCCTAGTTTGTGACTGTCCACATTTCTTCCCTAAACAGTTCTTTTGAAAATCAAGAATAAATCAAACATAGTAGCAATGTCTCTTTCCTCAAGTCACCTCTCCTTCCCCTGTTTGGTGCAGGGGCAGCAGAACAGGAGGACTGCAACTTGGCTGTCCCTGGATCCCACTGCTCAGGGGAGCCATGACCTTGGCAATTAAGTGGCTTTCCAGCTGCCAGGCACCCACTGGCTCAGGTTTCAAAGGCATTTTCACTCTCTACTTGTTTCTTACTTGAAAAATATTTTACTGTATGTCCTAAAAGTGCTCTAAACTCTTAAAAGTTATTTCCAGATAGAGAAAGGAGTTAGTTGCAACCTCATATTCTGATATTGCTCTCATTTTGTTTCATAATATTATCTAAAAATACTCTAAATAATACAGCATGTGCTTATTTCATATAACCCCCTGTTGGTTCTTAATGAATAAGTAAATATATTTCAGATCTTGCAAATAGTTGCCTAGACAATACACGTGCTGTTCTTCAGAGATGCAGCTCTGCAGTACATAAAACAGACCCTGGGTTTTATTGATCATTTAAAGAAGGAAAACAAAGGCACATGCATTGTTTCCAAGCCTTTGACATGCTGAAAGCGAGAGAGTAAGGAGAATACAACTAGGCCTTCTTTTAGTGAAGAACAGGATTGTAAGGGAGGGAGGAGAAAATTAAATCAGAGTTCTGCCATTTAAAACTGTTGTTAGTCTTAGACAGAATTCCCCATCAAATATATTTTTTCCCTTTCTGCTGCAGTTACAGTACAAAATACTCTTCAGCATATGCACAGGAACCATTCCAAGGAGAACAAAAAATACCAATCTGAAGTAGCCAACCCAATCAAAGTTTTGTAGACTAAGGAAACACTGGCAACATAATTTATTTTAATGGACATATTAAGCTTTCACCATCTGTTCTGCCCCTAATTATGAATGCCAAAAGAACATATTTCACAGTTAAATCAGTAAGATGTTATTCATGCACTTATATGTTACTTCTACACTAACACTTCTGCAGTGTTCTCGTGCTGCCTACACAATTCAGAGCAAGCTGCTCACATCTGAAATTGAACTTCTTGGTAAAAAGTAATTTTCAATAACTGTTTCAGTGGGAGAGTACTTAGTGTAAAACATATTTTTAAAGAATAATTGGGAGAATGAAAGCCTTTTGTTTTTGTCATAACTTCCTAAAAATCAAGACTGTGGACAAGTATATTTTTTCTCTGCTTTCGTGCATTTTATTCCCCTAGTCTGTCTAGATGCTGTACATGCTGTGTGTCTACAGTGCCTGCTGCAACTGTTGTTCCAAGCAGTGTATCCTCACTGGAGATGGTAAAAGGGAGCAGCTATTTTTAAGAAAGAAAAATTGAGTAATTTATAATGCTCACACTATCAAGTCAAAGATCACCTAAAACAATAAAAAATGCTACAAGTGACACTTATTAGTGTTTATGTGGGAGAAGCAAAGGATGTCTTGAGTGTGTAGTACAACAAAAACCCTGAATTCTTCTCCCTGCATGAGGCATCTCTGTTCCTTCCTTGGTCAGCTGCAAGGCTGTGCCAGCTGGAGCTGTGTCCAACACAGGAGATGAGTGTTAGCATTAACTGCTATGGTACCACCTGACATTTAGTGGAGCAGTCTGTACCATCCTTTATCCTGCACTTCAGAAAAATAAAAAAGATAAATACTCTCTTTTACTCTTCATACACCATGTCTTATTTTGGATTAGCAATTTAGTCCTTCATGTTTGCTTGGACTTCAGAGTGTGGTAGTTGTGTGACGCAGAAGAATCTTAGTGCAAAAGAGGGGAATCATCAGAGTGTTATACTTGTGCCCAAGGAGCACAGCTATCATCCAAGCAGTCTGGAAAGTACAGGGTATCTTTAGCAATACAGTACAGAAAACAGTAAAATGGAGTGGAAAAAATGTAATTGGTATTTATATGGTTTGCTGACACTGAACAGCAAGAAACAAACTCGGCAGAGCACTGGAGTCTTACAAAGGATCTGAATTTTCTGCTGGAATACAGTTTATATTCCTGTAAAGGGTGGAAGGGATCACCATTTTCACTTGGTTCTTTTGCAAGAAGTTAACTGGATACAGACTTTTTGAAATAAAACCATGTAGAGATTGACTCTGTCCTATAATTTTTTCTAACTGTATAAAATTTATAGGACAAACGAATCAAGATATGTAGATTATGAAGGGCTGCCTAGAGACAGGGGGAATCAAAGGGATTGCCAGCATTCTAGAGAATTTTCTAAATGAAAAGAGGCAGGAGATGCCAGGAAGTAATTTTTTTAATGGAATCAGAAAGGGAACAGGAATTCTTTGTTATTCTAACCTGGGGGAGAATTCTTCCTTTATCCACACAGGCATAAAACCAAAATTCTCCAATATGCTGTAGAAACTTCAACTTGACAGAATATATCAGGAAATATCCTTAAAAATAATTATGATTTGAAATAAATGCAACCTACTTGTCTCTGCAAATGACTAGAATTTAGTTCTGCTACAATCTGACATGACACCCGAACATGCTGAAGTTTAGAAGGACTTTCATTCTAGAATTTCATGTTGCAGATTGTATTTTTTTTTAATATTGTGGTCTTTGAGCCATTTAAATGTAATTTTTTTATATTTTAGTTGAATCCTGAACCATTCAGAAGTTGAAACTTCATGTCCTGTAGCTGTCAACAATGAACATATGCTCACTATCTAAAAAGAAAGGATAATGCATTCATTTTTCTCTTCCATTTATGCTTATGCATGAATATATGTGTATGGGACTTTGTCTCTGTGGCCATGCAGGAAACTATCCAAAAAATCCAAAAGGGATCCTATGTATGATGACAGTAAAAGGTATGATGGCAAAGGAATCCAATTGTGTCAACTGAAGGCATTTTCTTATAGCACCATTTAAAATATCCTTGTTTCAAAAGAAGTTTCATTTTTTCCTTAGAGTCACTAGGTATTAATTGCATGAAATTCTAGCCACGTCTTATTTTAAAAAGGGGAAAAGAGATTGGCAGATGAAAAGTTGGACAAGAAATTTAAAGGTTAAATTTTGTGCATGGACTGAAGTTTTTAAATAGACTGTGTTTGTTCATTTATGTAAGTACATGTGGAAATAGGTCCTTGAGCCATTGATACAAAATTATAACAATGCTGAGAAAAGGAATTGTATTCACTTTTCTAAAGTATCTTACAGTTTATACACTAGCAATTAGGAAACTGCATGAGACCTGTATTATAAAAGCTCAGAGAAAATACATGTTTAAGTATATCCAGTACAATTATGAAGCAAAATCCCTTCTAATATGAGAAAATACTTAGAGCATCTTTAATTTCCAGCTTTTAATTTATCTCAGTGATCTGGAGCTCCTTAATACTCTTGGAGTCCCTGTGCAGCATCCTTTCTGGTACAGACTCCTTTAATTACAGCAGCCAGCAGAAGTAAAGCACTGCTGGTGTTTTGTGTTAGTAGGTCAGCCTGGCAGGCACCTGATACTAAACTGAGGCTTGTTCACACATAACCTGATCCCCCCGGTGTGCTTGTGTCCCTGCCTCAGCTCATAAGGTGCAAGCTGTGTGATGCAGATTGTTAGAGAAGATAAAAGTGTTATTATGAGAAGGAGGCATTTTGTGCTTTCATTATCTTGGAATAACCAATAAGGGTGGGTTCTTCCTTGGAATGTTTTTCTGATGCCTGTCTGAAGTCAATGATAGTACATTCTGTCATGCCTCCTGAAGACATGGCAAAGGTTTGGAGGCAGCAGGTGATGTGGAGATGCTCTGTTTGCTGTTCCTCAAGTTATTCAAGACAGCTTGTTACTGACAGCATATCTGCAGCCTTTCAAAGCCTGCATTGCTTGGGTTTGTCTGAGACACAGACAGCATTGATTAGTGTAGTACGTTGTCAGCTTTGCTGTGTCAGCAGGAAAAAAATCTTTTGATGTGGAGAAATAGAAATAGAAGGCATTCAGTGTGTGCTTAGCTCCACTTATGAGTGCAACGTTAAAGTTATACCACGCCATCCCACAAATGCAGAAAGTATTTTTCCCTTTTCTCCGCCAAGGAATATTTCCACAGTAGGAATATACAATGTTTATGGGTTACTGCATTAAAAGAAATTTAAAAACCAACTTCAGGGTTTTTTAATACAAAGATTCTCTTTCAACAAGAGATTGATTGTCAGCATGCATTTCTATAGTTAATATTAACCAGACTCACAAATGTAGCTTCATGAGCTAGATGAGAACAAGTCCTCTCTCCTACCTCTTACAGTGGGAACATACATCTCCAATTCTTCTTGCACAGGTTCTTTTCAAGAAGCCCTTGCAAATAAGTAAAATTCTAAAAATTAAAAAACTGCTACTCTCAGAAATTATTGTGGCTGCTAGCCAACATGTGCAAGACCAAGGGTCATGGCTACAGGTGGTTAAGACTGGCCAGGGAGAATGTCAGAATCTTCTATTAGAACACATATGGATTAGTAAAGTGCCTCCTTCCTACTTGTCAGTGTTGTCTCTTGGTTGGCATTGCAGCATTAAGACTCAATTAAGCCACTTATTAACTGCAAGTACTACCAAAGCTTTCAAAGATCTTATGCATGATCTTAAAAAAATAAAACCTCTGTGCTGTGGATATGGATAAATTAGAGGAGATAAAAGATAAATGCAGATTGCTCATTTAAAGTTAACATTATTAGCTGCTGCCAATCCTTTGACTGTCCTGCAGGTCATCCAAGCAAGGTGGTACCAGAGTGGCTTGGCACAGCTGGCACACCCTGTGCCCTGTGCTGCTGCCCCTGAAAACTCACCCTGGGTGTCTCCAGCTGCTGTACATGGAGACCACAGCTGGGCAAATGGGACAAGCAGGATTTACGTTGTGCAAATCAAGAAACAACATTAAATTGCAAGTGCATTTCTCTTTTCACCAGCCCTTTCAGTGATAATTCAAGGAGGGTCACAGTAGTAGTCTGTGCTTATGGCTATCTTATATATCCAAAGACATGGAAATTTGCTTCTGTGGCAAAAATTTTAAACTGGAAATTTGGTTGAATCATAACTAAATATTTCCAATTTTGTATGCATTTCTAATTTCTTTTTAGTCCACTTTTTTAGATGCATATGTGAATTTCATTCAGCAGTACCTGCTCTGACAGTATCTCCATGCATTGTGTTTAGCTAGTGAAATTTTAGTATTTCCTCAGCAGATGTTTAGGGTAGTGTTTGAGAGAGCAGGACTGAACAAGGCTACCACTGAAAGCAGATTTAGAAAATTTTGTATACATGTTTGAAAAATATTTAAAAAAAAAACAATAAAAGGAAAAAGCTTGACAGATAATTTAAAAAATTTAAATTACCTGAAAGCTAACAAGTTGATTGTTACTTTCCTCTGCCAAACTCATAGTTTTGAGCTGCCTTCCTACCACCTCCAGTGATATTTTCCTCTTAGCAACTCTAGGAAAGGCCAAGCAGAAATTGCATATGCTTTGGAAATAATGAAATTGAATAGACCCAAGGCTGCAAACACACTGGAGGAATAATTTTAGTCAATCCTTTTTGGTTACAATATTCTTATAGGGTGTCACTTGCAATGGCTACAGATTTGGGGGGTTTTATTTAATTGAAATCCTTCTAACTAACATGATAAAAATAAAGACAACTCTTTGGTAAAAGGTGAATTGTAACATCTCTTTCAGACATCCCTATCTCTCAGCAGCAGACAGCATACCCTGAACACATTACCTGCTTTGCCATTTAATATACATGAATTACTAAACACATTTTTTATGTGAGTCAGGGAGAAGTTTTATCCATTGGCACAACATTATATAAATTTATAGATGCATTCTAGATTAATGGTTTTGATCCCTAAGTTAAATATCCAGGCACAAAATTGTCAAGATATGCAATGGCTATGATTTACTTTGAGCCAGAAAATCTTATTATCTTTATGTTTCCAAATGTTAAATCACTGCCTTGAGGCCTGTTTTGAATACCTTAATCATGTGAAAAGGAAAAAAAAAGAAAAAAAAGAATGTCCTTACTTTGGAGAATTGCATTTGGAGACAGAGATATAACTTTCAACAACTGTTGAAATAATAAAAAAAACAGAAGTAGGGAAGAGTTCAGAGTTCAGTTATTTTGCAGTAAGTCCCATTTACATGGCACGATAATGAATTTGACATTGAGAGGAGTGGAATGAAGGATGGGAGAAGATTCAAATATGCTGGTAAAAAAAAAAAAAAACCAAAACCAAAAATAACAAACCAACATAGATGTGGCACTCACTTTTCATCTTTACAATCTGAAATCAAGATACTCCCTTTTTCAGTCACTAATTCAGAGTAGAAATTGTGAATATGAGAAAGGATTTGCACTGAGCTCGTTTAGTTAGGGTATCATCTACTGATGGAATGGAATTGCAGAGCTTTTGGAAGGCTCCTGGTGCAGTAGCTGGAGACTGAAATACTCAGACATCCACAACAGATTTAGTACAAGGACTTGAAATAAGCCTTTGTCTTTTAGACAGCTGTCTTCATACACAGAGATAATTGTTTTAAGGTGCAAGACAACTGTATGGTCATTATGTGGCAATCTAACAGTCTCCAGGTTTTCTTCAGAAACTTTCTCCAAAGGTTCCTAATCACTCCTACATACCAATGAAATTACTGCAGATATGAAATTAGGTCTCTGTAAGCTGGGAAATGGTACTTCTGGGAAACCTTGAAATGTCAGTTTGGTTTCTAAAACAATTAAATCTGTTTATTTTTCTGGTTATCTAGTAAATCCTAGTTAGAAAGGAAAAGATAATTTAGCTGTAACTATGGTAGTAGATGCAGGTCTTCTCCCTGAGAAGCATTTAATTTGTCCTTGGTAAATGTTTCTTGGAGAAAAAGCATGTTAATGAAATACCTTTTGTGGAAAAGGACATGAGATCCCAAATTAGTACTAAGATCTCTCCTGTGTTGTGCTTTACTGAGCAATAACAAAGAGTTGCTGTAGCTGACATGAACTTCTGCAGGGTAACCAAATTGGTAACCAAATTCCACAGTACTCTGCAATTGGATTGCAATACAGCATTCAGTGGTTTTTCCTAAGGTATTAACATAGAAAGCACACTAACCTGTTTTAAAAAAATAAATTGCATTTCAGAAAGATTACTTTCAGCAGCTTGACTCTCTAAACACTTATTACAAATCTCTTTAGAGATATCAGAATTTTGTGGAACACTTCTTTGCCCAGAAGTGCCTCAGGTTAAGAATTGTGTCTTTGATTACTAATTTTCATCCCAATAATTTGACCTCCAAATAAATGAGTTGATTTTGTGCAGTGAGTTTTTCTGGTATGCCCTAATGACAGCAGTGAAAGTTTTTATATTTGCATTTTTTAAATTTTAACAAATAGTTTGAGTGATAATTATCTATTCTGTGTGGGCAAAATTCTCTTTAGTCTAAATTGCCTATCTCTGCAGATAAGAGATAGTATGTAGTGCAGATTGTCTGTAGTGTTGATAAAAAGGGTGACTTTTGACCTAAATATTTAGAAAACTGGTATACATGAACTTTGATTTTATATAAATTAAAATTAAAATTTATAGAAATTATTATTAAAACTAATCCTAGTAATAATTCCTGAATTTTTGTGAATAAAAATAGAAAGTTAGAATTAATACCTGCTTCCACATGTATTAACTTACCTGAAAGGGTAGGAACTATCTTAGAGCTATTCACTGGCAGAATTTGAGCTAGGTGACATGCTGTGCTGGCTTAGAGGAGTAACAGTCATCAGGCCCAGTATCCCATCTTCCAGCGTGGCCAAAAGCTCATGTTTTGGGAAGATAAGAACAGAGTAATAGCTAATGAGACTTCCCCAGAACTGTCTACCTGTTTCTATCAGGTCAGGAGTCTTTTTGAATGTGTTTTGCCTAGGACTTTTTCTTTTCCCTGAGGAAAGAGGCACTGCTATCAAATTCTTCACTTTTAAAAGACTTTAAGTAAATATGCATTTCTGAAATCAGACATGTGGCTCCATATTACAGGGATATGGGTTTTATACACTGGTGAGCTGCTCCCAAGCTCAAAGGGAAATGATTCTGCGCCTTCTTTGCTGTCTGAAACAGCCTTTCAGGTCAGCTGTGCCTGCAGACACAGGGCTTAGTTCTGCCAGCTCCACCGGTGTGCCTGTGCATGCTGCTTCTTGGGCAGGCTTGAAAGCAATGAGTGTGGGATTTGATTTAATATTGGCCTTTTAGGTGGCCCTGCTGGACCTGTAGTGACTTAGTGAAAATCAATTCAAGTACAGATGCCAAAGCATCATTTGTTTTCCCTTTATGCAGTATGTGCTAGTCCCCATAGGCATAGGGGACAGCAGGCAACAGGAAGGACCGATAAATCCATTTGTCAATGCCCACTTAAATTGCAGACTTAGTTCAGAGCACATCCTTCACTGCTCACATGGAATCGAGCACAGCATTCTCCTGTCAGGTCACTGTGTGTCTCTAAGAGCAAATAAGAGTTTAAGGCATTGTGCTTAGTGCTTTGTTTTCACTGACTGTTTACATGGAAACCTGCTAAGCTGTAACTGTGTCATTCAGAGCACTGTTAAATAACTTTGCATTCAAAATACTTATTTAAAAGGAAAGGTCTCATTTCCATAAGGTGTATATATACAAATCAAAGCTGGTGGGTGTAAGGTTTCAAGCCATCCTGAGGATCTGCTGCAGTGATTGACAGAGTCTTTATCTTCTACCCAGTTTTTATAAATCAGAGAAGATTTTACTGATGTGCAATTTGTGCCTTAGAAACCGAGAGGAAAAATTTTTCTAATCTTGCTTTTCAAATGAGGTGATCATCTACTAAGGAGTAGTGTGCCTGAAACACAACCTTTTCAAAGGTGGAAAATGCAAAATCCCACAATATAATTCACAGTTAAAGTCTCTGATTATCTTCATTATCTACTACTCTTGTTAAATCTTTGTTTTGTAGAAGGTCTCAAAAATTAACCCTGCGATTTGCTAATTCTGTTGAACAAAGGCAGACTCTTTTATCTTGAAAAGAACTAACACAATAGTCTTTGTCCTTGTTTTATTCTTTCAAAAGATTTTTTTACTTATTTACTAAACCTGCCAGCATGCAAGTATTTATATGAGTTTAAAAACCACACTGTTCAATTAAGAAGAAAAATGCAACCTAATCCTCTTATACTAATTAAATGGGAAGAGTGTTAATGAGGAACGTGTCACTTGTCAATGCTGAAAAATCTAATTTTGGGTGAGGTTTGACTCATTAAAATAATGCTGTCAGTCCTTTTCCTGTAACATTTTAAAGAAAAATTAATTTTTTCCCTATGGTTATGTTAAGTGAGTCCACGTAGCCATTCACAGGACTTCGAGGTCAATAGTGATAAAGAGGAACCTTTCTGAGGAGTTATTACACACTCAGAATCAAGAAGCTGTAAAATCTGAGTGTAAATGGTTGGGTGTGAACCTCTAACCCAGCACTTAATCCCTGACTTCTGGGAAAGTTAAGTATCTCCATTTTCTTCTACAAACAAGGCCTTTCCAGTGACCTCCCTCCACAGCTCTGCTAAATTGCCAGTCTCAGTATTCCACCCACCCTCCTCCAGCCCTCTTACATCCCCTGAATGGATGCTCTTGGAGTAGGGTTGAAAATGTTTGCCTTAAATGGTACAGTTTGAAATGTTTTGTTGAATCGCCAGGCTTTATTTAAGGTGACCTATTCTTCATTATTCCCTTCTGCATTATTATTCAAATGGTATGTATGATTTACCTCTAGCTAACCTGCAATTAGTATTTATTGAAGGAAAGCCATATTTTTTATTTTTTCCTCACAAGGCTGGAGAAGTATATATATGAAATCATTACACAAAGATTAATTAATTGCCTGTGGTATGCATTTCCAATTTTATTGTGTTAAAATTTTGAACAGATGCAGAAATAAAAAAATCAAGCGCTCTTTTCTTGGTAAAGGGTAAACTGAAGTATAAAATACTAATAAGTAACTTTTGAAACATTATACTTGTACACCATGGATGTATCAAAACATGTACACCAAGTAAGTATCAAGTTTAAGAATTTCTCCTCCTTTTGAATGGAAAAATGAAAAATAATTTAAGTAATGGCATTCTAAAATGTCCCCTTTTTTCCAGTGCTATTATGTTTTACTTTGCTATAACATCACCTCTTTGCATGAAGGGATACTCTGAAATATGGACTTTGCTGAGGACATTTATTTCAATGAAGAATGTTGAGTGCAGTGAAAGCAAAGCAGTTAAAAACATATTAAAGGCATAATACCATAGTATTAAAATAAGAAAGCAGCCTCTCTGTAAATTAAATTGATCCAGGATGAGAGTTGGCACTATTTCTGTGAAACCACAACAAATAAAGGCAGAGGACTACAGCTGTATTGGTGAGAGTAATGTTTTGTGGAGTTCAGGTGCACCAAGTCTGTGTGGTTTCCTTGTGGGTGTGGAAATACATCTGCAACAAGTGACAGATCTTAAAAACCATGTGCCTGGCTTTTAAAAGATAAAAAGATGATAAAAGGAGTTGACACAAATGTTTTTGGGATATTTGTATCCACCCTGAAGAGCTAATCCTTAAACAGCCATAGCTTTTTGAAAACTGTCAAGAAAAAGCTGAAATCAAAGACACAAATAACAGGAATATATGTGGTAGCTGTATTTCAGGTGGAACTGGATGTGACCAAAATGCAGCATTTTCATTATGTCTATTTAATGGTGATGTTAAATTAAATAACTCTGCCTTACAGTTATCTGATATTGTTAATGGATAAATTTATCATTAGATAAATCCTCAAACAACTTAAATGATGATGTTTTAAATGGCAAGATCACAGTTTTTGAAGTATTGTCCCAACATATATTATTGTCTTGGCATTCTTCAAATATTCTTTGATAAGCTAACTCATCTTCCCAAATTATTTTAATCTTAGAATAGCCCCCTAACTTTTCTAAAATGATTCCTAGTTTCTTTTCTAGTGGGAGAAGGAACTGAAGCAGATTATGTTATAGATTTACTAATTATATCTATGTAGATATTAATATATCTCTTATGTAAATGTCTATAAGAGATATACTTGCTTGTGTATTTGTTGTGTAACATGCATGACCTGATAGAGAAGCCTTACTTCTCTCTGCAGCAAGTGGGAGTGTGTATGTCTGACACACAGTTCCAAAAATTAAAGGTTTAAAATTCGTGATGAGCTAAAATTATTCTTGCATGTGTGAAAACCCATTTAGCCAACACCCATTGGGTTCTTTTATAGCTGTGTGATAGCGACAGAGTGCAAAGCTTGCTCCAACAGCTTAAATGTAACCAATTTCCTTTCCCTTCTGACTGCATGGCAGGTTCAATAAATACTGCTGCAGCCAGCAGTAATCTCAGGTGCAGGATTGTGTGCAGGGGCTGGAACTGGGTGCCAGGGCTGTGTTGGATTGCCAGGCTCAGAGCAGTCACAGTGGCTGTACCACAGCCACAGAGACTCTTCTACTAAAGGGAAATGGCCACATTTACAGCTTAGACTTGTGGAAGAGAATCTCAAGGAACCAAGAGATGTTCTCTTTCTTCTTACTGTGAGGACCTAATCATTGAAGTTTCATTTTCTCCTCTAATAGCATTGAAATTTGGAATTCACACATCTTGTCAAAAGTACTTATCCCTCAGCTTGGAGGAAATCTCCAAATCCTGTCTCACCTTTCACTTATACCTCCAAGTCACCCATCACTGTATAGATCTGGTGGCTTAAAGGCTCTTCTGGGAATTTGCCATGGCAGACTAATATTTATTCCATATTCTAGAAAAAGTAGATTTTTTCTGACTCTTATACAACATTTCTGACTACACAATACACTTTTCAGTCATTGTTCAATCTATTTCAAGACACTGAATTATTGTAGAAAAAAAAGAATAATTCCTTGTATTGACATTTTAGGTGGAATCAGTTTTATTCCTAAAGTAATATTTAAATTGACATTAGGGGCCAAATGCATAAGATTTTCTTTAGTGGTTTTCCAGTGAATAATTTTTCTGAAGTAAATAGAGATAAGAAGGAAATTTATTTCAATTGGCTGATGTTTATGAACATTTTGACCAGAAAAATGCTGTGTTAGACTTGGAGAACTCGCAGTAGGTGATGGTTTTGCATGTCAGTTCTGCTAATATGGATATGTACAATTGTGAGCTCAGGAGGTTTCACACAGCTGCCCCCAGGTTCAGTGTGTGCTCCATTGCTGAATTCCAGCCACATGGCTCCCCATTGTTACAGCACCACTGCCTCGTGTTATGCTTAGAGGGATCTGTTATCATCTAGTTCAAGTCAGTACAGAAACCAACCTTGTTACTGAGATAAAAGCCTTACCCAGGAAATTGCAAGATGCCAAAAGCATACAAATTAGCGAGAGAGAAAGATCACCAGTCTTCGGAGTAGTCTCCACAGTCAGCAGAAACTTACTCTGCAAAGATTGGAAAACTTTGTATAATCCATTCTAAGACAGACTGAAAATTCTACCAGAGCTCTGGATGGATTGCAGATTGTCTCAGAATGGCTGAATGTGATTTAATTGAATGGCATATATTTTTAATGCATGATAATGTTAAAATATAATATACTTTTTCCTTACTCCTGTATCTCTTTCCCTTATTCCTATACATCCTATACTTTTCTCTTATTTTCAGTAAATTAGGAGATAAAATAATCATAAGAAGATACTAAAATCTGTATTTATTATGGAATAAAATTCAAAGTTGATGCCTCTGCATGTCTATTACTGGAACTCTGTGTGCTTGAGGGGTACTTTTTCATTATTTGAAACTGATTTCTTGGGGCAGAGCAGTCACAAGAATAAGCCATAAAATTTCATTGCCTTAATTTTGGAGTCTCATCTTATTCTGTTGAATACAAATATTCTGCTTCTGTGCTTCCCTCTGTTTAAGAGGCCTTAAAATAAGGTTCTGGTTTTGGTGGCTTTTTCCCTATAGCAGGCTTAGCACTGCAAAACTGATACTTGTCCTAACTCTCACATCTGTATGGATGCAGCACTACAGGTTTAGTATCACTCTTTGAGCTGGAAAATTAAACCCTAAAGGATGATTAAGCCACATCAACAATACATGATAATTAAATATGTGATTACACATTTTTATTTCTGCTGCAGGAAATAGCTAATCTTTTTAACTATAAAAACTATTCTCAGCTGGGATATATGCTCTAGAATACCATCTCTGCAGTGCCATAGTACCACTGTCTTTAGCATCTCTTTGTCTGTTCTACTTTTAATTTCTATTAGTGGGTGCCAGTTATAGAGCATTTTTAGAATGGCTTTTACAAGGTAATTATTGAATTTTAAGAGCTTATTAGATTAAACCAAACAGAAAAAAAAACCCCTATATACCATGAAAAGATATGCAAGAACATAATTCAGAATGTAAATTCTTTAAAATATAAGATAAATAGTTAAATCATCTCAAAAACCCCTCTATATCACTTAGTGACTAGCACAAAAAGGAAGATTTTCAAGCCCACAGAAAAGTAATTGTAAAGATCTCCCTCTCAGGTGAGGTAATCAAACATCTCAAATGTACTTGTTCGTGTTGATGTGGTTTAACAGATATTCCATTGCACATCATCTCTTGTTTGTTTTTGTTGGTGCTTTCAGGGTGAGGAGAGGTGCATTAGGTATGGCTGGCTAGATGCTGTCCATGTCTCCAGTGCATTCACAGTTCATATTCTACTGAGAATGCAACCTGCACACTGACAACATTTTATTATAGCTCAGTGGTAGCTCAGGACAGGCTGCTCCATTTTGAAAGCATTGCCTGTGGATAGAGGGATGTGGATTTGCAGTATCTAATTCACTGCAGCCATTGTAGCTTTAGGCAGAATTTCTGCAAAACTGCAAATGAAACAATCCTGACGTACAGAAATGAGCATTTGTTATCTCACAATTTTTATTTCTCAGTCTGCTGTCAGTTGTTAAAATAATAAAATCAGCATAATGATGATTAATAATGGACATAATATTTTCTTTGTTTGCCTAGTCAGTGATTTTTTTTTTTTTTTTTTTTTTTGTGACTACCTCAGATTCACAGTAGACACATTAGAGGAAAAAGAGAATGATATAAGAATTTTTTTTGGTCTTAGCTACACAGGAAGACCCTAGTGGCTACTCTTGAGATAACTGCAGAGACATGTATTTTAATGCCATCTATTTTTAGATGCCACTTGTTTTCACTTCCCCCACACAGTTCCCTCACTTCTTTAAGAATCATTCTTGCGCTGCTTCCCATGCAAATCTCTTGCTGTTTTCTAAGTCTCTATTTCATTATGTTAAGCATATTAAAATAACATTTAAATGATTAATTGAAGCTCTGAAACACTGAGTAGCACCAAATCTAGAGTTGTTGTTAGCTGTTTTTCCTCCTGGTCTACACCAACTGTGCCTTTAAAAAAATCAGAGGCGGAGGTAGTGATGCCTAAAGAGGATCCCTGAACAGAGGCTAGGCAGTGTTAGAGGAATAAAGTGGGGATTTGTTAAAAGGCCTTTAAAGGACACACCTTGGGCAGTACAAGAGCCCAGCTGGGGCTCTACCCAAGATGGACCCAAGATGGACCCAGGATGGACTCTGAGTCACGAGTTTTCACACTTATATAAGTTTTGGTCCATTTCCATATTTGAGTTGACTGTCCAGTTACAGCTTCAGGTTATGAAGTCCCATCCTCTCAGTTTGCCCTCCTCAATTCACTGTTGTTTACACTTTTTGGGCCAGAAGCTGCAATGCTGTCCCTGGTTCTCAGGCTGGAAAAGGATTGTTTTGTCTCATTAAGCTGTGACGAGAACTTGCTAACACTTTATATGAAGTTCAGAGTTACATACTAATGCAGTATGGAATCTGGAAAATGTGAAAGCTAAAACTTAAGGCATTAGTATAAAATAATGTATAACCATAAAATTATAACACAAATGTACACTGTGTGAGCATGGGGAGTCTAGGTTAAAAGGAAGATCTTGAATCTGGACTTTACTGTGTTGTTGCTACAATCAACAAATCTAAATAACTTTTGTTGGTATTTTTAATTTGTAACTTCCAGCTTTATTTTTGCCCTTACTGAAAACAAAGGACTGTGTACAACCAGGCACAGGGGCAGCGTTAGATGAACCCCAGCTGCTCTCAGGCTCTGCAGGTGAGTTACAGAACTCACAGCACCTACTGTGTGAGCCAGAGGCACTGGGAAACACTGACCATCCCTTTCTTCCCTCCTCAAATCACATAAGGCATGTTTGCTGATTTTCTGGTTTGTCTATTTAGAGTGTGTAAAGTATTTCATTTTCTTTGGACCTGAGGCAGCCCCAGCCTGACACCAGCCCAGCAGGGAGATGGGAAACTAGGTCTTGATAGAAGAGACTAAGAAAATAAAGAAATATTGAATGACATCTAACTACAGTGTCGATTTTAAAATGTTTTTTAACAAATTATCACCATTTTCTCTTTCCCATTTCATGGAAAAGAGAAAGTCAGATTAAAACAGGCTAATTTTGAATGGAATTTCACAGGAAAAAAGCAAATATATTTCTGAATTCCAAGAGGTTTCTGTCTGGTGCAGACAACAGTGTTTTAAAATGTATTTCCTTAGTTGTGTTTTGTTGAATTTGAATGAAGGAAATGTGAAGGAAAAATGAAGGATAAATATGAAAGTCCTAGATAGCAAGTTTCTGTTAATTCTATCCACATGTTATATTCGCTACTCTTACTTTTGTAACACTACCTAGAAGAGGTCAAGCATGTGAGAGTAGAAATGCCTTAAAATAAATAGCTCATTTAAGACTTGTCTTCGCTCAGTCCTCAAATTGTTGTTGTGGATTGAAAGAAAATTCTCTTGGATGAAAGTAGAAATGAAAGTATTATTTAGGTCATATTATAAGAACCAAGATAAACTGGAAGTTAAACTTCAAACTTCCTGGAAATGTCCTGAATTGTCAACAACATGGACAAAACACTTCAGGTTTATTTTATATATAATATCTATTTGTCAATTTGTAAATTTGTCTATTTGTCAAAGCTAATTTTCTAAATATCTTCTGACTATTTTCAGTCACTTCCTTCAAAAATGAAACCTAGCAATTAAAAAATTCTTCATCAAATGTATTGTTTATGCACAAAAACTCATAGAAAGAAACATACTCCCCATAAATTTAGTGTCCTCTCTAATTCTCTTTGAGTTTGCCTGTTTGGGTTTTTTTAGAGTGTCAATAGCACCATTGAAGTGTCATATATGTGCAAAGATGCTTTAGTGTGGTTCATATAAATACTTGTATTCATGAAGGTTTTAGGAAAGCATGCAGAAGCTTTCTGAGCAAAGATAACATACACTTTAAAAGGCACAAGTAGCATTCCCAAGACCAGCTCCACTGCTGTCTGTACTCATACTGGGGTTCTATACACAAGGAAAATCTAAAGCTCAGCCCAGTTTTCAGTCTCAAGTTTCACAGTAAAAAAATCAGATCTCAGCTGCTAAAAATTAATAGTTTTTCTATGCAGGCACTTCAAAGTATTTTTATGGTATATTTTCATAAATAGGTGAAAAAGACATTTTACCATTTTATAAATATCAAACCATCTCCAAGTGAGTTATCACATCACAAAGACTGGAGTTTAGCACGACCATCATCTAGATTTCTCAGGTGTCTTTGGCAATTTTTTGTCCCTGCTCCCCAAAGGGTTTTTGGAGGGAACTGAGGAAATTTGCCATCCCTGAGACATGCAGGTTCAAGCAGCACCCCTGAATTGTAGATGGCCACAAAAAATCCCAAGGAAACAGATGTTTTGAGCTATGCTGGACCTGCTGAGCTTGCATTGAAGAAGAGGTATGCATGCATATGACTGTGTTTATGGGTATTTACTGCCATGCAGATTTAACATCCTAGACATAAAAGGCCTGCTTTGATTATGTTCTAATAATGTAAATCTATGTCCTAGGCCTTTCCCCTCCCTGAAACTATGTGTTGGTGTTTTATAGAGTTAAATTCAAAATCCTCAGAGAGAAGAAATAAGCATTTTTAACAAAGCTATCTAATAAATTCTATGGCAGGCTGTGCCAGCCTGAGTGAGACACCTTCAGTAACATTGAGATGGCACTGGGAGTGTCACGACACGACCCTAATTTAATCATGTTGTGGTAGTCCTCATTGTTAGAGGCCCTTTCCATCCCTAGCACTAGAAGGTCAGTGTTACCCAGGCTCACTCTGTGCAAGGGGACCAGCACACCCCTTCCCCCTTTGCTGTGTCCCCTCCTCCCTTCCCTTTGTTAGAGACCGTGCTCCTTCCAAAATCCCATGTCACACGCTCAGTCTGCTGTCACTGACACTGCCAGATTAGGGCTCCTGTGAGAGTTGGGATCCCAGTTCCACCTGGTTTTAGAGGAGCTGGCAGTCACCCTCCACTCTGCTTCTGGAGCTCTGCATAATCAATTCTCATGGTCTGGAGAGTCAGCGCCACTGAAAAATGAAGTTAATGCAGTTTGGCCTTGGGGAATCAAATGACTACAGAATCTGACACAGTCACAGCAGGCTCATGTTCTGTTATCAGCTTATTAAAAATTCCAGTTCCAGTCTAGGATCAGTCATAATTCCTCTGGACCAACTTAGCAGATGGGAGCCTATTAAGCCTTCTGTAATGAAAGTCTACTGAGAAATACTATTAGTTTAATATTAAAAATTGTTTTGAATGAATTGAAGTTAGATTCTTTTCCACTTTAACTTATCTCTTTATTGGAAAAGAGACTGGTATAATTAGAAAAAAGCTCTGCAATCATGAATTTTCTGATGCAGTTCTGTTGAAAAATACTGTTATCTCAGTTACAGATGTACTGAGTAAGTAGATGAATGTAGCAGATCTAAACATATGTCCGTGTTAAGAGTGTTTTTTCTGTTTTGCAGCATTTCTGGATTATGAATGTATAGGGCTAACATATGGAATAGCTTCAGTCAGCAGTGCATCCACAGCACAGCTCAGCAGAGAGAAGCAGGGCTGTGGGCTGTATGTGCTATGATCTCTCCTGGCAGTAAATTGTGTGGCAGTGCTTATAACTTGCATCTAAAGAAGACTTACAAAGAGTAGAACCTGTTTAATAGCAGTGAGATTGCAGAGGATATCTGCAGAAAATAGGAGGTATTGAACAATTCCAGGGAAGCAAAACTAGAGCATCAATTTTGTCCAAATGGACAAAGGGTGCAGATATTGGAAATGTGGGAGAAAGACTGAGGAGTAGATGGAAAAACAAACCTGAGGAAGAGAAGGCATACGAAAGAGCCCTTGCAAAATAAACTGAACAGATAAAATTCAGGCCAGTGAAATTCTTAGGTTCACCTGTAAGTTGGAACAGCACGGCTTAAAAATAATTTGGCTGTAGATAAGCATGCAAAAGTATACTTGTTGCCAAAAGAACCTCAGATCACTGTGCATGTTAGATGTAAATAACTTGTTTTGCTCCCACTAAAATGCTATTCCGTTTGTGAATCAAATACAGATGCAATGCAGTTCCTTAACCACCACCAGCAGTATGATACCGGGTATTTCACCATGTTTATAATTGTGTACCATTTCCCATTTTTAATGCTAATTTAATTGGTCTTTTTTTACTGGGAAAACAGTAAAGAGATCTTTCTACACAGGTGAAAAGATGTAGAAGTGTTAAGGTTGATAAATTCCTTTACTACAGCTGTCTGGGATTAGGTGCAGCAAACTCAGGAGAAAGCTAATGAGTATAATGAGCACTGATTAGAATAAATTCCAGCTGTAAGCCAGGAGGCTCGTTTCTGGGAGCAGAAGAAATTGGTTCCCCTATGCATACTCCCTTTTACTCTCACATGGAAATGCAGCATGTGTTTCCTGGAGATTGATTTTCTTTTCAACATTGAGCTGAGCCGGGGAAAATTAAGAAAAATAAAGTAAAACCATTATTGAAAGAAAAGCATTTTTACTGAGAGCCCTTATTCACCGATCCTGAAAACACTGATGGAGATTTAGTGATGCACTGTACAACTGAAGTCAGGGTTTGATTGTCTCAGCAAGATAAAATTACTGAATCCCAAGGAAAGTAAACAGGGATCCAGTACTGATCCATGTTCCCAGGAACACTTCATCCCAGCTGCAGCCAGAAATGGAAAAATGTGCTTGGAGTGATGCATAAGTTTGACCTTACTCCCTGCTATCAAGGAGGGAGCTGAGATATAAGTAGGAGGGAGTCTTACACCAAGCAGAGAAAACGATCTGTAGGCTCAATTGGAGCCTTTATTCATAAAGTGCCTCTGGATCCAGCAAATCGTTACTCCTCCCTTCAACATTTAGTAATGTAAGATAGAAGTCCAGTATTTTCTCCAATTTCTAATTTTTTCAAGATATGTGTGATGTTAGAAGGTTACAGTAACTGATGTGAATATTAGCTAAATTATTAATTCGTGCAGTCAGGGACTCAGAAGACTTTGTGCAGTAGTTTGATTAGCAGAACACATGGTAAAAATTTGGTATCTATTGCATTTCTAAAGAAAAGTCAAAATTCTGGTTTTGTACTTTTAAAACCTGGAAGACTAATGTCTCTGTAGATGAGAAGACAAAAGAGTTCAGACCTGTGGTCCTCAGAAACATTGCTGTTTGACATGAAACAGCTTAAAATATTCAGGTTATGCTAGACCTAATCTGTGCCTAAAGCATTTTGCTAGGAAGCTTGGGAGATATTTTGATACAGGGAAAAAAACTAGCTGCCCTGGCTGTTCTAATATTTGAGTTAAAATACAGCTGTGTGTTTCCTTGACAGCAATGTATGTGCAGCTCCATAAAGAGCAGTTCTCAGACTGTGTTTGAAAACTCAGCTCAGTAATTCTGATGTGTTGGTACAGTTGGAGAAGTTACATTTTGTACTTGAAGATGCTGTAATCAGTGCACATTCAGTCTGCAATTCATGGGCTGAAAATAATAAATTCTGCCTTTTTATTTCAGCACTTTGTTACTTTTAGAGTAGTGCCTGAGAAGATTGCAAAGGAGGCCAACTAGAATTGTAATTGTAGTGCAGAGATTGCTTTGTAACTTCAGTTTCCATAGCATTAAGATCAGCATTGCCTCTCACCAAAAATCCAGCTTATTTTGCCTCAGTTCCAGCATACAGGGGTAAAGCACTGTCCTCAATCATTGCTCAGGCTGAATTAACTGAAAACCCATTTCCCATGGCCCAATATATCAGTGCTAGACATGCTTGAGAGGAATTATTTTCTCTAGCTCTTTCCCGTGCTAGACGTGCTTGAGAGGAATTATTTTCTCTATGTCTTACCACCTATAGTCTAAAATATTTCCAGTTTGCCACGATTTTTTTTAAGTTCTTCCAACCTAGTGCAGGTGCTGCACATTACCAGGGCCCTGGAGGAGCAGGACTGCAGGGAGGGCACAGCTGAGAACCCTCATGCTGGCAGTTCCCCATAGCTGATGACTCCACTCATCAGCCACCTCTCCTTCCCCAGGTTCCTGCCCTGCCTTTTAGCTCTCAGATCACATTCAGGTGGCTTCCTGCAACATGTTCTAGAATATCTACAATGCACTGGATTTTTTTGCAGGTAAATAACATCTTTGAGCACTCACCACTGGAATTTATAAAGGGCTATCACTGCACAGATACCACTTATGGCTGTTTTAGGGCCTGGATACCAAATGAAGAGCCTTAGATGTGGGTGGGAAAACTCCATTATACTGGCTAAAAAAAGGGTTCTCATCTCCATATGCTTTAGGAAAATCTGAGTCATGGGTTTCAAACTGTGCTTGTTACAGGCTCTGTGTTTCTGCATCTTCAAATACACTGTTGTGACTTATGTGCAGGGTCAACTGCACTGTAAATACTTAAGTATTATTTAATATGTATAATATTTCCACTAGAAGATTGAGGCCATTGCAGATGAGAACTTCTCTTTCTATAAGAGACACTGAATTTGTTCTGTTATTGGGAAGAAAAAAAAATTTGTTAAACCAGATGAGATCGCTGTAGTTTTCTTGCAGTGCCATTCAAAATTATTATAGCTCTTCATCTTGACTCATTTTATACATGCTTGTGTAGTGTACTCATGCCTGAAATGGTCATACAAGCAATTTCTCTTGCTTGTGGGCAGTTTTTTGCAGCCTGTGCAGAGCATTGCAGTGTTGTGACTTGGATTACTATTTTAATCCAATGTAAAATAAATTTTGTTTATACTGCAGTCACAGTATGGAAACATCCTTAGTTTGCAGTAAGAGCTGACTAAATCAGACTCTGACTAACCCTAGTGGATGGATGGCTTGGTGTTCTGAATTTCTTATAACTGACTCCAAAGTAAAAAAGTATTATTATTAAAGGGATAGTGGGCATACAGATTGCATTGAGAACATCTTGCAAGTCTGCTAGTCCTTCCAATAGTGAGGAGGGGCAAGTAATCACTGAGAGTTTTGCCTTCACTGATCTTCTCCTTTAAAAACTTCTCTTCAGATACACTATTTACTTTAAAGCTTTGTTCTGTCAGGACTAATTCTGCAAGGTGACAATAACTAAAAAGGGCTCCATATGCTGGGTTCCCTTCATACCTCCTGCTGTGATTAACATCATCTCTTTGCATCTCAGAATCTAGAACCCATGTTTAGGGGATAGATTTGCCATGTGGCATCTTTGCAATAATCCATAGATATATCAAGTCCCTGATTTGATGTCACAAACTAAGGATTGAGATTTTTCTTGCTGTATCAGAAGTTCTACAGGGATCTATCTATAAGGGTCTAGGCTACAGTGACAGAATTTATTTTCTAAGTTCATAATGCCTAAGAAATTACTCCCTATATAGCTCCTTTAATCCTCTAGCTCCATGTTAGTTTTATTGCTCAAGCCTTGGAAAACTGGTCAAATAAAAATGTTCTTGTAGTTGTGTGGTGCAGGTGGGGAGCCTGAGCTCACTTCATGCCAATGAAGTAACTGCACAGGTCAAGGTTATCATAAGGATACTACAATGAAATTCAGAAAAACACAAATACTAAAAGTAGATTATTTTCCCCTTGCAAATCATACAGCAGACCACACTTGTCAAGCCTGTCTAGAATTAGGTATTTTCTTTAAGTATTTTTTATATAGCTCATATAACTGCTGCTTATTTAAAATTCAGTATTTAGACAAGAAAAAAAAAAGTAATTTAAAGTAGCACAAGTGTTTAGCAGGAAGAATTAGTGAACTTTTACTATAAATGTGTGTTTTACTTGGAATATAGATTAGACACTGAAAAAAACAGAGGGATCTGGATAGGTTGGAGCATTGGGCCATGATTAATTTTACAAGTCTAAATGCCAGGTTCTGCTCTGGGGTGCTGGCTGACAGCAGTTCAGGACTCAGCAACGTGCTGTGGCAGCCCAGAGAGCACAGCACATCCTGGGCTCTGTCAAACGCTGTGACCAGCTGGTCAGAAAAGAGGATTACCCTGCTGCACAGGACTGTCCTGAGCACTGATGCAGCCTCAGTGGGTGCTGTGTGCACTTCTGGACCCCATCATTTAAGAAAGATGTGAAGGTCCTTGTATGTGTGCACAGAGAGAGCAGAGCAGGTGAAAGGGCTGGAAGGAGGTGTCCTTTGAGGCGTGGCAAAGGGCTTTGGGCCTGTCTGGTTTGTGGAAAGGAGGCTGAAGTGACCTCATTGCCCTCTGCAGCATCCTCCAGAGGGGAAGTGGGCAGGGAGATGCTGAACTTCTCTCCAGAGAAGGTATCCAGTGATAAGATGCTTGGGAATGGTTCAAAGCTGTATCACAACAGGTTCAGACTGGACATTAGGAAGCATTTCTTTACCAAGAGCATGGTCAGATGCTGGAACAGGCTTCCAGTGGCACTCAATGCCCAACCCTGTCAGTGTTTTAAGAGGCATTTGGACAAGGGTCTTAAAACATGCATTAACTTGGTCAGCACTGGGTGATTGTGGTAGGTCCCTTCCAACTGAAAGAATCTATTCTAAAAGCAATATTTGATTTAACAATTGGAAATACTTCATGGCATCCAGCTAGAAAGGGCTAATAAACCATCAAGTGCTTTTTTAAAAATAATACTTTTAATACCAATACATTATCTTTTAGTGCACTATGTGACTGCCAAGTTAGTAGAATTATTTTCATTTTGGTAAGAGCAGCTCAGATTCTAAATGTTTGCTTTCAGTACACATTAAAGAAATGCCTAAGCTGAACATTGAAAAGAGGTCCTGTTTACTGCGTAGCGATCAAAGCATGACCCTTTACTGGCAAGAAAGAGAAATTGAAAACTAATTTCAAGGTTCAGGATTAATTCTCTGTCAAAGTGACATAAGAGAGCCTACACTAGAATACATTTAGCACAAATGTAGAACCTTTTCTTTATCTGCTCCTTTCAGAGTGCAACTTATTACTTTGATTTCATGGTTCCACAGCATAAGCATTTTAAAAGTTAGCTGTCTGAATTTGGTCAAATATCTACAAACACAGGGTTTTAACCAATTGAATCTATCAATTTGCTTCCTATTAACATCACTGTTCTCTGCTGATGACCTTTTCCTGAATGTGTGTTTTTCCATCTTCCCTGCAGTAGTTGCTGGAAATGATTGTCATGTAAGGAGCTGGCTATGGCAAACAGGAAACATCAAAGCACTGCAGCCAGCATGCTGGATCACAGAGCCAGAGCTTGCCCAACTTCATCTCACAACAGGGAGCCTGAAAATGAAGAAAGTGACCTTCCCATTGAAGATTATGCAGCAAAGGAGGCAGAACTAGCCACTGTCAGAGCAGGTAGTCCTACCCCTGTGGAACATGAGTGCAATGACCATAGTGGAGATGGCGACTCCAGCTCTGACTATGTAAACAACACTTCAGAGGAGGAGGACTATGATGAAGGCTTGCCAGAAGAAGAGGAGGGGATCACATACTACATCAGATACTGTCCAGAGGATGACAGTTACCTGGAAGGAATGGACTGCAATGGGGAGGAGTATGCTCCCCATGAGGAACACCATGTGGAAACAGATGAATGTCAGGAAGCTGTAGAAGAATGGGCTGAAGGCAAAATTCAGCACCAAGATGAAAACGAGGTGATGGACAGGCAAGAGTGGCAGGAAGGTCAAGATAATGGCATTCAGATTTTGGAGGATGAAGCATCATCTTTGGAGATCCAAGACCAAGAAGAAAACATCCAGTACTGTCAAAGTGAAGGTGACTATCCGGACTATTACCCAGCAGAGGCTAATGGCAATTCACAGGGAATATCACCATACCATTCTAGAAAAGAGGATGCAGAGCTGGAAGAGCAGGAAGAGGACATTGACCAGATTGTAGCAGAAATCAAAATGAGTATGAGCATGAGCAGTATTAACAGTACAACAGAAATGAGTCCAGAGCACACTGGGACTGAAAACATGGCACATGACTACAAAGAGACTTGTTCAAAGGGAGAAGCTGTTCACAGTGCTAACAGGCACGAGGGGAGGCCAAAATCACTGAATATCCCATCTGCCTCTAAGCACAGTGGAGATGTGCACAGAGGTTATAAAGCAAAGTCAAGATCCCCTGAGGACAGACAGAAGTGGCCACAGGAGCAGGTATGAGGTGCTTTTTTTAATCAGACTGTCAGAGGCATTATGCAAGAGTTACATTACTTATTCCAAACAAAATTAGCAATATTTTTATATCTATTAATATGTAAATGTATTAGCAGTATTTTAAATTTTACTGTAAGTGCATTCACATAATCAGATTGTGTATTTAGAAAGTGGTGCTAAATATAATCAGCACATATAGAGATGTAGCAAAGAGGTTTTGCACAGAGACTAGACAATTCAAACAAAGGTATTCCAGATGCATGGAGCAAAACCAGTTTCTTTACATTATTTTCATTCTGCAATGACAGTCTGAAGAAACTTCAAATTGGGGTCACCATTGAAATAATTGAACTTTTTTTCCATTAATGGCTCCTGTACCATTGCCGTAGTGGTAGATAATTTTCTGTTTTTGACAGAATGTCAAATCTAGATACTATATATGTTAAAAAAACCTTCAAGAAGTGTCTGCATATTGGTGTGGGGTTTTTTACTAGCTGGACATATCTTGACTTCGACAAGGAGGAAGAAATAAGAGTTTTACTCTTTACCAAAAATTCTGTTAAGCAGTTTTATCACAAGAATGATATAGAAGTTAATTTAAACTGTGCATGATCTTTTCTTGTTGTAATGCTGAGTGCCAGAAAAAGAGTCTAAGAATGAAGCTCAAGCTTTTCTAAAGGAAAGGAGGTATGACTTTTTTCCCTGAAATTTCAAATAGAATGTGCTTACTTCTTAGAGAGAAAAACCTCATTCCCTAATGTCATTTTAAAGTCTTGATTTTGCATCTCTAAAATGATATGCAGTTGGACATTAGTTATCTTCTGCAATGAACAGATCTACCTAAAAGAGGTAAAACATAACATATGCTTGGATAACGAACTAGTAAGGATAAATGAATTATTTTGCCCTATCTTTAATTAAAATGCTTTATTAAACTTCACATACATAAGTTTCCTGTTTCAGCTTTATCAACTCTGTAAATAGGATTTTCTATAATTAAGTGCCCCACAGTTAAACAATTTAGTCTAGGTGATTCCATTAAAATACATTAATTCCTCTGAAAAACATTAAAAGGAAATCAAATGCTTAAGTATATGCTGATGAAACAGGTCGACCTTCATTATAATTGTGAACAAAAAAAAGTCTTAGGGGGATATTTTAAAATTTCCCATATCTGCAGCAAGTTTTTAATATTCATTACTACATTCTATTTCCAGAAGTATAATTATAACCAAATTGTGCAACTTACTATATTCAGTGCCCTACTGCCAGCATAAAAGTCCCTTAGTGAGCAAGCTTGCTGATGCTCGATGGTTTGAACAGCTACTATGTGTTGGCTGGGAGCACAGAGGTTGAGGTAGCATGTTTTAGACTTAGTGGTGGCCTTTCTCCCAGCAGCTACTTCTGGGAGTGTTGTTCCACGCAAGTTCTCAAAATATTTGCAGAACAAAAGACCAGTTACTGAATAAGAAAGAATTTCTCAGTACTTGACTAAGTAATTGTTGGGTTTTTCTTCCTCGTTGAACAATTGGCAATCCAAGACAATATTTGAAGTAGACTTTCATTTCAACAACTTTTTGTTGTTTTGAAGTTTATTTATCAGAAGCTGAGCTGAACAGCATTGTACCTTTGTCATTCTCAATAGACTCCTAACAGCTGAGGGTTGTGTAACACCTGGGTACTGATATAACTGCCCCGGTGTGAAAAAAAATCAAATGTACCTAAATATTTGCCTGTCTGAGCTTTGATTGTTATTTGCTGTCAGTCTTGGACCAATGCCTTCATCTTATTTAAGATCTAGGGAAGCACTGCTGTGATAGGTAACCCCAGGCTGGATGAAGCCACTGAGCTTATAGCATCACTTTTAATAGCAACCACACACTCCTGTCTGAATGGATAGAGAGCGCTGAACAGTACAGTGTTCCATTCCTTCAAACATGGAGACAGGAAATTAGACATAGAGCAGTGCAGGTATCTACTCCAGATCAGGCTAAACAAACTGGGTGACAAGGCATGCATTTCATTTATAAGAAAGGCAACAAGGCACAGCTGCTGTGGGCCCTTCACTGAAGACAGGAGCACAAAGCTCCAAGGCAAAAAGCTCTGACGTGGTATTTCTTACAGAGATGCAGAAGCTCACAATTGGAGATGTGGTAATTGTCCCTCTACCCACCCCAAGCCTCCAGGGATGTAAAAGAAAGAATAAAAAACAAGTTCAATAATCTTTGGCAAGCATTACTTGAATGTGTGTGTCATGACAAGATTGGTATGACCTTGCTGTGTTCTCACCTACTGCAGTAAACATTCTCAGCTTTACCCACAAATCAGGCTCATGGTGAGGGCATCAGAGTGAAAGCTGAGTACCCATTTCTGCCCAAGTTGGTTTTTTTCTTAATAGCTCTGTGGTGTGACCCTCAGAGATAGATCCTATGCAGGGTCACTAATTGCTGCTGCAGATCCTCAGCTGGGTAATAATTGGCATTGACTCCATGGTTCAGAAGGCTAGATCAATTGCTTTATTATATAATCTTATAGTATATTATATTATATTTCTATATTACAGTAGCAAGAGTGCTTACTAACAACTAACTACTACCTAACTAACTAACAAGAAAAACTTGTGACTGTCTCCTGAGAGACCTTGACAGAGCTTGATCATTGAATCTAAACACCATCACCAGAATCCAATCAAGCAATCAGCTTGGGTAAACAATCTCCAAAATACATTCCACATGAGAACAAGAAGCAGAGATAATAATTGTCTTTATTCTCTTCTCTGCTTTTCTCAGGAAAATCCTGAGAAAGTCTGTACCTGCTCTCTGTGGCCAGACAGCTGCTGCCACACAGCTCCTTAGCATAAGGTGTAGTTGGATTTTAGCATTAATACTGGACCTCAAATAATTTAAATAAAGTGCAGAGAATTTTGGTTTTCTTCTGGGGAATTCAATTCATTTAGTATTTACTATGAAATGTCAAAGGGATGGATGGAATTAGAGTACTGCCTGAATGTGTCTCATTTGTGAAACCAAGATAGCCACAATTTTAACTACAATATTTAAACCAACTACAATAATTCAACTTCTTCCATAGTGAAAGGAAAAAACCCAAGGCTATTGTCAGTAAATTTGCATGTTTAACTTACTGTTTGCAGAGAAACTGCTTAGAAGAGCCTTGGTTTTGTCACCTTGCTAAAAGATCTGTTATCATAAGTGTGCATTTCACAGTATTAAATATCATGCTGGAGGGGATGATACAGGCACACATATTGCATATAAAGCACTTTTTTTGCCTCAGCTATCTTTAAATAAACGTTGATTTGAATGCTTCTAGGTTAAATCAAGATATACTACCTGTATGTCAGTTTTTGTAAAGAATGAGCAAGCAGGAAGGTACATTTGTTGTTTTATGCACACAGTATGCTATCCTTAGGCTTTTCATGTTTCTGCTCCTCTCCTTTCCTGCCTCATATCAGTAGTATTACTGCTTATTGTAACATTTACATTGCTTTAAAATACTCAGCTATTGCTTCTTAGCTTATGATAGGTGCTAACATTCTGTTTGCAAGACATTTGCTAAATAACAAGTAAACAAATGTGATTTTAAAGGTTCCTGTTGCTAGGTTTGCCCCAGAAAACAGTCACTTTTTAAGAAAGACCCAACAATTTATAGAGAAGGAAAAACAAAGTAAGCTCTTTTTTTTGACTTTCAGTGTGGGCCAGTCTCTTGTCTTTAGTAAACATGTCCAGGCTTGAAAACTTCAGGGATATATGAGCTTGGCTTGATTAGCCTTTATTTGTAAATACTTCTAGGGAAGCACTGGAGGGGATGATTAGCACTAGACAAGTCTGAGAGAAACCTAGAATACATTTAGAGTGTCTATTTGCTCTAGCTCACTGCTTAGCACAACTCTTACTCCTTGCAGGTTTTCCATGCCTATGATATTTAAGAAAGACATCACATCTATGAAGTTAAACTGACTATTTTGGGTATTTTATAACAACACAAATTTACCAACTCCCTCAAGCTAGAAGTTTCCCACGCACTCATTTGACATCTTGGTCATCTCTCAGCTAATTGCTGAATTATCACATGATGAAATTTTCTTTTTCTATTTCTAATTTCGTTTCAAATGTTTTACCTGTAGCAGAGAAATTGAGTATGGTCAGACACACTGCTGATGTAATTCTTCTCATTTACCACAGTTTTTAATGTAACAAACATGAATTATCTGACTGGTATATATTGGGATAGAAGAAGATCAACTGAATGACTCCTTCAACTGACAGTAGCATACAGTACAATCAGAAATTTTAAATGGACATGGTATTCCTGTGCAAAAGGAGTTGCTTTTTGGAATGCTGTTAGATTTGCTTCAATAGAAATATTACTACAATAGTAATAGTTAGCTACAATAGTGTTGGTTTGGCACACTAACAGTATTCAACACAGGAAAGGCTTTACCAGGTGAAAAATGAGAGTAATCTCGTGTTGCAAATATATGCTTGTACTGCACAAAATATACGCACAATGGCCTGGTCTAAACCAAAGCTGAAACCACAAAAAAAACCTTCTCCCCTGTTCACTGCACCATACCCTGTCCTGCTTCCTTCCCCCACAGCAGGATGGCATGGGGCAGGCACAGCCCCATTCTGCCACCCCCCGCCTGCATTTGGGACTTCAGTTTCTCCTGCTGCTCGTGCAGAACTAGCATCAGTAAAGAACTGTAGAAGCCATGAAGAAAAAGCAAAACATTGGACAGCAGCTAAAATAATAAACAATGGAAGGTGACTTTTGCACTAGTCAACTCAAGTAGCTGCTCCTGTGGAGCCTCCTATGTGGCAGAGTTTACTCTGTTCATCCCAGCTAGGATCCTGCCCCTGAAACACTGGCACTGGCAAGGCTGAGCTATTTCTGCTGGCTAGGGGCTGAAGATGACTCTGGGACTCACTGCTTGAGCCCTGACAGTTTAATCAGCCCTCCTTCCTAATGTATACCTTGAGGGCTGATGAAACTGTCAGGGCTCAAGCAGTGAGCCCCAGAGTCCTCTCATGAGAATGTGTCCTTTCCTACTTTATTCAAACAAATCCTATTTACCAACAATAAAAGAAAATGCTTTTTACAGCACCAACACCTACCCCACCTCTAACCTTTTGAAGAAACAGGAATTTGCCATGAAATTTGCCTCCTTTTCAAAGGAGGACTTCAGAGGAAAGTCTGCTTTTTAATGACGTTGAATCCTACTGTTTCTCATTTCTCAATCAACACTGGCATACCTCTGAGAACTAACCAAATATGCTTACACAAACTGCCCTAGTAGGAACACCACAAGCTCCTGCAGTGTCAGTCTGCTTGCACAACTTTCATATAGGCTGTGCCCTTCTACTTCTTCAACATGAAAATCCAGAGACAGACTAGAGATCCATACAAAATTTAGGGAAAGAAAATTTAACAAAGCCGTTGTATTTTATCTATTTTCCCCCTCCAAAAGCTTTGCACACATCAATGCTGCTACTGTGTTTCCCTTGCCTGTGCTGGTAGAGCTCAGCATTGACACAAATATTTCTTTCCTTCTCTCAGCATGGGGACAGTGCTCTGCTGCTGCAGCATCCAAATCCAGGAGTCTTTTGTCCGTAAAAGATTTCACCTTTAGAACAGTGTGAAGAAACTAAAATGATAGGCAGTTTAGAAAATGTGTTTCTTACGATTTGCTGGAAGCCAGTCTGTGTATTATGGGATGCATTTGAGAACAGTTTGTAGAAAATACAAATGGGTGTAAATGAAGAGTATCAAAGGTTTCTGCATTCTCTTGCATCTTCTAGGCAGCTGTGGGGCAGAACTAATAAATATCTGTTACCAAGTGACAGTTCCCAAACTTACCAAGTACTTACTGAAAGTGCCAAAAGTCCAAACAGTCTCAAACACAGTTTCTCTGTGCCAATTGGCCACGTCACAGAGTTTTAGCAGTCAGATCCTGACACCAGTTGACAGCAAAATCAATGTCTGCTGCCTAGAGATGCATAAGTGACAAAGTCTTCTCAGGAAGTTTAAATCAGAAGAAGCATGTGCTCCTAATTACATCTCCCTAAGAATTCAGCAGAGCTTTTTCTCTGAAACTCATCATGGCTGGTTTTCAATTTTAAATATATGCAAGGACAAAAGAAAAAAAAAATGGTTCTTTGAGGTGGTAAAAATAAATTAGAAATTATTTTAATGTCTACTGAAATTTGATAGATAATTGAAATAATTTTGTGGAATACTTAAGTCTCTCAACTTACTCTGACTCCTCTTTTCCCAAACCTGACTTGTTTACTTGGAATTACTCATCAGAATTTTTTTTCTCTTCACTCCTGATGTGTACTAGCACCACCGCTAAACTAACACATAAGTAATGGAATCTTTGTGAGAGAAGAGTATGAAGTCTGACCATTTTTCCTGTTATCAGATAGTTGTTTTTTTCTTAAAGTCCTGCTTACTACTTGGGTGAATCTTTGCTTTGTGTATGTTGTCTTACCTGAAAATTGTCATTACTGAGCTCTAATGTGCCTGCTTCCTTAGCATATTTTGTTCTGCTGACTAAATATTAGGGGATAATTTGTCTAGAGGTGAACATAAAGACTTGTTTTGCTTATAGCTACATATTGCATTTAAAGGTCAGAAGCCAAGGAGTTATATTCCCACTTAACATTCAGTCTGACCCTTTCAAATAATCCTTACTGGTTTCCATTTGCACAATTGTCAATACAAGTTTTTATTTCTGAAGCTTTACAATGGAAGTGGCATTTTAGCCCTATTTTTATACATTATAGGGAAACTAACGAAAAAGTGAAAATGAAATATCCTAAACCATAAAAAATTTTTCCAGAAATCACCTTGGTTTTCCAGATTTGCAGCACTGAAAATCTGAGCCATGAAAATTCACTTTCTCAGTACCTACAGACATGGGCACTCTCCATGCTGGGTGCTGGTGTTGTGTGACTTGGGTCAGGTCTGGAAAAGAAATTCTTCCCCTGAGACTACTGGAACAGGAAAAAAGGAGTGTTCTGTAGTTTGAAACACTTAGTGTTTTCTTTGTGTATGATTTTATATTTTCTCTTTCACATCTCTTCTGAAGCTTGAGGTTGTACTGCCAGCATCCTGTAGATTTGCTTTGCCCATGAGGAAGGAGGTGCCACAAAGTATCTCCTACAAACACAGGATCCCACATTCAATGCTAGAATTTGCATTTTCAGATCAGAGACAGCCATTAGGGCTGTTTTGATTTTGTACAATACTGAGAATAAACACATTAAAAAATTCTGACTTTGCTTTCTGATTTATTTGGACGTGATAGCATTTGACTTAATTTCATATGAAAAATTTGCATTGACATAAAATAATTTATATTTAAATCAGTACTGTAACTGCTGCTAATGATAATTGAAATGTCTTATTATTTACATCAAAGTAGATACTTTATTATCATTAAACAGCTTAACATTTTTATGTGAAACTGGTATTTGCTAAATTACAGTAGGAAATGCCAACTGCTATATCACATTATAATATTTTGGTATCAGTAATGAATATTGATTGTACATAAATAACTTCAGATAAGTAATGGATTTGAAATCCTTTATTTTTTCCTGCAGATATGCAATGGTTTGGAGCAGCCCAGGAAGCAGCAGCGTTCAGACCTCAATGGCCCAGCTGACAATAACAATCCCCCCGAGGTAGGTACCTGGGGCTGCCAGTTGTGCTGCCTGGCCTCCTGCAGCCAGGCTTCCAGCAGGGGAAGCAGCCTCACACTGTCAGCCTTCTGCCTCTCACATACAAACCTAAGCTCCCTTTCTTTTCCTGAACTGACAATAAATACCGTATATGCCTACTCTGAAAAGGCTTTGAACTATACCCATGAATTTTTCCTGCCTCATTCATTTTATGTAACTGTCTATGGCATGAACTCAAGCCTAAAATTTTCTGATGACATGCAGAGTAGGGAGAACACTTCAGAAGTTCTCTTTTTGTTATTGGAGTGCAAAAGTGGCATCCAAAAGAAATCGTGCTCTGCTCCCATTCCTCCCCCGCCCCTCCCAGTGTCAGTCCTGGCTTAGTCAGCTGTGAAGAGACACAGTGATAGACAGACCTACCCTTGTCACTGAAGACTGGAGCAAAGAAGACATCTGAGAATGCAGAATGAGTTATGCTTGGGGCTAGACACAATGAAATGAAATTGAGACTTAAAAGCAGAAGTCTCTTATCTCAAAACCATAACATATTTAGCCTGTAGCCCATTATATTAATGAAGAAGCACATTTCTAAAGCCTTTTCCCGTAATGGAGAAATCAGCCTCTTTCCTGGAAATGGGAATGACTGAGGAGGCTGGCAAAAGACAAAGAATGGAAGGCCTGTATCTGTTCTAGGGACAGGAGCCTAAGAAGAGCACTGTTATGGCCCCTGCTAAGATTAAGTGTAATTCTATACACTGAGCAGTCAGAGACAGTTCTTTACATTCACTGGCCCAGAATCTTGCTTTGTGAAACATTGTTAAATATTCTTTATTGGAAATTTGGGATACCTCTTAACAGGCAATGTGATCTAGTAGGCGACTGATTGTATTGGGAATTGCTGGTTTGTATTGTTCATTTGCCATCTGACTTCCTACGCCATTTTCATGGTGTTCCCCCTGCCTCCCTTATTTTTTCGTCTGGTGGGACCTTAAAATACATTGAGACTCCTAAGTACAGAGCACTGTGTAACAGGTTGGGTTAATGACTGATGTAATGTGTTCAGTGTGCTAAACAGTGCCTATGTGACAGTGTTCAGCTGTTTAAATATATTAACAATTCAGTTCATTGTGTGAAAGTTATTTTGTTACAGCTATACCATTTTTATTTCTCAACAGACGAAGAAAGTGTCTTCCTTTCCAAGTTTTGTTGATGGTAAGTTTGACATCATCCATAATTAAAGTAGGATGAAGTGGAAGCAAATACTTTAATACATATAAAAGATCACAGTTCTAAAAACCAGTCAAAGCCAAGAGAACACAGCTGAGAAGTTTAAGTATGGAAGTATTTAACATTTTTATCCTCCTTATGGCAATGGGAGCCTAGTGGTGATAAAAAAGGAGGAGCAGGTAAAGCTCCCAGAAGGATTCAGGAGAAAATTAAGAATGCCTACAAATCTGGAAGATGGTAAAGAGGATGTAACAGTGGGTCCCAGTAAGAGGTTTAGGCATGTGTAAGAGCACTGTGTTCTTCAGGGCCCGTTATTGAACTCTGGGAACCTGAGCTGTCAGCACAAATGGAAAGATTGTCCCAAACTGACCAAACAATGGTAATCCAACCTGTGTTCAGGAGAGCAAAGCTTTCACATGTTTCTTCAATCTCTTCTGCAGTGCTATTACATATATTCTGTTTGAAGAAAAATAAGTCAATTTATTAGCACAAGCAGGTGGACAGAAATAAAAGAGGATTGTACTGAAAAACATTACAATTCTCTGATTCACAGACAGTTGAAGAACCTTTCATAGGGAAAATGCTCACAGATATTCCTGCAAAGGAAATGACTACACTGTAAAGTGAGAAAGGGCATTAGGACATTTTCAATAATCTGATCCCTCAGATCAGCCATGAACACACACAATAGAAGCCTTAAAAGAATGTGAAAAACTTAATCTCTAATGCCATTCTCAACTCAGGAAAACTAAATACAATTTAGAATAATATTAGGATATCCAACATATCCCTGATCTCACCATCTTGACAAGCATTTTCTGTTTCAGTAATATACTTAAAGAACTAGAACAAATGGAAAGATCAAAGATTGTCCCTTCAGGTTGACATCTGAGGGATATCACATGGAACACTTGGCATGTACTGGCTAACAGGCCCTACATAGAGGTACATTTAAACACATTCCCCAAGAGTGGCAGAGACAAGAAAGGAAGCTGATGCTTTGTAATAAGCATCTGCTGATTGCACAGTGGACAGGCATAAAGCAAGGCCAGCATGCACAGATCTTTAAAGCAGGAGAGACAATTCCCCCCTCACAGCGCTGCAGATACAACTGCACATTCTAATTTTACTGGGATAAAAAGGTTATGTCTTTTTCTTTACATAGCAGTCAGCTCACTACTCTGCTGGAAAGGGGTCAGGATACCCTTTACATAATACAATACAATACCTTTTTTAGTTCAATCATTTTGCTTGCTCGGATTTTTTCTGTAGTGGCACAGTATGTGAGGATAAGCTGTCTATTAGGCTTTTTCTATTGCAGGTATTATATAGCATTGTCTAATACAAATAAATACATGGCTCACTAGGAGCTTATGATAGCTTACATGACTGTTCTCTGAACTCAGAGAAAAAAACACAGTTTTTATTATTAATTTCCATGTAGAGTCCCAAAAAGTACAGGACCCTTCTGCACATAAGGAAGATTCTGCCAGCTAGCACTGCTGTTGTTCCCTGAGCTTTGACAGCAATACCACAACCATATTCTGCTTATATTCCTATTCAGTTTTAAAGCACTTTCAGCATGACTCCTTAACTACAGTAGCTATATCTATATTTCTATCGACACATGATATTTTCATATGCCTTGTGAACATAAAAAATACCTTTTAATCTATCATATCTAAGTGTCTTTTACTGTTAAAATTATTTTAGTAGTAGTACCACTACATGCTTGTAGGAGTAATTAATTCTATGTTCAGTGATTCTGGTTTTTCTGCACTCTGTCAACTATAATTATTGATTTTTTTGTTGCGTTTTCCCTTTTTCTTATTTTATGAATACAAACATTAATTTAGAAATGTTTGGACATAGTCTCTATTGCTTTGACAAGTGCAGAAATTTGCAGTGAAATTTTTCAGAAATAGTTATCTAATGTTTAAGCACCAATGTGCAACATAAATTTTCAATCTTTGCTCACATCAAATTAACCTTCACATTTGAAACCTGTTCCTTCTTCCCTTCCTCATCAGTAAGCCTTTGCACACACTTGCAGTCAAGGGCATGCTTAAGTGCTCTGATGAGCTGGGACCTCAGCCAAGTCTGCATTTTTGTATTATTTAAAGCAGACAGAGATAAGGGAAGAAAACACCCAGGTGACCCAATTTGACCCTGGCAATTTTCAGCACCTTCCATCCTTCCAAGAGATGTCTTGTTTTACCTGACAGTTGCTTACATTGCCTTCATGATGGAAAATGTATGTCGGAAATGTTTTCTGCCCAACATGTCTTTTTTTCTCTAGTATCTACTGCTGTAAGCATTTTCTGCATGCTTCTGATTTATACATGATGTAGCTGATTGTTCCTAGTATAATGATTCTGCAAAATATAATTTTTTAGAGCTATGAAAAGGCAATCAATGACATCCAACCAAAAAAGCCTTAGTTTTTATGAAATCCAAATAAATAACATTATGATTATAAAATTGCTTAACACCCTAGATTATTTCCATGCTCAAGAATTTCTTCATACCAATTAGTTAAAAACACCCATTGCTGTCACAAACAGCCAAGACATGAGAATAAGTGTTTTTTTCCTTTGTAGCATCCTTAGGTTGCACAGACCCCAAAGATACCCTGGGCATTTTGCTCAATGTAGTAATGATTGTATGAGAATTTGCACAAAGAATTGCAGTTTTACTTGTCTTCAGACACAAACATTTCAAGAAAATTAATCTAAATTACCTATTAAGGGAGTTTAGTTAAACTGATTTAAACATGTGGGTAAGCCTATTTCAGAGTTAAAGCAATCTTGATTCAATTTAGCCTCATTTACTTAGCCCGAAGTGAATGAAAGAAAACAAAATTAAAGCTACTTTAATTTTGAGTGAGCGTGTTGAGCGTGTTGATGCAGGTATCTAATGAAGTTTTGCTACCTTAACATTAAATTCACGTCGTTAATTAATTTTTCTCTCTGCTACCCTTGAAACAAGTTGTCAATATCATGCAACATGAGTATTTTGTTGCATGCTGAAAAGAGTACAGATGTATAAGACTAAGTTTTAGACCTCAAAAGACAAATGAATAACACCATCAGAAGAGGCACCATACATCATCCATCTGCTGAAAAACATAATGGTATAGAGATGTAAGCAAAGAGAAGCAGAGATAGAGGAACAGAGTTCTTGTGGAATTTTCATTTCCTTTGATTTCTTTTAGTGAATTAAGGCTGCAAGAACAAGGATTGTTTTTTGAGATATTGAAAGACTTGGCCTTTATGAAGAGTTTCAGTGACTTCTAAATTACTGGCTTCTCAAGGATTTCTTTGAGGGTTTTCATATTTCTAGTGGAGATTGTCAAGATTTTTTAATGCTTTCCCAATACTTCAAAAATTTTAAATTCCACAGAATTCTATTCTGAGTTTTAATGAAGATCTAAACCATTACTGGATTTGTACAGATGTGAACTAAATCAAATGTGTTCTGTGGTATATAATGAAGATTAAAACTATGGTGTTTGATAGCAAAGCAAATACCTCCAATTTGTATGAGCATTGTTAGTTAATGTCAGGTCTCTGAAGAGTACAGGACTGGTATAAAGATTTATCTATGTGTTTATATACCTTGAGTCCTGAATTACAAAGACTGTGGGTTTTTGCTGGGGGTTGAGATTTCTGGCAGGTGGATTTGAGAATTGCAGGGATGAATAAGTGTCAGCAACACTGCCTAAAGTCACTCTTTTTAATCATGTTTATATTCTGTTGGAAGACTTTTGCTAAATTAGTATGGGAATATGAAGGATAGGAAAGCTCACTAAAAGATGTATGTGTAAACCACTATTTCAGTAAATTTAATCAGCATAGCATACCATATAGTTTTTCATAATAATCTTCCACATTGACTTGATTATAAAAAAATGGAACACTGAACAACAAACCTTTTTTTAAATTAATATTTCCTTCAGAGCCATTTTTCTCCTCACACAAGATTTTTATACTTTAAAAAAAAATGCATTAGAAGGTCATCAAGTGGATCTAGCTCAAAGCACATTTGTTTTATAAAACTGTTGAGGAATAAAAAACGTTCAGCCAAAATGGAATGACTGTTCTTTACTGTCAATCTAATCAAGCTGGATGTAAAGCTTAACAGCTGAATAAAGAGAATGGTGAGCATAGTCCCACTATTAGAAAGGTTGTTCAAGCCTCAATATCCTTTACTCAATTTCTCACCTCCCCACTCCTTAGAAAGGCAGTAACTGTCAATGCCTCCTGTCAGTTCCAGGACCGTGTGAACCTGAGGACCTCATTGATGGAATCATCTTTGCAGCCAATTACCTGGGCTCCACCCAGCTGCTGTCTGAGCGCAACCCTTCCAAGAACATCCGCATGATGCAGGCCCAGGAGGCTGTGAGCCGTGTCAAGGTAGGGCATCTTTCTGGGCTGTAGGATACTTTCTGATCCTTTAGCAGCTGATCTCTGAATGGTGCAGGATCTGCAGCCTCAAACCTCTCCTGAGGTGCAGTTAGGTAAGTATAGATCAGTATTGTAAATACCATTAGTTTACAGTGCTTCCTGTAAAAATACATACAGCAAAATAGAAATTATTCCAGAGTCTATTCAAAATTCTTTGGAAGCTGTTTAACAAATTCAAGTACGAGAGACAAATTGCAGATTGCAATTAGAAAATATTCCAGTGGCAAAGCACTGGGATATTCGTTTGACTGTGGTCTTACTCTTTTGTTATTACTTCCTTTAACTTACACAAATTGAGAAAATGAGTCTCAATATTATTACTTATATTGTGACTTTTTTTAGGACAAGAATATTCATTGCTATTGTGTTTGGATTTGGTGATATTTACAGTGAACAATTTCTTTGTAAATAATGTATCATAGATTGCTTCATACAGCTGTGTAAAGAAAATAGTATTTTGGTTAAGAATCTAAGTAGTAGATTTTTATTTTAGAAATTATTTTACCTCTGATGTAAATACCTCATCTGAATAAACACACTGTTAGAGGCACATTTAAATGCTGGGAGAAGAAGTATGTGCATAGTCAATGAAGTATTTAATTGCTAAAATTTGCATGGTTTTGAAGGAAACAAGTTTGGAAAGGCTACTTACAAGAAATTGTCATGACTGATGATTGATTTGGCATTTAGAAAGAAATGGAATGCAAGAAAGATGCAGTTCTTTAAACTTTCCAAACATTTCTATTTAGCATATTGTGATATCTCAAGCTACAGTAAGTAATTGTTGATTGCAATTAACTCCCTAAAAACTGTTGTATGTTAATACCAACCCAGATCTGTCAAGGGTACCTGAGTACTCTAGACAGTCATGGCAGGGGGCTTGAGCTGTGTTCTGTTCAACAGTTACATATAATTGTGTGATGAACATGGAGACAAAACCTTGGGTTTAAGATGCATGTGCTGCCATTTTTGACTGCTGTAAATTTGGCAGGATAAGTGTTGGGAGCAGCTGATAACAGAGAACACTTTGGTACCAATTCTTTTGTAATCAATTGTGAATGTGCACAAAGCCATGAAATCCAATTATGCTTGAGAACTGCATAAGGTATAAACAAATCTTTCTCTCTTGCACATCATTCCCCCACTGCTCCCAGTTTTTTAATTTTCAGCAGTCTGGATTCACAGTCAAAGTTTCCCTGACTTCCCACACTGTGTTTTCTCTTTCCCTTTGTGTACATCTGTCTGCATTCTTTTTTTTATGCTACTCCTCAGAGGATGCAAAAGGCGGCTAAAATCAAGAAAAAAGCGGTGTGTAAACTGTTTTTCTTGAATGCTAATGTTTACTTACATTTTTGTTGTCCTTGTTTTCCATAGAGTGTCATGTCTTTCATTACAGATCCTCATATAGTTGTTATTTTGGTTTCTTCTTTGGTCCACAGTAGAATAGTGAATGGAGTAAAATGAACTCATTTTCTTCATTGTTCATTTGCTGGAGTGCCTGTCTGCTGCCCTTCTCCTGTTGAATACCTGTGATTTGTTTACTCCAGATGTACAGCCATTGTTATCTGGGAGATGTTTTTGAATGTAATGCTTATTTTGATTTTACTAGCCAAAGCAGTAAGACGTAGTTCCTGTGCCTGTGACTCACTGTATATTTTTTAAGTTATTGTTGATATTTAAAACCAAAATAAATTCACCACATAGTAGCTAGAACAATTCATACATTGCACTCAAGTTAAAGACAATACTTCAGATAACTAAATACAGATGACAAAAATATCACCATAAGGATGGAAGCAATACAAGTAGTGTCTGCCAAAGTATGTGCTGGAAGATAATTTGAATAAAATTAATCTAAATGAATTATAGGCATAGCTGAGCCTTTATAACTCCCAAAAGGATTAGCAAATACATTATTCTCATTCTGAGCCAGTGTCTGACCTGGGGACTGGTGCCTGCCTATAGCCCAGGCTGAGACAATCTGTGGTCATTTTATTCTGAGACCACTGCCATGGGTGCTGCTCAATACCAGCTGCAGTGGTGCCCTGTGCTCAAGCAGCCTGGAGGAATCCCTATGTTCCTGCTGGACTAGAGAATTAGGGATGCTCTTGGACAGTGCTTCAGTGAGAGGCAGCAGTTGCTTTGCCACCTCTTCTCCTGTTTTCTCAAGTGGACAGAGCCAGGACTCACACTGGAGCGTGGCATTGCATTGTAATCCCTCTTGCCCTGTGGCCATGCCCTCTGATGGGGTATGGAAGTGTTTCCCTAGTGAGCAGTACTCAGAAGGAGCTGTGGTCTAAGAGTCCCCTGATGGCCTTCTGTGATATGAGAGAAACATTAGTTCAGTGCTTGGGTCTTTATTTTCCAGGCAAAAACCAAAAAGCTAAAAACAAGTCCTAAACCCCACCACAGTACTGAACATCAGTTTGTACTTTTTTTGGTGAGCTCACTGAACGTGGCAAGGAAGAAACAGCTGATGGGAACTAAGTCACCTTCTCAGTTCTCCTACTTTCTCAAGTCTGGTGCTTCAAGTACTGAAGGGCATTGGTGAGAAACTGACGAAAAAACAGCCATACTTTTTTGCCTGTTTTGGCTATAAATAGAGAATTTGAATATTTGAGCTGTCAATCCCACAGGCTCCAAAAATTCCCTCTTACCCAGAAGATCAGAGTAGGTTTCACTCTTGTCTATGCAATAAATGTACTCTTTGCATGTCTTTACAAACACCTTTGAATAGCCAACTCTGTAATGGTTTAAAGTGCAGTTGTCTTACATCACATTATGCTTGAAGCAGTCAGTGAATTTGTCATTCTGAAAATTAGAAAGTCCCTTGTAAAACATCATCTGTCTTTTAGACCTCAGAGGGAGATTCCCAGGCCTTGACTGAAGTGGATCTGTTCATCTCCACGCAGAGAATCAAAGTTCTAAATGCAGACACACAGGTAAGTTGGATTTAAACTCTTGGAGAATAATGTTGAGTTAGACTGTGCTCTTATACAATTAGTGGGACACTTTATTGAACCTGGATAAATTCAAGTATTCAGAGTATTCAGAAAGAGCTCCTATTGTTCTAACACTTGCCAATATAGTAAGACTGACACCTGTTTTGCTTACTTGGTGTATTGGAAGATGTCTGGATGTTGCTATAATTGAGCTATAATTCAACTCAATTCAAATAAAAGATTCAAAAGCCTCTCAGAATGCATGTACACCACTCCTCTGGAACAGCTTCAGAACCCAGATTTACAGTCCAACAGGGTTGTCATTTGCTGCTTTGACTAAGCCATTCATATCCTGCCTTTGTAAGATTTAATCTCAATTTTTTTCCATAAATCACATGTGAGCACCAGCCTCTTGCCTAAGGTAAATTATTAATCGTTCATATAAAAGCAGCATTTGGATACCACAGCAATGATCAGCCTCATCTTCTAGGAATGCTTGTCTATTCAACAAGAGGTGATCTTCATAGAAAGGAGTTTTTGAGGAATTTACAACTAAATACATATAATTTATACATGGATCCCAATATTTAGTAATCTCACAAGAACTCATAAACTTGATCATACTTACAGAAAGTCTTCAAATTTTCATTCTTATGAGAAGCATTGAAAAGGGCAATTTTAACAATGTTTTGTCAGAAGTAAATCATGCCAAATCAATAGTTTCCTTTTGTTTAGGGGATATATTTGTCCATGGCACAGAAGGAGCACATGCCATCTCTTTACCTAAATAAGGCTTTAATATAATATAATATTTTTAAGATTATATGATCTAGATATATATCTAGAGATAGAAGCAGACTTATAAAAACCTCAGAGTGTAGTTATGTCTGATATATTGCCATCTATGTGTAAAGAGAAAAAGGGCAGAGTAAGGCTCATTAGTATGTTCGTCTAATGTACTACTGTTCGGTATTTTCATAAACAACTTGGAAAATAGAAAGAGAAAATGGTTATTGAACTTCTAACTTGGTGTATCAGATGAGAATTCAGAAATATGGCTAAATGAAGAAATGAGCTGAAACTACAGGAGACACTTGAACAAAGATAAATGTAGCACTCTAAATTTAGGGGTTTGGTTTTACTTATAATTGGTTTTCTAACAATGGAAATTATAAAGCACCTTCTTCTTCCTGAAATTTAGGAGAGCATTACTATCCTTTAATGTGAGGGTAATGATACTATCTCCAGGAAATGGATTATTTTTCTTTTAATAAAAGCAAATGTCTTTAGCATGCCACTAGAGTTCCCATGAGATGAGCCAGATGAGTGGAATAGCCCATCTAACATGGGCAGCAATATTTACAACCTGCCACCCATAAATCATCCTGAAACTGCACTTTATCCACCGTAAGCAATACCACTATCAGTTGTGGCTCAGCCTTTTCTTCACCTCATGGTAAACATGCATCACCTAGAGATTATATTATCAAAGCTGATAGCTACTTCTTGCATTAGCAGAAAATAACATGCTTGTAATTACCAGTGCAAAATTGACTAGCAAAGATAGTTATTGATAATGAACAGCTACAGTTTATAGCTGGAGTGTAGGGCAGTTAACATGTACAGTGTCTGTGTTGAGTGAGGATTAGTCTTAGTGGAAGTCACTCGTCTTACTTCTTTAAATAGTTCAGCATTTCAGCTGAACATCAATGTTTTTAGAAATAAAAAGGGAAAGTTCTTTGAAATAGCCCACAAACACTGTCAAAGGAACTGGCATCTTACTCTTCTGATCCCCTGAGATTCATAGTGATATAAAATGCAGTGCTCCATCATGAGTGGTGTCTAATAGCTGAGCTGTTCAACCAGATGAAAACAGTAATAGTGGAAATCGTTCTAATTCCAAGCTCTCCAGTGTTTGCCCTGGGGTTTTGGTTGTGTTTTTTGTTTGGTTTTGTTTGGTTGTTTTTTTTTTTAACAGCGTGTCTTTCAGAGAGCTATTACAGAATTATTCCCATGACTTTTTAGCATTTTTGGCTTGGTAACACTTTTCAGTGCTAGTGAAGGTTCCTGGCTGGTATAATTACCATGGGTCTATTTCAGCTGTGGTGGCAGCTGGCAGAGACAATCTGTACTTTCATGGCTTTATCAATTACATAAACCCTGTTTCTGCATTATGCCGTGTGTTTTAATCCATCTGTAGTGTTGTACAGCTCACGTGAGGCAACAGCTGAATGAAAAGGTAACATTTCCATTCAGCAAATGACATGCAGCAAGGTTCAAAATGCTGAGCAGCACCAGCCAGGTGCATTCCCAGGCTGGAAGAGAGCCAGCAGTGGTGATTCTGTTGCCCTGAACAGCACTAGGAAATGGCACCCCTGCCACTTCCTGGTTGCTTATGCATTTAGTTGCTGAATGCATTCAGCCATCAGGCACCTGCTTAGGAGGGATGAAGTAGGAGCAGCCTTATGTTTGGCCATGTGCCTTGTTGGTAGGATGGGAATTCTTCCCTGTGCACAGCTTTGTGAGGTTGCACTCAGTGCCCCAAAGCAGCAGAAGCCAAAGCAGCTTCTCCTAGCTTCTTTCTCAGTCAGTGAAGACACGATGGGAGTGAAGGCAGCTGGGGAAATGAAGAAAGAAAAATAAAGATACAGAGCTCACAGATGTGTATGTGCAGAGCCTCTGGTGCATGATGAGCTCCACAAAATCGTCTGACTCATTAGGCTGTCTTCACACTCCCACAGGACTACAGCACTTCAAAGCTTGGAGGAATGCTTAGGTTTTTTCCTTCAGCTGCTCTTTGGGTTTCAAGAGAAGCAACAAACAAGATTCTTAAAGAATTCCATGGGAAAGAAGGGAGAATCTGAGAAAGGGCAATCTAGATAGGAGAACAATGGCTTCAGAAAAGCCTGAGAGAGGCTGAATTTCTAAGGACAAATATAAGGACAACAAGGATTAAATGGATGGGACTCAAAAAGGGATAAGGGAAAGGACAGAGAGGCAAATGGGCAGAGATGGAGTGATTTATGGGAAAGTAACAAAGGAGAGGGGTGAAAAAGAAATATTGGTAATGGAAATTTGAGTTCAATGGAATATGGAGAGAGAAAGGAAAAAGTCAAGTCACAACTAAGTCAAAAGTAAACTCATGTTTACAGTCACTAGATAGTATTTTCCTTATTCTTTAACAGGAAAAATGTGGGAGGGATGGAGGAATGATTGCTTTTACCCCTAGAAGGGGAAAATTAAAAAAAACTCAAACCATTTAAGTAACCTCTCTGTGATGATATGGGCAGAAAGCCTTTCTTGGCAGGTGAGATGAAATGCCTTCATTTTCCCAATGCATTCACTCCTGTGCACACTGCATGTATGATTACACCCTTACACAATACTTGGTGCACACTGCTGAAAAGCAATTATCTCTTATCTCTGCAGAGCTCCCAACATCCTGCTGAGACGTGTCCATTATAAAACATTTCTCCATTCTGACAGAAGTGCTGTAAATCCTCCTGAGGCCCTGCAGCCCTTAGAGACACTTCCCAAAACACCTCTTAACCATCATTACTTTTCATAGGTTAGGGATAAGCATTATTTCAAGCCTGAGAAGAATCATTACAATAATTTTATGGGTAGTGATTATCTTCAGCAAGACAAGTGGTTCTGAGAAACAATGATAATTTGTAGTTTTGTCTGTCAAGTCAAATTGTACTGAAATTCTTAAAACAATTACTTTTGTTGACTTGAAGAACAATCCATCTTCCTTAGGCCTTAGAAAATTGTTCAACTAATGCTAAACTAGTGTCAAGCTGTTTACATAAAGAGCGCTGCTGCTTATATAAATTATTAAAATTGTGAATTATCTTGTACCACATTATTTTGTTCCAATTAAGATGGAATTTGGTGGATGCTTTTAGCTGTTCAGAGTGAGGGTCAGGGACAGTCAGGACACATCCTCAACTAGTTTGATTAGTACAACTGTTATGCTTCTAGTTGTTTCTAGTTTGAGCAATAGATAAAACCTGGAAAAAACTCTCCAAACCGACCAGTGACCCCAGCCAGAAGCAGATTTCAGGTGTGCCCTTTCTATTTCTTTATGTACAGTTTGTTCTAACATCAGCAAAATATGTAAAGAAATAACACAATTTTCAAACAGCATGAAAAGAAATGTAAAACAGTAGCATAGCTCTTCATTCTTGTTTTTCAGTAGGAACCATGTTGTATTTGCTCAGGCAACACTTCCATTGAAGCAATGTCTTGAACAGCTACTCTGCTTCCCTTTGACAGCGGAGGGAGTATCCGGTCTGGGCCCATAGGAAGTGCTTCTGTAGCTTTTGTCTTAAGCAGCAGGCTGCCAAGGAGAGGGCAGATGCAGAATTTGCAGGAGGGCAGCAGGCATGGAGAACTGCTTTGTTTGTCCTTGCTCTGTGCAGGAAACAATGATGGACCACGCGCTGCGCACCATCTCCTACATCGCCGACATCGGGAACATCGTGGTGCTGATGGCGCGGCGCCGCATGCCCAGATCCGCCTCCCAGGACTGCATTGAAACCACTCCTGGGGCCCAGGAGGGCAAGAAGCAGTACAAAATGATCTGCCACGTCTTTGAATCAGAGGATGTAAGTAAATGGAATCAATTTATTTCAACAACATAGGTGATGGAGAGAGTTCTGAAGTCAATGGCCATTTGTGGGCGAAATTAACCTGTAGGATATCAAATTGATCAATCATCCTGATTATATCCTTTGGTCCAGTGGGTTGGCACAAAATGACACATATGGTTCCACATGAGATAGAACCATTCTGGACCTCTTCCTAACTGAAGCCAAGTCGCTTCTACTGCCTTGGCAGGGCTGCACAAGCTGCCCTCAGCTCAGTCCTGGTTCCCTGAGGCTACTGACCTATACCTGAATGTACTCTCAAACATGGCACTTGATCCTCTGGTGTTTAGGACCACATTCAGCTGTTTATTTTTCAGTTATTTTTTCTCATCCATAGCAAATATTATGAACTAGAATTTTTTAAACTATTTTTAGAACTATTAGAACCATAGAGTTCTGTCCATCTCTGCTATACATCCTGTTCCACTGTTGTGAAAGTGCTGATGTGCCCTCCCATACCTCTTGTGACAAAAGAAGATAACCTTGCTTTACTGTTGTTGTATAACCAGGTTTGGGATTGTAGTGAATTAGGTACTTCTGTCTGAAGTGGCAGAGAAAGGACTTCAACCTGAAACATTTATGGAAAAATATACCAAGCCAGTTAAACAGAAAAAGCAAAATTTGTTGTCTGTTTCTAACTTGACAGTAAGAGGCAGTACTAAGTATTTGTCATGACTGTTATTACAGGAATGGTTATAGATATAATTTCTAGGTATATATTTAGATATAACACCAATTAAAAATAATTGAGTTCTTCAGGTCAGACAGTCATAACTCAGAGGTTGCATATATTTTGAGCTAAGCAATCAATTTTCATTATTTTAAAACAATTAAGCCTGTGAAGGAGAAATGGCATTGTCTAAAGGTTAGAGTGCTAGACTCGGGTTGTTCTGAGACCCAGTCAGCTCAGCTCTGTCACAGCTTTGCTTGGGTGACCTTTTCAAGCAACTTAATTACATTATCTCTAAGTTGTGTATAATGCTTTCATAGACATTCATAAGACCTCAGAGATTGAGATGAAATTAAGATGCAAGAACAGGCTGTTACTGGCAGCAATAGAATAGAGCATGACACCTGGAGATGTTTGCTTTGGGAATGTAGCACGAAGGCAAAAGCAGAGGATGAACTACAGAGAAAGCAGTAGCAATGAAGATCAGAAGGACTCGGTAATGAGTGATGAATTTTAATAATGGAATGATATGAAAATCAACTGAGTGACTTCTGTACTACCATACTGCCCAGGGCAGTGGTCATAGCACCAAGCCTGACCCAGCTCAAGAAGTGTTTGGACAATGCTCTCAGGCACACAGGGTGGAATTCTGGGGATGTCCTGTGCAGGGCCAGGAGCTGGACTTGACGATCCTGATGAGTCCCTTCCAACTCAGCATATTTTGTGATTCTGTACAAACCTCTTGGTATAGAGCGAAGACTTGAAAATATGCTTTAAAATATGAAGAAACAATTTGTGACTGATATCTTTGATTTTCCAAAGTAATTTCCAGTCAAGCAGATTGGTGCTTTTGTGCACAGCAGCACAAATGAAATAACGAAACAACCTCTTTGCATCAAAGAAAACACTTGATCAGTAGAGTGTAAGAAGATGCAGATTTATAATGTCCAGAAAACCTTATGCATTTGAAATGCATTTAAAATGTACCGACTGTCAAAGAAGCTATGTTGCATTTCCATAATACAGCTTTGATTAGTAATATTTTTAAGGCATGTAAGGTGCAATTAATGTCTCATATCATCAGGAGTTACTCATATGCCCCAATGACTCCACTAGTGATGACCCACATCTGTATATCAGAACTCAACATGGCATTCTCCTGTGAGCTGCAGTAAACTCAAGAGTAGAGAAAAACATAATTCAAATGTAGAAAAAGTGACTACACATTCCTTTTACTGATCTGTTTCTCTGTGTTCCCTTGCCATCTAGTGGAATGTGCGGATAAGTGCTCCAAAAATTCAGAAAGACAGGGGCTTTTGAATGGGTGTTCCCAACATTAGCAAGCTTTAATGGTGGCTCTGGCTGCATTCCTGAAACGATTCCTGCCATTGCTAGTCAAGGTGTTAATGGGAATAGCTGTCCCAGATGTGCAGTGGGTAAGCAGGGCTACTGCTGGCTTGCTGGGAATGTGGCACAGCCATCGTGGCAGTAGTAGGGGAGCAGATGGCTCTGTTGAAGCAGTGTTTTCAGTCCTGGAAAAGCAGGGTGGAGGAGCAGCAGAATGATCAGTGCACACATGTCTGTGCAGGCAGGGGCAAGCAGAGCAGCCCTCCTCTCCTCCCCCTGCAGACAGACTGTGCTCAGAGGAGGGCTCATGGCACTCTTCCACCAGCCCTGCTCCATGCTGGGCTGCAGCCAGACTCCCGTGTTCACTGGAACGGGTACACGAGCACATATGGCTGCTTGCTACTGCAACTACTGAGGAGGGGAGAGCAGCAGGGGATTTTAATGGAGTTTGCAATTTGATTTTGGACGTAATGGGTTCTTTCTGTACAACAGACCTTAAAGTGACTTTATATCCATGCTAATGCAGAAACTTTGCAGGATCCTCATTTTGATTCTATCTAAAAATCTAATCTCTCTCCTGGTTTCTCGTGGTTTCATTGGTAAACTGTTAATCTGTCCTTTCTCTGAGCTGCTTTTTTCTATGTTTTAGGCACAGCTCATAGCTCAGTCAATTGGTCAGGCTTTCAGTGTGGCTTACCAAGAATTTTTAAGAGCCAATGGAATTAACCCAGAGGATCTCAGTCAGAAAGAATACAGTGACATCATCAATACCCAAGAGATGTACAATGATGATCTCATACACTTCTCCAATTCAGAAAACTGCAAAGAGGTAAACTAGTTCTGGATTTTCATTTCAGATTGATCAATTTTTTTCAGAGTAATGTAGCTCTCAGAAATATTTTTTGGCATTCATACAATTTCAAGATTTTATGTTTCACCTAAGTACTGAAAGAGCTGACAGAGTTATGGTTTTCTGCAATAGATAACCTCAGCAGAAGTGAGCTGGACATCAGCATTCCCTGTCCTTCCACATTTGAGAAAAAATATTTCCCTGTATTTGTCTCAAGAGCGTGATCTCTACTTAAACTTTTGCTCCACTTTACGAGTGTTAGCTGTGCTGTGATTAATGCCAGTTCAGGAGAAGGCATCATTTATGTTACATGAGTATATCCAATAATTAACAATATTCATAATAGTAATAATAATAATCAAGAGATCATTGCCTGAAAAGAAGGACAGACAAGCTCTGAGATCAAGAGACAACCTGAGCAGCACTGGCAGGAGTTGATCTGAACAAAGCCACAAAATGTTAGAGCCTCCCTCTCTGGCTGCCAGGTTCCATGGACAGAAAGTTCTTTAGCATTCATTCCCTTGGCATCCAGTTCCACCACTTCCCACAGAGTTAACCATGTGTTAGTGTTTTCCTTATTAAACCACTATGGCCTTCAAGAAACAGGTGGAGGATGCCCCTGAAAACAAACAGCTGTGTTCCAGTTAACATTCAAAGTCATGCTACCACCTAATGGCAAAGAACAAAATTTGGTTTGAGATTTATGGATGTTATTTGGGAACAAGTAAGAGACTCATGCTCAAAGTCAGAAAAATCAAAGCAAAAAAAATGTTTTTCCTTTTTAATTGCAGCTCCAGCTAGAAAAACAGAAGGGAGAAATTCTTGGGGTAGTGATTGTGGAATCTGGATGGGGATCCATTCTACCCACCGTTATCCTGGCCAACATGATGAATGGAGGCCCTGCAGCACGTTCAGGAAAACTGAGCATTGGAGACCAAATTATGTCCATTAATGGTACCAGTTTAGTTGGTCTACCTCTTGCAACATGCCAAGGCATCATAAAGGTACCCCAAACTTACAACTCTATGCTGTAGATCGTAGGCCAACAGAGGTGTAATCTTCTGACAAGTGATCCTTTAGATTTCCAGCAGATACAATTTTTCATAGCACTGCAAAAAAATCAGTAATCTATCATTAATAAAAAGCAGAATTAGGGATTCAGGAGTGATAATGCACAGAAATTTAGGGCTGGAGAACTGCAGTTTTGTTACTGGCCTATGACAAATGAGCCAGGTCTGTAAAACTTGCCTGAATTAAGTTACTCAGTCTTCAAAGTTTTAAGTTTCCTCACAGCCTCCATAATAAAATATGAAGATTAAAATCTCCTAATAATTTTTGGGTTCATGCAGATAAAATGGATGGAGGCTGGAAGACTGCAGGACAGATCAAGTGAGCAAATGAAGAATCTGCAGACATGATGGAATCCCAGACTGCATTCTCTTTAGTCATTGAGACTGAATTTGATGTCTGTGCAGATTTACCAAGAACAGCAGAAGCAGGAGATTAATTAGCCAGATGATGGGAAAAAGCAAGTCAGTTTTGGTTTTTATTGGAAGATTTTTTTTAATTTCTGTAGTAATTAAAGGCAACATTTTAATGTTTTGTTGAGCCAAATATCTTAGGAAATAAATAAGAGAAATGTATCTCTAAGTTAACAATCAATTTCTGTTAACTCTCACTGGTCTTTTTCAGATCAGCTGCTTAACACTCGCAATTAGGAAATCACAGATAAGGGCACAGTAAGATTCATTTCAGAAATACTGACTTTTGGAATATCTTACAGGGACTCAAGAATCAGACACAAGTCAAACTGAACATTGTCAGCTGTCCTCCTGTTACTACTGTCCTCATAAAACGGCCAGACTTAAAATACCAGCTGGGCTTCAGTGTACAGAATGGAATTGTAAGTTTCCATGTTCATTGATTGTTTTGGGGTTTTTTTCCTTTACTTTTTGGGTTTTTTTTTTCAAAAAACATATGGAAGTCCTGAAAGAATCTTGCATGACCTCACTTCTTCCATTTATTAAAACCTTACAGTCTCTGAGTAATATACTGCAAATGGATGACACTGGGAGAAATTCTTGAAGGGTTTTCTTACATAATAAAGCAACAAGATTTATAGCCCAGATTATTTGGTGCAATAGCCTGATCATGTAAAACTGTCAGTGCCAGAGTTGCAAGGAAATGTTATGCTGAAAAAGGTTTTTACAATTATAGCACTTTAATCTTAGGTCTGATTCTGTTTCTCTTTTTAAAATTTCACTATACACTCACTAAGACTTTTATTTTTTCTTCTGCTGTGCATAATTTATGTGGCTCACATGGTAGTAGGAATGTGAATATAATTGTGACCTCCTATTATTAAAACTAAACTCTTATAAAAGCTAACCTCTCATTACAGGTTATATATAGGTTGTGGCCTTTGTCTGTGTGCTGCAGCTTCCTTGTAACAGCAGCAGCAAAGAGAACAAATGTGGCAGTGAACACTTACCCCAGGCAGCTCAGGGTCCTCCTCTCTCAGTTCTTTCCCAAGCCATTTGTCGGAACTCAAAATGTCCCTCAGACATTTTCAGAGGTTCCAGGCCTTGGTCAGAAGCATTTTAGACCCTGGCAAGCAGCTGAAAACAGCTGTGATCTTGAGTTTGAACCATGGAATGAATTACCAACTTTAAAGGTGGAACAAGCAGTCACAGAGGGTTAGATGATATAGTAAAAGTAGTCACAAATTAGAGGGTAAAATTTTTTAGTATTGTACAGGGGGGTTTTAACACATGTACAGGGGGGTTTTACTTTGTACAGGGGGGTCAGGAGTTCTAAGATGGAGGAAAGTGGGCCTGAACCTGTTCTTCCTCCTTCTTCTTCCTTACCTCCATGTTCTTGGTGATGTTGGCATTTTTCTATTGGTTTAGGCTAGGGACACACTATTCAACGTAGATGATAGATATTGGCACATTATTGTAAATATAGTACACGTAATTTTTTGTATATAATGTTTGTACCATCCCACTGAGGGGCAGAGCCCCGCACACTGCCCTGCAGGACAGACCTGCGGCAGGGCAGCAGAACTTGTTATAGATAAGCAAAAATAAACAACCTTGAAACCAGCACAGACGAACTATGGCTTCTTCTTTGGCAACGGGGCAGAAAGACAGAGACTTTCTACAATCTCGGAATCACCAATACCCACAGATTCCGACAATTGGCGTCCCTTGGCGGGCATCAGCAAGAACAAGAAGAAACAGCAAACAACCTCCAACCTTCATCAGCAGAGAAAAACAAAAAAATAAAGAAAGGAAGAGGAACAGAGCACAAATGCTCTCGGCAGATTCCGGGAGGAGAGGGAGCGAAAAGCTCAAGATAAGAACCTGACCTTCACCAAGACAGCTCGTCTGGAGGACAGCCAGGAGGAGGAAAACCAGAAGCGCGCCTGGGATTTCTCGCCTGTGACCTGCTGGACGATGAACAGTGCCATCTCCGGACTGACCTCGTGGTGACTCAGCTTTTGGTGAGAATGGTTGAAATTAAGAACATGGGGAAGGGATGCTCCCAAGGACAGACAAAAAAATTTTTTTTCAGCCCTACAGGGCAAGACTTTTACCCATCTGGTAGAGATAGCCTCAAATGAGATGAAAGCTTTGTTATTGTGGGTGCAGTATACTCACCCGCACACAGATGTACATCTTTTGTTTGAGTTAAATTTTCGTAAGGGATCAATAAGCAACTGTATTACCGAGCCACAGGAAAAAGAAAAAAAAAAAAGAGAGATAAGACTGCCGCAAAAACTTTTGCCTTTAGCAAGGACAATAAGAGTCATTTTCACAACGCGGCATTTTAGACTGAACAGCTAAGGCTCCTATAGGAGCACAAGGAGGAAGATGGCCCAGCCAGCAGCTTCGGGCAATTTTCCTCACCAGGGGAAGCAAATTGCCTCCCGAAGAGGATCGGGAGGGGGGGTGTCTCATCATGTCCTATGTCTCCAGGTTCACACTGTTCCTCAAGACTCCTCAAATCTCAATTTCTAAGCTCCTCAGCTGCAAAAAATCCCCAGACAGTGAGAGATAAGCCAGGCACAGACGCAGCCCTCGGTGGAGGAAAGGACTTGCCATTGCCCGAGTCCGAACCCACAGTGGGGGGGCAGCGGCGCCGGCGGCTCCTGGGGGGAGGGGCAGACATGAGTGCAGAGCGGAGGGAAAAGTGAGAGAGAGGAGAGAACTCTCGCAGCTGCGCGGGTGGGGAGTTCAAAGCAGCCCGCGGTGCAGGCGAGAGGGGGGGGGGGCAGTGGGAACCAGCGGACGCAGGAGGCGGCGGAAGCGCGGATGGGGCGGTGGTCAGACGCCTGGAGCGCCCAGTGATGCGTTCCATGACGAGAATTCGTGAGAGTGCGAAAGCACCGTCCGGCAGGTGCCGGGGAATAGCTCCCAATTCGCAGCGGCGGCACTGGCCAGGCCGGCGGCTGGACGGAGAGCTGGACTCTCCTGTCGCTGCGGCGATGGCAGCGCGCATGCGCGAGACGGTAGAGCAAAACCCGGAAGTCGGAGCGGAGATCTCCTGCACCTTGAACGCACGGGCACGGGCACAGACGGCGTCGGGGGCGGCGGTGGCCGCCAGCCAGCCGTCCGCAGACTGCGCGGTGGCCGCGGGGGGGAGACCCGAGCGGCGCGGGGCCGGGCGGGACGCGGCGCGGGGCTGCACAGCGCGGAACGCGGCGGCGCGCGCTGATGACGTCAGCAGAGCGCCGAATCGCGCTGGGCTCCAGCAGCGGCTCGGGGACGGCGCGGGCCGACCCAGAGCGAAAACCGAGGCAGCGCCAGGCCTGACAGAGAGAATGGGGGGGGGACGTTCCCGAGGGACGGCCGCGCGGAGCCGGTATGGGCGGGCGCGGTCGGTGCGGGAGTTCCTTCCCTTGTTCCCATGGCGACGCAGACAGAGAGGGTGAATCAAGGCTGCGCATGCGTTTGCGAGAGTTAAAGCGAACGCGGAAGTGGCTGACAGCGGGTGTGAGCAAGAGAGAGGGACGCAGCCATCCTAACGCAGGCAGAAGCGGGGTTTGACTGCACCAGAAATGCTCCCAGTGCTCTCATGCCGCGGCAAACAAAAAATCACAACAGCCACAGCAAATAATTTTTTACAAGCAGCAAATATCCTGCAGCAATGCTGAGAGATGAGTCTCCCAATTTTCACCCTGAAATAAAATTCCATCAGTCGCTTTTTGAAAACCAGCCAACACAAGGCCTTTTTCAAATCTCCCCAATGTTTCTAAACACCAACCCCAGATTTTTTCAGTTAGGTCACAGAATTGATCGAGCAGACACGCCCAGCCGGTGTGATGATAAGTAATAATTGTGGAACACATTGTGAAAAAGAGATATCATAATGAAAATTGAAATAGAGAATTAAATAGCATGAAATGTTAGTAATTTATTATATTAAGGTTTAAGTTAGGTTGTATTTTAACGTTTTATTAATGATAGAATTGATTTTTATATAGTTGGTTTGCGTTTAAGTTAAGTATTATTTAATTAGAGTATATCACTTTAAGTTTATTTTAGGTTTGGGCCCTGAAGAAGTTAAGTTTACAAAGGTTTAATTGATAATGGATTTATATATTGCTAATTTGATACATATGAATTTCATAAAGCTAATATAATTTAGGGATTCTTTATTAAGATTGTTATATATTGAGTTTAAGTACTATTTAATTCAAAAATTATTTTAAGTTTTTCAAAGGTCAAGTTTATTCAGCAGCAAAGTTTAGTTGTTTTTCTTTAAGGATGAGAAGGTTTTGTCTGAAACAGTTCACAAAATAATAATGAACATTGATTTAAGGAGAAGTTATTGGATTTATTGGATTCTTGGTTTTGTTTTAGTATTTTCTGTTTTATTATAAGTTTATCAGTATATAAGAGTTGTAAAAGAATTTATTTTGAGTTTTCTGAGATTGATTTCATTGTTTAAAAATCAGTTTTATAGTCTGTTATTTCTTTGTATAGTGATACAAAGGCATTTGTTTTCAAATCCTTTATTTTTAACTATTTAAGTGTTCTATAAACGTTATTGTTAAGAAATTTTATCATGTTATCAGGTGAAGATTTGTGCTTCGTTTTTTCATAGTGAATTCTCGTATGTTTTATTGTTGTTTATGTAATCTTATCCAGGTTACATGCCAGTTCTGAAGTCTCATTTTGGATTTTAACTGTATTGTGCATTTTTCTAGGTGAACTTCCTGATTCGTTTTTATATCTCTTGTGAGTGGAATCATTGCATTTCTATTTTTCATCATTCTCAAATGTTTTTCAGAAGATCTCAGAGAGAGGTGCCTGAAACATTCTGACAACCTCTTGCCATTGTTAATCTTACGATTTCTCCAATTGGCATCTTTTTCCTTCAAAAGAGTTTCAAGAAAAATGAATCTTTGTGTCATTTGAACAGTTTATTGGTTTGAACTTCAAGTGTTTATTTTATAAGAAAATGTTATAATAGGTTGTTATGTTTTAAGTATTATATATGTATTGTTAGTGTAAGTTTTGTTTTATATAATATGTTAAGGGACATCTCTCCAGTTTAAAGTTTGGGTCCTGGCCAGACCCTGATTTTAACTTGGACAGATGAGTTTGCCAGCAAAATTCAGAGGTTTCTGCACAAAAATGAATGATATGCAGGTCATTTTTGACCCATCAATTCGATCCTACAAATGTGACAGCTGACACAGGTTTGAGGTGAAACTTGCCAGCCCTGCCCGGGAAGGGATGCCAAGGGTTTTCACTGGAAACAAATGTTTCAGCTGTTTGCAGGCTCTGAAATGCTGTCACAATGTTTCTAATGATCATGCTTTGTTCATTTTTATATATGCTATTTAGAATATCTTTCTTTTGAATTTTCTTGAATTGTTATAGATTTTGATAAGTTTTATGCATTTTATTATTGAGATATTTTGTCTTGTTCTATATTATGTTTTATATTTCAACTTTCTTGTTTCAAAAGAGAAGAAGAGAAAGAGAGAAAAAAGGAAAAAGAAAAAAGAAAAGGAGTGAAGAAGTGCCTGAAATAAGGCTGAAATGAGGTTGAAGATTTTGTATGTTTTAATCTCTTGATATAATTATTTTGTAGACTTGATTTTGCTGATCATTGAGAAAAATATGAGGAGAGTGCTAGACACTGAACAGATAAAATTGAAAGAAGAAAAAAAAAATCGTTCAAATAAGTAGCTTTGAGCAAGGATTTTGTTAATGTTTCCACAGAAGTTGAAAGTGGGATTTTTTAGTTTGCAGACCCTCAAAAACAATTCTTACAGATTTAAAGATGGGAGCTCAGATCATTATTGTGGCAGAGACCAGATTGCTGACAATGTCAGGGAAAGATTTCTTAATCATTCATTTACATTTAAAGAAGAAATATTTTGAGTGGACAATCCAAATTCGCAAGATTTTTCAATCACGTTGTTAAGGCATTCAGAAGTTCGCACAGTTCGTTTTCCAACACACAAAATGTTAAATGTAAAAGTGAGTTTCAGGGAAAAAACAAAAAAGAAGCCAGGAACCAGTGGAAGGAATGACAGTATTCACTGATGGTTTGGGAAAAAACTCACAAATCAGTGGTCACATGGAAAAATCAAAAAACAGGGAAATGGGAATCAAATATCAAAATGATACAAGGTTCACCACAAGTTGAAAAATTGGTAACGATGGTCAGGGATTTTTCAGTTATTTTAGGAACCCTCAATCTGATCACAAGTTTAGTGTATGTTGCAAATGTGGTCAAACAATTAGAGAAATCGCTTTTAAAACATACAGACAAGGAAATTTTATATTCATATCTATTATGCATGAAAATAATCCTAGAAAAACAGAGAACATTAATAAACACATCAGAGTGCATTCTTCACCTCCGAGGTTTTTAGTAAAAGGGAATGCTCATGTAGATAGACTCACAATGCCCATCTTGCAGACACTGCCAAACATTTTTGAGCAGGCAAAATTGAACCATGCATGTTTTCACAAAAATGCACAGGCATTGATGAGAACCTTTCACCCTTCTGAAAGTCAGACAAAGGAAATCTACTTGCCAGAGAGCCAGTTTGTGCAGTCTCCTGTATTTACAGGAGTGGCCAATCTGAGAGGTATGTAAAAGCCTTCAGCTGTGGCAAGCTGATGTCACAAAATACCCAACTTTTGAGAGGCTCGAAAATATCCATATTTCAATTGATACATTTTTAGGGGCGATTTTTGCATCATATACAGGGGAGACCACAGAACATACCTGCAAACATTTTTTATAAGCATTTACATCATTAGGAGTGCAACAAGAAATAGAAACAGATAATGGTCCAATTTATACAAGCAAGGTGCTTGACAAATTTTTGAAAAAACAGAGAGTCAAACATATTTTCAATATTCTTCATTCTCCCTCAGGTCAAGCAAGCAAAGAACACATCACACCCTGAAATCCACTTGGATGGACAGAAAAGGGATGAGGCAGGGTTGAACAAATGTGTTGAATTTTTTAAATGGTTTTTTCTCAAAGCCCACAACAGCCCACAGGAAAAACTAAGGGAAAATCCTTTCGATTTGATCAGAAGTCCAGAGTCAGGACAGATTGAAGGTTCATTTACATTAATAACTTGGGGCGAGGGTTTCGCTTGTGTTTCTACAGGACGAGGACTGAAGTGAATGCCAGCGAGGCACATGTAACCTTATCGGGTGCAGACGCCAGTGGACGTGGACCCGAGAAACAGAGAGGCAAGCACGCAGACGAAGGCAGACAACAACGCTGCAGACGTCTCGTCGGACAACGATTGATCACCCAGAGACTTGGGGGGTTTTTTCTGAGAAATCAAGTGTTGTTTGGGTGTTGCTGCATTGCGGGGTTTCTCACAGAGGGTGGGGACATGGACATGGGATTCAGACAGATAGTGTTCATGTGCTTCATTCTTTCACCTATTGCCTTGGGCAATAGGACAGATTTTCCCATGAGACAACCCAGGGAAAAAGTGTGGGAGACTTTGGCAAAAGCAGCTGGTCTGGACAGCATTTGCCTGACCCATTCGAAACCAGAGAAACCATTTTCAACATGCTTGGTAGGTGGGCCAGTGGAGGGATGGTCAGTCCCAGGGGACATCCTTCCAGGGGTTCTGAAGTTTCTTTCAGACCCTGTGGAGGGATGACATGTTTGGACACAATTCCTTCCTGCTGCTCACTTTGAACCTCTGGATTTGGACATTTTGGGTCAACAAAAATGAAATGGTGCATCAAATTTAATTCATCAGGAGTGGCAAAGACAGATAATCATACAATAGATGTCACTCCGAATCAGCCTTTTTATAAAAATGCGTCATCTTGGTGCAATCATACCAAAATGACAAGCAAACCATCCTTTCAACATCCAGCCACTTTACCGAAGGGAATGTTTTTCATTTGCGGGGACAGGATTTGGCCTGCTATCCCTGCAAAAATCAGAGGTAGTCCATGCAGCATTGAAAGATCTTTTGTTAACACACAGCATGACCTTGATAAGAGAGCAAGGAGAAAAAAATCTGATGAATGAAGTGATCCAAATTGTGACAATGATAATGTTAATACCAAGAAAAAAGGCTCGGAAAAACTGAGTGGTTCTGCTTTCACAGCAGGTGGCATCAAAAAGAGCCTTGGTGCAGTTGGATCAAAAGAGGTTGTGGGCAGAGTAAAGATGCCCATGTCATTTCTTTTGCATCGAATGATTTGTTAACTAGCAGTGAGAAATGAGAACAAAACAGTAATTGAACATCTATTGTAAACACATGGACACAAGAGTGATAAATTTAAAGAGGTATCAGAGGACCAAACACACCTGGAGAAAAATTAAATCATAGATAGATGGTGTGTTCAATTTGTTTCACTTTTCACAGTTGTAGAAAAAAGATTTTAAAAATAGTTGTATGTAATTATAAGGTATTGTAATTCTTCTAATGTTTGTGCTGTCCTTGCCTCAGTGCATGGGGCAGACCATGGACAAAGTTGTCAAAGAGGTGTTCTTGATTCAAAAAGGAAAGGATCCCTTGAAAAATATAGTTTAAATTATGATGATAATGTTTCTACCTGGGACAAGTCTCGGAGAATTGCAATAGCAATTTTCTCACCCCAAGCAGCATCAGGGGCGGCCTTGACACAATTGGATCATATAGCATATTGGTTGAGGAAACACAGTCGTGCCATTTCGTTTGCACTGAGTGACATGTTAACAGACATCAACAGTGCAAGGCAAGCAGTGCTTCAAAACAGGGCGGCAATTGATCATTTGCTGCTGACACATGGGCACGGATGTGAGGAATTTGAGGGGATGTGCTGCATGAACTTGTCCGATCATTCAAAATCTATTCATAAAAATATAAAACAAATACAAAGTAATATTAGCAAATTGAACAAAGTTACAGGGTCCTGATGGGATGATTTGTTTATCTTTTTTGATATCTCACCATTGTGAAAAGAACTTTTGAAAATAGTATTTTATATTCTTATAGGACTTGTAGTTCTTCTGCTTGTTCTACCATGCATTTTCGTGTGTATTTGAAGGACCTTGAACAGCATGATAAAGCGGATGTTTCTGGTTCAAACAGAGAGGGGAGATGTCGGAACTCAAAATGTCCCTCAGACATTTTCAGAGGTTCCAGGCCTTGGTCAGAAGCATTTTAGACCCTGGCAAGCAGCTGAAAACAGCTGTGATCTTGAGTTTGAACCATGGAATGAATTACCAACTTTAAAGGTGGAACAAGCAGTCACAGAGGGTTAGATGATATAGTAAAAGTAGTCACAAATTAGAGGGTAAAATTTTTTAGTATTGTACAGGGGGGTTTTAACACATGTACAGGGGGGTTTTACTTTGTACAGGGGGGTCAGGAGTTCTAAGATGGAGGAAAGTGGGCCTGAACCTGTTCTTCCTCCTTCTTCTTCCTTACCTCCATGTTCTTGGTGATGTTGGCATTTTTCTATTGGTTTAGGCTAGGGACACACTATTCAACGTAGATGATAGATATTGGCACATTATTGTAAATATAGTACACGTAATTTTTTGTATATAATGTTTGTACCATCCCACTGAGGGGCAGAGCCCCGCACACTGCCCTGCAGGACAGACCTGCGGCAGGGCAGCAGAACTTGTTATAGATAAGCAAAAATAAACAACCTTGAAACCAGCACAGACGAACTATGGCTTCTTCTTTGGCAACGGGGCAGAAAGACAGAGACTTTCTACAATCTCGGAATCACCAATACCCACAGATTCCGACAGCCATTCTCTGACACATTTCCAAAGCAAACTCCCCACACAACTAACTCAGGGAGTCACTGGGCCTTTTGGGGGCTGACCCTAGCTTTAGAGACTGGCTGTAGTGCAGGACCATCACCATTTCCTCTTCCTCCAGTCTAGGAAAAAAGATAATCAGGCTGCTCACACAGAAAACCACATCACAAAGGCTGTGGGCTCTGTCCCCTGTTCTGTGAAATGCATCCATTGAAGCTGCCTGGTCTCTGTTTGCCACCCTTTGAGAACTGGAAGAGTAGCAGCAGCAGTGGTCCATGAGCCTTCCTGCACTTCAGCAAACAGATGGCTCAGGAGTGGGTTTGCAGCTTTCCTGGCTGTCTCTCAGTTACTGCTCCACCCAAGTTTAAAACGTTCCTGCCTAAGATTACATATAAAGGACACTGCTGCACACCCTGGCCCAGCTGGATGCACTCTAAAGTGGTTCCTACCCTAGGATCTGGTTTCACCTGATCTCACAGAGGGTGCTCTCTTTGAGGCACTGGTCTCATTCCTAATTGCTTGCCTTTGTAAGTCTTCTATGTTCCACTGGTGCTATGACAAAACAAGGAATACATTTAAGAACCTGTAAGCATCACTGTAGTGTGATTATCAAGTTTTCAGGAGCCCATTCATAGCTTTGATGGAGGTGGGATCAGGGCAGGGGAAAAGAATCAGGCCGAGGTGGATTAGGAGCCTCCCATGCCTTCACATGGACAGGGAGTCTGTGTGACAATCTATTCATCTTGTCCCTGCTAATCATCTCCTACAATGACTGGAGCCTCGTTTGAGTAAATTCTGCAGGCTCTGCTTGTTTTCTGCCACAGTGTGCTCCTTCCATCTACTGGCCATTTGTCACCACACTGGCAGATCATTATTCCTTCCAGTTAAATGAACAACATTCAAATGACATCAAATGTAAAGTTCAATAAATTCAGCAAAAAAATCCTTTTCATATAGGAAAAAAAAGCCTTGCAGTGCATTTCATTTATGAAAAGTCTGTTTGAATATGAAAGCCAGTGAACAAAAAGATGAGAGTAACATCTTTTGTTAGGCTGCTATGGAGACAAACCTCTGGGCCTGTAGAATCCTTTCCTCTGAAAAACGCTTTCAACATTTGAAAATACAACTGCAGTGTCAAACTCTGGTCGTTTGACACTGTATTCTTTAAAAGTAGTTTTGTAATTGCCAGCAATTCTTACAAATTATGATCAGAATCAGAAGTAATATTGTTATTCTTTGTTGGCTCGGTATTAACAGAGCAAAGTAATAAATGGCTTGTCAGAACAGATAGAATTAAATGTCTCTTTCTGGTAGGCCATTACCTCATTATCCATGCAGCTGGGACTTATTTCTGTGCCTCCTCTGACAGCAGCTTTGCAGTGGTTCCTTTTCACCCTGCCTATCTCATCTGTGCAGGATGCAGAGCCATTATAGTGGGAATAGCCCATGAACACACTCAACAGCTTCTGGCCACAGAAGCCCCATCTGAGTTGGCTTTGCCTGCACAGGGTGTCAGGCAAATGCAGACACTGCACTGCTGCAGCTGAAATAAGGATGTGCACACACACATAACAACTATGAGTGTTGTGTGATGGGGAGGCGAGCATTAGATGACCTGTCAGCGACCTTCTGAGTCATTATGCTACAGTTGTTTTAAAATGATGTTATTTAAATACAAGTGGTCCTTATGTATCACATTATTGTTTTCTAGATTTGGTACTGGTATATCACATTTCTTTTTCTTGATTGTGAAAAAAAAAATCTGTGTATTACCAGTTATATTTTCACTCCTGATAAAACACCACTTCTCAGTCTAGATCTCACTTTCTGTGAGAATTTTATCTACCCCGTCCCTAGCCTAGCACAAGCTATCTAAAAGTACAGTAAAACTTTACAGAACATTTTATTCTTTCTTCCCTGCTTTTGTTTACTGTCATTTAAACTGGCAAAAAAATGTACAGGGTTTCAACAGTGTAATATAAAGGTGAGATGAGGAGAAATCTGGTTTTAATAGGTTATGATTAACCTATTTACACAGAATAAAGTTTGTCTGGCACTATTTTATCCTTAATGGTTTGCTACTCTATGGACAGTTGTAATAAAACTGATTGTGAAGCTACTGAAGTTTCCTATCTGATGAGCTACACCTTGTCTAAGGCATTGCAAACCTGTCACAGCTGAGAGCATTGAATCAGTGTGGCTTACACTTTTTTTTTCTTTTTTTCCCCCCTGCAGTTTACAGAGTCAATAGAATATAGACTCTTGCTTACAAGAAGCAGCTCTGTCTTGCTTTATCTAATATTATAGCTGTTGCCATGTTCAACAAATACAACATATTAAAGAGTTCTGGCTGAATAAAATCACATTTACTGAGAGGTACTGCTCAATTTAAACTCGCCAGCTTATAGCTCCACTGGCTGGAGACAAAACTCTTAAGGCTGATTTGAGTCAACCTTTGCAAATACAGGAGTCACTAAATGTGTGCTGTAAATGCAGTATATTTATTTCTCTGTGTGTTCTGTCTCTGGATTAGCAGGGTCTAGGAGCCTGGGCAGAGCCACTCAGTCTCTGTGTCTGCTTCTCTTTCTACCTCATTAAAACATTTAATGCTCACAAAAGGAAGCTGCCTGCCTCCCCTGGAGAGGGATTCCTGAATGAAGAGACCACTTTCTATGTCTGGGGCTGTTAGAAAGAAAAAAACTCGCTGATGGTATTAAAAGTGCTAAAAGTGCTTTGAGAGCCATGCAGTGAAAAGGGCTCTGGATAGATATGCAAGCCATTATCTTTGCCTTTATGCCAGTGGGGTGAGGGATCATATTTCCATTTGCTCCAAAAGCTTTTATTTCAGCTGTACTGTCTCTCTATTTTCTTTTACACCACAAAAAAATATATTTACAGGGCTTCTTTTGGTACATGCTGATTTTTGTCCTTTCTGATTACTGCTCTCCAACAGCAAGGAGAAAACTTGTTCTAACAGTAAGTTGCATTAAGAAGCTTTCTGTAAAAGAGATCTGTGTAGTACAGCTTATCTAGTGAGCTGTGTGATTAGAAGGTAGACTACCTGCAAAACAATTCATTGTATGTTACTGAAATTCAACACACAATTCTGTGAAGTGAGTGCTTCTTTCCACTGAAGCCCACCAGAAATACTTTAAGGACTACATAACTCAGCCACTGGAGAGAGCATGGTGGAAGATAAATCTCACTGCAGGAGGAATGTGTTGGGTTTTTCTTTTTTTTTTTTTTCCCTGAAGGCTGTGAAAGGCCTTTTATAAGCAACGAATAACACTATATTCTCACTCCTCATACAAAACAGTCTGAACTTCAAGTGAGAAGGGATTTTTTTTTTTTTTTTTTTAATAGCATTATTATTTGTGGAGAGGAGTTAAAGGAGGCTGCTAGTGCCATACAGGAAAAGATTCCAGTCAACCATAAACAATGTTTTACCTTCAACATGTTCCACACTGGCCATCTCCCCACATACTGTGCTTCTGAATTAGATAACAAACTCACTGGGGCACAAGCCACATCTTTTCAGATTTGTATTTAGCACTGAACAAATGACCAGATCGCAGCAAAGAATGATTCTTGGCATATCATTCTAACTATTCACATAAACTGCAGAAACAGGCATGTTAGCTTATGCTCCAGCACTCATTTCGTTTCCTCCAAGAATTGTTTTTTCTCAGTAAACAAAAGGTAAATCTCAATGCTGCTTAGTTCCAGAGATTCAAGCAGCACATTATCTGCCTTGTGTGATTCATGGACTCAGTAATTTGAAATAATTTACCAGCGGTTTCTATCTAATGCACAGCAGTCTAGTCCGCCAGGGAGGATCCCCGTGCAGCATAGATACTGTTGCTAAGGAGGAAACATTCTCAGCCCCGCACCGGGTTGAGATTTCTCTTTCAGCCCGGACTCTGCATGTTGTAATCTCAGAACGCTTTATGCAGCAATGTCTGCTGGAACTGTGTCTGCTGACTGTAGTTCTTCTTGTAGAATTATTACCCTGTTGTAGGGGTCATAGCATTCAGAACTCGTGCCTGGTTCTTTCCTGGAACATCAGCTGCCAGTTAAAGGAAATGGCCTAACTTGCCTCCTTCATCCCGAGCTCCCCGTGGCAGCAGCACTGAGCAATGTGGAGGGAAGCTGTGACCCCGGAGAGCAGAGCTCCCTCCTCTCCTGCAGGGGCACAGGAGGTTGTGTCCCAGCAGTGGATAAATCAATCTCTTTTCCCCTGTCTCCACTTCTGCCTTGCTACTACCTGTATCACTGGGAAAGGTATTTTCATGTTCCCAGTCAGAGACTGAAAATGAAAATTATAATAGGCAGAAACCTCGGAAAAAAACTCCCTCTAACAAACCAATAAAGTAACATTTAAAAACTCATTGATTAATACTTTCAACAAGCATCTTCTGGAATCCTTACAGTGTCACCACTCGTTATTATGCATTAAGTCCCAGTGAGTGCTGCATTATGGTATTTCTGAATTTCACTAAACATTGCTTTCTCTTGGCAGATTTGCAGCTTGATGCGAGGCGGCATAGCAGAGAGGGGAGGGGTAAGAGTGGGACATCGGATTATCGAGATCAACGGGCAGAGCGTCGTGGCTACTGCTCATGAAAAGATAGTACAAGCATTGTCTAATTCAGTGGGAGAGGTAAGGGAACAAAGTCTTTATCAAGGAAATAAAATAGTTTAAAAAATATATGTTTCAGTTGAAAAGAGTATCAGCACAGCATTTAAATCACCAAATCAGTAAATTGAGTTTGGCACTAATAAGAAACAACAGATTTTTTTTTAACAACTAATGATGCACATTCACTGCATTCTTCCATTCATTTTTAAGAGTTCCTGGCATAATTCTGTACCTTCAACCTACTGTCTGAATTAAATCAAGTGATTAAAGGAAGAAATCACTTAGGGGTGTTGGCTGTGAAGCTGTCTCTTGGTTCATCACTACAGCATCTGCCATAGAAATTAATTACTATGTCTGAGAGACACAAACTGATATACATTTTAATAATTTAATTTCCAACTTACCTTGGAAATAAGTTAAGACACCTCTCTCCAGTACTTCTAGAGAGATCAGCAATGAATAAGCAAGATTGTCCAATTTTTCAAAATCCCTCATGTGTTTAATGGTAGTCTAAATACAGAACCCTGGCCAGATCTCCCTCTAGTTCCTCTGACAAAAATTAAAGACAGCTGGTTTCTTCTGGAAAATGATATCTGACAAACAGTAACAGAGTATGTGCACTTTGTCAGGAGCAAAGCTGTAGATTCCAACAGCCCCTCCATGCCTTTATGGTTCCCATTTACTGTGTAACTTCTCACCTAACATAGGAATACAGCATGAAATTTTTCTTCTTTACAGAATGAAGCAAAGATACCAAGGCAGCTGGTGAGGGTCTGTATTATCAGTTAGTAAAGTTTCGCTTCCTTCCTCTTGTGTTGTCCAATAAGTACTTAGAGCTTTAAGTACAGTTCTGGTGGAGATCTGATTACCTGAGCCTTGCACTGTCATTCTGTGAAATCCCTCTGGCACTGGGGACTGGAGTCCCAGGACTCCTTGAGGAAGGAATTTAAGTACATTAGTCATAGGAGAAACTGTTCCACCAAACTCTTGATTGGCATTTAAACATCAGGTGGCAAAGTCCAAATTTTGTGTTCAGAGGATCATACTGTAATTAGGTGAAAATATTAAATGACATTCCCACAGACAAGGAAGATAGAATACAAATATAAGTTCCATTAATACCAGAACACCAGAATGAATTTTCAGAGAGATTTGTGCTACTTCTTATTTAAGGTTTGTAAATTTTACTGTAATTGGAGTAGGGTGTATCAACAAAAAGTGTTTAGGTGGCTTTTAAAACTGTATGATGTCACATCATGTAATTGACATTATTAAATAATTTAAAAACCAAAACAAAACCAAACAAAAACCCCAAACCACATGGAAAAAAAAGCAAAGACAGCAAACCAGCATCCTAAAACCTGAGAACTTTGAACTAGAAACTCTAGTAAAAAATCTATAGAAGCCAGGACAAAAAATGCACCTTGGCCACAGGGAGAGACAGAAGGGGCCTTCTGGATTATTTTAAACTAGTACCAGCTCTATTAATGTCTGTGTAATCACTTGACAGATTCACATGAAGACTATGCCAGCTGCCATGTTCAGGCTTCTAACAGGTCAAGAGACCCCCCTGTACATCTAACATCTTCCATCCAAGTTGAAGCTGTCTTAGCTGAAGAGAATTTTGTATTTTGTATGAATGAAAGGCTTGGAAGATGACCTGAGGACTCCAGAACAAGGAACAGACAGGTGTCTCTGCCTTTTCTCTCCTTCCTTTCTATTTCTTTGACAAAAAGTGTTGAGAAGGATGGTCAAGGACAATAATCACTGACAAAAATCTTTGTAAACATTTAAGTATTTTGAACATCATCTAAACTCTTTTCTCATAGAACTTAAAACATATTTATTTGTAACCTTTATGTGGAGTGATGTATGTCTGTCTTGTTTGATAACACAGTGAATGTGAATATTTGATGAATGAGACTGAAGGAGATGGCAAAGAGAAGCAATTAGAGAAAGTTCTGGCTGCCTCAAGTTAAAAAAAATCCCAGTCCCATAAAGTGGTCCAATACTGATGACTTTGCATAATTTTAAAACTGGTGCTGATTCGATGGTATTTCAGTGGAAAGGAATGTGTGCAGTTCAAACTTTTAGGCTCTACTGTAAAGAAAACCACTGTAGTACTTGATATTGTTATGACAAGTGTAACCTGTTTGGCAAGGTGTGAACATAAACATGTAACAAGTGTTTCATATGCTAAATAAAGAATAATTGCCACAAGATTAAAATCAAAATATTTATTTAGATACATATTTATTTTTAATGCTTGTGATTTTTATGATTTAACAGAGTTATTTCATGGATAACTTATTGCACAGGTTGTGTAATGTATGTGTTGGGCTGGGTTTTTTTTTTTCTTTAATTTTTGCATATTACTTTTTTGTTCATATTAGCTCAAAATGGGAAAGCCATGCTTACCTGTTTCTGTCTTTTATAAAGCATTCTTATTCCTAAGGCAATGTGTTCTGAATGTAAATTGTTTTGACAAATAACCTAGCACCATCAGCAGTATTAGAATGTGTGTAGATAAAAAACCTAGTAGTAAAGTTGTATTCCTTATGAGATAAATGTTAATTGGTGTAACTTTGTCTATTTTTTTTTCTTTTGGCCAAGGCCTTGAAGAAAATACACTGTGACTTAAGAAGCCTTACCATGCAGTAACTAAAGAGCTTTAGATGACTGTACTTCAAGGAGTAGTGTGTTGCATGCAACTGACCTTAGGAAAGAATTAACCTATCACTAATAAATCTGAAATAAGAAAGGAAGCTTGCTTATTTTGTTTGTTGTGTAACTTTACATAGTAAAAAATCCAAGTAGAAGATCATTTAATTCTTCATCTAAGTGCAGTTGCAAAGGTCACAGATTTTTTTTAAGGAAATATTCTCTTGAATTAGGAGTTTGTGTATCATTATGATCTTGAGAGTAGAAGCTTTCAATTAGCATACCTTGTTGCCACTGGATGTCACTGTAACTTCACATCAATACAGAAGCATGCTCTAATGAAAATACATTAAAATGGATGAATCTGTAAAACTTAAACTACCCATCTTCAGCTACGTTCCTTTGTGACCTTTTCACAGGATGTCTGCCCAGCTCAGAGTGACACAAATGAAACCAGTATATGATTAAACCTCAAATGGAAACTAAGGCTGACAAGCACTGCTGCAATAAAACCCTAAAATCCTGAAACATCAACCTGTGGTAGGTTCTTTATGAGAACCTTTTGTTTAAGGCTTTTCCAATTCCTCTGAAAGAGCCAGGATGAAGCTTGCACTGGAAGATGTTGCTGGCAGACCTGTGTTTATGCTGGTAATGAAATCAGTGTCAATATTTACTTTTTGATATTTTTTTAAAGATCAATGTTAAATAAATCATAAACACAGCAGAACCACAATAACATGTTTTAATAATAAAATTGTCAAAACTATGAATTGGAGTAACAATTCTTTTTGAAAATACTCAAGGCTCTGCTAGATAAAAATTCCTCTAACTTCCTATTAGTTGGTGTTGATAAAAAGTTTGTGAAAGATGCTTTTGGAAATGCAGAATTTCAGTCATCTTCCCTAATGCATCTTTTGGTCATGCTGCAGAGGATTTAACATCAGTTCTTGGTCGCTCATGCTACTGCAGGACTGAACTGGTGAACATTCAGAACAGAGCAGGAATAAAGCACATTGCAGCAAGTACTGGAGTTTAAAAGGGCAGCCCTGGGAGGGGGGAGCAGTTTTAATTGGCCAGATCAGTTAGTCTGGAATGAAAGACACTGGAAGAACGGATTAGAAGCAGCATTGTATGTGTGTATAAATCACCTTTATGTTTGTATCCAAATCAGTTGTTGAAAAGGCAAAGTCCAGAAATACTTTTTTATTAAAACACTGACGATAGTTAAAACACTTTGAGGTACATTAAATAAATACAACTTTTAAGTTGTACAGCCAGTCTCTGGTGGGTTTGCAATGGTTTTCAAGAAATGCTGGGCAGCATCAGTAGCATTTCTGTAAGTACAGTGAAATAAATGCATTTCCGGTTGGGAAAACACTTGTTATGACTTCACTAATAAATCAATTAAAAGTTTGCAAAAATCAAGGCTGAAATTTACATTCAGAAAAACAGCTGTTCTCATCCTGCTGTGGGGAAAAAAGTGGAATTCCAAAGGAAGACACTTTTTCCTTTTAAAGTCATCCACTAGTTGTGTTTCTGCCAGTCCCGGTTCCTTCCACACCTGTGCAGCACTGACATACCTGTGGCGCTCAGAGGATGGTTTCCCGGCACACGCCGATCAGGCTGTGCGGCCGCTCCCGCGGCAGGGCGCGGCCGAGCCGCGGCGCGGGGCCCGCGGGGCAGCTCAGGGCGCCGCAGCTCTGCAGGTGCAGCTCCTCCTGCAGCCGCTTCCTGCAGCTGCCCGCGTCCTGCTCGGAGCTCGTCATCACCTGCGGGAAGGCAGAGCGGAGCAGGACAGAAAGAGGGTAAGAAAAGCTCTCATTTTAAAGATTCAGTCTCTGAAGAATATTTCATTTAAGCTGTCTAACACTGCAACTCTTCCAGAGGTTCAACCCTCCAGAACGCCTCCCACTTCTGTCCTTCCAGCTCCTCAGTGCTCAGGACTGGGCACCAGGAAAGCACAGCCAGGCTTTCTGTCTGAACTGCAGTGTAACACGTATTGCTGCCCAATAAATAGAAATTATTTCTTACTAATGCCATGTAATATAAAAGAGCTCCCATAGGAATTGTCTGAAGAACTTAAACTGCAAAAACATTTAAATTAGGTATTTGTCTGTGGAAACTGGACACATCTTTAGAACATCAGTGGCCTACCTGGTCTATGATATTGGCACTGAAGATGGCTTCTTCCATGTGTCTCTCATCAGATTTAATGACTGACCGTATGCTGTTCACTACGTGACGCACTTCTGGAGGGAGATTACAGTTTGAATGTTCCAAAAATTTTGCCACTAAAATTTTTGTGTCTTTATAGGCCTTAAGGTCCACTAAGGAGTGTGGCCGCTCTTTCGAGACCGTGTGAAAAGCCTTTGGCTTTAGGTGCAGATCAATTTTCCTTGAATCCCTCTGTTTTCCAGTTGGTAGAAAACTGCTCAAAGAATGCTGGCAAGCAGAGGCAGCCATATGAGAACCAGAGACAGGAACTAAAAAAGGGGGGGAAGAATATCTTTAAAGTAATAGTTTAAAAAAAGAAAAAGAGAAAAGAAAAAAAAGGCAAAACAAATATTGTCACAAAGTTTCTACATTGTCATAAAATGTCTGTTTTGTTTGAAGAGTAGCAAAAACATGCAGTCAAGGAAATACTACAAAATGGGTAATTTTAACCAGGAGTAACTAGGGGTAATCAGGAGTAAGACCTTCCCATAGCCAAGGAGGCTATGGAATGAGTGGGTGAGTAATGAAAGTACTGCACAAACCAGACATTTTTGTTACCTCCACCTTCAAGGACTTCAGCTGACATTAATGATAAGGAAACTCACCAGCTACACTGTTATGTGTAACGCAAAGTTTTAGGCCCAGTCCCTCACCCCAACTTTAAGACTAAAGTTCTGCCTATTTCTGGGCCTTGGAAATTATATGCAAGAGAGACTAGTGAAAAACACAGAGAAAGCAAAAATGCTGATCTAAACGAGAGGACCTAATTCACAGGATTTATTTTCATTCAAGGCAGGTTCCATCAGCATTGTACACCATACACGTATGCTGTTAACTGGCTTTTCTGCCCCAGAGTTCTTAAAGCTCATTTCTCTCTCAGAAGCTTTTTATTATTTTTAAAAGAAAATAAGGAAACCCATCTTCTGCTTTAGAAAACCAATTCTCACCTGTTTCTCCTGTAGCTGGAGATAATCCTGCATCTTGGCACTGCCTGCACACAGAAGTCCAGGCACAATTATCACCTTTAACCAAAGGCAGACAGAAAGAGCAAAGTCAACCCCTGCTGTCCTCTGCCCAAAGCAAGGAAAAATACACTGAAACCTTTTATTATATCCTTTACAGAATGAAACTACTTAGAAGAAATACTGCTTGCAAAATGTCCATTCATAAAGAGGAACTACTACACCCAGAAATGCCTTATGAGTTGTTACACAAACAGGAATACAGAGCTCATGTTTTATGGCTTCCTCTGTAATCCTAAATATTTCAGGCCTAAGTGCTGAAACTATGGCAAGCTCCCTAAAGAGGCAGACCTCAGACCTATTCTGTATTTCCTGGGTGGACAGAGTTTATATGGGAAAATGGGAAAAATGAGAAAAATTATTCCCTCTCATTTCTACAAACCCAGCATTTTATTCAACATTTCTCCTCCTTTTTAAAATATATTATCATCATTTTCAGTACAAATGTAGTACACCATTGTTTAAATTAATGGGTAGGTGAGCAGGATGGTACCTGATGAGCCAATCAATAAGTGGTTATGAAGCATCTACAAACAGCTTTGGATGCCATCTAATGACAGTTTATGGGATTCCAGCACAAGGATCAATGATGATGAGATCACACTGTACAGTAGCTACCACCTGCAGTCTTTTTCATTTGTGACAAGATGGAATAAACCCTCACATTTGGTTGTTAATCTGTTTCCAAAATTGAAAATGGTTTTGAACTTCTAGGTAGCGCAGGAGAGGTTTTCTTCCATATCTCCAGGGACAGTTTATAATGAAAAGCTGGCATAATCCTCTCTGGTGGAGTGAATAATTAAATGAAGGAAACAAATGTAAGATGCTAAAAACGTAGCAAATCTGTAAGAAATTAAGAGAGACAGCTTCTAGTCTGTCTTTAATTTGTTCTATTATGCTTAAGTACTGCAGCACATGAATCATGGCATGGTTATTAAGAGGAGACACTTCAGAGGTTCTGTCTTCCCATCCATTACTAAACAGTTTAATGTACTTGCAGCAAGTCAAAACTACACCACTGGACATGACCCTGAATTATCTGGAACACAAACACTACAATAATCACTCAGGCACTTAACTGATAACAGCCACATAGTCTATCATAGCTGATTATAAATGAAGTTTATTGTAATAAATGTCTGTGCTAGGAGTTGATTTTTTCCACTTTTGCCATGACAAACTTTACAGGCAAAAGGCACAGAGCAAAATATTGCAAACCAGTTTGCCAAACACATGTATGATGAAATACATCTAGGCTGAACTAGAGACTCAAGTCAATCCATCCCTGAAGGATTTCATTAGGAAGTGTCTCCTGCAGGCAGCAAAGTAGGTCAGCATCCAGCCCCTCTGAGTCACTGCTCTTGCTCCCCCTCCCCTGTGTGTCAGCATCTCTAGAACTTTCTCTCCCTCTTCACTCCAGTCTCTGCTAAGCCCAGTTACATCTCAGTAATGTCCAACTCGTGTCCCTCCATGCCACTTTTCTAGAAGAAATGAAGAATGTATTCAGGACACATGAGAAAAGAAGGCAGGGCATCTGTTCCAGCAGGTGTCCAGAGCCAGCTGGAGCACGTGGGTATGGCTGCCCATGGCAAACACATGGAGCACAGCTCTGGGAGCTGCAGAGCCTGATCCAGAAGAGAAAGGGTTGTTCTTCACTTTCCACAGCAGAAAGGATTCAGAAATTCCTACTTACTGTCTGCTTACTGGCAGCTTCATTGCACATATGTCCTAGCAGAGTAAATGTCATAAAATAAATGCAGACTTCTAGATTAAAGATTCACCTTTCCTGGCTCAAATGCAGAGGCTTAGACATTTCTAAAGGTAAAAGACATTCAATTATTGAGCTAAGCATGTAGTCTCTGAAATTATATTATTAAGATGCAAGAAGTGCAACAGAACCAAAACATCATCCTAAATGAAACCAGTTATTTCAATATTTTGTCTCCTTTTGCTCTGAGTTAGTCACATGATTCTTGCTCTAGATCCCTTAGAAAGCCTGGTGAACAGATCTTGTAGCAGCAGAACCCATGACATCTTAAAAAGCTTTTAGTCTTTACTTTCAAGCCACTTCTCCAGGTTTCCCTTCTGAATCTCTCTAAACAGCTTAGATCCCATTCAAATAGTAGACAGTTCTACATTCCTGCTATTATTCTCTACTTAAATCAACCCTTTTTTTTTCACTAACAAGGATATTTTTATGAAGCTACACTGTTCAGCTAACATCTCCTCTTCTTTTCCCTACTTTTCTAAAAGGAGATTCATAGAAGACATCCACGAAAGCCAAAAGCTTTCCTTTTCCTTTATCATCTTGTCGTGTGCCTCATGTTCATTTCTTTGTCCTTCAAACTGTATCACCATACACCTCAAGTTGCCACTAGTCACAGTGACTGCCTCTGACATGCCCCAATACTGCCAATGTCAGTGTCACCTTGAAGAAACACATCCTGCTGTACAAGCGTGACAGCTCCAGTAATAGTTTCCTAAATAAACCCCAGTTGCCATTGCACTTCTTAGTTTAGCCTCTCAGTAGAACAGTAGTAGAAAGGTGGGAAAAACTACTCAACACATGGTTTTCTGAGCAGTACAGAAAGAATGGTGAAATTTAGAAAATCTAAAATTAATTTCACTCTGTCAATTTTTCCATTCTTAAAAATTTTCAAATTTACAAAATATGCATGGAGCTAAAGCCTTCACACCTAAGAAAGCCTCTCTGGAACACTGCATATAATTTCCAGCAGCACCAATTGCTGCACAAATCAATAGTAGCACTTTGCTCCAGGTTTGCTGCCTGTGCTCCTACACCTACCTTCAGTGCCAGACGAGCAGGACACAGGGGCACTGCTGGAGCGGACGATGGTTGAGGCTGGGTGCTTTGGGAGGTGCTGGGGCTGGGCAGCAGCCTCGGGGCCACTTGCACGTGCTGAAGTATTTGCAGGCCCAAAACAGGGAGAGGTCTGGAAAGCGGCAGGAGGCCGGTGAAAGTCCACGCAGCAGGTTTTCTTCTGCTTCAAAGGTGGTGTGGCACTGCTCTCTTGAGCAGAACTCTGCAGTTCTCGTTCTGAGGGGCTGTAATTCCCTGAGGAACAGTCCAAGGACCTGCTGTGGGCACAGTTCTTTTCCTGTCCTTGAGACCTGTCTGTAGAGGCTCGGCTGTGGGAACTGTCACCCTCATCAGGAAAGGCCTCTGAGCGAGTTCTGTGAAACCTGCAGTGAGTGTGGCAATCCAGGGCACTGCAGCTCTGGTCTGCAGCCCCCTTGGGGGTTATGCAGTAGGGAGAAAGATCTGCAGATTGGAGAGATCCTTGAACTTCCAGTGAACAAAGATCTTCAGAGGAGTAGCTACGGTCTGGAATATCAACAGCCTCAGAGACCATCAAAGACGTGCTCTCAACAGAAACTGCAAAACAAGAGATTCAGAGAAAAATAAAAACTTCTTGCCTGCCCTCCCAATCATCTCCCTCCCCGTGTTCTGTAGACTGACTTAAATTGGGCAATCTGCAAGTTCTTCTATCAATAAAAACTCAAAAGCTCTCAGATGAAGAGGGCCAAACCACAAACCACTGAAGTAATTGACTTCTTTCTAGTGTCCTTCAGCAAAGACATTTTTGTGCTGCTCTTGATACTGACTTTTCAACTTTAAATAAACAGGTGGCCTGTACTGCTCCTCATCTCTTTGCATCCCCAACATCTTTGCTTCAGGTAGCAAGCTTCCTATTCAGGCTCCTGGAAGCCATGGAGAAAACTACTCTTTGGAGGAGTTCAAGGGTCAGGAAGCCACCCATGGTTGCTGACAATGAGACACAAGCTGCAAGGAATGTGCAGGACTCTTCGAAGAGAAACTACAGTCGCCAGATCCACCTCAAAGGACCTAACTAGAGCTTGCTTTGTCTAGCAAAACTCTCCTCTGCACTTCCACCCCCAGCCTCTGACTGTGGAAAGGTCCTTCTTGCCATGAATACTGAAAGCAAATGATTCTTCCACCATTAGGAAGAGCAAAAGAGAAGAGAAAGTCTGCTCAAAATACCCACTTCCATCTCCAAGGAGACAAATGCAAAGCCACAATCACCTTGTGTGCTGAAGTCCGGGGTCGTGTTCCTCTCCCCCAGGCTCGATGCAGACACTTGCTGAGCAGCACCAGTGACCTAAATGAACATTTGGAATGAAAGAGCTCATTAACCTGCAACTCACCAAAGTGTAGTGCTCAGCACCTGAAGGACATACCCGACAATGCTGAGTCGCTTTCATATGAGCTGTTATTCAGACTGAAAGCTATTTAATGTATTTTACATCTTTGGGTCAGGAGCAAATGCAGGGCAAAAGCAAATTCTCAATGCAATTTTACATTTTTCCAGAATCTACAAGGTAAATTCATCTTGAGTTCACAGGGATTGGGGCTGCAGGCTCACACTACTAAAGTTAATATCTGAGTTTAGTAAAAGCAAGCTCTCTTTCTACAGTCTATGTTGCTCATATTGTGCTTGGTTTTTTTGTTCACCACATTGTATCACCCTAAAATAGGAGAGAGAAAACCAGAAACCACAAAAACAAGCACAAGAGCAGTATTTTCCCTTTGTTATTTGTGAGGATGTTAAGTGTTAATGTGTTTTGAAGCCCTATAACATCATTGCCACGCAGGTGCTCTCCAGCCTGGTGGAGATTGCTGAGTGGAGATAGTATTACCACTCACCTTTTTTCTGAAGGGGTGGATCTAAGGGGGGTAACTTCCCTTCACTTTTGAGAATCATGTGAACATGATATAGAGTCATTCCTGCTGGAAAGACTGGATCCATAAATACCTGAAATGTAGGAAATTTTCTTTCTGCTTTTGATTAGACTTTGGATTGGACCTTGTCGCCAATATTGATAGATTTTTAGCAGTTCTTTGGGAATGTGATTATCAAAAGAAATTATTCCAATAAATAGCTAGTAACAAAAAATGAGAAAAAATACAAAAAATGTTGAAAGGAATGAAATTGATACCATCTTGAGCTGAAAGCATTGTATCTATTTCTGTCTGTAGGGCCACAGTTAACTAGTAGAACTTATTATGGTTGGTGACAGTCTAGAAATCAGCATCAGTCACCTCTGTGCAAACCTTTTTGTCAAGCACTTAATGTGTGTCTGGCATAAAAAAATTGGATGTGACACAATTAGTCTGAAGCTATTAGGGCAAGAGGTTCCGTTTCACATGCCAGTGTAGATTAAAGCACATATATGTGTGCATAACTTACTGTGCTCACTGTTTTATTTATATCAATCACTATGATCCAGTGACCAGAAAGTTTCTTTTGATACAAATTCTGTTTTTAAAAATCATTTGAAGGTTGAGCAAATACAACTCCAAGGAAAGAACAGCACCAGAAATACTTTAACTCAGCAAGAGATGGATAGAGGACTGGGAAGCAAAAGTGAAATCACTCATATTTTTAAACAATTCCCATAGAAATTTCTTAACTTTCTTGATTATAGCAGAGTATCACATCCATGATAAAAAGTAAAATGTGGTGTCACTTGAAGTCACAGATTGTTCCTGGGATCTAACTGTGGAAGTTCTGGGAACTAACCAGAAAAGTAAGCAACATTCACAAATGCTCTTTGTTGTAGAAAACTCAGACTTACTACCTTTTCAAAGAAATGGTATAATCTTTTAAAGGTGATTGTTTCTTTCTAAAATCTAGGGATTCTAGGGGCCTTCATTATGAAAGTGCCTAGATGAAGAATTTATCACTGACCTAATTTCTTAATCACTGACTGGAAAACATCTGTGGAAAATTTGTGCTGAAATATTTATTGACACTCTATATTGTCTCTGAATAATTGCTGAATGAATTTTATATGCATTTGGAATTGATTAACCCTCTTGCTTGGGGGAAGGAGAACCAGGTTTTAATTGCAGCAGGTACCACTGAAAATTTTGAAGCCAGGTCAGAGTTTTGGTTCACACAGGAACAGCACATGGTTTCATGCAGGTTCCTGCACAGCCAAGGGTAACAAAACCTTATTGAATTCCAGATCCTCAGACAGTCACTAAGCCATCAATAGAAAAAAGGAAGAAAACCTCTGCTTTTAACAAGTCTGCAAAGCCCACAGGTTAGAAAACCTTATAAAACATCGTCATTGATTTAGTTCACCCAGAATCCTGATCTGTTTGTTCTTATATTTTCTATATTCCAGTCAATACTTTGCATGGAAAACACTGAAAACCACTTTTTTTTTTTTTTATAGTCATGTACTGGGAATTCCTAATCAGTACAGATGACAACAGTAATTTTTACATGGATGCAACCACTTAAATTAGCACTGACATTTGTTGCCCATAAAATGCATGAAATACCGAGTCTAATTTGGTACAATTTAATAAAATTCTAAGGACCTCAATCCATTTAAAAACAAATAAAACCTATTGCTTGATGCACAGTAAAAGGTTTTACAATTATGACATTATTACATAATGGTTCCCAGAAGCACTTTTGTAGCTAAATCCCTGACAGGATTTCCATTGCCAAGCCTGCCTTTAAGGGATTTATAAATCTCATTATTTCAGTTCCTACTGTACTGTGCTCTATGGGAGCATTTGCAGCATGTAAGGACTTGGGTCTCCATTTTGTTCTTCTTGTAGACCCAAAACTGTCTTAGACAGCTCAGCTGGGACACTAATTGCAAAAAATGCATGAAGGCTTTTGTTGTCAAAAAAAATCTGTGGCTGTCACTGTAGGCTTTGGTTATTGCTGCCAGTGAGCTTCAGTGCTGAGACACAGAGCCCGTCACAAGCTCTCTGAACAGCAACTACCAACTATAAACTCACTCCTGGTAAGAAACAATATAATTATCACTATTAGCAATGAAGTCACCACTCATCTTCACTGGTGATTAGACCAAACACCTCTGGAGCTCAGGTGGCCAGAGGTGAACAGGCAAGGTGCTGAAACTGACTCCAGATGCCAAAAATTAGCAGTGAATACATCTACTTATTAAAGCCAAGCTCTTCTTGCAAGAGCATGACTTTGCAGCTTTAAGTCACATCTTGTTAAATGGATTTTTGTTACATGCTGGTGCTATTGTGCTGCTGCATGTTGATGCTCACACCAAGACTGGTACCAGTCACCAGAGTGCTCAAAATGATTTTGTGCTTTACTAAAAATAGACACTTAATAATCCTTACTTAGTACCACATATGAATTCTTATCACAGATAGGAGTCTTCTCTTTCCCCCCAAACCATGTATGATTCATATCACTTTTGTCCACTTTTTTTCACTGAATATTGACTTCTCCAAGGCTTGCAGGTTCATCTGTGTTACGGCCAAGGAAAAAGGATGAAACCTGGATAAAAAATATTCTAGAAGGAGATGGCCTTGAAAACTCCCAATTTTGCTGTTCAGCAAGGAACATGAAAATTTGAAGACCACATAAAGATTTTCCTTTGGTTTTCCTCACCTGGCTGGCAGGCATCTCTCCAATCACTGCCTCGTAAGGAGGGGGCAGCTCACTTGGATACAGCATTCCTGGGCTATTAATGGTTACTTCATATAAAGCACCAAATGGGGAATGAGGGAAGTCCAAATGGAGATTTCTACATAAAAACATAAACAAATAAACAATTAAGAAATGGCATTGATTTATTACCTATACCACAGTGATGTAAAGACTTCTTTGAATTCAAAGCCAATACACTACAAAGAATTACATTCAAGAAATTTATTAGACATCCAAAATGAAGCCCTGGTTCACAGGGTAGCTTTAACATCTTTACCAGCCTGTTTTGCCATAATTAATGTCCTCCACTAGTCCAAATAATTACACATTAATTGAAATAATTTCCTTAAAAAATTAAATTTCATACTCAACTTCAAATGTACAAAGTTAACTGTGAAAGAATCACTTACAAAGGGATCTTTGCTCAAAGCTCAGACACTGTTATCCTTGTCTTAGTTAAGTTAAATAATTTCTCTATTTCAGCAGAGCTTTAACACAAATATTTCCAGATGTAGCCTAACAAGCTTGCAAAAAACCACATGTAATCTCTCTGGAAACGAAGAGTTTAATGTAAGTGAAGGACATTATCTGGCTTTGTATTCTTTGAAAGAGCTCCTTAGCCCACAGCTCAGAGCCGAGTGCCGAGTGCACAGCAGGGAGAGAGAATCACCTCTGTGCCTCCACGGGCGTGCAGGTGTACTCCGGTGGGTAGTAGGGAGGGGGGGGGATTGGTGGGATGAACTCATCAAAATCCAGGGTCCGGTGCAGGACAGTTCCATGTGGAGTCATGCAGTCAGGATTGGCAGAATGGGGCCTCTGTGGCAGAAACTGAAAATGAACAGGTAAAGTTCCTTCAGATGGTAGAATCATTGTCTCCAATATTAACAATTTTAATAAAAGGTAAATATTAGCGACCCTGACCAATACCAAATTCATTAATACCCAAGCTGAAATTAAAAAGGCACCTCTGGGAGCATAAGAATACTTGTGATCAGTGAGGAAGGTGAATCAGATTGCCAAAATACAGCACAAGCTTTTACTAAAGACAGAGAGGCTGTGGGCCTCCAAGCCAGTCAGCCTTAGGATGCAGGACACAGACTTTACAATTTAATGGCTTTTCAATAAATATTTCTACGTTGCATATTGTTTTATTGTAGCCCCACATAATCATTTCTATTCTAATAACTAAAGAAAAATAGATATAACTACTAAAATAAATATTTCCATGTTTTTGTTTCCAATCTGGACTGCCTTGCACTTACAGAGAAAAAAATTCCCAGTTCCAAACCCCAAAACAACCCCAAATAAAACTACCTAGAAACAGGCTACTATGTAGATATTATATTTTGAATTTTAAAAAATGGAAATATCCCACTCATTTTTCACTTCCAATGAAGGGGCCGTTTATAGCTATTCTTTATTATTCTTGTAAAATGAAATATTCTTAATAGCTGTTTGTGATTTGGTGATACAGACACTGCACAGTTAAATGTGGTATAAAGCTTATAAGCACTGGTATGAAAGTAAGAAAAACATTTATTCCATATACACATCTCAAAACCCAAAAGAAAATAACTACACTGCACAATAAAAAGTAATAATGAGATACCACATCAACATTCGTGACAGAAACCTCATCAGCTTCCAGCAGAGCAGGGATTTAAAGAAGGCATTCCAACACCATTGATATCAGGAGCACTCAAAAGTGTTCTGGAAAAGGCCTGAACTAATCCAAGATCAAATCTGGACCATCCTGAAGATCCCACAGCCCACACCTGACTCTATATGGTCCCCATGGATCAATGGAGAACTAAAAGACAATCCAAAAACACAGAATTTTTTCTTTTCCAGGCAAGCTTCTGCTCTTATATAACTTTTCTTGGATCACTAGATGACTTGATCTTTAGCTCCTGCCTTCTAAAACAAGCCTGCTAAGAAACTTTGCTGAAGGCACATTTCTTTTTTAGACTGGAACAAGACAACCTATGGATTTGTACTGTAGGCTCATTACATTATTGTTTGTTAAAATCCATGATAAACATTCAGGAAGCAGTAAAATAAAAGGGAAAATGTTTATTCTTAGGAGATCCAGCAAAGTAAATTACCTTTGTTTTTAATATCACAGTTCTATATTTATCACTTTTTGAAATTTAATTCAGTGTAGTTCTGCTGAATTCACATTACCACAGAAATGATACTGGTCTTTTGTGTTTTAAAGCTTGAGTTACCTCTTAGTTCTATTAAACTCACTCTCTGTATGGTGTTTCAAAGGTCAGAGCTGTAACAATACAGCACAGCAGAGGGTCAGGAGGACCAGTATCAACTGTTTGTGAAAATGAAGTATCAGCTGCTCTCTGATCAGCTCTCCAGAGATATTTCCACACGTAACTATCAATAAAGAACCTCCCCTGCAGAATGAGTTATTTCCTTACATCCTACAGCCAAAGACTTTCAGCCATTGTGTTCTATTCATGGTACAGCAGAGAAACAAGACATGGCATCAGTTTGATTTACTCTTCATTATGTGAAATGTTTGATGCTCTTTTGTCCTCCATGTGAGGTGGGATGCTGTTATCCCAGGTACTATCAGACATTACTCTATTTGGCTTTCAGAAAAAACCCAAAACTTTCTTGCAGTCATTGGGTCTCAACTCCTCTGATCTTTCATCAGCCATTTCCCAAAGTGTAACACAACATTAATACCAACCATTAAACTCCAGACTTCTGCCCTAAGCAGTCATAAGCAATCATTGGTGTGTTACCATCTCAAATACATGGAAGAATCTTTCAGGAAAAAAGCAAGCAAGACAAACTTCAATATAATTACCTAAAACCTGTAAACATTTATCATAATGAAGACAAATATCTGAGTATGCTGGGTCACGTTTTGTACATTGTTTGACTCCACCAAACTCAGGACTGCTGTCATTTTCCTAAAAGAGTAGAAAATTTGGGTCATTTTTACAGTCTGGAAACAAAACTATTTTAATTTACAACTTCCTTGACCTTCTCACAGACTGTTTCCATACTGCCATGGACCCCAAGCTTTGGTTTGCACCCAAGAACTTGCAGCTCTGTTCCCTCAGCCCTGGAGGTCCCTGGAGCTGGATCCATCCAGCCTCATACTGGGAGTGATACCCTTACCACTGCCAGAACAGGGCAATCAAACACAGAGCACTTGCACAGCAGGTGAACCATCAGCACACACTTTGTGGGACAGACAGAAGGGAGAGGTTTTACACAGGGCAGAAGGGGCTGTGGTTCCAGGAGGAAAAGATCTATTGCTCGGATGCAGCTCAGTTGAACAGCAGAGTTATCTGCACCCCTTTCAAGATCTGGCAATACAAACCATGGCAACGAACTGTGACCAACACTTGACAACGAGCAGCAGGATGGACATGGAAATACACATGTTTGGTGTATTTATAAACAACAGTTTACCTGTGTGATATCATCCTGCTGGAAGGCACAGAAATTAAAGTGAAAAAGGCTGTAAGAGTGAAACTAGCAGGAAATGAAACAATACCAAATATAAGGGATTACCACCAAGACCAGACATCCTTGAGAAAACAATTGAAAGCTAGTAAGTGGGAATTAAGTCATATTTTATTCCATACTATGTTGTCCACTGATCTCTGCTAGCCTGAAAAAGCTTATTCTTTCTACAGGAAAATGTATTTTGAATATCTTCAAGAGTTAGTCTCAAACAGTGAAGTCTGGCAGGGTTTCAGCAAAGGCTTAATACAAATTTCATAGGTTAAAAAAAAACAGTAATAAAATGCAAAGAGCTGAGAAAGCTGAAGAAACACCGACAAATACCTTCACACAGAAACACACATTTCTGGTATTAGATGACAGCTGTTATCAAATAATCAGTCTCAAGATACTGACGGCAAATGGGACAGGCAACAACAAGAACTGCCAAGCAGAAAATGGGGGTGGTCTGTTCAGTCACCAGGATAAACAGGATCAAGTTGCACTCAATATCATGTCAAAAACTACAGCTCACACCATGGAACAACTCACACAGTGGGTTTCTCAGCCAGCCCTGGGATTAAACTAATGGCCACTGCAGAAGCAATGGATAGAAAATGGTTGCAAAGGTAAACAGCATACAGCATCTCTGGTAAATGCTAAATATCTAACACCATGAAATTTAGCAAAAATTTATAGCTATCAACAGATACTTCAAACATATTTACTAGAAAGAAAGAGAAAGCCCACGGCTGTGGAAATTCAGAAAACTCAACCACTTCTGTTACCCTCCTGGAGCTGTTGGATTCTGGGAGCTTTCAGAAATCTGACAGGCAATGAAATACAGATCTGGAGTTCATGGTCTTTTAGGAAACAGCTGACCTTATGTTTGAATCTTTGCATTCAGATATTACACTCACACAGACAGGTATCTTCTCATCCTTAATTTAGTGTGTGAAACATGTATGATACTGGATGGGCATTACACAGCCCAGTGCATGTGCTAAAGAGATATGGAACACGGAGCACACACTGACCACAGAACTCGGTGTGTTTTCATTGGGCAGTCTGACTTGGACAGAGTGGAACAGCCTGATTTAAACAGCCCTCATAGCGAGGACTACGTTTTTTTTAAATTTTGTCTGCAGTTATGAATGAAGAGTAAAACATGCTCTCTGTCTGGTTGCAGCAGGGTAAACAAGAAAGCTGTAAAACACTGTAAACCCACTGTTTGGACCTGCATTCAACACAGAGGTTTGCCAGGGCAGCAGCAGCACGTTGTCAGGAAGCAGAGAATTAGAAGCACAAATGCTAGAAGTACCTCACTTACAAAAGAGGTAGAAGTTTTTGAAAATTATGCTCAAGGGTCCACTGCCACAGTACTGAGAATTCCACACAGCCAACAATGGAGCTGGACACCGGTGACCTCCTCTGCCAGCTCACAGCCTGCAGCCAGACACATCAGCTATCCCTGCCCAGTGAAGAATAACACATCTCCTCTCTCAGTTTTTAACTTGACCAGGTGAAATAAACACCATTACATAGATATGTGTAAAATTGTAAAACTCATTCTCTTTTTGTCAGACTGAATTTCCAGCTCTTCACTGAAAGGCTCTCTGTAAGTTGGTCACTGAAGTGATCAGACTGTATTATTAACGTTCTGAATATTTTGAGTACACTGAGATAAAAGCTGATGGAGGAGACCCAGTTAAGGAACTGAAGAAACAGCAGGTAAGACCTGTCAATATAATTCTCTGTTGAAAGAGTTCCTCATGTGATACTACATGGTCCATCCTTCTGCCCAAGGCATGTGAGTCTAACAGCTCTGCACCAGGATTCCCAGCTGTGGGACCTCCCCACTAAACACCAGCAAAGACATTCTGTGCTCTGTACATCCTGCAGCTGCTCAGCACCACTGACCCCATGTAAATGCCACAGCTGAGCCACTGCTCAGCAATTACAGCTTATCTAAACCACAAGTGCCATATATCAGTATGTGCCTGGTGCTCTAAGGGAAACTTATCTGGAGTTTTTCCTGTGTCTGCATGTAATTACCTCTGTCTTCCATATCACATTTATTAGACGTACTGTATAACTCTGAAATCAGTCCTTTGGAGACTCCAGAGTTCATTATTCTCATTTCAGTCATTTATAAAAGATCTGCTGATTTTTGAGAATGGGAAATAAAAATTTCTAATTGCATATAATTAAATACTGGCACGTTATCCTGAGTAAAATCTCTGTGCAATACACTTGGGTCTATAATTCTGTCGTCAATTAACTGTCCTCCTGGACAAGTTGCTGTTTTCCTTTTCTAAAACATTGGAATCAGTATATGCTGAAGGGAAATGTAGACTCTAATTGTCTAGAAGAACAAAAGGACCACAGTTGACTCTTCTAATTTGTCCCTGATCTTAAAGGGGAATTATGAGACAGAAGATATTTTGATAAGGAAAACACATTCAGATTTTTCTGTTTTTCCCAGTTGCTTTTCCTACAGCCATCACAAGCCATTAGCTCTGCAGCCTCATGGGCATTGCTCTGTGATGTCTTTTTTGAAGCACTTATCATATTTTAGTCTTAAATATTAAATATTATTATTCTACCAATAAAGTGTTTGATGAAAAATGCTAAATTTGTTAAAAATGTCAAAATATTTCCTGACCTAAGGTATGCATTTATGGTGGGTGTGAGAGGAGTATTTATGCAACCATATTTACATTTAGGATTTTTCTATGGATGCACATCATTCCCAATGCATATTTCTAAAAGGACTGTCATCTGGGTTTTACCTGTAAGTGAACTTTGTGCACAAAAAAGGATTATTTACATTTTGATGTCATTAGATTAAAAATGGTACACAATAACGTAAGATGGATTCTCACTTAAGCTTGACTCTGCAGGTGTTTTTAATTACTATTTCACCAGAACATGGGGGTTAAACAATGTCAGCAAGGTATTACCCTCATACAGAGATGCTTTCTGTGAGGTGCTTGAGTAGAAATATTAACTACAGCCTATTAAGATAATGACATGCTGAATTATCACTAGGACTGATGAAAACAGTAATTAAACACTACAGCTTGCATGTGTCATCATTACCTTATTTTCTTTACAAAATAGCAGATGGTTTTAGGTATCACACAACATGAACAGCTACTAACAGTGATGGTGATAAAATCACAACACACTCAATGATATCGGTGCCAGCACTTCTAGGATAAGAAGTGTATAAACATATCTGGAGTGGAAGGAGGACTGCAATAGGTGTAATTCATGCTTTAGCTTGGCCACAGTGGGTGTAATACCTTGTATTTCTTACTTTAATCCAGGCAGCTACCTTTTGAAGAAAACAGGGTGCATTTCCACAGTAGCCATTCATCAGACAAGATGCAAACTGAAACTGCCTCAGGCAAAAAATGAAATATCATGGAAGTGACAGTTTGGTTATTAAGAGAGGTTTCTTCACATTACAGAGCCTTGATATGATCTGATTTGATTCACATTTATTTCCTGGAGGGGTGTGTACATAGAAAGAACAATTCTGGGAAGCCCTGTAATGGAGTGCAGCCTTAAACTCTCTAGTGAAACACAACAAATGCCTTTTCAATCTTTAGCTATGATATCACTTTCTCTTGCAGCTTTCTTACAACTGGTAGGGTTTCTTTGCCTGAGCAAATGCATATACTTAACACAGTGAGAAAGGTTAAAGTCAAATGAAAATTTTTGAGTACTTTCTGAAACAGTCAACTCAAACAAGGAACAACCCAGAAAAAAATATAAAATAAAATATAAAGCAATAAAACCACTTTGAAGTAGTTTGCTGTATTGTTTTTTCCTTAGCACTTGAAATAAAACATTTGTTAGGGTAGGACTGGTTTTAAACCAAAAAAAATCCTCTTCAAATTCACTGGAAAATTTAAACTGTGCTTACTACTGGACAGCTTGTGTTTGTGTTTTTAAGATGTTTTTCTTAAAGGTTGGGATGTCAGAAGACAGCAGCTTCCAGTAAAATACCTCAGTTTGCCTGTATTAATCAAGACACTTGCTGTATGCAAAAGCCATCAACAAAGCACAAAATCACAGAATCATTGCTGCAAATTTTCTTGAGACTGTCACACCTGCTTTATGTTGCTAAGCAATAAATTGGAATTCTTTGAATTCGCAAAAATTACCATTCCAATGGATTAATTTCTGAGACAAGAACACAGCACAGGAACCACAGAACTGATTGCTCTAATGATAGCCTAATGACATCCAAGGAGGGTGTTCCCTATTGCCACTTCTTGTTACAGGAGAGCCTACAGAGCTCTCGAATACTTAGAACAGAGTATAAAACCATCATCACAATAACTAAAACCTTTTCAGCTATGAGCAGTGGTATCTCTTGCTGCTGCTGTCAAAATTCCAACATGGTACAACCCAGCTAAAAAAAGATGCATCAGTGAAAAGTAAAAGGAAAAAGCACAAATCGAGCACAACAAACAAGAGAAAAGGAAGTTAATCAGATTTCTGGATGTAGTAGAGCAAAGGGGAACTGCAGACCAGGGGACAATAGGCTGAAAGTAGTGAAAGAAAAAGAAATCCTCAGGTGAGAGTTCAGCTGGTCTAAGTCAGCGTAGCCCCAGGGAAGTTACGCTCACTTAGGCCCGGTAGGAATCTGCCTCAGCAACCTGAAAAAAGAAAGGGAAAAACTGATAAACAAGAAAAGACTGAGATTGAACAGAAATATAGATATATATGTATTTCCCCTTCTCTGGGGAGAAGGAAGAAAATTCTTGTCGATGGAGCTGAAAGGGTGGGAGAACGGACAACTTAGCAGAAAGACAAAGCTGGAAACAGGAAGCAAAAAGAAATAAACACTGAAACCAAGAAATGGCAGCATTGCCAGGTGGGAAAGAAGGAATCTTAATGATATCCAGAATGAGGTGGCAGAGAGAAAAATTATGTGCTTTTAGGAATTTGACTTCCTATTGAGGTTACTGCTTCTTGCATATGCCCATCAGAAGCACTTTAATATTGGTCTTGGTTCATTGTTACCTATTCATTTTTATTTCTCTGACACTGCTAAATACCATTAAGTGTAGATCAAGATTTCTGGAATATACACTTCTGGATCACTGCTACCATTTTTCCACTAGACAGATTTTTCAAGGTATAATAATCTCTTCACCTCCCCATCATCACTGCAAAGTGAAAAAATTCTTTAATCAATGCGCATTCTTGTAGTAAATACAGAGGGGGGGAGTTTATGAAAAGGAAGAATACCCAGAATATGATAAAAACCCTTTAACATTTAAAATAGAAGTGTCATCAGCTGAAGTTATTATTTCTGTTAATTGTTTCCCATCCATACTAGTGTTATTAAATAAGCACTGTTTACAAGCCTCTACAAGCCTGCACAATATGCACACACAGAGCCCTACAGCAAAAATGCATTTATGTACTATTCGCAGTAATTACCTAAACATATGAGCCTAACTTATTTTACCCATTACTATGTGAAGGAAACACCAGATCCCAGACTGAAGATATTCCTTAACTGGGTTTGAAACCCAGTGACTGGAACACTTGTCTAGAAAGGACAGCCTTATCTCCATAATTGATGCACTTAAATCAATACCCATGGCACCCAGTGTATTTCTAATTATTTATTTTTAAAACAACTGTGCCTGCATGGGCAGGCTATACAACATTTCTGTGTTGTTTAAATGGTTTCTGGTAACTTGCTGGGCCAGTCTTCCATCTATACAAACTTTTCCAATACAAGATACACAAATGGCTAGCATTAGGTTTGTGTGTTTGCCCTCCCTTATTAAACAGGACATTTCCTAGATTAATCAGCAATAGAGCAAGGTTACAAGCAATGGTCTGAAAAATACAAAGGTTTTTAAAATTTTGTTTTGTTTTGTTTTTTTTACATTGAAATTTTGTGAATCCCAACATTCATTTGGCATAGGAAAGCTGCCTTTGTCCAACCAAAACAAGACAGCATCCTGGGATGCAGCTGACTATGCAGAAGACTAACGATCCTTTTCACTCTTGTTTTGAACAGAAATGCTACTCTGAGGTGGAACATGTTTTCCTTATGAAAACACAATTATTGGCACAGGGCTGAGAAAAGTTCCAGTTTTGAGCTTATACTTCTCATACTCCATAGCTCTCATACCAATCTAGTAATGAAAACTGGGGTCTTAAAGCTAAGTAATTGCTCTGGGGAGTGTGGAAACTGGAGATAATATACAAGTGATGACAGCAAATGTAACGTGCATCTGTAACTAATCCTCATTAATAACCTCGTTAACAAAAAGAACTCCCAATTGCAAAATCCTGATCACACCACTCGACTATAATACATAAACACTAAAACACAGCAGCTCCTCATGCTGCATACATCTATATGCTATGTTTATATAGATGTATGCAGATAAAAAATACACCCATGTACACACACATTCTAACACTACACAGAGACACAAACAGGCTTAAGTTTATAAACAAAGAGTAGGTGCAAATGAGTATCCACAGAGAGGACACTGTGTTACACTGGACAAACCCTGTGGTGCCACTGAAACATACTCACCATTTGCAGAAGATCAGAAGAAACCATCTGCATGCAACACATTGCTGTTGCCAAAGCACAGACAATGGTGGAGATGATATTGAGAGCGCACACACTGAACAACAGGTCCTGCGGAGAGACATCAGCAGAATATCATCTCTTATCTCAGGGACACAAAGGACAGGAAATGCTTGAGGAATTTGATAACAAACACACTCAGCTGCTATTGATTAATATGGTTCCAAATAACTGCGTAAAACACATTTAGCTTGTAATCTTTTTCAGGTAGCAATCCACAAAGGCAGCAATTACAGAAACAAACATCTTCCCTTTCCCAGTTCTCACAACACATTTTCTATTAGATATTTCCTCAGAAATATTGATATTCAAATTTTCTTTTTCCCCAAAAAGACAAATTACTCTTTCATGGTTGATTCCAAGCTGCAGCTATCACAAGAAAGATCCTATGGAAGACACCTCTGATTAAAAACAACATGCAGAAATATTATTGCTTTGAGTAGTTGAAATCTGCAATGCAGGGTTGTGTATTAAAAAAATTCTAGTATGACAGAGACTTATCCTGTGTCAGAAACTTGATGCATCTGAAATATTTTTATATGAGAGAAAAGCAGTGATTACACACCTAGATACTTCACCTTCTACTGATGAATTGAGTACTTATGGTCATATTGTTGGCTTGCTTTTTTTTTGAAGAAAAATAAGCTTAAAATAGAGCACAGAATATTGGTTTAACAAGGAGAATAAAGAAAAATAAACATTTAAATTAAAATGGAAGATTTTTATAGCAATGGTATCACTAAAAATAAAGCATCTCTCTCCCAATCACTGGATTTGCATTTACTGTCTCTACAGCCAATGAAAAGACATCAAAAGAATTTAATGTGCTGGCAACATTTCAAAACTACTACAATCCTTGTACAGAAACTGCATGGCTGCTGTGGCTGCTGTGTGGCTCAGTTCTCTGAATAGCCAGTAAAAGCATTTGAGAAAAAGCAGTGAGAACAAATGAAAAGCGAATTTAAAATTGCTACAATACCATGAGTAAAAAACACTCACTATGTAAAGAACATTCCATAGGATCTAATTTTAAAGGAGTACTTCATTCACTGCCAGTGCATGAAATAACTTCTATGCTATAAATTGCTTTCTTTTCCCCAACAGTTCTGAAACAAAGTATAGAAAGGGGCAGATTTACTCCTGACACTGTAATTGCTTGCTCCTCAAGTGGCCTTCATTTGAAGATGGAAATGCCAGCCATGGGAACCAGGCAGACATTAAATGAGCCAACAAGTTTTAGTCAGTTAGTAACTTACACTGAGCCAGATTTGCTCTTGCTGATCTGGTCAGTAGTTTTCTGTCTGCTTGGCCAGCCCCTCAGCCAGGGGAATAAGGAATCATCAGCACTAACAGCAAAATACTGGAAGGGCCACTAAAGTCACTTACAGAAGGCGATGCACTCAAAGTCACACAGACCCACCCAGAGCATTCAAATGGAGGTAAACAGGCAAAGTGATCCCTGGAGACCCACTTAGATAACAGTGGCCAAAAAAGCAGACTGAGATCCTTCATGCTCTGCTTTCCATATGCAAACCTGGGTAAAGAACACTGAGGCAGAGACAATATCTAAGGTAGAAAATAGGACAATTTCCTAGTAGGAAGAAACATCATCCACTGCCTACTACAGCCATTTAAATACAAAAAAACTTATCCAATCTGAGTGCATAACTTAATACCATTTATGCTAAATAATAAAATTAAATTTCTAAATTAGGATACAAAGTATCTCCAAGACTCTTAAACAACTTTATATGTGCTAGGACAGACTTAACTGTGCCTTTAAGTCTCATGACAGATGTTTCTCTTATCTGTTCCTAAAGACCCCACAGCTTCATTCCACTATTGCAGTGTTTATTTTTACCATCAGTGCCCTGGTTATGTCCATCCCACAAATGAAACCCATGGCTCCTTTTCTTCCATAGCTCTTGAGAACAGGCTGTTACACAGCAGACTTTTATACCTTTGAACTCTATTACCACTCCTGAAGCCTTTTCCACCTTTACTGCATGACATATTAACACCATTTTCTCCAATTCTCGACTGAAATCAACTTTCTAGGCCTCCAATCGTTTCCATTAATCTGATTTGTTTCACCTCAGCTGGGCCCACAGTTTTCCTTAAATGCAGAATCCTAAACTAGGCACAGCTGAAGGTCTTGCAAACACTGACTCCAGTGTAAGGATTATTTCTTGTGCCTTGCAGGCTACACTCATCCTTGGCACGCTGGGACAGCTGTGCTCCGTTTGTTACTCAGCATTATGCTTTTGATGTAGGGCAGGGATTACTGCCCACAGGAACAGCAGCCTCTTTCCACACACTCCTTTCCAGGCTAAGCACACAGTTCCTCTTCCTGCTACAATATCTTTGAAGGTGAAGGTACAACTACAAAATTCCAAATGCAGGGATGCAGAGTTTTTATGTATTTCATAAAGATCAATAAGGAGCAGACATGTAAAACATTGCAAGTCTAAAGTATTAACAGAGACAGTAATAATTGAGCAATGACTGTGGAGGCCTCACCACCACTAGATATTTCTTAAATCAAGACTGCTTCTTTATTTGTTTTGGCTTTTTTATCCTAAAGTCTGCTTCAACTCAAACAGGAATCAAGCCACAACCCACCCTCCTCCTCTGGTCCCCACTCCCCCACCCTCCCCAAACATTAATCAGCCTCAGGCAATTAACCATTCACTCCCTGTGCCCTGTAAAAAAAATAATTAGGTAATCCATGACACTCATTTATTCAGCTATAGATAAAAAGTGAGCAGCACTAAAGCCCTCCACGGCCAAGCACACTGCCAGAAGGACAGGGTAGGTGCTTACAGACAGCAGCTGGAACAAACAATGACAATTAAGACCTCCTTTAGGAAATGTCTGAAAAAGCAGTAACCACAACAGGGCCAATCATAACTCCCCACAGCCCCAGCCAGAGCCAGCCACATTTGTAGGTGCCTAAAGGAGCAGGAAATCTGTACTAAATACAAAATCAGGGAGCTTTAGTAACAGATCTTTAGCTGACATCTACCAGAACACTAATCAGAACACACAGCATGTGAATCTCTAATGGTTTGAAATACACTTCTCTACTCTTCAGAAATGGCTGAAACGATTTTCACTTAGATGCTGTCTTTGTTTTTTTAAGACAAAACTCTGATTCTTCAGCATGTTTATATGATAATTAATGTTCTGATAAGTATAGTGTACTAGGGAGAATTATTCTTCTATAGGTTATATATACTATTTTCTTCATACACCTTAGCTCACTAGCTGCAGAGGACACAAATTCCCTTCAGAGTGGAATCAGCTGTCAGAATTGCCAGGAACCATGCCTAGATCAGTCCAGAGATACATGCACAGCAGTCAGACAGCATTGTGAGCTCTTTCTCTGTGGCCACTTATTTTTCCAAGTAGGTCCCTCACTAAATCTTAAAAGCGGAACTAAAATTTAGTACTGACAGTGAAAAAAGCAAGGTTTCATGGTTGCAGTATTCCATTTATACTACAACTTGAACAATTACCAAATTAATGGTGCCAGTACCTGCATAACTGTTTATCATGCTTTCCCTCCATAATAACAGACACCTTTGACTTGTCCTGTGTTCCCAAAGGATACCTGTGCATTCCCAAATCTTCTTCATACTGTCATTTCCCATATATCTAACTTAGGGACAGAACAGGTATTTTTTCCTTTTCCTAATTCAAGCTGTTTTCACTATTATTCTTTTGACAGTGTTTTTGTGCTACTGCTCCTCAGTTCTTCCTTTACTAGCACAATTAAAATAATACATGAATGTATAAAAATGCATGTTCTGTAAACATGTAGTCCAAAATCCTACAGAACAAATTAAAATAGGAAATGTATTACAAAACCTGAGTATTATTTAAAATCTGAATGTTTAATTGCAATATTTTAATATTCTGTATTCAAAAAATTTTAAGATAGAACTAATTGAGAATATCGTATTAAAAACTCATACTGCAATAATCTCAAAAAGCAATTTGTCCTGTAAACTGATTTTCTTTGTTTTCCATCACACTGCTGGGTGATAAAGCAGTCAGATGGTATCAAACTGGAATAAGTAAAAAAATTGGTGATTGCCACATCGATAACTCAACTGTAGAAACAATAATTTAACAAAGCAATTTAGAACAGCTGTTAGCACATGCAATTACCTGACAGAAGCAAAGAGACGAGATAGAATCTAAAATGAAAAATGACAATGGCACAAATCCCATCAGCCAGTGATGGGTGCACTGGCAGAGCTGGTCCTTCATAACCAATGAACACTCACTGCACGTGTGTTCACCCTCCTGAAATTATGTCCTTCAGAACATCATTTGTACCTCCTCTCACAGCAAACACAAAGCAAAACTGGAATAGCAAAACTTCACTCTAATGGTGGGCCACACCCACAAAGCTCCTTCAGCTTAGAAACCAATTTATAACTGCATTTGTCTCTAGTATCAGTTATCTTTCAAAACCATCAAGTAAGCCAGGCTAAACCAGGAATATCTGGACATCTTCAAAATTCAACTCAAATGCAGACTTTGGTAAATATTTAGTCACTCTCTTGCTTCTTCCTATCATAGCAATAAACTGTACTGAAAATTAAGTTACGCACATGAACATCAAAGCACAGAATTTGTCGCTCAGTACAAACCACACCACACAGACGAAGCATGATTACCTCAAAATATTCACTCTGCCAAGTAATATATAGAAAATTAATAAGCTGTGCTGCTTACATAGAATTGAGAAACTGTATTTAAATCTGTTTTGCTCTAGAAAGACACAAAGTACATCCATTTCATTTTATGAGTTCCAGTCTGCTCAACAGTATTGAGCTGACAGCTCTCTCTACAACACACTCACATTTTGCTGGCTGAATAGATTATTTTCCTGTGGAAATAAAAGATTTGTAGTCTTTGAGGTTCTTGACACTTTTGAGACCTTAGCCAATATACAATGAAAGAAGCAAAATCAGCTTGTTGATGTGTAAAAGGAACACTCTATGAGCAGCAGCCCTGAGCACATGGATCTCAGCATCCCCAGCAATCGATGGCTAAAAGCGGCTCCATGGCTGCAGTGCTGTGGAGATGATTTCTTTTCTCCTTGATTGACTTCAATTATAGTGCTTCATTTCTTATCCTACTGTATCCTGAAAAGAGATAATGAGCAGCAAAGCTTTTTCACCCATGAAATTAGTGTCAATGTACTTCTTTTATTCAAGAATTCAAGGACAACAATCCTTTTAGCTCCAAATATAACTTTAGTTGTTCCCACTGGATACGTCTAGAAAAACACTGGGAAAAATTTCTGCTCTAATACAAGGAAGGCTCAAGAATTAATTCTGAGTCAAATGGGTCTCAACCACACATTGCATTGTAAATGGAGAGATAATCAACACTTCACAGACTAGATTTAAGGTTTGAAAGTACAGTGTAATTCACTATTTTATCACATTTTTTAAAAAGCAGTGCACAGTGCACTGCTACTTAAAAATAAACAGATTTAAATACAGTTTCTCAATTCTATGTAAGCAGCACAGCTTATTAATTTAAAAATAAACTGAAAAAGGTCTTCTCTGCTTGCACTCAAGTTTGCATACCTTCAACTCAGGTGCTGCATAGTACTGGGGATATGATAGTTAGAGACTCCTGAAAGGCTAAGATTTTATAACATAACTGGACAAGCATGGAATAAACAGATTCCAATCATTCAAAGAGGCACCTTTTCAGCTGTGAGAGAAGTTTACAACCATATGCACTCATTGTCCAAGCAATTAACAGAAAGAGGTATGAGGAAGGAAAAGTAGCTTAGCTATTCAGACTAAAAAGCCCACCCTGATCCACCCTATTTTTGATGGTCTTGGTGTGGTAAATACACTCTGAATGTAGGGAATCTTTTCAGCTGCCTGTAAAGGAATGTGAAACAAATCCAGCATTTAAAAACCTGATCTAGAATTACTTATTCTGTGCTGAGCTTTATCCAATTTTAAGTAGCTTATGAAGCCTTTCACGTAAGTCATTCAGTAAAATTAATACTATTGCATTTGATCTTACAGTAAACCCGAGGAAAAACTGTTCTCATAACTCTAAAGAACATGCTAGGAGCCATCCTCCTCTGTTTTGCAAGTGGAAGCATCTTCTTCTGAATGAAAAAAAAGTTCCATATATGATCAGACTTGGCCATCAGGAAACTCAGTAACAATAAACTGAGATTCAAAGGAGAGGAAAGGAAAGAAAGTATTCACACAGAAGACTTCAAGAGCCCTGAGCTACATAAATCTTTAATAGAGATGCCTAACTAATGAATGCAATCAGAAACCTGAAAGAGCCACTTACTATTTATATTGTACTTGAACTTTAGCAGCTCCAAACCAAATATTTATGCTGAAGACAGAGGAGGGAATCAGCTTCTCTCCTTGCCCGATAGTCACAAAAGCATTCTACAGATGCACCTTAGGTAGGAAGCAATTATGTAAATAGCAAATCTAGAAATTCACATACAAGTCTGCAGGTATTCTCTACTGTATAAGCTGTTAAAAGTAATTTAAAATACTCAACTGCATCATTACTAAACCAAAACAGCCTAACATTCCCCTCTTGCATGTCAGTATCAGAAAGCAATAATATGTTACAAAATAATTCAAACTTCTAAATACCTAATTTCATCCTCTGAAAATGTCACATGTATCTTAAGTTCAAAATACTCCGAGTTTAGGAAGAAGACAAAATTTTCACAGATGAAAGATGCCAGGAAAATTTAGCCATTTTATTTTAATTAACATGACAATAAAAACTCAGATCCTTAAGATTTCATCCACTTCCTGCAGAAAACCAGATGAAGTTGATGTTACTGAAAATGCATCCTAAATCCACCCCATCTGTGGCCATCATCTCGTTTTTGGACACCTGATTCTTAATAAACCTTTTAAACTCTTTTAACTAATTTTGTAAATAGGTAGGATTTGTTTGTGCCTTCATTTGGCTTTAATTAAACCAAGTAACTTCTTAATATAGGATAAAGCTGTTATAGAAGTATGGTTACTGTAAAAAAAAAAAGTCAAGATAATAGGATACTGACATCCTTTAGAAGCACAGATTGCTGAGTATCCAGAGGAAAGCAAAAAACCTTATTTTCAGGGGCAGTTTAGGAGCTACTAATGCAGGAAACTGTAAAAAAACCCCACATCTCCTAGTGAAATACAGAAACCAGGGAGTCTCCATTGTAAAACAGGGTAGATGGATCACACTTGGGTGCCTGCAGATCTTAACGGCAGTTCATCACATCATACAGCTGTGCTATTTTTACTGAGATGGGCAGACAAGACTACAAGTATAGTATCATAAAATTAATTCTAACCCTACCAATTCAACACCCTTGAGTGGACTGAGACCCCATTACAACAGTGAAATGGCACAGTATGTTTGTCCATTTTGCTGTAACATATAATTCTGTGCTGAAATCCCACTATTCAACTAATCTCAGAAACCAGCACTTATAGATCAGTCAGCATTTGCAATCAATACTTGTATCTATACATGTGCATATGTGGGACCACACATACTGCAGTGGTAGCTCCTCTGTCTCTATTAAAAGGTTTGAGTAGTTTATTCAGGGCTTGAAATGAAGAAAGAAGGAGATTGATTTACAAAAAAGCCCACAGAGATGGTTCATTGCAAAAACAACAACAAATTTTATAGATTTTTCAAAGCAATTATAAACCCCCCACTAAATATCGTGCAAAGCTCAGTTAACATACACAGGACCAGGAGCCACTGCTGGTTTTCCTTGTCCTGTTTGACTGCCTGGGAACAAGATCAGACAGGTAAGATGTGCTGGATTGTTCTGTTCACAGTGGATCTCCACAGCTGCTATCACCAAAACCCCACAGATGACTTAGAGGAAACATGAGATTTTTACCCCACCTGCAATAAAGAGGAACGTGGAACCTACATAATGTTATACATTAAATGTATAATCTTAACTCTGGTTCTCTACATTTCCCCTCCCTCTGGCTCCTCAATGAATACAATTGAGCTTTTGGTACTAAAACACCTGTTTCTTTAAAATCACATTGTAGTTGTTAATTGTAATTAAAGAGGGTGAGCCTTATCACTGTCAGCTCTTACCTAATGAGCTGTAACTTTTTCTTATGGGCTTAGTAGAATGATGTTCTTAAATTTACAGCCAGGAATCAGAGCTAAGCCAAACAGAAAGCAAATGTAGAATTAAAACTGAAAAAATATGTAAAAATATTTCTGAAAAAATTATTTTCCTAACTACTCTTTCTTAGATTAAAAATTCTGAACATAATTAAAATTGCACTCAGATTATACTCAGGGGAACTCCTGTGTTGAAACCCATTTTCTTGTAGTGTAAACTGATATGTAAATTCCCTTTATAAATGATTGAGTTATATCTTAGAATAAATTAAATTTTGTGCTTGTATTCTGCTTGCTGTATTGGTTAGAATACTTGTCTTGATTTTCAGCATATGTCACTTCTACTCACTCCATATGCTGACAAGGTCCTCTAAAGATAAACAGTTGTTTTCCCTCTCATTAAAGTTTACCTTGCTGACATATTTACAGGAAGCAAACATATGCACCCTCAGTTTTTATTTTAATGGGATTAGCAAGTCAGCTTTTCCTGAATGACAGGTTCATGTTTCTGCATCTGTCATACTTTGAGGACTGTCCTTCTCAGAATCAGAAGTTACCTTCTTGTAATACATTTCACTGAATATTGTTATGTTTTGACCAACAATGTCAAGTTATGCTTCTTTTCCACTTATTAAACTCCTGCTGTCCAGTAGGTTTTTGCTCTGTTACCTTTATCATGCTCATTAAAACCTGAGGCAGAGTTCTTACTCAACTTTGGGGCCATCATTTAACTTCTACCTCATCCATATTACTTGGTGGTAGCTATTTTTCTTTTTTTTTTGCTTTTTCTTAGCAAGACTGAAGAACATTTAGGTATTTACTACATACCTTGTATAGCATTTCTACCCAGACAGAATTTTAAAATATATCTTCAAATATGAATAAAACTTTTATAGCTTTCTCAGGACCCACCTGAGAAAATCTACCTCCCTAAGATCCTTCTAACAATGAATTTCTCTACTTTACTCCATTATTTTCTATTAGTTTTAATTAAGTACATATTTTGAAATTGAGAGTCAACAATACAGAGTTCTGTTGATCATGCAACTAAAACTAGAATGAATCAATATCTCCCTCTCAGCCTAGGGTTCCTTTTTTTGAGCAGTTCTCCCATTGATTCCTTATCATTTTTCAAAACAACATAGCATCAATGCCTTCCCATTTGGTGATAATGAAGTGAAGCAATGATGGCAGCAATTACACTGTGCTCTAACTCACTTATACAACATTCTTAGTATTTGCTCTCAATTTTTCATCTGGGTAGCTGTAACACAAAATGCTACAAGATTTAAACTTCTCACAATGTTGCAGGGCAGTTTATAAGCAGGTTTCCAGCATCACCCAGAAAGAACACTGACTCTTCCCTCCCAAAGTAGCAGCAGCACATCAGGAAATACCTCATCATTCTGCAGTGCTTTGTGTTTCTTTGCAGCTCACCATAACATCAACAAACACCACCTCGAACAGCAAAGTGAAAGATACCTGTTCTTGCACCTTCCAGCATAAACCACAGCCAGCCTGAACTTCTGTTTCTTGAGTAAACTTTAACAAAACAGTTACCCACACAAATGCTGATATTGAGATGGAGAAGTTTTTTGCACATAAGGGTGGCCAAAGACAGAGAACAGCAGTTGCTGCTCCCTTCATCACATACTTTGTCTTGCTAAGTTAAAACTGCAATAAACAGTTAATTCTCCCCTAACACACCTTGAGGGTCAGCCTCACTGCATTGCACTCCTGCAGAGGGTTCAGTTTCAGTGTTTCTCCCAAGTTACTGCAGCCTGATGTCTGATGCTGCATTTCACAGCAAACACAGACACCATCACTGTCGAATTTAATCTGTGGAGAAAAGAAAAGGTCAGAAAAAGTATAAATCAACAGAAACACACTTCCCAAAAATAGTATTTACAGTTACAATAATGACTACTAAAGGAAAAATGAAAATCCCTGTGCAGAACATTAGGAGCAGAATGTTTTCCAATGGCTAATATAAGCTATAAAACCAGGTAAAATACAGTAAGAGGATTCAATGTCAAAGGTGTTGTCTTTATGTGCCTTTTGAAAAAAATTTGCTTTGCAGGGGCAGGTGAAACCAGACTAACTCAACTGAATAAACACAAAATCATATTCAACGTGGGAAAACCAAAAATAACACAAAGAGCCCAGAAAATATGTGAAGGAGTCATGATCACAAATCAGTCCTTTATTCCCCAAAGTAAAGATGGAAGCACTGTGGCTGGGTGGGGAGATCTGAATCACCCTGTTACTTATTCTTTTGCATAAAAAAAAAAAACAAACAAAAAACCCAAACAAAATTTCCAGACACAAATCCACAAAGAAATTCCTAATCCAAATACAGATTTGATATTTTTAAAGCAAATTCTCTCTAGGATGTTCCCAATTTCCTGAACAAAAGCAGGTATCAGCACTCCTTGTGGAATTACGTTGCACAGCCTTATACATTCATTTCAACAGAATATTTACTTACTTCTTGTACCTCAAAGAATGTTTAAATTGTTCATATGATCATAAAAGTTATATGTTTAAATATATGTAGTTTTTTAGTGCTACCCCTATCAGGCTTATGTAGCACTCTCTCACTCTCTCCTTACATGCTGGTGACCAGGCAGCAGATGGAAGAGCACAAATAAGAGTCAATTAAAAGAACATAATAAACTTCTCCAGATGAGGTACAGATGACTGAATGCTTGCTTACTGTGATGAAAGCATACTCAGGGCAGGAGCTATCTCAGGAGACTGCAGCTCCTGAGACTCCAGATTGCCCTCTGGCCAGCACAATTTGTAAAAGGCTTTAGAAAAAACTGGGTATGTAAATTACACCATTTCCCATATTCTCCACGGCAACACTGGAAATAATTGTCTGTGGCAACTCACAGAAACTGGTCATACCCTATGCCATAGACACTGCAAAGAAACAAAGAAAAAACATCGTTTGCTCACCTCTATGATAGTTGTGGGGTTTATTTCTCATTAGCATACAATTTAACTACAAAGCAGCTTGAACTTCAGACTAGTTCTTTTCCAATTCCTGTAATCTTTTAATACTTTTAAAAGGTGAAATATCTGAGCAAAACCCAACTAAATGGTTTATGATGAGCTGACCTCAGCTCTTCAAGCTGATGTAAAATCAAATACTGGATGTCACTGGGGAGGTCTTGCTCCCAGAACTCTCCGGAAATGGTTCAGGGGTTGAGAAATGCTGCTGAGGAATTTTGGAACTCATGCTTTGAATTTAGAGGCGTGCCAAGGCCAGGGGCCAGAAGGCTACACCTGGTAAGTCAATATAGGCTTCAGCTGTTAACAAGTTTTTGTAATGAGAAAAATGGACTTCAGACAAAGCTTTCTACTGCAAGATTGTCTATTCTGATTCTTGCTGCCCCTGTTTAATAAAGGACAGGCACTGACTCATGCCATGCATCTGGCATTTTAAATGTGAAATACAGATCCCAGGGCCACCTGCATCACATGTAATGAACAGGTGTCACAAAGATAAGGCTCAAAAGGCTGGGTTAAGATTCCCCATTTATGAGAGATTCTCAATTCATTCTGAAAGTTGTTCCATAACTTTGTACTGTGCAGCAGTTCTTGTTTTAATGTAATACTTAAACTGAGCTAAAATCTAATTGTTTACATGACAGTTCTTCCAAAACACAGAGCCACCTTAAGAATCACAACATATTCAAAACCAGCCAAGATTCACTACCAGATTGGAAGCATATTATTTTTGGAGAATTTTTATCAGTTTGCCTTGTTGTGTACCTTTTCCTTCCATGTTTGTGAAGTGACCTGTTTGCTGAGATGTGTTCCTGCAAGGGGAGCAGGACCAAAGGCAGTAGGTGTCACTGCATTTGTGTTCTCAGTGATGCAGCAGCTGAAAGCACTCCTGAGCCCCTGCTCCAGATTGCCCTTCCCTGCCCTGCTGCGGTGTCTCACTTGTGCAGACAGGATCAAGAGTTCATACAGCTATTCTGTCACCTAAACAGTGCCAAAATTAACTTTTTTTTTTTATTTGGGAAGGAAGGAGAAGAAGTGGTGTGTTGTTAGCCCAAATCACATCTCAAGGGCCATTCACTGTGTGACTCCATAAACAGAGACAGTAGCACTGCCAATAAATCTGAATTGGTAGGGAGAAAGGGTTGGGATCACTCCTTGCAGCTGCTGGGCTGGTTTTTGCCAACCTCAGACACAACTACACCAGCAGTGCCTACAAAACTGTCTGTGCTTCAATCTCTTTTTGGCTGGCAGAGCTCAAGAATAGAGCATCATTCACTTCATCCCCTGCACATACCCCCACCATCCTGTGCATATTTGTGTCCCACTTCGTGATTCTTACTCATGCTAGTCAGTACTCACAGTAGAGTTTGTGTGCTTTCATATTTATGACAGTTGCACAGTACACCCTCATCCAAACCATATTTAAGATTTCAAACATCAGCGACAGCTGCCTGCATGCATAAATTGTCTTGTAAGTTTTTGTTTTGTCAAAAAGCATTACTGTTACATCAAAAGTTATAAAACCATTAAAACTTGACTTTTATACAGCAGAAAATCAAAAAATGAAAGGATCTTCCAAATTTATTACAAATACATGCACATACTCTCACAGGCTTTATGCTATTTTTTTCATCTGTGTCAATTAATCAAAATCTGTCAACACTGCTGGAAAGAAGCTTGTTTGCTTGTTTGGCTGCTAAGTGCACAGACACTCTCCCCTAACAGGGCAAATTAGGAGTTAGTTAACACTGTTTGCATTCTACCACCTTCTTAATACAAATGCAAGTCTTCTAGTAAAAGTAGTAATAGATTTTACTACTACTCCTAAATTAACCTTCAGGGTTTTTTATAGGGAACATAAAAAAAGGGAAGGAAAAAATTTCAAAATTAAGTATCAGAGTTCCAAAGTTGATAACAAGGCAATGAAGTACAAGAAAGTTCCATTGGTGTACTTAGGGGAAGGAACTTCAGTCAATTCTAGTACCTTATGCAAAGCGAATGACGGGAGGACCCAGTAAGGTTACAGCTGCATTGTAGGGAAATATAAAGATTAAAAACTGACAGATGACTAAGAACAAAACAGAGTATATTCTTTTTCCTGGAATTTTAAAAATTGTTTTTCGATATGCACAGACCTGGGTTTGGCTCCAGTGCAAAATGGAATACAAATAAACCTCAGTTCTGGACCTGGGCTCTGCCATTCAGCTCTTTGTGAACCTGCACCTGCTTCATTTTTCCTTGCTTTGTCTATTCCAGCTAAAGATAATTCAGGGGAAAGATGACTCTTCCTTTATGTGTTGCTGTATCCACTGGCTAATTTCAGCTGTACAACCAAAAAAAAAAGTAATCTTTCAATAGAGAGATTGACACCTTCACTACTTTTCTGAATAATAATCACCTGTAAATTTGATTAAAACTACAGCATTTCTTTTTAAGTGAATAAATGGCTTACAAGACAGGTAAACACAATTAAAACAAACATAGATGAAGAAATAAAACATATTCTGTCTTGTGTAGTAACAGAACATAAATTAAAATATATTAATTACCCTACCCATACATTTTAGGAGAACCATTTTTTAGAGAACCATTATTTGGAAAAGAAATTCCTATACAGAAATGTTTCTCCTATACACATTAATGAACAGCCTGAGTGTGTAACTTCTCTGTACACATCTGACTCTCACTGATTTAAAGCAGTATCTTGAGGTTTTGGCTACAGGATCTGCTGGTAATTATGGGGAAAAAAATTCCAATTAATTTTTCATAACAAGGCGTTAAAGCTACTGCCCTTTTTCCCCCCTCAGTGTTGTATGTTGCTAAGCTGCAGGATAAAGGGCACAAATACCAACTTCACAAATTACACATTCAAAATGCTAACATATGGCAAGCACATTTCTCATATTCACAGTAAAGTACATATTATGGAATCTACAATAAATCCCCAGTGTTTAAAGCAAAATAAGACCACTGTCTTGCTTTTTTCTTCAAATAAAAACACTACATGTGAAACCCTGCTGAATTTAAACTCCATAATACAGTAGATCGTATTATCACTTTTAAACATGCACTCACCATGAATGAGGTTGCCAGAAAGACCAGAACTAAAACAGAATTTATTTTGAATTTGACTTTTTCAGTATACTGTGCTTGGAAATTTACTGGTTCAGTTACATGGGATGTTAACTACATTTCAAACTACACGTCTGCAAAGGCTGGATTTTGACTCCTAGAGCTGCATCCCCAGAGAGTACATTTGTATCCTAGGAGGCAAGTAAAGGATTTAGATTTGATAATGTACACCAGTCACATAGTGCAGGATTACACAGCTCTACAGCACTAAAGAGAGCCATCTAAGGAATTAAAATTAAATATACACTTGGAACAAGCTGCTATGAAACTAGGATTTTTCCTTTTTTAGTGAAAAATGGTAATAAAGTAATTAAATATGCTCAGCATAATACACCACCACCTTCTGAGTCAAATCCTGTGCTTAATCATAAAGCAGTGCTGTTCACTACAGTGCATCCCTCCCAGAGGGTGGTCTATGAGAACAGAACTCTAGAATTTCATACATGAGCCCTGCAACATGGCAATGCAATATATCCATGTGGCAGTCCCCAGCCTGACTGAAATGGGGTTTTGAGCACGGAAAACCTAAAGAGTGAGGTCTGGGTAGAATAAAACTGTTGCTTTTTTTTTTTGCTTTCTTTAACAGTTACAATGTGATAAACAGCCACAATGAAATTAACTTGCCCTTATAGAGTACAACACACTGTGACAAAGCTACTTAGCATTTCATCATGCTCTAAAAATCCAAACTACAGTTTGAACACTTATTATTCAAACTCAATATTTCAGTCATGAGTTGACTTCTGCAGACATCTTTGCAAGTTGAAGCCAGAAAATATGCTGGAATTCAATTTGTATGTACTTTTTTCCATGAAATAAAACCACAAGGGCTTTAGGTAAATTGTACTTTATAATTTAGAGCATGCTGCATCATGATAATTTGTATTGTTCTGTATTTTATTTAACACAAGTAACATTCATTTACTTTGTAAATGAAGAAGAAAAACAACTCAGGTTGGCAAACAAAATATTAGCATACACCTACTAAAACATTCCTATTGTGAAATCCACTGCCTGGACAAGCATTGGATGGAAGGAATCCTGATCCTACTGACATCAAATGGTAACCACCACACTGCTCTGATGTGGCCTGAATTCCACCTGTTCTGCTGAAGCATCATTTTTACCCGGACAGTAAAAAGTCAATCCTTATGGTATTAAAAATTATTTTTTGAGGTTTTTAAAACATTAAATCCATTCACACTTAAACTTTTCCCAAAATGTTTTTTTAGGCTGTAACACACAGATTGCTCTACTAAATACCTACTGTTTTGGAAATTAAAGGAGTGTGTGTATAGAACCCTAACAGATGAAAACCAGAATCCTTGCCCTTGGTAAGAAACAAAGTGTTTTCCATCACTCACCAACTGACATCCTTCCAGGGACTTCACCAGCTGAGCATTCTGACAGGAGAGAATGGACCCGGCCAAGTTCAGCATCACACACACTGCAGAGAGCAGCATGAAAAAGGTTATCTGGAAAAAACCCAAGCACCCTATTATTACTCACTTCAAGAGGCAAACAAGGGAAAAATACAATTTAGATGTTCAAGAACTTCCAGCCTGTCACACAATTACATGGATGACAACATTTCATGTATTTTAAAGAGAGTAGGGTACTTAATCTGACAGCATTCTTGGTCTTGCACTGTAAGTGAAAGCTTAATCAAAACTAGACACGGCTATTATATGTTTTCCTCCAGCCATTTCAAAATAATCCATTTATCTCCCACTTCTATCACACACTCCGAAAATTTAATGGGTTTTATTACCAAGCATTACTAAAAATTAAGATTTGAAAAATGCTTTATTATAAACAGATGTAGTCTTGAAACAAATTCTTTTGATGGGGATATGGGTATCTTAAACAGAGAAGTATTTATGAATATCACATATCATGAGTGCCTACAAGTTGGGGAAAAAAGAGTGAATAAAATTTGAGATATATATATAAATATTTGATTTTTAAACAACAATTACAATTTAAGCAGCAGCCCCCATATCAACTACTCATGGTGTTAATTACTCCTTTTTTCTCATCTCAAAATATGTCAAAACAAGCATTAACCTGATTCCATCATTTAATTATCATTTTATTGCTTTAACTGTACAAAAACATGGTGCAGTCAGTGCAGACAAATCTCAACATACAGGGAATGGCATAAACAGTGAGAGGCCAAGAACAAATGTGTGTCTGATGTGTGGCCACCTTAAATACTCCGTGTTGACATTGCCATAACTCAACAGGAGTGTGAGTGTATTATATGAAATTAGTAAGAAATTCTGTTGCATCTCTTTTCCATATGCATGCTCACAGTTTACAGCCCTTCACTGTTCTCACAAGATGTTATCTTTTGTCAGTGCATGTGCTAGGAATGTTTTTGACAACCTTAAATCCAAAATGGCTGTATATTTTTTTTTCTAGTGCTTTTGGACAAAACCCCATAGCCTCCACAGTATTAACAAAGGACAGAAGCTGTGTTACAAACTTTAGTTGCCAGCTTCAGATTCTTCCATGTATCACAGCTGACAACAAGGGCTGTCACATACACCAGGTTTATTTTTTGCATTACTCCATATCAGCATTCATTAATGAAGAAACCTCTATTGGTGTTTCCAAGGTAACCTCTTCCTCTTGTCACTGGCAGACAAGAGGGACATGAAACAGGCTCTCAGAATTCCTGTTCATCTCGGTGGGTCTATGCCTCACATTCTGTTTAGGAGTTGCATTTCAAAGTGGCAATCACCACATGATATCAAATACTGAGGTTCTCTGTCACACTTGTCTTCCCAATTTTGCTATTTTATGCCTCATTTCTTAATGTCCCAGGCAAGGAACTACCTAATCTGGACATGGAGCTAAAGGGGGAAATTCACATCCTTTGTACGTCTTTTGAAACTACCTTGCCTCTTGCAGAGCACAAAGATCCTAATAAAAGGAATTGAAGAATATCCAATCTCTGTCCTTAATGCTTTTCAGCTAAATACCAAAAAAAGCTTTCTCCTGATGGGGTGGGACACACCTGGCACTCTGTTACCACAACTTCAGAGGTAAAGTTTACCACCATGCTGGAAGCCGCAACAGAGAAAATGAGGCACAAAAGTATCAATTACCATATTTACAGACATTAAAAAACATGTTCAATGAGCTTCATTTTTTTATCACAAATCAGTCTTTTCTCACACTGGCACAGGTGCAGCAGTAAAAATAAACACATCTGCAGCCCTTTGAAAGAGCGGCCATTGTGGATTTTGATGGAGACCCAACATTACACTATAAAACACTGCAGATGAAGTTAGATATACATTATTTATGAAGTCAAGTATGGCTAATTTCCACACTAAAATTTTCCTCAGAAAGAGAGCTACCAAACAATATATTTGCTCTGAGAGCTCAGTGTGACATACTGGAAGGAGCAGTATGAAGCTATAAGGAAACAGTATAAGACACAGTCAACCCAATGATCAAGGGCAAAAACTTACACTGAAGTAAATACAGAAAGGTCAGATACTGAAGGGCTATGACATCCTAATGCTGATTTAAAACTGCAATAATATGTTCTTCACTTTTCTAGGAACAACATATAAACAAGATAAAATATTCCTAGAATTCAGCAAGAAGCATTAATGCCATGAAGCTCCAAAAGTCACCAAGAACTAACACATGAACAAAAAGCAAAGCCCATGGATTTATTATGATTTGGTAGTAGCAGAACTAATTGGAGAAGTCAAAACTTATGTTCTATACAAAGGACTCCAAGGACAAAATGTTTATAGACTTCCTATGTAAATGTTACCATGGTCCTACACAAATTCTACAAAGCTAAACAGTCTGGATGCAATGATTTAAAATTATGTAACAACTCACTATGTGAGATGTCATCTGCACATGGACCCACACAAGGTTCTTCTTTTTACTCCATTTCTGGGAACTACTTTAGGTATAAATATACAGAGCATATCAAGAGTGAGTCTGCATCTTTGCAATCCCAATACACCACACACATCTGCACAGAATGGAAGTATCAGTACCCTCCATGCCTCGCAAGGGAGAGCACAGAAAAAGTGCCCTTCCATACTGAAACAAAAAAAAACCCTCAAAAAACGTACGCACTAACAGGTTATATTATCTTTCCACTATAAAGGAAGTTGCTTGTAGGTCTCTCTTGAGTATAACTTGACCTTTTAGAAAACTATTAGTATTCTCAGATTATTTGAGAACATTTTTTCCCTCACATTTCTTAAATGTAGATACAACCATACACCTGCCTTCAGAATGTCCCGAAGTAGATCATCTCCATTTTATGGATGCCACCAAAATAATCAAAGGGATTTACAGAAGCTGATATAGTCTCTGCCCTCTGTCACTTTCAATTTTGCCTCTCAATATTTCTTTTTTCTTCATAACTGGCCTGAAGTAATTTATTCTTTTTTGGTTTTACCATAAGTTATAGAATTCCTTTCATCTTCTTTCCCAAAGGCACTGTTAAAACTGTATTACCTGAAAACCCGAAAGCTTTAATCCTTGAGATAGCTCAAAGCACCTTCTTGCCCTTACTGTCTCTTTCACAATTTGTTCTTGAATTGATAGGAGGTAAAAAGGGGAAAAACAAATGAACCAACTTTAGCACACACTGCAGTTTGTGACCAGCAACATAAAACATTAACAATTTAGGTTTTCTGTCCATATACAGCTTTCAATCAAAAAATGCAGCGAGAGCAGTTCTGAGGAGGACTTGGGTGGGTTGGTGGATGAGAAGCAGAGCATGACCTGACAATGTGTGTCTGCAGCCAACTCTGTCCTGGGCTGCAGCACGAGCAGCGTGGCCAGGAGGCTGAGGAGGATCCCCCATCCCTGGAAGTTTTCTAGGCCAGGCTGGATGGATCTGAGCAATCTGGTCTAATGGAAGCTGTCCCTGCCCATGGCAGAGGGGGGAACAAGGTGACGTCTCTCCCAACACAACCCAACCCATTCTATGATTTCTATGACTTTCACAAATTTATATTGAGCCCTGTTTTGCCAGTACTTCTGATGGGGATTAAGTGATCCAAATCACCCACTCACACTCACTACTGCATATATACACATTGAGAGCACAGTATAAAGGAGCAGCACGTATTATAATTTGAAGAAATACTTACTATTACAAGCAGGACAAAGTTTCTACATGCAAAATAATTGAAGTCCTCCAAAAGAAATGTAAATATTGTATCACATTAAACCACATTTCTAAAAACAGCATTTTATTTAATTCCTCACACTTTCATTTTGGAGATCTATATGAAACAGGACTGCTTTTTCATTGCTGGCTTTTCAACCACTACTTCTCCTGGTGGTTTGCAGTGGTTAGATAGTCAAGACATGAGCACTGAGACAAAACCTTACCCTCTGTGCTGATTAAGTATATTACTCAACTCTCCTGTGCAGGGCACCTTGATTAAAACCAGGCATTGCCATGATAGGCTGGCTTCTGTCAATCTGCCAATGCTCTGCACCTGTAATACTGTGTCTGCGTGTATTTCCTGTTAATTCCTGTACTGCAGCTCCTGAAAGGTCAGAAAATCTCCTTGAATGAACTTTGGTTTACACTGAAATAGTTTGCAGAAAGCAATTTTTTGAGACACTGTATTTTGATAAGAGGTACTACAGGCTTCTTTCAAATCACATTAAATATGTGTGGATATATTCAATGAGATTTAAAATACATTCCTTTTAACACACACATTTCTTATTTGTGAAACAGCAAGAATAGCCAGAGGTGAACATGCTTGTCTCTATAAACTACTGTGTAAGTAGATTAAAAACTTGTCCCAAGGTATTTTGCTCACAGAACTTTGTCTTACATTAACCGCAGACAGTAACATTTATTGTTATTTGTGCTACAGAATTTATAGTTTCCCTGACAGAGGTGCAGAAGGTTAAACACCAGAAGCAAACCTGAAAACTGATCACCACGAAGAGCTATGAAGCAGTGAGATCAGAAACTGTGCCAGGACTAAGTTAATGCAAGATTATCTGGGGTACAGCCAGAAGCTACCTGTTGGATCAGCCAGAAGCTGAATGTTCATTATATAGTACAGGTTTAAACAGATATAACATAGAATTTTTAAAACATTTTAATTTCTAAATAAAAAAAAGTTTAAAATATAAATTTTAAATAAGCCCATTTTAAAAACTTGCTAAACAGAAATGGCACTCAAATCAACACTCTTGACTCATGGTTTGCAAGTGTATAAGAAACAACAAAAATTATCTTCCCATTATTTGACTCATAATAGATTTCTTTTTCATGATTTCTCAATGCTTGCCAAGAAGAGACAGGATGAAAAGTGTTGGCATTTCAGATCTAATTCATTATTCCATGTTTCTTGCCTAAATTAAAATAAAGCTTTGAAAAAAAATATTTTCTCTAAGTCTAAAGCAACATTCTATACTAAATAGACAGAAATATTCCCTGTAGTGTGGTATAGCATCAGGCTAAAGATTTTAATGTTTTTATGTTAGGAACCATAAATAATATCCTGTTTTATTCTAAAGTATATCAGTCTGTTCAAGTCCTGTTATTATTAAATTAAATTACATATTCCCCAGATTAAATTCCTTTTGACTCCAGTGAGGCTATTTAACTTGGTAAAGGAAACCGGAAACTTCAGTATAAATATTAAAATCCATGCGACTATTTCTAATTTCAAAGCTAAATACTTCAGATGAAAACTTCTGAACTTGATGTATGTGATTTTACTAACTCTCTTATGGCCCTATTAACTTTCTTTCATTCAGATAGATCATGGAATATAATTAATTTATTATTTATTGCTTAGTTGTATCATCATTTCTATATTTTTATTAAAATATTCTGTGGAAAAGTCTAACTTCAAATATTATTCTATTTAAGATTATAAACAATGCTACTGGTTTTGATTTACAAGAAAAAATGATGCCTCCCTGTGACTGTATTTTATCTCCTGTCAGAGCAGCAATCAGCTTCCAGCAGGAGTCAGCCTTGGAGAATGAAGGGAATGTTGGTAACAGCCTCTGGGCAACAGAGAGGGGCACTGGGTGTTTGCAGCAGAATTTGCATCACACAGAACAACACCTATTTAAAGACCAGGAGTAGTATGGTTTCCTCCTGTTTCACTGTGCAGCAAACAACAACAACATCAATGAAGTGATTATCCTAATATCTCATCATAAGAGATATTCAATACCTCTAAGAAATTCCCTGTCAGTAGAAGCAATGGGCATACAGCTAAGTTCCTCAAGTGGGATCAGATTAAAAGACTAAGACAACAATGAGTGCAGCACTGTCACGCTCTACACACAGCAATAGTATTTGTTGTTTCTGTAGTGCTCTGTTACAGCTCCAGCAATTACATTATTTATTGTAGTACTTTTAGGAAAGTGTAAGAGGGGGCCTGATTTAGTAGTAAAGACTTGTGCTCTCAGCTCAGAAACATTAACCAGAAATTTGTCAAAAGTAGATACTTAAGCATCTACTAATTTTCTGCTCTCTCTCTTCCAATTAACTCTTTTAGCATCTACACCTTTCTGTATCACAGAATATTCTGAGTTGGAAGGGACCCAGAAGGGCCATCAAGCAGCCTGCAGACTACTGCCATATAAAAGAAACAAGAGGAGCTATAACCTTTTCTTTTCAGATAAAATTCAAGCTATCTCTTGAAGTATTCAAATAATATGACACACTTCTAACAGTAATTGTAACAAAAATAGTTTGAAGGTAATTAGTTTCATAGCCGAGAACAAGTTTAGGTTTTGTCTAATAATCTATTAGAAGGACAATGGGGAGTTGCCAGCTAATATGCTGAAGAGGCTAATTTGAACTTTGCTACATGCAAATAAGCACTCAAAGGAATCCTTCAATGATCTGCAGCTAATACTGCAACAGTGCAACCTTGTCATACTTATTATTATAAATTATATCATATAATCATATAATTTTACTGTATGTACAGTCAAAAGAAGTCATTTGGACAAATTATAATAGTAGTTGTATTGTCTAACTTTTATCACTGAGATTTACATTTATGCATCACTGCTCCCCTAAATAAAAAATCCATGCACATGAAATTTAAGTGAAAGTATTATTTTGAAGGAGAAAGAAATCAGCACAAACCTATTTTAATGCTACTCAAAATATTGTCAATTTGAAATGTTCTAAAAACTGTTTCATCTGTACAGTCAGGTGGAAAAAGAGGAGTTGATAAACAGTGTGATAATAAGAACTTCAAATATAATGTTTTCTGAGAATTTTGACCACATAAACCAGATCTAAAATTTGCAACTACCTCAGCCATATTAGTTTAATTTTTCCTTCCAACACACTCTCCAAGGAAGTAAAAATTGAAACTTTTTAAAAATTAACAAATAATACACTGTGTCTCAAAAATGTTCCACAACAACAGCAGAACAGGAAAAAAAACCTGACATTTAGGGTCTTTAGACACTTAGAACACTAGGAAAGACAACATTTTTCTAAATTAGCTTTGTATGAAACAGTCTATATTTAAACAAAACAAATAAATCAGTAAATAAAAATTAATATATTTGCTCCAACAATGTGAGTAGTCTAAGAACTTTTAAGAAAATCTACATAAGACTGAATTTATATTTCCATAGCAACTGCCTAATGGGTTCATTCACCTAAACAATACTTTACTTTTCGCAAGTGTCACATTGCAGGAAGGATTCACCTCCATGCACGTGTCAGTGAAATGCTACTCCAAATAAATTAACCTTCCACAACATCTGTAGCAGGATTCCCTGAGGAAATAAAGGCTCGTGTTGTCCTGCTGACAAGGACAGGCATCAAATCTGTGCGAGCAGCCCTTCCTGGCAGCAGCGTAATGAGACAGAAGCAGGATGTAAAGGTCACACTCACAGATATTTCGTGTCTGTCTTTCCCAACATATTAATAGCAATTAACTACTCACTTGCAATTATTCTCATTAATTAACAACTGCATGCTCTCTCTGAGCCCTTGCACACCAGAAGTCTGACTTTCATCACTGAGGAGGAAAATTCTGCCAGGTGAGCAGGGTCAGGAGCCACAAGTGCTGATCTCCCATCAAGAGCACATGAGCATTTTCAGCATCAGTTTCTGAGGCAGGGCTTCGACGTGGGCAGCAGCTCTTTCCAATTCAATTGTAATGTAAACTCACTATAGTTTTGGCCATTTCAAGAAAAATTGCACACACATCTCCAAAGACTCACATGACTAATTTGATGGAGATCCATCAGTAAATGAACTCTAGGATTTCAAAGACCTTTCCTCATATATCTGAAGTAGGACTTAATCCCTAATGCTGTTGTAGGTTTTATAGTATTTGTAGTAAGGAAACCCAAACACTCAATCACACACATGTCTAGCTCAGGATCTAAACTGTGATTTACCTGGCAAGTAAATCCCACTGAAATTAAACTACTTTTCTTCAACAAGCACAGGATAATTAGATTCTCTTTGGGTAACAGTGTGTTTCTTTCCATCTGTCACACAAATAAAACTAAAATCACATGAGTTTCGATTGAGTACGTGAGCACAAAGAATGAGGTATCCATTCCCAACTCCATCACACCTCAAAATACTTTAGATTAGTTCATACAAATATTTATTCTACTTTTAAAAACATTTCAAATGCAGCTCAGCTTGTCTCAAATAAATTTTTGAAGCTAGTGTTGCCTCACCATTTGAAAACAAGATAAAAAGTTTAACAAATAGCTGCCTTGTTGCCCAACTAGCCAGACCCAGTGATACATGACACGAGATTAATTTACCAAGGAGGAAGAAGAAATGCTGAAGCAAAGCAGACTCTCACCAAGAAAGAGTTGAAGAAATTAGACTGTGCAAAGGCTGCCAAGAACTCCAAGAGCAGATGGGATACAGCCTGCATTTCTAAAAGAAGGAGAAGCTGAGATGAAAGAACCACCAGCAGATATATTTAGAAAGCGTGTGAGAACAAGGGAATTACTGATGGGCTGAGAGAGGTGAATGCAGCACCCACAGCACACTCTTCATTGCAAGCAGCAGCAGCAGCAGCACTGGGACTGTGACAGGCTCCGAGGGCAGGAGCTGCTGCCGTGGCAACAGGATGCGATGGCAGCACATGCGGAGGAGCAGGGGCTGTTTTATCATTATCCTGTGCTTCTTTAGGACCGGGCAAGTGCTATGCCCCAGCAGGGTTTGTCTGCTCTCCAGGAAAAGCTGCTTGTGGTCTTTGTAAACTCTTCCACTGGGGGTAACTAATTAGCACATGGATGCCCAGCAGAGGAGTCTGGATTCTCACCTGAGTGACAGCCAGTGGCAGCTGGGCCCAGGAACAGGCAACCCTGGTCAAAAGGGTATCAGAGAGATGCAGACAGAGACCGAGGCAAGAGAAAGCTTTAAGAAGTGTTGAGATGTTAAAGAGAATTTAGCATGTTCATTCTAAAGAGATGCTACACCCTGTGGCATCTTTTCTGCCCCACTGCAAAGATTTCCCTGATTCACTTCCTCTGTTTCCATCTCAAGTGTTGTTTCTTTCTCACCCAGTTCACAACTTTACTGGGTCATTCTCCATTTTTTCCCCCTCTTCCTCTTCTGTCAGGTCTATTCTAATGAAAGGGCACCAGGGCTAGGTTTTTCTGTCAGTTGTTTCATGGTATTAAAGAAGATAGAAGGGAATCAGCAATCTAAGTTGAAAAGAAATCAATAGGCAGTGCACATTTTAAAAAAGCATTTTAAAAGCTAAATGGATATTTTAACTTACCTGCAAAAAAAAAAAACTGGAACATAAATGTACTCAGAGTTTACACAAATTCAAATTGCAAGTTTTGAAGACCACACTTTTCAGACCCCCAACTCAATCCAACAAGAGACATTAATTCATGGCCTAACACAACAGCTCATACATTGGGAAAAGACCTCTCAGGGCATCACTTTGAAAGAAATATAAAAGAGAAGCAGCTTCAATAAAACAAAAACATACTTTAAATCTACTTTCAAACTGATGTTACCACTAAATACAGTAACCTCACTTCTAGATCCTGTCTCACAGATTTTTAGCACAACTCCAGCCATGCTGTAGCAGTGTGCAGACAGATGATGCACTTGGGTGACCAGCGCAGTACAGCCATGTTAGTGCTTTATACAACTAACCTTCAGGGAAGAACAGGAAGGCAAAAGGCAAAGAAAAACTTAACTATGTCCCCAAGTATAGGAAAATACTACTTACAGCCTACACTTTCTTCACTGAAAGCATTCAGAACTGAGATACAAATCTATTGCAATTCAGTTATTTATGACGCTTGTGGCACTGAATGTCTGAAACATCACAGATCCTACTGTATGATTTCTTACTGACATGGTTTTGGGAAACTTCTTTCTGGTCATCTAGGTCCTATTCTTCTTAAATCTTTTGATGTCGATCTTCCTCATGTTGCCAGATTCACATTTCAATTTCTGCTTCCTCTCCCAGGCCTCCACAATTCTCTTCCCCCTAATTTAGTATTCAGTTCATCTGAATTTGGGTTGGTTTCCTTCCATGCTCCCAGAAAAAAAGGTCAAAGACAAACACTCTGCTCTCAATTCCAAACCCTGGGCTCACATCAGCTCAGATCAAAATTTACAGCTTTACATCTGAAGAGCTACTTTATGAACCAGCACTGGATTTGCTTTCCAAACAGAAGTTATTGCAGCCTCCCAAGTTATTGCAAGCCTTCCAATTTCTTTTGGAAAGCAGCAATACTCAGCACTCAGCCCCTGCCCAGCTCATCAGAAACTGAAAAGCACAGGTATGCAAGATGCTCTTGTTTTCACCCAGTGTTTTGTTCACCTTTAAACTAATGCTTCAGCCTCAAAGACAAGTGTTTGTCTAATAGCAGGGTTCCTAATGAACATTTTGATCAAGGAATTCAAAGAATGCTCATGCTGAAATGAGAGTGCAGAGTGATCAAGGGATCTGTTAAGGCACAGAGATGTTCTGCAGCTCCTCTCGACATCACACAGGTATCAAAGTCAGCAGTGACACATGAGGGGATGGCTGCCTCTCACTCTGCTCTTCTCCCACGCTGTGCATTCGTCCACTTGCTCTTCTCCTGCAGTCCTGACCTGTTTATGCTGACATTGCCTTCCACTACAGAGATCATCTTTTTATTCCAGGAACCTAACACCAAATCTCTGCTTGAGGGTGGGTACTGGAGGGAGGACAATAATTTTTTCTTTTTTAAAATTCAAATATTTCTCTCAGATGTCATCAGAAAGGAAGCTGTACATTCTCTTACAAGAGTTTGAAAATACTTGTCTCACACCCCTAAAGCTGCTCTAGATGCTCAGGTTAAGCAGCAGGGCCAGGAACATGTCAACACTCCACCTCACTGAGCAGAATATAGCAAACTTTCTGTTTTATAATACACTATATATATATATATATATATATATATATATACACTAATACACTATTAGTGTATATATAGTACAGATAGTAAATAAATAGTACACTATTTCTATACATTTTAGGTTTCATCTGTATCCTGAAGTTTGGTTATTCCTGCTGCAGTCTGCAATGATATTTAGTGAGAGGAGATAATCAAGAGGAAAAACATTTGGACCAGTTTTACATATTCATGCATCTTAAGGGGCAAGAGTATATGTGAATGTAATGATTTAAAATTATTAGTAATTTCCCTTTTCAATGTAGATATTCTTCTAACGATTTTTACAGAAAAAAAAAAGAAAAATATTCAAGTCTGAATTTCAACTAATTCAAGTTTTTCACTGGAATTCTAGAAAGAAAACTCTCTCATTTTGCAACAACTACCAAGCTGACCCAAGTTGAGTATTTTCTTAAAAAGTCAGTTTTTGTATTTAACTGAGTCTTACCATGGGTGCAGCCTGAGACTTTGCTCAGCAGTTCATCCTTCTGTCTGATATGCAGGTTGAACTGCAGCTATTTAGGACAGCTTCTCTTATTTTTCTAAAATGAAGAAAATTCTATGTGCTTATCAAACACAAAAAAGGCTTGAAGTAATGGTTCATTTGAAGGGACAACACATTGAGCTATATACACACTGATTTCCATGTTCACTGGTGCACAGAACAGGATCTGGAATGCACATTTCATAGTAAATGCTTTTAAATAGCTATTCTGAGTAATCAAGATCATTTATTAGTAAGTAGTATTACCTTGTGCTCATTGACATTCACAGACATTAAGAAACCCCATATTTCTCTTAATTGAAAAAAATACTAAATCTATCAGTTTATTGTAAAAACTGTCAGTTAGAAATGTAAAAATATTTTTCTGGGGTCACCCAAATGCCAGATGGCAACAGAGAAGCTTTCAACTCAATTCAGATACTGAATTAATCTCCTTAGCACAAACAGATTTGCAATTACCATAGATTAGATTGTAACAGAAAAATAATATGACTGCACAAATTTAGTTTTTTTACAAGTTAATTCCCCAGGTGCTCCACAAGCTCTCTCCCAGTTTTCAGACACTTCCATAAACCATGAGGAAAGAAATTCCTACTTTAACACTGCATTTTAACACTAAGCAGTAGTAGTGACACAGCCAACACTTGGTTTCCAAAAAAGGGACCCTTGAGAGATTTTCTGAAAGCACTACCAATACTATGAGATTTCAAAATGAAAACAGAGAAATCTTAATGAGGAAACATCTGAAATATACAAAATCAATGTGTGAACAATTTAAATATTTCCTTTGCCTGAGTGTTTCCTCTGGTAAATGTAAATACAGGTTTGATTACAGACGCTGACTCCTTGTATGTATAAAGCATTTTGGCAACATAAGATACTGACAGCTAGGAGATGACCAAGAAAATTCAGATAAACTAACAAAAAATCTGGCGAATTTTCCAGATAATTAAGATTTTCAAAGACACTTTAGCAGGAGAACTTCTAAATTTCTGCATATTAATATTGCAGTAAAATGTCCTTAGTACATACACATTTGTAAATCTTTAACTGAATGCAGAATACAAAACAGCATTCATACTAATAGCTTATAAATACACAACTACTCTCAGTTTTGACTTTGGTTCCAAAATGTTAAACTACGCAACAACATGCTCATTTCTACACCAATACTACATAACACACTTCTAGTATGATACAGCCAAAAATTAATGGTTGATGAGCTATTTCTGTTTGATACTTCTTCAATTTCCTCTTTTTGCCTGCAGAAAATAATACATTGGCAAAGAAAAGACCCTGCATCTGTGGGAAAAGTCTGTATGATTACAGTGCTGAGCAAGGCACACCCAGCAGAGTGGGGGGCTGACCCTGGCCAGCAGGAAAGCACCACACAGCCACCCACTCACTGGCCCCTTTCACCAGGACTGGAAGGGAATTAGGAAAGCCCAAATGAAAACAAAAACTTGTGGAAGGAGATAAAGATAGTTTAATAAGCAAAGGAAAGAGGAAGGAAAAAGCCAAAGCAAGTGATGCTGTGTGGGAAAACCAGAAAGCTTTGATACTGCACAAGTGCTGCTCAGCAATAGTCAAAACACTGGTTATTATAAACCAGCTTTAGTCCCAAATCCAAGATATGCAGAAAACTGGCACCTTAAAATATCACAGTTTCACCAGTTTTCAGGATGTCACATATGTTGCATGGTTTAATTTTATTTAACTTTATTCATAGCTTCAAATGATAAAGCTATTTATCTATCTTTCTGCTATCACTCTTGGCAATGCCAGATTCTATAACACACTGCAACAAAAAAGACACACATTGTAACTGATTGTCTAACTGCTTATAGTACTATAAAATAGGTTAAAAGGTAATTATTGACCATATGCATTTGGCATATGTGCTATATAAACAGATCAGGAGAAACATGGCTCATTAGCATGTTGGTGGTAGTTTGTTTGGAGGTTGTAAAGTTAACCATTATTGACTACTAATCAGAACAGTCACCCTGCACACGTGGGCTCCAACTGCTCAAAGGTATTTACAACTCAGCAAGGAAAACAGGACATTATGTAGCCACTGTAAAATCACTACACAGCTTAGTCACACACAGAAGTGAAACACACCATCCCTTCCCCATTCTTCAGCTGATGATTGTATCACCAACAATGCAGAAGATCAGGATCTAACATGAGAGCATCAAGCTTACTCCTGGAAATAAATAATTTCCTAGAGCAGATTTTAGGAAGATGAGCTGTTCTGCAAACATCAATGTTACCATTACTGTTGTCTCCCTTTTATCTTTATTTCCTTGAATTACACTGACCACAACTGCCTATTTACATTTCACTGAACAAGTTGATATTAGAAAGCCCAGCTGAATTTACAACATGCAAGTGAGTGTTTGGGAATCACAGAAAACAAGTCTCAACAGGCCTGGATAACATTTCTGATGTGTGAATATTATTTATTCCAATGATGTGAGCTCTGCCTACTGTCCAAGTTTATAATATGAAAGATATACCTGAAGTTCTAATCCATCTTATTCTTATCAGTGCAAGACTCTATCTCATACTGTCCACTATGCTTTTTATTCCAGGGACTATCTTCAGTACTATGTTACAAATGTTTTGTGTTACTCTGTTACACATGCACACTGCTTCAGACGCAATGTTTACCTGCTAACACATCCTTATTGACACAGTCATCTCGTGTTTTTAATAAGCTTCATTTCCATCTAATTCTGCTTTACATTAATAGGCTAACTGAAACGCTATTAGCATGCACACACAAAGAATGGATTACTGTTCATTATTAAGTAACTACATGAATCTCACAACAAAAATTATAATGTAGCTGAAAATCTTTCTGCAGATGAAGACAACTACTAATTTGCAATGGGCTTTTTTCCATTCAGATACCTGCTAAAAAGATTGCTCTGCAGTGCATTTTTTGGCAAATAAGTTATATGCAAAGGTACAAGCAGACCAACAATCTGTTTGTGAGTCAGTAGAAAATTACTATTTTCACCCATGTGGTTTATACATTACAACTTCAAAGGTTTCAACTTTTTGTACTAAGTGTTTATAAAGATCAGGACACACAACAACACTGCAGATCATCCCCAGAGACCATCAGGCTTCTCTATAAAGACAAAAGCACTGGGAGTTGCTCACCACAAGGGACAGGGGTCTCTTCCATGAAACAACACCGATCAATCCTGACAACAGCACCTGCAACAGAGAGCAGAGTTACTAAAGAGGCATGAGGGTTATACCAGTGTCATTAAAAACACAGTAGGTAATAAGATGAAGTTCATACACAGTCATGATATGTATTTCCAGAATGCTGGAAACCAAATACTAAAAATAAAATGCTTTCCTTTTTATTCTCAATAAAAAATAAACAGAACTAGTACTAAGCTGTTTTTAAACAAATTTCAGTCCTGCTGCCAGATTCACTCAGCTGTGATCAGATCATAAGAAGTCATTAAAACATTTCTTCTCTCCCAGTCCCAGTTGCTATCAATACTAAAGGAGAACAAATGTTTAGGGCAAATTTTCTTCTGATCTTTTACCACAATTAAAAATTGGCTAATAAAGGGGAGTAATGACAGAACAATCACAAAATCATCCAGGAATCCAGATAAATTAGCAGAAGGGTTTTTTGTTCTGTTTCACTCACCCAAACAACCTCCCCACTTGATCGTATGTTTAGAGAGGACCCATACATTCATTAAAACTTGGATTTAGCATACAGATACATTACACCCTATACTACAAACCAAAAGCAAGCAGGATTCAGAGCTTTATGCATCTAAGCTAATCTTAGGTATTTTAAAATAACATGCAAATGACAGTTGAGACGCCATAAGCTTTACACGTAATTAAAAATGGAGGAAGAAACAAGAAATGGGGGGAGGGATATTGAACCTGGTGTGGGAGAAAAACAATTGAGAGGAGCCTTTTCATTATTGAATTACAAAAATAGTAAAGTTAACAAAATAAAATGCACAGAAAAGAATGCACAATGTATTTATTTCAAGAGTCCACAGTGTCATTTTTTCACCGCAGCTTGTGCAAAGAGTCTGCGTAACAATAACTTAGATACTTAGCTAGTCACCTTTCCCCCTCCATCCTGCTTTCCTAACAATATTTTGGGTGTAAAAATAGCAGAGCATAATAAATAAAAATGCATCTTCATCTAGCCACTGCAGAAGCTATGTACCCTGTACTGGGAACCAGGCTGGAAACAATCCAGTCCAGGGATGCTTGGCAGGAATGTGGAGAAGGAGCTGTTGGTCATCTGGAGCAGCTGCACTGTGGATACTCTCACTGTGAGCATGTTTCAAGCATATCTCACAATCTGACAACAGTGCTGCAGCAGATGTTGAAAACATTATTTATAAAGTCAACATGTGGAAAATGTGCCTTTTGGTATTTTCTTTAGTAGCTGTGCCATTAAAAAAAGACCCCTCAAATTAGTTTGTTTTTTTTTTTTGTGAAACCTCAGTGTTAGTTTCTAAATGAAGTACAAATGCAATAGCTGGGAGATAAATGCAAAGTAAAAATTAACCAAGACCAGCAGGTGGATATCAAAGACTGTCCAGATAATGCCTACATGCAAATGTGCATATTTTGTATTCTACAGCATTTCCTACAGCAGAGAAGTCACACACTTCTGGATGTTGGCCAAGTGAAGGAAAAGTCAAGAATTCCATCTTTGCTGTTAATTAAATGTGCTCACACAGCTATGTTAGCTTATTATTACTGTATGACAACTTGGCTCTGGGCTGATAATCCTGTAATGTGGAACCAAACTCAGAAGGTAAAATGACAAGGTTAGCTAGTTTATCTGCCAGCTAGACAGCAACATGCTCTCAATTAAAAAAAATGGGCTGGCTAAAATTGTGAGGTTATTAAAGAAACCCCTTTAGGAAAAGTAAGAAATTGCATTCCAAACCAGAGCATGTATTGATAGATAAAATATTTGTAGGTAAATCATTATTCACCAAGTCACCTGGTTAGAGCCAATATACTGTAGTGCACTACCTATGAATAGCAAATCTTTACTTTCATTTACTGTGTGTCCTCCCTTCCATGAATTAAACCTCTACTCCTCTTATTTGTGCCACTGCACAGGGTGCAAGAAGGGAGCTGATTCCTCTTGTTCAGCTGAACTACACCTGTGTTTGACCTTTAGAGAGGCCCTGTAAGATGAAAGAGGTACATGTGTTTTGGTATGGAAAAGGAGAGCTTTGTGGCACTCACTGTACTGGCTCTCCATGCAAAAGGTCAAGCACAGCCAGGCCACTTGATAAATTTACACTAATTATAGACACAAGAACTCAGTGTCCCACCTGTTTAACACTGGCATTATAAGAGGTCACCTCAACACCTCAACAATGCTATCATGTAATTTTCCAAACCCCATTAGTCCCCTGTGTCAGTCACTGGTTACCCAAAAAAACTTATTTTGCTTTGAGATGCAACTACTTCTATTGCCAAGCACCTCACTTTAGCCCACAACGTGCACAGCTATATAACCAGGAATTTAAGAACAAAACCAAACCACACCAACAAACCCAAACAAGTAAAAAACCCCACAAAAAACCCCAAACCCCAACCAGTCTTGAGGCTTGTTTTCTCTTCAGCTTACACTTCTTATAAATACAATGCTAACATTAAATACAGTAAGTAGAACCTCACTTTATTTCTATACAAAAGTAGTAATTATTTGAAAAGTAGTATGTAATTTACAGGCCCAAAATATCTTAAAATAATCACTCAGAATATTCAATAGCTCAACATTGCAATCCACACAGCTTCTAGTGCTTTTCAAAAATCACTACATCACATGTATTCTCTGCACAGGTTTTTACTTAAATAAAATGTAAATTGGAGTTTGAGGATTTTAACAATCCCTTAACACTGGCAATGTGTTTGGATTTCAGAACCTGCAGGGTATATTTCTCCACTACCCTGGACCCAAATTCCATCTGCTGAATTGTAGTGAATCTCCCCATCACATAATATTTGAAATAAATGACAGCTACTAAAAACATTCAAAGAAGTAGCTTTGCCAGATTCTTTACGGTGAATTCCCACAGATATATGCAGATATATATATCTGCTGATTACCACAATGCTGATGCACAGAGAAAAAACAGAGTACATCAGTGCTGACTTCTGCAGCATTAGAAATGCAGTAACTCAACATGCATATGAAAACTCCATTATCATCAATGCAAGTGATGCTCATGCATGACAAAGATGCATTTACTTTAACAGGCACATACTGAGGCAGGGCAAAACCAGAAGGTAAAATTAATTTCCAGTATAGGGATTCAAACAAAGGATTAGCCCTTGATGGTGTGTTTTCCAGCATTTTGCCTTCACAGCCTGGTGAATCTCTATAAATTCAGAGGGCTCTTACTTTGAATATGGGACAGACCAGATGATGCAGCCTCTCAATGTATCTTAAATCATCTGCTTTCCAAGTCTCCAATTCCAAAATGGCTCTTGTATCTAATATATTCTCTAGCATGGTTCCTTTAAACTTCTTTTCTGAACTGCATAAACCCTGTATTTATATAAATATTAATTAAAGCCACACTACATATAGTGAAACACTATCAAGGTACAAAAAAACTACAGAAACCTAAAATTCTGATGTCTGTGTATTAATTTGCTTAATAAAATGAATTTTTTCCTTAGTTTGACTTGGGATCTAAAAATGGTTTTCTAGTCTAATACAGAGCATGAGTTATAGAACTCATGTTCTGTTTTTATTTATATTTTTCCAGTTTTATTCTCTACTGTTATTCCTGCTCCCTTGCTCAGCCTGGTACAATATATATAAAGTAATTTGGTTATTTTTTCCACCAGTTTAAGGGCTAGTCATGTTTTCAGCTTTTAAATACAAGACCAATTCTCTACGCAATGGATTCAGTCACATGAAAATAAGAATACAAGTTCTTCACAGTAATTGCAGAAATTCTCTCTCAGGCCTCTTCTAATAACCAAATTTATATGTTTACAGAAATCTGTGTATGTGCTTCCAAAAACATGTGTTGTGAAGGCAGGTAGATAACCCAGAAACCAAAGAGCCTGTTTGTAAGAACCCATCAGGCAGACACTGAGCAGGCCGGGCAGAACAGGCACAGCACAAACAGGCAGAAGGGGCACGAGGCAGCTGAGTGGAGAGGGCAGGGCAGAACTGGGCAGCCAAAGGGAAATCCCAGCACCACCAGTGCCTTCTGCCAGCCAAGCACAAGAGCAGCTGTGCTCCTGCACAAGGGCCTGAAGCCACTGACACCTCCCAAAGCTCCCCTCTGGGGGCTACAGGAGCACACACTACTGCAAAGATTAATTGTGTCAACTCAAATCTTCCTGGAAGGGTAAAGATCAATTGTACCTCAACAATAATATCCCCAGCTGCCTTTAGGTTTAGATGTACCTCAGAGAGTCTAAAACAATGGCTGAAATATCTTCCAGGATGGTGTTTCTGTGAAATCTACCACAGCCCATGTAAAAAGTAGATAATTATTAAACAAAATTCAAGCATTAAATACTGTGTAATACCACAACTATCATATACTCAGAGACTATAAAAGCATGACACATTACTACCAAAGCATGAAATCATCTTACTCTCTGCAGCATCTGCAATCCATTAGTGCAAAATGATGGTTAAGTTAAATACACACTACAGGAAAAAGAACTGTGATGCACGGGAATTAGCTGAAAAGTGACTGAATAGTCCACCAGTAGTATTACCCTCCATTCCAATTCCTGGACAAACAGGAAGGATGAAAATCTCTTGGGGTGAGGGTGGTATGAATGCATTAACAAGTACCAGAAGAAGAAAAAGGTTTATATATTTCTATATGCATGCACACACACACAAAAACTGGGCGGACAAATACAGAACAGTGGCTTGGTTTTGGAATGGTCTTCCAGGAAAGTCATCCTAAAGAGTGGGTGCTAATAAAAATCATACCATTACACCACATTCAAAACACTGCAAAAATCAGTCATGGGCTAAAGAGTTTTTAAAATAGTCAACATAAATATTTATTAGCAAATATGCAAACTGACTGTTCAACATGCAGCTATCACTAGAATCCAGGCACTGCTCTCTCATTTAAAGGCCACATCCCTATAAACACAAAAAGCACAAATGCCACCAGACTGCAACCACAAGCAAAAGCTCCGGACGCTGAATGATAAAGCAAGTCAGCAGCAACCAGAAAACCAATGATTTAAGCACAGTTTTGGGCTACTTTATAAAAAGGCTCAGTGTGTTCCTGGTTCACAAACACTACATCATAGCTTAGTCACTCTCATTTATCCACCGTGAACCTAAAACTAATGTAATTCTAATTGCCATGGAAACAGGAGCAAAGAAACAAAATTCCTTGGTGCCCCACAAGAACAGGACAGTAAAATTACCTATACATTGACACAGCTACCAGACTGTATTAAGAGCACACAATTCTGATCTCATTTCAAGCTCTAGGGTGAGGTTTGGGGTTTTTTTGTTGTTGGGTTTTTGGTTTTTTTTTTCTTTGTATTCTTATCAAATATTCTCCATGCCCATCAGGAATCTGCTTGTTACACATCCATAATTTGTTTCTAGGAGGAAACAATTTAACATATAGAGAAAAATAAGCACTGATGGAGCAGATATATATCAGAATATATATTTTTCAATTACAAAAAAACTTCATATGGCCTGTATTTGTTACCCTTCTGTGTGGTTCAGAACCGTTATGCTCAACTTCACTAAAATATGCAAACTGTATTAAAAGCTATGGACAGGGATTTAGCTAAGATATTAAGCACAAGCTGATATGTCAGTGACTCACAATACAGTCTCAATTCTAATCTGGTTTTTATTAAACATACTCACAGAACACACTATTACATTATCTTCTATGCCCCATAACATAATCCATGAGCATTAATAAGGCACACAGCTATTAGCATAAAAGTATTTAGAGAGAAAGGTAACTAAGCAGTTTGAAACCAATCCTCCAAGCTTTCAAATGTATTAGATTATTTATGAACAAACCTGAAATAAATAGATGACTGAAGAGCTAGCTCAATATGTGCTGTTTCACAGGGGAAGATTTTGAACTCAGAATAAAGTCTATTGAGATACTGTAAGGGATAACATAAGAAGATTTCGTGGCTCTTGGACAATTCTCTCAATTTAAAATGAAGTTCCCTCACAACCTTGCTTATCCAGAATGACCCATGGATGAAACAAAAGAACACAAGTGTTTTGAGTAATGCCAGGGGCAACACTGCTGCAGAACCAACTGCTGTGTTCCACAACATTCAAAATAAAAGCCAGACCAAGCAATTCTTTCACAAATAATTGACTGAAGAATTGTGCTGCCCATACATGATATTCAGCATCTCTACAGTAGCTCAGACCAAGTGTGGATAGCTTATCGATTCTTTGAAGCAGGAAGGGTTTACTGAGGCAGCAGTCAAAACTTAATTAAAATGCACTGAACCAAAGAAATCAGTGAAATTAGAAGCAGTTTGTCCAATATGATAGATCTGTATGCAGGTGTTGTAAACTCAAGTGTCAATTCTTCCCTCATCTGAATATTTATTTTCTTGGTCTTTATGTGCATTCCATGCAATAGATTTACACAGATTATTTCTAACAGGGACAAAACCTGCACACCTACAAGTATATTGAATTTTCTTTCCAAAACTACTGACACACTTTTAATTGTTTGCAATGAAACAAATGGAAAGCTATTATGAGTCTATAAAATGGATCATGCTTTATTTCTTTCATAATAGTTATGTTCCTCCAAGGGCTGAAAATGTAAAAACTTCATCTTAATTCCAGTAATGAAGGATTCTATATTTTTCCATTACTAAGGCAAAGGGGCAAAGGTATCACCCAGCTGTCAGAACTTCACTTCCAGAATTTTCATTTTATGTTTCATTGTATTTTAAACAAATTTATATCCATAGTGTTATTGTGACAAGACAAAAAAAAAAAAAACCAAAAAAAACCCAACAAAACCACAAACACAAGAGTGATAAATTTCTTTAGACATTCCCTAATCTGTTTTCACAGATATCTTGACTTGTATCATTGACTCAGTACAGAATATTATTCTAGAAATATTGTTTCCCAGTAGCATTAGGAAATTACTAATAGGATTTTTGCTGCTGGGCTCTTCCGATAATTATAAGAATGAAGACTGAGATTGTTTAGATAACTGAAATGAGACAATGGCTCTTTCAATTACTGACACAATTTCTCAGGGGATGAAAGCTGAGGTGTATTATAAACCAATCCAAGTATCAATAACAAGAGCATTTTCTTTGCCTCAGACTCAGAAGGGCTTCCAAATGCTCAAAAAATGCAATGCCTCTGCAGATCTCTAGTACAGGGTAAGGTCCACTCTTCCAGTTCCATAGATCTTTTGGAGCTGTATTTCCAACTGCAGTGCCACAGGGCACATGCAGAGAGATAATCAAAAAGCAGCAGACCTCATACTCTAATAAGCATGATCAGTGCTTTGCCTCCAGGCCATGCTATCAGATAAAGGAAAAGGTTAAAGATGCACAGGCAGCAATGAGAGAGAAAAAGGAACAGAGTAAATATGAAATGGTCAGATCAGACAAACACTGTCCTCAGCCTGCTGACTTCTGTCACCAGGCTCTTGGTGAAAGCCACCTACACTACTGCTTTCACCACCTTTCCTGAGACAACCCTTCCCAGGCAGCTGTAACCACTGCAGACTGGTCACCACATCCAAAACAGGACTGCAGAGGGAAAGGACAACTGAATTTGGATAAACACAGGTTTAATTAAGGATGGACAGATGCCTTCCAAACATGCCAACAAACCAGGGGTTCTGGAGATGAATTTCATGGCAAGCTAACAAGAGTCAGCAGTGCCCTGGCAGCCACAAGGGCCAGGCGTGTCCTGGGGGGAATCGGGCACAGCATGGCCAGCCAGGCAAGGGAGGGGACTGTCCTGCTCTGCTCTGGGCTGGCAGCCTCACCTCCAGCGCTGGGGGCACTTCTGGGCACCACAATATAAAAATACATTAAGCTGTTAGAGAGTGTCCACAAGCGGGCAACAAAGATGGTGAAGGGTCTGGAGAGGAAGCCACAGCAGGAGTGGCTGAAATCACTTGGTCTGTTGGGCTGGGAGAAAAAGAGACCAAGGAGAAACTTCACTGCAGTCTACAACATCCTCAGGAGAGGAGAGGAGAGGCAGGCACTGATCTCTTCACCGCAGACAGGACTTGAGGAAGCAGCATGAGGCTGAGTCAGGGGAGGTTTAGGTAAGATTAGGAAAGTTTTTCCCCCAGAGGGTGGCTGGGCACTGGAACAGGCTCCCCAGGGCAGTGGTCACAGCACCAGCCTGACAGAGCTCCAGAAGCATTTGGACAATGCTCTCAGGCACATGGCGTAATCTTAGCAGTGTCCTGCACAAGGCCAGGAGTTGGACTTGATGATTCTCATGGTCCCTTCTTAACACCTATCTCCCAATACCAGATCTATCTGAACCAGTTTTCTACTGAGAAAAGATCAGGGAAAACACCTGCACCTGGTCCCCTCCAGCCTCAGTGGCACAGAATAGAAAACCAGGTGCCATCAGCAGCCTGGAGCCTCTGTAGCACCTTTCTGCCTTGTCCCTGCCCAGGATGCTCACAGGCCTGAACTCCAGCCACCTAAAGCCTGTCAGCAGCAAAAGGAAAAAATGTAATCCTGCTGATACAGAGTCAAAATAGACTGAACAAAGATTGCAATGTATTTAGACTAATTTAAAGCATTGCCTCTATTCTTAATTATAATAATCTCATTAGTCACTATTAAAGACTTAAAATACATTATTTTTAGACATGCTGCATACAAGTTGTAAGGTACCTGTCTTTGACAACCCTTGATTGGAAAGAAAGACAAAAGACTTGTGCAAGTAGAAAAGAGTGTGTCACTCCAGCACCACAAACCAACCATGAAGTTCTACAATGCACCCACAAGAAAATGAGTTTTCAATGCCAGGAGCAATGAAAGCCATCAAGTTTTACAGAAGAGAAGGCACGTGTTGGACTAATCTAGGGAACAGGCAGGGGCTTTTCTCACACCAAGCTGTTGGGCAGCACAGTGACATGGACTTACAGCTTAAGACCGAAGAACTACTTGGCAAAAGCATAGCTGTTTTCTAGTGAAATCTGACACATGACATGCCCCCAAAATTCAAGAAAACACTAGGCAAGAAGTAAAAGTATCAAAATCCCTGTAAATCCAATTCTACTGTAGGGGCTTCTTAACGTGTCAGCAGGCAATAGGTTTGGGGAGCACATAACTTGCTCTTCCAGGAATTTCAATATAATTGATTATTTGGGCAATAATAGTCCAAATGTTGAATGAATAAAAGCATAACCTCAGTTCCAAAATCAAAGCCCAGAGCTATTTTAAATGCAAGGAGAATGCAAAAAAGGGAATCCTATAACCATTACAGAGCAACTAAAATGATGCCTATTTTCTCTTCATAAGAGATTCAAAGAGATTACTGACATATAACACTAAATTAATTTGCACAGCAAGTGTAATTTATAATAAATATGGTCAAAATACATGAATTCTGAAACACTACAGACAGAAAAGCATCCTGTATAATACTGGTTACAAAACCAAGCTGGATCATCAAATTGAAACGTCTTCCATATTGATTTGGAAATAAAGTGAGAATAAAACACCAATCTTCATGACAGACCTCATCTCACACCAGACCCATCTGCCAGATCCTGGTGGTCTGCTTTCTAGGATTATTTAATGGCCATTGAACCACAAACCACTCTCACTCTACAGAAACCCTTTTCCCACCGAAAAATTAAGCTCAAGGAGTCTAAAGGCTTATTCCACCTGACTCTAAGGTCAGGACTTCTGGTAAATATAGTGGCAACTTTGTGTCAAGATTAAGAGGAAAAACATCTTATAGTCTTAAGAGAGTAATTTTGCATTTTTACATTACTGCTAGATTGAAACACTTTACTCTAAAAATTTGTTCCTGGGCTTTTGCAGAATCATTCATCATCAGAAGAACTCAGACCAGCAGAAATTGGTTCCTTACTGCATCAAATAAAACCTGCATTGTACAAGATCCATCTGTATTGTCATCTGTGGAGGAAGTAAAGATCCAGAAAAAGTGGTTCCCACTGCCATGTGAAGCATGCTTGTTTAACAAGGATTACAGATTAACCAGCATTATGCCTGACCTTTAGAGGCTGATCCACCACCATGTCCAGAAATTTATTAAATGTTAATTTCATATGGTACAGCCATTCACATACAGGCATTAGACTGAGCAGTGTTTTACTCTATTTAAAACACCTTCTTAAATGCCTCCTAAGAAATCACTATAACTTTATCTAATATTAAATGACCAAGCTCAAATATGACCATTTTCCCACTTCATGGCACAGTCAGATGTCTTCATTTAAAAAAATTCCACACAGTCAAAGGCAAAGAAAACTGAGTAAGCAGTACATCAAACTCAATTATATTTCAAAGACAGGGCCTCTTTGGTTTGTTCTACTTGTCTCTGATTGCCTGCAAAAAGCTCACAAAGAAGCTTTGAAATTCCCATCCCAGTAAGATTCCCACACTCTCAATGTTTGTGTTACTGCAGCCTGGCTGACCACAGACTCAACAAAAGCCTAACATACTGACTTTCATAAAAGCAGCTACATCCCTACTTCAGCTGGAGATACTTTATTCATTAAGACAGGATAAACTAAAAACAAGACAGAGACACTAATACTTACTTCCAAATGATTTAGAGCTATTACATTTTATGCACACTAACACAGCCTAAAAAGTTTTAACTTGGTAACTTTGGCATTTAGATTCCATCTTAGTTAAATAATTTTGAAAATTAGCTCTCAAAACCCAAGACAGTGGTATTCCAGAACATGAGGTGCCACTTGTCTTTTCAAAAAACTTGCTTGACTTTACTGAACTTAGGCATGTAACAGAATGGGATAGTGACTTTGCACACAATATCTGCTTTTAGAGCCATCTTCTCACTATCTTTCCACATTAACTTTTCAGAACCAACATCTAAGAGGCCAAAGTTTTATTTTTAAACTGAAGAATGCAAAGAGAGATGGACCTCTTCTGCTCTGGCCAGCAGCATTCTTTTTGTACACATGAAGAAATTTGCAGGAAAACAATGACAACAATGTTTGTTTTGACACAAGTCTCAAAAGCACTTAACAAAGAAACTTGGCTTTCTAGCAATATGGAACAGACCAAGGACCACACTGAAGCTTGCTGATTATTGGATAGGAGAAATTCAAATTGAGTTCACCTCAAACACTGAGCTGGCAGCTGATATGAAGAAAATCAGCCTCAGTACTGCAGAGCTGTCAAAGAAGACTCTCTCAAGTTATTGCTATTGATTTGTAGGAACATGACGACCTGTGTTGTGTGTCAAGGAGTCTCTGGTTAGGGGGTGTAGCTGATGCTGGTGATTTACCCGGAAATATTCTCAACAGGACAATCTGCACTAGTAATTATACCCTATCTTGCACTACAGTAAACACATCATACTAAACACCAGAGAACTGTGGCAATCCACTTCAAAATCAGCAGAACAGCAATGTTCAGAGGTTTGGAAGAGGGGGTCGGTTTCTTGGTTTGTTGTGTTTCCTTTGTTTGTTGTTGTGCATTTTTTTTATTTTTAATTAAAAAAAAACAATGCAAATATCAAGGAAGCTGACAGAACAGACAAGGGAAGAGAAAACACTATAGCTAGAAAAAGAATAGCTCTACGCACAAAAAAAAAAAAAAAGGCACTGAAAAATGTGAAAGTCACATTAATAGAAACTACATTATGCAAATAGTCTGCTATTCATATTTCATTCATCAACTTGGGAAACACAGATGTTAGAAAGTATCTAGAATACTACTGATTTTCATTAGACAAAAAGTCACTTAAAAGATTCAAAGCTTGCTAAATGGGATTCAGTTTTCCTACAGCTTCTACAGCTTTTCCATATACAGATATCTAAGAGATCCCAGATCAAATCAGCCTCAGCTACCTGAGGTAGCTCACACGTACCAGCTAGATCAGGAATCCAGAATTCACCTGGTCCCCTCACACAGAGCCCAGCAGCAGGTGAGTCTCACACTGATGGACCTGCATGTGCAAGGGTATGTGCAGAGCTGAGGTGACAATTCACACAGCTCAGGTGACAATGTGCACCGTGTCACACAGCTCAGGTGACAGTGTGCACCGTGTCACACAGCTCAGGTGACAGTGTGCACTGTGCTCACACAGCTGAGGTGACAGTGTGCACTGTGCTCACACAGCTCAGGTGACAGTGTGCACTGTGCTCACACAGCTGAGGTGACAGTGTGCACTGTGCTCACACAGCTCAGGTGACAGTGTGCACTGTGCTCACACAGCTGAGGTGACAATGTGCACTGTGTCACACAGCTCAGGTGACAATGTGCACTGTGTCACACAGCTGAGGTGACAGTGTGCACTGTGCTCACACAGCTCAGGTGACAATGTGCACTGTGTCACACAGCTCAGGTGACAGTGTGCACTGTGCTCACACAGCTGAGGTGACAGTGTGCACTGTGTCACACAGCCCAGGTGACAGTGTGCACTGTGCTCACACAGCTGAGGTGACAGTGTGCACTGTGCTCACACAGCTCAGGTGACAATGTGCACTGTGTCACACAGCTCAGGTGACAGTGTGCACTGTGCTCACACAGCTGAGGTGACAGTGTGCACTGTGCTCACACAGCTCAGGTGACAATGTGCACTGTGTCACACAGCTCAGGTGACAGTGTGCACTGTGCTCACACAGCTGAGGTGACAGTGTGCACTGTGCTCACACAGCTCAGGTGACAATGTGCACTGTGTCACACAGCTCAGGTGACTGGATGGCTACAGGGCAGACACCACAGAGATGCAGCCACATCATTCACACCACACAAGCACCAAAAATGAAGTCTGTGCAGCCAGCACACCCTGTGTTCTCTCTCCCCTCCTCCTCACCTGATTGTTGGATCAAGCAGTTTAAAGAACATATGAAATATCTAATCATAATACTAAAAAAAAAAAAAAAAAAAAGCTTTCACTTCTGTAATGTAAACTTTAACAAAGGAAAAAGCAATCTTTTATTTGACTGATTTTAGGGTAATTCAGTAGTCTCAACAGAATGCATCGTTCACAAGTCTTTTTCTCTAGGGAACACAGGTGAGAACAGTGTTCTCACTGTGAAAGTAAACTCATTCACAAGCACAATATTCTTTTCATAATAAAATTAAACACCAAATCAAGGAACTTAACTAATACTTCCAGGAAAAAAAAAATTCACCAAAAGAAAAAGTTATGACCAAATCTAAAATTAGAAAAATGTAGAAGTGAGAGGAACTCCTGAGTTCAGGTCAGTAAAATTAAGTTCTTAATCTTATCAAAAACTTTTGCTGACTTTATGCCAAGCTGTATATAACTACTGCTACATTCCTTTCCAATCAAAAACAAAAATGCAGATCTAATCAACAGAAAGGAGAGCAGAGATCCTAACAAACAGCATTTGTCAACATCATCCTTAATAATGAGTAACTTGTCCAGTGTATTCCTCTGCAATATTTCCCCTTTAGAACTCACCTTTATTTATATAGCACACTGTATAGAATCCCAGGGAAAATACCTTGGTGCAGGAATGAAACATAGCAAGTGTAAAGAAAACTGTAAATCAGTTCTTAAAAAAACCTCATCCAGCTCCATAATCAAAATTTGTCTACAGAAAACTCCAATAAATGAGCCTCAAACAGTCCATGGGTGCACATGCATAATTTGGCATTTGTATTTAGTTTTTGTTAAGTGCATTTTGCAAAGCTAAATTGGCCTTTTGCTTAATTGGCCAAGTGCTTAATTGGCCTAAGACAGTCCTGAATATCAAGTGACTCATTCTGCAGGAGCAAATAAAGAGAAAAAAAAAGAAGACTGAATTGCACCAGAGCACCTAAACCTGGCATATGTCAGTCTTGCTGAAAAACCCCAGCAAAGTGCCCCTGGAACATCAGGAAATTTTAGATGTCTCAGTGCAAAATCACTTTAAAGGAGCCAGCACAGTCCACAGCAACCCAAACTGCAGTGCCTTGAGTCCCAGCTGAGGAGCCAAGCCAGAGCTGGAGAGCCCCTGCATGGATTCAGAGCCTCATCCTAAGCAACACCAGCATTTCTCAGCTGCAGGACTGCACACAAGATTAGCCCAGAAAATGAGATCAGAAAATCAAAGACCAAACAAAACACACTTTTGTTCATTCTAGAGTCAAAGGGATCAGGAGAAGAGACCTGGGACACACAGACACTGGGAATTATAACAGAAAGTCATTTTGATCTTGAAGGTGGCATGGACATCATCAATTAATCACAGCTTCTGCTTCACTAAATACTCCTTAAAGGAAGAGGAAGAAAGAAACTGAATAGGAAAGAATGATGAGGGCTGTTAAAAACAAAAGACAACAATATTCAGCATTCCATGAGTATTAATGTGGATTGGGAATCTTTTTTCATTTTAACAATGCTCTTGACAAATAACTCTTGCAAAAAACTTCAATTACTCTCTTAAAATGACAATGATTTTGTTCTCTGGGATAGGAGAAAATCATCATATTCTCAGTCATTTTTGTGTTTCAGCATGTAAAGGAACTTTCATCTATAAAGGAACTTTCATCTGTGTCTTCTCATCCCACTTTCTTCAGAATTTCCTTCCTACTCGTTGTAGAACTGTTCCCAGACATTACAGATCCTTTGTAACACCACACAGCATTCAGCCTTGCTTTAGACCAGTACCGTGTACTTCTTTTTTTCCACAGGGTTACAAACTGTCAGACACTCAATGGCTAAAGACAACACCTAAGGAAAGTCTAATGACATGAAGAAGAAAAAAAAAAAGTTAACAGACTCAGAAAGAAAATACAAAGGAAAAAGCTGGAAAGCTTGGGTCTTTTTGCAGAGTAGGTTTCTTGATTCTGGAATGCACAAATCTTTGTCATTCAATAGGTCATCTCACCTTTCTATGCTTCAAACACTCTGCAAATTAAGACAGCTCTTTGCTAATTCACTGTAATGCTGCAAAATGTAATGAACTTAGAGCGTCTTATACAGCATGTCAGATTGTGCTTGCAATAAACAAGCTCTACTGTACTTTTTCAAAGTAATTTCAGGAGAGACACCTTTAGAGATCCATACTTTGTCCATGTTGTAGTTATCTCAGAAGGTTCTTAATCTCTCTCCTGATATCCCCCCTAAGGAAATTGCCACAGAATTTTGGTGGTAATAGAGGGACCCTCACTTATGTTCTAATTGTTTTCATTGCTGATGTAATTGTTTTACACTGCTGATAACTGCTTTGAAGGACACAGGCCTTCTTTATCCCCAACAAGTGAAAGACACAGAGAAGCATCCTTCCTTTTTTCAGTCTTTATTTTACAGAAAGACCTCAAATCTAACTTGTTCCAGAATTCCAGTACAGCTTCACAAGGAACATTACCAGGAAATGTTACTGATCATTTTGTAGATCAGTTGTGTTAGAGCACAAAAAAACTGCAGGAGGGGCAGCAAAATTGTTACTGCTGTTGATAAAAAGAAGGAAAAAAGACAAAAACTGTCCTGTCTCTTCCCTCTAGACTTCCTATCCTACTTTCCATCTTGAGACATGGAAATCAGTAGCAGCATCAAGTGGATTATCAAGACAGGAGGTAGAGAGTATTGTCAATTCTCAGTAGGGTTTGATTTTATTTTGGTAGTTTTTTGTTTGATTTTAAATTCACACACACAAAGAGTAAAAGCAGATAACTGCTAAACAGGGAGCTCTGCAGCAGGCAGGCACTGGGGAAATGGGATATGAAAAAGAAAGGGCCAGAGAAGTGAAGTCAGAAAATTGCCAGAAGTCAGTAGTAAAGTCAGAAAAATGTAATGAAAATCAAATTTTAAAACATCATTAAAAGTAAAAGCAATATTTTTAAAAGAAGTGCAAACAAATGTATATTTTTTTCTACCAAGTAGCCAAAAAAGAAATAAGCCACTTGAAATATAAAATTATAGCAAAATTAAAAATCTTCTGTTTTGTAGCTGATAATTTATCCCCTTTAAGGTTTAGTATTTAACATAAGCTATGTCTTTTGCAGATATATTCTGTAAACTTCTGAAAATGTCTGAAGGATCAGTGGGACTATGGAGAAGCAGCAGAGATGCTGCATGAGAAGTGCCAATTCACAGAGGAGTAACTGATGCCAAGTGATGCAGACTGCAAAACTCTCATTCCAGCTCCAGCAGTTCTGCAGACCATGCTCAGTGAAACGTTGCACTGCTGCCTGCCCAGTTAACATCTTATTTTATTGTCTTGGCAGAGAAGAAAAATCACGGCATTGCTGCTCTTGAAACACAGAAATATTCCCTTGCTATACCTCAAAATATGATAGAAGTGAACACAGTTTGTTACTCAGGTTATTACTAGATACAATAAAGGGCATTCTGAACTTCTATTTTACACATCAAAATGCTGAACCACTGCATATTCAAACATAATAAGCCATTTTTTATTTTTTAGGATGATTTTGGACCTTCCACTAACTACAGGCACTATAGGTTCAGAAAATACTCATCAAAATTAAATTGCCAAACTGACAAAGAGCAGGCTTAGGTTAGGTGCTAGGTAGAAATTGTTTCCTGGGAGGGTGCTGAGGCCCTGGCACAGATTCCCAGAGAAGCTGTGGCTGCCCCATCCCTGGAAGTGTCCAAGGGCAGGTTGGGTGGGGCTTGGAGCAGTCTGGGACAGTGGAAGGTGTCCCTGCCCGTGGCAGGGAGGATGGAATGAGATGAGCTTTAGGGTCCCTTCCAAGCCAGGCCATTGTATAATTCCACTATACACACTGTGCTCCAGAATCCATGATTCTTGCTATCCCACTGATACCAAACTCATATAAAAAATCATTGATTTCTTTAAAATACCTCCCTGAAATAGAAGAGAATTAAAAACTAGGATCTGGTACTCTGTTCCCATATCACATATCAAGATGCTAAGAACACAGCATCTTGTATTCACTGAAGTTCTTGTCTCCCTTCCTGATAGTAAGGTTATGAGTACTCAAAAAAAAAAAATTACTAAAATCGTATGTACAATTTTGAAATTGGCAAGAAACTACCTATGTAGCAATTGTAACTCAGGGACACAAAAACATAATGGTGCTGGTTTTGAAATACTCAAAGAAAAAGCAGTTTGCCCCATTCTTAAATACCCTCTAATCCATCAACCAATTTTGTAAGCAGTAGTAACAGAACAGAAATGTGGTCTGAAAAGCTCCTTCAAATTGATTTACATCTTGGGTAAGCCAAAAAATCCAATCTTTTTCTGCCTCAAGATCTCCAAGGGAGGTGATCAGCAAGAGAAGCTTTCTCAAATCAGTCACCAGCACAATTTTATTTTCCTCAAATATACAACCTGTCAATTATATTTCCCCCTAATTTCTCATCTTTTCTTACTTCTTTGCAGTCTGCAGGATGTGCTTTTAACAGTAGAGAAATCCTAAGCTCCAGGTAAGCCTTCATAGTGAGCATTTTAGTGAGTCAGTCTGTGCAAGACATTGCAGTGCTTTCCTAGAACTCACTGTCAATATTTGGAAACTAAAACCATGCTTTTTATTCTGCATTTAGTGATTCTACAGGGAGGCAGTACCTTTCTGTATGTTGTTATGGCTTGTCATTTTTAAGCTATGAAATCCACCTTATACATGAAAAGAAATCACTAACATATCAAACATTGATATTAGCTGGAATACAGTGCTAGCCTAGAATTTTCAAAGCAGATGAAGTAAATAAGATTCAACACTGAAAGGAAATCACAGTAATTAATACTTCTAAACTACTCTGAAAATTTGAATCTTCATTTTTCCTTCTCCTGAAAATGACAAACTGTATACATTTATGATTTTATAATACCACTTACCTGTCAGTAAAAGGCTATAATTTGTTCCCTGTTGCACACCAAATACCTTTAAAATCAAATCAGAAGACTTTTAACTAGAAAGCTATTAAATATTCAAAGTAATTTTCTGCTACAGTTCAAGTCAAACATGACTTGAGTTGCATAGTGCTGGCTTCCAATTTATAAATCCTTTTAGCAGTGTTATATAAATACAACAGAAAGTGATTTTCTCCAAGTATTTGTACAGTAACTCCTCTGAGGAACAATAAGAGAGAGAATGGAACCAGAAAACACGTGCAAGTGTTAATAAGTGGCAGATTTACAAACATGAAACATCCTACATACTTATTAAAAAATCATTTCAATGACAGCTATTACACCTACTACCAAAAGCAGTTCTAATGAACCAAAGACTGTCAGATTATTCCAGCGTGGCGAGAGGATCAGACAGGGACTAAACCAGAAAGACAAAACTGGCTGAAGCCAAGGAGAGACATGTAAAGCTTCTTCTAGCAACAAAGTCATGAGACTTGTCCACTAGCTCTCAGGAAAGCTCCTCTCGTGAAAAATTCTCCAGTCTTCTCCATAGAAAATACCTTCTGGGTTTTTGCAAAAAATGGTAGTTATCACCAGTTATTCAATACTTTTAAAAGTTCCAAGGTATGAATGCAAAACAGAATTCACAAAAAAACCTGCGACAAATTTGAGTCCTTCAACGAGGCATGGCTTACTGCAATGCACAGCATCACAGGGTGGCACCAAACCCACCCAGCCTCCAGCTGTCACCCAAGAGTTTCCATCCCTCCAAAAGCTTGTTCTGTAGGATCAGCACAGGTGTGCAGCTTACAAAACAACGTGTTTGTGACAACTGTGTCTACACCCCCGGGCAGTGCAGGCCAGCAGGAACCGAGCTGCCCAAGGAACAGATGTCTGGGACGCTGACATCCACACCAGCCATGGTTCTGGAGCATGGCTGCTTTGGCAGGCTTTGTTTCGGTTGGGTGGCTGTGGGGGTTGGTTTGTTTGGGGTTTTTGTTTGCTTGTTTCATTTTGTTTCAGGGTTTTTGTTTGTGGTAGGGTATGGGGGGTTTGTTGGATTTTTTGTTGTTAGCTGGGGTGTATCTGGGTTGTTTTGTTGAGCCTTTAGGAACAAGACCTAGCTCTAGTCTGAGCCCATGGATTTGAATGCCCATCCAGAGGCAGCCAGCATTAGAGATTCTGTGGAAGCACACTTTCCAGTTTAGTGCTAAGCAGTCTGCACGCTCAGAGAGCTCCAGAAGATGAATGAAAGCCCCGTGTGCAGAATTCATTCTGAAAGTGCACATCTGAACCCACACTGTTCTGTGGAGACACACTGAGATAACCATCAACACATGACCTCAAGCTGGGACACACGCTAGTACCACAACCAACCTAAGTACCTTGAAATATGAAAAGCAAGTATTTCAAACAGGAAATTAAAAGATGTTTGCAAATGAGGATGCTCTAACACTGCTGAAAAGTAAACTCAGGAGAAGGTATTAATACTTCAGTACATAAAGGGCCCTAACTGTCAGAAAATGGGAAAACTGCAGAGAAGGGCTTGAAGATTAGTTTAGGTAGGAATTAACATATGAATAAGAAAGTGACAGAGGAACACAGGGACACAGACAGCATCTGGGAACAAATTAGCAGGAGTGTCATCCATGCAGATTGCACAGTATCCATTCTGTTGCAATAAGAACTGGTGAAGTTTCTCAGCAAGAATGCTCTGCCCAGCTTGCCCACATTTAATTAAATATATCCAACTACTATAGAGAATCTAGGTCAGAAATAAAGATGCAGAGATTTAGAAAACTACTTATAAGTGAAGTTAGAAAATTCTGTATGGTTTAGCCAGGCTAAAGAACAGTGGTATTTTCTGGTAGGTTAAAAATCCTCAACAAATGAATAGCAACAAAATCATTTGCCCTTGTGTCCATCATATATGCATCAAAAAATATCAGAAGCTTAACTCCCAGAAAAAAATTACATTCCATATTAGGATATACAGAGTTAATGTATAAGATTTATACGAGCACAGGAGTAGTTAAGTGCTGGAAGATGTAATCAAGGTTATACAGATTCCTTATTACCTTACTTCAGAAACATCTAAGCAAACACTCATCTAGAGATGCTGCTGTTTATAGATGGATCTCACACTGAAAATAGAATAGATGAGCTGCTGAGACCCATGCCAAGTACACATTTCTATAACTTTATGATTTCTGTAAAAATATACATTATTGATATTTTATATGTTGTGTGTGTATACATATAAGCATAGAATCAGAATATGTTTGTAGTATTAATTTATTTTCTAATTTACTTATATAAAAAATGTGCACATATTTATTGGACATTCTTATTTATTAAGAAAACATCCCAATTCTCAGAGAATGCAGTTTACCACTCCTTTGGTACATTCAGATAGCTTTGCTTGTGCACTTACAGGGAATTGGAAGCAAGGAAGGTTTCTGTGTACTCTCCACCACCGAGTGCCTCACTTGGGGATTTAGTAATTACCATGCCCTTCCTAAATCTTATATCAATGCCTACAGCTGAAACTTCTGAGACTCCCAAATTCTTTATCAAACAATTTAATGGTGAAATCCAGCCTAGATCTAAAACACAATTATCAATTAATCTCCAAATATAGAAAGACTATTAAAGAACCAGCTGGCATTTTAAAATGATGAAAGCCAACACTGTTCTTTGGCACTAGCTACTCATCAGCACTAGCTGATGTTGCTAAGCTACTGCTGCTGCCCAGTTAGTTACACACCATCAGGTATTAAATTCATGCAGGCCACTAAGCTGCCGGGAAACAAAGAAAAAAAACAACAAAAAAACAAAAACCAAAAAAAAAAAAAAAAGGAGGAGGAGATAAAAAACACACTAAAAATGTAGTCTTACACCAGTAAAACTCGTAAGCCAAGTCCTGCCATCTGAGTCTATGAAGTGTAATATAGCTTGTGTTAATGATGAAATTATATACAGAGAAAACCAATCAGCCTTTGGTGCTATTTTAGAGTCAATGTCATCCTTACTTGCCCTCTTAATTTAATTCAATCTCCTTTTGCTATAACACAGCTAAGTTTTTATTGTTTTGCTACAACGTAGGTAAATTTTTGTTATATACCTACATTTTGATGAATGAATTTTTGTTTTTGTCTAATAAATTTCTTGACAAAAATCAGAAGGATATTCTGCTTCTATGGGTCAATGGAGGCAAATTGAAGAAACTGTCAGAAAGGATGGTCATTTTTCTGGCAGTTAATTAGAGCCCATGAAGATAATATTGTTTAGTATGTGATCACATAAAGAAAATATTAAGTTAAGAAAATATCTTTCAAGTTTGTGGCTGTTTTTATGAGATTATAGTAGCAGCCTTTTCCCAATTCTTTTATCACTGATCACACTTGGGATTTGCAGCTTTCAAACCCAAACCTGCACTTACTCTTAAGCAGCCTTGCCAGCCCAGGGAGCACCATTATAATATTTAATAAACTTGGAAAAGACTCCAAGTATGTTCCTAATCACAAGCATCATCTCCACATTGCTTTTTCTCAAGCTTGATTCCATTTTTATTTAGGACATTACTTTCACACCCTTAGCAAAGCTGTGTTGTTTGCAAGTCATCCTTTCACCTGGGTTGGTGCAGGAGGAGATAATTCTGTTGGTAGAAGACGATTTTGACCACTAAAAAACCCTGTCCTTTCCATCATCCACTAACTTTCCATAAGGACTATATTTATGACTCTGATGTTTCTTCCCTTCCTCCTACAATTCAACTAGGAGGAACATTATTAAGATCAATTACAAATTGAATGCTTACTGGTTTAGAGGGGTTTTTTTTGTGGGTTTAGTTTTGTTTGTTTTCCTAAGGTGAATGCATAACCAGTAAAAAAAAAAAAACTACACAGAATCACATTTAACCATTTTTTACTCTCAGTCAAGAATCAATTGGATTCTGCAAACTTTGATCAACACTTTGTATGAAGGAGCTGAGAGAGAGCAGAGGAAGAGATCTCAGGTCTACAGAACACGACAGAAAGGCAGGAGATGTTTAATTTACTGAGGGAAGGGACCCTCGGTGGCTGCGTTCAAGCACAAAGGTTATTGTGAGCTGGGAGCCAAGGCAACCTGACACAGCACCAGGGCACAGCTCCCAGCTGCTCAACACAGGCATTGGAGACCCTCACTTCTACAGACAGAAAGGTTACTGTCAAAACTGTGATATTAGTACCTCATCAAGCAAAAGAATTTTCTGGCTCTCGCTTTTTTTTCCTTCTGAATAATTGACCTCTATTTTGTAGGAAAACAAACCAACTCCTACAGGCAGGACACCCTTGAAAGATCAGCCTTCAGCTTACCTTGTTCTAGCTTGTTTCAACACCATATTATGAAATTCTGACAATATATATTAAAAAAAAAAAAACCAACCAAAAAAAAAAAAACTCAAGCAACAAAATGTAAAATCCCAGCAACCAAAAAAAAAAAAACCAACATAAAAAACACAACAGACCAAGAAATCCCCACTAAGCAAAAAAAAACTCAAACAAATTAACAAAAACCAAACCAGCAGCCAAAAGTAAATATCTGTGCAGAATTTCCATTTATATTTAAGAGGGTTACTTCTATATATTTGCTATTCCACAGGATTATAAACTGTGAATCTATATCTCAGCTAATGCTATATTACAATCCTAGATTTCTAGGAAGTATTCCTTGCATTATCTGCTGGCACATTCCTTAAAGCCTTGCTACAGACCACTGGGCCAGTGAAATGACAGAATTCATTGTCCCTGCAACATGCTCTAGTTCTTTTTATGCTAGAAAAGTTTTAATTTCTCAGGCAAAGAAGGGCAAGAACTATTCCTCACTATAATGTTTATTAGAGTTCCCTCAGCGTGTTTGTACAACCTTGTTATCCAATGGTTGGGCATATTTAGAACTTACTAAAGTAACAGATCATCACTTGTCAGATGTGGAAACACAGAGGGAACAGATAGCACATTTTTGAAGAAAGTTCTTTGGGGATTGAGGAGGTGTGAATCTTGTCTGAGAACAAACTATTTGCTTATTCTCATCTTCCCACTCTTCAGGCATTTCAAGTGGCAACAGGGGAAGCAAACATTTCTCCCATTTAAATGAACAAGGTCTTCTTTAACAGACACCAAATACATTGATTTTTAATACATATTTTTGCCTTACACTGAAGTTAGTGCCTGCTTCTGGGAAATCCAGTAAATAACACTCCATCCAACTATAACCTAACTAAAATAGCTATATGACGTATCCTTTTCCTTGCTAGAGAAACTACCTTCTTTAATATACAAACCTACCTTTTCCTTCTCAAGCTATTCACTGGCAATTTAATTGGAAAAGAAAGGAATCCTTTTCTGCAGATTTGTTTGTAAAATTACATTTTTTCATCTTCCGGATGATCTCCTCAGAAAGTATTTTTTACTTCATCCAAAGTATTATTATATGCATTTATACTATTAAACTTCCCATTTCCACCAGAGTCTACTGATTAATGTAATCACTGTGCATTACTGTTAATCCACAGGCTTCTTGTGGGACTCAAACAAATATAATTACACTGCCTGTTGAATTTTCTGCTTTCAGAAAACAGAACACTTCACCAAGTGTTCATACTATTTTTAAGCCTCATACTATTTTTAAGTATAAGCTTTCCACATCCTATTCACCTTTGGCAGGTCCTAGGGCCTGTGCTGTAAGTCAGATTTCAGCTTTGTTTGGTGCTGCTGAAGGGCCAGCGGGGCAGGATTTGCTGTCACTCGCAGAGCCCATCCCTGGCTGCTCCTGCAGGTGCCGAGGGAACAGGGACACGCCGAGCTGGCAGGTGACTGACTGGGAGCCACCTCTGCAGCAGCTGGGCACTGCCAGGACCTTCCCTGACACTCCTGGCTCAGGGGGGCATTCCTGGCACCGGCTGGAACAGATCACAGCTGCAGTGCTGCATTGTCGTGCTTTACCCAAAACCAAACACAGCCGCAGAAAAGCTGCTCCTAACATTGGTCTCATTTACCTTCTCGAACTCTACACAAGAACTACATCACTGACAGCTACACTGGCTAAAACACTGATTCCTGAGGCACCTAGGCTGGAGGCAAAGGAGGTCTAACATTTTTGGTGTTATGTGGTTAACAGACAGACACAAGGCACCAGAAGTATTTTTAGACCTTTCTGAATCAGGGAAATAGTGTTTAAAACATTGCTCTAATTTCTACATGATCTAGTTTTCAAGAATTTGAGCTACAGCTCATTACTACAGCATTCAATTTGGCATCAGATTCTTTTTTTTGATTAATACAAATACAGCAGATCCAAGGAAATATATTGTTTGGGGACTCCCATATAGTTCCTAAATATAATATACCTGACTATAAACAAAAAAAATTAAATTTATTTTTATTATCCAGGAGCTCTAAATGTTACTGCATATAGAATTACTTTTCCACAGGCAAAATTCTTCACAGACCTATCTTATTGCATTGATGTTATATAAATCAAATCAGACACTGATGAAGGGAAGAAATCTTCAGAATCCCAAAATAACCAACCTCCAAAAATAAAAATAAAATTGCTTGTTGCTGAAATATTCAAGATTGAAAAGTAACTGTAACTCTCAAATTTACTCCTTTTTCCCCTATTCTTATCTTCTCTAGTTTTTCAAAATAGGTTAATTAACAAGATAATTACATCTGTAGTTAGGAACCAAAGCAGCTGATTGAGGCAAAACCTCAAGCTAGCCCCAAACAATTCATACTGGAAGGCAAGTTTTTAAACTGTCAGGCTATAAGAAGGAACTATCAAGTGGAAGGACATTACAATTGTCCTGGTGGTGACTTCTAGTCCCACAGGCAAAAAGGGCATTGCCACAGGGGAGGGTACAAGGTCAGAAGTAGAAAATGGTTTTGTTTCCTTCTGCCTTCCTGCCCATTATTTCAGGTTCACAAACCCGTGACAGGTATGACTGAACTCTTCACACAAGCCTCACCTAGGACTGACAGGTCCTGTCACTGGGACCACTTTTCCTAATACCTGGTTTGATATTTGGTCTTTCAGACCCTTGACTCACAGGGAGAGAAAATCCATCAGTTCCAGAAGTGAGGTCTAAAGGAAGCTGCCGAGGTCCTTCAAGGGAATTATTTCTGTAACTGATGGATTTTCTCTTTAACTAAAAACAAAGCTATGTTAAACCACAACAGAAGGTCAGTAAAGGAAGATGAGCACATGGTCTGTGGTAGGCACCAAATGCCACCAGATATTGGTCTGATATTAGTCACCCTTATTATCTGTACAACACTTTATTGTTTGTACTGTCATTATTGCTTTCACAGTAAAGGTTCTTCTCCACTGAAAAGGCAAATATTACACACCAAGAGAAATGAGTCTGTCAAGCCACAGTGTGAGTATTTGAAAAGCTCAAAGGAAAAGCTGCACTGAAGATTTAAACTACTTAGGTAGGAACGAAAATATTTACTGAATTAACATGAACTTCAAAAATGACAGCAATGTTTTAGTATTGTTCCTAGTTATTGTAGTGATATTTCACAGGATCTCAAAGTATGGTCTGACTATGAAGCTTTATTCCAAATTTCATAAGGAATAAAGGAAAAATTTTAAGGGAGGAAAATAAGAAGTTCTAAATTATTATAAATTCCTTAGGCTCAGACCAAGATACGTCACACAAGAATAAAAAGGACAAGAGTTTCCTGTTAGGAACTCCTTAAAAAAGCTAATGTCTCCTCTTGTACCAGAACAAATGTGAAGAATTGGTTATGTGGAGGACTTCAGCCTACACATTAAATCTGACTCCTACCTACCATAACTTACTTCTGTCTTTCTGAAAGGACAACCATTGCTGGTTTATGCATAAAAGGCAACATGGACAAGTTGTTAACATCTTACCCAAAGTGTGCAGCGTTGTCAGGCAGACAACGTGCACCTGCCACCCCATCTGTGCTGCCCTCAGTATTCTCTCTGGTTCCATGCACAGGTTCTGTGCTAGGAGGGGCAGAGATGCATCAGAGAAATCATGAGGTGCAGCTGTAAGGGAGTCCTGCAATTACAGACCCAATGGGAATGTGTCTCCAGGGCATGAGCCATTATCCTACACGGATTTCCCCTCCTCCCCCCAACTCCAGTGGTGTTTTGTTTTGTGGCTTGCCTTGTTCTGGTTTTAGTGTTACTTTGAACATTAAAATTATTTATAATACTCTGATGTATCTAAATAAATCTCCACTCCCTAAATCAACATCGTTCAAGTATCCTTTACAACCAAATATTTGTTGCAAACTCAGAAATATTCTTTTTTGATGCTCCCTTTTACTCTTTATGTATAATGAAAATCTATTTCACATGAAAACTCTATTATGTTTAAATCCACTGCAAAATGAAAACTCAAATCTAGCACTTCTTGAATTAACATTGCTTTTTGGAAAGCAATTTTCAAGGCAGAAAGGACTACAACAGCATCCATTTGGTATATTCTCATTTGCAATAAACACAATAACCTTCCAGATACAAATCATGTCTGTATAGGCAAGCAAGAGGAAGCTCATCTGTTCTTCATCTAAAGATCCCACACTTTCATTAAGAGTTTTCTAAATGCAATTTTTTACTTTCAGCTCACAAACAAAAAGTGAAACTTGCCACAAGAATGTATAAGTGGTCCTACACACCCAGAAAATTTCTGTTTAAGTGGGAACATGTAAAGGGTCAAGTCTATAGTTTGATACTCTGGATGACCTGAGACACATAAAACAGACTGAGATCTCTTCACATCAACACACACACGGGACAGCAGCCTTTGCACTGGAGAGTGTAATATTTTTTTTAGCCATATATTTCACAAGTTTTCAAAAGGTTTTCTATTTAAGCCTCCAGAAAAATAAAATTTGTTTGAACTACAGCTGATTTCAAGATATGACAAAACCACTTTCTACCAATGTTATTTCCAGAATGACACAGCAGTGTCACACCTGTTCACAGCACCATCAAAGTTCTTGATGACTGTTTATACAGTCAGAACTTGAAAACCTCTTATTTTAGCAGCATTAGTCAACAAATGCTTTCACTGCTATAACAAAGGAAAACCATTGAGTTTAAGCGTTCTCATAGAACCATGCTCAATAGAATGCATAACAGTGAGATAACTCTGTTTATTATTGATAAATCCTGCTGTCCCTTGGCTCTTTACATTGAATGCTCAGTGCTGGTTTGGGTTTGTTTTTTTCTAACTAGAGAGTAATCTTAATTTCTTTATCAGACAAAAAAAATCTGTCACAAATCTGAAAAACATCTGCAAGCACAAGTTTTCGAACAGATGAAAAGAGTTTTTTCCCTGAAAAGAGTGAATACAAAATTGGCAGTGTAAGGCTACATGTTTATTATCTCTCAGTGCCCCTGGATTAAGTGTGTTCAGTTTAAAACCACCTGTTTTTATTTCTCTGGCACTGAAGGCTTATCTAAAATCTTCAGATTAAGCTATGCTCCTTTCTGCTAAAACAGTAGCAAAAAAAAATCCAACTTGTAAATACATTATACCCACACATGAAAATAATTCTGCTGAGATTGACTCTCTGTGACAAAAATAACAAACCTATATAGTTATCAGTGAGTTATTTGCTGGTTCTGCAGAACAGAAATTACTCATGATGATGGCTTCTAGAAAGAAGGAAAGTTCATATTCAAAACTGAAAGCAAGCTTGCAAAGTAGAGTAACTCCTACTTTGTAAATTAGACCCAAAAGTTTAAAATTGTGCTGCTGTTTCAACTACCTATGTTTAAATCAAGCTCTTCTCAAGATCAGAAATCCAAGTGTTAAATCCAGTTTGCCTCCTTCAAGCAAAAAATACATATTCTTCCAAGTGTTTACAATTTCTCATTTTTATCAGAATATGAAAATAATAAAACCAAGTAATAAAATTTTCAGAATATTGTGAAATTATTCAATTTTTTAAACCACAATCTATTGGAAAACAATGTCTTAATATAAGCTATGCAGCAGTAATTCAAACAAGTATTTCTCATTTGCTGAAAATTAGCTCAAAAGTACTCCACCTACTCAATGCCCTTAAAAGTAACACACCAAGCACTGGCATCTGCTCCTCAGAACTGGCTATTTTAATCTGCAGACCTGCATCAAATTACCAGTGTAGATGTACCCAGGATGGAGGAAAATTCTGCCCAGCACAAAGCATTTCTAGTCATTTGTAGGGAGTTCACATCTTCTGCACAATACAGGAACTTCCAGATTGGCCTTACAGGTTTTACGTGAATTACCAAAGAGCAAATGGAACATGAGCAAATCTGTTTGCCAAAGAAGCTGGTGATGAGAGCATCCACACCAAGCCCTCAATGGATGAGTGGCTATTCAGACAGGCTGCAGACTGGCCCAGAGTCTTCATTCCTCCCAGCAGTCAGATTCCATTTACTGTGTTCTTCCAGCTCATCTTTTGGCTCCATTTTATCCCCAGGAGCCGAGTCTGTGCTCTGAGAACACTCCCTGGTGTGCAGGAACAGTGAGTGGGAGCACACACACAACCAGAACCAGAACACTGATATGGACACATCCACAGACCACCAAAAATAACAATGATAAAATGTACTGGGGACAGGACTGCAGTTTCAAACAGCACGAGCAAGAACTTTTGAAGAAATAATCAACACAGTGTCCTTACAAACAGATTGTAAACCCTCTGTTTATGGGGTAGACACAGCAACTCTGTGACTTTGCCAAAGATGGAAGACTAAGCTTTAGGGCATTTTGATCTTAAAATGTTGCCTGCACGTAAGCTAGGATGCTCTGAATGTATAAATATTCCTCAATTATAAATTCCCTAGGTTTGTCACATTTGCATAACACTCCTTTAAAGCAATGTGGTTGCTCCCAAAGAGATGAGGTAATGACCACACCACCTGCTTCTAGAAGAGTAGCTTTCTCTAAATACACCACTGAAATTGTTATACTCCTATAAGTTACATATTTTCAGGCATTCACACCTTACACAGTCCCATTATCTGTTCTGCCCTTGGATCCCAGAAGGCACAGGAGTGAGCAGAAAAAAGTATAGCTAATTAAACATGGTAATTCACAACTCATTCCTTCAGTAAGTCACAACATAAAACTAAAATGAAGGTTCAGCAGCTGCAAATAACTAGATAATTTACCTTAGACATTCCCGCTTCCACCAAGGTACTTAGCTCTGTCCAAGTTTAGCAGTAGACTTAACCTGCTCTTCACAGCTAGTTCTCCCAAGTTCCTGGCAGTATTTGCTGTCTTTTGCACCAAATGCTCCTACATTTCCAGCATTAAAAAACTGTCTGGAAAGGACAACCAGCATCCAGGAAAAAGATTTCGTTCCTAAAGAGACTGAGACATACGTACCTGTCGTTCTGCTACAGACAAAACCAAACCCACAACAAACTAACTAAAAACTGTATGCTGACAACAGTAAGAGACTTACTCATAATAATATTCTTATTCTGCAGTCTGGCTGCCTACAGAAAAAGAAAGACTTCAGAATACAGGTCAGTTATAATAATATGGGATTAATAAAAATGATGCTATTTCTTCTCCACAGACTGGACATCTCCTGCTTGTTATCACAATTATCTTTGCTTTCTTCCACTACTCCTTCCTGTAACACAGGAAGTTTTAAAATTAAATTGCTCTTAAGGCTAAGGCAACAGAACATATCAGAAGCAATAAAAGCTGATGTGCCTCATGAAACAAATAATGTTGCCTTCGGTGAGTCTGCTATTCTCTAGTGCACTGGAGACAAAAAAGCCTCAAGGTAGTACTTAGCCCCAAATTCTCAGGAAGTTACAAACAGTTATTCTACAAGGCACAGCTCAAAGCATTAAAAAGGAATGCTGCCATCTTTCTAACTGTTCCTCTGTCTAGCTGATTAGCTATCATTCCATCAGGATATGGAAACACTTTCACCCATGCATGCCCTGTTCCAAAGCCCTGCCTGACCACAGACTCAATAAAACACAGAGGATGCGCCCAAGGTCTCTCAGTTCTTATGTTCTATGAAGTGTATGACCTCTTCTTGTGCACCAATGCCACAGGTTTTAACTGGCACCTATTAACAGCCTCATGGGTTTTCTGGGTTGGATGTTTTTGGGTTGTCTGTCACACAATATTGTCAGGATGTACAAACCAAGTATGCTAATAAAATTAATTATGATCCCTCACCTAGAAAAGACACATTGCAATCCTTGTGCATTTTATGAAGGTGAGAAGCAAGCCTGTGCAGGTGACTGATTTTTTTTTTTTACCAACACTGGGTACCACAACACACATCCCTAGCAGGCTTCCTGAGACACAAAGTTCCAGACAGCTGACCTCCTTCCACAGACTGCTCACATTTCAAAGCCCTGAAAAACTTGCAAAGGAAAAGAAAGATGTGCCTGAGGTGTTAGCAAATCCAAAAAGAAATCAGAAAAACCTACGGATGGTAGTTAATAAAGGATACAGCAGTAGACAGTAACAGATAATGTCTCAAAGAATCAAAGTTCATGTAATTATTTTGCAAGTATTTGTAACTGGAAGTTCCACTGTTTGTAACTAAAACTGTGACTGCACCTTACACTTCCTAACTGAGGAGTTAGCAGTGATCAAACACGGTAGTACTAGGAGGAAGGAAAAACAAAAACCCTTTAGCTAAAATGGAGAAGAAGGGAAAACCATAATTGCTAACAAATTATCTTTATTGTCATCTCCCCTTCACTTCCACAATGATTCTGTACAGGAACATGCCAGGACAACCAGCTGCATGTGAGGAACAGCCAGGATCACAGACAAGTAGAAGTTTTTAAAAGTTAACTCTTTTAAGCACCACCTGAGGTTTTTAAACCTATTTTGTACAATGTCACAAAAATACAGAAAAGACTCCTACATTCAGCTTTCTCAGTTAATAAAGTAGACAAGTATATAACATATTTCCTATTTTCCATAACAGAAAAGTTGGGTTTGAGTTCACACCAACAATCTCCCTTTATATCTGTTTCCTTTTTCAAAGAACACAAGAAAGCATGTATTTCATGAACCTTGAAAACATTCTACGTTAAAGATGTTTTTAAACCAGAAGAATTGATCTGCTCTGAACATGGGATATGAATGAAAAGAAGCACAATTGAGAAGAAACTTTAAAAAGGAAAGGCAGCACAAGATCTTCCAGTAATACGATTTTACACAAGAACACAACTGCCAAGTAACCATAGATAAAAAAGGAGATAGAAGAATACACAGCAAGATTTATACAAGAAGAATACACTTGCTAAGATTTCTAGTGCCAGAGTAATTTTAGAAACCTGGGTAATCTTATGATTTAGTTTACTATTTTATTAATACTTTGCTCTACTAGAGAGGACTCTAGTCTTTAACTAAGCCTGGTAATTTTCTTAAATCAAGATGGGGGGTAGCAGGATAAACATCTTTCTGCAAACTTCTAAATAATTCAAAGAAATTACTTCACCAAGCGAGATTTGCTTTTGCAGTCACACACCCACAGCTCCATCGGCCTGTGGTCTGCTGCTGTCCCAACACTGACAGGAACCATGAACATCACTGAAGCATTGCCTTCAATCCAGCCACATATAGAACCAACACACTACAAACTGGCACTTGGTTTGCATTCTAAAGGGCAAAGGGATTACAAATATTTTCTCATATTCAAGCAACTATAGACCTACGGGAGAGATAAATAACCTTGTCACTGCTTATACTTTCAGTGATCTACCAGAACAGCCTAATTTTGAGATCTATCCTTCCATGATTAAAATCAGACTAGTACTCTGTTCTTGATGTACTTAACAGGATCAAAGACACTTATGCTCATTTCCCTTCTATGAAAAAACATTTTCTTTTACCCAGTTGAGAGAATGTGAAGAAGAAATCACCATTTTCTCAGGAAACTGCAATGGGAACAAGCTGCCAAGCATTTCAGCACACAGATTGCAAGGTCTTGCCAATAAATGTTGCTTATGCAGAGAATTTACCAGTACCTCCTTATCTAAACCTCAAATTTCCTTCTGCTCAGTGTAAGGCTGATTCTGATTAATTACCTTAAAAATGTCTTAATACAAAATATATGAAGATAAAAAGTATCTTCCTAACATGATGCTATGAAAGATAACCTGTTCATGGTATGGGATGTTGCTTAAATAAACTCTGCATTCTTCAAAGTTTTATGGAAATTATGGTGCCTCTTTCTTTAAATAAGCTCTCACCTACATGGTCACTTGATTTGAAAAAGAAAGTGAGAAATCAGAACCTTTCCTTGTATTTGATTGCAAAACTTTCTGTGAGTTTAATATGCAGCCTGATCTATTTTTTTCAACCAGCTAAACTGTTACAAACACTAGGAAACTATTTTCAGAAACATTTTAAAGACTCATTACAGATTTTGAAGCCTTCATTTATATTTACAGGGAATGTGGTGTCAAAGACTGCTGAAAAATATCAACACCAAGACTACCCTCTTTTAGGATGTGCATTTCTAATGACTAAAAACTACAGTATATCACATAAACACACAATAAAATAGATTCAGAATGTCTAGTTTAATATGAAACCACTCAATTATTTACTTCCAAGAAGTGAGGAGGAAGTAGTGTGAAGGCAGTGAATATCTGTCTGACTTTGGCACCAAATAAAGAGGGGAAGGACAGTTCCATTATTTTTCTCTCATGTCACTTAAACCCACCTGTAGTTATTTCTTTAACTGCATTTTACAGAAGCCAGCTAAACACTGTTAATCTTCCACAGGAATATTTTTCAGCTGTGAGCGATGATATATCTAGTGTTTGTTAAATCCACTAAGTACCTCAAAGGGCTTTTAGAAAGGGCTGTGTAATCAACCAGCTTCAAAAAGTTCTTTAGAGCTCATCATGCTTCAAAAACTGCTCTATTTCCTCTTAGTTCTTGAGACTTATAGGTAAGGATAATAGGAGGAAACTAAGTTTATTCTAATGCTCAGACAGCTCATTTATAAGGTAGATTTATTTTTTCAAAAAGGAAACTCTTAGTTTAGGAAACAAGGTACACCTGCCTCATTCTGATAACACAGGAAAATAAGGCCTCCTAGTCAGCAGTCCTGCAATTCTGTGAGCCTTGCACCCGTTCTGCCACAGGCTGGAATGACGGCTTTGGTGTCTGGTGAGCAACCAGCATGCATGAAATCAAAGTGGGAAACACATTTTCTGTGCAATACACTGCACAGGGAGAAGAGCAGAAAGCACCCAGAGTAAGGAAAGCAGCCTGTCTTGGAGCACAACAACCACCAGAAGTGTCTTTGCAGACAGAACACAGGAGGTGGGGGAAAAGGTACTACTGAAAAAGTTGTGCTTACTGGAATCCACAAGCAGTTATGCATATTCCTGCTCACTCTGTCAAGGTAAGAAACAAAGGCTGCCTGAGCTGTGTTGGTTTAGTAGCACATTAATATGTAAGCAACCAGATTTTGAACCTAAAATTCACACCTCATCAGAACAAATAATTGCATATTATCTTGTCGAGGATCAAATTCAATAGAATGACTATTACAACATCAATGTTATTAGTGTAAACTCATAATTCTTTTCAAGACTAGAATAAAATACAACAAAATCAAGAAAGATATCTAAATAATTAATCCAGAATTACTCTTCTTCTCTGAAGGATTGAGGGGGAAAAAAGTAATAATCTGCCTAAGAGCATATTAAATAGTTTAACCTTTTTTTTAAATTACACCATTTCCACCACATGCTCAAAACTAAATAACCCAAAATATTTTATCTAATTTTCTGGTTTCTAACAAGCACGTTTCAAGCTGAAAACTCTCTGGTCCGTTAAAAGAGCTGAAGAAACATAATTGAAACCAGTAACGCATTAAATTAAATGGAGCAAATCTTCACCAAGAGCACAGAGTCTGCTACCAGTGCCCTCAGAAATGCCTAATTCTTCATAAATGCCAAGCCCCATTTCACTGCTTACGAGAAAAACTTTCATGAAGCAGGATTATCCTAATGTGTCCATGTGTGCACTGTGCCCACACACAGATGCAGCCACTCATGATCAGCACTAAATGAGACCACCTGAGTCAGACTATCAACTCTGGTTTTTTGTTGAGGTTTTTTTTTTTTGTTTTGTTTTAAATTTGTGCTAGCAGGACACAATAGAAAGTGAACAAGGATACCACAAAGGAATCGGAAGGACCCCAGTTTGCGCTCAGAACAAACAAGTTTTTCCCTCAGACCAGCACCTCCCCTGGGGCGAGCCCCAGCTTTTCTGAGGGCTCTGGGACGCCCCAAAGCCGCGGCCTTTCCAGCCGTCCCGGCACATCGCGCTGTCCCCGGCACAACTCTTCCGTGTCGTGTGTGTACCTTAAATCCCACTCCTGCTCCGCTCGTCCCGTTTGGTCACCTCCAGCACCGCTCGGCTCGCTGCTGAATCTGCAGCCGCGCCAGAGCCCGAGCGCCGGCCGCCCTCAAGGTGAGCCCAAGTCAGCGCCGATGGAGCCGGCGGCTGAGGCAACGCCAGCGGCTCATTTATCATCCCAAGTTTCGCCCGCCGCTGTTGGTAAAGCCCAATCCACCTTGGCCAGCCTTCCGGAGGAGAGGTGGAGGTGTCCCCGCGGTGCTGCCGGGCCGGGGGCAGCGCCGCGGCCGTGCTGAACACGGCGCTGCCGATCGAGGAGCTCACCTGCCCGCCTGGGCGCGGGGAGGGCGCCGAGGCCGCAATTCCGCCCGCGTCCCACCTGGCGGGCGGCCGCGCATCCCTGAGGCGCCGCCGGCGGTCCCGCCCGCCCCTCCCGCGCCCCCCGACTCACCGAGAAGCCGGCCCAGAAGGGGCAGGAGTGGCGGACGCGGGCCGAGGTGGTGAGCGCCAGGGCGGCGAAGCTGACGGCCACGATGAGGCAGCCGAGCACCATCTGCGTGACCCCCAGGGCCAGCATGGCCCGCGAGCGGGCGCGCTGCTCGCGCAGGCGGGACAGGCTGCGGGACAGCGCGGTGGGGCTGAGGGAGCGCGCCCCGCCGGGGGCCCGCGCCGCCCCGCCGCCCGCCGGCATCCTCCGCGCGGCCCCGCGCCGCCTCCCGCCGCCCCCGCGCTCCGCGGGGCAGCCGGGCGCTGCGGGCACCGCGGCGCATGGAGGAGGAGCCGCCCTGCGCCCGGAGCGACCCGCGCAGCCCCGGCCGGGGCGCGGCGGGCGAGGGGCAGCAGCCGCCGCCGCCGCCTGTCCCCGCTGCTGGCGCGGGGCGGGGGGGGCTGCGGGGCTGCAGCGCGCGGGCGCGGCTCAACCTCAGCCGCCGGCGGGGGCGGCCCCGGTCCGGCCCAGCCCCGCAGCCCGGCTCGCCGCGGCTCCCGCGGAGCGCCCCAGCCCCGCTGCCCGGCGCCTGCCGCTCCGGGAGGGGAGGGGAGCGGGGAAGGGCTGTGCACGGCCAATGGCGGGCGGAGGCAGCGGCCGGAGCATCAGCGGCGGCCGCCGGCCCTGCGGGCTCGGCGCGGTGTGCGAGGCGAGCACCGGGCGAGGGGCCCGGCCCGAGGCCCCCCTGCAGCCGGACGGCGCCCGGGCAGCGCCCCGGAGCCGACCCCGCTCCTGCCGCCAGGGCCCTGAGGGCAAAATCGCTCCCACCTGGGCTTTGTGCAGCGGCGGCACCGGCAGCCTCCCCCCTGCTCTGTGTGCTCTCGTCCAGCCGCGGAGGAAGGGCAGGGCTGGGTCTCAGTTCTGTGTAGAAGGCATCTGGAACGTTTTTTATTTTTTAAGGTTTTATTCCTCACAGCAAACCATAACCAAGTCTCAGGTGCAGCATCCCCAGTAGCAGAAACATATGAGGCTTCTAATTATAAAAACTTCTCAGCCCTGCTGCTGCTGCTAAGAGGGTCTAGCATGGTAAGGCTGCCCACAGCACCTGAAGCCACTCTTTTGCAGAAGGGAAATCACAGCAATTAGGTATCAACTGTAAATAGCTTGGCCTACTCATGAAAAACATACAAGCAGAACCCAAACCCCAGATGAGCATCTCACTATACTGCAGGATAGTTTAGGTAGTAAAACTATGCCAAGATTAACATATTTGTAGCACCATAATCTGCTAAAATAGTAATTTTTTAAATACAGGAATTGGCACATGTAGTCTACATATCTGCAATTCTGTGATATTCATTAAAAAAAAATTCTCAACCCAAACATCACATGTACACCAGGCTTAACATGTTCTATTTGAGGCTCCTTTTCTTTCAGGAACTTTTCTTAGCATTAGATAGTTTCCTGGGGAGGTAGTAGTGAGGAAGTGTGCCTTGACATGAAAGTGTCAGAGTAGGTCCCCTCTCTTCATACAATATCCGGATGTTTTACTGTAACAAACACAAAAAAGCTCGCTGCTTTCAGCTTAATTCACTGTCTATGTCACACAACATCAGGGGATAACAGCTGCTGTCACCCCACCATGGCTGAAATACTGCTCCAGCACATGTGCAAGCCATATTTTAATCAGAGACAAAAGCACCTGACTAAACTCTACACTGAAGAAACAACTGTTTTGCTAAAAGTTTTTAGTCAAATGCAATTCGTACTGCATTAACATTGCTCATAATCAAAAGAAGAGTTAGCTGACAATGACATATTTAGAATGGGCCTGATAACAAAGAGGAATCAGCTAGAAACAACATTCCCAGCTGATATTCCCAAGCTGACTGCTGGCACAGGTGTGCTACTTCCCATCTGAAAGCCCAGGCAGAACAGATAAATGAAGGCAGGTGGGAATATATGGTTATAGATCACACTGAATTTTTGCTTATACCAATTCACACTAAAACTAACATCCACTTGTATTTATTTAAGTAGAACTGTTTGCTGTCCAGCATTGGAAATATTACTTCAAAACGTCCCTTTCAAAGTCAAGGAAGAGTCTGTGTTCCAATGTTCTGCCAAATAAGGTGAAAGGTTCTAGCAAAAAGAAACAAAACCAAAGCTCAGATGCAAACTGAACCTCTGCAGTCTCCATGATTAAGTAGCTCATTCTCCATCAAGGCAGAAATGATTTAGGTTATTCAACAGCAGGACAATTAGAAACCCTAATAAATGCATTTAAATCTCTAGCTGGGTGCTCTCATTCAGGAACAAGATGGCCCTAGGGCTTGGAGAAATTGGGACACATTACACTGGGGAGTGAATTTACATCTCACTAACTCCCTGTGCTGATACTATTGAAAGCATTAGGTACAAAGCAATTTACCTTCATTTCCAAGGACCTTCTAACTTGTATGTAAAAATAAAAAAATAAACAATCCACATTTGTGGGTAATCCAGAGGAGGATCTGGCACTGCCAATCCACAGCTCATCTGCTGTCCATGAACCTCACATGTGGATCAGTTCTCAGGTAATCAATACTTCCACACCCTCCAATATGGCCAACTAAGGCTACCAGAAAAAATGATTTTGGCTTCCAGTATGAATCCAGTGGACTTTAGATCACTTTTTGTCACTTCAATACTTGTGAGCATTCAGATATAGATAGTGTTCAAGATCTGAATTAGCTCTGGATACACTCTTAGTTTTCTTTGAAGAGTCCTGAGTTGCTGGATTTGTTTGAGAAGTATTTGAGAGCAATTTGGGAAGTACTATTATCCCTGACTTGAAGTTATTTTGCTGAAGAAACCCTTTTACAATACTTTCACTGGTATTTTTCAATGCTAGATCACTGTGTGTAACTGTAAATGGGATGTGGTACTGAAATTCCAGAACTGTGGCCACAAAAGCTTTGGAATAGCCATGTTTATATGGGAACACTATAACCAACTAATTTTAAATTTACCAAATAATTTGTTTCCAAAAGGCAGCCAGAAGGGCACTACATATCAGGGCTTATTATTAGTCTGTTAAACCCCATCAGAACTCAGAAGCCAGTATGATAATGATGCCACTCTTACCATAACTGTCAGCCTTTACTGGCTCCCACCAGTTCAGAAAGCAGCTTTGTACTCAGGACTGTATTAGTGAATAGAAGTTTGTATTTATACTAGCTCACTTTGCACTGCAGTGAATTTCATGCATCTGTCTCTTCAACTGTTATTTGAGATGAAGCAAATGGCATTTTCAAGTATGACAGAATTGGAAAAGGAGCAAAGAGAAGTAAATTCAACAGTTACAGTAAAGCCTCTCTTGCCATTACAAAGGTGCCCTACAGAGTATAGATACTGAAAGCATGTCCAAGGGCCCTGCCACTGCCACTTACATACAGCATGGCTCAAATCTGCATCCCTTACACGAGCTCATGATTTGAAGCAGCCCCTCTCTATATATGCAGCTTTAAGGACTTATTAAGCACTAACAAACCAAGCTGTTTTGTTAAACCACAATATACATCTTAAAGATGTAGTGGAAATTGGTCAAATGTGGTAACAGTCCTGAAAAATAAAATGCAAACTTTATCTACACATACACACAAAATGAGAAACCCCCACAAAACTTAATATATCTCTTTCCATATCCAACCTTCATCATTCATCTTGATATCTTGACTTAAAATAGGTTTATTATTCTAATATTTAACAAGTAATTTCTCAGCCATTCAGATGTTGTTGCATCCCTATAACACCAGCAGTAGTAATTCCACTTCCTTTGTCCACCCTGTTGATTCCTCAAAGGGAATCAAGTATCCAGACCACAACATCCAGGATAAGTTCAATTGAAGCACATAATAATTTCTTGGCACATATATAAAAAATAAATTCTCTTTTTTCATGGCCACACTTTGCCCTGTTCTAAAAATAACTTGTAAGGCACTCCAACATACTTTATCTCAGTTTACCAGGAACCATCCTTAATATATCCAGTTTTTACAGAGGAAATGAAATTGGTTTATGGATATAATTACCTAAATATGAAGGCTGTATCACTGGCAGAACTGAAGAGCAACTTATTCTCACATGCCAGCTTCTAAGCATGTAAGAATATTTGATTCCAAAGGCAACAGAAGCTGGTATTTCAGTACATTTAAAAAGAAATTTACATTTTCTTTTACTTGACAGTCAATCTTCCTTAAGCTGATCTTCCAAAAAATTGTACTGGGCAGGGACAGAAAGGAGGGCAGGACAGCAAATAATAAATATTTCTTTATCTATACACCACACCCACTTGTAATCAACATATTGCAGGAAGTATTCTGCTTTACTAGCCTTAGGCTTTGAAAATATAAAAGCCCCCTCATAGTAGCAGATACCAAAATGTGTCAAAGACAACAAAACAATACCTGCCAGTGCCCATCAGTGAAAGAAGGGATCACAGATCTGTACACTCAAAACCTTATGGTGGCACTTCTATCTTTGGTACTATTTTGCTTCCTGATGACTCTACAATTTTCTTAAAATAGGAAAACTGCCTCTTACAGGCTTGTAGTTAATCAATGAACTTCAAAAATAGAAATCCTCTTCCCACCTCCCTACTTTTATACTAATAAAACTATCCACTGTGTATTTTCACTTGGCAAATCAGATAAATGATAACACTCCCAGTCCCATCTTTTACAGCAATTTTTCTGTGGAAGTGAATGAAGAGCTCACAAAGCACACCAATTCTGTGTTCAAAAATATTATGAATAAAAACTTTTAAAATTACTGTGAGGATCAGCAGACTTTGACTAAGACCTGCTTCTGTGCTTAAAACCAAAGTGCCTAATTAGGAAAGCTTTTAAAAGGATATATTGAAAACAAGAGCATCTGCCTCACAATCATCAGGAGCCCTGCAATGAACCAATGCATGGTCAAAGTCTGCTTCCAAGAGGTAACACAAATAAGTGGAACTGTCACATCTCCACTGCAGGCTGCAAAACACACAGAGAATCACACACAGAATCACTGGGTTGGAAGAGACCTTCAAGATCATCAAGTCCAACCCATGCCCTAAACAGCTCAACTAAACCATAGCACCAAGTGCCATAACCAGTCTTTTTTTAATCACACCCAGGGATGGGGACTCCACCACCTCCCCAGGAAGGCCATTCCAATATTTTATCACTCTCTTTCTGGGAAAAACTTCTTCCTAATATCCAACCTGTATTTCCCCTGATGCAGCCTGAGGCTGTGTCCTCTGGTTCTGTCAGTGCTGCCTGGAGAGAGACACCAACCCACCTGCCCACAGCCACTTTTCAGGAGCTGTGGAGAGTGACAAGGTCACCCCTGAGTCTCCTTTTCTCCAGGCTGAGCACCCCCAGTTGTTCCTCACAGGGTTTGTGTTCCCAGCCCCTCTCCAGCCTTGTCGCTCTTCTCTGGACACGCTCAAGCATCTCAACATCCTTCCCAAACTGAAGGCCCACACTGTCCTTGGTGGGGTGATGGTGCACAGAGGAACCATTCTCTCACTTTTCTCTTAAAGGACTTGAAGTTATATATGGATCCCTGAATATCTCAGCTTTTCTGCACCACCTGCTACCTATGAATTGGTTTGTTACCCCAACCAGCCATGGACCTGAAGGAGACAAAGAAAAGTACCTGCTGCCATTACTTTACAGCCATTACTGTGGCTCCTCATGATTTTATGTAGAGGATAATCACAGATTATTTGCTTTCACGAAAATAGCATCCTTTAACATAATCTAAGCATATATAAAACCATAGGAACTACTTCTGTATGTAAGCCAACAGGGTTTTAAACAAGAAAGCTTTGCAGATAAAAAATGAAAGAAACCTCAATTGTAATGCTCTAACCTGAAAATAGCGTGTGTCTGTTCTTCAGAAGCACCTACCTTGGAATGACTTCCTCCACATGAGTGTCCTGGAGTGCTACAGACACCATGAAATCAGGATCATTGCTCTGCCTTTTATGACTGCTTGAAAGTTCAGATTGGGTACATGTGATTGGATCTGAAAAGCAGATTGCCCTGTGGTTTTACAAAAGGCAGGCTAGAACTCAGATTTTTAAAAATGAGATGGATTTCCCTGATTATCACCCTTGGCCTGGCAGAAAATGTAATCCCTACAACAAAACCCCAAAATGTACCAAAGAAGTATCTGGTATTTTCTGTCCAAGCCTTAGCAAAAATAAAACTATTTTAATCAGGACTTCAGTCTAAGAAATTAAAACATAGAAAAATATATATCCAATATTATACAAGAAGTTTTAGACAGCAGCTTTTTTGGTGCATTAAATAATATCACTTTTCTTCTGCAATATTTTAAATGTGCAACACTTCTGTATATAAAGTAATAAATAATAGTGATCAGATTCCTTATTGATCCCATTTCCAAGAGTAAAAAAAAAAATGGTAGAATTAGCCAGTTCATACTGTCTTTTAAAATTGCTAGACTTTACAGGGCCAGAATCTACTAGATAAAATATTTTCAACTGTAGAAATTAAGTAGCTGAAATTCCCAAATAAAAACTTAACAGAATCATTTTTATTAGTGTTCAATATCAACCTTTTAGCTAAGCCACTAAAATCCAGAGGTAATTTGTAATGAAGAATCATTTTATGCATTCTCAAGTAGATTTCCTTAACTGAAAGATGAGTTAAGTTTCTTAACTTTCTTTCCTTAACTGAAAGATAAGTGAGTTACATTTTTAAAATTAGAAGTCAAAGTCTTAGTTTTCTCAGAAAAACACCTCTTAACTTCTTACATGACTCACAAAATTAAATTTTCAAGAAACTAATTTGTTTGATTTATAGGTAAGTAATTTGAAGTATTTAGAGCGAAAAAGAAAGAAGTTCATAAGTCCTCCCCTAAGTATCTTGCTGAGATTGTGGATTTTCTAGTAATGCACATAGAATCTGCTTGTGGGATGCTACCCATTCTTCTTATACATTAATGTATTCCTGAGAAGATAGAGAAGAAAAACTAAAATATTTCCAATCACTATCAAGTAAAACTCAGCAAAATATTAGGAAAAAACTTAGACACACTTTCTAGGAAATAGCTTATTAAAAGCACATAGTCTTTCCAGTTGTTATTGGTAGATGAGAAAAGCTATAAACATGGGGCAAAAGGATCTTCCCTGGAGAATCAGGAATTGGTGTTTGGTGGCTGAGACATTCCAGTTTTCTGCAGAAGCACTGGATAGGCGATCATAACTAATTCAAAGCTAGTGTAGCTGCTCTTAGCAATTTAGTTAAAATCTGACAGATGAACACAGTTTTTCTACTTTGGAAAATGGAGGGGACCAGGAAGACTATTCAGCATGGAAACTCAGGCGAGCTGAAGTTAAGGATTATTAAAGAAACTCTGGTTATTGGATGAAATTATAATTCATATAGGGCACTTCCTTTATATGAAGTTGCTACTGAGATTTTATGAAATCAATCTCTAACATATTGGATAATTTTTTCAAGCTTTTTCTTTGTGAAATGCAGCTGCAAATCAGAAGGCAAAAATGGCTGTCTGGATGTATCTGAAACATGTCCAAATTAATTGAAGGCATAGTTGAGTGTTTTTCTGCAAACACTGACCATACATGATTAGCTACATGACCTGTTGCAGCTCTGCCAGGTGTAAAGGGGTTCAGCTGCATACTAACACAGGAAAGGACTCTAGGGAGCAGAAACAGTACAGAGGCTGTATTGAGCACAAGCTGTACACTTTGTCCCCTTGGTGGAACGCTTCCATGGGTAAGCTGGGGCACCCTCAGGGCTTGCCCTTCCATGCCCAAAGGCTCCACAGCAGCATCCACCCCCCCAATCCAGCTGCAGCCCTGAAACGTGTCTGCAAAACTCTTCCTCTCCCCTGGACACTAAAGGACCCCAAACAGAACAACTTTCTGCTGGCACTCAAGGCCCTGCATCACTTTGTGCCCTTGCCCCAGACAGGGAGACAGCAGGACTGTACTGCAAGAAAAACCTGCAGATAGAACTGCACTGGTGTAATATATTGGGATAATATTTTTTTAATCCATACCCTCTTCTCCAATCTAGTATTTTCCACCAGCACTGCTGTATTTCTGCACACATTTACAAAATTCTCCTCACTCTCCTTTTTGGTTACCTAGCCCCCAAGATCCTGTGCATTTCTCTAATCTTCCTAAATACCTCTAGCCTTCCCTAAATAACTCCACATAGAGTTCTGCATTAGGTTTTCAGAGCAACAACATGCAGAGTGAAAGGAGAAAAATGGCATAATTCTCCAGCAATCTATAGTTGCAGAGTACACTGGAAGTTTTATTAGGCTATTATAACCTTTCTGCCTATTTTTTTTTTTCTGGCCAAGTCCATTTTGAAAGCAAAAGATTTAAAGAAAGAAAATGTTGTGATTTGTTTATTTGAGCATCACACACTACTGTAGCATCCATTTGTTTTAAATGTTGACAAAATACAGAATGTATTTAGGATCAAACCCAATTTAGTTGCCCTAAATTAAGAAAGGTTAAAAACCCACTGCCCTGAGGACAGTCAACCAGATACACAACATTCCCCTCTGCAGAATGGCACAGCCAAATCTGCTGCTGAGGATGACTAAGGATTGGGAAGTTTAGAGAAACAGATTTCACAGTTATTAACTAAATCCCTTAAATCTCTTTTGAATTTTAATTGTTAGACTTCTAAAAAATAATACTTTCACCTGTGTTCAAGATTTGTTTTTTAATACAAACTTACTGTTCATCTCTGTCCAATAATTGCAAATGAACTTTTTCTAACTTCAACATGCTGGCTGGAAAGAAGTGGATTTTTTTTTTCTGAGGTAGAACAGAATACCTTTTCCTTAAAACAAATATGCCTGAAGAAAAGCTGTTTCTTCTGAAATGCATCACCCATGTAGAATATTATACCTGAATAAAATCATGAGGCATTTGGAGTTCCTAGGCATTATATGGACTTTTTTTTTTTGGTAACAGAATGAAAGAAATATATAGATATATTTCCTATAAAAGTAAATATAAATATAATAATATTTATATTTTAACATACATAATATATATAATAATACAGAATACAATACATATAATGACATATAATATATATTATAATAATATAGAATATATTATTATAAGTCTTACTGTACACTTTCTGGAAAAAGGCTTCAGGAAGAGATAACTTCTGCATAATTATTAATATTCATTATTCAGGTACAATCAGTATATGGAAAAGCCTTTACAAACTTGCTATCCATATGTATCAAGACTCTAACTTTATTGTTGTAAGTCTAAGTTGCTCATTTATGTACAAAACTGTAACTTCCCTTTCAGCATAGAAAAATATGGAGCAAGTCAAGAAGTTACATTTGTTCTGTGAAAAGCTACTCTCAACTGTCTACTTAAATAGGTATGAAAATGCAATATTCAATTTTTGACAGTGTTCTGAATGTTGGGTATGCTTTATTTTTAACAGCATGCAAAGCTTTCTTTGCTCTTCAAAGTGCTTTTAAAATAGGGCATTCATTCAAAATAGGTGGCACTCCCTAAGAGTTTTTATCTGGTCAGAAAGTACACGGCCAAGTTTCTATCAGAATGAAGACTCTTGTGTTGGAAGGTGCAAAAAAAGATCATGGAACCTAAGATTCAGCAGATCTCCAGTGCAGAAGGAGCAGGTCACTCCAAGCAGGAAACCTGAAATGCACAGGCTGCTGGGACAGGCACTGGCTGATTATTGGTGCATTTGGAAGGTTCTGTCACTGTTCTACAAAGAGTAAATCTTACCCATGCAAATGGCTGCACCCGTGGCACTTCTGGAAGATGCTTTCCTCAAAAGGAAAATAAATCTTTCCTTTAATTACCCACACAGTGTTTCTTCCGAAAGGCAGGCACTTGTTGTTTTTAAAGGAATACTGCCTGTGTATTTTCCAAAGTAGCTTACTGTTGGCCTGAGGGGAAACAAACCCATCCCTGTGGAATATCAGTGCATAATGAGCAGTGTACTTCTGTGGCTGCCTAGGGAACAGTGCTGGCAGCATCACTCACCACAGTGGCCCGAGGTCTGTAGAAATGACAGGTGGAATGAAAGTGTCTCTTTGGTTTTGGCAATGCCAAAATGAGGAGGATTTAATATGCTGAAGAATTGTATCCCAATGCCAATCTCTATTTTTCAGTTTTTTAATGTCTCTAAATGGAATATTTTTGGTGATAATTTAAAAAACAAAGAAACAAAAATCTTACACATCCCTCTTATATTATGGTAGTTGTCAGAGACTAATACAGGGAAATCTGGCAAAAACTATATAGGTGGAATGTAAGCCAAGGATATAAAATGGTTTGGCAGAAAGAAAAATTCCCTGCAGGATTTATAGTAAAAACAATAATACAAAAGGACTGAATAGAGGTGTACATAAAGAAAAAGCAATTACTCTAACAGAATATTAGTTACTGTGACAATTGCTTAAAAAATACTTATCTCAACTGCCAAAAATAATTAAGCAGGTTGTCTCGCTACCCTTCAAACAAAAGAATTAGTGGGAAATTTCATTCAGGCTTTGTGCTTCTTTCTCTAAGAACCAAGAAAATTAACAAGGTCAGCTAGAGTACAGCTAGGATTACTCTTCAGCCAGTACTTTAGCACAATTCTTAATACTTTTTTTTTTTTTAATCTCCCTCTTGTTAAAGCATTTCTTCCCAAGGGGCCATGTGATGGTTGGCCACCCTGTCCAGTGTCCTCTCATTCACCCTGCAGCACAAAGCACTGCTCCCCCTGGCACCCCCTGGCACCGCCAGGGCCAGTCACCCCTTGCTCCATCTGCTGCCATTTCACACACACCTCCTGCAAGAGCTGAATGCTACTGAAGGGCCACTGAGGCCCAAGTTAGCAAGAGCAATTTGGAGGCAATTGCTCCATTACACAGAATATGAGACAGTTGGATTATTATTTCAAGTTTTTCTCTGAGTATTTCAGGGCCCTGGGTAGGAGTTGATGTTGTACTGTGGAACTGAATAATTCAGAAGGGAGTCCCTTAGGAGAACAGCTGTTAGGTAAACACTTCAGGAAAAACCAAGTTTAGTAAAGGCCTTTAAATTATATTTTTCTTTCCCCACTGAAAGCCTAATTATCTCCTAGTAGCTCAGAAGATTTTGTTTCAACCTAACAACCACTTAATGCTCCCTGTTCTCACATTACTGCCTGAACAGTTTCTGAGTAGTATCACATAGTCTCTAATAATTACAAGGTGAAATGTTCCTGGGGTTGGAAAAGTAACTTTATATGCTTCAAAAACTGAGAAACAATGGGGGGAAATCTGCTATTCTGCATGTGCTTCTTACCCTGATGAATTCTTACAGCCATTCAAACAGAGTTCTGAAGGCTACAGGTACTTCAATCCTTTTTCTTTAGTGATGCTCTGCATTATAGCTAAGGAGGTTGGCACCCAATGGAAAGTCATCCCTTGGATTCACACAGGACTTGCAGGTACTGACAGTGAAGTTCATCCCCAGGCATTTTGCTGCTCTGGGTCACCACCCTTGGTGTCCTCAGAAAATTGTGTCTAATGTGCTTCCTGTCAGGGGAGGCTGTGGCTATGCTCAAGTTTTAGGGTGGTTTTCTTTTTTAAGAAAATCATTACTGTAAGTGTTCTGCTGCTACTAAAGATAAGGAATATTTTTACTTTAAATGTAGAGATAGAAGCTGATAAAATAACATATTGTTCACATAAGGCAGGACAAAAAAAATCATTCTGGCATATAAATATTAAACAATGTTTCCAATATGATTTGTGCAACTGAAGGACAATTACAGCTCCCCATTCCCTCTCCCAGATAAAGCTACTGGAACAATATATCATTTTTAATGAGATTTTATGGCATTCTGTAATTTCTTCTTACCCCTGTATATTACAAGCTACTTTGCTTTCTGCTGTGTGGGTATTCAAACCTATTTTTTATATTTATATTTTCATTTGATTGCTGGTAAGTATAGAAGTAAATATGTAGCCTAGACTACTGTGGAAATTGCTTATAAGCCTCAGGTTTTATTCTGGAGGAAGGTAAACCCTAAATTAAACTAAAATCTACACTAGAGTCACACTTTTGGGGAGACAAAAGTCATCCAAAACAGATACCTACACCGTGTAATTCAGAATTTGGGTAAATTCAGAGTCTTCCCTTTGTTTATCAGACTGCAAAGGGAAGGATGTCTGACAGGGTGCTCTCAAAGTGCCTACCACAGTATTTTTTCTTCAGAAACCCATTAAAATTGCTTCTTTGATCAAACTCTCAGGAAACATTCTAATTTAAAGTACTAGAGAACTGTGACTTACACAAGTTGTGCACTCTTTTTAAGAACTATTTCACCTTGCCCACTTCCTCTTGCCATTTTCCTCTATAAAATTATTGTAATCTCATTCTTCCTTCTCTGCTTCATATCAGTTCAATGATAAATAAAGATAATAGGCCTTGCAAATCACAAATAGACAGGTGGTGCAGTGATGGACTTGCCATTAGCTGCATTAGCACAGTGTGGTTTGGGAATTTCAAGAAGGTATAAGCACACTGAGCTACTACAGCCTATTTCAATAAATCACAGAGCATTTTATTTAATTAAGTCCCTTCTAAAAGCAAAATTAAAGATACAGATAGAATTGTCATTAGTATAAATAGGGTTGATATACTGGACAACAGTTTTTTTATTATTTTATATCCCATAAAAATAACATTTTATAATTCAACAAAAGTAGGACTTGATTCTTTGATTCACAATGTAAAATACTATGGTTGGTAGCCTTTACATTACTGGCTCATGGCCTGATAGCTTCCATTCCCTCACCTGCTGTGATTCTTCTTCCAAATCTTAGGACATTACAACCATTGAGGAACAACGCACAGCACAGGCAGCACTACAGGCATCAGATGTTTCTGTGCAAGGCAAAATGCTATAACTGAAGAGAATGGCTTTGAAGGAATGAGGATAATTTTGTTTTGCCAAAATAGGGGTATAGGAGAGGATAAAGTGAATATTCAGAGTATGTATTATTGGTCAATAATGAGCATATCACCTCCTCAGTATTTCTTTCAAAATTTTAATTTTTACTGTGAGGGTAGTCAAACACTGGAACAAGTTCCGTGAATGGTGATCTCCATTCCATAGTAGGAGACAGACTAATCATGATTTTAATTATTTAGGGAAAGACTATGAAGGACCAAGAAAAAATGAAGGTGAAAGATTTAAGTTGTTGTCTGGAGCAGGAAGAATTATGAGGCAGAATCCAGAGCACATCTGCACCTTCATCTCAGGACACACAAAACAGGAGAGAGAAGCTGTCTCTACCATGGCCTGAGATAATGGCACTGGGAGCTGACATGAGTGGTGCTGGGAGCTTGAAAATGAGCCTGGGTATTTAAACTCTGGAATTAAAAATACCCACAAATGAACAATAATCCATTCAAAACAACCAACAAATGAATGATTCCCCCATATAGAATGGGACTGTGTAGGGTAAGAAGCATAGTTAACACTGTGAACCAAAGCCATATATATTGGCATGACTCTCAACTCCCCCATTCCCTGGGTTTTGAGAAGACCCTCATATTAGTGAAAGGTGGAAGATGAGCAAACTTGACCCCATAATAAAGCTTTGGGCTGTCACTAACCAAAACACAGTACAATCCAGTATCTTAATACCCTAGGAACTGATCTCATTATGGTACCCAGTAAGTTACCCCTGTTTAATTTGAGCTGTTTCTAACTGTATTTAGTCTGTTACTAAGTAGCAGCTTTCTTATGAAGTACACTGCCTGTGAAGGCAACATATACAAAAGCTTACCCAACTGCATAAATTATTTGAACAAATCCTCTTGGCCAGCACCAGAGAGCAATCTCATTTCAGTACAGCACAGCCACTCCAGTCCTCCTCAACCCAAGTTCAGGGCCTCCTATGAACTCTATTTCACAGATGGGAAGGTTTCCAACAGAGCAGTCTCCTGATCATCTCCACATGAAAGGGTATATTCAAAGATACTCTAATGAAGAACTTGAAACCAAATTAATCCCTGCCACAAAGTGCAGGAGATTTGCTGGTCTTTGTTACTGAGCTCTGTTTCCCTCCATGCCCTTCACATACAGCAGTCATTAGACACAGCAGGTTTGCAGAGTTAACGGGCACTACACAGACTACTGGACATTGGAGTTCCTTGACAGACAGTTTAAACAATTTCCTGCTTATAATTTTTACATTTGGTAATGAAGTAATTACCCTTTTGAGAGTCAACTGCTGAAATTCCTACACATATTAAATGGCACATAAAAAACATGAGTCTCTCCCAGAAGTTGCTATCTTCAGATTTTGGTGTCTTCATGACTCTCTGTGGAAGGGCAGATTCACTAACAGGGGGAGAGATTCAGTAAAAAATGTTTGAAACCATTTTGAAGCAATGTTTAAAACAAACAACAAATAAAAGTGCTTCATTTTGGCTGGTATCTGCCATAGACATTTACAGCTCGTTTTTCCCCTCCTGTGGTGTCTTACAGCAAACTGAAGTTCTAAGCATGATTTGCTGTTTCCCACATCCTCCCTGTGAGTAGCCAGAGCAGCAGGGACACAGTGCTGGGAGGTGGAGCTGTGTGTGCCAGGCACAAGTCCTTCAACAATTGCATGGATTATTAGGCAATAGCTTATTTGCAACCATCCATCATTCCTCTCCTAAGCAATATCCACCCAGGCATAACAACTTGATTACACAGCTCACACCATATGTGCCCATAACACAGCACTTCAGAGCTGCTTAACTCACACATGCAATGTATGATAATACTTTTACCCACGTCAGTCTGGCATTTCACGGTCTGTTGCCTTCACTGTCCTTGTCTTTTGAGTAAGTGTGGCTCATCTGTGGTATTCCCAAAAAAGTCTGTAGTTTTAAAATTTCACCAACTGCAATGTCAAATTAAGAGCAGAATTTAAAAAGCTGAACTTAAAGATAGACAAGTAAAAAGTTGCTACATTGAGGCAATACAGCTATAGTTACCCACCTATTCCTAATGTATACTCCAGGTCCACAATAGGCTTTGGTGTGATTTTGAGTGAAGTAAAGCTAGCTACTACTGTAGGTTTTGGACACCTGTTAGAAACCAGAGGCTGGAAAGGGTAGAAGAGAAGTATGGTTTTTGGGGTTTTCTTGCATCTCCAGCTGATAAAGAACTATTTTTGACTTATTATTGTTGATATTACTTCTAGTCTCTTACTGTAGTCACTTCTGATAGCATCCCAATGTCTCTATTATGTTCATAACAAGACCCTCCTGTGACCACTAGGAAAAAACCCAAAGCTTGATTTTCCTTTCTTTTACTGAAAACCATGACTCCTTACACATCATGTGAATTTTACACCACTCAACACCAGCATGTACACAAAGGCTGGATTAGCAGTATGTGCACACACATTTCAAATTGCTGGCTGCAGCTTTTCTCTGCTTCAACAGAAAACATTAACAATTATTAGTCAGACACAGTGGGCAGCCTATTACATGTTAGGAAGGATCTGTCACTTAAATGGAGTGATGGCTACAAACACACATCTACAGCATTTATTAGCTCTAAGCTGCCATCCCAAGTGCTGGGGAACAGTTGAAATAAAAACACAAGTCACTTCCTCAATCAGAATGAAAACTATTTCTGAAAGAAATGCAAATAAAATCCAACTTCAGTCATCACTTGAAGCTGAACAGTCACCAATTGTGATCCTACAAAAACTGAGAGGCAAATTAAATCTTTACTGTGTACCACTGGGAGAAGTTTCTGGTCTGGAGGTCTGTATAAATAGGTTGCTTCAGCGTCCAACTGCTGGCCTGGCAGTTTTTGCACTGTGAGCAAAGTGTGAATGAATGTCTCTGACAGGGACAGTTCATAAATAAAGCAATATTCTAGAAGCTAAAATAATTTTTGCCACATGCTGAATCTTAGAAGTACTACAGCAAAACACTCTAATGTCTGCATTCTCTAACCTTTTCCTGCTGAATAATAGAACATGGGTTGTAAATAATTAACCACAACAAAGGAGGCTCTAGATTGTAGTAAGAATAAAGTGTTACCTCCTCCACTAGCCTCATTTTATCTTCAAAGGTATTCCAAGGTTCAGTGGGTGGCAAGAACAGATTTCATTGTCAAACATGCAACCTTCCTGGGAATGTTCAGTGAGAAACTATTCAGGTGAGAAAAGAACAATGGAACACAGAGAACAGAGCTGTAGCTTGAACCTAGAAGTCACACAGAAGTAACACACTGAAGTTACACTGAGGACCTGCATGACCCAGGGTGTCCTGTTTGTGCCAATCCCCCAGCCCAGGAGGTGTCACAGTGCCCTTGCTGCTTGCAGGCACCAAATCAATGATTTCCAAGGCAGACACAGCTACAGCATTATCCAGCTGAAAACAACTGACTAGGCAGCAAGGCTACTACTGCTGCAAAAACTAGATCATTTCTAGTATTGGAAGCTTTTAATGCTTCTTGACATAGGGCACCAAATACAGATGAGTTAATTAACCTTCTAAATATGGCAGATACTGTATAAATAAGGAAATCTTTACAGCATTAATGTCTGCAGAGCAAAAATTTCAAAGTATTACATGATAAGATTACATAATAGGATAAAAGCACTAGCAACAACATCCATACTACACTGTGGCAACTTTGCAGCCATTTCACTCATGAAGTCTCACTGAACACAAACAATTCAGCTAGATTAAAGTAGAGCTATGGACAGCTACAAGTACATTTTGTTCAATTAACAGCAAAAAATATGTAAACCACACATAGGGACTTTGAGTTAGAACTGTTATGCTTATTTGCTTCCAATCTTCTTCTATAAACAATATGACAACACAGCAAAGGAGTAACAGCAACTGAGCAATTTTCTTAACCAATTTTTAAACCACACTGGTGTCTTAGAGGGTTTTTATGAAGTATGGTATTTTTGTCACTTCTTTTATACACAATCAGATGCTCCGTAAATTAGCAGGCCAGAGCATCTCATAGATTAGAACTCACCTGGACTCTTTAAAATGGGGGAACAGCGTCAATGGGGTTGGCACAAAAGTTATGCTATCTGGTCCAAAGAGTCTTTGGATGGTCAAGGTTGGAAGGCATGTCCAGAGATCACCCTGTCCAGCCCTCACTGTTCAAGCAGGGTTACCCAGAGACAGGTGGCTTTTGAATAATTCCAAGGATGGAGAGTTCATGACCTCCAGGGGAAATCTCACAGCAAATAAGCAGTTTGTGATGTTCAGAAGGAACCCTCTGGGTTCCATTCTGCACCCACTGTCTCTCTAGTTGTGCTTCAGGACCCACTAAAAAGAGCCCAGCTCCACATCCTTCCTTGTGATAGTTGTTTTCTGCTGATATTAAAAATAAAAGATCCCCCAAAGCCTTCTCCCCTGCAGGCTAAACTGCCCCAGCTTTCTCAGCCTTTGCTCACTGCAGAGCTGCCCCACCCCCTTCACCCTCTCTGTGGCTCTTGGCCCCACTATGTCCAACACATCCACATCTCTCCTGGACTGAGGAGCCAGGAGTGAACAGAGACCTCCAGGCTCAGCAGTGCTGAGCCAAGGAAAGGATCCCCTCCTGGAGTAGCTGGCAATAGTTTGCCTCATGCAGCCCAGGAGAGCACTGCAGATGCCTTTGCTGCAAGGGCACACTGCCAGAATGGGAGCTGAAATCTCAGCGACTCCCAGTGCTTCCTGCCAACACCTTCACAAGGTGCTCTGATGCAAAGGGAACACACAGCAGGGCAGGGAGGCTTCCACACATCAGAGTGAAGAGGCACACAGCATTTCCTGAGGCCATGTACCCACAGTGCAACTCTTTCTTTCTTACCACAGCAATTTGGCTTCTGTTAGTGCTGAGGAAAACATCATTTCTACAAAAGAATCACAAGCAATGTACACTAAAAAAAAAAAATAAAAAAAATTAAGTTGGTGAATAAAGGAGATTGAAAGTTTACCTGGTTTCACTTCTGCACTTAACTCCTGTAGCTCTGCATTCAGCCACACTGCAGCTGGGCAGCACAACTGCTCCACAAGTTATGACTGTACAAGATACAATTTTGATCCATCTCTTTTCAATTGGCTTCTCCTTTCCCAAATACACTGTGGATATTCCTGGAAGCTTATTTGAACTGACACTGAAGAAATAAACCCTATGCAGCTACTACATGCTAGACCTGAACTGTTGTGGAGGTTTTGGAGGTAACTTTGTTGTGGAATTATTGTTTTCTTCTCCTTAATTACCTTTAGTCACATGTCAAGTGATTCACCTAAGGAAACCTGTCCACAAATTTAAAGTTTTACTATGACAAATCACTTTGTATTTAAGTTCATTATTTATCAAGACATACAGAATGAATTAAGTTACTTACACCACCTTTCTTTTGGGTCTCTCTCCTTACTCACTGGTCCCAAAATGGCTGTTTTTAATGCAAAATAAACATCCAAACAAAACTACTTAGCAAATGCCATGCCCATAAACACAGGGGCATAACATTGTGGAATTCTACACATACTATAAACAAATACTATTCTACATAGTTAATAGTATTCTACATAGTTATATTTATCCTTACATAACTCTGCACCAGAACCCCAGCATCCCTTCCTATGTATTTTTAGAACTTAACGTTTGCTAAGAATAAAATGATGCACAGATGGATCCCTGGATTTCATTGCCTCACTAAACCCTTAAAATATACAGATATCATTCTAGTCAAGACCAGAAACATTTTTGGAACATCGATTTTTTTGCTTAACAGAAAGAAATTTCTTACTCAGCTGTGATTGCTGAAAGAAAAATTAGTACATTTTGACAGAAAACTAGATATAAGTAAATCTTTGATCTTCTTGGATTAAATTTTTTTTTTCTAACATTTCATGCAGATTTTTCCAAAGTCTTTGAAATTACATGAAGGTATTCACAGAACATTCGGCATTTAACTTCATTTCCTGAATAGAAAAATTACCATCTATACTCCAAATAACTCATTTCTTATGACAATTGAGAAAGCAAGGAATTAAAAAGTGCTTACTAATGAGTCATCCATTTAGCGTGAAAGTCTCAAATGTTGGGAAGGCCTTTAAAATTTTCATTTTTTAAACTCCATATACATAATTACCCAACAGTCTAAAAGTGAATTTTGTTATATATTCCCATGGCACAAAGGTCATCACCGTCTCCTGAAGAAAAAAGGTTTGGAAAAAAACTCAAGACCTAGAAAATTATTTTATTTTAGAACTTGATCCAGATTACACCATCCAGACTGTTATACAGACATCACCCTGCTATGAAAAAAAACATTTTGAGATAGTAAAAAAACTCTAGCAGTAGTTTACATAGACTGTTCTTTAGGAAATTACTCTGTACCACACTGAATTTTTTCCTAAGGCTTGTTTGCAATTTGGTTTGAAAGAGATAACAGTTTATGCAAAGAGAACATGAAAAATGAATTAACTGCAGACTAAAAAAATCTATAAAAGTCCATAATCTCTTGCTGGGTATATTACATCAGAGCACCCTTCTGGCATTTTCCCTTTTGGTTTATTAGCTCATAAAGAAAACCCACAGTCCTGGAAAAACGACAGAGGCAGAAAATACTGTGCTGTAGCTAAGTGAGATGGCATAAACTGGCCACAGCAAGTTCGAGACTCCTGTTGCACTGACTCTTTGTTTTCACAGCTTTCTAAATAAGAACATCTGTTTTGTAACTACAAAAGCAGCCTTCAAGCAACCACTGGTTTCTGAAAGCAGCGACAAGTCTAAAAAAAAAATTAAGCCAACCTGTTTTGCAGAAGGAACATGACAAAACTATTTCTGCAAGAGTCCTTTACACTGAAGGGAACATGGCCATCCTTTAGCTGTGTGAGCAGCTCTGGGCTCCCTGCTGCCACACCACTGAGGCTTCCTGACGACTGAATTAATACCCTGAACATCTTCCCTTCGGCCACCTGCTGTAAGAACCTGCCCCTTGCTGCTTAGGAGCTCTGACAGCAGCTTTAAATGCCAGCCGAGGCGTTTGAGGCTCTGCATTGATACCACCTTCCCTGTACACAGCAGCAGCTCCGCGGAGCCCGGAGCCCTGGAGTGGGGCCGTGGCTGTGCAGGGCACAGCGGGCGGCAGGGCAGGGCCGGGCACAGCCGGAGCCCCGCACCGGAGCTGTTCGCTGTTCCTTGGGCACGACTCCCCCCCAGTGGTTGTTATTTTCACTCCAACGTCAGCTCAAAGGCTGCCGCAGCTCTTCAGCCTGCGGGGAAAACGCAGTAGCACTTGCCAGTATTAAGGCTGATAAATCAAGAGGAGAGGTAAGAGGCTGTCAGAACTGAAGTGTGATTTTGTATTAGCCAATCTGTGTTATGTACACGCTGCACAGGAGCTCTGATGGAGTACTCGTGCAGAAGCCTGCACAAAGGGAATCTAACAAAATTGTTGATCTGAATTACTCCTTTTCAATTGAAGTGGTTTTAATTATATATTCATTTTCTTTTACGGCCTGAGAAAGCAAACTTCTTATTTTAAGAAGTGTTTTTTTGTTCACAAACAGGTGATTACTTTGGTTTTCCTATTTGCCAGGAGTAGTCCAATTACATGCACATCATTAGAATGTGATCAACAACCCTCAAGACCATATGGTAAAACTATTCCTAATTGCAATGAAAATGCAGTAAAAGTTCAAAGTGTACCAAGTTCTGTGGCAGATATGCATTCTGACCACCCCAGAATGTCCAACAAACACAGCAGCATCCCTCCCCTGGTACCTGCAAAGCTCATACTGCAGTAGTGGCAGGGGTGTACGTGTATATACATAAAACCAGATTGAAAAGATTCACTGAATGGGCAGAATAGTTTTTTAATTTTCACTTATTTATATTCAGACACATTTTCTGTTTCCTTGAGGGTTTTTAGACTGGTTCATTGACAGTTTCTACCACTGCAAAACTACTTGCCTATGATAAAACAGTAACTTTTTCTCTTAAAATCTGAGAATTGAAGCACTAATGCACACAACAACGACTTGCTTTCCTCATCTCCATTTCTGGCACATTTTGGCCTGAACTCCATGCGGGTATTTTTGCATAACATTATGGTTGTATTTTCTGTACATGGCTTGATCACAAGAAAGCCTCAACAAGGTGCTTTTTATTTTTTGTATTAAAAAACCACAAGAATCACATCTAGAAATGGAGAGTGGCACTTAATTCCTTCAGAATTGAGTGCTTTGAAATCCACACAGAGTAATACAAAGCATGCTGGCCCGACAGCTCACTACCTACCATGCTACACTTTAGAGAACTACTGCCTACAGACCAGAGGAACAAGGTCATCAGCAAACTTCTAACCATCCTATCAAAAGAAAGGAGAAATAGAAAACATGTTGAAAGTTATGAGTATGTCAGAACAGTGCTTGCTACTCATTTAAACAAAATATTTTATACCTTTATGAACAAACTCTGCTTGCTCATAGCCTACTCTCACACTGCAGAAAGGGAAATTCTGAGCTCCTTGCCCCAAGAACAATGCCAGCCTCCCTCACCTTCCCTGGTGGGATAGACAGTTTTGCATCCTATACACAAATTCATCAGAAAACACATCCTCAAGGAACTCTGATAGTGTTTTTGGGGTTGGGGATGTTGTTAAACAGAAGACAGCAGCACCAGCTTTATGGGCTCTCAGGAAACTTTTCCTGCTCAGTGATAGTTTTCAGCACTTGTGAAAAACTGTTCTCTCCTCTTATTGGCATGGTTTAAAACTGGGTAGTTGTTACTACCACAGGCCACTCCATACATTTATGCCCATTAAATAATGGAAATTACATTTATGGAAATTATATTTAAATGCCACCAAAACAGAAAACAAGTTTCCAGTCTCTCAAAATCAAAGCAACCCCACAGGCTTTTACCCCAGTGAGTCCCACATACGGATGAGGGACTGGGGGACGAGTAAACTTTATTTCAGTGAGACTGACACAGCTGCATAGATATTACTGCAATAGCTTATGTCTGAATTGACTTTTCAAAACTGCCTAGAACCACGAAGATGTCAATTATTAAGAAAAAATGAAAGTCTGTATATGAAATGTATCTGAAGGATGTGCAAGCCCACTCTCATCACTCCTGCATTCTCAGCAGACATGTGAAGGGCAATAAAAACCTTCAGTGTGTTGCTGAAAGAAACAAAAAAAATGATGCCAATACTGGCAGCACCACTGGAACTGCCACTGCTATTCAGGGAAAAGGGCTGCAACTCTTCCTTCTGCCACAGGCTCTGGCTTTTCTAGAGGGGCAGCAGATTATTGTTTGCATAGCTCATTTCAAAGCATTATTTCCTATATAGTAAAGTTTGCATCTGCATATATCTTGTGCCTTTACACAGCTTTTAGACAAGACAAGCTGAAAACAATTAGCAAAAGATTAATTTTAAGCAACTATTTCCTGAGCACTAAGCTAATTTCCCCGAGGTACTGCTTTACTAACATGCTACTTCAGTTAACAAATATGCAAACTTCTCTATAATTAATGTAGTTAATTCTATCTTACCTTTTTACTTTGCAATGTGAAATTTTTGGTCATGAATTCAGAAAGGACAGAAGTATCATTAGGAGGGAAATGACTGCAGTCAGTTTCACTGTAACACCACCTACCACCCAAAGTTCTCTATCAGGCTCTGTATTAGGAATGTCTTCTACCAAAGACATTTCTCCTCATCTTCTTTCTACAAGGAATAATTTTCAATGTCAGGTTTCACTCTGGCAAGATCATCTAAATCTTTGGCAAGGCTTTTAAATGTATGTAATTTAGTATCACCAGTAGTATGTAAAGATATAAAAGAACCTATCAGACTAAATACCTGATCTCATGTTCCTTAAATTCTACAGCCTGTTTCTTTTAGCTCTTCCCCCAAATTCTAAGTCCCAAAGCTGAAAGGGAAGTAGGCAATATTTTTTCTGAGAAAATATTGCTTACTTTTAATATAATTTACAAACTAATACCTTAACCAAAGTGCTTTCAACCAGCACTTACCTTACCTGGCTGTAATTTATTTTCACAGCCTATCTACTGTGCTCATCAACTTTTGCATAAAACACGTAAGTGGTGCAGAATACTGTAAAAATAACGTAATACTATGTGTATTTATTCTCAGATTCTTGCTCACAAGATCATAAGGCACAGTTTGTAGATAACGAAAAACATTTTTACCCAATCATTTGATATTGCCAAGGGATGGAACCAGTAGCCAGAGAAGTCCATACATTCACCCACACCACCACAGCACTCAGCAAGGCTTCTACAAATGCCTTCCTCAAGTGACTTAGATACTAAGAACATATTTTGTAGATCAGCTTACCAACATCTATTCTCCAAAGCTGTATGGCTTTAACTTCCATCACCTGTTCCGGGTTTCATTGTAGCACAGAATCTTCAACCACACCCTACCACTGCTGATTTGCTTCACCTAACTCTGGTTGGGAGGAATGGATTACTTTTACAGATGTAACTGTTTCTGTATGTATCACTGAATATTTACTGCTACTTTTCTTGGAAAAATAAAAATAATACTAATTTTTTTTTTTTACAAAAACCCAAATCAGAGAGAAACAGCAATTCTGTGTCCCCTCTCTGTTTCCAACATTGAAGGCTCTTGTTAAAAAATGAACACAAGACTTGAGATTTACATTTGTAACACTTCTGTACAATTTGCAGGGCCAAAGTTGACCAGGACACCACTGAGACAAATAGGAAGAACTGAGAGGTGCAGTTTTTGAACTTCACATTAAATAATAAATAGAAACAATATTAAGGCTTTACAGGTGAACTTACCTCCTGTAGATCCTAGCCTACATAAAATACATAAGGAATGCAACCAGTTGCAAGGATAAAGATTTCTAAACCACTATTATTTTAAAACAAATGTGTTATTTTAGCTTAGTTATTCTCACTGGCCATGTTTTAACCTAAAATAATGGGATTTAACAAGAAAGAAGGCATGCACACGGCTCACATTAGACATTTTGACAAACTTTCCTACAGGCATACAGCAAAAGACAATTTCTCCAACAGGTTGCTTTGCAGTATAGAATTGCCACATTTTTGAACAGCATCAGTTTCTCATCTCACTTACAAAACGACAACAGAGCAAAAGCTGTTATATTTTTTCAATTTGATAGAAAGGCATAACCCTATGCTCTTTAAAAACACAAGAGCAAAAAGATGTAATCTGGATCATTACAGTAAAATCACCAAAGGACAGTTACCCCTTATAGCATGCTCAGGATGCCCAAGACACAAAGAAACACCAGGTCCATGCAGTGTAATGCCAGGCTGCCTCAACTGTGACTGACTGACTCCTGTAGTGTTTCACATGGTCCTGGTTTTGGCTGGGATAGACCTAATTTTCTCCTTAGTAGGTGGTACTGTGCTGTGCTTTGAACTCCATTACATCACTGTTGATAACACTGATGTTTTTGTTTTGTCAAGTAGTGCTTACCATAGGCCAAGGACTTTTCATGTCTTATGCTCTGCTAGTGAGATAAGCCATGAGGAGGAATAGGAACAATAGTAAGTGCATCTTAGTAAGTGCCTAAGTCATGCCTGAGAAACAAAACTTACTTGTAAGAAGAAGTACGAAAAGGAAACATCAGGGTTATGTACTGTTTCCCAGCATGTAAAAAAAAAATCTTTTAGAACTTATTTTCCCTCACAGAATTATACTGGTTATCCACGGAATACTCCAAGCAGGTAATGAGATTCTGCGGGAATAACTTCAAAATAGTAGAGCTATACTATGTGTAAATCTATATGCTAGAACTCTACCACGGTTTTTGGAAGATTAGGTGTCACAGGTAAACTAGCCCAACATAATGAACCAAGAGAGAAATCCACCTCTCATAGCTGTACTGAGTAATTCCAATGGATCCACACTGGAGTTCATCATTTCAGAAGCTCTGCTGTAGACAGCTCCAACTGACTCCACAAAGGAGTTCTACTACACGTAGGAACATATGGCAGAATCCAGCAGTCTACTTACACAGAAAAAAATACAATCAAAACTGTGTTAAGTACACATAAATGCATTTCAGAAATAATAAGGTACTACAATCATCTTTATTATTTTAAAAACAGTTTTATTCTGTATATTTAGAAACGTGTAATTTTAATAACTGCAGAGGAAAAAAAAATCAGCCACACCTGAATAGCTAATAACTCATTAACAGAATGCAGTGGTATATTATCTAAACAGTAGTAGTGCCATTGTGCCGTAATAAATTGTCTATTAGTAAAAAAATACATTTCAGGGCACATAGTACAGCATCCTTATGACAAATTACAGTAGGGATACTTTTCAAGAATTTAATCAAAGTAGAGAATTCCGAGTTATATTCTTTAAATGCAGCACTTTAAAAGGTAACAACTTTGTGCATTTTTAAAAAATGTCCTCGTTCATATATTGTAGAAATGCTGCTTTATTGCTGCAGATGTCAAAGTTCAAGGCTCAAAAGGTATGAGAATACAAAGATATCCTTAAGAAACTTCGTTTGTTTTTATATATATTTATATATATAAAAAGGTAAAGCTTATAAAAGTTAATTTACAAACCAAAAACAAAAGTGGTATGCACGCATTATATACAAGCGGTCTATAACATCTATAAATTTTCAAATGCATAGCAGAAAACATACCATCATTTTCTTCTGGTTTTCTTCTGGCTGATGAACACAAACAATGCTTGTTCTCTAAACCAAACTCAATTTTTTGTTGTTGCTCCCCCCCATCCCAGTCTCTCATGATATAATATCTAAGTAAGCACAAAAGCCATACAAACTTAATACAGAGAACTATGAGAGCTAAGACTATTAAAAACATGAGGGTAAGGCATCCCTGCTGGTTAATAGGTCTGTAATAATGTGGTTAATTTACAAATCCACAGAGGCATCTGAACCATAGTCATCCCACATGCTTTTCCCCCTCCCCCCTGTTCTCAGGACAATGTTTCCATATACAGTAAGTAGATGTGTTTGCATTACCTCTCAGCAGAGGAAAACATCTAAACTGTGCTACCCCAAGCTGACTGCCATTTCATTGGACATGTACACCAAAAGTCATTTAAAAACCAGAGACCAAAAGGTAGTCTTGTGAGTTAAAAACACACAGTTGCAAAAATGCAGGCCAAAATCTGTGGTTTTGACACTGGAGTATGAAACAAATTTAGCTCCTCTGTGTATAGTTTCATTGGTACTTCCAGATAACAACAAAATACTAGTAGTGTCCTTCAACAAAGAAAAAAAAAGAAACAACAAAAAATAAACAAAAAAACCCCCAACACACAAGAACAACCAAACCAAAGCATACAGAACCTGCAAAACTCCACCTTGTTCCCCCTGTACACTCCCTGCTTGTGGCATGTATTGTGACCATGGTTCAAAGAGTGTACTTGCTAATTCATTGTTAGTTAAAGCAAGATGCTTAAACACTAAGATCCATTATCACTTATAGAACAGTTAATACTTGATAGAGTGGTTCAGTTTATATGTAAGGTCCATCTCAGTTTCATATTATTTACTCAGTCAGCTAACTTAATATTTAGAAGTGGTCAATTAGGACTGAGACACAGTTTGCTCCAACAAGATAGTTTGGATCCCCGGGAAGAGACTTGTTCTGCCAGGTTTTGGGGTCACCTGTGGGAGGAAAACACAATGCTGGTGTTTAGTATCTGCTGTCACACAGTGTACATCTTGAAACAACCAAGCTTTTGGACAGGAGCTTTTAAGTTCTGAAGCAACACCTCTTTTGGATTTTTTTCCTTTGTTGCTGTTTTGTTTGATTGTTTTAAAAACCCAGCAGTTTGCATGTTATTAATAAAAAATATCCCTTCATTTTCATATAGCATAGGATAAGGTCAGTTATTCAAAACAGATGCTGTGGCATTCAGGAACTGGTAAATATCACTCATACTACTCTACAGCACCAACATAGTGCTTTCCATTTGAGACTTATTAAGAGTGAATCAGGTGTTCACTGGTTCCTTCCTAAAATGCCAATGACAAGAAAAAAAAATTTAGAAGCTAATGTGGGTAAGATGCATTTGAAGTGTCTTGAAACAGTTCTGAGCACAGATGAAGGCAAATCAGAAGTCATGTTGTAACTAAGCACTATGACACATTGGTAGTTTTATTTTCTATGATGAAAATAATTGTAGATAAGATTGTAGTAATTTTGCAGCTACAGCCAGTATATGTGTTTAAAAACCTGAAATACTAAAAGTATTCCAGTTAATTGGTACATAAAAATCTTTACAACAGAGCTTATCTACTCATGGTCAAAGGTTCTGGGTAATAATATGTTACAGCAGGTCATCAGCTGCCATCTCACCAGACCAAAGGTTACATTCCCTCTGCACAATTGTCTCTTAAGTGGAGACAGTATTCTTCATTCACCCACCTACAATCACTACCAAGTGTTGCCACTACACAAAAGGTGTGATCATCCCATTATGGTAGAAAGTGAAAAATGCACTGAAGTTCTCTTAAACCTTTCAGATAAATTACATTAAATAGCTTGGCCAAATAAATCTGACTTGAGGAGAAATGTGTAACAAGCTAAAGAACCCAGTCACACACCTGAGACCTCAGTATTAAGTGAGAATGATACAAATTCCACGTAAGTTTCTTCAACTCATGAAAACAAAATGAAGTACACAATGCACTGAGTTATGGCAACATCTAACATAGTGACAAAGAATAGAAGTGGCCAGTGTTTAGTCAGAGAATACAAACAAATTTACTGCAACCAGCTGAGACTGCTTATTTTAGTCAAAAACCTCAATAATGCTGGAGAATTTTTCCTTTTATAGATTCAGGAAATTCCATTCAAAACTTATATGACCAAATGTATTAAAAGGGTAGAACAGGACTGTAAGATGGTCGGGTCCTAGTCTTGCACATGAGACAGGCAGACTTGTTTCCAACCTTTCCTTCTAAATACATAGTAAGGATACATAGCTATTGAGGATGTTTTTCCCATATTTTCTCATACAACTGCTTTGAAAAGGAAAATAAAGAGATCACTCAGTATTTTTTATGTTCTAATCAATGTGGCCATAAAAGGCAACTTTTTTTCCCAGTCAGCTTTAATACCAGAATCAGTTAAGCTTTTGCAGGGGCTGAACAGTAAAATACCAATGTATGAGGCTTAAATGTGGCAGAAAGGATGTTAGTAAGTGCAAATGAATGTCACTTTTAGGACAGAACATGGATACACTGAGAAAAGATGAGGTAGAGCAGACGACTGAAGAGAGAAAATCTCCAGAATTACATAAATTGTTATAATAAAGCCACCCCAAGAATCAGAGTCCCATAAGCAACTAATTTAGAAAGAGAGAAAACAATTATTTATTTAAGACACAGTATGGTCTACTTACATATCATAAGACAGAATTGCCTAGTTTTTAAGTTTGTCTCAAAAGAGCAATGTTATGATATACATCCCATTTCAGATTAACAGAATGTGGTGTTATATTTACAGTACAGAAAGTGTTAGGGTTTAAATATACACGCTCTTGCTTTCACCCACACATGCACGCACACACACATCCCACTTTGGAAAGGGAGGAAAATGTCTCAGTAACTTCAGTTATTGTTTAGATCATTTGAGTCCTCTCCCTTCACTTCAAGTAAGTTCATGAACAGGTGCTATTAGTTACAAAGGAAGTGCTGTGTTGGTTTTGTACATAGTTGTTGTATCTTTTGGGACCCTATTGTTTATGAGCCTGTGTTTTAACACGGCCATGTATACACACATTGTTAAATAGATGCATGCAACACATGCATAGAATAGCTTATAAAAAACAACTAAAAATTATTGCCATTAATACCTCTAGATTATTGATTCCCCATGAAGAGGATTGATGCTTTAATCTTTCAAAGCATCAGTGCTTTGGTGTTGACAGTGATAGATACATTAGTGACAGAAGATATGCGTACATGGTGGTTTAAATGCTGTATACAGAAATACATTTTTCACTCAGTACTCAGATCACATGTGCACATTAATGGCTTGAATCTTCTACCATAAATTTTGAAAGTAGCTGAATAAAATCTTAAGACTTTCCCCAGATGTGCAAACATTCCTTTTTAAATCTCTGTAACCTTACAGCCGTTTCATGAAATTGCTTGAAACTTGCCCAGAATTCTCAATTAGGCTCCTCACTGACAATTCCAGCCAATACATTCTCTCCCTCATCCCAGAAAGCCACAGTGAGGTAAAAACGAACAGGTAAATAAAATTGCAACCTAGTTGCAACTTTTACTATCAACCAGAAACTTCTGGATAAAGGCAGTAGAGGAGAGATAGGTAGGAGCAAGCAAGAAAAGTCTTTTGGAAAAACCAGCTACATTAGAATAAACTGTAAATGCTTTTACTGAACACTATAGTTTTCTTAAATGACCGAATTGTTAGCATCAACTTGCACACATGGAAACAGTTAACAAGCGTTAAATCATGATTTATGAGCATGCAGATTGTTAAGATTTGCCAGAGTCCTATATGGTTAATTAAGCAACAGACAAACACCAGTTATGTTACAAAGGCCAATCAGAGGTACATATTCATTTCCTCTCAATTTTAGTGCGACTATCATTTCAAGTGTATTCAGCTGCAGCAGTCCTCAAGAAAGAAGACAGAATAGAAAAATACGGTAATATTTAATAGACTAGAGATATTACTCTTTTTCTGCTATCATGGTTCTAGCTATGAATTTGCACCATGAGTAAATGTAAGAAAGACATTTGTAATGAAAGTGAAATGGGAGAGTTTGACACAAATACAATGATTGAGTTTTTATATTACACAGCATCACCTTTAGCCAAAATTACTTAAATTATACGATAGCACCCAAAAGCCCCAAAAGGACAGAGGGAGGACAGCATACCCGACGAGGAGTCGGAGGATTTTAGAGCAAAAGACCAACCATCAGGGGTCATAGACGCACAGTGTGGCAGGCGCAGCTCCACTGGCTTCAGGAATTTTAGTCCATGAGGCCCACACATTACCAAGGGGCTAAGAAGTGTTTCACCTGGGGTTAAGAGAAAAAAAATCTGTTACTGTCTTGTTAAATACATTCAAAGTATTACACAAAGATACCACAGAGCTACTCGGTAACTCAGTTTAGAGAAAAATATGAACATTTAGATCTGTCAGTAAAGAAAAGAACAAGATTGTTTCTCACTCAAGTGACTTCAGTAGACCACACTACAATCTCAAAATGAAAACTGTTGAAGCATATTAAGCTTACTTTCATATTCTGTTTTGTTCTTGTTAGAAAATAATTGTATTAAATAACAGAAGAATGTACAGTGCCAGCTGTTACCTTTCTCTTTATCCAAAGGTGGAAGTATACTGTTGTCTCTGCAGACTTTGAAATATATTTCTTGCTCTATTCCCTCTGGAATGGCTCCTTGTGGTATAATAATACTAACTCCAGTCTCTATGGAGCTCAATACACCACCATTGCTGTTAAATACACCTCTTGCTGTGGCTACAACAGTGTGTCCATCTTCCTCCTCCTCATCCTCAAGTGCAGTAGGGCTGAAAAGACAGAAAACCTAGCAGTTTTATCAATATTTCCTTCCTGAAACTCTGTGGCAAAACACCCAACTCCACCCAAAAAGAACCCAACAAAAAAACAAACAAACAAACAAAAAACCAAAAAAACCCCAAAACAACTCAAAACAAAGAAAGAAACCCTCCAACAAACAAAAAACCCCCAAAATCTCACAAACTCTGAAAATATTTAGCAAGTAGTTAAAGCAAAAATTCAGACCACCTGAATCTTGTGTTTCCAACTGACTGCTTCTGGCATTATAAAGAGCTTACCCCAGCTATACATTCAGCTTCATAAAAATAAATGCAACTAACACAGGAAAGTTTATTTTTTAGCACCAAACCTCATTTTGACTTTAATACCAGAAGAACTAACAATTTTTATTCGAGTAACATTGAGCCCTTTTACTTACATATAGAAAACAAAGCTTGGGGAAAAAAAATTACACACGTTTTTCCAGGTTGCCAGGCTATAACTGAAAAGAAATTTGCAACTTAAAGGTACCTTGATGAAGTTTTCAGAAAAGTTTCAAAATAATTTCAAGGAACCAGTAACTGCAAAATGTAGCAGTTTACAGAACTACCTAGCATAAAACATTTCTCAGGTGCTTAAAACATAGGACAAACAGCAAAATTTTAAGTCTGGTTCATCCATTATTATTATTATCTTGAAATAAAATATTAATAAAACAGTGTTCTGCAAAAACAAATAGCTGAAGATTGTAACAGTACCTGTTGCTCTTGACATAGTTCTTATACATTACAGCATATTAGGCAAGCACAAGCTGCCATTAAGCAGCTGCTGGTTTGTCTCACAGTAAAGAGCACCAATATGAAACTACAAAAGTTATTTCCTCTTTTCACAAGTATTTTTAAAGTATCCCTTATTCACATATCCCATGAGGTCTCTCTAAGCACATAACAGATACAATTTGGTGCAACAGCTATCTTTAGAAATTAATTCCTTTTCTGGAAATAGATTGTCAGGGCAAGTTATTACTATCTACCAGAAAATTTATAATTTAGTGTGACAAATAAGAAGTAAAAGCCATGCCACTCTCTAATAACAGCATGCAAGACAGCAGAGGAACATAGAACACATTTTAAGTATCTATCTTTTGGCAGAATTTAGAATGATAGCATCAAGCTTTCCACTATTACATCAACAGAAATTAGAAGCAGAATAAAAAAAGCTGTATTTTTCACAGGTTTCAGAGATGACCTATAGATGTACAAGTGGAAAGAGAAGGAGCAGCAGCTTACCTTACAGGAATGGCTTTAGGCACAGCATTAACATTATTTGGTTGATATTTGGGCTTGTCGACCTGTACAGCATGGGTGTCCATTCCACTCTCAAAGTCAGGAGGCTGTGAGGAACTGTGTGCTTTCAAAATTGGTTGAGGAGAATTTGAAGATTTTGATGGCAACTCTGGTTTATGCTGAGCTTCATTTGGCAAGAGATTGTGGTTGAATTTTGGACTTTCAAACTTGCGCTCAAAGGGCCGTGCGGCGCTCGTGTAAGGTTTGGTTGAGAAGCGGTTGTAGGAAGGAGTGACTGTTTTCTGAATCTGCTCAGTTCCATTCACAGGGCCTTTGTCAGGGAAGCTCTTCTGAGGGTAAAAAGTGGACTGCACAGTGTCCTCTCTAGAGGATCTGAAAATTGATGACTTATTCTGAGGTGGAGGAGGGTCAGACACAGAGTTAACTGCAATAAAAATGAAAATACTTGAACTTGTCAGCAGCCACCAGAAATGTCTAGTCACATACACTGAGGCATAAGAACACATTTTAGTCAATTCTTAATCTTCAGTATAAAATATACACAGGTTCAGCTTCACTCTCTTTGATATCTGTCCTCCTATTGCCTTTTGTACATCTGGGCAAGTTATCTAACATTTCATTAAACATGCTGGAGACAATGGTATGACCTTTCAATAAAAAGCTTAGACTAATTTATATAATTATCAACCCCCCAGAAAAACAGTACTGAAATACCATTGTGCACTTGCACAAACCAGAAAATTCAATTGAACTGGGCAATCTCCTCAATGTGAAAGCAAAAACAAGTTTTTCTTTTGTTTCTAGAAGCCTTCAACTATTACTCATGTCAGAAGAATTCTAGTCCAAAGCACAGGGAGTTTTAATTCATCTTTGCTGAGACAGTATGGGTACTACTAACACCTAGAAGCTACCTGGTTTCAGACAGAATTACAAAATAATTTCATAAAACTCAATCTCACTACAGTAAATAACTATTTTCAATAAGAATTGTTCTACGTTTCAGTTAGAGAACAGCATAGCTACATATGTAGACATGCTGAGCAACCTCACAAGCACCTGGGAAGCAATAGCTGCTCCTACAAAGGTCAACTCTGTAACTGCTCACCTTCAGAAAGTGCAGGTTTGTGGTGTGCTGGGAGAGACAGGACAGGACTATTAATTGACTGTGGCTGTGTGTACTGGACTGAAGGAGCAGGAGGGGGAGTTGTAACTGGAGGGATTGGCTCATAGCGTTTTTCACCAACAGGTCTATCCATTGGTTCAGTATCAGTTGGTTTCCCCCTGTTGAAATAGAATTAATAAACATTTGACTGTTCAGTTTCTGCATGGCTCCTGCATTCACTGCTATTTTTTGTCTTCTATGACCACCTGATTTCCATCTCTTCCTATAAACACTAAAACATTATTTTCTTGAATAGCCTGTCTCAAGTATAAAAACATTTATTGATAAGCACAAGAGATTCAGACAACATTGATCTTTAGAAGATTAGTAACACAAACCAAAGCAAACAAAAGGCAGATGACATTTCAGGTGTATTTGCATAATTGCCTACTAGATATTAATTTTTCAACTTCAATTGGAGTGATTTCAATGAAAGAGTGTTCTCTAATTTCACGGGTTTCAAAAGAAAAACATAAATTCTCTTTTTGGGAATGTTTTTGAAAAGCATAATTAACCAACAGGACAATGGATTCTAATATAACTTCTTTAAATACACCTAGTATTTGAACAATGCCATCTTAATTAGAAATGTAATCAGCTTAAGCTTCACTAGCTTTATGTGCATAGTGTATGTAACTTTAAAATCGTATTTTCGAAACATTTTTCTTATGCTAGAAATGTTAATCCACAGGTTTACTTCAGAAAATGACTGATTTCACAAACACCTGTAATTTTGGACCGCAATATATTTATTGCGCTTACTTCCAGAATTTGTGTGTTTCAAATTTTAAGTGCACATAATGCCTGTGATGAAATGTAACAGTGAGAGGACACCTGAAAACATCCTCACATCAACAGCAGTCTTACCACTTGATGTTCCTTTTCAAGTAGTCATAGCTAGTGTAAGAGCCAAGAAATCTAGGTGATGGCAAAGCAAACAGCAATAGAAGAATGAAAGAAAATAGTCATTCTATCTTGAGCATATTATTTCTTCACACTTTTTATGTTAGTCCTAGCAGCTGTCATATGACAAGGTTGTTGAAACAGACACTATTCACAGAGAGGTTTCTGACAAAACCTTTACCATATGCATGTGCACAACAATCACATATATTCACTATGAGATCTGGTCAGTGAATTAGGAGGTAGTCAAGATCTTATATTGGCAGAAATTAAAAGTAAGAATGAGAATACACTAAGCCATTTGTTGCAAACTGTATAAACATAGTTATTCAATACATGAAAGAAATTAACAACATGGTCTAATTTTAAACAACTTCTTCAGTCATAACATTGACAGAATGACTGTAGTTTTGTATTGTATCGCCGAGGGCACATTCATAGCAACTGTTTCTCCAGCACTGCCAGTTCATCCAATAAAGCCCACACCATAAAATGCTTCTGGTTGTGTTCAACAGTATCTAAAAGGACATCTCAGAACTGTTCACAAATACTAGGAGAGACAGAGAACCAAAAGTATGGCTTCCCTTGATTTTTTAACACTTACCTTGCTTTTCATGTAGCAAGAAAATACATTGTACATAAGGACAGCTTTCCCTCATTCCTTCACCTTCTGTATGCTCTTATATACTTAACAAGCAACAATTCTAGACACCAACCACCTTGGTGGTTCAGAGGAGTATGCTATGAAACTAAGAAAAGGCTGGTAACTTTTGAAAGTCTGCTTGATCACCACATGAATGAGAAGGATTAGTGATCTAAAAAGCATTTACATGATCTCTAAAACTAGAGTTGCAAAAACGAGATTATTTTATATCTATCTCAAGACTTCCATTCACACAGATTTTATCAAAATCCATTTATCCAGCAACAGGAGTCATTGCTGCTCGCTCATCCCCTGTTGCCTTTATTCCAGGTGGGTAGTAGCTGCTCTCAGAAAAGTGCCAACCTGAAATCACTGCTTCCCAGAGGGAGACAGTAACCAGGGGAGGGCAGCCCCACAAAAGGCCACAGGAAAAACCCAACACACTGCACACTGAGCGGAACTGATGGCAGCATCCCAGGGAACAAATAAATGGGGATGGGTCATCCTTTTGATGAAGGGAGGAGAGAACAAAGCTGTGTTTAGTATGAAGCACATTCTGTCACAGGCTCCTGACCAAGGGTCAGGCACAATCCCATCCACACTGCTCAGAATGTGTATGCAGCCAAAGTGATCCCTTACAGCTTCTGAGTGCGGAAATGAAGTTCTCCTAACTATTGATAGGCTGGGTTTTAACCTGTTTCCCACTTCATCTTCATTGCAAAATTGCTACTCTAATTTGAAAGGAAGCAGAAATGAACCAGTGGGAGTCCGGTTCCAAGCCTATGGGTGCAACACCAACCGCTTTGCAGACATTCAATAGACTCCAGCCAACAGACACGCAGGAGTCTGGATGCTGTTCCTCACTGCCTCCTCAGCTGAGGCTGCAGCTACTCATGTGAGTACTCTTAACCCTACTCAGTACAGAAATCTGCAGTTATCTCACTGCAGCATGTCAAGCTAAAGCAGGTTAACTACACTGAACCAAGCAGCAAAAAATCCACTGCTCAGCCACACGGATATCTGCCTCAAATTGCCTCAATTACATCCACTGAATATCCACTACCCATTTACAAGTTCTACTATTTTCTCACATCAAGAGAAACTATCCCTTATTCTACAGTTCCTGACAACTGTAACATGCAGATATAGCATTATCCCTACAAAGCAGCTTTAGCAATGGTATAAATTTCCTAAATTCTGAAAATAAACCCCCAACAAAATAAAAGAGTAAAATAACTCGTAGTGGGAAAAATATGTACTGTCACCATACTTAAGTCAGTGGCAAAGAACTTTACATAATTTGATGTTTCACATTAATATTTAACACTAAGAAAGTTGTAGCTATTGCTCATGAATAAATAAAATCTGTCCTCTGTACCCAGAATACATTATACAGATTATTCAGAAGCAAGAGATTGCATAATCAACAGTTCCTGTATAATCCAAATTTAGTCCTGTTTATTTTTAGAAGAGTTTATTCACAGAATAGCAATTACCATAGAAATTCACTGGGAAAAAAAGATTAATACTGAGCAAGTAACAGGAATAACGTGGAAGCTGGTGAAAGGAGAGTTCTAAACATGAATGCTTTCTCAAGAGAGCAGTTGGTTTGTGTGTCCACACAAGGACACTGCAGTGTACTAGAGCCAGTACTGTCCAACTGAGCAGATGCCTTGTTTATCTCTTTCTACTTACATTAATATTTTAGTATTTGTCTATTTGCACTGGACTACCCTGGGTAAATTTTCTTTCCCATGTCTGTCCCTTCCTGTTAAGGGTTACATTCTTTCACAAAGCAAAAACACAACACATGTTTGTCCCATATGATACATGAAATTGTCAGCCTTAAAACCAGTATGACCTCATTCCTCTCTGTGGCAGTAAGAGGTCACCTTCCCATACTTACAAGCCCTGAAGTTATACACTAACTCACCATCAAAACACACCCACAACTGAGCAGCCAAAGAACACAAGTGTCACAGCAGACAGAAACAGTAGGTAGAAATACGGAACAATCTCTCTCAGCCATGAGCTGCTCTGCACCGAAAATTCAATAGTTGTGTCTGTCTTTCTCCCATGCTTTTCAGCAGGACAACACTGCAGAATCACAAATGTACAATGAAAGCTTTCAAAACTCTCCACTTTTCGAAACTCTATGATGCCCAGAGAGCAGAATAGCTAAGCTCTCAACTTTCCAACAGAAGCCACTGGACAAGTGAAAAGGAAGGATAAACATCCTTAGCTGAGAATCAGAACTGGTTACAGATACCCAATACAGACATCATTTGGAAAAAAAAAGTGAAATCTTTAAAACCTATCAAGATTTTTGGAGAATTCCAACATTCTCAGGCCACAAAGACAGACACTGGAATATCACAATGACCAAACAAAAAAGAACAGGATTCCCAAGTCTCAGTTCAAATCCTTTAAGACAAGCACTGGAACATGGTGGATCAAGTACACGAAAGACACTTTGCACATACACTAAACATTACAAAACGTCAACTAACTAGTTTATTATTTCATTCTAAAGATCTCATTTACATTAAAGCTGCCAGATTTTCAGCTTGACCTGAATAGTCCATGTTTCAAGCAGGAATACAACCAAAGCTTTCAAAAATCCCCCAATTTTCAGTTTGCAAGGTAGCTTTTCACTGTAACAGCTACAAACAACTTGCTACAGTTTCAAAAGAAATTTAGGTAACTGAGGACAGTATTCAAAAAGTTTAAGTATCCTCCAAAATAGCCAGCTCTTCACCTGTGCTAAATCTGTGTATGAGCTTTCACACAATTTCTGTATCAAAATGTTCCAAATCAAGGAAGCAAAACAATACAGGAAACAGATGTTTCCATCAACATATTAAATTCTGGCCTCAGCAATATTCCCTAAAGGCTCACTTTCCTAATGTCAAATATGGCTAAAGTGCACAAGGACAAATGCAAGCAGAACCGGAATAATCAAAACCTTTGTTTTGAAAGATGTGTAAGCACTACTGTATTAGACTAAGAAAATACTTTATTATGTCCTGCTTATGATGATAAACAGAACACAATCCATGATCTTGATGAGGTGATTGATTTACTTCCCCCAGTAAATCCATGGGTGACTCCAAATTAAGTCACTGGCTTTGATTTGCTGGAGGGTAGGAAAGCTCTGCAGAGGGATCTGACAGGCTGGATCAGCGGGCTGAGGCCACCTGTGTGAGGTTCAGCAAGGCCAGGGCTGGGTCCTGCCCTTGGCCCACACCAACCCCTGCGGTGCCACAGGCTGGGCCAGAGGGGCTGGAAAGGCCCTGGGGGTGCTGGTCAACAGCAGCTGAACCTGAGCCACGTGTGCCCAGGTGGCCAAGAAGGCCAATGGCACCTGGCCTGTCCCAGCCATGGTGTGTCCAGCAGGAGCCATGCACTGACATCTCCCTGTGCTGGGCACTGCTGAGGCCACACTTCGAGAGCTGTGTCCAGTTCTGGGCCTCTCACTGCAAGGAGGATATTGAGCAGGTCCAGAAAGGGCAACAGGGCTGGGGAAGGGTCTGGAACACAATGGGTCTTGTGAGCTGCAGCTGAGGGAGCTGGGGGGCTCAAAAGAGACATTATCAGTCTACAACAGGACAAGAAGTGACCTCCAACTGTGCCAGAGGAGTTCAGGCTGGATATTGGGAAATATTTCTTTACTGGAAGGGTTATCAGACAATGGAACTGGCTGTCCAGGAAGTCAGAGTCACTATCCCTGGAGGTGAAAAGGCATGTAGATGTGGCACTTAGGGACTGATTAAGTGGTGGACCTGGTAGTGATGGATTATGGTTGGACTTGATTGTAGTGGTCTTTTCCAACCTAAACAATTCTATGACTGTATGCTAATAAGTAGTAAGTACAAGTAACGTGTTGAAGGCCCTGATACCTGCAAAAATTATTAATTTATTTTAATTTTATTGAAATAAAAAGTTAGAGGTATGTGTTTTTAAAATAATGCTACACCTAAACAGAAACTTCAGACTTCATGAATACAAAATTTGTGGTACTGACTGTGGCTCAGTATCACAGGTCCCTGAACTCCACTGAACACAGGCAGAAGTTTTGTTTTAGCCCTAAATGCTCCCCTCCTTTTTCAAATCAAAAAACCCAAAGAACCCAAACTTACTTAGAATAATTGCTGAAATTCAGCTGATTCTGTGAATGTATTGGTTTGGTGGGCTCAGAGTGATGGCTGGCAGGAACCTGGGCCGATGGCTTATTTTCAAAACTCCTGCGATCGAAGTAGGAGAGCTGCTTCCGGTAATACTCCTCATCCTCCTCAGGATCGTAATGGTTGGAACGCACAATATCTTCAGGTGGCTTCACTTGAGGTCTCTGTGGTTCTGGGGCCCTAACCAACAACAATAATATATAGTTGCATTGCCCAGTTGAATAAGTGCCCAAATTACAATTCTATTTTATAACCTAGCTAGTAATAAAGCAACAAACATGTAATTCTTATAATTGCACACCTTGCCTTTTTACCTACATTGCATGGAAATTAGACAGTTGTGACATACCATAAGGAAAGAAAATTCTTATTTCCTTTACACCTTATATTTTCCCTTTTGTTTTGCTTTCTTATTAGCTCAATTAAAGATAGAAAAAAGTAGAACAACAATACTTAATAAGTTCCCTTTTCAAGAATATTGAGAAATCATTGTATCTTTGCCCCACTTCCCAGCAATTTCACCCATTAGAACTGACTTCATGCCCTGCTTTATTATTGATACATAAACCATACTGACACTCCAACTCCTCTCTGCAGTTTCCAATTTGAAGCACTAAGATGTGTTTCTAAATATTCTAAACTAATATAGAAAACTAAATTTAATCAGTTGTGCATCTACCTGTAGGTTGTTTTCTCGTGCTCATACTGGCTTTGAGAAGCTTGTTTTGGACCACTCACACTTGTGAGTACAGGCTTAGGTGCTAGTTCTGGAGGCTGTAAAGAAAAGCACAGCATATTCTCTTAAATTCTAACATTTAGAAATATAAAAAAAAAGCACTTTAAGATTAAGAAAACTAAGACTACCTTCCCTTCCTCCAAAAGAAAAAACAAGTACTAGCAAAAGAAGAATTAGAGGAGTTTCCAGGATAACAAGATGCCTGGCAGTGTTTTCACAAGAAGTGTTCAGGTTCTGTTTTTAAAACATACCACATTTAGGTTGCTAAAAGGCAGTATTTCACTACACTAAAGCTTTGTTTTTGAGAAAATACTTCACTTCTTGCAGTGCAGTCTCCTTAGCAAAAAAGCAGGAACTAAAAAATTTAAATTACTTACCTTGACAGTTGATGTATCGCTCGTATCCTTCATTTTTTCCAAAGATGGGGATCTTCTCCTTTCAAATATCTTAACCCTACTTCGCACAGACTGCGGTTTCATGGCCGGATCTTCTTCTTCCTCAGCTAGAGATGGTGGTGTAGGCAGTGGTTTACTGTTGGAAGGCAAAACTTCTGGTTTGGTTTGTGATGAAGGGGGAGGAGGAAGAGAAACACCTGAAGTGCTATGAGAAGGCTCATATTGTCCAGCTTTAGCATTATAAGCTTGAGGAGGACCTTGTTCATAGCCCCTTATGTGTGGATCGAAGTACTGCTTGGGTTCAGGAGACCGAGATATGGCTGACTGGTATGGCTGAGCCTCCGCTTTGTATCGACCATGGGCGTCGTATCCAGCCGTGTGCTGATCCTCGTATCGCACTTGTGGTAAGCTGAAGTTTTTGGGTGCATGCTCATAGCGAGGTCTGCTGTCATAGCTCATTGCAGGGGGTTCCTCAAAACGAGGTTGTGCTGGGTAATAGCTGCGCTCTGTGCTCTCTTCTAGATTTTGTCTGGAATCAAGATCCCTAGGAGGCTGGTTTTCATAAGCTGTTCTTGTTTGGTTATAGGGCTGTTTCTCCTCATAATATGTCCAGTGCTCCTCATAGGGAGGCACACGGTCATCGTAATGTAGGCGAGGGTCATAACCACGAGAAAACTGATCTACATAGTTTGTAGAGTCATACCTATATGTTGATTGTTCATAATCCCTACTCGGCTGTTTTTCTGCATACTGAGCCTGGGATTCATAGATGAGATTTGGGTCTCTTTCCTGTCTCTGTACTGGGTGATTAATTGCTGGCTGTTTTAAGACGTAGCTTTGTCTGGATGCTTCTTCATTAACGTATGGATCCTTTCGGTACACCTGTTAGAGAGAGACACTTCTCAGTTAAAATGAAGAGTAACTTCAGCTGCAGTTGAAAGGCAGCATTTGAAACAAATCCTAGTTTTAAATATTGGCTTTAATTTTGTTTAAAAGCAGAATAATTATGCAGATGTTTGCAACCAGAGGAAGCTGAACTTGGTGATTCAAGAGATCCCTTTTAGTTATGTTTTTAAGAAAAAACATGTAAGCCGATTAGAAGAGAAAGACAAAGGTAAGAGCCTCACGTCTGGGGTTTGGTGCTCAGGGGGCACACACTTTTTCAGAATGTGGAAAGAGTGGAAGTGAAATATATAAATACACTAAGATAGCTCTAGCATTGCTGAAGAAATCACACAACAAACTGGACTCAACTTCATGATCAACGATTTGGCATGATTTAAATTTTAGGGAAATAAGATTCTTCTCGAGGCCTCATTAACAGGAGAATTGTTGACAAGCTAAGGAAGTCAAAGAAAAATCAAAATACAGAATGCAGCCTTTTTAAAAAAGTCATGTTTTTGAGAAGTGAAAAGGATAGAGTTTGAAGCCATGCACACAAAACATTACATGATGCTTAGCAATTCAGATGAACTGTGTTTTGTAACCTGCATGATTCTCTTAGAAGAAAAAAAATTAGAAGGAATTCTTCAAATAAGGGCAAAACAAAGATCATGTGCTAGCTTGATGTATAGCAGGAAATCAGCACAACAATGCGGCACAGGTACCTTTGCTGGATCTATATGCGGCGGTAAGGATGATGGCTCTTGGTCTCTTAGTACTACATGAGCTCCCTCAGTACACGGTGTTCTTAAGGGGGCCGCTTGTGGTTGGTAAGAGTTGTAAGGAGCAGCAGTAGGCTCCTCCAGTCTGATATTAGTTAGGTTTACATTAGCATTTACTGCAGAGGCTGATGAGGTTGCAGGGTTTGATTCAGGCGACGGGGAAAGGTAAGGGACTGCAGGTGAGGCTTCTGCTTTCTGTGAAGTGTTTAAAATATTTCAGATATACTGCTATTGAATCAATGTATGACTTTTTGATTTATATTAAAATAATTTAAGTGATGCCCTGACCAATGCAGCTAGATGTAGAATGAAATGTACTGATAGTATCATGCACTAGCACTTCCAGAAATTCATTAGGTTGAGAATTATAAAAGCAAAACATTTAATAAAAGTAGAATGGTACTTCAATCCCCCTCCTGTCAATGAGTCACTAAAAGAGGCAGGGCAAGCTGATTCTCCAATTCACTGTAATGTATTGTTGCTGTTGACAGATTCTTGTATGTACACACAACACTGATAAGCAGAATATAAATGGACATTTCTTATTCAAGAGAACTTGCAACCTGAAGTAAGAGCATAGTGGTCAGTGTATAAATTTACTTTCTTACCGGCTGAGTAGTAGTTGCTTTAAATCCTGAAGAGTCTATTCTGAGATTTGGCTGAGGCTGAGCTTGAGATGCATAAGCAGGGTAACTCTGAGTCTCATGATGCATTCCAGAAGAATCCTCTCGAACAGGTTCAGAGGAGCGTGTAATAGCAGATTCTGGAGGAGTCCCAACCTCATCATTCAGAGTTTCATCCAGTTCTTGATCCGTATAAGCACCCCCTTCTGTGTCTGTGTCTTCATAGTCAGACGTGTGTCTGCTGTCTGTGCTGTACATGGAATACTCACTGCCGGGAGCGGAGAGGTAAGAAAGGCGGTCATCGTGTAAATCAAGATCATCACTTGTAGCACCATCTGCCTGTGGCAAACAAAATTAGGGTACACGTTTATTGAAATACCTTCTAAAGAACACCCTTTCTCTTGCATTGTAGAACATGGGAGTTTTATCAAATTCACTATCAATATCATCACAGGGGACAAGAAATTGGGTGTCCATCACTCAGTATGTTAAGTTTAGACCTAAAACACCTATCTGCAGCCTAGCTCTTTGAATCATTTTACTAAGGGACCAGATGACTGTCAAAGTAAGGGGACAGTGCAGTGTCCATAGATATCAAAGTGCTTGGAAAAATACAGAGTTGCACTTTAAAGTGGTTTTATGATATCGGAATCATTACTTTGCAGGTACATATAAGGAGCTAAGGTCTAAACCAGATCTAATGAAGAAACCTGCAACAATAGCTGATTCATCATTTGCTTACTTTTAGCTGGCACTAAACTTGATAATAGTTCTTCAGGAGGATGGATCTAATGTGCATAGAGTAACATGCAGCTCAAGAAGGTAAGTGGAGATTTAGCGGGGAACACAGAACACTAACTTGTGTTTTAGCATGTGCTTTCTCACAACTCTTCTCAGAAAGGTCACTAAGGACATGAATATGCCACTTGTTTTTATAATGAAAAACACACTCCATGATCAAGCAATCCCAGCCCTGAAAGCCCATGCAGTGAAATTCCCAGAAGTTCTTTGACAAAAGCCCATCCAATCCCTGCAAAATCTTCACAGCATTACTATATCCTCCAGTTAACAATGCCAATAAGCAAATGCTCCCTTACAACACTGCTACATGCATAAGGACAAACTGTACAGCTCACATTAACAGAGTTAAGTGTTCCAATACAGTGACAAATCAGTTTTGAGCAGCTCACACAGCCAGGAGGCATTACTGCTTTAGATCTTCACAGGAAACCTCTCATGAATACTGTTTTGCCATTTCCCCCCAAATATTATTTCTTACCTTTCCTTCTGAAACCCACACTAGTTGGTTCTGTTGTTGCTGAATTGCTTCCTTAAGAGCTCCATACCATCCTTCATTCATTGAATTCAAGTTAATGGTAGCTAGAAGTACAGCAGATTAGTTTGACTTATGATTTCTGCAGAACTACAAGAAGGATCTGTACCATGAGTAATAAAAGCAATATAAACTGGTAGGTCAAAACTATGAGATTTAAACAGTAATGCAAAGTAGTATCCAAAGCAACCTTAAGGCCTGATGTGATTTGGGATGTTTTATCCCACAGGAAATGCTGAATTAACAGTAGCTTAGAATAAAGAGAGGCCTGAGTTTAGCCAGACTAAAACAATAAAGTTACATCATTTTCCAATTTATTCAAGTTCTGATTTTGGCTGATGATCCTGCAAAGCCACAAGATCTATTAAAAACGTCATTTTGATGTTTCAGATTGCTTTACATTTGAGCAGTCATGTGCAAATGATGCACACACCAATTAACTACTGGTTATTGAATGGCAAAGCCTGAGCAAGTCAGTCACTGCTTGACCTGTTCCATTTGCAAAAAATTCTGGAGGTAGAATCTTCTCTCATCTTTCCTCCCCTTTCCTCTCAGAAATTCTAATCCAGTCTAATTACTTACTTGTGAAGAGGTGGTGATTATTTTTGCGGAGCTTGTGAGCTCTTTCATACAATTTCCTGGCACTTTTTCGTGACTCTGGGCACAGTCTCATTCTCATGGTCTTTACTCCCTGCTTAGAATCAGGATTTAGGAACACTACAATTGGATACCACTGGGCATAATTCAGACGGTCCACTGCATTGGGAGTGACATCTAATAAAGCATGTTTATCCTGCAGTGACAAGAAGGACACAGGCAAGAAAGCAAATGATTTATGTCCTAGATGAAATTTTTTTAACATACTCTACAAAATGACTTTGTATTACCTTCAGAGAATTCATTGTTTCAAAGTATTGACTTAAATCCTTCTCCTATTTGAATTAACAAAATAATAAAAACCAAACCAACTCCAATACAAGCCTAAGTAGGCATATACATTTTGAACTGTAGGACCACTGTATAACTCTAGGATTTTTTACACTTAATTCTATTTTTTAAAAATCTCCACAAAGTAAGCAGACACTGAAATAAAAAGAAGCAGTTTCCTATCAATATACTGTAAATAGGAAAAAACCAAAGACTGAAACACAAGATACAGTCCCATTACACACTTCTATCGACTTTTTTTACCAAAAAAAATCACTGTAAATGCAGAATTTGGCCAGATTTCATTCAGTGCAATCAGGCACACAACGTGAAGCATGCTGACTTTGCTGCTATAATGGCTTTTTTCCCCTCTCGTTACTTCAGCATCTGAAAATCTTCCAGTTTGTTTTTAAGTAAGGAAATATATAGGTGAGCCTCATATAAAGGACTAATTGTTGAGGTTTTAAGGATATTAAGGAAGGGAGATGGAAGAACCCTTTCTTAGTCCTCACACAAAATAATTATGTCAAGTGATTGACTTTTACACTGGGGTGGGGCAAAACTAACAACTCAATAAATGAAGTAACCATTTCTAGCTATAATGTCACACCATGGCTTTAAATGAAAGAGGAAACAGCTTAAAAGAGCCTTAATGGAGAAAGGACAACAGCCTCTGGAACAAAGCCTAGAAGCACATCCAGCCTGCAGTTATTAATACAGAGAAGCAGGGTGGTAGGGTTTTTCTTATTAACCTATAGAGAGATGAGAAAGCTATTTTTAAAGCAAACACAGTAAGTTACCATTCTACATTTAAAACATCCAACACTTTACTTCATGTTATCAGTTTTACTTTTCTTGTGTTAAAAGCCCAGTGACAATAGAAGACTTACTCTGTCAATTATCTGCTTTATGGTGTGGAGACGAATAATGCCAGAACTACGTTGGTCAGTACCTGCATCTCTTGGTTCACTTTCTGGTAAAGAGGACACAGTAAAATTCTATTGTAAGTTTACAACATAGTCTACATTCCCTTATTAAGGTAAAACAAATCATTTAATAGCTCAAGCTGTCAATTCAGCTTGAAGACACTTCTGATTACATATCATACATGAAAGTGTACCCACCATTATGGCTATAAAAATCACATCTTTACAAAAGTACTTGGAAACAGGATAAGGTACAGAATTAAAATTAAATTTGATGTGGCTATAAATAGAACTAATATGTCTTTAGAGAATTATCAGCAGCAATGCAGTAGAAGAACTTGCATTTAGTCTGTTCCTTTACATTACCAATATCTCGTTAAATACATTAACTAAAGTAATAATGTAGAAACAATATAGCCAAAGAAAGCTATTTCCTAACTGCAGAAAAACCTGTTCTCACACCTACTTGCAATTTGGAAGATATCTGGTTCTTCTCTAGCAAGTTTCTCCCGTGCAACATCAGCTATTGGACCAAAAATGGTTACAGGTCTGAGAAACCCAGCTAGAATTGAAGGAAAAAGAAAAGTCAAGATGTATCGATTGCTTAAACCAAATGCAAGATACATTTAACTAAACTGGCTTTTCCAAACCAAACCACACAAACCTGTAATGTGCAGTAAGAGTAAAGGCATACCTTCCCGAAGAACAACTCTTTCATAGGCAGGAAACTTTGTCTGAACCGGCTGGGCAGAAAGATCTTCTCTGCTTTTCCGGAGATTTCTTTTTGAGCTCCGCAAGCCTCGGAATCTCCAGAAGTCTGCTCGATCTCCTCCTGCTGTCTTTGGAAGCGTGTACTGTACACTAGCCAGCTGCTCAGCTCTAAGGTGACAACAAATCCCAGTTACCACAAAGTCAGCTTCTGAAGTAATGCCTGACTAGCAAGCTTATGGTCTCAAAAAACCACTGCCACTGCTGAACCAAACTTTTGTTGTATTATGAACTACAAGACAACTACTGAGCCTGGTATCACATTTCTAAAACTTGTTATAACCTTGTATTAAAGCTCTTGTATTGAAAAGAAAGTTTATTCGTGGATTGTGCAAAGTCAAATGCAAATCCACAGGTATTTTACTTCAGTATGTTTTACACTTTGTCACTTTTTCTTACTGAACCAATTCTATAAACTTGTGTCCTGCAAGGAAGTCCAGTCATTCATTATACAGATGCCATTTAAAACTGTGGGTGTGAATTAGTAATTTAGCTATTGCAAGATCGTACCTGTTTTTGTTAGGTATGATACCTCTTTCCACTTCCTTATGATTCTTCCCAATTCGAATGGCCAGCCATGAACCCAGTTTGCCATTGTACAGAGTGTCCACCACCCGGAACACTTCGCCTTTATTGAAACTTAGTCCATAAGGAGATTCCTTCTCATATTCAAAATGAGTTCTGATATAGAAAGAATCCCCTACATCAGACTCAACAATGCGACGATAAACTGAAAGAAGGAAAAGAAATCACAAAATATAAAGTGTTACATAAGTTCAGTTGATGTTATAATGCTCACAAGAATTACACAAAGCAATGCCTCACCTTAATTCTCCTTGTTCTAAAACGTACGTTATTCAAGAAGCCTTAATGTCTCAGAGCTGATCTATTTCAAGCACCATAAATATTTACAGTAAACTCTACTAACATAAATTCAACTTTTACAGTCAAAAATTTGATCAAAGTGCAAGCTTACTTGATTCACTCTAGAAGGAATTAACCTTGAGAAAATAAGTTTGTATGTACAAACACGTCAGCATAACCACTCATTTTCAATGGCATAACTACAACTGACTCTTCTACTTCCTCCAAGAATAATGCCAAGACATTACATAGGTGGTAGGGGCTATTCTGAAGACGAATATTTTGTTTGGGATTTTGTTTGTTTGTTTAGGGGGGTGTGGTCATACTGGCACCATATCAGTCTCTACTCCATTTGTAGTGGCCTCCTAGCGCAAGGCCAAAAGGACTTTATAATAGTCTAAGGTGCCAATTTCCTGCAAGCCAGCAGTTAGTTATTGTTCACTAGACTTTTTAATGCTGTTCTAAGCAGTCTACTACATAATTTCCAATATACAAATATTTACCATCTTTTTTCTTCTGTGCCAAAATGGTGACTTCTTCACCTTTAGGAAGATCAAGCAAAAAAAGGACAGCTTCTTCTCTGATGATATTTGTGAAGTCTACATTATTTACCTGGTATCAATAAAGCAATAAGGTTGATTTAGCATATGACATTATTACAGAGATTTAATGATATAATAGAAAATCTGAATCTATTGCTATGATCTTTTTCTTACTCAATTTCATTCATACCAAGTGCACATATCTCAAGATGCCTCCTGTACCTCTAAAGAGTCCCACTTTATTTCTCAGTAAAAGCACAGCTTCCAGGATAATAGGTAGCTGTTAATTTTATAGTCATTATGGAGCACCTATATATATCAGTAGCCCACAGAGCACTCTGACAACTTAGTCACCCACCATGAAATCAAACAACTTCATAAACTGAATTAGTCTACAAAATTTAATGTAAAAAAACTTTACTAACCTTCCTAGCAACAGTACAGTAAAAAGAGGTTTTGCTCCTAGTAAATAATCTAATAAATACATACAGAAAAAACTGTATGAACTACAAAAGCAAAATATTCAATCCTACAGAAAGAAAACCTATTTTGGTACAACAAAACATTTGTAATGTTAACAGTTTTGACATACCCTGAGAATCTGGTCCCCTTCCTCTAATCCTTCTTTTGCTGCAGGGCTGTCTTCCAGAACACCAGCTACAAATATGCCAACATCATTGCCACCTGCTAGTCGCAAGCCCACACTATCTCCTTTTCTGAATTTTACCAGTTTCATGCTTGGCCTAGAAATTTAGAAAATATTCCACTTACTGATGTAATAGCCCAAAATATCCTGGTAAATTTGAAACATGCGAAGAAGTAACCTGCTTGTTAGTCAATTCGTGGATATTTTGCTATACATACCATTAACTGCTTATCAACTGCAGCATTACAACATGCTCAATAGCAGCACTCCAGAAAACCTACCTGCACATACATGTTTATTATGGTTTGTTTGTCTTACACTCATAGTGTTTATGTGAGACACTGACACTCTCTTCCAAAAACATTCTTCCTTTTAAAGAGCTGTGCTGGCATACAGATCTATTTTGGCTCTGAAGAGATCCAGATTAATTTGAGGTCAAACCAAACTAGAATCTACTTTCATGTACACTAATGCCCATAAAGGAGATCCCAGCTGAAACAGATTTATTTCCATGCTGGGACACTGCACAATTCTGCTGTAACCTTTATTCACTGCTCTCCAATTACTATGAAAGGTAAAGGGTATAATACGGTAACTTTCCTCTCTTTGGACATGGGGACAGGAAAGGAGGAGTGAGAATGCCCAGGGATCGACAAACCCAGCAAATCCTTTTCACGTGTTAATTATTTTAAAGACTAATTTCCATAGAAATGAATAGACTTTAAAGTGGTATATAACCCAGTATAAATGTCAACAAGGCTCAGGAATAGATCTCATGTTTCATCCTATTATTTGTGAAAAGAAGGGTCAGGACAGAATACTGGGCATGATACCAGAGCACAGAGAGAGATCATTGACTACCCTGGATAACAGTTGGTTTGCTTAAGAACCAGGCAGGTTCAAACAGAGTTCAGAGATACATTACCGAAGCATTCCATCTTCATGGGTTGAATTGGGTAAAGGACCATCAGATGGACTGACTGGTAAATCCACATCTGGCTGCCCTCCTTGTGCATACACTGGCTTTGGTTCTATTAAAATACCAAAGATTTCCAATATCCATTTGGTCATTTAAAGATGAAAATGTAAAGTTTACTTAGTTAAGACTTAATTAATGACTTCTTCAGTAGCCTTCCCTCTACCCCACTTAGACTCACTTAGAAGTAAAATACTAGAAAACTTACAACAGAAGACTCATCATGCCATTCAGAGCAGTGTGATTACTGGCCTAACTACTATTTCAGTAAATATTCCTAAACTTCCTTTGCACTTGATTAAGTATTCTGAACACTTCAAAAAGACGAGAACCAGAAGGCTTCATGCTCTCAAGACCACTTTCAATCCTTCTGTTTCTAACCTTTATTTTTATGACCTAACATCTTCATTTTCCATTAGTTCTCTTCACTCAAGAATACAATTTCTGAAATGAAAATACCATAAAGCTTCAATCTACCATACATGCCTTTAGGTCCAGCTGGTGGTCCTTAGAGCTATGCACTTACTATGGCTTTGCTGCAGAGCTTCTCTGGAGTTCCTGTGAGGAAACTGCCACTGCAGGCTTCCCTCACCACTGAACACTAGTAGAGGCTCTTTTCTGATAAAGGATTTATAGGCTCATTTTTGTACACAGGAAAATATTTGATTTCAAACAAGGCTGACTTTGAACTAGTCTAATATTCCTGATCTTATCAACAATTGCACCATCTTCCTTCCAAATCACTGAACAGACTAGTTTGAAATTGGGAATTTCAGTCAACAATCGAGTAATTAAGCCTTTTTGTAATGTGACTCTGGTCCTTCCCATACAGTAACATAGTGTTTTCCTTGAAGTCTCTAATTAACCTTTCCTAAGCTAAGCTTCTGATGATCCCTCCCAACAAATACTTTTCTCCCACCCTGATTCTTGACACAATCAACTAGGATAGCCATCTTACCCTTGCCCCTAGTCTAGGCAGCAAACCATCAGAGATCCTGCCAGCCACTTCTCTAACATTTTCATGGAAGAATCCTCATTTCCCTAGAGCTTTTGTTAAATGATTATGCCCTTTGCTACACTTTAAATCAGTTTTTCTTGGGCAAGTGAATTTTATCTGCAGACATTAATTTAAATATTAGCTTTATGTACTGGGCTACAACTCCTCCCACCCAAACTAAGTATTTCTATGTGCCTCTTCCCATTTGTGCAAGAATTGAACATTTCTCCTTCCCCACCAACAAAACCCCCACACTATTTATCACTGGTTTGCTAGCCCCTCAGACCAACTATCAGTACATTATTTTGAATTAAGAACCATTTTAAGGGTTGCCTATCTGGCTAGATTGGTATTATGCCAATTATTAATCTTCAGTACCTTACAGAAACGCAGAATTCATCTTTCTAATCTCACTACCACATCCCTTCCCATCTTGGCAAATATAAATTACTTCATTTACCTCTCTTTATAACACTGCTGTAAAAGGTTACCTCTTATGACCATCTTTTTAATAATGGCTGCTGTATCAGAAAACTTATTGTTCTTATTTTCAAGATCTTTCAGAATCTATCAACATCAGAACCCTTCCAGTTGTTCATTAATCTACTGACTACTACATGCAGAAGTGTCACTGCTCATCCCTTAGGTACTCAAATATTTTCAAGCCTGAATGTGCTTTCTCTCATTCCACCCAGCCTTTCAGTAACAGCTCCCTCTAAACCATCTGCACAGCTCCCTTCTCCACTTGTAATTTCACTGAAGTGCCTCATTCTGTAAACAAAAATCTTGTAAGTGTCAGCCTGCCCGGAACAGTGTCCTGTATCATCTTTTGTTTTGTTTTTTTTTCCTTTTTTACACCATCTGGCTTTTATCTGCTGCCATTTAGCTTATCCTTGCCTTTTGGGAAAAAGGAAAGATATTTTGTTCTGGTTTGATTAGCTGTACTGCATTTGTTAACCTGCCTTCTTCGTCCTTGACTGTAGTTAAGTGCTACATGAACAAAGCATTTTGGAGTGTTTTGAGTTGTATCTTGGGAACAGTAGCTCTAAACAGACTTAAATACATCATTGTTATAAATATGGTCTGCTACAGTAACCCATAAGAACACATTTACTGAATACTCAGAAAAGAACTGACAGATTTTAACCTTGTCTGAGAAATCAGTACAAAACTCTTTACAACCATCACTTATAACTACAACCCTAAACATTGAAATATGACCCCTATATAATGACAGACCCCACAACTTAGGTTTTCAGGACCAAAATGCTTAAGATATAAATGAGATTACAGTTACAAAGACTGTTTGTATTCAGAAATAGAAATAATTAGGACTTGATCTGTTTTAAGACTTGAAAGTCATTCCACAAATATGCAAGAGCATTAAGTCTTTACTGGTCATCCATTCTCAACAACACATAATTATTATATTTTAATATTTTTACCTGGGAGTGGTGGAGTTTGTTTTTCAGTTCTTTCAACTGTCACCTCTTCCACAGCTTTAGAAATATCATCTGCATTCTTTACAGGTGTAGAAACAGCTCCTGGTTTAGTTATTCTCTCATCTTCTCTGCTTCGATGACTATATTAGAAAAAAAGATTCCACTCCGCATACAGAACAGTTTCTATGATCTCAGTCCACTAAGATTAAAGAATAAATACTTCCATTCATCAGGTTGAGGGTAAGGTATCACCATTACTATTTAGGAAGGTTTTGTTCTTAGACTATCACATTATTAATAGTTTTTATCATTTCTAAATCCTAGTGTTTTGTCCCTAATAGCATGTTAACAAAGTTATGGCATGTTCCCTAGTTATGGTAGTTAAGAGAGCAGCAGCACATGGGACACAGACTCTAAAGCTTCAAGCTCTCTGCTTCAAGCACATAGGTCACACACATGTGGTGTATATTGATAGATATATAAAGAATTGAGAAACAAAGGAAAGAAAGGAAGAAAATCCATTACAATAGTCTTTTCCTCATCCTTCCCTATAAAAATCATGGATTTTCAGACTTAATTCTTTGGCTTCGCTGTGACCAAGCTAATTTATCTGCTCTGTGTGTCAGCTGCCCTGAAACACAAGTGCTGCTGGTGTGGTACCTTTTATCCTTGCAAAGCCCTGCCAAGGCCCACAGAAATATGTTCCTCATTTCTCATCTCCTCAGAGAGGATAAGGCCTTCAATGCACAGCTATGACAAGAGGAGAGTGACTCTCATCCATGTATTTTAGCCAAAAGACAATTTGTTGCTTCTTATGCATTTCTTACACACACTTTGAGCACAAACTGAAGGAATTTAGGACAAGTTAAAGTAAGCTCCTGTTTTTAAATGACGAAAGCAAGGAAAATTCTACAGAATGTAATTTCTATTCCTTGAGTTCAAAATATCAGGTATTCTTGTATTGTTGTATTGAGCTACAGCTGCCAGCTGTACCACAGCAGAACTGAACATGTGCTGCATGTTGAAATGTTAACCACTACACTGCTATCTGATGAACACTAAATAATTTAATAGGGTTGGAACAAATGAATATTAATATTGAGCTAGAAAAATAGATTTTTCTTCCTGGGAGTTAGCAAATAAGCAAGGATTTAAAGAATATTTGAAATAGACAGAAATAGCAGCTTTTCATATAATACCAGACTGACTTGCCAAGAAGTGGGGAAAACAATGGCTTGGTCAGTAGGTGCAAGCCCATCTGCTCTCATAAAGGGGGGAAAAAAGAGAGAAGTTCTGCACTACTAACAGCTAGATGGTGCTACTGGGCAATAATGAGCATCGCTGCCCATAAAGCACAAATGGAACAAACCCCCATCATACAAAGCTAAGACTGTTAAGATCCTAATCAGAAATATTGCTTCAAGAGCTGGAAATATGACTTCAGAAAAGAGATTCCAGCAAGTCTGCTCATCCAAGACATGCAGTAAAGAATAAAAGAAATTACCAAAATCAAAACAAGTAGAAGGTGCTTTCCTGAAGCAAAATGAAGTCTAAAATATGAGAAACAACACTTAGCTATTCAGCCAAGACATACTACAACTTCTCAGTGTATTCCTCTACCAGTTTTAAAACCAAGTGCCCGAAGGCAGCTAAACAATACAGAAAAGTACTCCAATCACCACAACAAACTGCGAAGAGAAACCCTTTTGCATTATAAACAACCATCTTGTTGTAAGTCATTGATAAAAACAAGCACAGTAGCTTATTTAAAATCCGTATTTATGCCTCTTTTTATCCAGATGAAGTCCCTTTTGGAGGCTCCCACAGCTGATTAAAAGGATGCTAAAACTACTATGTCTAACAAAATAGAAAGTAAGCATTTATCCTTCTAGTTCATTCCCAAACATCACTGGTAGAGGTTTTCTTATTCCTCTTTTGGATTTCCAGTTTAGGTGCATAAGCTAGAGTGTACCAGACTAAAACATGATTGGACTGGTCATTCCCTTGAAAATAGTTCCTGGCTTATTAAAAACCGATATATATATTTAGCATGCTAAATGTCCTAGAAACAAGAAAGTTCTGTAGTGTTGTAAGCTGCAACAATTTCCACTCCCCAAGACATGAAATTTTAAATGGGAAAAAGCTGATAAAGCGAAAAGGAAACATCAGAAAAGCAGGGGAGCAGATTTTTTTCCTTGACTTTGCCTAAACTGTCCAGTAAGATCTGAATATTTCACATTACAAGATGATACAGGAAACAACTTGATGCCACCATTGGTTCCAGGTGAGGGAAACTTGTTAAAAACTAACAGCTGCAGTTCCCAAGAGACAAAAGTGTTGTTCCCTGTGTGCACTGTGACACTATTGTTTAACATCTGTGCTGTCAGGGCCCCCGTTACTTCACTTCCTCTCCCTGACATTTTTTCAAAGTGCACTTACCAGAAACATTTTAAAACTACAAAATACAATCAGCTACATAATAGTGCTATTACTGCAGAACAAAAGATGACCTGCAACACACAATGTTTGTCTGTACAGAAAATTATGGAAAATGTGAACTTGCAGGCTCTTCCCAAATGTGTTTTTAGCACATCTCAAATTCTTTAGCATAAGAAGAGTAAGAGCAAAGTAGCATCTTCCTAAAGACATTCAAAATAGGGCTGATTCTTATCTTGCATTCTAGTTTTTCAGCTTGTTTTGAAAATGGACAGAACAACCACTCTCTCATCCTATACATAAATTGACAGTGGTATTACAGAAGTCAGCCTCATCCTTCCACAAATAATGATGATCTCTACAGTGATTTCTTCAAGCTACCAAATTTTTCTTGCTGAGGCTGAAGTGTTAAACATATCAGAGGATGTTTTTGCCATTACAATATCTAGGTGAGGAAGTCAGCATAGAATACAGAGTTCCCCAGCAGGAATTCTTTCAATTAGTAAAGGGCAGCCCAGAGATATCATCTGGGAGATTTGGCAGCACCTGACTTGAAATGCCAGTCATTAGGATGGGCCACACCAAAAGCTTACCCAGCTCAACAGCTTCTTAGTGCCAGCAGTAATACCAGGTAGCTAAGAAAGGATATGTGATACTTTTCCTGAGGTACTCTCCAGCTTAGCTGCAGAGACCTCTTTTGCCCATTCTAACTTAAGTACAATTCTTGATACATTATACAAAGCAAAATCAGCCCTTTCTATAAGTAAAGAAAAATAGCTTAGAATTTGAGTTTTTAAAAGACTGCTCAAGACACATCTGTGAACTTTCTTTAGACTAAAGAAAACTAAAGCACTATTTAATGCTTTACAGAATGATCAAACAACTATTGTTATGGAAACCCTATATCCAGGAACATTGCAAGCAGCTTGATGCACATACCAGTGAGGAATACTGAAGGATGGACAACACTGAAGACCCTGCCAGACCCCAAAGCAATACTAGGGCAGATCTGTTAGCAGATATCTGTACTCGGGTGCAAAGGAAGAAATGCCAGTCTGTACTTAAGCTTGTATGAAAGGACTAAGAGGATTCCCCTGGAATTTCCCTCCTCATTAACATACAAACACTTGGCAGAACAGTGTCTAAATAAAGACTCAGTATCTCCAATACATTTTTAACATCCTCCTTAAGCTTAGTTGGCAGACTTTTTGCCCATTTCTTCCTCAGCCCTTTCTCAAGCCTTTTTCTTCCTCCAGATTTTCCACCAAATTCAAAAAAAATTAAGTAGTTAACAACTAGTTTGATCTTACAGTAGATTTAAACTTGCACAAACAGCCTTTTCAAAGAGAAGTTGCTCCCAACACGTTTTTCCTTACATGGCTCAGGGCCCAGATTTTCTGATCTTGAAAGGGACATGTCGCAAAGGAAGTCAAGCCATGCCAAAGTAGCTCTTGCTCATACAGAAGATAAAACGGATGCATTCAGAGTTGAGATAACTTCAAAGTTCCCTCTCGGGGAAGATTTGATTCTTCCAACAGTTTGGTCTACAGGGAGGAAGTGACCATCTACCTAAGCCGCTGCAATAGGACAGGAAAGGACTAACACTAGGCTAAGTCAGTCATAGCTACAGTTCTGACAGATTTTTCTTTTGTTCCTCCCTCCACAAGCCCTATCAGTCTGCACTAGAAATGCACGTCAAGACATACAGTTTTGAAGTATGACAGAGATCTCACAACCTTCACAATCAAAGCCCTGCCACTGGGACCCTGTTTTTAAGTGTCTTCCATGAAAACAAGCTTTCATGCCTTGTGGCCCTCTGAACAATGTACACAAAAGAGAAGCAAAAATGTCTAACCCATAACCCCAAGCAGGTGTACATGCAGTACAATCTCTCTTGCAGTTGTATTGATCTTTAAAAGACTCTAAAAGCCTTGAAGGTGTATTATTATCCCCTTGGGTAAACCAATTTTATTAATAAACTATCAGGCATATCTTTAATAAACTAGGCCAGCAGCAATTTGTTTTTTCAGTGTTTTTGAAAAGCATCTAAAAATCTTCAGATAGAAGCTCTGAATTTGAAATTTGCACAGATCAATTCTAATTTCTGCTCCATCACATTATGAGCAGTCAAAAGAGAAACTTTTCGCTTTCAAATATTTAATAGAATTAGAAATCCTACACTGAAATGCTATTTCAAAAAATTAGAATGTCTGTTTCCAAACTGTGGAAATGCGAAACTGGGCAGATCTGTTATTCAGGACTAAAGTTGCGTATTTCAGGAGAAAAAATACCAAACCATACAGTACATTACTTGTGTCTGAATTCATCTAAAATTAGACTTACGTACTGAAGAATGTAGTCAGTGTTCCATTACCAAGTTGAAATATTAAAAATGGAGTGTAGAAGCTAAACCTGCTGTGCAACACACTTAGTTTTGCAGTAACTAAATGCATTCAGAAAAGTAAGATAACCCCATGCCTAAACAAAGCAAGGTTTCAGCAGGTTCACCCAGGCTGGACATTCACCAGGAACTGTGCTATAGTTCATCTCAAATCTACTTGCAGCTAACTGCTTTCTAAAACCAAAATACAACTACGCATTATTCAGTAACATATATTGCTATCAAATTTACATTGTCATTCATACAACCATGCTCTATGATTATGCTTAAAAAAGATGTAACAGTTTCAGTTCAGTTTCTCCTCAAGTCTAAAATATTCAGATCATTATTATCTGCATCTCTTGAGACAAAGAATGTCATATCACTGCCTCCATAGTTCTGCTTCACATTTGTTACACCACATAAATCCAAGCACTCCTACAACTTATATGTTACATTAAATAGTTGATTGAAAAATAATACAATGCTGCCATCACCTGCCGTTGCTGGGCTGCTGTGGAGAATGTCTGGAATGGTCTGAAGGCTCTGACCTCTGGTCAGGAGATCGTGAACGACTGCGGCGGGGCCTGTCATGTGATCGGTTGGAATGATCTGATGCCAGCGACTGAATTTCTGAAATGTCTGTTAAATAAAAGTTGTTTTTTCATGAAATGATTGTAATTTAAATGGTGGCATGACCTGCTTAAATGAGAATAAGCTTTTGCAGAAAATTTTCATGAAGATGCTAAATCTATGCTTATTATTACACAAAAACAACCTTAATATTCCTGAAAGAACAGTCACAAGAACTGTACAGTTTTTGAAGGAGTGGATTTCAACCACATTCAAACAAAAATTTATCCATATTACAATCTTACTCCTAACTCTTCTCCTCCCCACCCTCTCATCCCACTTAAGTATTTCATATCTTGACAACACATGGAGTTCTTTCCTTTTTAGAAATCAAGTTTTTATACTCACCATCTCTTTCTGAAGCATTAGCAGAATGAATACTGTCAGAAAGATCAGGGACATTCAACAGTGTGGCTCGTTCATCTCGCTGAACAACCATCTTCAATTTGCCTTTTGACCTTTCTATTAATGTTTTGGCATCTGCTAAGGACATATTTTCCGTCACTGTGCCGTTTATCTGGAATAGAGCAGGAAAAAAGAACAGATATAAACTTACTAAAAAAACCCCAGTGAATCTCCAGCAAAAGGAGGGTGTTCTATCTGATGATATTCAGAAGCAATTAAAATATTTATCAAATTATCATATTACTATGGAAGACCATTGGGCTCATCCAAAATATTGCATAATATTGAAAATTTTCAACTTTCAAAGTCAAGCTTCTAGCACTAATACAAAACTTGTAAAAGATCAGTTATGTTCTTTGACCAGCACTGCTATACTCAATAGAGAAAAGAATGGCCTATTTTTCTGCACCAACACATCCACAGCACTACCTTGAAATGAAAATTGTTAACATGAACTTAAATCGTAGAATGGCCTCAGTTGGAAGGGACCTCAAAGAACATCCACTTCCAACCACCTTGGCATGGGCAGGGACAACTCCCACCAGACCAGGATTCTTGAAGCCCCATCCACTTGCCTTGGATGCTGCCAGGGATGGGGCACAAAAAATTTACCCCTTGGTATATTTATTTCTAAAAAAAAAAAAAAAAAACCCCAAACAAAAAAATTAACCTGAAGGCAAGTTTTAGTGTTGCACAATAGCACAGTTCCACAACATACTACTTTATAAGTAAGCAAAGCTTCATACCTTTTCCAATAGTCTTTATTATGTATTTAACAGTGGGCATTATTTGTCTGAATAACAGTTCAGGAATAATACCAAAAAGCTTCGTAATTTGTTTCCTTAGAGAAGTTGATTCATATTAGATTTGATCTTTGAAATAATTTAATGAAAAGCAACACACCTATTAACTATCATGTTACTGACACAGCCACTCATGTTACTGACACAGCCAATTCTATGCAGAGTCGTATCAGCAAGTTTTGCCTTTCAACAACCACCACCACCATATACTGTACCTTCAGTACAACATCTCCTTCCTGGATATTGCCATCTCTTGCTGCCAGGCTATCCTGTGATATTTCTTTCACAAATATGTGACTTGCCAACCGCAGACCATACTCTTCATAATAAAAAAAAAAAAGAAAACTGATGAAGTTACAGCAGAAAAGAGAGAGGTATCTGTAGATTAACAACACTGCTTTATACAGCATTTGCACAGGCAACAAAAAGAGGAGAGTGAACCTGACACATAATGGGCTGTAGCAGAGTATGTTATAGCTTTACCATTGTATCAGTCTCTTTCTCTAACACTACCTATAATCAGAGCTGTTGCTCAACAGCTTAACTGAGGTGCTACCTACAGTTTTTTCTCTTCCAAACAAAGCACTCACTAAAGCCTCAGCTAAAGTGTAGGTATGAAGCTTCTGACTAGCAGATGTTGGCTGCAGTTGGAATTTATTTACACTGTACAATGCTTTACCCTTAACTAAGCACACAGATTTCGGAATATGAAAAACAGAACCAGAAATACAGTAGAACTTTTTAAGTTTTAAACCAGCTACTAGTAAAATGGATAAACTGGTAACAGCACTGTTCATCCAGCCCACACAGCCTTTAACACAACACTGAGTGAAGCAGCTGGCCTTTGAAAACCAGCAAAAGTTTTAGCAAGCGATGTACACACAAGTTACCTTCATTTTTCCTGGACTTCACCAGTGTGACTTTGGTGGGCTTTGAGGGCTGGCTGGAGGTGACAGACCTCCTGTCTGACCTGGGAGACAAACTCCTCTCCCTGCTGGCGCTGCGATCTCTGACCCAGCTCTTCTCGTGCCTCCTGCTGGCACTGGGACCACCACGGCTGCTCCTTGGATCCCGGATTTCCTCATCGTAGCTGTCATCCTCATTTTCAGACACTGGTTCAGGGTCTGGGCGAGTCACTGGAATCTGAATTTTCTTCATCCTTCGGATAGTCTACAACCCAACAGTAGGTATCAGCCTCTGGCTGTGTAATGCTAATGGTGTTACTAGATGTCAGAAGATAAGCTAATCCCAGCATTCAAAACATGCAGCTGTATTGGTGAATGCTCTGAACTGTTGCATCCTCATAAAATTATATCCAATTAATACAGGAGACTGATCAATACAGATTATCAGTAACCTGTTTTTACAGTTCTTTTAGTCCTTTTTAATGTTTTTGCACAAATGACAAAAGGGTAACAATCAACAGCCTTCATAGCACAACACAATATTCTGTCTTCAGAGCTGCATATTTGAATGCCCTCTCTCTGCTTAAAACCACAAAATCAGTTACTGGCACTGCTAAAACCCTTTTCTGCTAACATGTAATCTAGTGCATACTCAGCATGCTATTGATAGTGATTCTCCTCAACTCTGAGGTTTCCCAGTCTTCCAAAGAAATGTTTATGCAAGATATGCAGGAAGGGGAGCAGTTGCTCTGGAAGTTCAAAGTTGGTTTGTACAATGTAGACAGCTGGTTCCCGAATATGAGCCAGCCTTGTTCGGAGATTTGCTTATGTATTACAGAACAAAACCAAGTTCTACCATAAAGTTTTCATTAATTACTTGTTTTTCACCTAGATCTACACACCAAATATTTAAGATACTGAAAGATACTGAAATGTGTGGCACAACTTGCCACACATTGCCTTCTGTAAGCTTTAAAGAACTGCTGCCAAATTTACAAATGCAAAACATCACTTTTTTTTGCAACTGCATTGAAGCACATAAATGCACTAAAAATCTGTCAGCAGAAAAGCTTTTCTACAAGCACAAGTAGTCTTGTTTTCATTAAGAAACTTCTAAACATTGTGCATTTTTTGTTCTATGTTTTTGTAACCCCCAAACTTCCACAGAAAGCTGGATTACTACCCTTTGGTGATGACCTGCTCTGCTTTGCAAAAAGTTCAAAAACCACCACTTAGAAAAAGCCTACAAAATTATAGGAATTAAGGTAATTATACTTTATTTTGGCAAACTGTTTACTGAGCACAAAAAGAACTGTTAGTGCCTGAACAGCTTGTCCTTTAGCATACACCAGCCTTTGAAAAACTCAGTAAAAGTGTATCCAACAAAGTAAACAAATATTAAACAAGGCTGACTTGCCACAATTTGGCAATCTGAGAAGTACTTTACCATAAAGAAAAGGAGTCTGAATTATCCCATGCCACACTATGCAACTATCATCATTCACATTTGAAATCCATTTTGAGTGACCTACTTGATAAACATACCATGATTATCACTTAAACCTGAAACATCACGCAGGTGTCATGCAAGTACCTTGCACATGCCTGTATTTTGTAGCAGACATTATACTATTTCATTCTGCCCCATAACTACTGAACTTGAAATCTTCAAGACATTTACTTACAATTTTGGCATTCTTCCCACTTTTCCTCAGCTGCTGAACAGCAAACGCATGCTCGACATTATCCATTGAAACTCCATTAACCATTGCCACACGGTCATTTTCTCTACATAAGAAACATCACAATGCACAGTATATAAGTACTTTATGCCAAGAAGAAAATATTGGTGAATAGGTGCCCCTGAGCAAACTGCCTGTATTACAAACCTGCTACACCAACAGTTACAGACAGGCAACTTGAGACCAAAACAATTGGGAGGTTAAGCTACTACTGACAAAGATGATTGCCCCCGAATCAGAACTCAGGTACAGTTTGGCACTTACTGTAGCAGTCCTTCTGCTGGGCCTCCTTTCAGCACATCAGAAATAACTATTGATGTCTCACCACTCTGAAAGTGAGGATTATCTCTTCCTCCAGATATTGCAATACCAAAGCCAAATCCAGGGGCCTATAATGTAATAAGAGAAACATTTTTACTTTCCAATATCTAATGGTCACAATTTGTATTCCCATGCCAAATACAAAAAGGTCTCACAAGATCAATAGAAGTTTTTGAAAGAAACAGGATCAATGAACTAATCAATGCTATGCAATCCAGTAACAGAAATAGATTAAAAATAAACACTTTTAGAATGCAGAGAGTTTTGGAATAACTACCCAGAGTCTTCCAAGAGATTAGAGTTCTCATTTGCATTTTTATGTCCTAGACCTCAGGTGGTCATCAGCAAGACCTCAATCTTCAGTAAGCACAACAAACCATTCCACTGAGCTGCAACTCTGACTCAAACCCCTCTATCACTTCCTACAACACTTTCTTTGACTTTTCCCATGATGGTATTTACCCAGCTCAACCTCACTTAGCTCAGAACTGACAGGATTGCAACACACAGTAGTATGACTGCAGGCTCAGTTCTTACGAATAATACCAAGATCACTTGTACCATTAAATACATCAAAACCTTGTCAGCACTTGCAAATCATCTGCATCTTAACAAAAGTAATTTGCTTCAATCTTTTCCCTCTAGGGTGACCTGCCACTACAGCAAGGTCAAAGCCTCTGAAAAGTTATTCCTGTTAGATATTTCAAGATACAACAATGATGCTTACATTTCTGCCTGGAAGCAGCGAGGGTGGGAAATAAGCTTTCTAAATATAACTGATCTGCAAACCATCTAGCTCTTTCACCATTGCCCAGAAAACATTTTGAGGATATTACCATTTAAATGCTGTATTTTACTCAAGAATTTATTCTGCAATTTTCAACTATGCAAAATGCAGTCACTGGATGGAAAAGATCAGGTTTGGTCAATCTCACCCCTCTATTTCACAAAGCACACACTTTGTGCTGGCAGACTGCACCTTCTCTTTTTCTGATTTTTTAACAAACATGACCCAGCTTTAGCAAGGAGTTTCATAACCTTACAGTGACAGCAGAAGCAACATGGCAGTCTGCATCTGGCTGTAAGACACATGATGTTCAGCTTTTTGGACATTAATTACTGCCCAAAACCAACCTGTTTCCTATTTCCTCCCAGAACAGAGGTCATAAAAATATGTTTCAGACTTGCCTGTAAGCAATGAATAGGAACAGTACTAAAATACAGACTGGGAGATTCACTGTTCAGAAGCAGTTAGTCCATACTGTTGTGTGGGGGAGTGGGGAAGGGCACACCTTACTGCTTCTTTTACATCCATTTTAATTCCTTAGAGGATTAATGGTTTTATTTTCAAAATACATCCCACACAGATCAAACAGAAATCATGGCTAGGATGCAAGAATTAAATGAAACTTGGTGCCATGAAGGAGGATCTTAAATGTCCACTCTTGACCAGAGCTGAGGGTTTTTTTCAGTTTTATTTTTTAAAGTCCAAGAGAATATATAATAGCCTACCCAAATGCATTACTAAAAACCCTTTCAAAACAGTAATATTTCCCCTGTCACGACACTCCTGCTTTTAGTTTTCCATTATTTTAAAAACCAGGACTTAGTTTGTGCCGTATTTGGGTGGGGAAGGAAAGGAAGAAAAGAGATAGTAACAAAGATATTTATATCAAAGTTCATTTAAATATTCCCTATCTTTCCTTTACCATAAAAAAATATTTTTTAAATTCTCCACTTATGGTAAGGAATACAAACATCAGGCTACGGGCAGCAGAAACTCACTGTAAACCTTATCTTGCTGCTTGCCATACTACTTTTTAAAAGTAGATCTGCAAATCAAATCACCAGTATGGAGATGACTAAGTTTTCTACTTTGATGTTCTCTTCCAGAAGCCCTGAAACAATGCAGTCTCATACACAGACAGCAGTTAAAAGGGCCTACAAGTCAGATAAAGAATTTCTAATAAGATAAATCAAGGTCTTCAGAAACACTCCCAGTTCAAAAATCAAATCCTAAATCCTTCTGAAAATTTAAGATGTCACATAAGAAACCTTCTAGTAAAAATCAGCCTACCTGCTTTCCATTTTATCCTGCTGCCTACCATCATCTTAAGAGATAACTGATTATCAGAACTGCTCTCTGAAAATTGAGCCTAGCTCCTAGACATGTCTGGAAATAGCAATATGTTGATCACTACAGATTATACAGAATACTAACGTGTACCTTAAGTAAAACTGCATGAAAAAAAATCCTTCTATCACAACTTCAGTTTTCAGATGCTGTAGGAAAGAACCACACACTCCAAAAAAGCAGTACTATTCTATTTTCCCACAGTAATGCAGTGTGGGACAGGCAAAAAGGTAGGTACATACCTGGTTTCTGTGCTTTGGGAAAAGGACACACATCTACCACAGACACACAGAACTAAGCTCCAAGTAGGGAAAAAACTCATGTCATATACAAAGTATATTCAAGTACTTTGCAATTAAGTATATAAACCCCAAAGACATATTAATAAAAGAAACTGTAGCTACCTGATAAACATCTATTGAATCTAAGACTGTCTCAATCTCTTAAGAGTTAATTAGCAGTCCGGCCTAGGAAGTTGAAAGAGTGGTAAAGAAATGCAACAAACTCTTGGTGAGAAATTCCAGCCTCTGTTTCCCAAAAGACTTTCTAGTAAGTGTTTTGACAGTAGTGCTGGAATTCACCAGTAAATCCTCTTCCCAGTGTTAAGGATAATTGTAAGTACATATTTAATATTAGCATAAGGGGTTTGGTTTTGTTACCTGGCAGATGGAAATAACTGTTTTTAACTGACTAAATTACTGCTATTGAAGTTATTAACAGTACATATCATCAGCTTTCAATACCTAAGTAAGAGCTACTTAATCAGGTAACAAAACAGTCATACCAGAAGAGTTGGCAGAATTTTGGTACATAAAAGATCATAACCAAATCATATATTCACATTAATGCTATAAAAGAACTTCTGACTGCTGTAAGTGCGGCCCTAAACAAGATCTCTGGTTCCTAGCAGTTATTTAGAATTTTGTTCAAGGTAACATCATATTGTAGCATTTATTATTTCTTTGTGCATGAACTAAATGTCTCACTTTTGGTGTCACTAAAATTACTGCTCCAACTGACCAGGAGAAGGTCCCCTTCAAGAGAAAATGAGTTATCACCAAGACTATGAGAGCCAACCTTGTATAACTATGTCATTTTTAGTTTGGTTTTGACTATAAAGTAGTACTGATTTCATCAGTAATAAAAAGAAATACCTGAAGTTTACAGAGATTATAGGAATGACTGGACAGCTTCAAGATAAAAACATAAAGGCCAATTAATTATATATAGAAACAACACTTCTTTCTCAAAAACTTGTTGACCTATAAATTGTTGGACGCTTAAAGACTAGCCTAGATAAACATCACTACATATTTCCATTTTTGCTTCCACTTTTCTTTCAACAGATGGCTGCAGTCAGAGATGGGACACTTTGTCAGCCTTCTGGTCACACTGAGTGTAACCGCTCCCTTCCCAAAAAGGCACCTGCCCAAACAGTTACATTGAATCAACAACACTAAAGCCTTTACTATCAACAGCTAACAGGACTGACAGAGAACTAACAATTTATCTGCCCAGCTGACTCACACATACACACTTTTGCCCGAGGTCCATTCATCCCACCAAAGCTACAATTTTAAAATGCCTTTATTCTATGATGAACTGAAGGCTAATGATCTAACTTGCTCCCTTGAGGAAACACTTCCACATCCACATCGCCATTTTGAGATGAATACAGCAATTTGGACCACGATTCCATAGCTGCTTTAATACTAAATTGTTGCCAGAAATGGCATCCCACCCTACTCTGACTTTTCCTAAGCAATTAATTCCCGACTCTCTTGTACAGCTGCACAATAGCTCCACCAGAACTCAGTTTAATTCAGGAGTCAGTCTAAATGCAAAAGCAGTCTTGGTATTCCCTGGTTCCCAGCACACATTCCTTTGTGCAGGGTACATATTCTGACCGCCCAAAATCACTACTTCCAGCTAGTAGTTTAAGAAAGTGGCAAGCAATAAGACAGTTTTGAATACATTTATTTATATGCAACTACATTGTTTTATGTCCCTGCAAACAAAGTTTGAAAACTTTCACACATAGTTACAGCACTGCCATGAATGAACACAGATTTCTACCTCCCTTCAGTTAGGTTCAGATGTAATCTGAAGCTTTGTTTCTAGCATGATTATTCGTAGGCAGGCTTATCTCTGAAACCCAACAAACAAATAGAGCTATCACATGGAGCTTTTACAACACTTCTAAATTTAAACAAGGGAATATGACAGTTTCCTCTCCTTTTACTTCCTGACATCTGGCTTTTTCCTATTGTTTTCAAAAGCTACTAGTATCCTGCGTTAGGCAAACACAGCCAATTGTATGAACTCACCCTGTGAAGAGTCACCGTGTGTTGTTCCCATATAGCTGTTTCTTCCATTGTTGTGCTCTAAGGAGAAAAAAAAACCCCAAAGATTAGACTTCACTTTCAACAGTTGTATAATACCACAATCAGAAACTTACATTCAAAAGCAGCATTAATATTCAAATAGAATAGCTACAGAAGAAGTTGGCCTGCCCCATTCATTACACATTTCCTGCCTTTATATGTCACAGCTGAACTTCCTGTGCTTCTGTCGAAGGGGGTAGGAGGAAAAGCAGATTACACAGCTTGAAGTTACAAAGTTCCAAGGGAAGGATCACAAGCAGCATTTGTGATACAAGATCTCTTGGTTGCTCATTAAGATTGTAGTAGCTACTCCAATCAGCTGTATTTATATTCTAACATTTATACTTACACTCTCTTTTTGCTTGTTTTAACTGTATGCGGATTGCCACTAATTCATGAGCACCCAGCTACAGATTACAGTACCTGTGCTACTGTATTATGCACACAGGTCAAATTTAATGGACTGCAGTTTAGTGTAGGCTAATTATTTTGGTGAACAGTAGCACTGCAGAAATTACAAGGTCCTCTCTAAGGTAACTAGATTAAACAGTAACATTATGACAATATTGACATACCTGCATTTCTGCTTGAAAGAGCACTACTTAGTGTGCCACAACGAGCAAACATTTGGAAAGGACAAAATAGCATGAGGGAGGAAAACCCAGCAGAGCCCAAGGCCTGAAAACAGGCAGGAAGGCAGCAGGAAATGCATAGTGAACATCCTGCTGCTACATTTTCTACCTTTCCAGAGGGAGTGTCCAGTGTTTTGCTCCATACCCACCCCCCTCATAAGCATGCAATCCACTAATTAAAGAACAGAATCAGAACACAAACATCCCTGCAACATGGTGGTGCTGGTTTTTTGAAATCTACTTTGCTCTCTATTTGTATCAGTTACAGTAACTCAGTCACTACAACTTTTAATCCAGTCCTGTGTCACAAGAACAGCAGTAGGAGGGTTTACTCTTACAAACAATACTTTTGAAAACTGTATTCAACATCACAATTTGCAACTGGGTTTAAAAAGTGAGTTCTTCTCATAGCGCCAAAAAGCTCTGCATTTTGTCCTTGAATTTCAATGGTTAGGCTGTGCCACATTACTGCTCATTTCTCTTTCAGGGTTCACTTCCCTTGAAAGTGTTGTTGCAACTTAACTGTGAGGTATTTAATTCAAACAGCTGTAATTCTTCTCAATTCAGTACCAAGTGCTGCTCCTTTGCATTACAAGTTGATTCAACTCTACCCCAGAATTAGATTACTTCTCTCCAGCTTTTTAAAGGAAGACCAAATACATACTAAAACAGCAACAATTTACACACACAAAGCCATCTTTGAAACAAAACAGAACGTTTTGCTTGCTAAACGGTCAAGGAATACTGATTTTCTTCCTTATTTCTGATGTTCTCATTCTGTCTTAATTCTGGCAAGAGCTTCTCAGGCTAAACATCTCATCAACAAGTGAAGACTTATCTCTGCAAGTAAACTAAAGCAAAAAGCTCTAAGTAGCTGCTGTTCAGAAGAAGGTACAACAGGAATCCAATAAAGGACTGCAAAAGTTGTACTTTACGTTGTAATTGAAATGGGCTGCCTCCTTTTTACCCGCAATGATCAGAAGTGAACCCTGCTCATTTCCTGCACTTGCCCTGTGTCAGCAGCAGAGCCCTCAGCCAGCACAGTCGCACTCCCTGGCTCAGGGTGCCTGATTTCCACGGCTCCGAGTCCCTGTGCCTCCCTGCTGGAGCTCCGTGCTCGGGGCAAACACCACCGGTGGCTCTGGATATGGCACGAACTGATAAAACCCTGCTTAACCAGCTCAGCACTGCTCCCACTGCATCTAGGAGAACTGGCACACCCAGAGCTAGAGCAGGGCAAGATAACAGCTAAGCCATGAGTAAGAAAATAAGAAAATCCATATGTAACATTCTTCTAAGAACTGTGAGAAGACTTACTACTTCATTAAAAAACCCAAGACAAATTTAAAAAAACCCAATCCTACCCCACACACTCGCCAGTCTTTCTAAACCTGGACAGGGCACTCACTGCTCAGTCAGACTTAGGCTGCCATTTTTAAAGCCTTTTTCCTTTCTGCAGAAGCTCAGTCTTTCCATTTTGTTCTCCATTTCTTTGTTCACACTATTGCTATCACCTCCCCTAGATTTTACTAATACATCCATTTCAAATGCACAAGACTTGGAAACATCAAATATCCATTAGTTACACAGCAAAGCAAGTAATATGCTATTTTCATTCTTTCTGCATGCCCAAACAGTCCAATCAAGAACAGTGAAAACAGTTCAAAGGCAGTCTGAGGTGAGTGTTGGCTTTGACACAAACTGCTTACTTGAGTTAGTTTCTGATCTGTAAGAACTGCATTCACTCACAAAAGCCCAAAGGAAGTTTGAAGAAGACCCGTGAAGGTGATCACCCACTTAGCACTGACAACTGAGGCAGAAGAACGAGCCTGTGCTACCATCAGCTGAGGTCCCTGCTGCAATGCTGCTAAGGCCATACCCAAAGTCTTCTATTTTTCATGCTATCCACCACTAATTTAAGGAAAATCAAGGTGACTCAGCAGGAACTGAGAAATATATACAACCTAACACTCAGAAACTAGGAATATAGGAGAAAACTAAGATATCCCATTCTAGAGTTGTAATAATTTAAGAGACTCTTTAATACATTTGAAATGCAAGTGGACAACGTTGCAAACTCCTACATCTATATTACCAATGACTTTACATCCCAGAATCCCACAGAACCGTATTATTTTTAAGGCTGGAAGGGACCTTTGGGGTTCATCCAGTCCAACCCTCCTGCCAAGGCAGGGGCACCTGGAGCAGGTGACACGGGTATGTGTCCAGGTGGGTTTGGAATGTCTCCAGGGAGGGAGACCCCACACCCTCCCTGGGCAGCCCTCCCAGTGCTCTGCCAGCCTCCATGGAAAGAAGTTCTCCCTCATGCTGAGGTGAAACTTCCTGTGTTTCATCGACAGCCATCGCTCCTCGGCCTGTCGCTGGGCACCACTGAAGAGTCTGGCACCGTCCTCTTGGTATCTGTCTGGGAGATTATTTATATGCATTAATGAGATTCCCCTCTCAGTCTTCTCCAGATTAAACAGATCCAGATTTTCCCTCCTCAGAGATGCTCCAGACCCTTCATCAACTTTGTGACCAATGCCAGACCCTCTCCAGCAGGTCCTGGTCTTTTTTTGTACTGAGGAGCCCAGAACTGAGCACATATATTAAGAATAAAAAGAACAGAAAGAATGATGGTATCATGACTCCAGTGATTTATTTGATGCTTTTGTTTTATTAAAGTGAAAAGCTTCCTCAAGCTCATCCTTAAGACCATTTTAGAGACAATTCGTATTCCTAGCTCTGTATATGGGAAATGGATGTGTTTGTGGGTTGGGCGTTTTATTACTATTTAAAGGATAGTCACATATGACATTGCAATTCATCAATATGGAAGTTATGAAACTTATCATTTGCCCAAACTCTTGGATACATCAAATCTTGTTCAACTCTTTCATCTTTGAAATTGCCCCGAGAAATAAACATTTCAAAGTAAACATCTTTTTAGAAAGCTCCCTTTGTGGACTTATAAGGGTCCTTCAAACAACATTTTTTTCTTCCCCTTCTCAACATATTTCTTTCCTTCTCGAGGCTGGTTTGGTTATTTTTATGGGAGTTTTTTGTGGGTTTGATTTTTTTTTAATAACATGCATTCTCATCCAACTTCTACCTTCTCACACGTATCTGGGTATGTGTGCACATGCACACATATGCTTTTCCTTCAAGCATCCTGAAGGAAAAAACCAACCCAAAAAAACACTGGCTACTGAACTGAGTAATGCAGTGATGCTGCAAATAGCATTGCTCAGTTTACCTGCACTGCAGGTGAAAAAGCTGCTGCCAGCAGCTGAAGCCACCCACTGGCCTTGAGAAGACAACTCTCTCTAGTTTACATTTGGAAAACTTCAAACAACAGCCACAGAAATCAGTATTCTACCTTAAAATAATGCAAGCTCCCAAGGACAGGTTTCTTGCAGATTAACACTTTTTAGATTTCTACACCTCACCTCAGACTAAGGCAAGAGTTCCTACACATTCTTGAAATCCAAGCCAGAATAGTTTCCTAATGTTTCTTTCCAAGTCTAGAGGGACTTACTAGAGGAATTATTGTCCCCTTTTAAACTCAGCTGCTTTTCATATGAAGTGAATTGTGTTCCTGAATGACAAGATCAATTTTAAGGAATTGTTTCCTCAATTGTGATCAAAGTTTGACACATGAGGTCAAATGAGTTTTTAATAGTTTCTTAGTATAATTTAACAGTAATTTTTGATAAATAAATATCTACAGTTGCCATCACTTCCCATACATTCCTCACTAAAGTCAAGGAAATTATTACATTTTCAGAGAAAATAGTATCTAGATATCCACCTAAAATATATTTTCCTCTGGATTACACAAGAGGAACCTCCTGTGGGAAGCACTAAGTTTCATTTAGTGTCTTTACCAGCCTGGGTTTTCAGATCAGCATTGACAGCTGTCCTAAGGACAATAAAATGAAGCAACTGCTTCTGCCACCTCAGGGGGCTTATAGCTCCTATTCTCCACAGAACACAGTGGGGAGAGGAAAGGTGTGTGACAGCTGTGAGCTCTGTCAGCCACAGCAAGCAAACCACAGGAAGTGAACAGTCAGATCACAAACTCAGCCATGGAAAGAACACCAGCTTTGCTCCAAGCCTGCAGTCTCATGTTGTGTATAGCATACTTACAATAAAATGCTCATGTCACAAAACATTCCTATTTATCCTGAAAAAACCATAACAACTGTGACAGTGTTCTTATTCAAGACACAAAACATGAGAAGGAAGAGCTTGTATTGGGCTGTGTCAAAAAAGGGAAAACATACTATATTTACTCTCTATATACTGTATAATACTATATTACATACAGTATTGTCTGTAATATTACATTTAGAGTGAGACTTCCTCTTCAGAATGACACACCAGACATATATACACTTCACCCATCTTGCTGCATTTCAATTTGGCTTCTAAAATTAATTTTCCATTATTCTTGGGGAAGTCCAGTTCAGCAGTAGGATGTTATTGAACTTCCAAGTTCTAAAGGTTAAATGCAGGATCAATACATTTTGACTGCACTTGTGGGAACAAGAATTAAAAGTGCTTATCACAACGATCAGAATTTGAACCTCTTTTATGAATTTTTTCAGTTTGTAATGTATCTAGGGGGTGATATTTATCATTCACTTGAAAAAAATCAACAAAATCAAAGTCAATATCCAAAACACTCAGCTTCCTGAGGAAGTATAAGAAAAGAAAACAGAATCTTCCTCAGCCAGCCCAGAACAAGGAATGAAGAGGTCACTTCCTTACACACAGCATCTTTCAGCACTCAGCTGCAGCACAGTGCTGCTTCCAACACTGACCAGGATGATTTCCTACAGATACTCACCTTTGTCCTCGCCTAGTTAAACTATAGCCACCTTAAATTCCAACAGATTCCCTCCAATTGTCTTATCATAAAAGCCTTCAGCTGACTGGGGGCAGGGGGCCCATTTTTTAACAGTTGTTCCCCAGCAATTAGTGCAATGAGGTCAGAATCCCATTATCTGACTGATTTTATCTACTGAAAGGAGAGCTTTGTCTTCCCTAGTCTAACACATACACAATGCACCACAGCCTCTCCAGGGAACCTCAGAGTTACTTGAGGTATTTCAAACACTGGCAGCCAACTCCAGGAGCAGGTGCATCAGTCAGGAGGAGGAGAGCACTGAGGCAGGGTCACCACAGAGAACTGCCCACTGCCACAGCTGCATTCCCACCCACAGCCCTGCTGTGTCTGCCCTACACTGCAAACAGCCTGTCTATTTAGCTTTTCATTTGATCATCACTCCTTCCAAGGAGAAGAACTGCTTCCCTGAACACATTTCTGAGAGAAGATTCAAGAGATCAGACTAAGGACTCAGGAACTGCCACAGAGCACCAGGTACATGTTGTTTGTCTATTTGATTATCTCTTTTACACAGCAGTGGGAAATGCAGGAGAAAACACACACTAAAGGACTCTCTTGAGATGTGTATAAAAAAACTTAGCAGCATCACTGAAGCTGAGAAGCCAGTCTTTAGTCCCACCTTCTGTCTGAGTGTACATCCACAGAAGTGACATCAACCATTGCTTGAAACAGAAATAATAACCTTATTTCTTATATACTAACCATTGAAAAGTAAAGCAGTGCTCATTGTAATTTTTCCATTTGATATCTCGGGTTCCAAGCTCTAGTGAAGAGTTCCACTTCTCCCAAACATTCATCTATATTAAACAGCCCACCTCATGAAAAGTCTGTATGAGGAAAACCATGATTAAAGCTGCTCTTCAGATGACAATGCACAATCCAAGTCAAAAAACCCCCCAAAAAACAAAAAAAAAACCAAAAAACAAACAAACAAAAAAAACAACACACCCCACAGAATTGTCAACCCTGCATGTCAGTTAAATGAACCTACTTTGATTTAGATCACTCTGGGAATACCAAGTCTCTACAATAGTACACATGGACAGTTTGAACAGTACAATTCACCTTTACCTCACAAAGAACAACCTTGAAAGAAGAACTAGGACTAAATATCTACATACACATTTTAACAGTAACTAGGTTGTTCAACCATTCCACTCAATTCTCCCTGTGCTTCCAAAACCACAAGACACTGCCTTACTCAACACAATTTCCACTGCCTCCTGATCTAGAATCCCAAAGGTTAGTGGCTATCTTTTGAACATAAAGATACTGCATATATCTAAAAACATTCCTTAATCACTAGTTTTCTTGACTAATTTTTATACAAGAGACATTTTTGCTCCAACTTCTGGGCACTGTTCTCTCCAAGCTAAGAAAGTAGCTCAGTGTTTAACTCCCCACATCCATGTACTACCCAGCTTGTTTAGCATGACTCACTTTTCCAGAATGACCTCTCAAGTCCAAGCTTCACACATCACAGACAAGACCATAAAACCTTTTGCTTGGTGGTACAGCTGCTCAATGCAAAAAATACTAGACCTCTCTCCCAAAAAAAAGCTCTAATCAAGAACAGGATACACAAATTTGGAGGGATGCTGCATTGTAGCTAAATAATTAAATACTGGATTACAGATCCAGTTAAATCTGAGTATTTATAGAAGTGTTTATGACACAGGCCTAGTAAATCACATTATCCATGAAAGGCAGAAGGCTGAAACTCAGGAATAAGGTAAAACAAACCAGAGGGCAAGACCCACATGCAGATCCATCTCAAATGATCTCAGGCCAAGTTACCTCAGATGAAGAACACCACTCAAACACCCTGCTAACACTATCAGCCAGCAGCTAAGCAAAGCTTACCAGCTCCTGATGGCTAAGGCGTGTGAAAACCGTGCTTCAGAGTTTGGGATCCCTGACTGGTTTGTTTCTTTCCATTTTGCTTTCCAGCTGGCAGTGAAACCCCACAGGATCACAAACGCCAAAGTGCTGGCAGTAGTGTTTCACAGATCACTACTCCAGGCCAGTACACTAGCAAAACACAGCAAAATCACAAAGAACAGAGAGGCTAAAAAAGCAAAGTGGCAAGCCACATTTCTCCCCTTAGCAAGGGATGTTGCCACAGAGAAGCACGGACAACTTGCAATTTGCTTTTCCTTTAAGTAGTTTCTCTGCCATACTGACCTAGGTCGGTATTATTAGGACCTAAAGATTCCTAATTTAGAGTATAAATTTTAACATGTCATTGAAAGGATTTATCCTCTCACTATTTACCTCAAATATGATTTTATTTTTTGTATCATTCCACAACCAGTATCTTCAAGAAACTCATGTAATATTTCAATTGTTTAAATCTTGGGATGCAACTTGAAAAGCAATTATTTTACCACAATAAAAGTAGCTTAAGCAGCATACACTGCCCTCCTACTAGTTTCCATCCTCAAAAAAATCCCCTCCAACATATCTTGTGCAAGTATTATGTGGTCATTGTTACCTGTATCCCCACCAGTTCATCTCAACTCTGACAACAGCAACTGCTCCACTTTCTAAGGCAGTCCTGGAAATGTAAAAGCTCAAACAGCCTCCCACCAAAGTAAAATAAGCCCTACTGAAGTGCACCAGTGGAGCTCAGAAGTGCACAGAGCTGGGACCAGTGTCACAGCAACCGAGGCAGCTTAAGAGCAGCAAATTCCAGTCACACACCTACCTCATGGGTTTGTTTTGAAACACAGTGGTGGTCAAATGGTGGTGCAGACTGCCCAGGAAGGCCATGGAATATCATCCTTGGAGGTGCTCAGAACCGATCTGGACAAGATTCTGGGCAGCCCTACTCTGAGTATGGGGCTAGACTAGATGATCTCCAGAGCTCTGTTGAGCTCTAGATGATGTGACCTCACTGTTCAGCAATTATTTTATAAATCAGATTTGGTGAGAACTGTCTTGAGCACAGACTTGGACTAGCTGATCCCTAGAGTCCCTTCCAACTTTAATTACTGTGTGATTCGATGCAAGTTGCATTTCCAGCACATTTCTGAAACCAAATCAAATCATCCAACTACAGACACAACCTCCCTCTCTACTCTTATACACAGCTTGGCTTCAGTGTTTTATCACTCATAAAGAACATCAGCTGGAGTTATTCCAGTTTGGTTTTTCCCTTAGGGGAGGAGAAGAGCACAGTATCAAAGAAAGCAAAATAATACTGTATTAGCTTTATATAAGAAGCATAAATAAATAATCTCTATGGCTTCTTATTTAAAAAGTACAAAGCCAAAATGCACTCAAGTAAAAGATATGTCCACCAAGAAATAACCAACATGAATGCAGACATGAGAGCAACAATCAAAGCATCCAAGCACTTCACCTGAAGATAGAATGTTTCTCACCTTGTTTTTAATCAAGAGAATCATAATCCAGTTACCAAGCACTGCACCATATAAATTTTAAATCATTGTACTCTGAAGATCCGTCAAATAAGAGCCTCAGGACAGGCAACAGTGTCTCACTAAGACAGAGCTGGGCTGATTTTCCAAGATCAGAGCTTGCAAATATGAATAAAAGTTTAAGAGGCTTGCATTACAATTCCAGTTACAGGTGCACAATAACAGCCTTGACATCTTTCATTGTGATAATAAAAGAGTAGCCTACAGAGGGATACTTCTCTTTAAAATTTTTTGGGGAGGGAGGTTGTTGCTTGTTTTGTTTTTTGCTTTTTACAGTCGACATAGCCACAGCAAAACTATACATTCTATAGTTAATTTACCAAAATCCCCTAAAATTAACAGTTGAAATGCAGGTGTTCTGAACATGGTGCACACACACTACATTTTTGCCTCATGGAAGCAGCTGACAACTATTTCTGTAGTAATAGGATGAGCAGGATGGGAGTGTGTTTCCTTGATATTTTATCCCTTGAATCTCAGTATGAAAAAATATGTCACTGGGCAGTAACACTTTCACCCCTGCCCTGCTTGTGGGTACTGAATTTCTTCTTCTGAATCTCAACCTTAGAATACTTAGAGTGGTTACTCTAAGTAAGAAATTTCAGGAAAAGTGTCCTTCCCTACCCCAAACAACCACACACCCAGATGGCATCTTCCCACCCTCAACTTGGGTAACTGTCAGTTAAGAAGATTCAATTTTAGCAGTCACATGGCTACTAGAGCATCTTCAGAACAGTACAACTCTGAGCTCGCATTAACTTCACACATCCACAGAAAGCAAGTCTCAAATCAAGGATACAGAAAGAAAGAAGTTCAAAAAGGAAGAGAGGGTAAATAATGTTAAGTCTTCCAGATCCTCGAAAACGAGTAACTTCTTGCATTAGAAGTTGTTAGCGACTTTGGAGTAAGGACACAATGGTAACAAATAGTTTGGTTTAAAAAGCACAATACAGGGAACACAGCAGGGTTCTGTTTTACTTTCAAATGCAGTGCTTGTGTATAGAGGGAGGAAGAGAAACAAGTCCAGGAAATCACTGGGAGAGAAGAGAATAAGAACTAGAGCAGCCATACCCCCCCTTGGCAGGAGATGGACATGAGACTTGTATAGGGAGGACAAGGCAACAGACATCACCACAGCATTCAAAAGGCTTATTCAGCTATCAGCAAAGTAAATATTCCTAAACCTTTTTATCAGGCAAGTGTGGAAAGCAGAAAACACCTCATTTTTCCTCAGCAAAAAGGACTATCCCCATTTTATGAACATCTAACTTCCTTATCACTTCACTATTAAATGGATTTCTCTATTTTTTTCAAAACACCTACCTTGAAGAAGTATCTGTTTAAAACAGACAATCTATTACACTTTGAGAGACAGTTGTGAAGTGTCAGTCTCTCCTTGCTTATATGTACATCAGTCTGTTCCAGGGTATTCCTGCTGAAGAAACTTCCTAAAGCTAACACGTTAATAATTAGTAGGTGTTACAATCTCAAAACTGAGTTCACTCTCAAAACTGAGTACAGCTCTGACAGAACTCAAAACCAGGTAATAAGCTGAAGGAGTAGAAAGAAAAAACACCAAGATGTATTAGTCCATAAAGCCAGTATTTAAATTCTGAACATATAGTACAGAAGAAGAGATGGGGGAAAAATTCCTTTGCTTTTTTTAGCTAACTTGTTCCACAGCATTCAGCAGCCCACAGATCTGCAGATGAGCTCACACATCCCAAGGAGCATCTTCCTACTGCTCAATCAACATCTTCATTTTATCAGTCTTTTATACCCTTTTTGTTTAGTGTCTATGTAATATAAATTAAACTTATCCAATGCTACTATGAAAAACAAAGTGATTATGAAGGTTCAGTTCCCAAAGGGTGGTGCAAAGGGGTGAATGGGGTCTAAGAAAAAGCAATTCAGTTGTGTGAAGCAAGTGAAGAGGTCTCCTACAACATAACCGATGCAAGGCACAGCAGCCAGGGGATTTGGAGCAAAGTCTGTTGTCAGACTGAGTGCACTGGAGCACATCGAGTACCTCCTTAAAACACCACCTTGAGGCCACTACTCGGCAACACAAAGGGTTAAGGAGCAGCAACAGCCTAAAGCTTAAGGCTGCTTTCTTTCTCAGCACAGAGGATCTCCTTTATTCACAAAGCTACTCGGAACTGAAACAAGCAATCAGCCTGGCACTGATGATAGCATTCCTGGGATGGAAAAGGACCAGCCAAGAGAGAAGAGAAGCTAGCACAGGAAAAACTTCTCAGGTGAGTTATTCATTGACTGTGAATGTAGAAACACTGCCCATATAACAACATACCTGCAGACACTTTGATAATCCTCTCTGCTGCTTTCATGGGTAACACAATTACTTATTCACAGCCAGTAAGAGGGGAATTTTTTTTTCTCTTAATCCTGGCTATATTATTAGATATTTGCAAAATATGGAATTTCAGATATGGTTGCATTTCAGAGGGCAAAAGAAGCCTCATTTTTACTGAAGATTTACAAGCATGTTTTATAGAAAACACATATTTTTCTAACTTCCAATTAATTGATATTTTCCTTTTTTTTAAGTGATCTATTCCCTTCTCTTGAGGAGTCAAGGCCACTAACAAGCACAAGAGAATATAACAGGAGGTCCAGAAGAAGCAGCAAGCAAGAAGAACCAGTAAGAGATGTCCATGCTTTTTTCCCTATCCTTAAAAGGACACGCAGCAGCAACAGGGGTGACCCTGCCACCCAAAACACCTTTTTATTTCAATCATAACTCCTCATCTTAAAGAGCAGCAATGAAACCACCTCCACTGGGGAGCCAAGACTGAACAAGTGGCACTAGAAGCAGACCTGAGATACTGCCCAGCACCATCAGCTGCCCTGCTCCCGATTCTCCTCTTTGATTTACTACTGGCAGCAGTCCCACCCCTGCCTTTCACTACACCAGCGGTTCACAACCAGACCTCTTCAGAAAAGCTGCATACAAAGCATATACTAACTTAAGAAAAGTACTTTTTAAAAACACCATGTTCTTGTTTTCTGGGGGTTGGATTTTCTCTTTTATAGATTGCATCCATGCCCCACTCCACATAGTTGGACTCCTATGAGCCCCAGGCTGAAGAATCACCCCAGCCATTTCTGACTGCCTGAGTCAGGAGCCAGCCCAGTCTCCTTCCCTCCTCTCATGAAGAGGGCAGAGGAGACATTGGCTACAGTCACTGGGAAAAAATGACATAGTAATTCCTGACTGGACAAGAGGCTTCAAACTGACCTCTGTAGGTATTCAGATTTACATAAGCATCACATCGGTTCCCATCCCACCCTACACACATTCAGCTAGGATTTATTTCCTCTTTGCACATCAAAGTAGAGGAATGAAACAAGGGAATTCACTAAGTGCTCAAGAACAATTACTGTTGACCAGATTAGAACTTCCTAGCAGCAAGTTGCCTTATGCATACCATGCAAAACAGAACCCTTCAAAAGCAACTCCTCTTATGAAAATCCACTTGGTAGACTTAAAATTATTTCCACCATTGTAGACGAACTAACACTGAACTTTACATAAAACCAATATGCAAATCCAGAAAGCTTACATTACCTAAAATTACAATCCTTCAGATCAAATAGCTTCGAGGCCTGCCTTTTGCAGTTCCAACTTGACCTTCCACTCCCAAATTCAGTTTTAAGGCGACAAAAAGCCCAATTAGACCTAAAAACAGTCCCTTCAAAGGGGTAAAAAGAGCCACACCCAGAAAGCCAAAGGTTAACTGTAAAAATGGTCACAAAGCTACTTTTGTATTTACATCAGCAATTAAAAATACACTCATTTCAGTGGAACAAACTGCCTCACCAACAGCTTTAACCACATGACACTAACTTCTATTCCCACAACTTCATTAGTATCAATGATACAAGATTATATTCTTGACCAAAACTGCATCATGTCCATTCACCACCACTCTGGAATGCACTCTCAAGTATGCAAGAAAACTATGAGGGCAGAAATGATCAAAGCTATTTTAAAATATGCACTGGGCTTCTACAGAATTGTATCTTCTAGCTACCTCAAGCCATATTTAAAAATGGAGCTGGCAAACCCAAAGCACCTTAACAAGAGCAAATTCCTCTTTTTTAAAGTTATTCTGATTATATTTCACATTAAAAACTGCAAGAAGTAGAATCTGCAGAATTATAACCTGACATTTCAGTTTGCAACCTGAAAACACACTCAAGTTTACACAGCTTTTACCTCAGCCCTGGATTGCCCCAGCATTCCTTGTGCTACAGAAAGCAGCTCTACTGAACTTCAACAGTCTGAATGCAATAAATACTAAGAAAATAACAAAAAGGTTACAAACCAGGGGAAATAACTAGTGTAAATGTTTAAGTCTTGCCCCATCTGTTACCTTAAGTTTCACATTCTAGAGCACGCTAAGACTTTAATTGACAAAAGAGAACAAATTCACCTCAAGAGTGAGAAAGTTCAAAAAGAAGCACGGAAAAAAAGTAACAGAAATCCCACTGTGTTTTTCCCTCTGCAAATATTTGTTCACATCGCTGTGCATTAGCTCAAATCTATTCCACAAGAAAAAAAAAAAAAAAAAAAGGAAATCAATGGCAGAAGGGCTTCCACCCCACACTCTTGCCCAGTGTGAATCAGCACCTTGGCTCTTGAGGGAAGGTGCACATAAAACTATGTCATTTAATTTCAAATTCTTGAAATTAAATTCTTTCAAGAGCAGAACTCCATTTGTACCACACTCTTGCCCTTGGATGTCACCACCAGCACCCCAATCATCAGGTGCATATTGCCATCTGCAAGTAAATGATGCAAAAGGTCAATTTTGTGACAACATGGGGCTCAGATAAATCAGCAACATATTTTTAGGATTGCTTCATGACTTTTTTAAGGAACTAAGTTATTACAAGACAATACAGGAAAAAACTGAAGTACTTAAAAGCTCTTTTCCCATTCCACCTCTGTTTATCTTGCAACTACACCACACTAAGGACTTTAGCTGCCCAGTCCTGACAAATTGAACACACTGTAAGGTTCCCGGAGCAGGTACCAATTATCAGTTTACATGCATTTATCACTGTTAACATTTTCCTTGACAGTGCATTGCCAGCTTAGGAGTCAGTGCTGTTTACCCTCAAAAGATCAAAGACAACACATGCTTTAGCATAACAATAGTGCAGATTATTGACGCACAAACTTAACAGACCTAAAGATTGAGACCAGTGGCAGTGACACTTCACAGAAGTGAAAAGTTTCTGCTCCTCTCTCCAAACTGCAGGAAGGGTAACATTAGTAAAGAATTAGGGACAGAACAGATTAACATTATTTCAAATAACCTACAGCCCCACATACCTACATAGAACACATGACTGCATCTGTACAATTAAATGCAAACACCAGTACCACTTTGAAATAATTTTCAAGAGCAGTATTTTAAGTTTTCTTTCTTTTAAGGCTACAATACAAGCATATTTTCAGTTTGCTTTTTCTTTTGCTACTGCTATTAGAGATGGGTACACACTTTTTAGACTATGAAATCTGACCTCATGTAAGCAAGTGATAAGCATCAAAACACAGAATTTTAGTATCTGAAGCTTGCACTTGGAACTCAGCCTAAACAAGGCTAATAGAATGGTAAACTTAAGTTACAAAGCATTTTTTAAGGGGTTCACTTTACATTTGTTCCATAATACATTTTAGAGACTCTTTTCTGTACCACCAAAAAAAAGTCTCCTCCAGTCCAAGTTAAAAGAACACTTAGCCTAAACCACTTACACCAGTCCACAAAAAACATCATCCAACATGACCAAAATTAATGCTTTTATTTAAACACGTGTTTGTTACTTTTATAGACGTGTTTTCAATATTGAAAAGAGGAAAAAAAAAACAGTTGCACACTCTACAAGTGCTTACCTACAAAAAACAAACAAACAAAAAAAAAACCACAAAATTGAGGTATCAAAGAAAGCTACAAATAAACCCCAGTAAATACTGGTAGAAGTTTGACAGCCATAATGTATGTCTGACAAATATATGGAAATCTAGGCACACCAGCACTGTAAGTGATACCAAAAGACTTCTGTTGGCAGGTTGAATATAAGGAGATTGTCATGGCATTTTTAGAATTGCCTTTAAAGTTAAACTGCTGGTGGTGTCCCTGTCTGTACAGGCCTGAAGAACTAGCTCTACTCTCAGCCCTAAATACCTAATACAAATCATTTTGCATACATCACAAATTATTTTCTATAACAGTCAGTTTGGTATCTTTTAGAAAAGGAAACAGAAAAATGAATTATGTTCAAGTACATTGTTCTGATTCTGCACAGATAAGACACACCAAGTGAAGAATCCCAAACTTAATCACTACACCAAGACGTGTCCACAATGTAATAGTGGATCTCATGGCTTCAATTCAACTTTGAAATAAATCAACTATGCAGTAATTCAAGCATATCCAGACCGATGAGAAGCTGCTCTCTCAATCATCATTTCATCAAGATTAATCCCTGATTGCAAGCCAAGCTATGGTGAAGATGAGAAGCACGTAGAGTATTTCAGAAGAGGAACTCTGAACACAACGACTGAAAATAAAAGTCTATACATAATTACTGAGAGATGCTACCCATCAAATCCACCTCTTAGCAAGTATTTCCCATCTGTGCTTAATGGGCAGATGTCTTTTTCATTCACTCAGCACATTTTCTGAAATGAAAAAGTATGAATGACATTCTAGTTGTTTATCCAACCAGCTGGAGAAGAAACTGGTTAACAGCTGAAAAGCCAGTATAATTTTGGTGAATTACCTGTTTTTCCCAGATTATAGCTTCAGTTCATTCAACTATTGCCCCAAAAAACTATCAAGTCACCTGTCACTGAGAATGAGTTACTGGGGAAAACAGCAACTGAGTTATCTACAAACCTGCAAATTCAGCAAGCATTAGTTTTTTTCAAAGGAGCATTCCCCTAAATGAGTAAGAAACCAGAAGAGTTTAGCTTTAGGACACCAGACAAATCTGTTTGATGAGTCAGTTCAATGGAAAAACCTATCAGGAGACCACAGCTTGCAGAGAAACCATTCAATCTAGATTATTCTTTGGAAAAAAATCCTAAGGACTAAATAAGTGAGGATAAAATCAGTGAAAAACTTCATTAGAAAGGTGAGAGGTGAAAGAGTAGTTCTAACCAAGATAGCTGTAGTACAATTTTATCATTAAAGCAAGAATTGAACAGCAAAACAAAACTTACTGCCAGAATGTTTTCAAAGCTTGACTGATAATAGCCATATTTTCAGTCATGCAACTTCTAATGCTTTGCAGGCAAAAATTAAGTGCAGTGAAAACCTCTAAATCTGTACCTCTTGTATCAATGTATTGATTTAGTTGCATCTTATCCACTCATTTTTGTAGGTTCACCTTCAGAAGTCACTTCTTCTCAAATGCAATAATCTCAAAGATACTGTAATGTAATCAACACGTGTAAGTTATGCATCCTTTTTGCCTCACTAATTTTGCCATTTAAATTGATCCAGATTAACACATGTTGAACTGAGCTGTGGAGAATGATTTCTTCCATGAAAGTTAAGGAGCAGCTATGAAGTACATAAGAAAATATATACAAAACCCAAATATTTTTGTCCTACCAATTACTACAAGAAGTACAGAGTTCATATCAAAAAAGAAAACACTCACTATGTAACTACACTGCTCAGTTAGTTTCCTGCTGCAAAATCATTATTCATTCTATTCTATTCACTGCATTGTTATAGCAGTAAAAATATATTACATTCTTTTACAACTTGAAATTTATGTTGTAGTGCATTGTCACTGTATAGTACACAGTCAAAGAGCAAAGGTAATTTTAAGTACACCAGTGCTTATCTTTGCATACACAACTCTACTGCTTCAAGAGGTTTTAGGCACAGGTTGCGCGTATTTTGCAGTTACCAGAATTGCAGTAAACAGGGGAATTCCTGATGTCACACTTCCCCCAAGCAAGGAGACAATGATGCCATGCTGCACAACAGAAGCTCAGAATTATATCAAATGCCATACATGATACATACAGCATCAGTCAGATGTCACATCTTTATTTTACACCTCTCAGTAGAATAGAGCAGAGATGCTTAGTTTTTGATCCAAATGCACTAAACTCTAACAGGCTTAGAATCTGAGATAGAGACAACCAATAGAATATATTAAATATAAACCTATTCCCTGGGAATAAAGATTAAATTGTGAATTGCTAAGCTTGCCTTCATAGGTAATAGGCTATCATGGTTCTTATGCAGTCTTGATTTAGAAGTCTACTTCTCCCAAACATCCAGCACCTTATTTCCAGAGAGAATACGGATTCTCTGTGTTTTGTGGAAGAGATAAAAAACAATGTATCCTTCTAACAGTCTCACCTGGCTACCGGAATTAAAGATTTTATTCTTTTGTACTTATTTCTCCTCTTGCCATGATCTCTGCAATTCAGGCACTACCTGACCTATCAACAATTAATAAAACTAAATAAAATTAAAGATAGTAAACAAAAAAATCAAGTCAGCTTAATATCTATTCATGTTCTAGTCCTGTGTCTTAATACCCAAGACATTACAGTCATAATCACCACGCATGATGCCCATTAAGCATCAGACACTAAAAGGAAACATTTGTCAAAATCTTCTTATTCTTCATAGCAATTCGACAAAAGATATTAGAATATACAACTACAGAATATATGCTACATTGCAGTAAACGACTTTCCACTGTACTCAAAGGACCATTGTTTTTTAATCCCTGCTCTGCCCAGTCACACACACTTTCTTCTCCCTAATCCACCCACTCTTTAAAGCCATCGCGTGAACTTTTCAAGGCTGCTTGTTCGCAGCAGCTCTGAATAAACCACACAAACCGCATCTCTCTCACACACGTGACTATTTTTGAAGTGAAAATTAACACAAATACAATTTAAATGGAGACAAGTCAACACTTGGGCCCAGATAACTGTGTGTGTAGTCAGCAGGGAAGAAGTGTTGTTATAGAAAATGGGGGCGAAAAGCATGGAATGAGAGCTGGCTTTGTTCACAGGCAGTAGCCTAAGTGCCTATCAGTCAGCAAAAGCATTTTTAAAACAGCTGCATCAAAGCTTTCTGCAAGTTAGTCAGCATGTGACAGGCCAGCACATTACAACAGTGCCACAGCAATCTCTGCATAATAGGAGTGCTCTGAGTGACCTGAAAGGTCAGTGTTTTCAAGCATTCCAGTAATCTGTAAATTGCCTTGGCTTATCACTTGGAAGCAACATAATTACATTGCTTGAGGGGCTAGGACAGTAAAGGCAGATTTTAGGTATTATGTTTTGGTCAGCTACATACTAACCTCTACACTGTAAGCATATCTAGGAAACTCAGAATGATGTACAAATTTTTAAAAAATGGAACATAAAAACATCAAAGTCGGCTCTTCTGATAGAGGGAAAACTATTGACAAAGTTTTGGAATCGTCTGTAGTAGTTTATCAAGTAGAAATACCTTTGAAGGTTTGTTTTATTTCTTAACAAGTGTTCCAAAATATCCTTTATTTTGTACGAAGTACTTAATAATACTTCCTCCAAAACTAATTTTGAAATACAGCAAGACTGCAACTACTACGGAGTAAATTAAGTAAAAAAAAGGTCCTGTTCTGGAAGTTGAAAGGTGGAGCAAGCAAAATGCAATTTCCATAGTAAGGGTTTAGTTCCAGTTGAAAACCAGTACTTTCTATCAGAGAAAAGAAAAATTATTGTTGCCAGCTATAAACACCCCAAGCAATTTACTCATAGCCAAGCGAGGCTCTGGACATTGACTTTAACAACAGATTTTTCTAGAAATAGAAAAGCAAAATTAGATCTACCAGTCCATCTATCTCACAAGATTAAAAATGTTGCCATTTAGGTGCCAACAGGCATGGTCTAAACTATTTTGATCCACTATTTGATTGCCGTGTTTGCGTGATGCCCAGAGCACAGAATGCAGCCACCGAACCCACCCCAAGGCTCCCGCATGGGATCTGTCCTGGCACCCCCAGTTCCTTCACCTTGTCCTGTGCAGCCCTTTTGCTGCACCATCTGCTCCCAGTGCCGCCACACCACTAAGAATTCACTAGAGGTGAATTCAAGCATTCACACAGGAGGGAGAAAAACCAAATACAAAGAGCAAGGCAAAAAGTCTCAATTTTAATTCCATCATGAAGAAGAAAGAGGAAAACCTATGCAGTATTTCTCTGGAGCTGCTTGCTTTTGTTTAAAGTACTTTTAAGGTATAGCTGATATTTTAAAAATGGAGCTAAAAGCAGTTAGAAGTTCAGGCTGGTGAAACACATGCTGCAGAAACAACACATTTATGTTTAAAAGGTGTCTCCTGCCTGTTTTAAACTATAATGCTAGCACAGCTTCAAGTGCAGGACATAAATCTCACATTAATCTAAACCAAACTAAGTTTACAGCCAGAAAGACAATACTGGTCCTTCCAATAATGCAACCAACTTAAAAGGTGCCCTCATCATGCAGGAAGGAAAAAAAAATCCAACGCCACTGGTTATTCTAAAGGAGAAACTACATCAATAACCCTCAACCACTGGCTCCTTGCTATTCCTTACACATCTTCCCAAGACAGACATTTACTGATTGCAAATAAACACAACAAGTAAGAAAACCTTTTATGTTAACATTGGTATTCAAACAATTTAAACAACAGATCCCCTCAATTGAGACTCAGCACTTTCCTGGGCAATTCTAGGGTGGATTTACCATTGAACTACCAACAATAAACAAACCACAGAGCCCTGGAAAAAAATACCTCCACAGAGTGCTTCTATAGCACTCTGTCTGATTTAGATGAAACGTGTTCTTCATTCAAGCCATCAACACTGTTTCTGTAAACCTGTATACCTTTCTTGTACTTCCCAGCTAAAAGCTCCCTGCTTTAGGAGTATTAATCCAGCCTACATTATCCATAGAGAGCAAAACCCAATCAAAATGCAAGTGCATTTAGTTCTATCATATGAGATTACACTCCAGGAATTTCCACTCTTACATAGCTGGTTTATTAACAGAGAGGTTTATCCTGTATGCAATGGCCAATCACTTTCCACAAGTTAATTTTAATTCTGAAGGAAACACAAGTTCTTTTGTCAGAAAGCCATCCTTTAAGCTTGGCTTTAAGATCTTAATACTCAGTGAAAAACTTATTTCAGGAGTCCAGGTTTACAGGAAAAGCCAGTATCCCTGTCACCTAACTCGGCTGAGAAACTAATTCATGTGAAGGCATTCATGGGCAAAGGAATATTTTTTCCATATACCATGTAGGAACAATGCTGGGTCAAGTGACATGAAAAAGTTTTTAAACAACCATCCTGATGAGAGGGTTAACGTGATCTAGCCTTTTCCCAGATTCAGTTCTGGGGAAGCCAGTCATCCAAAATGAACATGAATTATGTATTTACTACAGTCTTGGAATTTGTTCAGATACACAATAATTGGCAGAGATAACCCCAGGTACTGTATTGATTCCATGCAAATTACAATTTAATTGATAACCACATTGTCAAGTAGCACCTCAAATTTACTTCTAGAGCTTTACAGCTGTAGTCATATTAAAACCAATAAATCTTTAGATTACATAATTTACAACTATTATATTTTCAATGAATCAGAAAGCATCTGTGCACATACTCTTTGTTTTGGTTTTTTTTTCTTTTTTTTAACATTTAAATATATTTTTATACACCTTTTTATAGCAATATGTGCCAGGTCAGTCCTTTGTCAAAGTCATGTCACCACTGCTGTAATTTAAGTAATAGAAAAACTGACATCATTGTTCAAATTTCACAGTCTGTCCTGTTTCATTATGCTACTGCTTCTGATTATAATTTAAAGTTATTACTTCCTTTTAATTAACTTGAAAAATTGAGTAGTGTCTCTGCAGCCACAAGTTACTTCTTAGTAATTTTTGTGTTATTGAATACATGGTGAATATAAGTAAGTCATTAATGCTGCTGCAAGAGCACCATGGCTGTCTAAAGGAGGTTTGCAGGAAAGGGCAGGGGATGTTATTTCAGCCGAACACACTCGCCTCCCTGAGCTGCATCCAATCGCTTGACCATATGTTCTGGAGTGTATTAACAAGTCTCCAAGCACCTTGCTCATTCTACCTCCCATCTGGATGCATCCTAAGAAACAGTCACCAGCCCAGAGTGTAAATAGCTGGAACAGGTCCACTTAATATTTACAAGAAAATTTTTAAGCTGGATACAGGGAAGGGGGCCATCTGTTAAAGTGATTGCTGACCCAGTGGGGCAGAGGGGAAGACACTGTTACTGGACCCCATTCAAACTAGGCAAGGAACTGCCCAAACAGTCCCAAAGGATCACAAGTTGAAAACTAATTACTGCCTTTTTAGGAGGGGTGGGGGAAGATTTTATAATTAAGTTCCTAAGAAGAAGTCAAATGTAAAAGGCAAATGCGGGGAAGACGGAAGGCTGCTCACAGTGCAGTCCTTACTGGGAAAAGCCTTGGGAACTACAAATCAAACAAGCTGCCGACTTTTGCTCAATTTCTATTTTCAGCATATCAGTACTTCGGATATGTGGGGGCAGGGAGACAAGAAGGCCATCAGAGCCATACTAAGTTCTGTTGTTGCTTCCTCTGCTATGGGAAGTTAACCATACATCTTCTGAGTTATGTAGGCCAAAAAGGTCACATTTGCCCACTTCTCCTAAGAATGTGAACTTCTCCAATGCAACACTCCCTTCTGCTGTCATCTTACTGAATTTAGGCTGCCCTCCCCCACCACAAAAGGGAAGAACATCTGTTTATAATGGATTAGGAAACAAGAATCCTATTAGAGCTTACCAAATACTCTTGAGAAAATAAATACTTTTTTAATGTACAGCCAATATTTCAAGTTTTAGCACCAACAATACAGTTAATTTTTCCAAGTGTCTAAATAAATCCTGAGGTGCAAATGCAGGAAAGACCTTTAAAGAACTGCTGAAGATCCTACAGAGACAGGAATAGTAAACGTAAGCCAAGTGCCCAGTCCTGCACACACTGGGGAAGTTCTCCAACCCTGCAGTAGCCCATCTACATAACCCAAACAGTCCACAGAGCTTGGGGCTTAAGGAGTTGTCTAAGAGTACACCACCAGGAAAATCCCATGGATAACCAAGCAGACACCATTGTCCCTGGACAAGTCACCACACTTGTGGCCTCAGCAGCACTTGTTACTCTGCAGCTTCCAAGGGATCCATGCTGGACCTTAAACATTCAGCTGAACATGTCCCTCCATTTTCTCAGATCCTTCACTCAAGCACATCACAGCCCTGAAACAAGAGCACCCCTACTATTTATGACTGCACAGAGCATATTTAAATAATCTGTCCCTAAAATAGCATAATTATAAGACAAGACAGTGTTTTCATTTCAGGACTTTTTGGACTCAGCATAAATACGCTGCACAGAATCATGGAATTCATTTTAAGACTTCCCTACGGCTGTTTGCTTAATCAGTACATTCAGTGAAGAAGTCATTACTAATGTATTTGCCTGAGAAAACACTGGGCATAGTTTGATATTCATTTTTGTTGTATTTATACCATGATAACACAGAAGTATTTGTGGGGATATAAATGACAAATGTCTTTCTTAACCCATAACAAAAACAGCAAAAGCATTTATTTCAAATACTATCTCTTAACTCAAACTGACACTTTGAATTTGACAGTGATACAAACCAAATGTTGGGACTATTAGTTTTGAAATGGACATGTAAATGGCTTTACTCCCCCCACACTGTGACTAATCAGATTTCCCCCTGCTACTCCAATGTGTACAAAAGACATGGCCTTTCCACAGGGTATAGAGGACAGGAGAAAACAGAAAGGAGGATCTTATTTCACACTAAAAGCTTATTGGCAAAAAAAATGGGTGAACACTTGAGTCCTTGGTGAGAACTTCAACTTTCAACAAAGCTTTCAGATGAGCACTTTGACCTGACATAGACAATGCTTTTGCACAGCACTTCAAATAATAAACTCAACATATTTGGCACAATTCAGAGCTTGAGTAGACGACTAGCTACAGCTGTGTTACCAACTCAGTACCTTATGCTGAATAGTTAAAAACCAAGTATTTTCAGGAGTACCCAGAAGGTTTTGACAACAACGGTACACTGCAGTCTGAACACAGACATATATTCAAGCTCAGTAACCACACTTGATGTCAAGCACAAATTCAAAATACTATGTTTTGAGCTTTTTTTTAGCACTCGTAGAAACCCAGTATCTATTCTCATGGAACCTAAGTAGTAGCACAATGTGCATCTTAGAATACCTATGATGTACAGAAACCCATTTCTAGAGGTTTTCCTTGACACAAAGATTAGCTAGCTGGACACTGATAAGGTCTTACTGATTTTCCACTCTATAAAGGTGGAGCCAGTTGCCAGGCACTGTCAGATTTCAAGCTCTGTTTACATTACAGTAATCTTTCTGCTGCACGTTGAACCAGAACCAAACTCCAGAATACACTCCGTAATGACCTATGAAGTGTGGAGCTGCATCTCCTCTCACATTGCAGCCAAAGTCATACTGAAAAATGCACCTCAAGTGGCAGCTGGTAGTTGAAACTGATGATAGTCCTAACTGAAACAATGAATTCAAGAAAATCCAAGACTGAAATACAAGTAATTAATAAATTATTATTTGAAAAATACCTACCAGAACATTAAAATTAGTATTTCCTAAGGTCTTGCTACAACTTACAGAAACAGTAGCAAAATTAAACGCAGTATTTTAAAGGCTCTTTTTTACATATAGGAGATAAATTCTTAGGTTAAACTGAATTCTCAGTTACTTTCCCATTTATGTTTTCTATGTATTTATTTCTTTATTGTTACAGCTGAAGAATCTCAGAAACAACCAAAGAAGAACTGATCTGCCATATACAGACTTAAATGGGAAAAATAAAATACTGCTCCAAACTTAGCTGTCTCACAGACTGAATTAAAAGCCACTTTAAAAACATTTGCACATATATGCTCTACAAGAAATAAATCCATTGGTGTTTCTAAGTAAGATTTAGGGTACAATGCTAACCCAAATTACAAAAACCACAGGTCTTTGCCTCTAAAACAGAAAACCAAGGAGTCCTTGCAATCAGTATATCTTGAACCATTAATACAGTCATGCTCTCAGCTCCTGATTCAAGGGGTAGTTAACAGATACATGCCTGGAGCTAGAAAGCCAGTTAAAATAACCAAAATTCAATTAGTTACACAGCTGAGGTGAAAGACTGAAATACTCTTCATGAATGTATTTAAAAATAGAATGAAGTTTCAAGAACTCAGGTTCAGCATTGAAAAAGGCTCAGGGATTCAATAAGTTCTATCCCCATATTTACAACTTAAAAGCTTTTCAGGGTGATTTGTTCATTTGGTTTGGGTGTTTCTACCAATGTGGACTACATTTGAATCTCCAACTCAAAGGCAGAAAGAAAGTTTACATCCAGTACTAAGACCCTCAGTCATTCCCATAGCCTCCATTAGTACAGCTCAAAAAGACATCAGAAGAGATTAGGCCCCTTAAATTTTGCAATAACAGCCATGACCAGATTAAACTTCCAGCAAGTCTTCATTTTTGCACCACTTTCTATTGTATATTACCAACAGCTACAACAAGCACATAACACCTTAATAAAACCACATTCTTATACAGCACAGCAGGGGAAAAAGCTAAGTAATTAAAACTGTAGGGCAGTGAAACTGTTTGTTAAAGACTGTTGATATTAGGGCATAACATAATCAATCACAGCAGCCAAGATTATCTCATGTACAAATAAGAATTATTCAGCTAATCAAAAATAATTTTTTCTTTCTACTTTTTTTTAGGTTTTTGTCAAGTGTGCCAAGGTAACTGTGGATATGGACACAGGGCTCAAAAGTATATTAAGTAAATGTTAAGAGAAAACCATTCACCATTTAATGCGTTACAACCCCAAAAATGAGAAACCAGATACCACATCCAAAGGGATAGCTTTGGAACCAAAGGGTAACCAAAGGAAACAAAATCTGGAATGTGAACACAGAAATCCTGCAATATTCTAGAATTTCCAAAATACTCTTTAATCTCCTTGTCTATGACAATTAAAACTACATGGAGAGCGGTGCAGGAACTAATGATTGAAATAAAATTAACATAATCCATTGACTGAAAGCACCTCTGTTTTGACAATGAAATTCACATAAACTGTATGCATCAGATTCTAGTCTCTAAAGACAATTCTGTGATCAAGATAAAAAGGTAAGAAATAATTTTGATAAAAAGCTATCACAGACGAAGAACTTACTCCGACAGTCACAGGACTTACAAAATGAGGTTTTTTTCCAAGAAAGATATGCTACTTCAATTACATTACTTCCATAAATCTGAAAGCATCCCAGTGAAGAGTTAAACCCCAGTGAGACTATATTTTGCAACATTCTTAAATTAACATACCTTTCAGTATAATTAGTTTGGCTGATACTGTATGCATGTATGCAAGCTCCAAGGGCCAATGTGATATGACCATGAGCAGAAGGAGTTTCAAATAACTGCTGTGGCAAGATACAACTTCCAATTAACACAGTCTGTACACCAGCCTACAGCCAAAACAGATACACTTTCTGTACACTTCTGCAACTTTAAATACACTTCCGTATTTAAAAATAGAAAAACGCTTCAAGACAGTACATGCATGTGTGGAAGGCAATATTTGTCCACAGCCTCACAAAATAGCTGTATTTTAAGAGAGCCTTTTGAGCCAGAAATGAGAATTTTATACCCCGAATTTACAAAAAAAAAAAAAAATCGGCAAAATTTAAGTTGATGCAATTTCTCCCAATCCCTCACACAGCACAATTCTAACACGCTATTCAATACACCATTTATCTTCAACTCCTATTTGTTTTTAATATAAATGCATTTGAAAAGGGCTAAAAAGTACGCTTGATCTATCTCCATAGCTAGGTAATATCAGGAGTGTGAAATTTACGCAAAATAAGTTACTCTTCTAACAACAAACATTTATTGCTTAAGTGTGTTTGTGTATATGTTAAAATGCAATACAATTCCTCCGGAAGCTTCCTTAAAATGAGGCATGAAACTCAGCAGTCAGCATTAGCTTTTAAGTTTTTAAAATTCCACTCTGGAAGCTGAGGTTGCCTCGAACACACATCTCAAGTTAAGACTCTGGAGTTGGTAAAATCGCCAGCTAACAGTATCTTACAACTAGAGTAATTTTGTTACTTAGTATCTCAAGCGCCTAAGTTTTTCGGTAGTAATGCACTCAGGTGTAGATTTTACATCAGCCTGTAGAATACCACTTCTGAGTAAGTGCTTACCAGCAAGTGACATCAGACCGAAACCACGTAGTTTCACTCGAAAGCAAACAGCACTAAGCGAGCTCCGGTAACACCAGCTAACACACACGACGGGAACTCGTCGCGCTGAAGCCGGAGCAACTACTCAGGCGCCACAAGCGAAAAATTAGTTCGAAATTCAAATTCAAACTAGTTTCAAAGCAAACCTTTAATTTTACACGAAGGAGAAATAACCTGTTGAGCGTTCCTAACTCCACCTCTCACCCCGGGGCCGCTCGGCATTACTCACCGCCGCGCAGCGCCGGGGGAGGTCAGAGTACACACCCCGCAACGTGCACCTGCACCGGCAACACCTACGGATCAGGTGGAGGACCGGCACAAGTTTCTGACGGATTATTGCCGCCCCAAAGCTGTTTACCGTATGTCAGCAACAATCAACCCCGACTGATTCAGCGGCCACAGAAAAAAATCCTGCAGTACTGGACTCTCCCGGTTGAACCTTTCCTAATTGCTACCCGGCTCCAGCCTGGAACAAAAGGGCACGGCCAGCGCACCGGCGGGAGCGCGGGGGCTTCTCCCGGGGGCAGGGCCCGCTGCCGCAGCCATCCCGGGGCCGGGGCCCGCACGCCCAACAGGTGGGCGGCCGGGCGGGGAGCGGGGCGGCCGGCGGGGCAGCGGCCCGGGCAGGGGGGTGCGGACCACCTGCGCGCCCCGCCCGGCAGGCGGGAGGGAAGCTCTGGGGAAGGCGGCCGGGAGCCTCCGGCCCGCCTCGCCCACCTCCTCGGTCCGCGCTAGCCCGTGCCCTCGGGCGGCGGTAAAGCCGCGGCCACCGCGCTGCGGGCTCGGCGGGGCAATGGGAAAACCGCACCGGGGGTACCGCAGGATCGGAGCGGGCAGGGAACGCGGCCGCCCCGGGGCCGAGTCTTACCTTCGTGGAAGCCGCCGCGGCCCTGGCAGACATTTTGTTTCCTTCTCTCCCCCGGAGCCGGGCGAGCGTGTGCGCGCCTGCAACTCTTCAGGCCGGGGGAGAGAAACTCGGCGCCGCCGCCGCCCGCGCCTCACGCAGCCGCCCGAATAAACATCCCAGGGCGCGGGGGGGAGGAGGAAGAGGAGGACGGCAGGGAAGGGGCGGGGACAGGGGAGGAGGGAGAGAGGAAGAAAGAGGAAGGGGAGCGGAGGCTCAAGTTTGATAAAAGTGCGGTCTCTCTCCCGCGGCGCCCGGCGCGCCGGGGCCGGTCCCGCCGCCGGGGCACGGAGCGCGGGAGCGGCCGCGCTGCCCCCGGGCCCGCCCGCTCAGCGGCCGCGCCGCCCGCCCGCCTCGTGCCTCTCCCCCCGCGCAGCCACCGACATGTCCGACTGCCGGCACGGCCCATCCCGCCGCGGGGGGGCTGCCCGCCCCGCCGCCGCCTGCCCCCTCTTTGCCGCAGGACCCGGACCCCCGAACGGCGAAGGAACGGCGGCGGCGGCGCGGCCGGTCCCGGCCCCGCGGGCTCTGCCGGGCGCGGTGCGGTGAGGGGCCGCCCGCAGGGCTCGCTGGCCGCGGGCTCCCCCCGCGCCATGGTCGGGGCGGCGGGGGCCGAGCGCGGCCGGGCCGGCGCAGCCTATGGGAGCGCGGGGGGCGTTTGAACGCGGGCAGCGGAGCAGGCCGGGACCGGCCGCGGGCCCGCCCCGAGCGCTGCGGGATGCGCCGGCCGCGGGCGCTCAGCGGGGCCCGGGGCCGCGCTCTCCGCGCCGCGCGGTCCCGCAGCGCTTCCGGCGAAGGAATTCTCGCCCCCCTGGAGCCGGCCGCAGAACTGGGATGTCGATCAGCGCGGGCTCAAACCTGCTTTTGCGTTTGCCCATTGTTTGAAGGGGCGGGACATTAGTTTTCGAGTTCCTTTATTGTACATTTTGTTCTTGAGATAAAAGTAATAAAGACACAAAAAGAAAACAACTTGGGAGATTTGCTTTGCTTTAAGGTGGTGACTGCATAGCCTTAGCATTTCCTATAGCACCATGAACTGCTGCGTGTGGCTTTGAAAAATAAACTTTTCCCAGTATTTTACACAAAGCGGTTTTAGTGTCTTTTACAAAGTAAGTATTTACTTAAGCACTAAGAGAAATACTGCAAGGTGGTTTTTTTTCCATTTAAAAGGAAAGGCTTTTAAATATGTTATTTTACTTTTGGGCGTTGGATGCCCAACCCATGCTCGATGAGACTGTCTGAAAATGCAGCTGAAGTTCCGACTTTTGAGATAGCTTATGCCACAGAAAGCTGAGCACACTCCCAAATTTCATAGAGCCAAGTCATAAGTTAACCAAAGGACTTCCAGAAGCATCACCCATTAAAGTGCTTCAAACCCCAGTCAAAAGATGGCACATTGTTTATTACCCATATCACTACAGCGCATAGTTTATGACGTTGATTAATTTACTCTTTAGAATTAGATAAGAGCCCAAGTGGCATGACTAATCAGGTACATACAGTTCCCGTGAAAGAAAAGTAGGTGAGAAAAATCCCAAACCACAACGGGAGTACTTTGCACTCACTTTGCAAACATTTCATGAGATATACATGGCAGTAAGCGCCAAGCTATCAGGGCCGCGATTTTCTTGCAGTTGTACAATTTATGTGTCACCAGCTGCTTTTGTGCTCCATGCAATCTCCAGAAGTACTGAAATTCTTAAGAGGCAATAATTCAACGATCCAAATCACTTCCACCAAGAAACGCCCTACCCAAAGCTACTGCATGAGTTTTACGTTTGTTCTCTTTCGCAAATAAACAAATTCATATTCCAGGAAATAGCTGAATCAAATTCCCAAGGCAGCAGTCCGAAATCGGGGGAAGGGCCAACTGCTCCGCGATGGCGCGGGGAGCACCGCAGGGCAGGGAAAGGCCACCGGGACCCCTGGAGCACACACCGGGACAGCCTGACACACCGGGAGCTCTGGCAGCACCGTCCCGGCTTTCCGACACCTGCCCGGCCCCGGAGTGCCCAAGGCCCGGCCTCCCCCCTCCTTTCCCCGGAGCCCCGGCGCTGTGCCCGAGGGCCCGGCCCCACGGGAGGCCTCCGGCCACAGCCCCTCCGCTGGCGCCTTCCATGAAAACACTACAGCACATGTTTTATTTGTTATTTGCTAGATGTAACTAAGCCGCAGATTATTTTTTTTACCTCTATCTACACGCAGAAGGCGGAATGTGACGGGTTTTATGCCCACATGCTTCACTGTCAGAGTATTCACCAGAGGAGGCAGGAAGGAAAAGGCTGAGATCACAACAGGAAGGAGGGGGAAGATTTCAAGGTGTGGAGACGACTGAAAAGAAGCTCAGGGGAGGATGACCTGATAAACTGTAGGGTAAAATAAACCCTCCCTTTCATCTTTTTCTCCTTGAACAGTTCTGGGGAGGGTAGACAAGACCTACAGGCTGTGTACAAACAGTGAAGATGATCAACCAAGATGAGGCAAGGGAATGAAAGAGGATTCAAACAGAGGTGGAGATGGATTCCCTACAATGAGGGAGAAGGGCCATGGGAAAGAAAACCAGTTATTAAACTGTTGGGAGAAAGATGGGGAACAAATAAAAAGATGAAAGAAAAATACTAAGCAAAGAAAGCAAAGGTAGAGGTGCCATTTTTGAATCATCCATTGCATGAAAAATGTTATCAATGTATACACTGAATTTAACAAGGAGGGAGACCATTTAATAAGGAAAGACTTCTGCTAGGGGTTCAAAACAGCTGGATATGCATAACTCTTTTGGCCCACAGAGACTAAGGAGATTCCTTCCTTCCTCCCTCCCTCCCTCCCTTCCTCCTTCCTTCCATTATTTGTTCCTTCCCTCCCTCTACCATCTTCCTCCTCTTTCCATCAAACAGTTATTTAAATCTTCATCTCTACTCTTGATGCAAATTAGAGGAGCCAGAAACATCATTTTATTCTATTAGCATTGGTAAAATGCATATATTTTTCAGTAGAAACAAATTCTTTTTAATGAATGGTTTTGCTTGTCTGTATAAAACGCAATAGCAGAATCATGCTGCTGTCCTTTGAAATTCTTCCTTCAGGAGGATTTTTGCATCTCTTCATTAACAAATTGCTCACAAGCAAATCTACCATCAACAGTACTGAAAATGCCAAATCAAATGTTGGACAAGTCAACATAGAATTATTATCTAGAGTGCAAATAACGTTGAATTTTATAGTCCTATTTAACCTTGAGTGGATTTTAAAATTTTAAAATAAATATTATAAAACTCATGTCTGAAAGAGCAAGTTATATATTGTTAAGACTGTTAGGATTCCAGTGTATTCATGTGTTCCCTTTAAAAATCTGTAATGAAACAGCAGATGTCTATATATTTATATACATGTATTGTTATATAGCAAGAGAGATGTATGTGTTAGTGTTTAGGTATATATATGCCTTATATATACAATACATTCAGTCAGATACAGTTATATAGCAAGTCCCATCTGTTACCTAAGGAATCGCAATTTTAAAGCATATTTCTGATTCTACCCATGTAAATCCTGAAAACAGAATCATCTTTAACCCCTATCTTTAGACAGAAAATTGTCTTAGAAGTCAAGGGTTGAAGAAAAACAAATGCTTTGCTCATCCTTTAAATAACTGCTACTGGGAGATGTCTATAAAAAGTACTATTATATTTTCTTGGTAGGAAACCTAAAAATAAAACTATTATTTAATAAGTTCAAACCATAACCCCACATTGATTCAAAGGACGCAGAAGGACAGTCAGATGTGTGAATCCTTTCTGAGAGCATGGGTATCTGTTACACTGCAAGAACAGGAAGTCTATTCTCTACTTGGTGTTGACTTAACTTTTTCAGAAATGTTTTGACCACTTAAAGATGGGGATGAAGGAAACTGCAGAACCGCAGCCACTACAGAGACAACTTCCTGTGGTTTTTGTGGTGTGTGTGGCTCAGAAAGAGAACAATTCATGTAAGATCTTTCAGAGATAGCAGACAGTTTCTCTGCCCTGTGAGGTAGTCTTGCCAATATATTATCAAATAGGCCAATATATTATCAATTATGTCATGCAGTTAATTGATACTGTACATTCTGTACTTGTAGTTGATACATGATTTCAGCATTTCAAGAACAAAAAAAAAAAAAAAAAGGGGAAGAGAAAATTAGAGTTCACCATATAAACCACAAGAGAAGAAAGTATCTGTTTCTACCTCAAGATGTAAAAAAGTGGTGTACAGAAAGCTGTGAGAAATCCACGTCCTTAAAATTACACAGAACTTCAGTGTCTTGATGAATCAAGTCCCTAAGGAAAAAATTAAAGTAGTGATGATGCCTAGTAATGATTCTTATCTTCCTCCCACTTCCACACAGTTTTGTTCCTGTACCTACTGACTCTTTGAAGGGCTGTATATCACTGCAGTGCCTCTTCTGAAAACACTGCAGACAGTTGCTCAATACATAGGGAATAGAGTCTTCCAGTAATTCACTGCCTCTCACATGCTGGAACTGTTAGACAAAGACAAAATCCCAAAATTTGTACTTCACCTCTCATTAAGAGGTTAAAGCACATACCTGAAGTACACTCCAGAGGCTGGATCTGCTCAGAATGGGAATAAACCAAACATGTTCATACAGGTGGCCTGTCTTAACTCCTGCTGTTTAAACTCATTGTTATTTCCTTTTTAACACCTTAAAAATAGTACTAGGTTTAACACAGTGCAAGGGCATTTTTTCTCTTCAGCCTGAATATCACTTCAACTTGTAAGCAAATGGGAAATGTACAAATAGAAATAAAAGTAGCTTGCAGAGGCAATGCAACATTATTTTCAGCCTTAAACTACTTAAAGAATGGATCACTGTAGAGCTGAATCTAGTCTCTTTGGTTATCATTTTGGGATATCCTTATAAAAATAAACTCATCTCCATGGTTTGAACCAGGTCTTGGAGAGACTTTGTCATCTGTATAACTGTGTAGTGATAAAATCTGAGACTACTGTTGAAGAAAATATTATCTGTGAGTTTTAGTTGTGCTTCATGGCATCAGAGCTAATTTATTACAGAAATTCATTACAGAAATGTTATGTAACTATTCTACTTCCCATCTCAGATGTTTTATGAACGGTTCTGTAAACTTCAATGCACTGCAGCTGATCAAGGCTGATTTTACAAAATGCTTCACTGTTAAGTAGCCACTGGATGTCAAAATGTCAGATATTCGGAACTGTTCTACTTTCTCCAGTTTTTTTTGGTAGAGAGGGGACTGTTAACATAATCAAAGACAGCTGTGAGACTTCAGGCACAAATTCAGTGCTGATGTGATTCCAGCCCCCAAAACAGTCATGCTGCAGACAGCACCACACAAGCTCCACGGATCTACAATTCTTATTTATATTTAGCTTTTAGAAAGCATGACTAGCAGTTCATCCTAAAAAGTCCTTGCCCAGACAATGAGCAACATGCATCAAAGATTAACTGCACAGGCAACTTTAGAAAGTAAAAGTGAAGACTGAAGGCACATGGCTTCGTTACTTACAAACGCAGAGTGATTTGTAAAGGCAGTCCAGGGCCAGCTTAACAAAATTGATTAATTTAATTACCTTTCTGGCAAACAACTCTGTATTCAAACCCAAAAATTTTCCAGGAACCCTTGCACAAGATACAAGTGACAAAACTGTTCTCTGAAACACAAATAGAATCACCACTATAAGAAGGATGGAAGATGGGGAGGACAGGAGGTTGAAGAGGCGTGGTTTTCTAAGCCAGATAGTTTTGAAAGGTGAGATCACTTCTACAGATTCTTGAGCACAATTATCAGAGTTGCAGTGAGTACTACAGGAAATTGTCATGACTCATTTTTGTTAATGAGAAGGGCATACATACAGAAAATGAAAATATGTACTGAAAATTGTTACATTCAATACAAAAATATATACAGAAAATTGTTACACTGGTAGAAGTGTTTATAGATAATGATGCAAAAGGGTGAGCTCAGCTGCTTCTTAATTCTTCACACCAAAAAAGATTTTATTGCATAATTGCAAAAAATGTAGAAACTTAAGATTATTGAACTTTATAACCTATAATCTATTTTTATTGCCACTCAGCTTTCGTCTTTCAGAATCTCAAATTTATTTTTATCCTCTTGCCTTTCTTATTACAACTGGTACAAGACTGCATCTATTCTTTTAAAATTCACATGCACAAATCCATCAAGGATCTAACAATATGCTTAAAAGTAGGAACAGTAGATTACACCCAGTTAATTCCAGTGTAATCTTTACCTTAGTTGGTAGCTCTGTCCCAGTACCACCTGCTTTACAAGAGCAACTTCAGTAAGGTTTAGAGGAGGTAAGTAAGGTGAGTAAGCTCCTGATGGTCAGGCCCATAGGGTTATGAACCCTTTCCATCTTGGTATTTGCTTTTATTTCTACCTCCAAATATTAAAAACAGTTTTAAAAAAAAGCACTTAAAAAAGATTGCTCTTTGTGTCACTGGAAGAAACTCAAGTTACCTTGTTTGTTCCCCCTGAAGGTTTCTTAACAGGGGTGTCACCACTGGTCTGAGATGGTTTCTTGGGGCTCCCTTTCAAAGTCATTATAATTCTAAAATATATAAGCCTGAGACTTGAGTGCATAAAATAGTATTTTGATTTAAAACACTACAGCAGAACATATTTTTATGAGATTTAACTCCTTATTTCAATAATTCAGACTACCCCCTCAAGGGATCTTAAATAAGACACGTTCATTGAGCACCACATACTTTCAATTTAAAAGTTAAGAGTAGTTTTCAGTTCAGAAAAAAGCAGTTTTCAGTACTTTTAGTCTGTAGCAAGTAGATATCTGGTTATCTGGCATATTATATATATATATAATCTGTGATACTATATTTTAGCTGTGTCAATAGAAATCAATAGAAAAATTTAGCTCCCAGGGACAACGTTTTACCGCATGCCCTATTTCATCTTTAACTGTTACAGTTTGGTTAATATTAGTAATTTTAATTATATAAATAAATGTTGCTACAAGTTTTTAAAATAAGTTTAAAAGTTTTCAGTGTATGTAACAGTTTCAACATGGCAATTTACAGGAGACGCTGCTAGAACAGAAAGTGCTTAGTGTGGAAGGATATTGCATTATTTCCTGACCTGTTGTTGTCAGGAAAGGAAAGCACGTCACGGGCTGGCTTTTAGGCTTCAGTGTGTCCCAGCCCATGAAATCAGTGGGCAACGTTAACATGATGAAAGCCCCACATTCTGCTCGTGTGACTTGGCCACTCATTCCTGCTCTGTCACCCTGTCACCCCCTCCACAGCGGTATTGCTAACTCTGTATGGGGATATCTCAAGTGATATCCCCATATCACTGGTTTAAAAATTATCCTTGGAGCACAGAGGCAGGAATAAGTAGTCAAAGATGGTGATTTTTAAGCTGAATTTACTGGCAAAGGTAGCATGACCATGTATCTACACTCACACAGCATTTACCTGCACTTCAAGCACAGAGATGACCTCACCTGCAGATTTCTGAACCTGTGGGCAAAAGCCATCTTCTGCCTTAGAGAGGTAGGGCACCTGTACCTCATGTGGGACAGGAGGCTTTGCTTCACTCCCTGGATAGCTGCATGACATTTTTCCAATACTCCTGGATGGTATGCCATCATGCATGTGCAAGAAATTCTTAGATCTCATGTTTTTAGTTTGGAAATTCATACAGTATTGGCTATATAAAGGCACAGTGAAACCAGTTGTCACTGAATCATTCAGAACCTTCAAAAAGCATGCAGGCATTTTACACTTGGTCCCATTAACTGCAAACTGTAATGCATTTTCAGTAAGAGATTTTTCAGAAAAAAAAAACCCTAGATATTATTTTAGTTCAGAATTTACAAAATCAAGCTTTGACCACAGAGTAATGCTGGATATGGTTAACACAGTAAACAAGAGGTTCAAAAATATGTGAAGTACTAAATGAGATCTTTTTATGAGTTATCACACTATACTGATACAGAGTCCAAATTTCACTCATTTCTCTCAGTGGATTAGATTCAGTTCAGTTCTCAGGCACCTATACTGCAAACAGATCTGTAAACTGATTTACATTTGCCAAAACAGGAGTTCCTCAGAGAAACTCACAGCTGGCATCTGTCTCCAGGACTGTCAGGACTCAGCTCTGTTCTGATAAAACTGGTTGTACATTATCCAGGAAGCATTAGTATTTGGTAAGATAATATATATTACTACAGGTGTATCTTTACTCAAATTCCAACTTTAAATCTAAGAAATACACAGTCAGAAATTCTCCTGACTGCCTCAGTACCAGAGAAACCATCCCTTTAGTATAGGACCACACATTCCACAACCTATATTATAGTGAAGCCCAGAGGCTCTAACCTGAACAATGCTTTAATCTAGCTAAACCTATACAGTCAGTACAGAAGGATTCAAAGCAAAAATATTTACAGTGCAAAGCTCAAAGCTAACAGGGCAAATGCTATATTTACCACAGTTGGATGGCTGTTTCTCATTCAAGTGTTTAGGCCTCACAGAATCCACATAATATCAATATCATTAGCTAAATCTTTTCTTTACACATCTGTCAGTTCAGCTCTATGTGCCAGCTGAAAAACTGTAACTGTCACATCCCTTGTTAAATGTGTGAGATTATAATACTTGTGAAAAGTGCTAAAGCAAGAGCCTAGGGACTGAAATTCTTCTTGTTCTCCAAGCAGGTAAAGCAAGGACAAGCACCAAAGCAGGTTTCCCAGTGAAGCCCAGCCAGTGTGGCTGTTTGCAGTCCCCTGATCCCCCTGTGTGAAAGCTTGTCAAGTATTTCCTATGTTATGTTTTAGTCTAATCGAAGATGCAGCTTCTCACTCTAAAACTTGCTCCCTAACTAGAAAATATTTCTGAAAGCCTTTTCAAAGCTGGAGAAACCAATTTTTGCTAATTGTGCAAACTTCCATGAGTCACATAATACTCTGACTTCTGTTGTAAGATGAGTAAATATGATAATTGACAACAAGATGCTGAAGTGATTTATACAATTTCTTATGATAAATGTAAGAAGTATTTTAAAGAAGGTCTTCCACAGAAACTTTATTCATTTTCCCATATTTTTCAAGAGCTTTTAGAAGCAGCAGCCTTCAAAACAGACTCGTTTTTTTTTTTTTTTCTCCCTATGACCCAATTATAAATACAGAGTTTGAAATCAACCCTATGACTCTTTGCTGGCTATGTGTCATACTGACATTTAACATCAAATACATGCACTGCTGCCTTTCAGACATGCACTGCTGGACAAGTAGATTGCATACTACTTCTAAATATTTCTCTCAGGGTACTCATATGCTATTTTCACAAATGGGCATCTCTTTGGTTTCTGAATATAATATGTCAAGATCAGGAAAAAAAAAAAGAAAGAAAGAACAAGCCTAACCCCTAGGTCACCCCAGAAAGCATGCAAAACTACTTTACTAGAAGAAACACCTTCTTTGTACACTTGTCTTACAGTATGGACTAATTTTTTCCAGCCTACTCGTTTTTCTTTCTCTAACTGTATCACTGCCTGGGCTGCTCTAATAGGCCTTAATAGCCCTGACAAATTGATAATGAAGATAATTAATTATTTCTCTTTAAAAGCCCTGTAATCTGGAAGCGGTAGCAGGGGTTGACAGAGATTTACATGAAGAGGAAAGAAGGTGGAGGCATCTTTCCCCCATGAACACTATAGTATTGCCATAACTCACATGAAACCTCCTCTCTCTGTTCCCCAGAAGAGCTGCATCATGAGCAGTTAACACACTCATTATTCTTGGCACAGAAATAAATCAGAGAGGTAACCACTGAATGCTTAGAACATTTGGGAAAATCAGTGAAACAATCTCTACCTACATAAGCGTATTCGAGAAGGATTGCAAATCATGCACAATGTTTATTATATCTGCAAATCCTCAAGATATTACTGTAGCTGTTGCCCTCATTATATTAAATCCAACAGATAAAATGTGAGCTTGGCAAAACCTTTGCTCATATATATGCAGGGTCAGCTTTACCCATGCACGGTCACAAAAGGCCCAGAGACAAGGGTGTGACCAGTGATGCTTCCCTGCAGCAGCACAAGCCCCATCTTGTACAACCTGTACAACCTGAGAGCCAGGAGAGCAATAAGGTGAATGAGCCTTCAGAACATGTCAATGTCTTGGTACTTTATACTACTACAACACAAGTAATGAGATCTTATCAAAACATGACTTAATGTCATGACTCAAGCTGGATGGTGAGCACAGGAACACTGCTATTTGAATTTAAATTAAATTTTCATTAGGTATCATATTACATTTTAAAATTAGTATTTTGTTTCTAAGCGAACAGAGTCGATTGTGTAACTGAAGGCTATCTACATCAGAGCCTTTTCCATGCCACTGCAAAAATAACTTCACTGGTCTCAAGGATGAGTTGATTGAGGTCTCTCAAATGTATGTGTTATATATGCAGATAAACTTCATATTGCTTTTTAAATTAAAATTACTATTTTCCATCTTCCTGCCTGCCCTGAAAAGGCAAATATAGTCCTTACATGACCCTCCTCCAACTCTCCTTCCAAAAAGAGTGTCATGTGTCAGCAGTGAGGATGGCCAGTGCCCCACCGATAGACTATTGTGTGGCAGTCAGGGTCAGAGCAAGGAAGAGTCTTGGGGAGCAGTACATAGCAGTACATCTGGGGACATCCTGCTCCGCCGGGATTCTATTATTCTCTAGACAGGATGAAAAATAGCACTCTAAAGCACCAGCATGCTCCCTGCTTTTAAAAAGACGGCGCTTGTATTTGAAACTGAAATTAATTCAGCCAAGGTATGCAGTCCTTTATTACAAGGCTCTTTGAGTGTAAGGAAACAGAGCCACTTGAAGAAGTCTCTGGTCTCCAGTTGTTTGGCAGTGGTTTGTTGCTCGCTCAGAGCGTGCACTCACTCGGACAAACAGTCCCCTCACTGTCGGGGGAGGCACCTGGAGACAGTTCTGGGGTTCCCCAGTCTGCGCTGGCTGAGGAGAAGGCAACTTTCACCCCGTGCCCGAGGACTGCGAGGCCGCTGAGCCCGGGCAGCGCCTGCGGAGCTCCGGGGCAGCGCCCCGGCCCCGGCCCCGGCCCCGGCCCCGGCCCCGCTCCGGCCCCAGCCCCAGCCCCAGCCCCAGCCCCGGCCCCGGCCCCAGCCCCGCTCCGGCCCCGGCCCCAGCCCCGGCCCCGGCCCCAGCCCCGGCCCCAGCCCCGGCCCCGGCCCCAGCCCCAGCCCCGGCCCCGGCCCCAGCCCCAGCCCCAGCCCAACCCCAGCCCCAGCCCCAGCCCCGGCCCCGGCCCCAGCCCCAGCCCAACCCCAGCCCCAGCCCCAGCCCCGCTCCGGCCCCAGCCCCGCTCCGGCCCCAGCCCCAGCCCCGCTCCCTGCATCGCCAGTGCTTTTAGAAATGACCCTGTTGCTGCAGCGTATTGCAAATGAAACAAACGCACCCTTACGTAACATTATTACAATTATATTGCAGCGTTTGCCTCTGAGAGACAGCAGCACCGCAGCTACCAAGGTTCTGCCACAGCAAGGGGCAGAAGGCACCACTCAGCTGGACACTGCTTTGTATCCTGCACAAAAATAGAGATATTACGGGGTACTTGGACTGAGGATATCCCCTTACTCCATCAAAAAGTTATGCTTCTATAAATCTTAAATGACTTGCAGCATGAAAACAAATTGCTAGGCCACCAGCTGAGATTTCAACTCATTTTGAGTCTCTAATTATGCTTGAACAGCTCTTGAAAACACTGAAATCTGTTTCTGACCACATAGCACAGCATGGAATGGGCAAGCCAAATATTGTAGTAACCTTCATGAGCAACCTGATAGTTATTGTGAAATCTGTCCGCTCCCTTTTTCTTCTCCGGGGAAGTTGCTGCTGATTATAAAAACACCTTCAATAATAGGATGTTCCAGAAATTGATCATTTTGTTTATCTATTTTTAACATTTATTTCAATATTTTAAGCAAATATTTAATTTTCTGATGCTATCTTTCCATTTCCATTCTCTGCTGTATGGAAGAAGTACTTAACAGACATATTTTGATGTCAGTACAGATTCACAGACAGATAATTTTCTTCTGAACAAACTTGTTTCTGTAAATATAAATGCAATGCAAACATAACTAGCACAGTCCAGTCTGTGGTAACAGCTGTTATTAAATCATACCTGCTTCTATTGTCAGGGAGTTTAATAACCTCCACCGTGTAACGAAAGGGCAAACAATTATGACTACACCCATATTTTAGCAGCAGCAGGATACAGATGTTAAATTCTGGACTGTACTAGCCTCACATTCCTCCAGCTTTGTAAATGGCCTCAAAGCCAGTGTTTTTCATTTTTATTTTTTAGTATTTACTAAATACTGGGATCATTTACTAGGATCTTAAACTTTGCTATATCACATACTTGAGGAAAAAACAGTGCAAAATAGAAAACACGAAGCATACTATTTTTCAGCACTCCTTCTTCAAGCAACATTGAGAAAATACTCAATGTTCCCAGAGAATTCTCTTGTATGACCTTGTTACTGTCACCTCTCCCTTGCAGAGAGGGATCACTGAGGTACAAATAGCACAAAACCTGTGTTTTTCCACCCAGCTGCCACCTGCATGCTCAAGGATCTTGGGTTAACCACTTATCTGAACATCAGTAAAACATCAGTTGGGGCTATATGGCCAAATAAATACAAGGAAGAAGTTTTCACGTGCTTTAAAAATTAACTGGTGGTACATAAATGCACAATATAGCTGTAAACATGAATTGAAAAATACAAAATTAGGACAAATATGGGAAGCTATCCTCAAAAACTCATGCAACTTGCCCAATCATTAATATTTTTATTGCAGTTTGCCTTTCCTGACTGAGTGCCTTGAAGGGCTTGTTACCTCAGCAAGGTACCTTATTGCAGCTCATTAAGTACTGGCAAAATATGAGTATTTTTTGAAACCTATGTTACTCTGCAAAAGACAAACTGAATTTTAATTCCTTCATTATTACCACCCCTATTCCTCCTTTAGCATTACAGTTGTGTAATCTCTGCCCTGGGAGGTTTTCAAGAGCAGAGTGGTTACAGCCCTGAGCAACCTGGTCTGGCCTCAGAGCTGTCCCTGCTTTGAGAAGAGGTTGGAGCCCTTGTTCGGTCCCTTCTAACCTGAATTATTCCATGATCCTTTCTGGCAGTTTCTTTCTGTCTTCTCTCTGCTGTTTTTCAGGATTTCATTTACAGGGTTGGGACTTTTATAAAGAGATTGCTCTCTTGGTAGAAAACTCAGGTGCCCAATCGTTCCTGTTGTTATGAAAGATTCAGTATATTGCAGGAAAATCAGTACTTCTGATTTGCATATTATTTAAATGTTGGTTTTGTCAAATCTCCTGTAACTTTCAAAAAATTGAAGGAAAAAAGCCCACCCAAGTTATTTATACTTATTTGTACTTTCTACTTTTCTATTCTTCTACGTAATTCCTTTAATACTTTTTAACTCTGTTTGCATGTTTCAAATTTTAGGTATTGCTCTGTTGTGCCTGATCCATTGCCTTCTTGGCTTTCCAGAAACTGGTTTGTAGAACTTGCAGTAAACATTTTAAGTGATTAAAGCCCTGCAAAGGATGGATGGTGACTTACATATGAAAATCTCTCTTCTGAATTAGCTTTTTCCTAGTGAAAATTAGAATTTCTCAAGGTTTTCACCTCGGTATTAACTTGAGTTTACAGCAGAATACTAATTTTGTGTTCTGCACATTCTCAGTGTCCCTAAATAGCTTCCTAAAGTATTTTCCAACTCGATTACAGATCAGTTTTCCAAGCTTCTTAAGTAATAGCAGTGAGTTTTATTATACCTTTTCCCCCTCTCTCTACTGACAGGAGGCATTACTGCCATTTGGCAAACACTGTGCTTTTCCTTTTTTTCCCTATTCCTTTCTCAAAGGGATTTTGTAAGAGTTGTAAAAAGCAGGTCAGCTCTGCAAGCACCTATATACAAGTTCCTGATATTTTTAAAAGGTAATGTGAAAGAAAATAATTTACATTCAAAACTTATTAAAAAGATTGCTGAAGCCAGGAACCAGAAGAAAGAAGCTGGGAAATGATCAGCTAAGATCCAGTTGTTTTTACTTCTACCTTATTTATACTTAGATTTTTCAGTTGTTGCTATTTTATCTCCTTTAAGCACTATCAATATACAAAGATAATCACTTTCAGTATTTTTCTTTTATGGATTTATGATCTGTAATGCTAGACCAAATTATCTTCTCTTTTTCCCATGCCTTGCAAATAGAAGCTTGTATAAATGGCTCCAGTGAGTAATTTTCCCTAAGGGCCACTACATAAGCCTGGCATATTCTCTGACTATCCACATTACTGAAGGTTGCTTACAGCTCTGAGCAAAACAGTGAGCGTACTGCCATCCTCATGATCAGGCATCCAAGGAGACAACTCTTCTGATAAGTTACAGAAAAAAGGACTCTCTGTTTGCTCAAACACTTGCACACTTCAGCTTCCTGCCAAAGCCTGTTCACACTTCAGGCTCCTGGTGGATTCTGGATATGCAAGCCCAGCAATCTACCCATGATCAGTGAGTCACCACGGCACGATTATCTCATGATTAAACCACTTTTGCTTCCTTTTGCTGTGGCCAATCCACTTTGGAGCCTTTCCAGGTAAGTCCACATCCTCTTGCTCAGAGATCTGTTGATCTCTTCAGCACACCACGTTTGAGATTGTAGCACCAAGGATTGCTGGATTGAGCACCAATGACAGGAAAAAAGTACAATGCCAAACATAATAATTTCCGTGATTATCTGTTCATCCTCTTAGCCCGTTCATCCAGGACAATCAGCACCATTTCCCAGTTGTGGTAAGCCATGTGGAAGAAGCACCGTTAAGACTTTTTGGTGCCATGATAATGACTACAAAGAAGTCACTGCACAAATGAGTAGGGAATACAGGAGAATGATCTGAAAAGGTGATGCTAAAATGAGGAGCTGGAGGGTGGGTAACAGTTGTTTGGGGGGACTGGAATGTGCTCTGGTCTACTTTCACCTGTGTAAACGTAATCCACAAATCAAACTGAATCCAGTTCAGTAATAAAAGGGACAGATAACTCCCAACAAAATAGAAGCATGAGACGGGTTTTCTGGAAAAAACTTCAAACAACTGGAATAATGACATAAGCAGTCTCTAAAGCTCAGCCCAACCTGCAGCAGTGTGAAATGGTGGGCAGCAGAGCATGGACATGCACAGCAGCACTGCAGCTCTACCTTGAAACCCGAGTGATGGAAATGGCTGCAACTGTTTTCAGTTCCTTGTTCGAGATCTGTGGCTCTTTGTTACATCCCTCGAGGTTTTTGTGCCTTAGAGATAAATCTTGTCAGCCAGAGACAGTACCCCTCTGGTGTTTTATGGAAAATTTCTCCTCTCTTTTGTGATGTACTGAGAGGTATTTTCTCTGTGTTTTGTAAGCTGGTAGCTACTATAACTTAGGCAGTACAAGATGCCTGTTTCCAAAGACTGTATTTCAATTTTTTAGATGTTTGCAAAATGATGGTGTCTTTAAAAGAACAACCTCATCATGCAGAGGACTGAAGGAAAACTCTAATTTAACTAAAGAGCCCCAAAGCTGCCTCAGTTCAGACTTGTTCCCTAGACAACATTGCTGGGAGCCAACTACCGCTGCTTCCTTCTTTGCTTTCTGTTGCTGGCAAGACCAAATCTATTTTTTACTGACATGCCACTTATAATATGCTGTGAAATGCAGAAAAAATGCAAAGAAAAATTGCAGGCTGTCTTGATAAACATTTGACATCAGTTTCCAAAGCCTAGAAATAGTTTTGTGATGCTTTGAACTCAGGTAATGCAGCAATGGTATTACAGCAGTTCAGTATTTTGGGGGTGTAATTGCACAGAAATATTGGCTGTGAAATGAACTGCTCCCTGTGTGAAAGAGCAAGTTCTAGCATCTTTACACTCAGACAACTGTACAGAGTGGCTCTTGATCAGTAACATATCTGGGCTTCTGACTTTCTCAGTAACTGCCCAAGTCACTTAATTTATTGTTTGATCAGCTATGAAGTAAAAATAAAATCTGGAAGTACCGTTGGATATATTATATTAATGCTATTTATTACGGTAAACATTTCTTTGCTACATTCAGAATTTTCTTATCTAAGTCCAAACAGAATTGAAAACATCTTGTTAATATTTCATTGACACCCTTTACTTTGCAACTTGGCTTTTAAGCATGGGTGTCCTCCCCTGCTCAATTGACTTTCAGCCTTGCTCTCTCCAACCTTTTTCCTGCTCCCCTGACAGGAGTTGCTCTGTCATTTGTGCTGCATCAGCAGTCTCAAACTCCTGACTGCCTTTAACCTACTGAATCACTTCCTGACTGAATGTGATGCCTCTAAACTTCTCTTCACGTGAATCTGAAGACGAGCATTTCAATCCATTTCTCCACGCTAGGAAACTCATAGGCTGGAATTAATTTTTCAAGACAATAATTTTTGCTGCATTTTAAATCCAGCTTTTCTTTTGCCATCTCTGTTATCTTCCTTTGCCTTGCTAGGTAAACTGCCTGCACTTACTTTGATAGATTTTATACTTCTTTCCTTCTGTTTCTTTTTGTAAATAGTTTTGAACAACAACAAAAAATAATGTTATCTAAGGTTGCAGGTACATTTACAAAATGTTACAAAAACATATTTTTGGCAATAATCCCAGAGCAAAAACAAAGATATTCTGGGAAGGCCTCCATTTAAAAATAAATTCTATTCTAAGCCAGGGATCCCTGTGCTTTGTCAGAGGAAGGAGTTCTGTCATTCCTTACCCACAGCTGTGAGAACCTTACACACAGTGAGGTCCTCACTGAGATGAGTTCAGAGCCACAGAGTTCCAGCCCTGCCCCATATTTACACATCTTCCTCACACTGCCCTGAGTGAAGCCTCCCAGCTGCTGAGTGCTGCCTCTTCCCAGCTCCCAGCAGCACAGCAACCACAGAAATTATCTGCAAGGGGAAAATTATAAGGGTACTACCCACCTCATTTTCAGTTCTCTTAAAGGACTTAACAGCTGGAAATACAAGGAAGAAGCAGCAGCTGGTTATTTCTGCAATGTAGCAGTGAAGAGAGCATTACAGTAGCTCTGTGGAAGAACTTGTGGAGTTTGTTCACTGAGTTCAGGAGTAGAATCAAACAACTTTAAAGATGCCCTTCCATTCCAGTCCCCTGCTCACCAAGTGACCCAGAAAAATTAAAATTAAGTTTTTACCTGTCTGTATTTCTTTGGGCAGATACAGCACTTAATTCCTTCTGGAAGGTGCAGCCCAGAGGAAGGCAAGTCCTGTCTGTATTGCCTGGACACTGTCCATGCCTGTGTAAATTAGCAGAATGCTACAAGCACACTTCCCCATCCTCAGTGGATGTCCTATGATGCACTGGAGTGGGGAAAAAACAGACCTCCTGGCATCAAGCATATGAGGGGAATTCTCTCCTGGACTCTCACAAGTCCTCTGAATTTCTCCATGGCACTGCAGCACAAGGGAGGAAACCAGATTCCCAGTTGAGCTAAGGGAAAATAGAACCCTGACTCAATAAGACAATGTATTCACTCACTGACTCACTGACTGGCTGTCAGGAGTAAAAAAGGTTATAAAAATTACACTCATAGCCTGAAAAATAAAACTTTATGTAAGCTAAACCTGAAGAGAGGCTACAGCTCTAGAAAAGTGCTGAAGGACCAGGCAGGCAATGGGGCACTCCTGTGAATGCCAGGCTTCCACATCCTTCTGCATGTCTGCTGCTTGTGACATTGCTGGGGCCTTGGAAAAAAAGACAGCTGCAGCCCAGCCTGTTGTGAAGTCTGCTTTATTTCTGAGTCCTTGTTATTTATTTTCTTTAGAATAAATACTAATATTTTGCATGTTTCTGTATCTGAAACAAATCATATCAAATAATGATCTGGTACTGCACAGTTACCTTCAGACATGCACAGGAGACACTCCTAAAATCTATGGAAACACCAGCCTCAATCATCTTAAAGCCAAAATTGCAGCTCTACAGAGGGATTGCAGTGCCATGTGGGGTGAATAGATGCTGTATATGGTAGTACAGTGTTTCCAGGTCTCCACCCTGCAGATGGTCATGGCATTTTCCACATGACTCCTACTGTAATACCAGAACCACATAAGACATTTATAAGTAACTGATATGTCCCAGCACCTTATAGTGAACTGTGCAGTATTCACAGCTGAACAGACAATGCAAAAGAAAAATTAGCATGTCTTCATGTTTTCATTTTATAGAGAGCATATATATATCCAGAAAAGTAGAAAAGAAGAATAAATACTGATATATATGTTCTCTAGTACATGAAAATACCCAAACTTCCATTAAATATAATAGACTTAAACACAACAGAACATGCCCAGAGAAAACAAAATACTTTATGTTGTGGTCAAAGCCTCTGAAAATACTGTTATCATTGATCTGAATTCACTTGTATAATTGGCAATTACTTAGTTAGTGGAGAAAGAGGTGTCTAATTTCTCAGAATGACCCTTCAGTCTTTGTTTTCCATTCTCTTTCTTGTTTCATTGGGGTAAATAGATACATACTTTATTTTTGTCATTTCTTATGATAAGATGTAATATAATAGCTTCTAAAAAGTTAGTAACAGGAGACATGAGTTGAAAATTACAAGGAATACAAAATAAATTGTATGGCTTTTGTTGGCAAGAAAATATGGGGTGTAGAAAAAGATCCCACCAGCTTTTAACCTTGAAGTATTCAATGCAGAATTCTCACAAAAAATCCCCAAACAAACAAACAAAAGCCCCAAACAAACAACCACATTCCCGAACCCCAGCATCCACTGATCAAACATTTAGGTCACATGAATACCTATTTTCCTTATACATTTTCTGCTTGCTTCTAAACATATTTCATTTCAATGCAAACCTTCCTAATGAATTTTTTCCTTTAGACTCCTAACAAGGCAACTCAGGTGCTAATATTTCAGGTCTCAGAATCCTGGGCATACAAAAAGACAAGTAGCCCTCACTCCTTCCAGCTACAGCTGACTGTGGGCCCAGGTCAATCTCAGGAGCAGCAGTTTTGTACTTCCATCTCTGAAGAAAATTACTAAAATATTTTTCTGAGCCACCATAAGAAACCTGCTGCAGGTGCAGGGTGGAAAGACAGAACAATTACAACACAGGAACTGGCTGTGAGTGTCTGACACTACTAAGATAACAAATGATAATCAAAACTATAATTCAAATCCACTGGCAATATGCTCCCTTTAAGGAGTCTGATAAATCTTCACTGTGCTTCAGTGCAAGAGCAACGGTCAGAAATCAGAATATTTGATCTTGTTCTGGAAATGTGCTTGCTTGTGAGTGCCAAACAACTCCAGTTTGGCCAGAACCTAGGCTCTGTGAATGGTGAGCAGTTTCAGAGTGAACACAATCCCTGGTGAGGCTGCAGTACCACAAGGCATTCACTTCATAGTTGGAATGTTTTGCTTCAACACAGGTCTCCTTTTGCAAAGCTGATATCAAATTAGCAACAATTTTTTTTACAAATATAAAAAGAGAGCTCATTAAACAAATATGGATCACTGAAAAAAGATAGATTTCTTGTCCAGTACGTGAGCAAGAAGTTAAAAAGAGTTGCTCTTACATTAGTCTAGTGATGAAGATTTTGCTTAGGGAGCCCTGGGCATATAAAAATAAATCCATAGCTGCAGTGTAGGTTTAGTGCCAACACATCAGTGATCACAAAGAAAGTGGATTTAAACTATCCATGTTCCCCCTGGAGTTCAGTCTCCAGCATAATTTGGAAACAGATCAGCACAACTTAAATTAACTGTATCAGTAAGGACCTTAATGGAATTTCACAGGATCCATCAGAGCATGGACTTCAGAGAGCAGATCTGACCTGGAGTCTTGCTTTCTCCTTCCCACCTCGGTGATGTGAAGCCCAGCAGAGGCTGGTGATGAGGCAGCAGCTGGGCTGCTTTTATTTCAACATGCCAGCTGGGGAATCCCTGTGGAACTTGTCAGGCTAGTTCGGAGGCTGCACTGTCACCAAAGCACCCTGAACTAGCCAGTCCAGTTGACTACAGCAACTGGATTAAGTTTTGGAATGTTTTTTTTTCCTTTTTTTTTCTTTTTTTTTTAATCTGCTTATTGATGAGGTCAGCTAAGAATACAGCACTTCTGAACATTGATGATCATAGCTCAGTTAGGTAGACACCATGCCTTTGAAGGAAATTTGACATTAGTTTAAATGATGGAGACAGGTTTGTAAAGAAACATGAAGAAGAGGGGAACATTCCTTTTTTATTATGTGAACTCCCACATGCGATGTCATGAGGAATTTGAGTGGGAATTTATTTACAAAACTGGGACTTACTGTCATTAGACTGTGCTGAAACAGGGGGGAAATTACCATGCTGTAAGTCAAATGTCACAGCAGAATTTAATATGCTGGAATTCTTGGAAAGTGTTCTAATGGTTTCAGCTCAAAAGCAGCACATACTGCTTTTTATAGCAAGGAATTTTAATTATTATTAGTTTTTGGCAATCCCATAGTCTGCTGGCATTTTCTAAGCCACAGAGATTAAAACCTGAAGAGAAACAGAAGGTAGCAGGAAAGAGAAGAATGCCTAATTGAAGTACTCAACATCTACTTATCCATGACATACTAATACAGATATGTGGGTAGGAGTGCAAGATCAAGACATTATTCCTACCTTCCCTGCAATGTGTCATTATTAACCAACAGAATTCTCATAACAGCCAAAATAGGTCAGAGAGAAAAGGGCAAGTGACTGTATCATGTAAGGGATGGCAGTATGGTAGCTGGACTGAGCAAAGAGTAGCAATCCAGTTTTCCTGGAGAACAGAAAGGAATTCTGGAAAGGTTGTGTCTTCAGCCAAATCACAGTGCTGGGATCCATGGCACTCACATGCTATTCTTAGTGGATTTCTGGGTAAACGAGTTCCTGCCCTGCAGTGCTTTCAGTATGAAGACATTCTAACATGACCAGGTTTCCACAGTCTCCACCTCATTTCCTCCCCTTTAAACATTCCTATCCATACTTTATATTACAAGGCAAACACAGCCTCCATTCACCAGGTCCATCTGTGTCCACTGCACCCTCCCTGGACATGTCGCTGTGGCTGCCACCCAGCTGGGAAGGAAGGACTGGGGCTCAGCCAGGGCAGCCCCACAGCTCCCACTCCTTTGCTCCAGGAGCCACATCCTGCACCCTCCAGCGAGTGCTGAATGCACTCAAGAGCTCCTGTCTGCTCGTGAGCCCCTTCCTCACACTGCCCCAGACTCCAGTGTGCACCTTCTGCCTTCAGACCTTTCATTAACTCTTTCTCAGCCACCCTGAGGCTGGCACTCAGGTTTGCTGAGTGGCAAGCACACACTCACATGGTGATGAACAGCTGGAAGGACAGGTGGACACTGTAATTTGACCCTGGCAGCAAGGCAGTGATTGCAGGACCAGCTCAGGGCAGCTTGCTCACTGTGTGTGCTGCACTGACTTGGAGCAGAGCTGCGTATGGAGAGGTGAAGCAACTCTACCACAAGGCTCCATGCCCATGTCTGATGATTTGTTCACTCTGAGCACAAGAAACAGTTTCCCCAGTGATGCCATTGATTAAAAGCCTTTTTTACTGAGGGAACAGGAAAAAGAATTTTGGGAAAGCTCCTGGGATGCAACAGTGAGAGTGGTGCTTCTATCCCAAGCAAACCCCAAGCAACAAAATGAACATTCAGGCAAAATATTCTGAAGACCTGTTCAGCACCAGATCAATGGGATGCCCCATGCTCCCTCTTCTCACTCCAAAATGTACTTCAAAAATGAAATGAAAGAAGGGCACAACATTAGCAGCTAATTAGCATTTCCTATACTTTTCCAGATTAAGTATAAAGAGACAGCAATTTCCTACTGGGTGACCAACTTCACAGAATCCCCTGCACTTTGGTATTTTATGAACTATGGCAATGCAGTATTATCTGTAACAAAAGGATTTGCTCAGTACAGAGTATTCTCTGCACCACCTCTGCTTCCACCTTTACACTTTTCACAGTTTCCCTAAGAGGAAAAAACATTTGCATGAAACAAACACCAAAAATGTCGCACTATAAAAATATCCTTTAGGATTGTTTATATTCTATATGCTATAATGCTGTATGCTATATGAATAATAAAGCATTACACAACTTGTAAAATTGCTATATTCGTAGATTTGCATCATATAAGTTTTATATAAAATTAAAACTTTGATTTGTCATGGAAGATTCTTCAATGATTAACATTTATCAACATCCAACAGTCAAAAGCTATCAGATGTCAGTGTTGTCCTCGTTAATCCTTTTCCCCTGGGAAATGTCTTAAGGATCTGTAGGCTGCTATACTAAGCTCCCCTTCAGCACACAGAATTCATCCAGATATCTGCAATGACAAAGTTCATACCAGATAATTGTTGTTATTCTGGGAGGGACTGAACTTCTTGCCACTGAAGGAGATCACTTTGTAGTTAGCAATCAAACAAGCATTCATAACCTCTTATCAGTATTTCTCTGGGCCTTTTCCTACTTTCACACGTCTCTCTGTAAACTTAATGCTTGAAATTTAGTTACACAACTTGAATTTTCACTGACTGATTAGGATAGATGATAAGAGAAACACTGTTCTTGCACATCATTGTTTGTACCACTTATTTTACCCTACTGCCATCACAGTCCTTAAGATCTGCTTTGGAAAGGCTGAAGAAACTGCCTTCTGAACACAGAACAGCATCTAATTTATTCAGGAACAGCAAAATTCTCTCTGCTGTGCTCTTTAAACCAGCAGTGAAACCCAAGATGGTAACATATGGTCTGCTAGGAATCACCTTGCCCTTCTCCAGTCTCAGTAGGCTAGGGCTACGTAAAAATCTGCATCTACTGAAAGTCATTAAACCTTAATACCAAGGAAAACTTGTTTGGGAGTTCTCAGCCTTAAACTTTCTATTTGTCACCTGCTACTCCTAGACAGATGAACTCACAGATGGGAGAGACTGCAGATCAGAAATTATAAACCTTGCAAGCACTCAAGTACAGAAATAGCACTGCAGAAATTCATTGTTGCCACTTCTCCTGTTCCTGGGGAAAATGTAGACCATAATATCAATATTTATTGACTTTTTTTTTTTCTTTGCAAGCACTTCAACATCTGAAGGAGCAGCCATTGCACCCAGGAGCAGAAGCAAACCCACTTGGCTGTAGGAGAAAAGAAGTGAGCCATGGGTAGCTTGAATTGAAGAAATGCCATTCTCCAGCCATTCAGGACCAACACTGTTCCGTGATCCCCAGGAGAAGCAGAATTTGATCAAGTGTAGAAGGCACATGAGCTTCTAGCACATGATCTGCACAAAACAATGTGCCAAAATACTGCAAGAAGAAGTAAGAGAGGAAGAAAAATAAAAGGAGCAGCTACCACTCCATTTAAGATGACTGATTAAACAAAAAAAAAATGACAGGTTGTTTTTAGTTCCTTGTTGGCAGTAGCCAGTCTCATTTCACTGCCTTTAATTTCTCCTCTGGTCTATCTGAAAGTTTAATAAAGGTCTTTGTGCATGCTCAGGATTTGTTCCCTTAATTGAGTGAAACTAGAAGCCACAGTTATGCCAGAAGGTTTTATTAGGATATTAGTGAATAATCAGCAATCTTTTCCCAAACTATGCCCAATTAGATTTCACAAAGATTCAGCTGATGTTTTATTTAAATGCAGGCTTACTAGACTGTCCACTGCAGTCCTTAAAATCAGTCAGACATGAAAAACTTCCCCAGTACAGGGTCTCCCCACTTAAGGAAATAAAGGAAAGCAGTTAAAAAAACCTGTTAACATTGGTATTACCACTACAATGTACCTCAATAAATTCCAGTCCACAAAGCTGTGCTTGTACTTAAAACCTCTACCAATGAGCCCCTGTCACATTTATGAAGAGTAGGAAAATATAATACTCCTTGCAAACTGTGATGCTGTGCTGGTGTTACATGTTCGGGTATTTTTCATTTGTGAAAAGTTGCTAAGAAATGCACTTGTCTTTCCAGTCCATCCCCATTTTCTACCATGCTGATGATACACCCTGAACCTTTAGTCACTGGTACACTACGTGCAACATTGCTTCCAATTTGTTTTGAAGGTAGAGCTTTCTCCTTCAGCCTTCTAAAAATGGACTTTACCCCCCACTTAGCAGCTGAATAATTACTGGCTCCATGTTGTCTGGGGGCTGGCTTCAAGAGCAGGAAAAATTTGGCAAGATGCTCCACTGTCAGTTTAGGATTTCTTCACACTTTCTCCCTTGAATAGACATGTTCCTAATTGTTTTCCCCTTTCTTTTCCATTCTTTCTTATACTTGATAGTCATCCTCTGCTGTGTTATGCTCCCTTATTCTGAACTTCTCTACCCATGTACCATTAACTATTTTTAGGACTTCTTGTGTTTACATCCTCTCTTAAGATCACTTAAGCAGAACAAAGGACAATTTTAAGGAACGAACTGAACTCTTAAGGATGAGAAGCAGGGTGGAGCAGGCCCACGCTGTTTTAGGAAGGGCAGTTGTGAAACTGGGAACAGAAAGCTCAGTTCCTAAAGACCTGAGCCTGCACGAGGGCGTTTGATAACAGCGGCATCTTGCTCCCACTGCTCTGAACAGGCTGACTGTGCAATCCCTCCAGACCAAATAACTGCTCCAACAGAGCAGAGCAGCAAACAGCTTCTAGCTTTAACAGCTGGTAATGCAATACACAAACCTCTCCACCACACTTTCCCTGACAGGCTCCCACTTCACTAGAGACTACAGTTTTTAATTCCTTGCACTAGAGCTAAGGGAAAACGAGGTGACCTTGGCAACAGCTCAGCATCCCACCCATACAAGGTTCAGGAACAGCTGCAGAACAATGTTCAGACACAGACCAACAAAAAAATTTCTAACATAGATTTGTCAGACTGGAAATGTATTTAAACCATGTGTGAACATTATTCTGCTCTATCAGACTTCAAGAACAGTTCACAGAGCCTAGGAATCATTTGTGTATAGTCTTGCAATTAAACACTGCCATCAATCACCTTTGCTATGCAGAATTTTCCTTCATTCACACACACACACACACACACACACACACACTATTACCTTCCTCAAAGGATGCTTCTGGAGAAGCTTTTGCTCTTAATATACTCAAAATAATTCATTTTGAGTACAGTTTGCCTTTATGATGACCATTTTTTTACAGTAAACTTCAAAGACACTCCCCTGGTCAGGATTGATGGTTTCTGTACAGGCCTGGCACAAATGTCTATCTGAAAGCAGTAAAACTTTTTCATTCTGCTGATGTGTTTTCAACCTGTCCTCTGCCTGCCAAAATATAACCCTTGAAAGCAGACTCCATATGACTTGCCCCTCAACTATAGATCCTGTCAACTTACATTATCCATGGTAACAGTAATATTTAAGAAACACCCTCTAGCAAAATGCTTACACTGTTTTTCCAGCTTGAGCTGAATAAATAGCAGATATCAACAGTACCTCAAACATATTTTTATGCTGATAAACAGCTCAAAGTAGAATGTTGTTTTTCTAATTCCTTAAACAGTTTACATCACATTCTTTACTTTCATCCAAAACCTGTATTTTTAATGTTAAAATGATTTCATGCTTAGTAGCAGCCAGTTGTAAGAAGAAAAGTAAAGGAAATTAGAAAAGGTAAACTTTGGAGAATATTTTGCTTTTATTCAGTCTACAAGGGTCAATAAAAAACAATGGTCTTTTTCATCTCTTTTCAATACTGCGACAAACTGAAGTGCAAACCTACACAGACATACAGGAATGCAAACAAAACTGAATACCAGCAGAATTCTCCTATCCAGGAAGCCCACCACAGGTTTCACTTGTTACTGCTGCAAAGGATTTTTCAAAGGTTTTCCAAAGCACTTTCCAGTGCTAAGGAAAAACAAAAGACATGTAGAATGCAAATCGCTATTTTTACTGGTATCAGCGAAAAAATACTTTATCTGCATACAGATAATGTGGAATCAATTTTACATGGTGTCCGATGACCAAAAAAAGCACACTTCCTCAGTAAAGTCTGACATTACTACCTTGAAGTTTAAAAGTAAAATCCAGCTTCAAATGGGAGCACGCATGCTTTGGAAAATCCACAGAAGGTTTGTTTCTATGCTGGCCAAAACAGGTCCCTGAATGCAATCGGTTCCAGCTAAAGCAGAAACCATTTCTGCCTCGGTCTGTATGCAGGGCCAGGCTGGGCCAGGGAGCAGGAGCCCTGCACTTGTGACCCTCAAATACCTCCCCACAGCACACAGCCACTATAAACACAGTGTTTCGTATCATCTGGCTCACTTGCCTCCTATACTTTGCAAATTTTATTGCAAAATAAGAAACAGTGGAATGAAATATATTCAAATACACACTAGAAATATAGGAGGCATCATTTACAGACAGGTTGTGTTATTACAGGCTCTGAAGATACATAAAACATCTTGCATTCATAGTCTTGACATGAAAAGGCTAAAACATGGTATTTTTGCCTGAAACTCTGCTAACAACAACACATAGTTGCTGCAGTTTAAAAATATCTCTTCTACATTCTCTTTTAAAGAACTATAAATAGCCTGTAAAAAAACAAAGTGATTTTAACATCTCTCTTATTTGAACAAATAACAGAGTAATTCAACATTAGGTGTGGCCTTAAGGTCGCAAATTTCAAAGACGATTAGGAAAATAGAAAATTGAGGACAAAACCTTGCATAAACAGACGGAAGAAAGGAGCAAATATCCTCTTGCTAATAAATTGCTACCATCAGCAGACAGTGCATAAACCAGCAGTGCTCAACTGTAAAGATTTCTGGATTATATATCTGAGTTTTTAACAATTTGCTTACATAGCTCAGCCAGTACAGAGTTAAGAAAGACTCTTGTCAAATAATTCCGTTGGACCTGTTCCTGCTGCTACTGATGCCAATAGGAGTGTTGCCCTAGAATTCAGGAAGAGCAGGACAGGATCCAAAGTTGTGGTGTGATCAGTTTTACTGTTTATATTAGTGCTGTAACTATCAGCCTTCAACTGGAGATGATGCTACCAATGGTAATGAGACTTATCAACACCAATTCCATTTGCAGCCTGGCTTTCATCCAAGACATCTACAGCAGTGAAGTAAATTACATTCAGGCAAATTAAAGAATCCATCCACTAATCAGATTTTAACTTTCATTGTCATCAAAAAGTTTCCATCAATGCAACTTTTATTCTAACACAGTTCTAAAAATTTACTCACTAAAGTGATGTTTTGAAAATCTTATCTATAGATACATGGAAATTCCTCTTTAAAATGTTAACTTCCTTCTGGTTCCACTTTGCCCCACAGAAAGCTGTTTCTAAATTAGCTCAAAATCTTTACTGGGACTTGATGGTGACATAGCATATTAAACAGGTTTTGACTGGAGATAATGTTTTATCACCATTTTGCAGTTTCCCCTAGGAAATTTTACCAGAGAATCAGTTACAGAATGGCTGGGGTTGGAAGGGAAATCTGGAGATCATCCTGTCCAACCTCCCTCTAAAGCAGTTTCAACTAGAACAGGTTGCACAGGATCAGTTCCAAGTGTTTTTAAAGTATCTCCAGAGAAACAACTCCACAACCTCTCTGGGCAGCCTGTTCCAGTGCTCACTCATCCTCAAAGTAAAGGATTTTTTCCTCATATTCAGATGGACCTTGTGTTACAGTTTGTGCCTGTTGCCCCTTGTCCTCTTGCTGGGTACCACTGAAAGGAGTTTGCCCTGTCTTGAGACACCTTCCCTTCGGATATTTGCACGCAGAGAGGATGTTCACTTTCAGCTGTCTCTTCTGAGGACTGGACAGGCCCGGCTCCCTCAGCCTTTCCTTGGAAGAGAGATGCTCCAGTCCCTTCATCACCTTTGTGCCCTCCCTGGACCCCTCCAGGAGCTCCATTGTCTCTGTGTCCTGAGGAGCCCAGAACTGGGCACAGCACTCCAGAGTGGCTCACCAGGGCTGAGGAGAGGGGCAGGATCACTGCCTGCTCTGCTGGCAGAGCTCTTCCTGATGCACCAGGATCCCATTGGCACTGACTCCTGGGGACACTGCTGGCTACAGGCCTCTGTCCCCAACCCCTGAGCTCTGCCATTCAGCCACTCCCCAATCCCCCTCACTGCCCATTCATCTAATCCACACTTCCTGAGCTAAAAGTATGTTATGGGACAGAGTTTCAAATGCCTTGCTGAAGTCAAGTCTCCTCATCTACCCAGCCAGTCAAAGCCATCATAGAAAGCCATCAGATCAGACAAACATCATTTCCCCTTGGTGAATGTATATGGAATACTCCTTATAACCTTTCTGCCTCCACGTGCTTAGAAATGACATCCAGGATGTGTTGTTATCACCTTTCCAGGGATAGTGAGGCTGACTGGCCTGTAGTTTCCTGAGTCCTCCTTCCTGCCTTTATTGAGGACTAGAATGACATTCACTTTCCTCCAGTCCTCAGGCTCTCCTGTTCTCCATGACAATGATGATGTGGAATGACATAGCCATAACATTTGCTAGCTCCCTCAGAATTCATTAGTGCATCCCATTGGAGCCATGGATTTGTGGGTGTTGGGTTTGCCTAAATGATCTCTAACCCAATCTTCCCACACCAAGGTTAAGTCTTCCTTTCTCCAGACTTTCTCTCTTGTCTCCAGGGTCTGTGATTCCTGAGGAACGGCCTTAGCAGTAAAGACTGAGGCAAAGCAGTTTTCCCTGGTTTGCCGTGCCAATTCCTGGCAGATCATGCTCTCTAACTGAACAACATAGAGTTTCCAAAGCTAAGCTGTTTTTATGCTGCACAGGAAACCATGTTTTGAACTGTATGCAAACATTTAGCTGAACTGCCATTTAACTGTGGACTCAGACTCACAGGGATCATGCAAGTCACTGTCAGAAGGAGCAGTGTTCTATCAGCAGGTGGCCTTGTGCACCTTGTCTCTCACACAGCTGCTCAGAGCAGAGTGCTGCTCCATGGATCTGGGCAGACTTGACAAGACCAAGGCATTCCTGCGCATGGATGTGGGATGGATCTGACCCTTGAACTTCTGCCCAAACACCACACCCTGACTTCCATGCAAAACCCTTTTTGGCTGGCTTTAAGAAACACCAGGACAGACATCTTTGTACGTTTTGATGTGCATAAATCTTAGCTTGCTGCAGAATATAAGTTTGCAGTAATGAAACGCACACTTTGCCTCACCAAGAAAGTGAAGAGTTATTTTTGATTGTGTTAAAAAATCATACGTATAACTAAGTTAGATGTTTTATAGGACTCCTACTCACCTCCTCAGCACCACATGCAACTTTCCCTTTATTTCATTTCTTGGCAAACCATCCTCTCCAGCTAAGAGGACATACTGTGTCTAAAACAAAACTGTCTTTGTACACCACATAACAAACTAACTTCTGAACTTGTATGAAAGCCATAGGACAACTTAGAAGTTTAAATGGTGGATTTTTATACCATTATGTAATTATTGCCACAAAATGAAACATTTATTCTGAGTAAAATTCTCAGGAACATGACATCATTTAACACATATGTATACACTGGAAGCCCTGAGGATATAGAATGGCAAAGAACATCATAATCTGTTCAGTTCCAACTCCACCCCTTTGGCATTAATTGGGAAGGAAGGTGAGATCTTTCACAGTAAGTAAACTGGGGATTCCCTGCTGATTGAGAAACAAGGTGATGAAAAAATGACATATTTGGCACCATGCCACCACACCGTGGCTTAGCTAATACAGAAAGCAGCAGCCATGGGATGCAATACAGGTTCCAGCACCAACTATGACCCTACTTCACTCCTGATGCAAAGGAAGCACCCAGTTTGTAGGTTTTATGTTCATTTTGTCTTAATTTCCCTGTTCTTCAGGCTCTCAATTCAGTTTGTGAATAAAAATTGTTCTGGGGTCATAATATAACTGTGTCTTAGTGACTAGGCAGCCTCAAGACAGAATATATAGAAGGCTTACAAATAAATAAATTAAGGTCTCTACTTTCTAGGTGGTGCTTTAGCTGGTTTTCCTGCTAAAAAAATTAATAGGAAGCATCACCAAAATGAATGACTGTTTAAGAAACAGCTAATTCTCCCACCAAATCACTTTCTGCAACAAATTAAAAGCTTTCAGATGAAGAGAATTTGTTTGCAAACAGTTAAGACACATCCTGAGCCTGCCTAAGAGCCTGTTTATTTACTCCCCTGCCTGCCAAGGGGAACTGTGGTCTGCTGATATCAAACATACATGAAACACTTTCTCAGCACTTCCTAACAGCTGATTTCATCTTCCCTTTCCCAAATCCTGCTCTTTCCAAGGCTGTCTGTGCATAGTAAATGTCTCATTCTAAAGCAGGCAATTTTTGTGTGTAATTTTGCTAAAAGCTGATTTGTGATATTGGTGTTGATTATTAAATGTGACAAACTTTTGGAGGCTCCTGATCCAAAATTCTGGAAGTTCAAAATAGCCTGTTACAATATCTTCCTGTACAGATACTAAGTTACTTTTACCCTGCACTAAATCTCTCTGATGTCAAGCTATACCTCTTTTTTAGCATTTTCAATTTCCACTTGGTATCTCTAGGCTAAATACAATTTTAATACCAGTATTGAAGGCATTACTTTTTACTAGGAACCTCAGAAACTTCCGTGAAAGGTGCAGGCTGCTAATATGGTTTCAAAGGCTGGCCTGGGAGAAGTTCTCCAGCGACTGCTGGTGACTGACAGTTTCATGTGGGATTATATAAGCTTCAAAAAGTAACTACAGTGCTGCCTAAAAAAATCTATCTTATGAGAAGGACCAGAGGGCTTCAGGTCTCTTCAGTTTCACATTATTTCCCCTTTTATTTCTACTGCAAACAAAACAGCATTTTTGCACTAGATAGTAATTATCATATAATGTTGATTTCATTGCCCTTAGTAAGAATTTTACATTGATACAACAGTTTGTATTTTACAAGCACTTGAAAAACAATAAGATGTGAAATTACAGTGTTTGTGAAAATATATTTAATAAAGTCAATGACAAACCCCTCTAAAGAAGCTGAAAAGCCCATTAAATGGAAGAGTCTGAAACAGGCTAAAACAACAGTTCCTTATATGAGAAAAATGTTCCCTTCCTCCAGGACTTGTTTAATTCCAAGTGTCATGATTTAACAAAAGAGAAATGTGTGAGACTTGCGGTCACACTGCATAAAATAAGTTTACATAAGTTGGAGCTCTCTTCAGTAATCAAGTACTTTCTTAATTCTGTGGGGTTGGACTGAATCCTCACTGATTATTAGCACTTCCCATGCAGATACTAAAATAGTTCCATAGGCCTGGGTATACTTGCAAAAATGCCTGAGGAGTCACTGCAGGAGTTATCTGAGCAGGCTTCAGAGCAATGTTACACAGCCCCATGAACAGTGTTAATATTGAATATCTTCACTCACTTCACTTCCAGCAGCTCCACAGTCCAATATGAAAGAATACAAAATATTTACAAAGAAGTTGTATAAAGTTACAAACCTTAAATTCTTTTGTGATGCTACAAAGAAACCTGCTTAAGCCTTTAGGACTGATGAACTCATCAGTAATGTAAAAAACCTGATGAGTAAAATGTCACTGTATAATAACAGCAGAACATGGAAATACACTTTAATTGAGGTGTGCTTAACTTAACCAGAATAGCCAGGCATAAATTAGGCATTAATTCCATACATTAGGGCCATTTAACATGAATTGCTGAAAGAACAGCAGAAACCCCATTACAAATACTCTATAAATATCCAAAAAACTTGGAGGTTCCTACAATCAGTCTTTTTTTGCAAGCTGGAAAGTATTAACAAAATAAGAAGCAGAAAACCCCTTTGGTTGGAGAGAAAATGAGAGTGCAATTTCTCAGGTGCTGCTTGACAAACAAAAATAGTATTGCCTCTTCTGCTGACTGGTATCCAGAGCCTCCTCCCCTGTACTTTTCCTCATACAAATGAAAAAGCAAATCTATTTTTTCCCCTTGCACACATGTGTAAATTCCTGCGCACAGCATGTAAAACACAATACATTTTACAATTATCATCTTATTGGGCCATCAAAGGGGAGCACCACCACTGCAGCTACCCAAACACACCCACCCATCATGTGACATTTGAACCAAAAAAGCTATTTTCATTTATACTACTGAAGTATCTAATAACACAGTGAGAATCTAGCTTGCCTCAAACAGCCTACCACCTAAATAGAAAGAAAAAAAAATAGAGATACCAAACTATTTGGACAAGTGTCAGAGATGATGAAAATACGTAAATTACAAAAATGGGTTATTTACTCCTAATGCCTTCACCAAGGTTTTACTTCCTCACATGAAAATGATCTTCCTCTAGAGCCCTGATACCATATAGTAAAGACAGAGTTACTTTTCAACAAAGCTATCTCATCTTAAACAGGGCCACTGCCTGGCTTGAAGCTATGCTACTGAATGGTCTTTAAATATGGAAGGAGTTGCATGCCCTAACTAGAAATAGAAGCATAAGAAATCTAATGAAAGTGTGAAGTATTCATCAGGGAAATGTGGAAAAGCTATCATAGCAGTTTCTTTAAATGGTTTTGTGAATTTTATTCTTAAAGATCAATGAAATTAGTTACTTAGTAAACTTAACAACGGGTATAAAAAGAGCCAGTAGAGAAATCAGAAAACCTTTCCTTTAAAAAAGTAATTTTACAAGGTTTTTTTCAGTAATAATGACTTTCAATGCCTTATAATTTCTCCTGCTTTCCTTCTCATTGGTGATGTTTAGCACTAACTGTAGCAGAGTTGCCTCTAAATCATACTGCAATGAACTGATGGAGATCCTAAGGTGCCAGCAAAACCTACACAGGATGCCTTCAAAATTCTTCCATTCAATGCCCCTGTGGCAAGGCAAAAGGGACCAATGTGCTAAAAAGACAACTCTATTGACAACCTACTATTTGGGAATTAGTTCATTACAGTCTTAAAAATCCTTGGGTTTTGCAGCTTCGTGGATCTGGCCATTAAAGCAAAGTGTTATTTTCACCTGGAGTAAGCAGGAAATGAATAAGAATGTGGTGAAACTGAAGAGCCAGAGGAGTATCACCCTACTAACAAAAAAAGACTGCTACCTTCATTCTGTATAACCCCATTCAAAATCTTCTCTACAATATTGTATCTAACTTTAGAGAATGCATGATTTCTGAAGCATGGGATCATTGACTTTGCTAACAGGAAAATACACAACTTCAGGTCACGGTTTGGCATTCTTCAGTTTAAACACCAAGAGGGAACATGGTTAAAAGAATGGGAGCTAAAATACTGAAAAAGATGGAGTCTCTAGTAAACTCAACTTAATCACAGGGTCAGTTTAGGGGCATTCCCTCTAATTTGAGCTTTCATTTCTCTCAGATAAACAAGCCTAATTACTTCTCTCCTTCAGGATAAATTGAGGGAATTATGGTACTTAATTTAAAGCTACAGTTTCATCTTAATAGTCCCTTGGTATGAAGAGACTTCAGAATTGTTAATATCTAGACCGTCAGCAAGCCAAAGGCTTCCTCAGACTCTTAACAGCAGCAATCATTGATTCTCTTGTCATATTTCAAAAGCCAAACTAGAGATGACTAGTTTAAATTTAAGACTCCCAGTGGAATAACCTCTTTCATCTATGCTATGAGCTGAGTAGCTCTGCTATTAAAAGCTCCTCAAAGTAGTCTTTGTAAAGCAAGAGTGCTTTACAAATATCAGGTTTAACTGAACTCTGAACCCATATTTTTTTTTGTTTGTTCAGATTACGGGTGGGTTTTTTTTTTTTTGTTTGCTTGATGTTGTTGTTTTTATTTTTCTGTTCAATTAAAAGTATTATAAAGCATTTTTCCAAAAATGTATAATTTTTATTTCCTATGTACTTAAACATATATGTGTAGCAAGTATAGGTGATAGACATATAGAAAGTGTTATAGCACTGTATATAAATATGCAATTTGCTTTCAGTAAAGGAATGTTAAAAAAATTGCCTTTATTTCCACATCCTTCACTTACATAAAGACTTTCTCAATTGATCTATCAATCAGATCTTTTTAAACACTGCAACAGCAGTTCTCCCCCTTGATTTGGCTAAAATGCAAGCCTCTATTTAGGTTCATCATGTTTTCATGTCAGCATTTTTATACCTCCTTCATTCTTGAAAAGAGAACCCTGCAATAAAATTTTTATTAACTCCTTTGTCTAGAAAAACTTGGCAGGCATTGGACAGAAGGTGTGTTGAGAGCCTTCCTCTCAGACTGCCCAACACTGCATCCTTGCTTCCCCGTGCTCCCATCCTGTGCCATCATTTGCCTCTCAGCTTTGCCCTAAGCTGTAGGATCCTGACTAGAAACCATGGTATCATTCCATGGTATCCTGCACAGTAATCTAATCTAGATATGTGTCTAAATAACAGCATCATAAAAATCCTCCTGCTTCTTGCAGATATTTAGAATTAAAGTACAGTCCTTCCTCCAATTCTGCTGTATTACTGGGGATTTCATTGCAGCAGTTTACTGTATAAATACTGTAAAGAAATTAATTTGACAGCATGTGTTACAATTACAGCCAAGCTGCAAGAAAGGATTCTCTATTCTGCTTGCTCTGAAGTCTGGATGAATGATCTTGCACAGTTGTAAAACCCCATCTTAACCTTGACCTTGGCTGGCCAGCCAGCTCACTGCAAAGTTAATGAGGGTACGTGAGCATAAAGGACATCCTTTCCTAGGTGCACAATAGTGAGCTCAGCAAAATAAAGAAAACAACTCTGCTGCAAACACTCAGAAGTCAGATTCCATATGCTCACGGATCAGGCAGGTCAAAGCCAATTTGTTATGACTCTCATTTGGAAATGATTCTTTACAGGTGATATTTCAGTTTATGATTTAAATGTTTTTCAAATAAGAAAACACATAATCCTCCCAAACCAAATAATCAACAAATCCTCAAATTTTAGCTTAGCCTTTCCAAAATATAAATTTTAGACAACAAAATGAATGGAATATTTCAGCCCAAATGGATAGGTTTTGAAAATAATATAAAGAGCTGTCTAATGCAGCTTTAAACAGGTTCACAGTAACTTGCACACATTAACACTCTCATCTGCATCTAAGCAATGCTAAATGAGGCATATATTATCAAATTTTAAAAGTCATAAATTAAAGAATATTGTTAGAACTTTTAAAAAACTCTGTCCCCACAGTATTGTTCATAGACTTGTCAGAATTTAATAGTTTATAATTGAATACCTTAAAACCTGATCTTGAACTAAATTCTATAAGTCGTGTGACTTACAAAACCATTCATTTTCTTGGCACATATAATGAGGAATTTGAAGCCCCTAGGCAAATGCCAGATAATTTTAATATGTACTGAAAACATACTAAGGTTACATCAGTGCTTACGTGTCTTTCCTATTTGTAGTTAAGTATAAAAGAGTCATATGCACAATCTGAAAAAACAGCAGTGTTGATAAATCCCTGGTTCTGTGTACCAGAAGAATAGCTCTTGGTCTGGTTTGGCATTTAAAGTCTGACTCCTTTTTACACACCCCAAACCCCACACACATTCTACTGCTAATACTTAACACAATAGGACTAATACCAGCAGATTAGAACATGCTTCAATAGCATAATTGTCTAAAGGGAATGAATATCCTATAAGTTAAATGATGACACTAGGTTATATGAAATCCCAATTAGCTCAGCAGAAAAGAAGAAAGGCACTAGAGATATGAAACTGCCAAAGCAGACCATTCATAAAGGGGTATGATTTCCTCTTTGCTTTTCAATCTCATTTTCAAAACACCTTCTTAAACTAGCATTTAAAAATGCATCTGTTTCTGGACACAAAAAAGCTAATTCCATACCCAAGTGCTTGCCACTTGATAATGCAGCAAATGCATGTCAGTCCCACAACCAATAGGAATTAGACTCCTGTTTTTAGCCTTCTGCCCATTTAGTTCTCAGAGGTTAGATCAGTGACAATGCTATGATACTATATTTAAATAGCTTTCCAAAAAAGACCAAAGCTATTTTTCACACAATAAAGTGAGTCTTCATAAGATGCTAATCTGTATTAGTTAATGGAAACTTTGTCCAGGCAGTGCCCTGTTATAATACTTCTTGCTGTTTGCACTGTCTACTATTTTACAAAGTGTATTTCTGTATATTTACAAAGTGCATTTTGAGAAGCTCTCCTGACATTAGCAATCTCCTGTCCTTCGTAAGAAATTGCTTCTGAGTCTGAAAAGCTCTTGGGTTGGCTTGTGCCTGTAGGTCCAGAGGCAGGACCAGACTGGCTGAATGAACAGTGCTCTGTCATCTCCTTGGTCCCTCTGCAGCTCTGCAGCCTAGGAGTGAACTGGGACTGGAGGAGATGGGTGGAAAAGCCATCCAGCCTGTGCTTCACAGCCCTGTGGAAGTCACCTGGAAATTAGTGTCACTTATGACTGCACCACCTGGTCAAACTCGCCTTACAACAGGTACTAGGGAAAGAGTAAAACGCTTCTTCCACAAAGACTTGTTGTAAAGCTGGGTTTATAGCTTTTTACGAAAGATGTTCTGTGTGTTGTAGATGAGTGTAAAAACACACAAAAAGCAAGAGTGTAAACACTGACTTGGACCCATTGGTCACCCATATTTGGGAGACGAAGCTTTTGAACTGAATATTATAAATTGAAATGACAATTGCCTCGCTGTGCCTTCTTCTCCTTCTCAGCACAGTCCAGCTGTTCAAAACTGCAGCACTTGCAAAACAGAAACTGGATTGACTTCACATGTATTGCTCTTGCAACCAAGAGTTTAAGAGGCAGAGGTAATTTTTTGAAGAATGGTAACCTGAAGACACTTTCATAACAATTGTTCTCACAGAGAACGACAGCAACAAATTAGAGGAAGTCAAGGCAAAAGAAGGGGCACACAAGAATTTCTGGCTGCAACTGATTCTGCTACTTCTTTGTTTAATCATAATTCCAAGTGTCGGAAGTGGGTGTAGCAGGAAAAGCAAATAACAAGAAGCTGAATGATAGATTAAAGGCCTTTTTAATTTGGACTTAAAGTTTAACCATACTACCATGGAAAATGCTGTGGCATTCTCATTTATTTTGATGCAAATTTTCTCAGCATATGGTTAGGAAAATTATTCTTTCTAGCATTACAATTAGGGGTAGCTACAGCAGCCTTGCAATTTTTTGTTGTGATGGAATTCTGGTTTTCCTCTGAGAGGATAATTTTCTGTATGGTCGCACCCATACCAAGAAACAAGAAATAAAAACAAACAAAGAAGGAAAAGGGAAAAAGGAAAAGGTAAGAAAAGTCATCTAAACCTGCTATCATATTTTTTTAGGTCCAGTGGTAGAACACAGCTATAAAATCACTAACAGGAAATATGCAATGAAAAGGTACCTATATGTTTAAAGAATCTGTCAGATGTTTTTGAAGGCAGGGAGCACTGCTACAAAACACGGCTTTTCTGGTGGGCACAGCAGAAGGAAAGCACCATCTAAAAGTGAATGAATGATTCTTGTCTTGTTTGTGCCTCGTGAATACCATGAATACAGCAAGTGCAAGACCACTTTTAAAGAGAAGTGCTATACTGTGTCTCTACTGAAACCTGGACTAAAATCTCTGGAAAATAAAATGCATTCTTCCAACATGAAATAGCATGTTCACTTTCATCACTCTGACTGAGTTTTGAGATGCTATTAAGATTAAAACAGATCACTTCCCCTACTCAAGGATAATGGTAACACTGTGGCTGCAATTTAGCCCTAACACAAGTTCCCAATGGAATTGTATCTGTATCAGCACTAACATGGATGTAACCTGCTTTCAGCCAGAGCACTACTTCATTTTAAATGGATTGTTAGCCAGTAATTGTGGAAGGAAATCTTAGAGAAAAACTAAGCTACAGTCACCACATGCTTTCCACCAAGTATTCACGTTCTTCATTTGCTCTCATTTATGAATCAATGTACAAGTCTAAGTCTAATTGTGATCAGTGATACCCCCTCTACATTGAAAAGTACAGCAGAGCAGTGAGAATTACAGAATTCCAGGTTAGAAGGGGACCTCAAGCATTACCTGGCCCAACCCAGGCTGACAACAGTCTGAAAGAGGCCACTTTGAAAAGAGAGATTGTTGCTACTGTAGAGAAAACTGTAGAAAAGCTGCACAGAACAACAGTGAGTTCACACACTCCCAAAGCTGCTGATCAGTGAAACTGTCAAACCCAGCTTTTGTCCATGTAAACAGAGGAAGACTGTTCCTATAACAAACTTGCCCCAATGTGCCCTGCAGGGATTCATGTTGCAATTCTTTATCAATTCCTGCCAGGCATCATTCTGCCAGCTTGTAATCCTATAGGAGGAGAAATCTGCATAAAGAAATGCTCAGGAAAGAAAAAGTTCAATGGCTCATTTTCTTCATGCCATACATACCAAAGCACTAAGAAAGCATTTTGTAAACATATAATTGGTAACAAACTGGAATTTTTTTTTTTTTAATTTGCTGGCTGCATTATATACAAGGGGCTGGATTCAGAGCCTTTCTGAAGGCAGTTTGAACAGCTTCTTGGTCACTTAGTTGCAGTGTGGCACTGCAGGAAAAATCAAAGAAGTTGGGGGAACTCTGCAGGAAGCTTTGAGGGAGCAACAGTGAGGTTTTGAACAAAGACAGGGGCTCAAGATGTTAAGATAGTTATGCTTCTCGTTTTCCTAAAATATGTTTGTTATTTAGGTACTAAGTATCAACTTGCTATGGCAGATGCAACTATATACTAAGAAAATGCATATTTATTCTCTCATGCATTTCAATTACTTGGAAAGTAAACATTCCAGCTTTCACATGCATATGTGCATCCACACAGCTCTGCATTTCTCAACAGCCTGAGTCCACTCTGCTTTGGGAAACACCACATGGCCTGGGAGAAAGGGAATGAAAGGGAATTGCCAAAGTCAGCCCAGCTCCAGTGCAAATTGCCTGCACCATTAACCTTACAGCAATGACAGGTTACTTTTACATTAAGCTCATTGAAGGAATTAGAGTGAAAAGTATGCATTTCCTGTTCATACTTTTAGAACACTTCAAGACAGGGCTTTTTTTTCTCCTCCAAATTCATTCAAGCACAGCATCGTTCCAGAAAGGAATCTCAACTCTGGCTGTCCTAATCAAACCTTTATGGGAAATTCCAAAAGACAGTTTGCAATGACAGCGCTTACAGTTATACATTCTACTGCATTATATAGACAAGTTTACTTTGACAGAAGCAACAACCAAGATTTCCACCACTATTCATCCTAGTGGTCAGTGGCTCAGAGTCCCAACGGGGATCAGTGACAAAGGGGTCCCTCAGGGGTCTGTATTTGGACCAGTTTTATTTAGTATCCTCACTGACCACATAGACAGAGGGATTGAGTGCACCCTCAGCAAGTTTGCAGATGACACCAAGCTGAGAGGTGCAGCTGACAAACATGAGATGGGGCTCTCCAGAGGGACCTGGGCAAGCTGAAGAAGTGGGACCATGGGAACCTCATGTGGTTTAACAACACCAAGTGCTGGTGCTGCACCTGTGTCCAGGCAACCCCCAGTATCAGGGGGGGTGAACAGACCCAGGGCAGCCTTGATGAGAAGGGCTCAGGGGTCCTGGTTAGTGAGAGGCTGAACATGACCCAGCCAGGTGCCCTTGGGGCTCTGAAGCCAAACATGTCCTGAGCTGCATCCAAAGCACCGTGGGCAGCAGGGGAGGGAGAGGATTCTGCCCCTGCTCTGCTCTGGTGAGACCACACCTGCAGTGCTGCATCCAGCTCTGGGCCTCCAGCACAGGAAGGACATCAACCAGCAGAGTGAGAGCCCAGAGGAGGTCACCAAGATGACCAGGGGGATGGAGCACCTCTCCCATGAGAAAAAGCAGGGAGAATCAGGATTGTTCAGGCTGGAAAAGAGAAAGCTTCAGGGTGACCTAATTGCAGCCTTCCAGTACCTGCAGGGTGCTGACAAGAAAGAAGGAGAAAGACTTTTTACAAAGAGCATGGAGTGACAGGACAAGGGGAAATGGCTTCAAACTGGAAGAAAACAGATTTAGATTACATATTGAGAAGAAATTTCTTTACTGAGAGGGTGGCTGGCCACCAGCACAGTTTGCCCAGAAAAGCTGTGGATGCCCCACCCCTGAGGTGTTCATGGCCAGGCTGGTGAGGACATTGAACAGCCTGGTCTAGTGAAAGGTGTCCCTGCTCACAGCAGAAGGGCTGGAACTGATCTTTAAGGTCCCTTCCAACACAAACCATCATATAATTCTATGATCTTCAAATGCTTATCAAAACTAAACCTCTAAAACCAAGTATTTTCTGGTCTCTAAGTTTATTGCAGTTCACAGAATGCAGAGAGACAACTAACAAGAATACCCAAACACTGGAAACAGCCCTTGCCCTAGACAAGTTTCAAGCTGTAATGTTCCCTATTCACCTTACATGAGGAGCAAGAGGTTGACATGTGAATCAATTAGTGTCTGACAACTCCATTTAGCCCTAAACATATGCCATCATCTCATTCTGTAAATGTCATCTGCAAACTGTTTCTTCTCCCACCAGGCCCTGTGCAAAGAAATTACTACTAGGATTGCAGAAAAACATGTATGGCATTTAACCTCAGGAGAGTATGGAGGAAAGGGTAGATCAGTAACTTCCTAGTACTTACAGAGAAAATGAAAAGCAAGTGCAGCAACTGAGCATTTCCAAAAATATTCACCTATGGCAAAGCCACCACAGCCATCAGATTTTTATCGTCGAAAATGCCACATATGTCTGTGGAACCGTGTGGGATGTGGTGATTTAATGTGGAACCATGCCATGAAAAGAAGGATAGGGAGGGAAAAGGAGAAGAACAGAAGAGGAGCCAATCTAAATTTTGTCTGTACTGGGATACTTAAATCAATAACAATGTTTGTGCATGACTCAGAAAAATAACGGATGGATTAATTACTTCCAAACATATGAACTGATATTTGTTATCCCAAATGAAAATGAGAAAAGGAGGTCTAATGCTTTTCACTGTGTTCAGTGGACTGGGAGGGTTAGGTCCATCTCTTTTACTCATAACTTTTGAGCTTTTGCTACTTCTTATGTAAGTGGAAAAGGCAGTTACATTAAAATATCATTCCCACCCAAGTTCAAGCCCCAATACCTGAAAGTTTGCCAATTTTTTTGTGTATCACTAGAAAATAGTACTGCAGTATTTTCCAGGATTGGTCTGCCACTCCTATGTACTTTTCTCCATCCAAATATTTTCTCACAACATCTTTTGTTGTGGTATTTTTACATCTTTCAGAGTGGGGAAAGTTCATTTTACAGACAACTAGCTCAGGCCGTGTTGAACTGCACAATTTATTTCCCAAGTATAAATACTTCTGCTATTGTTTGCAGTTGAAGACATAAATAATGCAAAAAAGTGCTACTAAGTATGCACAAAGTTTGATCCCCTATACCCAAAACATTTTAAATTTTCATAACTCAAAGCAAATACATTTTTGCTATCAGACTCGTTGGAAAAAGTTTCCTTTAAACTACTCAGGATTAGCTTCACTATGTATTTGTATAAAATGTCAGCAGGGAGAAGGTGCAGGTGCTACAAGAAATGCTCATGGTTATGATCCAGTTGGCCAGTTGGTTTCCCTCAGGTTAAAACTGGATAGGGCAGTAAGGTTCTGCTTTCAATCAGATAAAGGAAAAAATATCTTGGAAATGCATGGCCATGAAAAGCAATCCATACATGTCTGGGTGTCAATGCATGCAATGCAGGTCATATTTTAAATTGAATCACTATCTTATACTTAATGTTTTCCTGAAGTCATAAGTGCTCTGTATAGTTGTCCCTCCCCATTAAACAGTGACAATGTTGCAGCCTAGAGGTATCTTCTTTTCAGTGATGGGTGAACTGATTTTTGTGTTTTTTCCTTGTATAATTCATAAGTTACCATGACCAGAGTGTTGAATTGCAAAAGTAGGACATCTGTCACCATGGGGAAGCAATGGGGGAGTATGCAGCGATCTTCTGACAGCTGTGGGCTTGTCTGTGGTCACTAGAAAGGTGCCTACTTGATTTTTTTTTTCTACTTTAGCATTCCAGACATCTTTCAAATTTCTTCTATAGAATATAACCTTCCTGATTTCTAGACAGTCATATTCTTTCCCACTGTATCCTTCCTTTGAGTTCCTGGGACTCACCCAAGCACATTGAACCCCTTCACAGCCATTCTTGTCTAGCAGATAACGCAGTATCTCAAGTTACACAACCACTGCAGAGAACAGAAGCTGGCTTAATTGATTTTTTGTAAAAGGATGGATTCCAAGTTTGCTGCTAACATAGGCAAAGATGGGCTGAGCTGCAGTGTCACAAGTACAAAGGCATGAAGAAAAGCATCACATGGGACAGAATAATCAGACACAGCTGCCCAGGTAAAATGAAATAGAATTAGGCAGATTTATTTCAGTAAATCCTTACTACAGGAATATCCTGCTACTTACATTAGTTCTCTCTGGGATTTCTCAGTGCAATCAACAGAAGCAGCTATGAAGATTTTATTAATGACACATATATTTTCAGTTTCTTTTGAAGTTTGTGTCTTATTACTGCCAACCACTTTCTGCCTCTGCAAACGCAGTGGGAAATCATGAATGTAAGTACTTCTCCTCTAGGACGTTGGTGTTTGTTTACAGCTCAGATGTACCGCTGCATTCACTGGCAGTGGTACAGTATTACACAAGTATGAGGACCAGGAGACTCCAGCCCAGGAAACAGTTGCTTCCTCAGCTGCTGAGGCAGCTCCATTTGTGGCCACACGGTAACACAAACTACTCATCTGCTCTGTGGAGCGACCCCAAGTGTGGTTCTGCTTTACTGGAGTCAGCTGCACAGGCTGTGCCCGGGGGTTTGCAGGGCTGTGCCAGGGCTGTTCTCGGGCACAGAAACCCCCACAGAGCCCACGTTCCCAAGTGCCACAGGGCGTCAGAGCAGCGCTCGGCTCCGGAGCTGTCGGCAGCACGGCAGGACACACGGACAGGGAGTCTGGCCATGGCAGGGCACTGACAGACACACGGACAGGGAGCCAGGCCATGGCAGGGCACTGACACACGGACAGGGAGCATGGCCATGGCAGGGCAGTGACACATGGACAGGGAGCCAGGCCATGGCAGGGCAGTGACAGACACACGGACAGGGAGCATGGCCATGGCAGGGCAGTGACACATGGACAGGGAGCCAGGCCATGGCAGGGCAGTGACAGACACACGGACAGGGAGCCTGGCCATGGCAGGGCTCGGACAGACAGACACATGGACAGACACACTGCAGATCCCGCCCAGCTCCTCCCCAGTGGAGCAGGCATGAACACGCTGAAAGGACAGGCTGGGACAGCAGGGCAGTACCAGGAGTGGCTCCAAGGAACTGCCCTCACAACAGGCTGGACATCTGGCATGGCCTCAAAGCCTCCCCGTGCCCTGAGTGTGAGAAGCAATTTCAGCTTGGGGACTCTGTGTACTGCAGCTTCCTTGGGCACCATTTCACCCTTGCTATTTAAACTGAGAAATACATAATATTCCAGGAACAGCTACATATCAGGCAACAATCTTCTACAGCAGCACTTCAACCACGTCATTTGAGAGAGGAAGTCTGTGAACCTCTACATTTTTATATTCCACCTTTTCTAGGAAGTGTTTTTCCTTATCTCAATCTTTTTTTCATCAATAACAAAACAAACACCTTAACAATTCACTAACAACAAATTTCTCCCACTGCTTGAACTCAGCTTTGAATTAAATCTTGATGTCAGAGAAAGGCAAGAAGGTTGCCTGCACCCCAACATGCATAAAGTTGTTTCTATTTTCATATTCTACCAGCTATGTAGCTCCTTTGCTACTATTATCCATGTTTTTAATACTATCTTGTGAGATACTTTCTCCATTTCTGTAGGATTTTTGGTCTCTTAGAAGACTCAAGATAGGAACCAGAAATACCTGGGATTAAAGAATACACATCAAAAACTGGAAAATTCTCTCAACATTCAGAAAATCAGCTAAGGTGTAAGGAATTCCTTGATGTCGCTTCTTATTTTCCAAAATAATTATATACCTCCCCCTAGGGGAATCTTAATTGCTCTGCCTACACTAAACTAAAAGCCCTTTTACTTAATGTAGTCTGTATCTGGGAAGCACACTATCCCAGAGAGATGCACTTTTTCCATGTACTCTAATGCAGTCATTCTCTGAGAGCATCACCCACCTTCTCAGACTGTGACCTCTAATCATATTCTCCCTCTCTTCAAAGTATTCTAGGCTCATTCTATAACCTTGTTTACTCATAAATTAAAACAGTAAGTGATTAATGTCACTTTTAAGGGAAGATTTTTACTCTGTGCTTTAACAGCCTGCAAGCTGCTACAAGGACTATTTTTGTAATGTAACAAGACAGAGAATTCATGTTACATCATTCACATGAGGGAGTTCAACTGACATATTTCAGTCCAGTATACTTGAAAAAACAGCAATCAAATACAATCTTGCCCTGCACATCTTATCTGTACATCTGCCTGGACTCTGAACAGGCAGGAACTAACAGATTGGTCCTGAGGAAGCAAAATGTGTTTAGCTGCTACTAACAGCTTGCTGCAGAGATGAAGGTGCCTACAGCAGGTCTCTGTAAAGATTCTCAAGCACTCAAAATCACTGAAGTGCTCTGGTACAGTGAGACCCTGACCAGGACACAGCAGCTCACAGTAACTGGTCCTTCCAGTGCCAAAGCAGCAGGAGAGGAGCTGGGCAGTCACATGGATTGCAGAGTCCTGCTCCTGAGTGATACCTTTGTGTATGGAACAGCCTGCAATGTATTTTTAGCAAAACACTAATTTTAGACATTAAAGTAAGTCAAACATTAAAAATTATTTGCTTCAGTCACAGTTTGCAACATGTGGGGTTTTTCAGTTATATGGAAAAGGTACCTGCAAGAGATTTAATTATCTTACCATACAGGTTCATATTTCACTTACTTTTATCTCATCAACTGTAACAATATTTTAATGTAATTTTGTTAGCATTCTAAACTTCTTCAAGTTTCTGTTTTAGGGAAATACACAGAAACAAAGAATTATTTAACCTGGATACTGAAAAAAAATTATTTTTCCTTATCAACTTCTGACTAGCTACATGTTTATCACTCACAGTAAACCAACAGACCAGAATGGGTTTTTTAGTCAATGAACCATGTCTAAATAGAACTTGCTGTTTTAGCCTCTAAGTATGACCACAGAAAATGACATTTAAATAACCAGAGAATCATAGAATTAGAAGCTGTAAGAGATGTAAGAGACCATCTAGGCCATTGGAGCTTGATTGACAGCCTGAAGCACAATTCAGCCAAGCCAAGGTCCTTTCCTTTTTCCCAAGAAGCCACTAGGAGCAAGCTGTGAGTCACAGGAACTGTTGTGGAGGTGCTGCCCTGCTCACAACCATCTTTGCTGGGGACTCACATCCCTTACTAAATTACAACAAAGGACCTGGCAAGACTGTACCTGACCTGGTAAGAACCAGGTAAGGCTGTAGAGCAAAATCTAGCCCTTATTTCATTAAAATGTTCTGTATGATTTAGTCCATTCTCTCCCAGGGGGTCCAGATAAACACAACTAAACCTCCCATAGGTGTTTTTCAGACTTGTTTACAAAAACCTCCAAAGCACAGTACATGCACATGTACCTCAGCACAAACTGCAGTTCATGACTTTGCTTAAATGTGATGGGGGATTGAAGACAATTGAAACCCAAATGATGGGTTTTGCACTGACCTGTGTCAGTCACTTTTGCTGCAAACAAAGCACTTTATATCTCTGACCCTACAGCCAGTGGTCCTGGGGAACAATGGGTGCTGGATATGTTTCAGCAGCTTTTCACCTATTTGAAAGCTGATGTTTCTTTTCTTCCCTTTTCTGGCTTTAACAAACCCCATCTGGCTATTTTTTGTAAATATTCCGGACTTGCTGTAAATTAAGTTTTCAATGTTTTCCTCCTAAGATCAGAGTCAAAAAGCAAGTGCCTTCCTCCTGGCCTCAGAGAAGGTCACATTAATACATCAGATATTGGCAAGCCTATGAATATATTGCAGAACAATGATTGCTTTTTTTGAAACAGCATCACAGTGTTGACACACTCAGCTCTCAGCCCTTCACAATTCCCCATTCATGCTTTGCATTATTGCTGCCAAGCAGTTATTTTTCATTTAATGTTTTGCTTCTGATTTATTCTTTGTCTACTTTTGCGCTTCCTGAATTATAAGTTATTGATCTTAGGTTATTTCTTCAATGAATTCTAAATTCATTGTCTCTCAATCGGCCTCTCAAAGAAAGGACTTAGAAGCGATTTCAGGTTGCTATCATCCAGGTGTGTTGTAAGCAAACTCACTGTTCCCTTAAACTATGCATGAAAACTGTCCCCACAGGGATGGAAGGACTTGCTGAACCCCATCTGAGCCAGCTCCCCTTTCTGGCAGCAAACCACTGGTAGCTGAGTGCTGAGCATGTTGTTTTGAACAGTTTTACAGTGGAATTCTATTTTTCCTCATTAGATTGCTAATCAGAATGCTACATAGAGTTTGGTTCAAAGCCTCTCTAAAGTCAGATATATGACAGCACTTGGACTTTCTCTTACCTACTTAACTATTGAAAAATGCAAGGAACTTGCCCTGATAGTTGTACATCACAAAGGAACATGTAATGTTTTTTACCCCCTTACTATTCTCAAGTTGGTTGTTCAACAGTTTGGTCTCGTATCCTGCTGATGCTGGTGAAAATCTTTTGCCTAAGATTCCTCAGCTCCTCTTCTTCTTCTTCTGTCTAAAAAGAGATCCAGCATCATGTGCATCTCCAGACCACTGGGACCTCTCCCCCCCATCCTCCATGGGTTTTCAAGGATAATTGCTAATGCTTCAGAAATTGCTTCAGCTACTTCTGTGAGTAATCTAGGATGAGTTCCATCAGAAATTGCCAATGTGAATACATCCAACTTATCAAAACACAGTTTAACTCATTCTCCTCCTATTCTAAACTGCTTTTTATTCTCTGCTAAAATACTGCAGCCCTCTCTGAGTCTCTCATCTGTGCTGGTGGCTAAAGCAAAGTTAAAATCCAGGTAATAATAACTGAAATGTCTGCCTGTTAGATTCTAAATTTGTCTTAAAATAAATATTAAATAATTCTACGCAGAACAGTTAACTGTCTGAATCTGTATCTACAACAATATTTTCTAAGCAAACAAAATTCTAAATAATTTTGAAAGCTTTTCCTGCTCTTTTTCCAAGTATCTATTTATAAATTCCAGTTATTGAGAGATATGGAGGTTAAATCACAGTTAAATAATCAGTGATATATACTTAATTCTTAATACAGCACTTCCACCATTCAATGTCATTTCTACCAAAAAATCACAAGAGAAACAGCAAACTGTCACCAGTCTTTAATTTCCTTGGCTATGTACTATTTAATTAGTTGTAATTTTAATTTTAAGATATTATATACTGTAGATGTATCTAGCTAAAGCCTTTTAAGCATTTTGCCAAATTGGTGGATATAGTGATTTCTCCCCTGCCCCCATCATTGTGGCACCTCTGCAGCCTGCAGCTGCATTAACAGTCTTTCTTTGGCAAACTCTACTTTTTTCCAAAGAGAACCACACTTCACATCTTTTCATTTTGAATTGTTAAAGCAGTCCTTTGGCAGATAGGTCTGTAAGTTACAAATAAAAAATGCTAGAGGTAAACTTCAATCTGTACCCTTGGCCTACTTTGATCAAGATATATAACAGCAAAGAGTTTGTATCAAATATGATTTCTCATTTTAACAACATTTCTCTTGATATTTTGAGCAACTATTCATAACCTTCTGAAATTAATGCAGAAATTATTGCTTTTCAACCATATTTACTGGTTTTGGTTTGCAAACTATTTACAAGTGTGCGGTCCCAGGACCTAATTCTATAGTTAGAATTGTGCCTAAATAAAAAACCTCTAAAATTGCTTTAGTGCTGTAATGAAATGTAATGTGCCATTAACCTAAAAAATGTTTATTTCAAGTTTTACTTGCCAAACCATAAAATCCATGGTGAATAAAAACAAAAAAGGGGGCTTGAGTTGCTCAAGTGTTCCAAATTTTTCTTTTTACCAATGAGAAATACCCACTGAAGGTGTTTATATACTGCGATGATAAACAATGGCTAAAAATCATATGGAAGTTTATGTGTTCCTCTCCCTCCTTTTGTTGCTCTCCCTGGAATCAGAAGAAAAAAAAAAAAAAAAGGATAGGAAGAATAAGAGCTAATATGAAAAAAAGCCCAATGGATTTATAAAAGCTATGTGAATTCAGATACAATTGTGTATATTTTTAGATTCCTTGGCACCTGGGCATAGCAACTTACAGAGTATAAACCTGAAGCTGAATCACTCTTACTTCGTTTGAGGAATGGAACCAGCTGGCCCCAACTTCTGTACTGGAGCAGCTTTACCAACGAGCCCCTTCTCTGGCGGCAGCTGCAGTTTCTCTTTTGCTTTCTCATCCCCTGAGTTTGCAGGAATGACTTCCCAGGCAGCGTTGTGCTGATTCCTGGTGCCCCAGCCGGGGAGCTGCGGGCGCAGTGCCAGCGCTCGGTGCCAGCCCCGGGGTGCTGAGGCAGCAGCCCAGAGTCCCTGGGCACTGCGGCCTCTGCTCCCCTCAGCAAACCTGCTGTGCATCCACATGTGCCACAACGGCTCCCGGAGCACAGCCCGCCTGAAACACGGCAGAGCTCTGGACAAGCGTCTTTCGGGAGTATTTCATCTTTTATTTATCAATATGCTGCTTTAGAAATCATTTCCCATCATGCAGGGCTCAGAAGCAAGAGTGGAGGGATGCATCCATGGATCTGACCTGCTGCCTCTCCACAAAGGAAGGAGCCAAATTGAAGATGCTAAAATGGCATAGATACTCTCATTCTGTGGCAGATGGACTATCACTTACCTACAGCATAAATGCTAATGATGTCTACACACTTGGAGAGTTACAGAATGCTCTTCTTTTTTTTCTGCTGCTCCCAGCAGCAAAATTTCATTAGAAGAAAAGTGAAATGTATTTAATAATTCAGGTTATGATCACCTCTGTAGAAATTTAGGTCCGTATTCTAGCTAATGAATGAGATCCTGAAATCCTGAAAATATAAAGAGGTTAAGCATTATCCAGAGAAAACTCTTGAGGAAGCTGAGAGATGATAGACACAAGAATAGTCAATGCATATGATGTGATACATGACAAATGAGATATCAAATTTATGTTTTCACATAACTTCCTTGAGAGATATTAAGCAAGGGAGATTTCTAAAGGGAGGGGAGATTTAATTTTGCTTTGCAATTACAGTGCACTAAGTAAAAGGTAAGTGCCAAAATAGAATTTGCTTCGTGTTGTGTTTAATTCTGAAGAGTTCCTACCACTATTGCTGCTCTGGGAGTAGTAAATGGAATGCAACATGCTCTGGAAACATCTGACATGCTCCTTGTACATGTACCTTCTTTCTGCTGTTAATGAAATCTTTCATGCCACACCACATATAAATCAGTTTGATTCTGACTTTTTGCTATTTAAGACTAGAACAAGGGTACTCAGTCAGCACCCTGACCAAAACAAGCAAGTATTATCTAAACTGTGCAATTTCCCACAGGCTCTGGTCAAAATTGCTTTCAAAAAGTCTTTTACTCAATTCAAAAAACAGAGTGTTTTGTAGTGAGGGATAAAACTATATCCCCATCTACCGTACGTACACTGAAGCAGTTATTCTGCCATCTGGAGGATTTCTCTAATGTTTCAGAAAAACACAGCCCACTTTGGACAATGCTTTTTAATTATAGATAAATAAATATTCCATAGAACAGGCATAAATTATCAGGAATTAAATCTTGGGGGTGCATTTGTAAAGCCAGAGTACTGACTGCCTCAAAATAAAAAAAATAAAAATACTGCTCCTGCTTTTTTTAGTTTTTCTTGTTTTGTTTGTTTGGTTTTGGTGGTTTTGGTTTTTTGTTTTGTTTTTGTTTTTGTTTGTTTGTTTGTTTCCCCCTAAAGCACTCTCCTTTAGTGTACAGATGCCTGGCCCAGAGATCCAGCAGCATCCTGGATGGCTCTCTTGCTGTCCTGGTGAACAACTACTTGCATGTTTCCTTCCTTTGCTTTATCTTTTATATTTATCTCAGTAAACTCTCCATGGCAGGCACTGCCTCTAACTCCACAGACACACAATTAGAGCTCTGAGCACAACCAGAGGCTCTCACCAGCTGAGGTCTCCAGTGCCAGCCCTGCAAATCACCACAAATCCACAGAGCTGGAAGCTGTTCCATGGCACTGCACCACTCAGGTTCAGCAGCTTTTCCTTAACATACAGCTCATTTTCAGTCTCTGAAGAAGGACTTTGCTATGGACACAAGAAACTGGATTCATACGAAGAAAGAGAGCTTGCCTTCTCTATTTTTCTAACACAGATCTTGGTGTAGTTTTTCTTGAGCTACTGACAGGAAGGGCTGAAGGAGAAGACGATATACTCCTCTGTAGGTATCTTTTTTCAAGATAAAGATGACTGCTAGGTAATGAAGTCACTTCTAGAAAGATTTCTGCAATCAACATCATAACTTTTTCTTCTAGTGGCAAACAAGTGGTAACGCTGCAAATGAACCACTGGTGGAACAGAGTAGTCTTATTTATTCCTCTTCCTCAATTAAAACTACAGAATAATTCCACAAGAGGGGCAATTAATTGGAAGAGAAATCATAGGGAAAATGCTTTGAGAGAATGCTGCAGATATTAGCTAATTTTTATTTCAGACTAGTGCAATGCAAGGTAGGACTGTTCTGACATGGTACTTAGAAGTCTCCTCTGAAATAACCATTTAAAAAGTGCTTCCCAAAAATCAAATATGAAGTGCAGAAGCTCTGTCTCATAGATTTTATATTTAAAAGTAAGCATACTAAAAGAAAGACATGCAGTTTTAGAAACTATTAAAGAGGTTTACCTAACATATATAAACTGCCATTTTTTATATAACAGAAATATACATTTTGCTTTCCATATAAAACTGGAAATAATAATGTTTCATACTAGACCATGCCTGAAAATCTCTGTGTGAATATAAAACAGTGAGGAGGTGTCTGCAATCTCAATAAAGTGCTTCAATTCAAGTGATCAAAATAATGACAAGACAAATAAAAAAAGAGAGACATCAGTAAATCATTTTGCTTGACCTCTTTTAACTTAGAAACCATTATTAGCACAACACGGTTTTTCCCACTTGCCTTTGGAATTGTGACTATCACCACATCATTCTTACAGATACTGAACAAACTCTCTCGTAGTACTCCTCAAATTCTACCAACAGTAAGGGGATTTTAATTTGTCTCTTTGCATTTGTGTATCCTGGAAATGGATTTTTACACTGTAGATTCAAATATCTGGATCTAACACACCCACACAATCTCACTGACACCAGGGGGAATTGTGCATAGGCCAGTAGCCATGGTAGTACTAAACTATCTACAGTTACAATGAAAACCAAAATACAGAATGCCAATCCTGGAAACTGGTCATAGGCAGCAGCTGTACAAAGTAGTGGAAAGGTACTTTATATTTCGAAGATCACCCTTATTTTTCTACAAAGGTGTCTAGAGATTATAACTTTGATTAAATTAAGCCAAAACATCACTTTAATTGCTTTAAAACTTCAACTGACATAAAAAAACTCAAGCAAAATCTAAAGAATAGAAAATATTTTTCGTAATTGAATTTCCTGCTATTTATTCTCTTATACAAAGAGACATGCTGTGACTTAAAATCCAACAAAGCATTTCCACTTCTGAAATCACTGTGAAATACAAACTGCAAGATATTAACGGAACACGGGATATTTATTCTGCTAGTGGAATCAACTTGTTGCTAAATGTTACAGGAAATGTGTACCATTATTCCCTGTGACTCCACCCTTCCCTGTGGGAATAATAAAAGGAAGGCAAAAAAATCACCTTTCTACTTTCGCTTGGTTTTACTTTTCCTTACCGGGATTCTTTCTGGCAGGCTGGTAACAACAATTTCATTGTGCCAAGAGCCATTCCTGGTGGAGAAATGTTTTTTCATGCAGTTATCATTCCATGGAGAGCCTTGCAAGTAAAGCACAGCTTGGAACACATGCTTGCCCAGCTCCTCGGGTCCTTAACAAAGCTGGAGTGACCAACCACTAACAGAATGAGAATGGCAGGAATCTGTGGCATTTCATCTAACATAATGCATAATGGTTCTACTGAAAGACAGCCTTCAATGAAATTGCTTTTAAATGAGATTTCTATCACTTTTTTAATCTTTGAAATGGATAAAGACTTACTGCAAGCAAGTACTTCCTAGCATTTTTTCAAGAGACACTTTGCATTGATCACCTCAAGTCAAATTGTACAATAGAGAAAGAGAATATTTTTCTTCTGTATTTTCTTTTAAGTCAGTCCTTTTCTCTGTGCAGTTATGTTCAGGGCTGCTTTTTAAAAAGTGTGTCTTCCTTTTCTTCAGTCTGTTTAATAACTTCTCAATATTTCAGTGTTATTGCTGTGAGCATTATTTTATTAACTTTCCAATTTTAGGGTCTGTTTCTCTGTATCATCTCATTTCAAAAAAGATTTTCTTTAGCCCTTGATTATCTTCTTGCGTTTGGAAACATCTTTTTCCTCAGTGTGCCACATACACATCTCATGTCTTGTACTTCCCAAGTACTTCACTCAACCTCAATGAAATTAGGGATTAAAAACTTTAGTGGATAAAATAACATAAGACAAAAGCTAACGGTCACATCATCAGCAAGATCTTTGCTTCATATGCTCAAATGACCCAGAAAAAATAATGCATTACTGAGTTATCAACTGACAGATCCAACAGAAGCTACTTTTAAGGGTGGCATCTTGCCTTTTGGCAAGAATTTTAATTTTTCACTCCATGAGCATTAGTGATAAATAAGTGGGACGATTCAAAGTAGATCAAAAACTAGAAACAAAAGTAGAAAAGCTCACTAAGCACTAGTCTAACCAGGAACCTAAAAATAATGTTTTCCATGGGGTATGTTTCAGTGTTGAAAATAAACAGAATGTCTTCCTTGACCAGTTTTACACACTTTATACCTCATCCCAAACTCATGTAGAGAGGATGGATTTCACAGCTATCTGCACCTTGTTACCTAATGAATTTACTTGGGAATAAATATTATAGTGGAAAAACACACTAGGACTCAGACACAAAATAAAACAGACAAAATTCTGGAAACTTTTAAAATTCCCATTTGGTCGTTCTTTAGTTGTGCTAATATGTAACACAGACATGAGCTAAGAGCCATGTATATCTTCTGAGAGTGCAAATGTGGTATATCTTTTAAATGTGACTGCAGTCAGAATTCTTTGTTTAAAGGGGGCAATATATGCCCTTAAACACAACCATCACAAAACCTCTAATTTTACATGAAGTGTAAACCAAATATTACATCAGTCTGCTGCATCTACTTGTCCCCTCTTTTTTAAAAAAGAAAATCTAAATGGAGTTGGCATATATCACAAAATGCTTACAGCCTTTGTGGGTCCCAATGGCATGTTCTTCTACTAGGGCTCATTCTGTCATATCTAGAAACTTTATTTTTAGCCAATGGCAAGTTATTTTGGTTTAAAAGACCAGTCTTAGTACCAGTACTTTGCTTTTGTGTTGCCAAGTTTCGATACTGTTACTTAACAGAAACTTCCTTGGTATCCTAAGGACACCTCCAGGTCATCAGCAGTACTGTCAGCAAGCTCATCTCTGCTGGAGCCAGGAGATACCCACGGACACACTAAGGGGAAATAAGCCAGGAAATACCCACAGACATTTCCCAGGAGAGAGAGACAAACCTCCTGCCTTCTGCTGCTGTGGTTCACTGGCTTTTATTTCTAGTCCGTTTCAGAGCAGGAACTACTCACTTACTGAGGTGATCTAGCAGAAAAAAGTGTTAAATTGGGTGTATAAAACCCCTAATTTCTCTCAATATTTAAATTTCCATTCCCAAAAGAGAGATGAAATTTCCAATTCAGCAGCTAATGCAGTAATAAGTGAACGAGTGTTTCATGTGTTGATTACTTCCCAGATAACAAAAAACCTGTGCAGGTGGCTAAACTTCCTGGATCAATAGTGAATACAGATGTTTCAGATAATTGGATTGACCCCTTAGTGGATGGTTAATGCCACAAGTGCAGCACTCACACCTTGGCCAGAATTCCTACAGCAGAACACAGCAAATCAAAGCAGGAACGTCTCTGATTGACACCACACCTCTTCAAAGACAAAATACAACTGTAGCTGGTATTTCTGTGTAAATGGGAATAACTTTGCTGTAGTGTTCTAAATTAATTAAACTATCTTCATACCCAGTTTAGTGTAGACATATCTAAATCAATTTAAATTACACTCAGAGGAATTAGATTCATCCATTATTTCATTAAATCAAATTAAAACTATATAAGTGCAGCTGAAACAATTTAAATTGCATTCAGAAAAATTGAAACAATTGCATTAAGTGAATGTAAATTATTAATCTAATGAGTCATTTACTGATTACTATTGATTTGTTTACTAGTAAAATAAATATTTTATAATTTTGAGCCAATCCATTTGACTTCTAGTTTCCATACATGTGCACACACACATGCACACACATGAATGGAGGCTTGCACCCATCCACAGCAATCTTTAGCCAAATGCCTTGGGGGGTTTTCAGACCTCAAGAATGAGCAGCTTCTTTTTATCAGTGTTACAACTGGAACAGGAATAGTAGTCACAGCACAGCTTTTGAGTTGCTGCACAAACTGGACCTATTTGCTTTAAAATATGGCATCTAAGAACTACAAATATCAATAATGGGACATTATTTGCACTTCTGGACTGTATTTGGCTAAATCTGTCCCTGTAGAAGAAAAAACCTATACAGTATATAATGTACAGAGTGCTATCTACTCTGTACATTATATTATCTATTCCATTAGCAACTGAATAGACATTGTGTTTGTTGTGAGCCCTGGGATTTTTCACAGGGTGTTTCTAAATTTCCAGTGCCAGGGGATTCTTCAGGCCTTTGCACTCAAGACATGTGGTCAGACCCCTCAGTCTGACAACAGCCCTGTGCCACCTCCTGCCTGTGCCCTGCAGGCAGAGAACCTGGCAGAAATAGAGTTAGGTAAGAAAAATATGAATAGTACCTTTTGTTGGGTAAAAAAAGGAAACTGCCAACTCTACAGCAGAATAAAATTGTTATATCAGGTATCTGCTTCTAATTCTGCTTATGTTGGCACAAGTTAGAAAAGAGACCATAATGATGTTACCAATTGAAAGCTACAAAATACAATGAAATCATTATTAAATGAGTTGATTTTAAAGACAGAGAAAAATAGCTTGTTATTTTAGAAATGTAAACAGCTTCTAAATACTTTTCAAAATTTTTTTGCAAAATTCAGCTCTGAAAAAAACTACTCTAATATTACATTGTACATAACATATAACATTATCAAAATTACTACAGTAAAAAACTTGGCTTCTAACAAATGGTTATTTAGGAATTGGATTTTAAACCTGGAGCTCCTTCACCATCTTGTAAATTCTCAAACTTGTTTCTGTAGAAACACTATTCCTCTATTCAGCAGAGCAAAGATGGAGATCTGCCAAACTGTTATGCAAGATAATGAAGCAGTTTCTCAGAGGGTGAGAGATCACATGAAATCACATGCACTACAGAGGGATTAAAATTTCAGGAATGTTGAAAGTTTTACCTTCCATTAACTTCATAAATTACATGACATTTTAGTTTCAAGTAACTACTTTGCTCTCCAAGTTTTAAGAGTACATAATAAACTGAGGATTCAAAACCCTATTCCATTTTCACCATTTTTCACATGGGCAGTAAATTCAAATGCTAGATGGAACAAAAACGGCAAATTTTCTCTAACAATGGCAACTGCTCAAACAGAAGCACAGTTTTTCATTTACTCTTCTTTTTTCTTCTGCTGATGAAAATTATGCAGATACAGCTAATATTTCATGAAAATCCAGATTTCTGCATCAACATAGATTTCCATACTTGCTATAACAGAGTAGCTTACATTTGAAAGGCTCTTCCTTAGCTTCTATCCCTATTTTGACTCTGCATGTCAGGATGCTTTTGCCCACACAGAATTTTATATTTCAATTTCAAAATACCAATTCTGTTAAGGATTTTGTAAATAGAACCTGTCATAATGATATAAACACAGAACTGATACTTCACATAGCACAAGTCACAAGAGGGCTGCATACATATATTTTACCATCAATCTACAAAAAGAGATATTTTCAATAGTTGTCCCTGCTCCAGCATTTCCTTACAAGGAGTCCAAAATTTACCTTCAATATGAATCACTGTTTTACAATCTGTTTATGGCTGCACTGATTAGTGTCCAGCAACTCAAACAATTCAGTCCTGAAGGATCTAATAAGAGGAAGTTCTCATCAAAAGATTATTGTGATGATGCCATGTGAGGGAGACATGGTCTTCTCAGATGATGTTTGGAGAGAAAAAATATGTTTTAAGGCTATTTTTTTCCTTTGGCAGAATTAAACTAGCTTTTAAGTTCATGAGCTTTTTATTTTCACTTTTAGAATACATAATAAAAATATGAAGATTTTGCAATTTTTTTAACAGGAAAATGTACATCTTGAGACCAAACACAATAAAAGGAGGCACATTATAACTTCTATCATGAATCTTAAGCTTTTAAAGCATTAGTTTTCCTATATATTACTAAGTAGTCACATAAAACCACTAAAAGAAAATTATACTTTGGCTGTCCCTTTAGAGCTTTTTCCTACAGTGGAAGAGACAGTTATTTTAAGGATTAATTATACAAATGTAATTCAAGGCACTGATTGTACTGGCTGGTACACAGTTCCAGAACACAGGTTACTCACCAAACACATAACAACAGGGTACAGCTCAGAAATCTGCCAGAGAGGTCCCACAGACTGCTCCTCACTGCCTCAGACAACATTCCAGACTCCAAATTCTCTATCAGTTATGGACTATTCCTTGAGAATCACTTTTTACTTCAAGTAAGAGCATTACAAATAAACACTTAAAAGTCTCCAAAATTAAAGTCTCCAAAGCTCAGCCCCAGCTCATCATGGTTGGTGGCAGATGAGAAGCCTTAT